>NC_135787.1:128020000-129240000 GCF_051106095.1 Pogona vitticeps
TGCAACCCTGAGATGGAAGAATGAGGGCACAGTGTGGGCAGACAAATGTAGCACCCAAAGACCTACTAGTGCCCAGCTTTGCTTCCAGCATGGGTGATGTTTAGCCCCACCCCTGTTCCTGGTTTAAAAGATTCCCCCTCTAGTATTTCCAAGTCACAGGGTACCAGGTGAAATTCCAGGGTCTTATTCTATTTGCTCTGAAATTAGTCCCCAAGCAATGAGACTAATCTCAAAGCAAGAGGCTCTGAAATTCCTCACTGCCACCAGGCCTCAAGACATAGCACAAAAGGGTTTGTACACATGTTGTGCTTCATTCCATTCCAAGTCATGTCTGTCTCTCTTCAGTGACATTAGGGTCCAGTCTATGACATCAACATGCCCCCCCTTCTCAAGTTTTGTTCCTAACATTTCAGAGAATAGGATGCATTTCCTTCCCATTGTGAGGATTTGGGGAAGTGGGGTGGAAACAATGGGAAAGCAGCAAAATAGCTTATTTTTTCTTCATGACCTGTTGGCAGGACTTTGGAAATGCATTCCATCTCCTGGTGCCTTAAACAAACATGTATGCTTGCCTTGTGACAGCTTCTGTTCCTTTTCTGAGCTTTGAACAAATATGGCTCTACCTTGCTCACTCCTTATTCCAATTAAATACCTGATTCTGAAACGTCAAAAAAAAAATGGAATGTATTCTATTTACTGTACTTTAGAATTAGTGTTAGAATTAGATTGCAGGGCAGAATAGGAAAGATTTTGAAATTGGGTTCTCCTTTTGATTGAACTTAGACAACTGTATATATTACTGGGAGAGAGACTGGGGTGTCATAAGACCTGATTTATACATTTTATTGGATATTACAGATGTACCTTAAATTATGGAAATAATATATATTCCAGATTTAATACCTAGCCTTGACAAATGAATGGAACTGTCAGCCAAATGCTACAAGAACTGGGGAGAAACATAAAACACCTGAAGGGGAAAAAAATTTAAATGTCTGTTTCACAGATGACTTATCAAGCATCATTTGTCTTTAGCAGAAACAGCTTTAACCATGAAAAATTCTTCGTAATGTAAACTGCTGTCACATGGTAAATTATAGGGAAATCTATGGAGGGATAAAAGTTTAACAAATTTATATTTTGTTTTTATATGGCAATTTGTTATAATTTGGCTTCACTTAGGGAGATGCAGAAAAATGTGCACTCAGATAATAGGAGACAGATGATGCTTCCCTTAGCAGTCCACTTCTATTCCACTAGAAGCTGCATCAGTTAAATTACAGCCTGTCCTGCACTGGTTAAAGGCACAATGTTGCAATTATATTTTGGGCTGGGGATACAAAACTAGATGAAAAGTAAACATTGCCAATGTATGAAAAGTCTTTTCTGTTATATCCTCAGCTAGATGGGACATACGTACTAATGTAATTTGCTACTTTTAGTCCATGAAATAAAATCTATGAGAGTTATTTTACACAGCATGTTGGCAGTGTGTAATAAGGTTAAACAAAATTGCTTTTCTGGTTTGTTATTTTGTTTTGATTTTATCATTAAAGCTTTGTTTTATTCGGGTTTTTTTTCCATTATATTTTTTCATTTCTGTTTTTCATTATTGTGTTACGGTCATCTTGATTCCTGATTCTGTCCTTTGAAGCATGAACAATCCCACATGTTTTGTATAATCTGAAAAATATGATGAGCATGCCTTCTTCTTAGCCATCCCAATAATTTATAAATATGTTGAATAGAGATAGGCACAAACTACCAGTCTGGTGGTAGTGGTTCATGCTGGTTTTTCAGTTGGCCCAACAGATGTTCCGCAGCTCCAAGCCCCGCCTCCTCCGGTGAGTGACCACTTGAAGGCAGCACCCCCAGCTTTCCTGCACCGCCTCCTCTGGGTGCTGCCTCTGAGTGGATGCCCACCAAAGGAGGTGGAGCTTGGAACCACAGAACACCTATTGTGAACCACCACAAACCGCCAACCTGGCAGTTCATGAACATCTCTAATGCTGAACAATACCTGGTATAGGAGAGAATCCATAATAATTAGGATCCACTGATGAACACCATTTGGCTACAGCCCACCAAAAAACTATAAATCCTTCTAACAGCAACACCACCTACCCCACAACTTACCAGCCACATGAAAACCATGGGAGACCTTGCTGAATATATGCTATATCCACAGCATTCCTTAATCAACTAAGTTTGTAACTAGGGATGTGCATGACCCGTTCCCCCCACTCCCAGGCCTGGTACAGCCAAAATCAGTGTGTACAATTCATTGCCTGACCTGTCCTGCATCTTTTTGCGACATTCCACCAGAGCTTTGCTTTGGTCTGTGGTGATATTTGTCTGTATTTAGTAGAGATATGCATTAGAAATACTATATGGATTCAGAATTATAGCCCTTTGGATTCAGAATTCAAAATTTTGAAAATTCTGAACTTCTGGATATTCAGAACTATATTACACTCAATATGAGTGATATACTGTATAGTCATTATATTCCTCTTTTAAAAAACGAACATAATGTTTTTAAAGGATTTCCCTGTATCCTCTGATACCTTCCCAGTGGCTATGCCAAACAAAAAGAATGCCCACCAACAGCCAGCAGTGCCATGGTGTTAGGAAATAACTGTAACGGGCATACTGATTGAACCCTGAACAGTGGGGACTTCCCAGCAATGGTAGGTTTACCTTACGGAAAATAGGGTTTTCTACAAACCTGAGTTCCAGGTATGAGTGGAATGGACTGACAATGTCCCCTGCCTGAGGGAATGCTCTCTCAAAAGGCATACTAGTTGGTGGGAAAGACGGCAGTCCCACTGCCACCTTGGTCAGACTTGTCCTTCCTTTGAGACAAAGGATCCATCTCTTTTGCCTTGCAGGGCTTCTACATGTATGCCTCTGACTCTCTCATGCCCTGATGTCTCTGGAGGACAGGCTCTTGCCATGCTTGTCAAGATAATGTCCCAGAAACTTTGCCTTTTTGTTACAGGGGCAAAGGGACATGGACTCTAGAATACAATTGCTGGAACTGCTATTTGGGGTTCTGTGAACAGTGCTAGTTCCTTCCTGCTCTGTGCTAGCTAGAACTTTTTCACCAACTGCTGCTACTATATGATAGGAAGTTGGCTGGCACTGCCCCTTCCCTCTTGCTGCTGCTTAATCTCCGTCGCCCGCTGTTTAATTTGAGGGTCCAAGAGGGTTGTTAGAACATACTCCTTCTTCTTCCACACGGAGGCAAGGCTGTAATGAATGGAGCAGGTCCTTTAGTTGGCTGCCTCAAGGAGAATACAGCTTCCCAGATCTCTGTGCCTGCCTTCAATCTTTCTCTCTCCAGTTTGAAAACTTAGGTGGGCCTTGGGGTTTTCCAATTTTAACCCTTCCTCTTTGGGCACTCTAAACTGGACCAGTAGCCCTGTCAGAGGATCTTCTTCATAAATGTAGTCCCATTCCCTTAGGGGTCCAGGTTCGTCCTCTGGGAAACTCTCAACCTAATAGGTCTTGGACCACTCCTCCCGGGCATCATCCCACTCTACCTCCCTTCCTTCCTCTTCTCTTTGCACATTCTCCTGTTTTCTTTCCTTATGAATTGCTGCTTCTTCTATTGTAACTCTCTTTCCTTTTCCTCCTTCTCTGACAGGATTAGCTTCCCTGGCCTCGCCACTTGCTTCTTTTTCCTCCTTGATTATCTCCCTTCCTTTCCTTCCTTCTCCATTTCTCTTCCCTTCTCCTGCCTTTATATCTACAGTACCATCCATAAAGGGTAAGAAGACTCCTCCCTTTTCCTCCTACCGGTACCTCCTATTCCTATGGCAGACACCACCACATATGCACATATCTGCATCCTGCTCTATTGGGACCTACCTCTGTATTTTCCCCACCCACGTCTTTTGCTTCTCTGTATCCGGTTCCTTGAAGGATTGGGTCTTTTGTGAGGGTCCTCAGTCCAAGGTCGATGGACTGCTGACAGAGGCATCTGTGGCTTGTCTTCCTCACACAACATCTTAGAGGACATATACTTTTAGACCAGATATCTCACAGTTATGACTGAAGCCCACTAGGAGCTGTTTATAGCCAAGCATGAACTATTATTGCTTACACTATGGGAAATAAATAAGAAGATTTCAGCCTCCATTGCTATGCTTCCATCACACCATTCACTAGCAATAAACTCACATTTGCAGTAATAAATAAAAAAAACCCTTATGCACCAAATATTTCTCAAAAAGCATCAATATAAAGAGATATGGACAAGGAGATCTAATAAGCGATTTTTATATCTCAAATGTGTTCAAGCTTTTCGGAGACATATTGTAGGCAAGATAGAAGTTTTGGATTTCAATAGCCCCATAATACCATTCCCCCCCCCCATGTGTTGCGAGTCTCACATATTTCAGATAACAATTCCATCCAAAACGCTACATCCGAGCCTTGAAATGAGCCTAGCATTCAACACAAATGAAAATTAATCTGCCAGACTTTCCTATTATTGTGCTTCTCAGCATCCGCTAAAAAGTCTATAATGTTATTTGCCACATGTGTTTTTCTGTGGGCAAAACGGATCTACTTAAAGCAGACAGAAAATAAATTCTACCTCAGAGCAGCATTCACACTGCATGACTTTGCCTAAGTGTGACAGTGTTTATGTTTAAACAGTCAGAGCAGCACCATAGAATGGACACTTCACTTACAACTAATTGTCAGCTTGTCTCATGAGAAAACTAACTGGGTGAACAAATGCACTTTCAAAGAAAATATAACTATTCATTACCCAAGCCCAATGTCATTTTATTTTTACCCATTGTTCACTGACTTAAAATAAACAAACTACCCCATCTTAAACATAGACAAAAACATGTGCACAGGGGGAGGGAGGGAGGGACGGAGGGACGGAGTGAACACAAGTTGAGCTGCTGAGGAAAAGATGATAGCCCTTCCTGTACAATCTCACTCTTGGATCTCCTTGCAGTTAGCTTGAAGGAGGCTGATTTTTTACTCTGTTCGGAGGCTGTTAAAATAAAGTGATTAGTCCGACATTATTCTAATCCTTAAAAGTTCAGGTATTGTCCATCTTTCTGTCTGCCTGTCTGACTTTATTTAACTATTTGGTTTTTTTTAAAAAAATTGAATGAGTATTCTGTGAACATATTTGTAGTGCAGTATAATTAATTGTTGAGGCTGGCTGGATAGCTCAATTCCGCGCTACGCCTCCGACATGTAGAGCCAGCCTGTGGGGCCTTGAACAAGCTGCCCCAACCCAGGGTGCCCCCAGAAAAAGAGAATGGCAAAGCACTCCTGAGCATTCTCTGGTAGGAAAATGCTGCCCAGAGTAAACCTTTGGTCTAGATAGGTGGGGTAGAAATCCAATAAAATAAAAAATAAATAAAATAAAGCCCTGAAAAGGGTTTGCCTGAGTCAGAATTGACATGACAGCACATGATTATTAGCATAATTGTGGGGACAGAATAATTTGACAAAGGAGAAAGAGTAAAAAGAACTAAACTTACAGAAGACAGCTGGGGGGGCGGACAGAATTACAATTTCAGTTTTTCCCTGCTGTCTTCTCTAAGTTTTGTTATTTTCTATACTTCTTCTTCCCTTTCTTTGCCAAATTATTTTGTCTCAACAATTATTCTTCTTTTGAAGTATTCTTGTGGAAGTCCAGTTCATATTCAGAAATGAGTAAATAAACAAACTGGAACTTGGGCAATCTAGGTTCTAATCCACACTGAAACATGCAACTCGTTGGGAGACCTTGATGAAGCCAAACCCCCCCCCCCCCTCAAGCTGACATACTTTGTGAGAATACAACAGGGAGTCACGTCTGCCATTTTGAACTCCGTGCTAGGAAACCTGACTATAAATGTAACTGAAAGTTATTCATTCATTCATTCATTCATTCATTCATTCATTCATTCATTCATTATACTCTCCCATTAGTACAAGTACTACTCTGGGCAGTTTGCAGATTAACTCTTAAAACCCTTGAGACCCCATATTAAAATTGTACAGTCAAAAACAATATGGTGATACACAATAGTAATTACATCATAAATATAAGTAACCCCATAAAATCCAAAATTTGTACAAAAATTTTTTTACAGCATCCAGGTGATTCAGTTGTTAAAGGCAGCTTCAAATAATTTTATCTTTACCAGTTTCCTCAATATAAGGAGAGAAGGAGCCCGGTGTATCTCAGTTGTTATAAAGGCTGGGGCCACCACTGAAAAGACATGATTACTTGTAGTTGCTTTTTTGGTTCCCTTTGTGTAGCCACTTTTAATAACATGGATTGCGAAGAGTGGGTGGAATTGATAGGTAATTTCTGGGAGAGAAAAGTCCTGGCAAGTTTCAAGGTCATAAACCGTGAATTACAGTGAATTATGAATAGATGCATGTCCAACAGTTGTACACTTTGCAGACTAAACTATTAACTCCTGAGCTCCCCTTTACTTTTTAATTTGCTCTTGTGTGCAGTATCTTTGCCTCTTAATCTACGAGGACCTTCCTTTGATCCTATTGGGCACTTTGCTTTCACTACTCTCAGTTCCTGTCCAGGAATCTGCATTTTGCTTTTCAGGAATTGATAGGCCTAGGCCAGGATCCAATGGGATACATCCACTGACAGAACTTCCATCAGCAGATCCCACTCCCCTCCCCACCAGGAGCTCCCTTATACCCTCCAAACATGCCCTGGAGGATTATGAACCCACTAAAAACTGTATTAAGGTACTACTGAGGTCTGGTAAGGAAAGGAGAAGAAAAATAATGCATGCTAGTGGTCAACTGCCAGAATGACACTGAGTGCAGGCCCTAAATCCCATACATTTTCCCTCACATACACATCCTACTGTATTGCTACCTCATGTGCATTTGGAAAGGTCAACAGACTGTTAAAATATGTCTCTAGAACAGTGATTTCCAACCTTGGGTCCCCAGATGATCTTGGACTACAATTCCCAGAAATCCTGGCTGACCCAGTTAATGGTATAGGCATCTGTGAGTTTTAGTCCAAGAACATCTAGGGACCCAAGATTGGGAACCACTGTTCTAGAAGGAATCTTACAAGGGAGCGTGTTAATTTCTCATGCCCTCCTGTTTGTGATCTTGTACCTTCCAATGAGATAAATATGAAGCCTTTACAGCCTAAGTGATGAAAATGTATTATGGGCTTTATGAGATAATTTGGTTGCTCTGGTCCTTAAATGTATAGCTAGCAAACAAAATCCTTCATGAAATACAAAAGATGGCTGACCATAAATTATGAGGCAACCAGCTTGTTTTCTTTTTCCACCAAACAAGATGTTTTTTCCCTACTCCAAACCACCTGCCTTTACATCTTTAAGTATATAATATGTTCTAATTGGCAGCACCTGAATAAATCTCATTTGAGGTACTTGGAGCTGTTCTGCTCATAATTTGCTTTGATGGTTATCAAAGAAAATGGGAGCTTCTATGCTGTTTCTTTATGTAGGGCGGCTTGCTTTGTACTGCCATCATGAATTGGTCAGGGTGTGTGGGTGTGGGTGGGATTTTCAAAAACAAAGGTTTCATTAAAGCTCCGCTTACCATGAATTCTCTTTAATTGCTCATTTCTTCTAATCATAACAATTTCTTGTTGCAGGGTATCCAAATTTGTTGCTTTCGCCTTGTACTTAGAAATGCTGGCGTTGTTCCATCTGTCTTCATTTCTGTCCGACAGCATTTTTTTAACTTAGTTGAAATAAATCTCCAAGAGGAGATGTCTTTATTTTCCTCAAGCCTTGTAACTCAGAGAATTGTTTTGCTTCTTCTTTAAATAGTATACAAGGAATAGGTAATCATTATTGATTTTGTGGTCACATAGCAGGGTATTTTGATATTAAATATGAAGGATGGCTGGCTAATAACATGAAACTATTCACAACCAATAGCGCTGGGAAAAGTCAGAAAAAGGGGAGGCTGCTGACAGCAGAATTTTTAAAAAGTGGATTCCCCTTAAACAGCTTTTATTCAACATGACTGCCACAACTAGTCAAAACACTCTATGGGCTGAATCAGGACATCATGGGGACTTTTTCTAGTTTGGGCCCCCATATGTGGGTGAATACGAATAATGATAATAAGCCTATTTTCATGAGCAAGGGCACCTGATTTAGAGATGGACACAACTTAAGTCATGCCGCATAATACTACTCATGCCACGCAGCACCACAGCTGCCACATGTTCCCTCCAACCATATTCCCCCAGCTGGCTGCCCTTCCCTGCCTCCTCTGGCAGGTGACCACTCAATGGCTTTGCAGGGAGACTCCCCATCCTGCCTCCTCTTTTGAGTGGTCAACTGCCAAAGGAGGTGGGGAAGGGCAGCCTGAGGTACTTCCGGGACTGGCAGCTAGCAACAGAGGATAACCTGGGTGGGGCGTGGAGGCTTGTGAGTGGGGTATCCAACCATGGGTTGGTTGGAGGAAAGGCACGACAGCTGTGGCATGACACAGCAAGGGTCATATGATGCGGCATGACTTAAGTTGTGCCCATCTCTACTCCTGATGGATTGCAACCAACACATACTTGCCATAACTATGTCACCACAGTGGTGCCCCGCATAGCGACGTTAATCCGTTCTAGGAAAAACGTCTCTATCTGGAAATGTCACTATGCTAGGGGGAAACCCCATAGGAATGCATTAAACTCCATTTAATGCTTTCCTATGGGGACAAAACTCACCGCTAAGCGGGAATCCTCAATCCGGCTGCCATTTTCGCCGCCTTGGTAAGCGAGGAATCGGCGCGAAAATGCTGTGGGTGGCCATTTTCTTCTTCCGGTGCCATTTTGGAACCGCCAATCAGCTGTTCCAAAACATCGCAATGCAAAGATCAGTAAGCGAAACGCTTACTGATCATTGCAATGCAATGTTTTCCCTATTCAGAACATCGCAATGCGATTGCATTAGCGATCACAAAAAATGTGTCACTATGCGGATTCGTCGTTAAATGGTGCGCTCGTTAAGCGAGGCACCACTGTATTGTTATTTATTAAATTGTGTAGACAACATATCCCAAGGCACCTTCTCTTTGAAGGGCTCTTAAGGATGAAGGATTGGAGAAGAGGAGGTTATTCACCACAGGTCACAGCTTTCTCCCTTATGAATGATTCATTGTAGTTCTATTTCAATTATACATACCATTTATAATTTTGCATCTGTACACATGAACAAACACATACAGTTTTTGCATAAATTGCTATCCTTTTTTTGTCCTTCTTCTCAGTAAAGCACATACCCTGCTGGTGGCGGTAGTGATGGTGGCAGTGCAAGTATCAGCCAAACCAATTGTGCTGGCAGCCTAGCAGTTGTTTTGCATTCTCCATGTTGCCCCAGAACAGGAATCATTCTCAAATTTCATGTGGGAAACCAGCAGCAACACTACCAAAAGGGAAGGATATTTGGGGGGGGAAAAATCATTCAGAGTGGCTTTCTATTTCTTTATTTTTTATTTATTTGTATTTCTATTCCCAGGAAGTAGGAAAATCTCTGAAATTTCCTGAGGAAAAAAACATCTGGGGTCTTTAAATATCAACTGGATTGGATTGAATCGTAGAACAATTGCGTTGGGAGGGCCCTATAAGGCCATTGAGTCCATTGACCCCCTCCTCAATGCAGGAATTCAAATCAAAGCAGACCTGACAGATGGCTGTCCAATTTTGCTCTCAAATGTCTCCAGCAATTAAGCAGTCACCATTTTCCAAGGCAATTGGTTCCATTGTCATACTGCTCTACCAGTTAAGAGTTTTTTTCCTGATATTCAGCCTAAATCTGGCTTCCTATAGCTTGAGCCCATTATTATGTGTTCTTCATTCTGGGATGATCAAGAACAGATTAACACCCTGCATTAATATTGCATTTTCCCCAACTTGGGACTCAATTTTGGGGCATGGCAATGCAAAATTTATACAAACGCAGATCCAAAGGATAACTGTAAATCAGGTATCAAGTTGGTTTGGGAAGCTCAAATCTAGGCAAGTTACTACTATACGTGCTTGTATCACATTAAGATGGAAACCGTGTTTTTTTCTCCTGTTCCTAGCTGAAACTCTATCACAGGTCACCTAAGCTTGCCCTCATCTTGGAAACTCTCTCATATGGGTATTTTCTCTTTTGTGATTATTTTTTGTACACCACACTTACGATAAATAATATAAGACTATCAGAAACTACATCTAGTTTCAAAAACCATTGTAGTTTCCATAAAGGAGGCAGAGAGTCCAGCTTTTGGATTGTTATTCATCTTCCTGGTGTGATTCTTTTCTCCGATCTGGAAGAAATCCTTTGTTGCTTGAAATGAATTACTTGTGTGATAGGTTTCCACAGCTCCCATCTCTTTCTGCATGGAATTACTCAGATCTCATTTTTAAGAAATTTCCCCTGACTCTCTAATATCAATTTAATGCTATTACTCACAGGTATCCCCAGAATTGCTGTTTCCTTCCTTGCTGTTACAAAATTCACATCTTGTTCAGTTTTTAAGGGGCTTTCATATGCCACAGCACAAAGTAATTTTTTGGTCAGTGAAGTCAGAAAACAGTACAAAGAGATGTATGATAAAAAAAAAATAGAAACTATGGAAGGGCAAAGTATTTTTTTTATTTGCTTCAGCACAAACCTTTGACCAGAGAAATCAGCATTATAAGAAGGCAATTTTGTGGGTAAAAGCCATTAAAATAAAGTAGTACATACTAAGAAACTAAGGTTCATTGTGTTTAGACACATGCAGAAACCCTTTGAGCTGATTCAGATCTGAATAAAGGGCGAACAGATGGGGCCAACCTGCCTTGTACATTCTAACCCATTTCTTAACTGATTCTGTGACATTATTGGTGTGTGCTGGAATCTCTTTAATGGGGAAAAATCCAATGAATGGGCAATAATAAAAATAAAATTCTCACTAAAGGTAAACAGAAATGACTATGCAGTACCATCAACCACATTGAGTGTAGTGTTCTATACTGGGCCATACACCCCCTCATGTGTGGGATCCAGCCACCTCCAAAGTTACATTTTTATTTGGACTAGGAAAGGAAGAATAAGTTGTAGTTTTAGTGTCCAGCTCCCCCTTTCCCTGGATCCCGCACAAGTAAAGTTCTAGTCTCTAAGGTAACTCAGTTCCCTTAGTTCACCGGTGGTCCTTCCCTCCCACTTTCCTATCCAAGGAAAACTGGAGTAAAGACCCAACAGATTTAGGCAGCTGCTACAGAAAGGAAGCCTGGCACAAAGGCCAGTAGTACCACAACAGCAGGTAAAAAGAAGACAAAAGACCAGGAAGGAGAAAATATACTCTAATGGTCCTAACTGTTATAATTTATCCACTCAAAACCCATAAAACATGCTTTCTCCAATGACTGTAAACATCCTTAATTGTAATATTGTAATAAATAAAGTTTTAGAAACTAAGCTGAGAATGAAGAGAAAAAGAACAGAAAGACTAACCTATACAACAGTGGGACCACCCTAATACATCCAAATACAGTGCCCATCTCTACTCCTGATGGATTGCATTTATATTATCTGAACATTTATATTATCAATCCTGCCACCTTGCTTTTATACCATTGTAATTATTTTTACTCAATTTCATTGGCGTATTTGTGTTTCATTTTGATTTCATAACAATTATGCTTATTTGCTTTGAATTGCTCTCTAAAGTCATGTTTCTTTAATATGTAAACCATGGTTTTGGCAGCCAGGTGGACAGTATAGAACTCAAATAAATAAATAAACCCCTTCAGTTTGCATTCAGTTCTGCAAAATGGCTGGACAGGTGGCTATAAAGGGGATGCATATAATGTAGTGATCTCAGTCTAAGCTCTTCCTGGTGTCTTAGCGGATGGAGGGTCCACAGGAGATTCAGCTGTCACTCACCTTCTTGTTTGGCACCAGCAGCTCAGTCTAGCAATATTACGTATACTTTCTTATTTCTTCAGTTTAAATCACTGGATTTTCCACCTGGCATCCCTGTGGTGGGGCTCTTGAGATGGCTTCAGCAGCCAAGGAATAGGAGGCAGTGGCAAGAAAGGGTAGGGAGATGAAGGGACTAGTGGGAACGGGGCAGGGGCAGTGGAAAGAGGGCAGGGGAAAGGGGACAAGCTGGGTTTTCTTTTTTAAGACAGCCATGAGGCTGTCTAAAATTTCCTGAACAAACCAACGACTCAATTTGTGGTTCATTCAGGAAAAATTGTAACCATCAAGGCTTTGCAAATTGTTGTCCTAGATTCTGTGTTATATGCCTGTGGCATTAAGGACGTGCAAAAACAATAGAGATTCCTATTTTTAAAAATCCCTTTAATTTTCTTTTGGCGCATCAGACACCTATAACTTGCAGACCCTGGAAAAGATCTTTGGCAGATTTGGGGGAATTGTAGCTTTCTGAAGGAAACATAAATTTAGGGAGGTACACTGCCATTTTCCTCGTTTGGATTTCTTGAATTAATCATATGGCTAACACTAGCCAGGTGAAACCCACAGTGAGTGGGATGACATAATGACGCTACATAGCTAGTCATCTTTGATTATGTAATGATGTCAGTATTAATTGAACACTATTAAAGGAACGTTCTTCCAATGGCGCAAGAACTGGAAATACAACTCTTTTTTTATATTGCAAATGTTTCTTGATAACTAGGAAATTGTCTGCTGCTTTCTTAGCATTTTCCCTTATCACTATTCTCTCTTCCATTTATTTCACAAGGTATGAAACAGAATACTCAATGTCAGTGGGATTTAAAAAAAAAAAGACTTATTGATTTCCATGTTTTGTTTTGTTTCTCCAGGTTGTTTCATGTGGGACAAAAACTCTGATAAATCATTTTCAGCAAACCTGACTTTTTTATATCAAGCCATGCGCATTATATGCACAGAAGTGAATCATTTGATATTTATCTTTCAGAACATGAGATTTGACCCATCCCCAAAAGACATCTGCCATTCAGAAGTCCTATTAACTCCAAGCGTTGTTTAATCCCATGATAAATGACTTTACTAGAATCTTGGCAGTCAAAGGTAGCCATATAATTCCCGGCATATATTTTAAATTCCATAACAAAGGAATGAAACCACTAAATCTGAGAGGAGATGGTCAGGGATATGTGGTTTTTAAACCAGCAAAGATCCTAAATGCAGGGCCAGTGAGATGTAGTTAAAACGTCTTGGAATTGGAGACAGGAGAGAAAAAAGTAGAGCCTGGAGAAAGTTACTTCTTTGGATTATAACAGCCAGTGGCTATACTGACTGAGGGATAATGGGTGCTACCATCTAAAAGTAGGCAACCTTTGCATGCCGGACAGGTCAGTGGTGTAACCAGAGTTTGGGAGTTCGATTCCCCACTGTGCCTCTTAAACATTAAGTCATGTCCGACTCTTTGTGACCCCATGGACCAAAGCACGCCAGGCCCTCCTATCTTCCCCTGCCTCCCAGAGTTTGGTCAAATTCATGTTGGTAGCTTCGATGACACTGTGCAACCATCTCATCCTCTTTTGTCCCCTTCTCCTCTTGTCCTCACACTTTCCTAACATCAAGGTCTTTTCCAGGGAGTCTTATATTCTCATGAGATGGTCAAAATACTGGAGCCTCAGCTTCGGCATCTATCCCTCCAGTGAACACTCAGGGTAGATTTCCTTCAGAATGGATAGGTTTGTTCTCTTTGCAGTCCAGAGGACTCTCAAGAGTCTCCTCCAGCACCACAATTCAAAAACATAAATTCTTAAGTGGTCAGCCTTCTTTATGGCCCAGCTCTCACTGCCATACATCGTTACTGGAAAATCATAGTTCTGACTATGTGGACCTTTGTCGGCATGGTGAAGTCTCTGCTTTTTCAGATGCTGTCTAGGTTTGTCATCGCTTTCCTCCCAAGAAGCAGGTGTCTTTTCATTTCGTGGCTGCTGTCACCATCTGCAGTGATCATGGAGCCCAAGAAGGTAAAATCTGTCACTGCCTCCATATCTTTCCCTTCCATTTGCCAGGAGGTGATGGGACCAGTGGCCATGATCTTAGTTCTGTTGATGTTGAGCTTCAGACCATTTTTGCTGCTTTCCTCTTTTACCCTCATTAAGAGGTTCTTTAATTCCTCCTCACTTTCTGCCATCAGAGTGGTATCATCTGCATATCGGAGGTTGTTGATATTTCTTCCGGCAATCTTAATTCCGGTTTGGGATTCCTCCAGTCCAGCCCCTCGCATGATGTATTTTGCATATAAGCAAAATAAACCGGGGGAACAATATACAGCCTTGTCGTACTCCTTTCCCAGTTTTGAACCAATCAGTTGTTCCATATCCAGTTCTTACTGTTGCTTCCTGTCCCACATATAGATTTCTCAGGAGGTAGATAAGGTGGTCAGGCACTCCCATTACTTTAAGAACTTGCCATAGTTTGTTGTGGTCCACACAGTCAAAGGCTTTTGCGGAGTCAATGAAGCAGAAGTAGATGTTTTTCTGGAACACTCTGGCTTTCTCTATAATCCAGCACATGTTAGCAATTTGGTCTCTAGTTCCTCTGCCCCTTCAAAATCCAGCTTGTACTTCTGGTAGTTCTTGGTCCACATACTGCTAAAGCCTGCCTTGGAGAATTTTGAGCATAACCTTGCTAGCATGTGAAATGAGTGCAATTGTACAGTAGTTGGAGCATTCTTTGGCACTACCCTTCTTTGAGATTGAGATGTAGACTGATCTTTTCCAAACCTTTGGCCACTGCTGAGTTTTCTAAATTTGCTTGCATATTGAGTTTAGCACCTTAACAGCATCATCTTTTAAAATTTTAAATGGTTCAACTGGAATGCCATCGCCTCCACTGGCCTTGTTGTTAGCCATGCTTTCTCAGGCCCACTTGACTTCACTCTCCAGGATGTCTGGCTCATGGTCAGGAGCCACACTACCTGGGTTGTCCAGGACATCTAGATCTTTCTGGTATAATTCTTCTATGTATTCTTGCCACCTCCTTTGTCATGTCCCTCTTTGCATAAAATGTTCCTTTAATATCTCCAATTTTCTTGAACAGATCTCTGGTTTTCCCCTTTCTATTATTTTCCTCTATATCTTTGCACTGTTCATCTAAGAAGAACCTCTTGTCTCTTCTTGCTATTTTTTGGAAGTCTGCATTCCATTTTCTGTAGCTTTCCCTATCCCCCTTGCATTTTGTTTCCCTTCTCTTCTCTGATATTTGTAAGGTCTCGTAGGACAGCCACTTTGCTTTTTTGCATTTCCTTTTCTTTGGGCTGGTTTTTGTTGCTGCGTCCTGTACAATGTTACAAGCCTCCATCCATAGTTCTTCAGGCACTCTGTCCATCAAATCGAGTTCCTTAAATCTGTTCTTCAGTTCCACTCTGTATTCGTAAAGGATTTGGTTTAGATTATACCTGACTAGCCTAACTTGAGTTTTGCTATAAGAAGCTGATGATCAGAGCCACAATCAGCTCCAGGTCTCTTTTTGCTGACTCTATAGAGCTTCTCCATCTTTGGCTGCAGGGAACATAATCAATCTGATTTCGGTATTGCCCATCTGGTGATGTCCATGTGTAGAGTCGCCTCTTGTGTTGTTGGAAAAGAGTGTTTGTGATGACCAGCTTGTTCTCTTGACAAAACTTTATTAGCCTTTGCCCTGCTTCATTTTGAACTCCAAGGCCAAACTTACCTGATGTTCTTTTTATCTCTTGACTCCCTACTTTAGCATTCCAACCCCTTTAATGAGAAGAACAATTTTCTTTGGTGTCAGTTCTAGAAGGTGTTGTATGTCTTCATAGAATTTGTCATTTTCAGCCTCTTCAGTATTGGTAGTTGGTGCACAAACATGGATTACTTTGATGTTGAAAGGTCTGCCTTGGATTCGTATTGAAACCATTCTATCATTTTTGAGATTGTATCCCAGTACAGTTTTTTCCACTCTCTTGTTGACTATGAGAGCTACTCCATTTCTTCTATGGGATTCTTGCCCACAATAGTAGATACGATATTTGTCTGAATTGAATTCACCCATTCCCATCCATTTTAGTTCACGGATGCTCAGGATGTCTATGTTTACTTTTGCCATCTCCTGTTTGACTACATCCAGCTTACCAAGGTTCATAGATCATACATTCCAGGTTCCTATGCAGAATTTTTCTTTGCAGCATCGGACTTTCCTTTCACTTCCAGGCACGTCCACAGCTGAGCATCCTTTCGGCTTTTGCCCAACCACTTCATTAGCTCTGGAGCTGCTTGTACTTGTCCTCTGCTCTTCCTCAGTAGCATGTTGGACGTCTTCCAACCTGAGGGGCTCATCTTCCAATGTCATATCTTTTGTTTCTGTCCACTGAGTTTTCTTGGCAAAGATACTGGAGTGGCTTGCCAGTTCCTGCTCCAGGTGGATCGTGTTTAGTCAGAACCCTCCACTATGACCTGTACGTCTTGGGTGTCCCTGCACGGCATAGACCATAGCTTCTTTGAATTACTCAGGCCCCTTCGCCACGACAAACAGCAATCCGTGAAGGGGTATATTTGTATACAAATACAAATACACCCATCTCTAATGATAATGACAATTTCCCAGGAAAGAGATAAAAGATTGAAATGCAAGAATTACCTTTTTAAGATTAAAATAATAAAACAGCCTTTCCCCACAGCCTCTACTATGATTCAGGAGTTTATCTGGTGGACCATTCCTGAAACATAATTGATTGATAAGTCTCTTAACTAGACATGGGGGTGAATTTAAAAAGCAGATTGCGATATTTGTGAAAAGTCGCTGATTCATTAAATATTCGTCCCTTCATATTCTGCTGATCAGCTGATTGGTGGGCCCATAGGCAGGCAGACAGCCACACAGCCACCTACCCCCACAGCCTATCCCCCACCGCTTCTGTTCTCTGCCTTAGCTGCTGCCGCCATCCATCACTGTCTGCTGCCACCGTCATCCACTACCACCTGCTGTGGCTGCCATCCATCACCATCTACTCCAGCCACCGTCCATCACTGCCTGCTGCCATGGCCTCCACAGCCACAGCCTGCCATAAGGGACACTGACTGCCCTTTGCAAAGATGGCAGCTGCAGCTTCTTTTCAGGCAGAGAAGCTGCAGACACCATCTTTGCAAAGGGCAGCCTAGATTCCCTTAAGGCAGGCCATAGCATCGGAGGCCATCTCAGCAAGTGGTGCTGGATGGCAACTGTGGCAGCTGCTTTGGCACAGGCCTCCATGGATGGCGACTGTGGCGGCAGCAGTGGCAACAGTGCAGACTGAGGCAGCCAAGGTAGGAAGGCAACCGGGGTAGTGGGCAGGAGGACAGGCTCTGGGGGTATGAGGAGTCAGGTTTTTTTCTTCTAGACAGCCTCTGGCTGTTTAACACCCCAACGAATAAATTCATGTTTCATCAGTTCATGGAGAGGAGATTCATGCTTTGTGCTTTGTCAACTTTGACAGATCATGACGCAGGACGACTCACCAAAATGGCAATTCGTCCCTATCTCTAATCCTAATGTTCAAAGTGGAAGTGATGAAGAGCTAAAGGATGAAGATGCCTAGCTTTCATCTGACAAATGAATGTGATCCACTTTTCAGAGGAATGCTTAGAGGTACAGCAAAATCAGTGAGAAGTAGCTTGAAGACCATCCTTTATTAGTTTTAGCCTGGCTTTTTTGGGCTTCACCATTAATACGGAATGGAGGGCTCCTAACAGTACAGGGTCTTGTTTGTTAAAGACTTCCCATTAGATGTTGTGCTGATCTTTATATAAAGTACTGTTGAAGATTTTGTTCTGAAAATTATTCTCTTTTACCCCTTTACTGTAGCTCAGATTGGCTGTTGCATTACCTTTATCAGCAGGAAGAGGAAGTATCTGGCTGGGACATTGCTTGGAGCACCTCTTTTTATCTGTAGCAGTAATGAGTGTTACAATATTACTTTTTAATATGGTTTCATATCTTTTTGATAGCATCTCAATGTATTCCTTCTTTCAAAAACAATGTTCTTTTTACAGTTACCAAAGGTTTGATGGAAGACAAGTGCTTGATACAAAGGCTGTACAAAACACCCTCTCAAAAACCATTCCATATGATCACAGCCAACAATATCTTACACAAAAGCCTGGGGGACCAGATGGCATTTTAAAAACTCCTCCCCTCAGGTCTGAGATTAACAACATTCAGAGAAGTCACTCTTTCCTTCTGTATGTGATTTAGAAGAACAGAGAAACAGCTTTACAAGACCCAAACTGATAAGGTACAGGGGATGCGGGTGGGAGATCAGTATCATTTTTTTCCACTGGTAGTCAGTTTTGGTAAATTAGATTTAAATCTTTATATAGGTTGTGCTCCCATATACTACCAAGTTCAAGGAGGTGTCTATTGCAGAGTTTTGAATTGTTGGTTAAAGTCCTCTAGCTGTACAGCAGAAGTGCAGGGTTCCATAGATCACAATAGCTTCAAGTTCTCCAGAGTAATTCACCCCTTTTTTCATCAACTGGCACTTACAATCTCATTAACTTACTCTGGGGAATTAGTAGGAAAAAAAATTAAGAAACATTTTCTTTACTTTCAGTTGTGAATATATCAAACAGCAAATGGACAAACATGACTGCTTTCAGCAACAGACTTCAACAGACTCAAGAGAAGGGGGAAATAGCTGAACAGAGAAAGAGAGGTGTGGCTCTCTTTAAATTCAGAGGCAGAAAAGGAATGATTGGTTACTGATGGATAGATTGACAGTCACCCCAGGCCAGAAAAATCCCTCCCAGCCACAGCTTCTACACGCAGTATGCAGGATTGTAAGCAACAGCAACAGCAACAGCAACAGCAACAGCAACAGCAGCAACAACAACAACAACAACAACAAAACCTCCAACAGCTTCCTCCAGAGAACATGGATAGAGGGTGGATTGTAACCTGAAGCAGGACACTGAAAGGGAATGTTTACAACCTCTCCACTCTCAGTCTCTGAACAAGTTCAGAAGGCAGATGCCTCTACATAACCCTGGATATAAAATTATGTTCTTTTAAAACATGAACCAACAAAACAAATCCTCATGTATCTACTCAGAAGTGCCACAGAGTTCAATGGGGTTTATCCCTGGGTATACAAAGCATTAGTCAGAAAGGCAAAATGACTCTGAAAGAGGCTTCTCCATCTACTGAAACAAACAGGAAAGCATTGTTTGTTTGAAAAGAATGCAGGGCCCCATGTAATGATCGGAATCAAAACTGTGCATATTCCCATGGTATAGATTAACTGGTTACTCTATGATTTAAAACCATTAAAGCCCCTGACCCTGACCAGTCAATGTAAATCATTGATTACATCAAGTTTTAACGTTAGCATTATGTTGAAAAATTACAGTGGTGCCTCGCTTAATGAGCGCACCGCATAACGACGAAATCGCATAGCGATCCGTTTTTTCGGATCGCTAATGCGATCGCTTAACGTTTTTCCTATAGGGCACAATTCGCTTTGCGAAGACCGGTAAGCGTTTTGCTTACCGATCTTCGCAAAACGAAGCCCGACGATCAGCTGTTCGGCAGCCAAAATGGCCGCCAGAAGCCCGGAAATGGCCCAAAATGGCCGCGCGCAGTGTTTTCACGCCCTTGTTAAGCGAGGTGAGGGCGTGAAAATGGCTGCCGGCCATTACGAAGCTTCATTGAACGGTGAGTATTTGGCCCATTTGGAACGCATTAAACCATGTTTAATGCGTTCCAATGGAAATCCCTGCCCCGTTCAACGATGCTTCAGCATAGCGAAGGTTAATCTGGAACGGATTAACCTCGCTATGCGAGGCACCACTGTACTTATGACCCTCATTATGTGTGCTTATTTATGCTTTGTTATTTAAATGAGAGCAGCAAATTATCAGTTAATTATTAGTGTTCTTTTAACATGCTGTTTTTATACTCCTGAAAAAACTATGTGGAACAGCCAGATTTCACACAGTCATCACCACAGTATTAGTAGCAGACCTTATAGAAGCAGTAGAGCACAAATTTATCCTTACACCACAATCCTTTATATGTCTACTCAGGAATAATTTCCACTGTAATTCATTTCAAAAGAACTTTGACTCAATAGGACTTTTTACTCAATCATATTCTTAGATTATACATCTACAAGCAAGGTTTTATTCACCTAATATGTCTCCATCAAATCATCACACCATCTCCCTCTGTGTTGTCACAAATTCAATTATCCAGAGATTTATTAGAGGGTCATTTTAAGAACTCCTGCATAAAAGTCCACAGGTTGTACGCCAAAGTTATCTACTATGTAAACTCAAAAGTAAGTGCAGGAAATGAGAATGTATAGGAAATGATTTGTTCCCTTGTGTAAAAGCTACAAAGAAAGAAGAAAATGGCATTTTTTAATGGACTGATCCATTGCTGAAATCCCATTAGGGATGATATAGCAAGATGTACAGTACAAAAAGCCCTTACAAAATAAAATCCATTTGCTTTGATTTCCTCCCAAGCTAATCAATAACTTCTTTAAGCTTTATGTCAGCATCATGATGCATAGCTAAAAAGGCTAACCTATTCTCTATTTTCTTTATTCCTTAGGTATTTACAAAGATGTTAAAATGACAATGAAATATAATCCATAAGAAGGCTATGACAAGACAAATTGTGGAAATAGAAGACAATGGATCATACCATGGGAACAGGAGAGAATACAGAGAATATAGTAAATATTTAATGGCATACTGAGGGCAGACATTGGGACAGGGCCCATGGTGTGTTGCATCCAGCTAGTGGCGAGGCCTGAAAGGGTGAGGAGAAAACTGATTTAAGTAGAGACATGCAAGAACGCAAGATGGAGATAACAGATATTCCACAGTAAAGTTGGGAATTGTCATGGGTGCAGAAATGGGTGAACTTTCCATGCTGTGTGGAGTAGGAGCCTTGTAGTGCAGTGGTTAAACTGCAGTACAGCAGTCAAGACTCTGTTCATGACTTAAGTTTGATCCTGACAGGCCCAGGTAACCGGCTCAAGGTTGACTCAGCCTTCCATCCTTCTGAAATTGATAAATTGAGTACCCAGTTCACTGAGGAGGGGGGAAGCAATATGTGTTCTGCATAATTAAATTGTAGACCACCCAGTGAGTGCTTTGAGTGCTCTGGGTTGATATATAAGTAGCATACCTATATACTACAGAACATGTCCAAAGAGCCTGAAAACCCCGCAGCAACCAACAGCATACTTTACTTTGCTTAATTTAAAATGAACTAAATGCATTTTAGCTATGTGTCAGGAATCTGCTCTTGTAGACTCCAACCCCTGCCAGAGAAATTATTTTACACTTCTTAAATTGTTTACATCCCAGAATTCTCACACTGACAGATAGCCACACAGATACATTCTGGGAAAATCTGGGCAGATTTGAACAGTGTGCGCAGAAAAATAAGTGTTCCTTCAACAAATTTTGGTAAGTGAGTGCATTCAAGCAATGCATATCTCTTTTTAAAATATGCACACCACATGCATTCTTTGAAGAGATGGCCAAGAAAGGAATGAAGTTTTTCCCAGCAAAACCAAACTGGAAACGTACCAGATACAGAGGTGGGAAAAGCAGAAAATCCACACCTGCACACTCTAAAGATGTGAGAATCCTTACTCGATTTAGATCTGTTTACATTATTTTGTTTTGTCCTTGGCACCAGCTTCCTTGGCCTAAAAGTAAACAAACCTCTTCAGAATAGTGTGGGCTTGTTTGATGTTATATTTAGGACATCTTACAAGAGAAAGGCAGACAATGAATGCTTTCTGAGCTCTAGAGCTGCAGTGGCCTTGGAAAGGCAGTATTCGTGTGGCAAAGTTCAAACCCTGTGACAAGTATGACTATGTGCCTCATGTACTCTTGCACTCTCAGAAATGTCTTAAATAAGACCTGGGAGCCTTCAACTCCAACTACAGTACTCATACTGCCTAAGTGCAAGTGTTCCCTCTATTGCAAACTCCTCCATCCTCCTTTTTGTAATCAAAATTTAGCAGGCAATGGGGACAAATTACTACTTCCCCTTACAACAGCAACCACATCCTTAGTGACAGAGCATCTGGGAATTGAAGCTTCAGGAACGTCCGTGTTCTCTATGAATCCAAGGGTCCCCAGAAATTCCCATTTTCAGAAGCACTAGCTCCCAATGATAATGAACTCTATGATTTTTTTGGTAAATACAGCTCCTGGGCCTTCTTCAATTTCCTTCTTCAAGGACCTATCTCTGGAAACCCGCATTTCCTAGGAGACTCAGTGCTTACCTGTCTGTGGAGTCTAACAAAGGTTGTTCAGGTTGTTCATTTATATATACCACAATTTCTATGTTTGTCTCCACCACTATGGATATTCCTATGCTAATCTGGCTTTATGCATAGATTCCTGTTGTATATTTAAGTGCCAAACAGAACTGGCATCACATGGCACAGTGTGCTGGACTCCCCAGTTGGAAGAACCCCTATTACCAGAAATTTGTTCATGAATAAAAAACGAAGTGTGTACAACAGCACTGGGGCAAGTTTGTGAAAAACAGTATTGCTAAGGATTAGTCTTATCACATGATCCAGCCAAACTATGAGACTCTTAAACGTTGCTATTGCAGAGTTGTAGTACCTATAAGGATAGGCATTTCTGTTTCGCCGAAATATTTGTGAATTGGTTTCCTCTTCAGTTACATTTGGTGAAACACCAGTTTATGCCAGTTAGGATTTGTCAGTCATCAAGAGCTAAAACCAGCTCTTAGTCTCAACTACAGTGGTGCCTCGCTTTACGATCACTCCGTTTAATGACAAAACTGCATTATGACGAACTTTTTGCGATTGCTTTTGCGAGCGCTTTACGATGTTTCCTATGGGGGAATTTCGCTTTGCGATGATCGGTTCCCTGCTTCGGGAACCGATTCTTCGCAAAACAATGATTTTCGGACAGCTGATCGGCGGTTTCAAAATGGCCACTGGGTAAACAAAATGGCCCCTCGCTGGTTTCTGGGATGGATTCCTCACTGCACAGGCAGCGAAAATGGCTGCCCTATGGTGGATCTTCGCTGGACGGTGAGTTTCCAGCTCATCGGAATGCATTAAATGGATTTTAATGCGCTTCAATGGGCTTTTTAATTTTGCTTTACGATGTTTTCGTTCTACAGCGATTTCGCTGGAACGAATTAACATTGTAATTTATTTATTTATTTTGTAATGCGAAGCACCACTGTATAAGAAATCCACTAAGTCAATGAGACAGTGGTAAGTCAGCATTTACGTAAGTCCTGTTGAACCATATGGTTGACTCTAACTGGGACTAACAATGGCATTTAGCTTTCAAGTTGCACAAGATTTTTTGTTTGTTTTGCTGCCACAGACTAAGATGGCTCCCCTCTCTCATGGAAACTACTGAAAAGAGCATTCATATAAGGCAAAAACTCATCCATCAACCACCCATCTCCCGTGCCTATACAGTCCCCCATACAAGTTAATATTCTGAAGAAAAAAAGTATGATTTCAGTGTATACATAATAAAGCACTGCAATATTTTGGGGGTAAAAAGTTGCGGGTGGATGTTTTTATACAAAGGCTTTCTTTCAAAAACTCAAGTGTCAAGACATTTCCATTCTGCTCATCCATATACCAGTAAAAGCATTTCTGTCCATTGTTGGCATCATGGTTTTTCTCACCAGTGCACCCGCTGTTGATATCTGCTGTTTTTTATTTATCAGCAGAAGGCAAGTGTGAAAATGGGAATAATTTACATGCATTTCGGCTCACATTTGAATCTGAAATATAATGAAAGTTTGGAAGTCATTGAATTCTCAGCAAGACACACAATGAGTGCTTAAGCTTCAGTTATAAAAAGGCAATTCCTGTAGGACACTCACATGCACACCATTTTAAAAACATCCAAATAGTATTTTAAACTTCAATGTCAGTGAAGAAGAGCTTTTATACCAAAAGCGTGCAAAGTCAGAGATATGGTTCTTATTATGCAAGGTATGGAGGTGAAAGAAGACCTCCTACAGTCCAGCAATGTTTTGATAAATTGGCAGCTCTGAACATTTCAAGAGGAGAGACATCCCCTTTCACGAGTCTAGACAGAAGATAATGTGTGGCACAGCAAGACTCGGAAACAAAGATTCTGGGATGTCTGTTTGTTTTAGGGACCAAGAAAGAAAGACTGACATGGATAGGCTACCATCCTGCAAATAACCTTGGAAATGGTGTGTCCGAGGCCAGAAATAGACATCAGAGACAGTCTTGTGACAGAGAGGGGGGACATCTTAATTAATATGAGCATCTGAGGGTCACAGCACATGCTTCTCTCACCTCTAAAATTATGTAGGTTTCCTTACTTTGTTGGTCATCAGTCTTCAGAAGTTAAGTGTGAGATTCCTATGACGTCTGATTTCACAAACTCAGAAAAACACACCAGCCACTTGTTTGCAATATTGACATGCTTTCAACAATAATTATGGGGAGTAATGATTGTGCAGCCATAAGTGATGCAGTGTGGAATAGATGCAACGCATCAGTATTCACTAGTGAGGAGGAAAGAAGTGCACAAAGCAAGTGGCAGTTGACAACAGTCAGAAAAAGTGCAGCTAAGTGATCCAAATATTGCATTCTTCTTAATTTGGTCCTTGATTTCCAATGACTAAATTATACACTACAGACTGCCCATCATTGGAAGAGGGAATTGTTTAAATGCTGAGAATGTCTGGTTTCCTTAGCAGGATGTTTCCCCATTTCCCACAGTTCACAAATTAGCTTACTTTGGTTTGTCGTTGGCTTTCAGAGTTCATTTATAAGTATGATTGTTCCATCATAAAGATACCCTCCAAAAGATAGATGTTCCAAGATTTGATACAACAGAAATTGAGGACTGGGGTGGGGGTGGGGGAGATAGGATCTTAACTGTGGGGATA
This sequence comes from Pogona vitticeps, assembly GCF_051106095.1. NCBI lineage: Eukaryota > Metazoa > Chordata > Lepidosauria > Squamata > Agamidae > Pogona > Pogona vitticeps. The sequence goes on from NC_135787.1 coordinate 128,044,888, forward strand.
GAGAACTTATGAAAATGAATGAAAACTCTTCCAATAGAATGTGTTGGCAATCAAAATTTAAATCCTGGTTTGTCTTGTTCTTACCCACATGAGCATACTTCTTACCTTCCAGTTAGCGAAGTATGCTCGTGCATACTTCGCTAACCAGATAAGTGAAGGGTCCAACCAACAGGTGGAGTTATTCCGTATAGTGCGCAACCTATCCGGAATTGGTCTGAGTGATGGGCCTCCCCCTAGTTTTTCACCAGACCAATTTGCAGCATTTTTAAAATCTAAAGTGGAGGCCATCCGCCGGGATCTTTTACATTTTTTAAATACAGTGAGTTGAGCAGAGATGTCCAGCGCACTGCCTTGTCCGGTGATCCTCGATCATTTCCAGCCTGTGACGCCGGATACTGTGGACAAAGCGCTTGATCACTGTCGTGCCACCACCTTGTCCCTTGACCCTTGCCCGGCCTGGCTAATCAAAGCAGCCAGGTCTACAACAACAGAATGGGCCACAGCAATAATTAATATTTCTTTCTTTGAGGGCAGAGTCCCTCGTGCCCTCAAGGAGACACTCATTAGGCCCATAAGAAAGAAACCTAATTTGGCGGCGGACAAAATTGGCAATTACAGGTCCGTTGCCAATATTTCTTTCATTAGCAAAGTGGTGGAGAGGGTGGTGGCTGACCAGCTTTAGGCTCTTTTGGATGAAACAGATGCCCTGGATCCATTTCAGTCGGGCTTCGGGCCGCGCCATGGTACAGAAACAGCATTGGTCACCCTGCATGATGACCTGCTGAGGGAGGCTGACGGGGGGGAAATATCTCTGTTGGTCCTCCTCGACATCTCGGCGGCCTTCGATACCGTCGACACTGGTATCCTCCTGGGGAGGCTCTCCGAGTTCGGAATTGGTGGCCTGGCCTTTGCCTGGCTCTGTTCCTTCTTGGGGGACTGTCCCCAGAGAGTACAGCTTGGGGAGCGTGTCTTGGCCCTGTGGAGTCTCAACCGTGGGGTTCCACAGGGGTCAATTATCTCCCCAATGCTGTTTAATATCTATATGAGGCCGCTGGGTGGGGTCATCAGGGGGCGTGGGGCATCGTGTCATCAGTATGCTGATGACACTCAGCTCTACATCTCCTTTTCACCTACTGCAGGAGATGCAGTCCTGTCCCTTCAGCGTTGCCTGGAGGCTGTACTGCAATGGATGCAGGAAAATAGGCTGAGGCTGAACCCGGACAAGACGGAGGTTCTGAGGGTGGGTGCCCCCACTATTGGTGGCTTGGGTGACTCTCATTCAGAGGGGTTACCCTTGCCGCAAAGAGTGGGGTCCGCAGCCTGGCACTCACCATGGAAACTCAGGTGGCGTCGGTGGTCCGTTCCGCCTTTTTCCATCTTTGGCGGATAGCCCGGCTGCGGCCCTATCTCGATACAGGGGCGCTCACTACCTTGGTCCATGCGCTTGTAATCTCCAGATTAGACCACTGTAATGCACTCTATGTGGGGCTACTTTTGAGGTTGATGTGGAAACTCCAAGTGGTGCAGAATGCGGGGGCCAGACTCCTTAGTGGAGTGAGGAAATTCCACCATATTTCTCCTATTCTGGCCACGTTGCATTGGCTGCCCATTTGGTTCCATGCTGACTTCAAAGTTTTGATGCTTACATACAAAGCCCTAAACAGTTTAGGGCCTCGATACTTGGCAGAACTCCTACTCCCACCAAGGTCTACCTGTGTCGCTTGTGCAAGTCAGGAGGTGAGGCTGAGGAGCCTGACGCCGAGGGAGGCCCGGAAGGAAAAAACAAGACACCAGGCCTTCTCGACGGTGGCTCCTTGCCTCTGGAACAATCTGCCTCTGGAGATACGCGTGGCCCCCTCACTGGTTATCTTTAAAAACCAATTTAAAACATGGATGTTTCGGCAGGCCTTCCCTCCAGCTAATTCCTGATGGTTCCTTTTCTTTCTCTACTGTGATTTACTTTGTTTGCTCTCCATCTTGTTGAATTTGTCTATTGTATAATAATCTTTTAATATTTTCTTCATGTATTTTATGGTGTAAGCCACCTAGAGTGGTCATAATTGACCAGATAGGTGGGATATAAATAGAATGAATGAATGAATGAATGAATGAATGAATTCATTAATGAAATAAATAAATAAATAAATAAATAAATAAATAAATAAATAAATAAATAAAGGACAAAAACTACAACAATCTTTTTTTTTCATGAAGGAGGATCACTGGTTTACCAGTGTGTAAGTTTACCTGGCTTACTCATGAGTAAGGAGACAGCAGCGGTAATGGCACAAGGGGGAAATATTGGTGTGAGGGTTGGGGAGAGTGAAGGGAAGTAACCGCACTTTCTCCTGCCTTTCTTCGCAGCCAAGGTTCTGCTGGGGCTGTGCTGCCTCAAGGAGGGTGATGTTGACATGGGCCTCTTCCATGACTGGTTCCCACAGCCATCATTTACCAGACAGCAGGGACTTTCCTTTTTGTTGTTAAATAAAATATGTGGCATTTCAAAATAGCAATGTGTCAACTTAGCATGGCATTAGAATAGCATTGTCCCAGTAAGGGAAATATTTTTACAAGAGATGAAAATAGAGGATAAATTTTCTCCATTCTCCCCTTTAATGCCCACCTATTACATCACAGAAAACGCCATCCATAGCTCCATATAGGTGGAAGCTAATGGTCTACACAGGTTACACAACAAACTACAGTAATTAGGATTGTGCTGAATCATACTAAAAAGAATATATGTCCTAGTGCTCTGCCAGAATGGTGCACAACAGTTCCTAAAGGGGCAGGATGGCTCAATCAAAGTAGGAACACACGTGGATGCCATCATTTGGTTCAAACCAAAGCATACTAATAACAATCTACATACTTATATGCCAGTCTGAACAGGCCGTGGAACATGTGGAACAAAGAAAAATAGTTACACAATAAAATGAGGGAGCTGAGTGGCATGTATACAAAAAACAGAGCTCAAAAAAATGTGCACCCAAGGTATGTCATGAATGTATATGAACAAGCAGAGTAGAACGGGAGAAGCTTGTAAAAGAAATACAATTTATAATGGGATAGAGAATGATAAAATAAAAGCAAACAACCCAATATGATGCATGCTCACTGAGCAAAGAAAGAAAATAGGGAAAACATTAGCATCACAGAAATACTTGCATATATTTTCATTCTTTTTACTGAATTCTCTAGATTGTTGCCATTGTTTCTTTTGTTGATTGTGCTTTTAATTTTATTTTGAAATTTTAAAAATTGTATGAGGGAAAAACAAACAAGCAACAAAATCAAAATGTTCCAGGGTGCCCAACATATGAAGAATTTGGGTTCAGACATTTTATTTTGTATGTGTTTATCGATAGAGTTGTAAGAAATATTTGCAGTGCAAAAGAAGTAATAATATTTACCTGATAAAGTGTCTTAACAGAAAGGTCACTGGTAAGATTATTGTTAGCCAAGTAACGACAGGCCAGTTCCGTGGGGAAGCAAAGTGCTGGTAAGAAATATTAAAGCCAGTTTTCATGCTCATTTGTGTGTTGTAAAAGAAAGCTAAAAGAAAAAAAATCAAATTCATTCAAAATGTGCTGCTGGAGAAGAGCTTTGCAGACCACCATGACAAATAAGGGGTTCTAGAGCAAATCAGGCCTAAACCTTCTCTGGAAGCAAAAATGACAAAACTGTCAAGGTACAACAGGAGAGAAGAAATAAGCAGACTCAGGTACCAGGTGTGAGGAGGAGAGGATTCAAACAGCAACCAATCCCCCAGCTACCCTGACTCTCATACTGCAGCCATGTGAAATGGATTCAAATGGTTACAAGCCCTGTCTATGTTGGCTTAAGTCAGGGATCTCCAAACTTTTCAGTGGGAGAGCCACATCATATATGGCCCACATTTTTGAGGGTCGAAGGAAGATGCACGTGTGCACACTCCCATTCACACGCACGCCCTTGCACTTCCACATGCCCGCGCCACCACACACACACCCCAGCACACATACATCCCTCACACACACACACTCCCACATGCCCGCACCCCTGCACTCCTGCATGCATACACACTCTTGCTTGCCCACCCACTGGGCTGGATAAAAAGGTAAGGCAGGCCGGATGTGGGCTGTAGTTTGGAGACCCCTGGGTTTAGTGATCACACTGCCAAAACTGAAGTGAAGGCATTTGATTCCAAAAAAAGTGGAAGCCCCAGCAGCAGAGGAAAAAACTGCAGGTGTGGGAGAGGAATTCTAGGCTGATTTGCATTGATTTTACATTATGTAGTCAATGGAAAACAATAGATCTCACAATTCCAATCCCAGAGCATTTCCTGTGTTATTTATCAGTGTTGTCACTCTCTGAGACTATTGTACTTTGGGCATATCATGAGAAAATAAGACTCTCTGGGAAAGGCAGTCATATTGGGAAAAGTTGAAATCAGCAGGAAAAGAGGAAGATCAAAGATGAGCCACATATATTTGACCAAAAAATCCATGTTTTATGTGGATTCCATACTCTACTGTCTACCTCCTTGACACCCTAGCATCCTGGGTGCCATATAACATATTGCCTTGAAGAGGTTTTCAGTCCTTGTCACTATCTTTCTTCTTCTTCTTCTTTTAGTGAAGTGTCCTAGATTTTTACCAAAAAAAGAGAGGTGCACATTCTCTTTCACTGCTTTTTCTAAGTTTGCTAATATGGCAATGCACTATTTTTTTAAAAAAAAAAATCTGTCACAGTTATTTTAAAATCTATCTGTGAATGCAAAGTATATTATTTTCAGTACAGCAGGCGCAGTGTAATAACATTAAAAGCCTATATGATAAAGGACAAGTTATGTCCCACAATGGGCTACTTAATAAATTAGTCAGAAGAGACAAAACTGATTTATGAGGAAATTCAAATCTAAATCTATATTCATGACTCATACAACCATGATGAAAACTATGAGTGCATTCAGATGGCTGGAATGTGTGTGTGTGTGTGTGATCACACCAAAAAGGTAGTAATCTTCCCTAAATCCAGCCTTCTGTCTACCAGGAAATCACTCCATCCCAGACCCAAACCTCTAAGCCCTACAGATAGACCAAAATAGTCCAGCTTGGGAACAGGTTGGGGTCAGGCTGGAGCACATTTCCCCATGTGTTGTGTGTGATCACCAGGAAATAGTTTACACTAGACTGCTCTACATGCAGTCCAAATTGTAATCTATTTCCTTATATGATCACATCATATGTAATAAAGGGAAATGCTACACTTTAATCCAATAAGTGTCTACTCAAAAATCATGAAGCTCACATCCAGATAAGTGGGCAAAGTAGGGTAAAGGATCTTTGGGTCTTCAAATGTTTTGGACTGTAACTCTCCAAATCCCTTACCATTTGCCATGCTGGGTCAGGCTGATGAGACTAAAATGTTTTGCAGACCAAAAAACCTGCAGGGAAAATGATTTCCTATTCCTAGGGTATAGGGCTGAAGCCATAGAGTAACTAAACACAATAAAAGAGGAAGGTTCAAGTATGTTTCATAAAGGTTTGATTAATGAAGACAGAAAAAAGGTGCTATCATTGTCCCTATTGGGAGGCACAGCAGTGTTTATTTTCACTTGATGGTGTGTAACAGTGGTTTACAACCTTAGGTAACCCAGGTGTTCTCGGACTGCAATTCCCAGAAGCCTTCACCAGCAGCTGTGCTGGGCAGGGTTTCTGGGAGTTCTTGGGTACTTGGGAGTCAAAGAACATCTTGGGTTATCCAAGATCGGAAACCATTGGTGTACAGAGAGCAACGCATAGAAATAGAATTTAGAAGTATGCATATGATATTTGTTGTGAATCAAAGGACAAAAGAAGAAGAAATTATTAGAAGTGCCAAGGAAACTTAGATTAAGAGTTAGTAAAGACAAGAAAACATACAAAAATTCAAGATGGAAATTGAATTCAGTTAATGTAAATATCTTGGGTCTTTTTTAACAAAGTGTAATAAAAAGAATACAGGAATAAAGGCTCATTTACAAGGCGGTAATCAATCCTGTTTTTCCCTGCAGCCATTTTTGTCATTAAAATTGTTAACAGGGAGAATAAAACTGCAATCCACTTGCAAGTATGCTGCCAGTGCTGTTGTTCGGAAGCAAAATATTAGACAAGAGCACAAAACAAACCAGAATTTAAGATTCTGAATATTTACATTTGATTAAGAGCAATTTGTTTCCTGGTGAAAAACAATGCAGAGTTTGTAAATGTTAACAAGGGTACATCCTGAGAGAAAGAACCATGGTGGATGCTGAGATTTGGGTTCGTGGGGAATCATTTTGTAACTGAGGAGCAGAGCTGGGGTCTTGATCCCGAACCCAGTATTGAACATACTGCTCACTGCATCTCTGAATGTCCATGCTAACACCTTCATCCCAGTTGCATGGAAGGTTATGCTTAAGGAGCTGCTCTCAAGAAAGCATCTTTATCAGCAAATGTAAATGTATGGATGAAGTGTGTCCATCTTTGGGGGCAGGGTAAGAAATTCATCCCAGCTCCCCAGTGAGCATATAACGAATCAATAACAGAAGCAGCACTAGCAACAGCGGCAGCAGTAACAACAACAACACACCATCAATTGTGAAGTATGGCAGACCTTTCCAGGCTCATCTAGGTATAAGGTATTGAGAAGTGGTTCACTCTTCCCTTCTTGCAGTTGCACTCCAAGAATGTGGAGCTTCCCCAAGGCTACACAGGCTGGCTACAAAGCTGAAGCGGGTGGGAGGGCTGTTGTCCTGTTGTCCTTAGAAGAGTGCAAGGGAACTTTCAGAGTAGTTCTTGTTCATGCTTCAAAAAAAAAAAAAAAACAACCCTAGAATTCTGATTATTTGCTGAAGACAATTCCGTTTAATACTATGTTGAAGATCAAAAATCAAAAGGAAGTGTAATTTCATTCGTTTTATTGTATCAAGAAAATCTTTCTTTTTATTTATTCTGAATTATTTTTACTATTCCATTATATCTTTCTTGTGAGTGAAATATAAAACAAAGCTTGTGGGGGAAATGGTTTGAAAGAACTTCCTTTTTCTGTTATATAACAATCCTCTAGAGTTCTAAAAGTAAAAAAATAATCGACAACTTTCTCGAAGTGACTTATCTTTTCCACAGCAGAATATAAGCAAAACAGTTCAGAGAAAATCAAAGGTGATGTAGGGAGTACTTCAATTATTTCAGAAACCCCAGATTTGTGACAAAACATGCATAAATAAATAGAAAAGCCTTTAGATGAAGGCGGCCACTAAAAAAGAGCTAATACAATGGAATGAAGTAGAATAGGCAACATCCATCAAAGACATAGGTTTAGTGACTCATTGTTGAGAACTCCCCCCTCATAGAGTAGACTATGTCTAGATGGGCGGCATATAAATGCAATAAATAAATAAATAAATATGGGACTAGTTAGTGCCTTCAAAAAGTAAAAAAAACCACCATCATTTATTTTGTTCATGCATGTGATAAGATTTCTTTCCTCAGAGTTCTAAAATCCATTCGACCCCCTTTGTCCATTTTCACTTGTGTCTAAGCTGACGTAGGACATTATAGAGCTTTTCTGACCAGATGAAAGTATCAGACACTAAGATTTATTTCATGCATTTGAAGTTCTCACACATATAGTAATTTTTAATTATTTTTTAAAACAAATATAAAAACAAAAACCTACATAGCTAAAAAATTAATGGAGCCCAGTGTGAAAATCCCTCCAAATACAAATAAAACCCTAAACACCATCCCATTCATAACTAATTTAACCCACCTTTGCTCCAACACCCCCCAGCACATAACTCTGAGTTCCCCCTTAATCCACCAGGATTCCAACACCCCAATCATAATGTAAGCCAAACCCATGAGGGGAGGAACTTCCCACCATTCTAGCCAGCTGTCACCTACAGTTGCCCAATCTTCCACCTATTCATTCTTATATCCTTACTTCACATATATTCAATCAATAGACTCATCCTCACTAAACTTCCTTATTCTATCCCCATCTATCCGAATCTATTTAAATAATATCTCCATCTTATCTATGTTTAATCTATTAATAACACCTCCCTTCCTATAAATTTTAACCACCACTATCAAATACTATTTAATTGATAAATGTCTTAGGATACTCTACTACAACAACTATAAATCATTCTAACATACCCCTATTTTCTTATCCTTTGTATTGATTAAGAAAAAAAGTTTACCTAAAAAAAACCTTCCCACTCAGTTTTATCTTTTTATTTTCCCTTCTGCACATAGATTCTGTAACCTAAAAGAACCTTAACTTTACCAGTCTACATATTTTCCTCATCATTCTCCCTTGTAGTATCCCTCCCCCTCCCCCAATTTACCTCCTTATTTACTCCCAACCAGTTCTTCAGGTTAACAATCCAAGCATATTCATCTATATTTATCAATCATAATTTTCAAGACTAATCACCATAAATTTTCCATTAAATATTTCACAGATACATCTTTTATATCTTAGCTGATTATCCATTTTAAGAAGCAAATATGTCTTCCCCCTGGGCTGGTAGTCTGCTCCAATGATATTCCACCAATCACTCCTTGATCTTCTTCACTCTCAGAGATGGTAGGATGATCTTGCTTTTTCTATTCTGTTTTTGTAACATTCCTTAAGCCTTGATCTGACAATATTGTTCTGTGGTATTTTCTAGCTTATTGAATTCTCAAGTATACTGGATACCCCCAATTATATCTTATTTCATTCTTCATAAGAGCAGGAGCAATCAGCTTTAAACTGAATCTCCAGGATACTGTTTGAAAACAGAGATTCTGATATACTTGTATCAGCACATCTTTATATGACAACTGTCTAGATTAGAGATGGGGACGAATATAAGAATGAATTGCTATTTTCGATAAATATAGCCGATTCGTCATATATTCGTCGATCCGTATTTGTCAAATTTTAAGTCCTGATGAATACGACTTGGTGAATACTTTCCCAGTTTTATTTGTCAATTCGTCAATATTCATCTATATTTGTTACTTTTTGGGGACCGCTCTCTATGCCATCTCTGAGGTTGCTGGTGCCAATCAGAAGCTCTGGTCCATCAGGAGATCCTGGATTAGCGTGTTAGGCAACCAATAGCGCTGCTGAAAGGGCTGTGGGGGGTGTAACTTTTACAGAGGCTTTATAAGCTTTTCCCCTACAGCCATTTCCCACTTCTGTTCTGATTCTCTCCAGAGTGAGAACAGTTGCGGTTGGCTGGCGCTTGTGTGCTACTTACTCCACAGCTTGCTAGCTGTGGCTGTGCTTTTTTCACTTCTGTGGTAGCAAAACAGACACTTCTTTTTTGTTGTTGATTTTATTTCATTAGTAGAACTGGGAATTTCAGGAGGGATTTCTTTAGCAGATTTTAGTGAGCTTAGGCTGCTTCTTTTTTGGAGGCTTGTGTCCACAGTGGATGGGGGGAATTTTCTATGTGACTGTGGAATTTCTTTCCCAACAACATTTAATTCCTGTGGTTGTGTCTGAGATTTAGTTGGCAGGGCTTTAAGTTTAAAAAGCTCAGTTACTTTTGGAGACTTGTGTTAACTTGTGTCTCTTCGGGGGGGGTGGAATTTGGTGTGTGACTGTGTGGGCCAAATACCTCAGTACCCAATGGGGCCACAGTCTACTTTGCTGCCATGTGCCTCAGTGGGCCAAACTCTACCTCTATGACAAATACTTCATTGCCTCCTGGGGCAAACTCTACATCACTTCCAAATGTGATGTTACTGAAGATAAACTCTACTTCAATGCCTCATGCCTCTGAGTGCCTACCAGAGACAAATCAAACTCCCTCAATGCCATCTGCTTCTGTGCCGTGTAGTAAACTATCCTGGGGGGACTCAATTTGTGGGTGAATAACTCAGATGTCCAATATCCAATCTACACCAAACTTGGCAGGTGCATTAGGGAAAGACATAGGAAGCTTTGGTGCCAGTCCATGGCCATGGCAGGACTGGGCTGTGGAAACATCTCTCCCACCCTCATGCATGCACTCCCCTTACCCTCCCCACCTGCACATACGGCCTGCCACCCACACACACGGGTGCCCTGCCCACCTATGAACAAGTCCTGCCCCTTCACACATGTGCACGAGTGCACTCCAGCCCTCTGCGAGTGTACCCTGCCCCTTCACACATGCACATGAGCATGCCCTACCCCTCAGCAAGTGCACTCTGCCCCTCTGCGCATGCATATGAGCACATCCCTCCCCTCCATGAACACGCCCCACCCCCACAAACAGACCCCACTCCTCCAACTGGCCCATGACTCAGGAAAGTTTGGGGAGCACTGCTCTACGTACCTGGGGGAAAGTTTGCTGGGGGTGTCCTCCTCATGACTATATAACTCCAGGGTCCCTTACCCAATGTTCACCAAACATGCTAAATTTGTAGGAAGCCATTTTAGGGAGCTTCCCTGCAAATTTGGTGTATCTAGCTGCTTGGGGGCCAGTTTTATAGCATTTTAAAGTGAAAATCAATTGATGGATCGATTCATCAATTCATTGATGAATATTTGTAAATTCATATTCACTGATTCATTAACCTTGATGAATCACAAATCACAATGAATCACCATTTCTTATTCATTCCCATCTCTGCTCTAGATGTTTCTGTTACATACAGCACTGATGTTACCTGTCTGTCATGGGTTTGGAGGGAAAGTTCCATCCTATGGGGAGTGGAAGGCGGGACATCAGGAGGAGGGGCTGTACTGTATATATATAGGTGAAGCCTGTGTGGAGAAGGAGACGCTGGGATGTGAAGAAGCAGCAGCTGGGAAGAAGAAGCTGGTGTGGGAGTCTGTGTGTCAGACAGGGTACTACTGTGTGTCAGAGTACCAACCTGATAGGTTCAGGTGTCTGTTGGTTAGCCAGAACTGATAGGTTCAGGGTCTGTGCTTCAAGTTAAGGGTTCTGTGTGAACCAAACTGTATGCATGTATGAATGAGAATAAGCCACGTTATTTTATCTTATTCACCTGATCATTTTATTTTCCCTGTGTGTGATTTAAATAAACCTTGTTCTTTTATTTGTTTAAAAATCCATCCCTGGTCTGTGTGACTTCTTATAGGGAATGGTTGGTGGCAGCTTAGTTAACGTGTGGCAGATCCCAGTAGGTCTGGGTTTGTCACATTGATTGGTGTCCAGCGTGTGGGATACGACTGGTCCAGTTGTCCAGCGGTCCAGCAAAGCCTTGGCAAGTGTGCCCAGAGCAAGGGGGGTCTAGTCAGGGACAATCTGAGAGCGCGTAGGTAATCTTCTAGGTGTACCTCACGGGGGGGTGCACTAGTAGAAGAACGTGTAACCTCAGATTGGGGACTAGAGTAGGGAGCTCTGAGGCAGCCTGTTTTGGCGGGAAAAAGGCTGAGGCAAAACTGTGAAATAGCAGTGAGCTAGTTTGCCTGCTGAGAGGCCCAGCAGAGGGGGGTAGACTCTAGCTCGCAACTGTTGCAAGTAGTGCTGAAGGACAGCAGCAATCTATAGGGAAAGCTGGTTCTGAGGCAAAAGAAAAAAAAAGTGGTCGTTTTATTTTGAGGCTTGACTTTTTAAAGCAGCCTGTTCTGAGGGGGGATTATGCCCTTGACTCGAAGCCAAATGGCAGAAATGAGTGAAGTGAAAGACCCCCAGGTTGACCAAGGTTCTGAGGATGAATTTGGCTCAGTGCAGGGAGACAGCACGGGAGAGCAGAACCCAGAACTCAGAAAATTGCTCCTAGCCCAACAGCATGAACTGAGGGTGAGGGAAATGGAGGAAAGATTAGAGAGAGAAAGAAGGGAGGAAAGGGAGAAACAGAGACAATTTGAATTGGCATTGGAGAGAGAGAAAATGGCGTTTGAGCTAAGAAAATTGGAACTGATGAATCAGAACAATAATAACAATAGGGATTCTGAGGGAGGCCAATTGTCTAAGGCTGACCTGAAGAAATTCCCTGTGTACCACAAGGGAGATTGTCCTGAGGTGTTCTTTTCCTTAGTGGAAAGAGCGTTTGTGGACTTCTCAGTGAGGGAAACTGAGAAGATGACCATCATGCGATCTTTAATCAGTGGTAGCCTGGCTGAAGTCTATGCCGAGATGCCTGAGGAACTGATGAAAGATTTTGCAGAGTTTAAAAAACTGGTGTTTGCAAGACATGGGATAAATGCGGAACAGCTGAGGCAAATATTCAGGTCCCTCACAAAGAAACCAGAGCAGACTTTTACCCAAGTGGGGGCCCAATTGGTGAGGCTGCTTGAGAAATGGCTATCTCAGGAGGGGACAGAGACCTACCAGCAGCTCAAAGACTTGATAGCGCTGGAACAGTTCTATTCAGTCCTGCATGGGGAACTGAAATTCCAGGTGAGGGAAAGGAAACCAAAATCTGTGGCAGAAGCAGCCGAGATCGCAGATTTTATTTCCCAAATAAGAAAGCCCTTGGGTGAGGGGAAAGCGATGGGGAAACCCAAAGAAACCTACAGCAAGTACTCTCAGGGACCAGGGAAAAGCCAGCAAGGGGGAGGGGCCCATGGTGAAGGGAAGCCCTCAGACATGAAACCAAGACCTCAGATTTTGGAGGGAAAACCAAAACAAGATGAGAGAGACTCAAAATACACCAGAAAATGCTATTTCTGTCAGGGAAAGGGCCATCTAATCTCAGAGTGTGAGAAATTAAAGCAGCTAAAAGGAATTGTGCCTCAGGATTCGAGTGGGACCAAGCCAAAAGCTGTGTTCTGTGTCCAGAAAGAGCAAGGCTCATTGTCACTGAGGGAGCCTGTTGCCATGGCTACTCAATCTGGAACAGTTACATCTGCTGATCAGGCTGAGGAAAATGGTCCTCTTGTGGAGGTAAAGCGCTGCCTACTGGTGAGAACAGATTCTCAATTGTTTGAGACAGCAGGGGTGGACGTAGGAATACTTGGCCATCAGTATTGGGGGCTGCGGGACACTTGTTCTCAGGTGACCCTGTGCCATCCAGATATTATTCCTAGGGAATATGTAATCCCAAATGAGAGCATGAAGGTGGCAGGGATTGAGGGGCAGGTAATCTCTCTGCCAGTAGCGGAGGTACCTGTCAACTTTCAAGGCTGGAGGGGAGTTTGGCGGCTAGCGATTTCATCGACTCTGCCAGCAGCCGTGCTCGTGGGAAATGACCTGGCTGAACATGTGAAACGGGTGCTAGTGATTACACGTTCACAAGCCACCACGGGGACAGTTCAAGGGGATAATGATGAGCCAGAGACGGAAGCAGAGGGGAGTTCAGAAGCTGTGGTGGAAACCTTAACCACAGACAGCAGATTTGGACAGGAGCAAAAGGCAGACGCCACTCTCCAAAAGTGTTTTGAACAGGTGACTGACGCCCAGCTAACACCTGAAACCCCAGTGAGATTTCTGGAGAAAAAGGGGATTTTGTATAGAGAGACCCTGAGGAATATCTCAAAAGGGGGAGATGGGATCAGAAGTCAGCTGGTGGTACCTGAAAAGTATCGCCCCATGATCTTACAAAGGGGGCACTCTGACATGTTTGCTGCACACTTAGGGGTGAACAAAACACAGCAGAGAATCACACAGAATTTTTACTGGCCTGACATAGGGAAGCAGATCAGGGAGTTCTGTAAACAATGTGATGTGTGTCAAAGGCAGGGGAATAACCGCGACAGGACCAAAGCAAAGTTGTGCCCTTTGCCTGTGATTGACACTCCGTTCAAATGCATAGGGGTGGATATAGTGGGACCTTTGCCCAAGGCCACAAAGAGGGGGAACAGGTTCATTCTCACCATTGTGGACCATGCCACGAGGTACCCTGAAGCCATACCCTTGACTAACATTGAAACTAACACAGTGGCAGATGCCTTGGTGGGGTATATGTCCAGGATGGGATTTGCCTCAGAAATAATCACAGATTTGGGCGCATCGTTCACATCAAAGCTCATGAAACGGTTATGGCAAATCTGTGGAATTAAGCACAAGGAAACCACTGCCTATCACCCTGAAAGTAATGGGTTAACTGAGAAGTTCAATGGGACTCTAATGCGCATGATTAGGGCTTACTTGGCAGAGAATCCAAACAATTGGGACCAGAAGCTGCAATCCCTTTTGTTTGCTTATCGATCAGTGCCACAAGCCAGTACCGGGTTCAGTCCGTTTGAACTTTTATTTGGGAGAAGGGTGAAAGGGCCCCTTGATTTGATCAAACAAAATTGGGAGCAGATCACCCAGGATGACCCACAAGACGTTGTGACATATATAGACTCTTTGAGGAAGGACCTAAAGAGAAACCTAGAGCTAGCAGCAGAGACCCTGCAAGCTCAAAAGGTCAGAAAGAAAGCTTGGGATGACCAGAGAGCCAGTGAGAGGCACTTTAATCCAGGGGAGGAAGTGCTTTGGCCCAGGCCCTGCAAAGAGAACAAACTGCAGCTGGGTATCCCAGAAACAAAATATTTGGGTCACATGGTAGGGGGAGGAGTGATAAAACCCCTGGAGGCCAAAATAGAAGCTGTTCGTGATTGGCCTAGACCCAACACCAAGAAAAAGGTCAAATCATTTCTTGGGTTGGTGGGCTACTACAGAAAGTTCATCCCGAGGTTTAGCGAGATTGCGGCTCCGCTGACCGATCTGACGAGGAAGAAGGCTGATGACCGCATCCCGTGGACCAGCGACTGTGAGGAGGCGTTCCAGAGGTTGAAGCAGGCGCTCATCAACTATCCAGTGCTGCGTGCTCCAGACTTCGACCGGGAGTTCATAATCTACACCGATGCGTCTAACAGCGGGGTAGGAGCAGTTCTGTGCCAGGAGGATGAGAATGGTGACCAGCATCCAGTGTCCTACCTGAGTAGGAAACTTCAAAAAGGTGAGAGACATTTGGCAACCGTGGAGAAGGAGTGTTTGGCCATAGTCTACGCGATCCAGAAGGCCAAGCCTTACATCTGGGGGAGACATTTTGTTCTGTGCACTGACCATTCACCACTGCAATGGTTAAAGACAATGAAAACCCACAATAGCAAACTTATGAGGTGGGCTTTAAATCTGCAGGACTATGACTTTGAAGTGAAGGTGGTCAGAGGGTCAGTGAACTGTGTTGCTGACGCCTTATCAAGAAGACCTGAAGAATGAAGACGGCGAAAGAAACATGGACTATGTATATATATTGATGACCAAAAGGTTAAATGTACCTGGTTTTTTTTTGAATTTGGTTTGTATGAATAAAGG
This sequence comes from Pogona vitticeps, assembly GCF_051106095.1. Lineage (NCBI taxonomy): Eukaryota > Metazoa > Chordata > Lepidosauria > Squamata > Agamidae > Pogona > Pogona vitticeps. The sequence continues at coordinate 128,060,096 of NC_135787.1, forward strand.
TAAATTGATGTAATGTAAATGGTAAATGTTTAACTTAGCATGTAAGTATAAGTAAGTATGATATTGTATGTATAACTGTTGTTGTGTGTTTTAACCAGGTTGTTTTTTGGGAAAAAGCACCTTAGCTTTCCCCCTACAAAACAACTTATAAAGAGGGGAGGTGTTACATACAGCACTGATGTTACCTGTCTGTCATGGGTTTGGAGGGAAAGTTCCATCCTATGGGGAGTGGAAGGCGGGACATCAGGAGGAGGGGCTGTACTGTATATATATAGGTGAAGCCTGTGTGGAGAAGGAGACGCTGGGATGTGAAGAAGCAGCAGCTGGGAAGAAGAAGCTGGTGTGGGAGTCTGTGTGTCAGACAGGGTACTACTGTGTGTCAGAGTACCAACCTGATAGGTTCAGGTGTCTGTTGGTTAGCCAGAACTGATAGGTTCAGGGTCTGTGCTTCAAGTTAAGGGTTCTGTGTGAACCAAACTGTATGCATGTATGAATGAGAATAAGCCACGTTACTTTATCTTATTCACCTGATCATTTTATTTTCCCTGTGTGTGATTTAAATAAACCTTGTTCTTTTATTTGTTTAAAAATCCATCCCTGGTCTGTGTGACTTCTTATAGGGAATGGTTGGTGGCAGCTTAGTTAACGTGTGGCAGATCCCAGTAGGTCTGGGTTTGTCACAGTTTCTCTAGCCACTTTCATAAACAGCTCCTTCTTGTAAACATTTGCCAGTCTCACATCTCAAGGAAGCATTCTTCCTCCATGCTTAAAACCCAATTGATGCAGTCTCTGCAAGTCTTATTTCACCCAAACCAAATTTGGTGCCACTGGTTTAATCCATCCCAACAACACATTGGTAGGATTTGTCACATCATCAGCACCTCCTTCTGGAGATCCATGCAATTTCAGATTCCAAATCAATTAACTTCTTATCATTTTCATTGAGCTTAGTTTCAGGCCAATATAATTTTCCAGCACTTGTTTTGACTATTTTATCAACTTCCTTCACTTTCAAATACAATGTCTTTAATTCACCTTTGACTTCTGATACTGATTTACTTGATTCTGTCTTTATATGTCTCACTGTCTTCTGCATATTCTGCTCCATTTCTATATCAATTGATGGCCCCAGTACTGCTTTAAGGTATTCTTTTATCTCCTTACATGTTTTTTCACCCAATATTTACTTGAATTCCACTAGCAATCTATCATTTTTTGCCATTTCACTTATGAAGATCTTGTGAGTCATCTCTATTAGACCTTTGTTTCAAACAAACACTTCTTCCTTTTTTGTGAATTAGAGAGTTCTTATTAGTTCATTGCTTCAAGAGAGCACTTCCTGTGACATGACAAATTCTTTCTTATATTGACTGTAGATCTCTGAACTTTATACAGAAACAACTAAGTTGTTTCCCACTTCAGAGGATTCCACTTTTTGAGGTCTATATAACTTGGATCTGATGGGTGTGATTTCTTTCACCTCCACTTAGGTTCCACAATCCTCTTTGTCTGGTGTCTCGACATTCAAACAATTAAAAACGGCTATTCAGGCAGGCGTTCCTTCCAGGCCCTATTTGATCTATCTTCTTTGTTTTTTTCCATCTTGAATTACTTCTTAATGATGCTATTTTAATTGTTTGTTTTGCATGCTGTACACCGCCCAAAGTAGTTGAACGACTAGATGGGTAGGATATGAATAAAATAAGTAAACAAACAAACAAACAGCAAATATTTCAAGGAGAGAGCTCATGCAGATGCTACACCCCTGGCTTAGTTTTAAAAGCAAAACTTTCTCTTATGAGGTATGCATTATTTTCACAGTCCACAATGCTACAAGTAGGGAAAGATTTTTAAAACTTATTTCTATGATTGGGGACCGTTTATTTCAGTTGCTGGCCGTCTATCTCAGACCTGAAATGAACCCGTCTCATAAAGTTATCACATCAGGCAAAATAGTTTTGCAATATTTCTGCCCCTCTCCTTCTTTTCCTCCTTCTCCTCCTCTTTTCCTCTCCCTCTCTGCGTCTCCTCTCCCCCTTGTTTTCTTTCTTCTTTTGATGTGAGGCCTGGTGTTGAGGGATCAATGTCATCAGGAAGTTTCTGATGGCTTGAACCCTCAGCAGGGACAATCAAAGATTTCACCTACAACCACCTGTGTAGCCAGCTTTGTGGCTATGACTGGCACTCAACGTGTTAGTTCCTCCATAATGCTTGTTGGCTCCCAATTACATAATACTGTGTTGAGGCTCCCAAAGTATTGTGGGAGAATAAAATGGAAGGTGTTACTAGCATCACTTGCTTTGGTGTTTGAACATGCTGGGTGAGAACTCTTCTCCTTTCCTTCTGAGAACTCCTCACATAAAGCTCTGACTGTGCTTGCTGTGTGTATGAAACATATATAGCATAACTACAAGGTAGACAGTTTATTGCGACAAATTCAAAAGAAAAAAATAGAGGTCTTGCATGTCTGAAATAAATGGCACCAGTTAGGTCTCTGAAGAAAAGCAAATAGGCAATAAAACATTTTAAAGTCATACAAGGGACAATAATATTCGAAGGACATTTGATTACACCTCCCATCTCTAAGCTACCTCATACACCAAAATCAAGAATATCAACTAGAGGGGGGGAGAGGGAGGGAGGGAGAGATGTTGTGGCACCTTAAAGACTAACTGCTGTATTAGACTGAAAGCTTTTGTGGAACATGTCCACTTTGTCAGACATAAGAATCAGAATACAGAGGCTATCTGGTGAAACATTCATGCAGGTCTCTAAGAAAAAGGAACAATAGTGTTTCATTGCATTTCACATCTAGTACAAATCAAGCTACCTCGTCCTCTAGCACTGCTTGCACTGAGATTTATCTACTTGTCTAGAGAAGCACAGCAACTCCGAGAGATTTCATCCAGTGCCCTGATACCTGGCAAGCCTAGCTACAGCCCTTCTTTTTGTGAATAGTGTCACACAAAAACACTTAGCAAGAAGAGCAAGCAATATTCCCTGCTCCCCCCAAAGGCTCAGTTAGTGGAATTACACCTACACCTTTCAAAGAGACAAGAAGGCCAACACTCATAACACTCTGGAGCACCACAAAGCCACAGAAAAACCCATTCCCAGCTGTTGTTTCTGTCACAGATTTCTTTTTAGGCAGGGAAAATCTCAGACATTCTCTGCCTGAAAAGAAGCTGGTGATATAGTACACTTGCTGGACATCTTAGGGACTGACATGAATGCCTGAAAACCTGAAGAGAGCATTTAAATGCTGTAAGCCGCCCAGAGACCTTCGGGTAGTGTGGGCGGCATATAAATTAAATAAATAAATAAATTAAATAAATAAATTGTTGGTTGGAGTTGAAGCAAATGAGGAGGTTAGATGGTGAAAATCAAGTTATGTTTGCAGACACAGAACCATAATAGTAGCTGGACCATAATTATCAAAGGGAAAGGAGAACTTCAAAGAAAATAAATCCAGATAAGCGGTCACATTCAGCAGTATGCCAGAGGACTTTCACAAAAATTAGGGCTTCTATTCACACAAACTGCTGCTCTTGACCCCTGTGTGCTTCCCAGGTTTGATCCAGGGCCCCCCTCAAACCTCTGGAGCAGACCGCATGGAAGGAGGAATGGCCAGGGGAGAGAGAATCCTTTCCACTATCAGCATCTGTTCCATTGGTTCCAAGCCAGGTAATGTGCTTTATTTAGAAAACTGTATCACTTATGTGGTGGCATTTTGCTTTGTTTAATCCCCCTTCCTTTAGCATGTACTCCGAGACATTTGTTTCACAGGTAAGTAAAGTTGTTGTGTGACCTCCAAAAGGAAATTTTAAAAATCCAAAGAGCTCTTTCAGACTGCTGCCAGTTTCATCTATTTCCTTCACTCCCTAGAATTATAAATGTATTTTTGGTTGAAAGTACACACATTTTTCCCCATGACCGTCTCCCTCTCTCTCACTCACTGGGGGGGGGGGCTTCTCATGACAACAAAATCTAAATCATAGGCCTATTGGATCTTCCATACAGTTCATTTATTCTGAGTAACTTAGTGGGTAAAAACAAAAGCACAAAAGCACCTGCATTATCTGCTTAGAGCTAATGGTCCGTCTTGCTATTACATTTTATTAACTAGAAAAATCAGATTGTTTGCTTCTTCATTTCTGTCAGTTCTCTTCTTGTTTGTATGCAAAGCGTCACTTCCTTTTTCTCACAGGGCTCATTAACCTCTGCCATTTCGAGGCATAAACAATTTCACTTAGGGCAAGTGGACATATTTTTCTTGGAGTCAATGGCAGCTGGCTCAGAGCCTTCGTGCCCCGCCATTAATCTTATGTTACTTTTCTCTCCAATAAACCATCTCTATCTATTTATATATCATTAGCACATTTCCAAAACAAATGTTTTTGGCAAGGGAGAGAGCAGATTGTGAAAGTAAGCTGAGACGTTGACCCTGATCTGCTTTTTTTTAATAATTCGTATGAGTTCTAATTAAGAAGAAACCCTTTTGCTTGAAAAAACATGTCACTTATCTCCTCTGCCCTTCACTTCCTTTTTCTTTCTCTTTCTACAGAACACCAAGTCATGTTTCTCTGGCTTTGGCCCAGCCCTGAAAATTTGAGGCCTTCTTTTGAACACTTCCTGGTTCTAACATCCTGTTTGCTGAGGCTTAAGGTCCCTGGGAGAAGGAATTGGTGGGAAAAATTGTGTTGGTTTTGACAATTTTGACACCCTTCCCAAGTCTACACATATCTTCAAAAATAGGACGGAAAATATTGTAACAAACACAGAAACAAAACAGGTGAAAGCAAAATTGATACATCAATCTATCTAAGGTGGGCAACAGTGGCATCTCCTATGATCCTTCATCATTGGCTATGTTAGTTCGGTCTGATGAGATCTGTAGGCCAAAATTAATCTTGAGGGGCTCATTGCCCATCCATAGACTAGGCAGAAAGCTAGTTTTTAGGACCCAGCAGAAGAAATGTAACCTCAGACTTGAATAATGCTTCAGCCACCCCTATTAAAATAGCTTGGAACAATCTTGTACTTCATAGGTTCCCAAATCTGCTATTAAAGGACAAGTGTAAGGACCTTCAGATTTCCATCACAAAATCCATCAAAACACTTGATAAAATTAAAGCATTTGACAGATTAACGGAACACCTTCATTGTGAATTAGGACTAGCTCCTTCAGCCCAAAGGTGCAGCAATCCCTCAAAACAAAGAAGTTGGCTTGACCCTGACTATAGGGATCTGAAAGTACAAATCTGCTATTCATATGGGGAACATAGGAAGACTGACTTTGCCCAAGATTGGCACAAATATCACCAAAATTGGGGACGCATCATGTCCTGTTACTGCTTTATGTGGATGATGTTGTTATCATCTCATACTCCTGCCCAGGTTTCAAATGTTTAATTAACAGAACTGTGGAATACCTGGACAAAAACAAAATGGAACTGAATGATAAGAAATCCAAAATTTTGGTTTTCTCAAAGTCATGGAAGCAACTTCAGTGGAATCTGAATGGACACAAAATTGAACAGGTTAGAGTATAAATATCTAGGCACCCTGTTCCATTAGAAACATTCCTGGTCTCCCCGTCGTAAAATGGTTATAAATGTAGCTAGGTTCACTGGTCAGGCAGTACTTCGTTTCTGTTATAATTCTGCCAATTGTTTTGCTCCAGCGGCTTTACAGGTTTTTAAATCCAAAATTATCTCACAAATTTTATATGGCATCCCAACTGAACAGATACAATCTAAATTCTTATGTAAAGTGCTAGTTGTGTTCCCTACTCAGTGCTTTGTCTAGAGACTGGATTTTCCTCTTTGGAAACAATGGCTTGGCAAAGATCATTTCAATTCTGGCTAAAACCTTTCTATAATTCTGACCCAGATAGTTTATTATATCAACTATTACTGGACTCTAAAACCTCCCTTTGGGTCTACTGCCCTTTAAAAAAATCTGAAATGGATTGGCTTAGATAGTGACTACTTAGGCTCACTAAATCAAGGGCAAGCCTTCCAAATGATCAAAAGAAGAATTTTGGACATTGAAACCCACGAACTATGGAACACAGCCAGGAAGACTTGCTCACCACTGTTTTCCCATATTCCCTTTAAGATTGGGAAACCAGCTGCCTTTCTTCACCTGCTCAAGTGTCCACAAAAACGCAGGGCATTCCCCCTAGCCAGATGCAATGTCATGCCTGCAGCCTTACTATATGGTAGGTTCAAAGGAATCCCGTACCTCAAAAGACATTGCTCATGCGAGCAGGGTGCATTGGAAACTTTTGTCCCCATGTTTCTGCACTGTTCACTCTACCAGAGTGATCCCTCCAAATTTGTTGCACCGGTCCTGTTAAAATTGGAGAGAAAATCTGATGTGGACAAAGTCCATTTTATGTTATCTGTGGAGGTGCCTGACATTCTGCAAAGAATTGCAGGTTTCATCTGCTCAATTGTGAGAAAGCAAAGCCTCGTGTTCAATTAAATGTCTTAGAAAGGTTTGGTCTTCTGCTTTCCTACCTCCTGGATTTTGTATGTGTGGGGCTCTTAATGAACCAGTTTGATTATGATTTATTCTCTTTATGCCAATAGAGGTTTTGTCTTGTCTTGTCTTGTTGGGTAGGTCTGATGAGATCTGCAGGCCAAAATTAATCTTGAGGGGCTCATTGCCCATCCATAGACTAGACAGAAAGTTCTGAGTGCTTAGAATATGTCTTAAAAGTCTAGATATTTAACCATGTCTCTCGTGCTACTGAGAACATTCACAACTGGGACTGCTTGTAGTCTATGCATGAGAACTAAGAACTATGCATAAACATAATTGCAAACTGAAAAAGAGACAGGCTAGATCAGATCTGAAACTGCTAAAAAGAGAGAAACCAAAAGTGACATTCTGTGTTATGCTAATATTTACTAAAATTTGATTCCAGGAAGGACTTTTGCATAGTAACTAAGTGGTTTACACAATGCATAGTAAAAAAAAAAAAAAAGGTATTTCATTCCAGACCTATCTCCTCAAATCTGATCATATCACTTTGACTTTTAACAACACTTCAGTTTTTACAAACACATTAAATTCTGGAACTAAGCTCAATGCTCGTCATACTATAATTACACAAAATGGGATATGTTTGTCAGAGCCCTAAGGCTAGGGTGGAGTACAAATCTAAATGTGTAAGTAGAAAAAATATGTAAGACACAACAACTGGCACAGAGCAAAATGACAACGAATTTGGTTTTCTTGCTTCCCAAAGATTTTTAGTTCATAATTTGAATTATACCCAGAGGCCATGGCTGTTTATAAATACAGGGAAGGAAAGAAGGAAGGATCACAGAATTAGATTATTTAGCTAATTTTCAAACCTAAACTTAGCAGGGATGCTGATTTGGAGGCCCTCCAGATTATTGCATGAGATTTGTCTCATTATTTCTGAAAAGGTGGGGGTCCAATCCTCTGACTTACTTGAATAGACAACTTTGTGGGGGGGTCATCACTCTAGCACATGTCATGAAGACTGGAATACACTCATTTTATTATTTGCCAGCATAGCCATAGGCAGGGAGGAACAAACCAGCCTCCTGTGAAGGAAGTTGAGCTTAGGAGCTATCATGTGTCCAGGAATAATACCTTTAGGTATAGAGAAAAGTTGAGTACAAAGAATGTGTGGATGATAAGGCAATCAAGAATGGCTAAATATCACCATCAGTATGAGGGGCCTCTGTTGCTTGAGACCACAGGACAGAGGGTGTAATCATACTTATGTCCTATTTGTGGCCTTCTTAAAACCAACTGATCACCCACTGTGTGAACAGCATGCAGGACTAAATAACACCACATGCAATTATGTTCTTGTGGGCACGTAAGTCCCAGAACATTCTGTTCATATAACTATAACTTACCTGGGAATTAGTCCCATTCAAATTATTGGGCCTTACTTCTGAATAAATAGCAACAAGATCATTTTAGAAGTCAGGAAGGTGCAATAACCTATCCAACAAAACGTTAGCCAACATGATATACATTCTGTGAATCAGAGTTACATGCTGAATACCTTTTTCTCCACAGCTTTATTCTTTTGTCCTGTTTCTGTTTCTGTAACACAAACATAGAGAAAAGGTTGCATAAGCTTCTCCATTTATTATTAGGTTATATTTCCGGCCTCTTCTTGTTTGCTTACTTGTCTAAATAATGAACTTCATTTACAGATGGTCAAAGCAAATACCATATGGCCACCAGCTTTCTTCCAGGGCTGTGATCTGCAGCTTCAACTGATGTCTCTGTTTTTAAGAAACAAACAAGCTAATATATCTGCATTTTCACTGACAGGCTATTAACTGTGTTTAACCATGATGGTGCATAAGTTATAGAATAAGAGCTAGCAAAAATGAGGGTTAACTAATTAAGATTTTCTCAATATGGAGAGTATGTATGTTCATTTTGGTTTTATGTGGAGTGAGTGCAAAACTATGAGCCTCCTTTATAGGACAATTGAAATAACAGGGAGCCGTATGGTCAGTACAAAACACAAATGCAAGAGTTGGTGATACCTTTATAGACCACTAAAAATCATCATACAATCTGTGAACTTTCGTGGATCAAGACCACTTTGTCAGGCATGTACCAGTGTGAAGAACTTGAAGTTCAAAAGTTCATGGTGAGGTGGATTTTGCCAGTTACATCTTTCTTACATATACCGTATTTTTCGCACCATAAGACGCACTTTTTTCCAACAAAGCAGGGGGGTGGAAAGTCTGTGCGTCTTATGGAGTGAAGAAAACAGATTATATTTTCCTGTTTTCTTCTCCTAAAAAATTGGTGCGTCTTATGGAAAGGTGCGTCTTATGGAGCGAAAAATACGGGTAAGTCAGGAAAGATGCAGGCTGCATTAGAGCTGTGTTTTAAAGCTACAGCTGAGGCAGTTGTGAATTAAATATCCCATCTTCAAACAAAGAGGCACAGGCCATGCACACACCTTCCCATTTGGCCGTTCTACGAAATTGGCATGTTTCTATTTAGCTAGGGAGGAGAATGTGTGAAACAGAAAACCTGAGTCCTCCATCTGGGGAATTGGGGTGATAATTTAATAAACTCACTAGGTTTAGCCAACTGGAATCAAATTAAAGTCAAAATAATATTACCTTGTGGTTGAAGTCCAGCTCCGATGCTGCTTGTTGGTACGGGGGTGGGGGAGCTGTTTCTTGGTATCCTTGTAGTTCCATTGAAATAAAAGAGAGCCATGTGGTCAATACAAAATACAAGTGCAAGAGCAGGCAATGGCTTTATAGAGCACTAAAAAAAATCATACAGGACAAAATTGTGTTGACAGTTGGAGGATCAAATATTGAACAGGTATGACTTAAGACATTTTGTCACTTCAAGGTCTAGATGATACCACCATATCACTCCCTGCATAGAGCTCACCAGACCACCATTTAATTAGACATTGCATTCCAGAGGGCAAAAGGTTAACATAAGCAGCATTTTCTTCCAGACAACTCTCTCTGTCCTCCTTGTTTCCCTCTCTGCCTAATGGTAGGGCCAGCCCTGAAATGAGAAGTCCAGTAACCTGGCAAATATGGAAAGCAACACTTAGCATGACTGCACATAACATGTATGTAGCAACTGTTGGTGCAACGTTGATGAATGAACCAACCCAATATTCAAGAGTAGCTTGGAAAATCACAGCAATCCTATCCCAGATCTTGTACTAAAACAAAAGATAGGGAGACTATGGGAGGAACTAGAAGCTTGGTGGGATGTATTTGCACTAGGACCAATATCCCTGAAATTATATAATGTAGTTTACACAACCCAAAGACTTCCATGAAAGTGTTCTGGAAGGCTTTCACAGCCGGGATCCGATGACTGTTGTAGGTTTTTTGGGCTGTTCTGGAGGTTTTTCTTCCTAACATTTCTACAGTCTCTGTAGCCGGCAACTTCAGAGGACAGGACCTTGAACTCTGTCTCTGCCAAACAGCCCAAAAAACCTACAACAACCAACTTCTATGAAAGGCTTAATATGGGCAGGAGTTTGCACTAGTGTATGCCTGCATTATTCAGTCAATTAATCAAAAACCTTTATTGGCATATACAAAACACCTAGTCAAAAACTACATTCAGTAAAACTTTGTAAAAGTTTGTTCAGTTTCAATGTAGTTTTACTATTTATGCCGCAAGACACACTCTCCACCCTATCCTATGTACCTTATAATAATAATAAATAAAAAAAATTATTGTCGTAATTAGCTTATTGATTACATCAGAGGATCCATAAACCTGGCTCAAGCAGGGGGTGCTGGTTCAAAATGTGCTATTTTTGGCCTGTTCGCTATGTGCGCTAAGAAACATGCTGCTTTCTCTACTCTGTCCTCCACCCTGCCATTTAACAGAAAACGCATTCTGTCTGTATCTGACCACCCTCTTACCTTAAGCAATATTGAGCCCTGATATTGAGCACGGGCTTCAGAATAGTGTGGGTAATATAAACACGTGTGTACCGGCGACTCAATTCCTCCCAGTTCACAATTTGCTGCACTTAGGAGAGCCTGGAATTTGATATCTAATATCCTACGTTTAATCAATTGAATTGCTTCCTTGTGGGGCAGGGAGCCAAGTGATTCCACTGAGAGGCCTATTAGAGAGATTTTCTTTTCAATACAGTATAGGCAAGCTCTCTAGCGATGGTTGGTTCTCGGAAAAATATGGTGTAAAAAACTGCCCTCTTTGAAGTTCTAATGGATCTTCAACCAATATTTGATTGATCTCAGCCATGCCTGAGTTGCTACCATATTTTGGCCCGTCTCTAAACAGAGGACTGTATATGGCACACAAATTGGTACTTCCAGGATTTTTCACAGGAACATCGATTGGATTTGCTCTAAGGCAGCAGTCCCCAACCTTTTTAGCCCCACAGATTGGTTGGGGAAGGTGGGGCACCCCCTTGCACTTGTGCGCATGCATGGAGAGCACGCGTGCTCATGTGAGCTCTCATACTCGTGCACATGCGCAAAGGGTGGCACAGCGCTCATGCGGGTGCGCTCGCGTGCAGGCGCAAACAGGTTTGGAAGGGGGAGTGTGGGGGGAGTCTCTCTTTGCGGCCCAGTCCAGCTCAGACCACAGACTGGCACCGGGCCGCAGACCAAGGGTTGGGGACCTCTGCTCTATGGAATGATCCCAGGCCTTTATCCTTAAAGGTATGCCGAACAGCAACTTCAGAATAATCTTTGCTTTAAACACTTTTAATGCAGGCAGTATACATCTATTTCCTGTATTATAAAAGTATGGATTGACTGGCTAATACCCTTGGCCCATTGTATTGCTGCTTTACAGATTCTTGTATGTTCAAAAAAAGTTCAACAGTGAGAGCCATTTTGATATTTATGAACAAGAAACACAAGGAAATAAATGCAGGGCAACATGGCAACTGAACAGCAAAGGAGACATTTTCTATCTGATATTTTTTTACTTTACTTATATATTACTTACTTTACTTACTTTCCATTTTTACTTTATTTACATCTAATAACATTGAAGCATGCTTTGCTAAGCCACTTCAGAGTTAGGTTTATTTGTTGCTTCCACCCTTCACACTGCGAATCTATCTGCTCTCTCTACTACATGCCCGTGAAATATTTCCTCATGCTTTTCACAAGAGAATCTCCCCATATGCAGGGAGATTTTGCTTGTTTGACATGAAGGTGCTTTCAAATACCTGAAGAGCTACAGTCGTTCAGGGAACTGTGAACATGACACAGAAATCCATGCATTTAGAGTAGCTTTTGTTTCAAGATGTTTACACCGGGGAGAGGAAGATATCAACACTGTTGAGTTAGAGAGGTCCTTTTCTTCCAAGAATGAAGAGGTGATAAATGGAGCATTAGGGACTGAAAAAGAAAAGTGGGCATAAAGAGAAGGCAGAAAACAATGACATGCAGCAGATTTCATGTACTCTTCAGTAGGCTTTGCGATTATTATTCTTATGTCAAAAAAACAATAGTCCATGATTCTGTTGTGACCCTGCTTTACCTATACTGTCACCTCTCACTTTTTTTTCCTGGTAACAAGTAAGCCATGCTGGACGAAAAAAGGGGAAGAAAGAAAAAACCAACATCTATGTTAGAATGTTAGGATTAAGTCAGCTCAACACTCACAAAATTATGTGCATGCTTTCAAATTTCTAGAATTCTTTATCAGTTATAGAGAACATATAACTCCCCTCCCACAAAAACTCTGCTGGCTACCAGTCCACGTCTGGGCACAATTCAAAGAGCTGGTTATATTTATAAAGGCCCTGTGACTTAGGTTCAGGCTACGAGAAAGACAATAATTTTTCAAAGAAGCCTGCCCAGGCTTTGGAGAGGCCCTCACAGTCCCAACACCTTCAGAGGACCATTTGGGGCAGGGGATTGAAGAAATGGTCCTCTCAGTGGCTTCTCCCAGACTCTGGGACCTCTTGCCAAGAAATGCTAGGTTTGCCTATTTCTCTGCTCTCCTTCTGGTGGCAAGCAAAGGAATTTTTATTTAGGCAGGCCTCCTGCAATTAACATCCTCATAGTCAACAGGGTTTTGGCTTATGTGTTGGTTTTCGTCCCTTCCCCCTTAGGTAGAGTATTATTAACATTGTGTAGAAGTCTGTAGATTTTTAATTTTAACTGCATTTTATTACTACAAAGAGTTTAATTCTATTTTAACATCTGAGCCTGTTTTTTAATGGATATTGGCTGCAATCCTGTTGCTTTCCACAGAGCAGAACAGCTCCACCCATGGAGCGTTTCACCTGAACCCTGTTAATCTCCAACATGCAATGTGAACTGCTGATTGTCCCATTGCTTTATCCAGAGTTTTCCACAAGGGGTTGCTGGATTCTTTGCCACAAGGAGCAGCTAGAGAGGAGCATCACATGGAACTGTCTATTCCACAGCATTAGGCCTGCCAACAGGATATTAGCCATTGTTTTTAAGATGGCTTAAAAATATGTTCTGGGAATCAAAATTTTTGCAGAACTGGGAATCAAGATGCTTAGATTCCCTCTTCTACAAAAGAGGTGACCTATAAGTAGATAAATAACAAATAAATGAGGCAGTATGTTACACAAAGGCATTCCACCTCCTCCCCAAATGGAAGAGGGCTATCTGACATACAAACCACGGAGTCTCTAGGCATGGTTATAGTAATGAAATAAAGTCTAGAGGCATGTGTCCCTTCTTCAACCACATACTGCTTGAGTTTATATTTTACAGAAAACAGACCCGATTTACTCTATCTGCAAGGGGAAAGCCTGCGAGTGTGTACTAAAGAATGCCATACAAAAGAGAATCAAAACATCAGGAGAGGTTTTGCAATTGTTATTTTTTTCCAAGCTTTTCAGTCTACAGCACCAGGCTTCGATGACTCATTCAGTAAGGAGCTGCATTTTCTCCTGGTTCAGAAGAGGTAAATGGCTTGATTAGAAAGGGATTGTGGGCTGATCAGTGCAGGCAGCAGAGGAACCCTGGCGCATCAAAGGAGCTCCTTTCTGTTCTGTTTGTGGGAGGTTTGCCAAGTCAGTGCTATTCAATAGCACCATTGTGTCATGAAGGCTCACGTATCAGATAGGAAAGCATGAGAGTCAATGAGCAGGGTCAGCAAGTTACCTTTTTGTTGTAAAAAGCTACTGCAAGCCGGCTGCAATGAGGCAGATGTGATTCCTTCATCTCTCCAAAATCTGCCTCTTCTAAAGATGAATAATAGCCTGCCTTCATGCTCAGGACTGCAGTTTTAGCCTTGCTGACTTTGAATACCCAACAATCCTCCTCTCAGAGGAGTGAGCAATCACTAGAGGTCCAGGAGCTGCTCATGTCCATTCCTTGATCTTGGAGGGCTATGCCCCCTCTTGCAAACCCCACCCTTTCTCCCATCTTACAAAAGTTATTTGTAAAACTGAAAAAAGAAACTTATGGCTTTGCATAACTCCCTAATGTTTTTTTTTCTTTCATGAGAGTGTGAATAGTCCTCAGATGTTGGGAGCTCCTCAAAACATGGTAGAATTCACACTTTCATGCACATCCCTTCTAGATGGCATGGAGGACTTGTGATATATATTTGATTCCACTTTTTTTCAAAGAGAAAATGGTGGTGAATCTACTGTAAGCACCAACAGCAGCACAGGGTCTAGAAAAAAGCCTGACACGTCACATTTGCTTAAGATGAGTCTTTGCAAAACGTGAGCTGTACTGACAATGGCAGCAACCGATGCTTCACAGCTGAAAATGTTTTGGTTTTCAGCTTTGCTGCTGCTTCTTCTTCTTCTTCTTCTTCTTCTTCTTCTTCTTCTTCTTCTTCTTCTTCTTCTTCTTCTTCTTCTTCTTCTTCTTCTTTGCTCTGGGTTCCCATAATACCTAGTTAACCCCTTTTTAAAATTGAATATGGGGCCCACTTACGTAGATTTCCCTCGTGCCCATTTCCACAAGAAACTGAAAAAGAAGTAGATCCAGCCACCGTTCTACCCCTTGCTGTCCCACTGTATCATCTCACAAAAGCCTGCCCTATCTCTTCGGTTACCCCTTCACTGATTGCTGCCTTGTCATGGCAAAGGGGGTTGAGTAATTCAGTGAAGCTATGGGCTATGCCGTGCAGGGACACCCAAGATGGACAGATCATAGTGGAGATTTCCAACTGTCCATGACCCCATGGACCAGAGCACGCCAGGTACTCCTGTCTTCCACTGCCTTCCGGAGTTGGGTCAAACTCATGTTGGTAGCTTCAATGACACTGTCCAACCATCTCGTCCTCTGTCGTACCTTCTCCTCCTGCCTTCACACTTTCCTAACATCAAGGTCTTTTCCAAGGTGTCTCCTCTTCTCATGAGATGGCCAAAGTATTGGAGCCTCAGCTTCAGGATCTGTCCTTCTAGTGAGCACTCAGGGTTGATTTCCTTTAGAATGGGTAGGTTTGTTCTCCTTGCAGTCCAGGGGACTCTTAAGAGCCTCCTCCAGCACAATTCAAAAGCATCAATTCTTCGGTGGTCAGCCTTCTTTATGGTCCAGCTCTCACTTCCATACATTGCTACTGGAAAAACATAGCTTTGACTATTCAGACTTTTGTTGGCAAGGTGATGTCTCTGCTTTTTAAGATGCTGTCTAGGTTTGTTTGTGGGGTATTCTTGGCAAAGATCCTGGAGTGGCTTACCAGTTCCTGCTCCAGGTGGATCGTGTTTAGTCAGAACCCTCCACTATGACCTGTCCATCTTGGGTGTTCCTGCAAGGCATAGCCCATAGCTTCTCTGAATTATTCAAGCCCCTTTGCTATGACAAGGCAGCAATCCATGAAGGGGAAAGCTCTGTTAGGGCCACTGTAAGTCAGTGGACCACATAAGAACACAGGAAAGTCAACAAACTTCTCTCTCTCACACACACACACACACACACACACACACACACACACACACACACACACACACACACACACACACACACACACACACACACACACACACACACACACACACACACACACACACACACACACACACACACACACACACACACACACACACACACACTGCTGCTACTGCCAGTCTGTGTATGGAAGTATTTTCTGTTCTCAGCATATAGCTGTCTGAATAATGACCCATATGGAAGAAAAAGCAGTTTTACATTTCCGTCAGAGGAAAATAAGGTTTTCATTGACTATGAAGGATGATAGATAATTAAAGCAATGTATACCCATATTATAGAGACTTAGAGTTTCTAATATTGGGTGATTTGGGCACAAACACCTGCTATTGGTCATTCTGGAAGTTACATATAGTTTAAAAAGCTGGCTGCATGTGCATTATGATTTTCTGTTTGTTTCTTTTTAGACTAATGT
This sequence comes from Pogona vitticeps, assembly GCF_051106095.1. Taxonomy (NCBI): domain Eukaryota; kingdom Metazoa; phylum Chordata; class Lepidosauria; order Squamata; family Agamidae; genus Pogona; species Pogona vitticeps. Next base: position 128,075,948 of record NC_135787.1, read on the forward strand.
CTTAGTCTTTCATGCTGGTGAAATTCCTTTATATATTTTGTTTCTCCATGCTCCGTTTTTTATTGCACTAGGAGATGTATTGTTTTGTTTTATATTTTAGTTTCCTGTAATTCCATTCTGATGGTAAAAGCCAAGCAATGAAGATTTACTGAACAAGCCACACATAAGAGACCTTAAGGAGATAAGCGCAGGGAAGTGTGTGGAACAAAATGGTTTCAAGTAGTGGAATTTATTTAGTTTTAAGTGTGGCTTTCATGAAGATAGTATTTGTCAGCTGAAAGCTCAGTGTACTTAGAGCTGAAAAATTCATCATGTTCTGGGGTGTGTGTGTGTGTGTGTGTGTGTGAGAGAGAGAGAGAGAGAGGGAGGGAGGGAGGGAGGGAGGGAGGGAGGGAGAGGGTTGAATCCCAGCTGGTATGTATGCCTTGCAGTAGACCCATTGGAGTCAATGAGATGAGTCAGTCATGACTAGGGTTGGTGAGGTCTCAGGGTGTAATCTGAAGTCTCAAGAAATTGCTGTTACACTTGGGTCTCCAAGCAGGGAGCTAGATCTCAAGGTGAGCAGTGTTAGGGAAGCAGGCTTTGTATATGAAATTCCTTTAAAACTTGGACACGCATCTCAACCCATTCCTAGCTGGCTCCAGATCTCACTAGCTCAGGATGAATGTTTGTGTGTGTTCCTCCCAATGGTACAACCAGTCTGAATGCATGCACTAACTTGCTTACTCCCCAGTTCTCACCCCTTAATTCTGCATTGTGTTGCATGAACTTTAGGTACCAGGAAGTTAGTGGGGGACCAACCCTATGACTCAAAGCCTCCTTATTCCATGAGAGCAGTGGCTCAAACCATAAATCCCCTTTTCCAAGCAGATACATTTGCACCACTAATATTACACTTCCATACAGCAGAGTTATGTAAAAAGGCCGATGTTGTATAAACATGCAGGAGTTGCGTACTCTCAAATATGACTCAGTCCTCCCTCCCAACACATCTATAATGAATTTCTACGTAATGAATTTTATTCCATATACCCATTAAAAATGTCAGCTACAGTTTACAAATAAAACCTTTTAGTTTTCGGTTATTAAAGAGCCACAAAACTCTTATGTTTGTTTTTTTCTGGAACAGATTGCAAACTACAGTAATACCCAATCCCTTCTGTAATGTATATGCTTTCCTATTCCAAAACTTTCATGACCATCCAAAAGAGAAAAGTTCAGACTTCAAGGACCAGTGCTGTTATGAAGCAGCTTTCTTCTGATGTTTTTTTAGAAGTCGTATTTTCTTTCAGAACACAGAACACAGGAGTGATGCTTCTACTAAGTTTGGTCATTTGTTCCTTCAGAATAGTAGTGGTTATATCAATTGGCAGTAGATCTCTGTGCTTTCCATGTGAAGTCTCTCTAGCCCTTACTGAACATGCCAGGAATGGAACCCAGATCTAGATCTTTTGCATACAAAACATACATTGAGCCATTGAGGTGCCTTGGATAGCGTTATGGCACTACCTGGAAAGCCTTCCAGACTGCAGGCTGTAGCATTCAGCCCTGCCCTCACCTGTCCGTCACAGCTGGGCAGTGGAACATCAGCCAATGAGGGGACGGAAGGTGGTGCAGAAGGGGGAGGAGCTGGAATATATAAAGGGGTGTATGATGAGGGAGAAGGGAAGAGAAAGAGAGAGATTTTGAGAGAGTTAGTGATGAGTGTGTTTATGGGCCTGTGAGCCGAATAGTCAGTGAGGGAAGAGTCTGTGTGTGTCAGTGAGTGAGACCTTGATTAACATCTTGTGATTTACTTACTTTATTTTGTTAAACCAATAAACAAGTTTTTGTTTGACACAACACTTGTCTTTTTTTAAAAAAAAAAATATTGAATAAAATTTGGTGGCAGCAACTGAAGAAGAAGAGTGAGCACTCCTGGAGGCCTGAGTTAGTAGAGGCTTCAGCGTGCTCGCAACACAGGCTACAATGAATTTCTTTATTTTCTAGTACTAGAGTTAAGTGTGATTCTAGAAAATAGGGCTGAATGATCTTAATTGCATATGACTAACTACCTTTTAATACCCTGCACAGTCAGGTAGTTAGGGTCCTATGGGAGTATGAATTATTTCCTAAGTGGATTCTGATATTTAACCTTATTCCTAGTTCAACATTTCCACAGCTCTCCCAGTCATTCAGAAAAGCAATAGAGAAGTTGGATTCACATGATGCTTTACTATAGTCACAAACCATAGCAGAGCAGGATGTCCCATTGGGAAGGCTGAGGCACCCATATCAGGCAATCCATTTGGGATGCCATGTAAGGACAAAAAATCTAACTTCATACTGTATTTTTATTGCCAGAGAGGAGAAAGAGTTGCTTGTGGGATTTTGTCCTCAAGAATGAATGAATCTATCTATCTATCTATCTATCTATCTATCTATCTATCTATCTATCTATCTATCTATCTATCTATCTATCTATCTATCTATCTATCTATCTATCTATCTATCTATCTATCTATCTGTCTGTCTGTCTATCTATCTGTCTATCTGTCTATCTATCTATCTATCTATCTATCTATCTATCTATCTATCTATCTATCTATCTATCTATCTATCTATCTATCTATCTATCTATCTATCTATCTATCTATCTATCTGTCTATCTGTCTGTCTGTCTATCTATCTATCTATCTATCTATCTATCTATCTATCTATCTATCTATCTATCTATCTATCTATCTATCTATCTATCTAATCGCAGATCCATTTTTTCAGCTGCCTTTTTTGGGGGTGTCTCTCTCCTACCATATGTGAATATATCCCAAATAATAACATTCATTCTTCCTCTTATTCTTAAGCTCTTGTTTAATCTTCCACCATTCTCCAACCTTCTTCCAACATTCTCCATCCGTCCGTCCGTCCGTCCGTCCGTCCGTCCGTCCGTCCGTCCGTCCATCCGTCCGTCCGTCCGTCCGTCTGTCTATCTATCTATCTATCTATCTATCTATCTATCTATCTATCTATCTATCTATCTATCTATCTATCTATCTATCTATCTATCTATCTATCTATCTATCTATCTATATAATCTGGCAAACCAGGCCACTCTAATAATAATAACAGGACAATAATATAAATAGTAAATACAATATAGACAAATGAAAATAATATCAGGAAGACATTAAAATAAAATATTAAAAGCATGATGGGGATTGAACATTAGCAAATATCTGGTCATTTAAGCACTGTTGTATCAAGATATGATAGAGTCTGGGAAGGCCTGTTTAAATAACAATGTTTTTACTAATTGCTTAAAAATTTCCAGTGAAGGCGCCAGGTGGATTTCGGGCGGGAAAGCATTCCACAGTTGCGGGGTTACTGCCGAGAAGGCCCAGTTTCTGGCCACTGTTTTCCAAGCCTCTCTCAGGGTCAAAACTCTCAACCGCCCATCCTGAGAAGATCTTACAGGATGGGCAGGTCTGGTCAGAAGGAGGTGTTCTGCCAGATCTGCCCATCCTGTAAGAACTAACTAGCTTGACCCCTTGACCAAAAGGTTCACAATTGCTGCCTCAGGCAGCAAAAGGTCTTGGATAGTTGGTCTCTCCTGAGAGGAAAGAGGGTTTATAGCTCACAGAAATGAACATGTGGCACCTTGTTGTCTGTGAGTAAGTAGGTGTATTACTGAAGGAAGCAGACCAATAGCATTTTCTCAGTGAAACCCAAAAAACACATGACCAGTGCTGCTGTTACTTTAAAAAAAAACTATGGAGATTACAATCTCCTGTATTCTTCTCTTTGAAACTGTTGAGGCAGGGAAAGACAACAGGCTAAACAGAACCAGGAAACCTACTCGTTTGCCAGAAGCTAATTTTGGGTGCTCATTATCCCACCACTGGCATGCTTATCATCACATCCCATGGCTCCAATCCAGAGACACAATCAATCCAGTGGGCACAATCAATCAACCTTTTCTAGATGGCAGTTAAATGCATATTATTTACTTAGGATGCCATATTGCAGAATCACAAGATTCTTGAGTACAGTATGTAAACCTGAAGAGAAACAATAGTAAGTCTTGTGGTATCTTCAATCCAGGAAATTTGTTCTTGTTTGAGCTTTTTTGCTGGAACAGATTTCTAGGCTCTCCAGTCCATTTCATGGGATGTGTGTCATGTTACCCTTCATTGGGAGGCATGTATACATAGGGTATAGCAGGGCAGGAGTGTAAATAGCAAAGCCACATGAAAATGAAATTCCAAAAATACACCCTGTAAGAACTGTGTGATATTCAACGTGGTGTAGTGATGGGTTAGGGCTCCAGAGGCCTGGGTTCAAACCACAGAAACTTACTGGAGTTGTAGAACTATTAAAACCAGTCACCTTAAATATCTCACTTACCTTAGAGTCATTATGTGACAGCACATAACAATGACAACAATAATATACAAATAAATAAGAACTTGTGCATTTTGACCATTCTTGACAGGTACACTTGATGTCATTATCTTAGAAGTACTAAGCCAATTGATTTCCATAATGGTTGTTATATTCCATACATATATGAATTTTCCTAAATTCTAGAAGAAACAAAAAAAGCTATTATGGATTTGATGTATTGTTAAGCAAAATGAATGGCATTGCCATGAGTTTCCACAACTTAGAGTTGTACAATGTAAATTTAACAAGCCACAAATAAGCTTTTTCCTATAAATTATCTAGTTAAGTAGAAAGTCTGGATCCAGATGCTCCCTGAGCTTGAAAGCTTAGACATACTGGTAATTGTAATGAGCAAGAGCCATCATCTCATCTGAGTTCTAACTTGATTTTTAATGATGCTGTGAGGAACTTTGCAGTCCACGGAGTTGCCAAAGAAGTGGCCCATTTTAATTCCTCAGGTATGCTTTCATTACAGAAGGAAGATGGCTGTGAACCATGTCTTGCTGTTTGTTCTTAGATATTATATTTGTACTTTTTGGAATCCAACAGAAAATCTCAGAGGTGAGTAATTTACTTAGGCTGTGAAATTGCTTTCAAAAGCTCATCTCATTAAAACATAATGAAAGAGGGAAGGATATAGAAGCAATAAAATGGGAAACTTTATCAATCTTTTCCCCTTAATGCAGTACTTCAAATTTCTTAGAAATGCAAATAGTCAATGATCTGATGCCCTTTGTTTTTAAGGGCAGACAAACAAGTTGGTATTAAGTTATCAAATGAAGATATGATCCTGCCTGAGGCCTATTGTTTCAAAGATTCCATGCATGCAGTTTAATGTCCAGAACTGAACTATGTGATGACAAAATAATTACTTCAATAGACTTGATGCCTGAATCTCCTTGTTAGTCCCAATTACAATACACCCAGTGAATCCATGGGAAATTCGTGAGTCAAGGCTTATGTAAGTTTTGTTGATTGATAAAACAAGGTTGGGATCCTACTTCAAATACTTTCAAGTTGCTTTTACAGTGTTCCTATAATTTAGTGTATTTTACCTAAATGCAACATAATGGTTGAGATCCTGCTGCTTCTTGTGGAAAGTCACACTCTTGTAGGTCAATGTTCCTTCTAAGCTAAACAGGTGCATATGCGCAGAGCTCCATCATGGCTGTGCAGGGGTAGCTACTGTTGACTCCCATTTAGTTCTAGGTTTCAGATGAAACCCCACCCCACCCCACACACACACCATGCACAGCAGGTCTGAAAATTAGACGAAACATTGCTATAGGTCCATTGCATCAGTGGGGATTTGGTAAGTCAACTCTTTCATAAGTTCCATTGATTCAAGTGGACCTACTCAGTTCTAAAGCAATATCCTTTTAGACTGAGATCACATCTGTATCCATCAGCAGAATTCATACAGCAGACAGAAACCATTTTCAGCATATATCTTGGCTGTTCACAAAACCTACTTTGCACATCCTCTCTAAGTACTTACTAGCCTTCCAACTGATCTCAGGTGTGTATGTTGTTCAGTGGTTCAATACCAAAGATCTTCTTTGTTAAAGGATGTGATTTTGGTTCCCTGGAAGATGCAGGACAGCAAATCCTGCATGAGTGGAAAATTACTGTGGCAAGACAGATTTCTCTTATGGCATCACAGAATATGTATTTGAGGATATTGGAGACTTTTGGTTGATCTTCTACATATATGGGTGTGGGAAATGGACATTCATCTTCTAGCATCCTGTAAGTGCGTTGCCACTTGTATTATCCAAAGAGAAATGTTTTAGCTACAATTGCAATGCATTTTTTCTTGTGATACTAATTTCCTTAAGGTGACCTTTTTTTCTTTTTGTTTCTTTCACTTTCTTTTTAAAAGTATTGTTGTGTTTTGGATTTTTTTTAAAATGCTGTTCATTTTCTCTGCCCTTGATAATCAGATGATGAGAAACTGGGACTTCCAAGCTGTCTTGACATGAACACATTTTGTACTCAGATTTACAGAAGAAAAGCTTCACCTAGGCTGTGAAGCTTTTCTTCTAAATTTCTTCGAAGAGAACTAGCAGTCTATGCGGTTAGTAATCAAAACACCCCTACTTATCGCAGTGTCTTCTACAATAGCACTATTTCTCATGGTTCACTGTTGTGGTGATCTTGTGCCTAAGTCTGTGAATAAAACTGGCTAAATTATATCATGCAAATACAGCAGTCAACAGGTACACAAAAGCAACCCTGACCTACTGGAAAACCTTAATGCTGATTCTCAGGTGTAGGGTTGCCAGATACATTGGTACCAAAAGGAGGACATAGAAAGACAAAAAGGAGGACAAAGGAGGACATATTGAATGTTTCATTTGAATTGTTCCAGATTAAACCCACAATCAATACAATTTTATTACAATTGCTGCCAATAAACATCTCTTAGTGGACTGACCAAGAAAAAGTCATGTTAAAAAAATAAAAATAAATTCAATGGAGGCGGAATAAGCTATGATAGTTTTGCCTGCTTTGTGCATGAGAAACAGAGAAACATGATTGCTACATACTTCAGAAATCTAGTCCCACGTGTGTTGGTTGTCTTTTACTAGGTGTTTGCTGTGAGTGAGACTCTGCTAAATATTCCAGTTCTGCCCAGTTCAATTTAGAGTCTAAACAGAAGCTTGAAATACTTGCTGTTCTCAGCAGAAACTGCAGAGCTAAATGCAGTGGAGATTAAATTTTGCAAGGTTCCTTTTTTGTGGTTTTATGGAAGAGTCAAGACTCTGTGCATGTGTGTGTGTTTTTTTCTCCCTCCCTCTCTCTCTCACACACACGCACAAACCCTTCCTCCATCAATGTTCAACAATCAGTTGCTTCAGTTATGTCCATTTCCTCTCATTCAGTATGCCCATTTCCTCTTCAGTTCAGTATGTCCATTTCCTCTCATGTCCATTTCCACCCATCCCTCTCTTGCTTCCCTCCTTAACTGGAGCTTTCCCTCCTCCTTGCATCAGTTCCTTTTTTTAGTTTTGAGTCAGTCTCTCTTTCTCATACACACATACACACACACATCCTTCCTCCCTCAATTTTCCACATACATTTAAACAAGCTTGATGAAACCACCCGGTTCCTCTCTCCCACCTGTCTTCCCGCCTTAATTGAAGCCTTCTATCCCTTCCAGTCACGTCCTTTTTTCATGGTTTTATGAAAGTCAGTCTCTCACACACATATACATACATCCTCCCACCCTCCCTCCATCCATGCATCCATGCATTCATCCATTTTCTACAATCTTACCGTTAAACAAGCTCCATGAAGCCACCTGTCACTCTCTCGCACCTTCCTTCCCTCCTTAACTGGATTTTTCCCTCCTGCTCGCAGTCACCTCTGGCAGAAGCAGTCATTCACAAGCTGGATTGACTGCCTGGGGCTGTTCTACAGCTGTAACCAATCAAGTGGCCTAATCTCCAATCTCTGAAAGAATGGATGTACAAGTGCCTGCAACCAAATAAGGTAGCAGGGAGAGGTGGCTTACAATTTGAGGCTTGGCTGCAGGGGGTGGGGGTGAAGATACAAAAGCCAGACATTTTAAAGCAGGAGGCTCAAACATGCGGCCCAGGGACCAATTGTGGCCCGTGGGATGATAGTTTGTGGGCCCCACCTTAATATGAAAGTTTAAGGAGTGGGAACAGCAGCTGCAGCACCTACTTGGCGAGCACGGGGCTTCCTCCCTGCCTCGTAGGGGTTGAGTCCCGCCTGGCCCCCCCGAAGCACCCATGCATCCAGAAGGGAAGCCATCTCCCTGCCCGGCAGTCTTCTCCCTCAGGGGTTTGGCGCCACTGGGGCTTCTGCTTTTAGGTCTCTCTCTCCCCCACCGCTCTTCGTGGGTCACCTGGCGTGGCTGCTGCTGCTGTTGCCTCATCCTCTCTGCGCTTCTCTTTCCCCCTGCCTGGCACTCCTCCACTCCCTACCTAGACGTGCCACAGGAGGAGGTACTGCAGAGAGAACAGTCTTCTCATGTGTGCTCCCCCCACAGTCTCCCTGAGCCACACTGGGCAAGACCACAGCATCTTGCCAGAGTGAGAGTCAAGAAGCCCCAGGAAGACCCATTAGCCCTTGGGTACAGGGGAGAAATTACTCTGCCGATGGAGCCAGCCTTGCAGAAGGGGTGCAAGCAAAAAAGCAAAAAGCAAAAAAGTAAAGCGTGCTGCTTATATACTGCCCCATAGTGCTTCAAGCACTCTCTGGGCGGTTTACAAGTTAATTATGCAGGCTACACATTGCCCCCCCCCAGCGAGCTGTCTTCCTGCAGCATCCCTCCATTGTCCCCAACCTGCATCTAAAGGGGGCATGCTTCTTATGTAGAGAACATGTGGGCAAGAGCAGACCACAGGGGGAAATCTTGCTCTCTCTGGGTTGTCATCCTTGCTTGTTCACTGCACTCATTTTACTTCTGGCTCAAAACATGCAGCTGGGAACCCTTACGAAAGCAAGTTCCCTGCAAGGAGGAGGACTTGTGCTCTTCCCTCCCACCTCCCCTTTCCTGTTTCTGCTCATGGCCAGGTGAGCAATGCACAAGCCGGGCTGTCACCAAAGACAGCCGCCTTTTCCCTTCCGCCTTGCCTCTGTCTTCAGCTTTTGAATGTTTGCCCAGATATAGTGTGTCTGAACAGGGAGGCTCTGTCCACTGACTGGCCATCATTTATCCTCCCTCCTCCTCCTCCTGCCCCCAGCGCCCTCTGGTGAGAGCCCTGCCCTGCAGCAGGACAAATGAGGTCGACCCGAGGAAGCGGCTCCATTGCCTGCTCAGGATGACCCGCAGCCACCAATGCAGGAGCTGCTTCCTTTGCACCCTTTTGCTGTGGAAGTGGCACCAGGTTGACCAGCCTCTCCAGTGGATCGGGCCAGCTTGCCGAGGGAAAATGTGCCAAAAACCATTTGCCACAGTCAGTGAATATGGAAAATCTGAGGTGTCCCAGCCTCACCCAGACTCTGTCTCCAGCGGCCCCCAGGTAAATTGAGTTTGAGACCCCTATTTTAAAGCTTTTTAGCTTTGCCTGCTGGACAGAGGACCTTAGCCTGAAAAGGAGGACATGTCCTTCTTTTGCCGGACATCTGGCAACCCTGCTCAGGTGGGGAAGGCATCATGCACAATTTACGGTGCATGTTGCATCATTTACTGACACTATTGGGAAAGCCTCAACTTTTAAGTATGTTAAAGGGAGGGAAATGAATGAAATGTTTGTGTGGCCTTCATAAGTGACACAATACACATTTATTTTGTGTTTGAGACTTGGAATTGGGATGAAAAATACATCATAAGCCCCTGCCTGCATTTGTTAGAAGAGCCAGAGATTTTATATTGCAACTCATAAACCTCAGGACTTCCAAAACATTCAGTACAACCATTTCCTCTTATGGATTTAGACTGTCAGTCAAGAATAAGCATGTTTGGGATCAGACACTGGATAACCATTTGTACAACATGAATAAATCTCCTTCTCCTCAAGCCCTAAAAGGAAAGTGTGAGGAGGAACAAAATCTCTGCCTTCTGCCTTGATTCTTCTGATACTGTAGTTATTTGGGGATAGAGACAATTCTTAGTCTAGATATCAGGACCTGGATTGAAACATAACATATTAACAAAAAGAGAAAGAGAGGGAAATGTTGAACTAGCTATCCCATAAGGTCCCATTTATAGATGTTGTCTGGAGTATTTGCTTATGAATACAATATGTAGACTTCTGCAATCTACAGGTTGGAAAGAATCTCCAATGAATGGAATATTGTTCTGTAGTTAGGAAGAATAAAAAGCCATAAAATGATATAACAATAATTACCAACTGCTGAAAAGGGAAAGTTACTACATTAGGGAAGGAAAATAAAGTAAAATGAGCATATGTAAAAGGAAAAAAATCTCAATATTTTCTCATTGCCACTGTAGTTTTCCAAAAGATGAAACTAATGGGCCATGGAATAATGTAGAAATGAGCAGATTAAAAAAGACTGAATGAAACAGGAAAGACCAGGAGTTCTACTATTATTTTCCACTGATTTTTTACTTTTCTTTCCTATTTTTTAGTCTTTTTCCATAGTTTACATTACCAGATAGTATCAGCCAATGCCAGAGCTTGGTAATAACATGTTAGAAGTAACATATCTGCATGTAATTCATGCCCAAAAAAAGGGGGGGGTGTTTTACATGTGTTCAGTGAGTAACATTTTCTTGAGGACACTCTGATAGGGTATTTTCATGCATTTTAGGAGCAGTTTAATGCTATTCTTTTAATATTCTCAAGGTATTTTTCTCCCCTTTTTTGTATTGTAAAATGAGTTACTGTTTAAAAACAGATTTCCAACATTTGCAGTAATCAATTTTTTGTAATAAGTTGCATGATGGTGAATTACGACTAAAATAACTTTTCAAATTTTGCTACACTTAACATACATTGGGCTACAATTATTTCTTTGGCTACCACATCACAATTAGAACATTAACTGAAATATCGGTTTAATTTCCCCCTTGTCAAAACCCTCCGAGAAATTGGGCTTGAACACATCCAGATTTTAAATGATTAAATAACCCTGGGCAAATAGCTAGGGGTGGGATTTATGGACTCTTTTTTTTCCCACTACAAAACCCACAATTCTCCATTCTGGGAGTTCTACCTGACAAACAGATGCTTTACAGACATAGATTTGCAGTCCACAGAAAATGGAGAATCCCATCCCTATAACTGAAGATGACCACATGTTCTTGCTGTTTACAATGATGTATTGGATTAAATAATCCTTTGGGGGTTTCAAGAGTGACATGCATAAAGTGGCAAACTAGGACTCAAGAGACCTGTGTTCTAATCCCCACTAAGCCATGGAAACTCATTGGGAGGGTGGCAATAGTAAAACCACTCCTTAAATATCTCACATAGTTTGAAGACCATACTAAGATCACTATGAGTTGGATGCAACTTGACAGCAAGTAATACAGAGAGATTTTTGTGAAGGAGTATCTTTTTGGGCCTATCCTGGATTTACTCAATTTTATTGGATGACTCCTGAGACCTATTATAGAAAATGAGGGGAGTACTAGTCACTCAAATGTTTCTAGATTATTGAATTCAGTACATTATTATAAACACCAAGAAGATGTGGTCATGGCCACTTGTAGGGACAGAATTCTCAGAGTTCCCATGTCAACACAGTCAACCTGAGGTGGGACAGTGGCCAAGAGGTCATACATGAGCAACCTCCACTGATTAGAATTCTGTCCAAATGGCTGTTGTGGGGTCAAAATGTAGCAGTTTTCTAGATATGTTCTGAATTCAAGATCTAAAAATATTTCCCAACTTTATTTAGTTGTCTTCTCAGTCATGGTAAGAGAAAAGCAAGTATTTTTCCCAAGGAGGAATCGATATTATTTCCAGAGTCACAAAGGTTTCTGGATCCTGAGAGCCATATTGGATTAGAGCTGAGAATCTTCTTTTTCAGGATTTTGTTTGCATGGTGGCCAGCTTTTGGCATATAGAAAGCTCACCGGACTTGAGTCCAACAGCAAACTTCCACATATTTCTCAGCAATGGATATACCATTTTCCTAACAATGGAGGGAACATGTGTCCTGTAATGGGTAGTAACCACAGATAATTATATTCTCCATGAGTTACTCTTTTAAATCCACTCAAGTTAGTAAACATCATGAATGACACATTGCTGTAGCAACTTCCCCCATGTATGACTGCAACATCATTGCGTGAGAAGGCTCTGCTCTTTCTTTTAAAGAGCTACATAGAGCATTCACTGGGCTGAGATTCAAAGAGACTCAAACCTTATATGCTTCTACACCAACAGATGATGAAACAGTCAAGATTGTCAATTTACTCTAGAATTGTATGCCTTAGTCTAGAGATGGACGGAAGGTTATTTACAGCTTTGGCAACTGAAAGTCCCAAATCTCAGCTTCATTGGCTAAATAAAATTGAACTGCTAGCAAAATCTTATTATTTTGCCCTTCCTTCATCATCATCATCATCATCATCATCATCATCTTCTTCTTCTTCTTCTTCTTCTTCTTTTGGAGGAACATCTGAGTCTTGCAGTTTAAGGCAAGTCCACCATATGATAGAAATCTACAGTAGTGGGTTATTGGGACGTGAACAATTCAGAAAGAATCTGTTTGAAATGAAGAGGTCAAATGAGCAATGTCAATAGCGAACTATAGATCTGTCACTTAGAAGTAGAAAGATGCTTTGTTGCACCAAAGGCTGGTGGGAGCAAAGTCTATCTTATAGTGAGGAACCAAGCCATTCTATATTGACTTCAACAGACATTGTATTAGCAACACAGTATGGAATGAAATTCCAATGAAAGCAGTGATAGTGAAGAGACTGGGGATGAAAGAAGAATCCCTAGTGTAGAAATAAGGATGATGATGCCCACTGATAATGTGATTGAAGTATTCTTTATCTACACTATATTCTCCCTTCTATTGGGTGAATCATCCCTTTCGCTGCTAACTTCCCATGGAAAGTATTTCTCTCACTGCTTTTAAACCTGTCAGTCACACAGTAGGGAACTTCAGCCCCCTTACAACCTGCTTTCGTTTTTAATCTTTGCTTATAATGACAAACGAATGACAAAAATCAATCCCCTTCTGGTGGTCATAATCTACCCATTTATTTTTGAAAACGTGGAAATGAGAAAAGCTTAAGACATAAAACTAGAGCAAAAGAAATAATAAGATGGCTGTATTCGAACTATATTTTTCTTAAGGATTTTAGCAATAGAAGGCGGGGGACACTTAGAAATATATTAGCATACTACCCAAAGGCATGGAATAAACAGGATCTGCATAAGTACATGTTATGTAAAACTACAAACAGCAGTTGGGACTACTTTTGAAACCACATCTGTTCATTATGAACACCTTTAGGCCAGTTTCTTCTCAAAGGAGATATTGTCAATTGTGAAAAAAATAATTGCAAGTTTACTCCAATGCTCAGAACCTGGAAGAAATACCTCTCTCTCTCTCTCTCTCTCTCTCTCTCTCTCTCTCTCTCTCTCTCTCTCTCTCTCTCTCTCTCTCTCTCTTATTTCTCCCTCTTTTATTTTTTTATTTTTTTTTACTATCTGTCCCAGAAAGCTCTACCTAGCCCTCACTCAAGCTGAAAGCTTCTAGGAATCACACACTAAAAAGTAACATCTGTAAGCTTTGAATGCCACCTTTATGAGTGGCAAAGATATTCAGAGGAAGAGGTGGATCCAAAGTAGCATTCAGAATACTGCTTTGAGATATATAACTTTAAATTGCAACAAAGCACTATCGAGGGGAGAATTTTCCCATTTAGATCAGTGGTTCCCAAACCTGAATTTCCAGATGTTGCTGGACTTCAGCTCTGAGAATCCTCAACCTTTGGTCATGTGGGCTGGGGCTTTTGCAAGTGAAAGTCCAACAATATCTGGGAGCACTAGTTTGGAATCCATTACTTTAAAATTATAGGAGATTGAGGTGTTCCTGAGGGAATGATCAGGTCTGAGCAGAGTGGGAATAGTGAACAGAAAGGGATACCTCTATTTCTTTAAATATTGTTCTATTGTTATTGTTTTTCTGAAATCCTATTGTTGTAAATTATGCTTTGTCAGGCTGATGACATCAGGAATTAAACATATTCAACTTTTTCCCCAAGGGTCTTGAGGCTCCTGTGCAATCTTTTTCATTTTCAGGAAATCATTGGGGGCTTCAGGATGCGCAGGGGGAGTCTTGAAAGTCACTGCCATTTGCAAAGTATTCCTCCTTCCATCTCACAGTCCACAATAGTTCCCTGACAATGAAAGGGATTTCATGGAAGCCTTAGGACCTCTGGGAGAGAAATTCAAAACGTTTAATTTCTGAAAAGTTGTCATGGCTGATGACATCAGCAGCCTTATGTGGTATAACTTTCAGCAACAAGATTACAGCCTAAGACTCCTAGTGGAAGAATCATTTAAAGGATACTATCCTAGCAGTATCTGATCATTAGTATATCCGACAGCTTGTAAGTATACAACTGGCCCTTGGTGTAAAAAAGTAAAGCTGGGCAGATAAGTAAAATCCGCAGTGAAGGAGTGAGGGGAAGATTACTTCTGCCTTTTTTTGCTTCTGTTTCAGGTATTTGAATACTTCCTGAGCTTTGTCACTGGGCATCAGAAACACTGGTTGATATCCTGTTGTGTAACTTCATGCTGCATAATGAGGATGACAACATGGCATAGGCAATATTTATTATAAGTTAATTAAATTAAAAATGTCCTATTCTCCCCTTTAGGTTCCAAGTAAAGATGGCCATGAACTGCCAGTTTGGTGGTTTATGCTACTTCATTTACAAGCTACACAGCTGATCCACACTTTGGTGCATTGCCCCCTCCAGTGGGCACCCACTTGGAGGCAGCATCCCGTTTTGCCTGCCCCACCTCTTCTGGGCGCTGTTCCTGAGTGAGAGGGTAGGGTGCTCAACTGCTGGTCAGCTGTGCAGCTGTTGGCCAAACCAGCATGAACCACCACACCGGTGGTTCATGTCCATCTCTTTTTCCAAGGCTCTCTAGGGATCCCTTATGATTTGGGGAAGGCTTGGCATGGGGGAAGGGAAGCATTTCATTTCCTACTAAAGAGCGATCCACTTTCAAAGTACTGGGATTTTGCTTCTTCCTTTTGTTCTATTATGACTCCTATTGAACTTTGTTTAAAAACCTTTAAAAGTTTTAAAACTTGAAGTTGTAGCTGCACAAAAATACAACAAAGTGGGAAAAATCTGGAAGACTGATGGGTCATGGATTTATTATACTTTTAATTGAATTAAGTTCTCCTGTCAAGTAGACAGATTCTTTAAGTCAGGTGTCCCCAATTTGCGGTCTGCAGCCTGGTACCGGGCCATGGCCTTGGTAGGACTGGGCTGGGGAGAGAAATACCCCGAGGGTCCTGCATGCATACCCCCTGGATGCTCAAAAAAAACCCCGTGCATGCAGAGATGCATGCATGCCCCACCCATGCATGCATGCCCCACTAATGCACGGATGCATAGGCACCTCCCAGCCCCCTGCATGCACGCTAAACCAGTCCACAGTCCAAAAAGGTTGGGTCACTGCTTTAAATGACTGCAAAGTAATGGATAGTAGTAACCAAGATGTTTTGGAATGTTACTTATTTTGCAAAGTGTTGAATAACTCAGATGGGACTGAAGCACTCTTTGCAATTTATCATTAGTTTTTTCAGCCACTATTCCGTTTGCTCACTTTAAATCACTCTCATTTTGTTTCACAATTTTTCAGTGCATCACTAAGTTCCATTCCTGCAGGTTCAAGGCAGGTGATTGCTCTTGATAATCTACTGAAGCTATATTTTATATATGCCAAGGTTCTAGCCAAGGCTTCATGAAAGGAATCTTGTGCAATCTTGATGGAGGAAGATTCACAACAATCAAATTCTTTATCTGCTTCAAGGAATCATGATTTGTAGAATAATACATAGCTGTATCCAGCCATGTCCCCCAATATGTCACAACAGGTTGGGGAGGAACAGCCAAAGTAGGAGCAATTTCTTTCACATTTTATACTCAAAGTGGAGCATTTTCCCCCATTTGAAATGATTTACATTAGGATAGTTGCTTTGAATCTCTTTGGCCACTCCGTATAAACCATGTGCAAGGCGTGTGATATTGGCCACTTTTGGATAAAGAAATTTAAGTTCCTTGGCTGCCTTAGTCATGTCTAAAGTGGTGTCTGTTACAAAAAAGATGATATTTCCCCTACTCTCTCCAGCCAGAGTAGTTTCATAGAAACAGCAAAGGACATAGCAATAGTAGAATCATTTATTTTTTGTAGAGAACATCTGGAGGCCCAAAGTTGGAGACTACTGGAGTGACTGGTGCATTTCTCCAAGAAATGTTTGAGGCTATCACTACCTAATTTCCTTAAGGGAATATTTGAAGTAACCATCATTGTGCAGACATTCTTACAAATACTGACTGGGTATTTGATGAACCTACAGCTGAAGAAGAATTTCTCTCAAAAAGGAGACATTTCCTGTTCTCTGTGAAGATAAATCTTGCTAAACATCTCTTACATTTCATGATATCACAATGCTGCTGAACATTAAAACACTTTTGGACCAACACCTTAGCTTCACACAATTTACAAAACAAAATATCACCATCACTACTGAAAATCCGCTCCCCAAACACCTGAACAAAATGCTGAAATTCAACAGTCACCAAACATCTATTTTTAGGCATGTTGAAATTGTCAGGGTGGGAGGGAGACATTGCTGATGTCACGATCACCTCTCCCTTAAGAGACAGTGATCTCAGTCAGGGAGTCACTGTGGATGCAGATCTACCACTTTTATTACCTGAGGTAGGTCTTTTAGGCCTCTGAAGTGCGTAGTACATGCCCCATGGACAAGCCCAATGTGAAAGAGAACTCTTGCCTGCTTACAAGGCAGTAAACGCCTCTGGAAAAATCTACCTCCTGAGATTCGCGGGGCTCCCTTGCTGGGTATCTTTAAGAATCAATTGAAGACATGGATGTTTCGGCAGGCCTTTCCATCAGATAATTCCTGACGCCCTTCTTCCCCCCCCCTTTTATTGTTTTTTCTCTTTTGTGCAATGTCATTTGAATTGTTTATATATTTTTACTCTCTCATTTTATGATTGTTAGCCGCCTAGAGTGGTCCTGACCCGACCAGATAGGCGGGATATAAATAAATAAGTAAATAAATAAATAAATAAATAAATAAATAAATAAATAAATAAATAAATAAGTAAGTAAATAAGTAAATAAGTAAATAAGTAAATAAGTAAATAAGTAAATAAGTAAATAAGTAAATAAACCATCGACTGTGTGCTTCCTTAGAATGCACAACAGACTGGCCAGGTAGGAACTCTCAATATTACAGTAGCAACTAGTGACCTTCAAATCCTCACTGGATTTATGTGTAAGTCCTGCTGTTCAAGAGACAAGTCCTCTGTTAAAAAATAATTGTTTTATTAAGAAAATTAAGTAGTTTCATTAGAAAACAGTTGCATTAAAAACATAAAGCATTGAGCATGTCCAACAGTTACCATGATTCAAATAAGCTTACTATTTCTAAGTAAAATAACAGCTAAAACTAAGCTTTGCTCTCCACATGATAGCATCTAGAAAAGCTGAGCTATTTCTCACCCCCCCTTCTAAAGACAAACCTTTCACATTCCACAACATCCACCAACGAACATCGAAAACATTCATGAGCAACCATTTTCTACATGACTCTGGACCTAAG
The DNA here is from genome assembly GCF_051106095.1 of Pogona vitticeps. NCBI lineage: Eukaryota > Metazoa > Chordata > Lepidosauria > Squamata > Agamidae > Pogona > Pogona vitticeps. The sequence goes on from NC_135787.1 coordinate 128,093,642, forward strand.
GTTTCCAGATGTCCAGCAAAAGAAGGACATGTCCTTCTTTTTAGCCTAATGTCCTCCATCTGGCAGGCAAAAACAAAAATGTTGAAAATGTCTGGCTTTTGTATATTTTATGTTATAATTTTGGATGGGAGGGGGAGAGGTGGAAGGACCCCCCTCCCCCTGCCTTTCCCCACCCCCACCCATCTGTCCCATTACCTGCTGCTGGTGCTGGAGCGCAGCCCTCACCCTCTCCCACCATGGCGGCTGCTCGGTGATCTGCCATGCCCACCCAGCCCACGTGGAGCCCAGAAAGGCAGCACAAACAGAGCGCCCCCTGCCGAGCCAAGCAGGAGCAAGCAGCGCCCGAGCGCATCGATGGGAAGCCGAGCGCCCAGACTGTGTGTATTCAAAGTCCCTTTCGGGGACTCCAGCTCCCACATTCCCCAATTTGGAACTTATGACCTTTGAGGGAGGGGAGGCAGCCTCGTTCGGCTTTGCCCGATGTCGCTTTCCCTCTGTCTGCGCCGGAGCCTTGCTTGGGAGTCCAGATTAGCAAGGTTGCCTCTGAGCCTGTGCAGAGTGCGAGTGACCAGGGGATCCCACAGCCAGGCTGGGGTGGATTCGGGTTTATTTGTTTTGCTCCCAATCAGAAGTACAATTTGAAGAATATTACCTGTGAACAGTTTTGTGCATATGCGATTGCTAATGAAGATCTGCGAAAAGTTGGCTCCTCCGAGAAATACATAGTGTAATTAATAAAGATTATAAGGTAATAATTGTATAATTGGCTATTTAAATAAAAATTTTTGGTATTTTGAAAAAAAGCCTCCATTGAATTTATTTTTCATTTTTTAACATGACTATTTCTTGGTCAGTTCACTAAGAGACATTTATTGGTAGCTATTGTAATAAAATTGTATTGTTGCGGGTTTAATCCGGAACTACTCAAATGAAACATTCAATATGTCCTCATCTGTCCCCTTTTTTGTCTTTCTATATCCTCCTTTTGGTACCCATGTATCTGGCAACCCTATCTGGACCACCTTCCTCATGACATTCCAAGCTATTAACCAGTTAAGATCAAGTGGGTGTAATACTGTTCTTCGCCTACATTTCATATGAGAAGATCCAGGTCCAGGTGGTTTATCTTGCAGCAATTAAGCAGTATGCTCCATTTTGTCTTCTCTGGGCTTCCTTGGCCTTGCTTCCTTATCTCCGTGCTAGGCAGCACAAACTTTGCACAATAATCTCATGAGAACATTTCAGTGCTTCAAACCCATCTTACACAGAATCTAACAGACTCCATCTTTGTATGACTACAAGTCCCAGTTTCCTCCTATTTCCTCACAGTTGACAACCAAAACAAACAAACAAACAAACCAAAATAAACATTACAAAATTAAACAGAAATATTATGTAACACTTTTCAAAGGCCAAAATATGACTTTCTAGGTAAAATAAAAACTGTAATTTTCACCAGACTACTCATAAACATGTTTTAACTTACTTATAAATTCAAATAAAGGTTGCAAAAAATGACATGTCATAGAAATCCTCTCCTTGTATATGAGAAAGATATTTTATAGGTGTATCAAAGTGATCAAATGCCCCACACTCTTTATTAGGCACTGTTCATAACAGAAGGTTGTGTCCAAAAGTTCATCTAATGTTATTTCAACTGAAATCTTCAATCTAATGTTTTGTAGAAGAGAACAAAACATTTCACTTCTCTTTTCATCTAGATAACAGTCTTAAAAAAAGTCAGATATAGAACTCACTAGAGCACTATAAATTACATTTGTTGGATAATTACAAGAAGGTTTCTGCAACAAGATTGAAGGCACTGAAGACAGTGCATCAGCACAAAACATGAGATCCAGAAGTCATAATATCCTGAGGCAATGATAGGCCCACTCTTCTTGTCATCATTATGTTCTATTGCTTATGGCAGTAAAGCATTTTAATTCTTGCTGAACTGCCTGGCATCTGTCCATCAGACACATTTACTGCTAAGTAAATATACCCCAGAATGGATTCTGTTCTACTGCTACACATTAAAACATGAGACCTGCAGTTAAGGGATTGAAAAGAAACTAGGAGAAGAAAAAGCTAAGCAGAATGGAGAAGAGAACTGACAGCATAATATCTACTATTATTGGACTTTGCTAAGAATTGTAACTTCCATTCTTAGAAGACCTGTGAAATTCATATTCTAGAGAGTTACTATGTTGCTTCTATAACATGAAAAATGCAGTGTACTAGATAGGGGTGAGTCACTTGGTCACTATTAAGGTAGTCAGAAAACATTTTTGGAACCTCAAATTACAGTTTTTTTTTTAAAAAAGAAAAGGAAATGCAAGGCGACATAAGTAAACCTCTTGACAAATAAATTGCATTGGCTCCATTGTTCTTATGCGTATGCAGAGTGTGCCCTGACTAGGTTTTCAACTGCATAGGCCAGGAATATGCATACTTATCCATGTGCAGTGTTGAAGATGCTGGCAAATGAATAGCAAGGGGAACACTGGAATTTGAATCCCCTTGCGTGTATGTATATATGATTGTTCACAATCAGCGGATTGGCTATACAGAGAGGCTAGTTGGTTTGTTTTGGTTTCCTTGTTTCTTTGGTTTTTCGGACGTTCTGAAGAAAATAGATTTATGACAAAATTCACCATTGTGTATTATTCACAGAAATTTGATCTGCAAAGGTATAATTCATTGTTTACATGTCAAGTGTTTTTCTTGGAATCAGTGAGTCAAATGAAACCCAATAACTCCAACCAGTCTGGTAAACGGTTACCTTGTTGGAATAAAACTGAAGAGATGTAGGTTTGAAACACTGGGTACCCTTAGGTCGGTCACATTCTCTCAGCCTGAGCAACTTTACAAGATTCTTCTGAGGTTAAAGTGAGATGGAAGGGAAGTACATATACCACCTTGAGTTAACTGGAGAAAAGATAGAGTTGAAATGTAACAATTAATTAATTAAAAGCCGCCTTTTACTCCCAGTTCCATTCAGAAAACACAAGCAAGTGATGGACATATTCCTCCTCCACCCTGGTTCAGAATCAGTCACACATCCAATGAAAAACTACTCTTCTTATTTCTGGGCTCTTTCTGAAGGGTCAGGCCAATTTCACTCCAAGGGGTGCAGGCAAAACACCCTGCAATATTTGTCTGTGAATTTCTTCCAGCTTAAATCCTTTTTTCTATTTCCAAGGACATAACGGAATGGTGCCAAAGCCTCCATTATATCCAAGGAATTAAAAAACCTCTTAATGATGGTGAAAGAGGAGAGCACAAAAAATGGTTTGAAGCTCAACATTAAAAAAACTAAGATCATGGCCACTGGTCCCATCACCTTCTGGCAAATAGAAGGGAAAGATATGGAGGCAGTGACAGATTTTACTTTCCTGGACTCCATGATCACTGCAGATGGTGACCTATCCATTTTAAAGGAAATCAACCCTGAATGTTCACTGGAGGGACAGATCCTGAAGGCCCCTATCCTTTGGCCATCTCATGAGAAGAGAAGACTCCCTGGAAAAGACCCTGATGGCGGGAAAGTGTGAAGGCAAGCGGAGAAGGGGACGACAGAGGATGAGATGGATGGACAGTGTCACTGAAGCTACCCACATGAATTTGACCCAACTCCGGGAGGCAGTGGAAGACAGAAGGGCCTGGTGTGCTCTGGTCCATGGAGTCATGAAGAGTCGGACACAATGTAATGACTAAACAACAACAACCTTTCCAGGACTCTGGACCCATTGTTATATAGAGATGGGGGAAAGGTATATTTATGATTTTCAACTGAAGCATGCAGCTGCATTATCCTTTCCCCTCACCTAGGAGCAAGCCCCACTGAATGCATTGGTCAGTATCATGCTGGGCTGCTTCACTTGTGCAGTGGGAATAATATCAACAACAAATTGCCATTGATTGAAGACTTCCTTTTTCAATTTGGGGATTTGCTTAATGTATTCTCATTGCTCACCAGTTGCATCCAGTCCAAAATCAAAAAAGGAAGTCTTGCTCAGCAGCAGTCTGTTGGCAACAGAGCAATAAAGAGTTGTATGGCATATTGAAGGCTAGTTAGATCAATTATAGCATGGGGTTTTTTTCAAAGTTGTGTGGATGTTGGGTCTTGAGGGATAGGACGGACCCTGACCCTCATTTTATTGCACCCACACCACTTTTGGAGATTTCTAAGATTGGCAAATGACAAACGTGTTCGAGTTTGGGGTTTTTTGTTTTGTTTTGTTTTTGTTGTTGTGAGGGGGTTGAGCATCTTACGAGGCTGCTTGTGGTACCAGGCTGCACTTGGGCCACTGCATGTTAGTACTAAAGTTGCCATGTGAATCTTGGTTATAAGAGATGTCATAACCTAATTTCACAATTTCTTGCTTCAGAATGAAACTGGTGATGAGTGAAGTTCTGGCTATTTTCCCATGATTTTGTGACTGGGCAATGAAAGGGTTAAGACTTACTTTTGCTGAACCACACACTACTGTATGTTATGTTGTTTTTTCCTGTACTTGATAAAACAAGTTGCTTTTACTGATTTACTATTATTCCCCCTGAGTTTCTTTCTTAGAAGGAATAACATAATTTCATCAAGATCATTTCTACTGCAGACACATATAAGTTTTGCTTTATTCGTTAAATGCGTTATTGTAATTTTAATCTCTATTTCAATAGGAATTAATGTACCATTGTATTCTTCTGTGCAGTACTAACAAGAATTAGCTTGAGTGTAACTTCTGTTCTGAGTGAAAAAGTCTGTCGTAATGTCACATTCCACTGCTGCTGTTGCCCAATAGCTGCCCCTCAGGAGTTTCTCCTGAACTCGTAAGTGCCCATCACCATTGTAACTATCCTCTTCTGATGATGTGACAATTGACTCTGAAGAGGGTGGATTCATCTTAGTCTGGTGTCTCAGCTGTGAACATTCCACCTTGGGTGATCCTGACAGAAGTCCCAACTCATAACAGAGTCTAATGTCCTCATGACATTCCTCTTGGCTTCCTGGAGATGCTCAACCCCCTCACAACATGCATCCACAAGGGGAATATATAGAATGCCTGAATCATTTATTGCCACCAATTTTAAAAAAAGATGTAAAAAATAATGTTTAAGAAGTACTGTATGTTTTTCCTTCTTCGTACCAGAACAAAAGAAAACACAATTCTGTCCAATTGCAATTTCACTATATTGACATATATAGGATTGTATAAAATAATATTTCTGCCTCTTAATGAATGAAAATTCAAGGTGATAATGTTAAATCCAGCATCCTGTTGCTGAAACATTAAATGGAAGGGCTATCACATAAATGCCACCCCCAACTCTAGCAGGTTCTCCATCATGTAACTTTATCTGTGACCGGATGGACCATCTGAGTGACAGGGAAGAATACTTACACCATTACTATTTTGTTCTGCATGTCTGCAACAAAATATTGGGCCAAATGCGCATCACCATCATCTACCTGTTCAAAGTCTATTCAAATGATGCATTGGTTTAATGGTTTTGACGTTTATAATTTATTCATTAGCAATATCATCAACATGAATGATGTACATGATTGTATCAGATTTTAATTATTCAGCATTTCAATCTTGGAGAGTGATGGATAAAATTTGGTATTAGGATATTGAAAAGGGCATTTAATTGAGCAAGCAGAAAATGAAATGTCACACTGAAACTTTAATGTAACAAAAAAATTCCCTACAACATCAAGCTACATATTTGAGCGTCAATTCCAATGGTCAGTTTTAGCAGCTTTATGCCATCTTGTTCATCTTCTCCCGGTGTTCTGAATTTTGCACGTACTTACAAACCAGGAGAAAGACCAAGAATGAGCACTCTACCTCCACCAGAACTGGTTTTCATCAACCTCCTGACACTCAGATGGAACTTCTACAATGCAGAGTTTTTTTTTCCTATCTAGTGCCCTACATGATGAAGAACCCTTGTTTTGCAAGGTAGTAAGTATGTGGGTGAGGAGGTGGCCCTAGAATGCTTTTCTTCTATCTACCTTCTCACACGTTTATTAAATTTTTCAAAAAATGCTTGAATGCTTAATCATAACAATAATTAACAAGAAACAGACTTGTACCCACGGTACAAGAAAATGTGCCGTTTTGTATTATGTAAGGAACACTCAGCTTGATGTGTTCATTTTTTCTGAAGTATGGAGGATACCCTGAATAGCTGCCTAGAGCAGCATCTAGAAGAAGCAATATGGACACAAGCAGGACTCCAAACTGAAAACACCTGCTAGGTTGTACTATTAATTTGGCTTCAGTTTGCTTCACCTACGGCCTGTCCAGACAGGGGAATTTGAAGCACTCTGGTTCACACTTAAAAAGTTGTTAATAATAATAATAATAATAATAATAATAATAATAATAATAATAATAATAATAATAATAATAATAATAATAATAATAATAATAATAATAATAATAATTTTATTACGGTCATTGACCAGGAAAAGTAAGGAACATTATGTAAATTAGGAAACATAATCTAAAAACACTAAAAAATCTATATACATCTATACACATCTATACACATCTATACATCTCTCTCTCTCTCTCTCTCTCTCTCTCTCTCTCTCTCTCTCTCTATCTATCTATCTATCTATCTATCTATCTATCTATATGTATGTGTGTATGTATGTATATATCTATATCTATATCTATATCTACATCTATATCGGTCGATAGATAGGTAGATATAGATATAGAAACACACACACATTCATACATCTTATTAGATATTTCCTGCCTCCCTATCATATGCCTTATCTATGGGCTATTGCTGCTTGCATAGAATGACAGAATTCTTACTTTGAAGCTCATAGAGCCCATGTGATCATTAAGGTCTCTACATGTATACACCAATTTACAGATACTGTAACTGCGCTTTGGTGGAATCTTTCCTTCACGGATTTTGATTGCAGCAGCACAGAATTTAGTTATTTTTGTCAGCATATCTAAATTTTGGTTTCGCCCAGTATATCTGCCAGGGCATCGCCCTGTCAGCAAAGCAGTGTGTAATGTGCCTCTGATCATCCAGGAAATGTCCTTATGTAAATGTTAACAAGGACTTCTCAAATGCCAGAATAAAAAGCACAATGAAGTAACACATGGAAGACAGTTTCGATCTCACCAGAGTTACATGGGCATATACCCAAAATCAGCCCCAATTATCATTTGATCATCATTAGTTAACAAAGGTTTTTGAATATAGGATTCAAGGTCTTGGTGAATCCGTTCTCTGTGGTGGTAAATATACGTTGATGAACACCATTGCACAATGATTAAATTTTACCCTCATTGCTGCAGCATATTGATCAAGGGAGGGAAGTTTGGTCATTGTAATATGGAACTTAGTTGAAACCAATATAAGATGGCCACCCTTAGCTCTGCCCCTCATTTCACTGGGAGTGGCCCTTATTTGATGGGCAGAGTAACCATTTACTTCAGTTTCCCCTAGTGTCCAAGTCTCTTGCAGCAGTAAGATATCGAACTTAGAAAGATACTTGATAAAGGAATTGTCATTATTCTTTGCATTCCATCCTGCTATATTTCATGATATAACAGAGATGGTGTCATTTATAGTGTTCTGTCAGTCGATAAGATCATGAGATGGGGGGGGGGAATCCTGAGCATTAAGATTAAGAGGCTTAGCCATGTCGGTCATACAAAGGTGATGCATGTCTGCAGACTGAATCGTATTGTGTTGCAGTAGAGTAGGTAGAGATACAGATTTTAAGTGGCTAAGATGGGTAGTCATGACCTTCTCCAGAGTGGCTACTGTTCAAGGTTCAGAATCAAATGATTCTCATGAACTAGCCCCATACATGAGATGACCTTCACTGTTTTCAGTTTCTTCACTAAGGAAATTGGAATATCCTGATGAGGTACCATCTGGTGCGTAGGATCTCGCTTAGGTTTTTTTGTATCAAGCTGATATCATTACTTGCTGTTAGATATTGGTTAAGGGGTGCATCTTTGGCTTGTAAGCCCTAGTCATCCATTATTAGGTAACTTCTCAGTGATACAGTCTTACACACAGAAGCAACACTAGTTCTGACTTCCTCCCATTTGTTGTTAAAGTCAATCAAGGGAGCTTCCCTACAAAGGGAAGACATGTGATCAGATAAGGGGGAGATCGTTAAGTTCTTGGCCTGTACCCTTATTAATTTTCCAGAATTACAATTGAATCTAAAGTTGAAATCTTCTCTGGTTACTCTTTGAGGATTGCTCCCAGGGAATCAAAGAAGTAGGCCTGCTCCATAAGGGGGCCAAATCCGTTGGTTCAGAAAAAACTCTTGAGGGAGTAATCTGAAATTTACCCAGATAAGTTCTCATTTTTAGGAGAATGAGAGGGATCACAGCATGTTGAAAATTGAAACAAACTCTTTTATGACCATACTTGTGTGGGAGCCATCAGATATTCTTGAGGTCTATCTTCCCCGCTTCTATATTTAACAGTTGACTCAAGGAGATCATCACTGATCTGTGTGTCTTCCATCTCTTTCTGTTGATGTTAACTGGAGCAATTTGAAATATCTCCTAAGTGCTCTGAAAGATCTTTGAGGAGTTTGTCTCCCTTTTCAGTTGGGAAGCCAATTGTTGTGGAGCTGGTTGTTGTATGATGTCCTCACTGCTAAATCTACCAACCGCCCTTTCTTTGAACCCCCAGGTTTGAGTATTATCCACTGATTGAAGAAAGGTCTCAGCAAGTTTCCCCAGGGCATTTTCAAGTGAATTCATTTGATTGCAGACCCCTTGTAAGATTTCCAAGATGGCTATTACTGTTTGAGCTGTTAAGAGACATTGTTCGGCTAGAAAGTTGGGATGGTTTCTTTCAGAGGGGAACTGTACTTTCTTGGGGGTAAGGGGGGATGCAAGAGTAGAAATTGCCGATATTGCAAATCTGTTGTTAGTGATAATGCTGAAACCTATAGGTAGTGTAGTAAGGTTACTCACAGGACAGTTGGATGTTACACACTCATACATCTTCAGTTGTTTCACTGCCCTTGCAAGGGGCTGCTCCAGGGCTAGATCTGGAGCGTTTACCCCCCATACAGTTCAGCCTTTTCTTTTCAACAACTAGCTACCAAAAAAATCCAGCTCAGAGCTACAAGTGTAGCAAAAACTCCTTGCTGCAATTAATCTTGAACGGAAGAGTGGGAGCAACTAAGCCAGAGATAACAGTGTCTTGTAAACTTAGCAGCAGCTTCAAGGTCTGTAAATAAGCACCTCAAACTCCCAGCAACTAGATACTTTGACTCTGGAGAATTATGTCTGTTGGCAGTGCTATGAAGTTAACAAATATCAAGATAAAACAAAATAAAACAAATAAAACAAACTCCACCACCATACCGTGGCTGCAAACACACCCAGCAATTAAATAGGAACTGCTGAAATGTCTTTAAAAGTTGTTATCTTCCATGTGATCTATTTTTCTCTCACTTGAACAATCTTCCACTCACAAGGTGAGAAGAGTCCACACAAGTCTTTGGATCACTGGTTTAATCATTTGTAAATGTACCCATTTAACTCAAGAGTAATGTTTATCCCAGTTTACTGATGAGTATGTTTACTTGCCCCTTCATGGATTTCTGCCTTGTTGTGGTGAAGGGGCTTGGGTAATTCAAAGAAGCTATGGACTATGCCATGCAAGGACACCCAAGACGGACAGGTCATACTGGAGAGTTCTGACTAAATGTGATCCACCTGGAGCAGGAACTGGCAAGCCACTCCAGTATCTTTGCCAAGAAAGCCCCATGAACAGAAACAAAAGGCCAAAAGATATGATGCTGGAAGGTGAGCCCCTTGGTTCAGAAGGCGTCCAACATGCCACTGAGGAAGAGTGGAGGACAAGTACAAGAAGCTCCGGAGTTAATGAAGTGGTTCAGCCAAAGATGAAAGGACGCTCAGCTGCAGACGCAGCTGGAAGTGAAAGGAAAGTCTGATGCTGCAAAGAAAAATACTGCATAGAAACCTGGAATGTAGGATCTATGAATGTTGGTAAGCTGGATGTGGTCAAACAGGAGATGGCAAGAATAAACATTGACATCCTGGGCATCAGTTAACTAAAATGGATGGGAATAGGCAAATTCAATTCAGACAATAATCATATCTGCTATTGTGGGCAAGAAGCCCATAGAAGAAATGGAGTAGCCCACATAGTCAACAAAAGAGTGGGAAAAGCTGTACTGGGATACAATCTCAAACATGATAGAATGATTTCAATATGAATCCAAGGCAGACCTTTTAACATCACAGTAATCCAAGTTTATGCACCAACCACTGATGCTGAAGAGGCTGAAATTGACAAATTCTATGAAAATTTACGACACCTTCTAGAACTGACACCAAAGAAAGATGTTCTTGTCATTATGGGGGACTGGGATGCTAAATTAGGGAGTCAAGAGATAAAAGGAACAACAGGGAAGTTTGGCCTTGGAGTTCAAAACGAAGCAGGGCAAAGGCTAATAGAGTTTTGTCAATAGAACAAGCTGGTCATCACAAACACTCTTTTCCAAAAACACAAGAGGCAACTCTACACATGGAAATCATCAGATGGGCAATACTGAAATCAGATTGATTATATTCTCTGCATCCAAAGATGGAGAAGCTCTATAGAGTCAGCAAAAACAAGACCTGGAGCTGATGGTGGCTCTGATCATCAGCTTCTCATAGCAAAACTCAAACTTAAACTGAAGAGTGTAGGAAAAACCACTGGGCTAGCCAGGTACAATCTATATCAAATCCCTTATGAATACACAGTGGAAGTGAAGACCAGATTTAAAGAACTAGATTTGGTGGACAGAGTGCCTGAAGAACTTTGGATAGAGGCTCGTAACATTGTACAGGAGGCAGCAACAAAAACCATCCCAAAGAAAAGGAAATGCAAGAAAGCAAAGTGGCTGTCCAAGGAGGCCTTATAAATAGCAAAGAAGAGAAGGGAAACAAAATGCAAGGGAGATAGGGAAAGTTACAGAAAATTGAATGCAGACTTCCAAAGAATAGCAAGGAGAGACGAGAGGGCCTTCTTAAATGAACAATGCAAAGAAATAGAGGAAAATAATAGAAAAGGAAAAACCAGAGATCTGTTCAAGAAAATTGGAGATATTTAAGGAATATTTTGTGCAAAGATGGACATGATAAAGGACAAAAATGGGAGGGACCTAACAGAAGCGGAAGACCTCAGGAAGAGGTGGCAAGAATACACAGAGGAATTATACCAGAAAGATTTGGATATCCAGAACAACCAAGATAGTGTGGTTGCTGACCTTGAGTTTTCATAGAATTTGTCAATTTCAGCCTCTTCGGCATCAGTGGTTGGTGCATAAACTTGGATTGCTGTGATGTTTCAACATCACAGTGTCTCTGTCCTCGCTTTTAATGCCACAACCCATGTAGTATATCACAGGATTATCACCTCAAATAACCCTGACCACCACTCCATTTGAGTGCAAGCTAACCATCCACACAGACTAATAAGCTAATTAAGATCATGCTCAATCATACCAAAAAGAATGCATGCCCTAATGCTGTGCTAGAAAGCTGCACAACAGCTCTTAATGGGGCAGGGTGGATAGATCTAAATGGAAACACACATGGGCACCATCATCTGATTCAAACCAAAGTGTACCAACAGCATATATATATATACCAGTCCATATGCCAGACTGGACAGGCCCCTAATGGGTAGGGTAAATTTCATTCCCAGTTCTGTCATGGGAGTTTGTCATATTTCTATGTAAGGTTTTTCCCTGGCCAAACAGGAACTTTGAATTTCAAACGAAGGCAATGGGGGAGAGGGAAATGCTGAATAATGACAGCTCTTTGTTTATGAGTAGAGAGAGAAAATCCAACCAATGGCCACCAGGGGTAGAATTTGATACCTACATTCCTGACTCATGTTTGCAGCCTGAATTTTGGAACTCACTTTTAAGAAACAGACCTGGCACAGACATCTGCCATGACTTCTGGAACTTTCATGTGATTTTTTTTTCCTGAATCATCCACAATTTATTGGTGCACAGTCTGATGACGATCAGTATAAGTTAAAAGTTGGTTATTTCTCTTTTTTTAGCTTCTTAATAGCCAAACAAAGGTATCACCTGCCCTTGCTTCTACATTTAAGAAACAGTCTGTGTGTCATACACTACAGCACTGTGGCATTCCACAGGGTTTCACATTCCAAGCCCAGTTGTCTCATAAAAGTGCATCATGAAGAAACTGCAATTTGAAGTAACAACATGTACAAGTAAAAGATTTCATGTTGCTTCACTTGTCTCCAATATAGTTGTTTCCACTCTTTCCACAGGTTCAGTTCTTGTCCCTGAGTGCCATCAAGCTGTTGTGCGTGTGCAATTTAATGTTAATACAAAACGTTAAAAGGAGTTAAGACATGCTGTCGGGGTGGGTGCGGGGGCTAGGACTGTAGTTTTCAAAAAGTTATTATTCCAAGCACTTCTGTTAATCCACAGCTTGGTCACTATTTTAAAATTCAGAATGGGTTTCCCAGATTTGAGTCTGACCTGAAATATAGGCAAAAGTTGAACTGGGCCACAACAAGCTGTGGTTGGGAAGGAAACAATCAATAGGATTAAACTAAAAATGACACATAGCCTTCTACACTGAGCATGTTAAAACTGTTTTCTTGAATTTAGAGCAAGCCTAAGCAACTGTGACCTATTTTCAATATCTTCACCTCCAGGGAAAAGCAAAGCAATTCCTTCACATGTCCAACTCTTTGGCTGTAATTTGTCTGCATTATTTCCCCTGAATGCCATTCAGCAAAGAAAGCTTATTAATAGAGCTCCATCTTCTGGTACCTAATAAAAAAGATGACTGCTTCATAGACTAGAAAGAAGTCTTCAAAGCATCGGGGAAATGTTATTAAAAATTGATTCTTACCTTCTCTAGAAACTAGTATAGGATTATCTCCTCATTCTTTAGGAGTGCCAAGAAGGAACCGAGTGTGCGGGGCTAAGATCTGTGGGTGCTGCAAAGCATATGAGGTACTGTGATCTCTTTGTATGGAGCATACTGCTGTCCCTGCCCATTATGCTCTGTTTAGGGTGCTTCTTGGGAAACTACAATATCCCTAATGCTTTGCAGTGCCCAGCCAGTTCCTCCATCATTATAAAGCCCCGCAGCTCAGAAATGGAGTGAAATTTTCTCACAATTCCAGCAGATTTTTGGTGCTCTAGTCCAAAAAGTACAAAAATCCGATGCTTCTTCATCTTAGGTATGACTTAAGAGATAGGGCAGGAAATTATTAACCATCCATTTTTCTGAACAGGTTCTAATCCATGCAGATAGTGTGAAAAAATTGCTTGTGGTCCCCCCCCAAGGCCACCATCTCTTTTTAACTCCTTTTTCTTCTGGAGTCTTGTGGCCCCTTGCCATCATGCAGCAGGATGGGAGATTAAAATCCCTCAAGTCATATCTTTATAGAATCAAAATACTGTAGAGTTGGAGCATCTACTCCAATCCAGCTGTGAGGCAAGAAACCACAGTGATACCAATCCAAACAGATGGCTATCCAGCCTCTGCTCAAAAAACTCCAGTGACGGAGGAAGTGCTTCCCAATTCTTAGTCAGAATCTCCTTTCTTGCTATTTGGAAGTAACATGCCATGCCTTTTGGGTGAGGGAGCATCTGATAGAGAGAGAAGAAGGAGTGAGTTATTCTGGATATTAATGGGTTGGGCGGATCCAGGAATGGACGCTAGAATTCTCATTAGGTTCAGGAAATAAAAGGCATGAACCTTATGGTCTTTCCCTCCTCCTAATCCGAACCATACTCCTACAACTGACTCCTAGTACAAGAGAATTTTCAATAGAGTAAGAAAATACCTGAGAAATTTAAATGCAAGCTTCTGAATTCTAGTGTATGAAAGTTAAAGACAGACCGAGTTGTTCTGACACAGCTTAAGGTCCCATCGGCAACAGACCACACTTGTCAGATATAAGATGTGCACATGTAAATTGGTAAGTACATGTAGTAAGATACGAAAAAAAGGAATAATGTATTAAATTGCTGCAATGTGCTTCTTGCTCCCCTCTGCTCCCCAGTTATGTGGGGAAAGCAACACTGAATTTAATTCTCAAATGAAAGAAGCATTATCATATTTTCCACTAGGTGTGTCTGGAAGCCTCATGCACATGAATTTGTTTGTTTATTTATTTATTTGATTCAAGCATTACTCTGGGCAGTTTGCAAGTTAAAACTTAAAACCACATAACTAAGTACATTGAAACAATATGGTGATACACCACTATAAAGTCTGAAATTTATGTAGAAAAAGAAAGAAAGAAAGAAAGAAAGAAAGAAAGAAAGAAAGAAAGAAAGAAAGAAAGAAAGAAAGAAAGAAAGAAAGAAAGAAAGAGAGAGAAAGAAAGAAAGAAAGAAAGAAAGAAAGAAAGAAAGAAAGAAAGAAAGAAAGAAAGAAAGAAAGAAAGAAAGAAAGAAAGAAAGAAAGAAAGAAAGAAAGAAACAAACACATCCTGGAGATTCAGTTCTTGAAGGCAGCTTTGAATATTTCCAATTTTACCAATTTCCTGAACTTAAGAAGGGAACAAGCCTGGGGTATCTCAGTTGGTAACTTGTTCCAGAGACTGAGCTAGGAGACATTTCAACCCACTCTTTGTCTGGGTCTATGATACTATTTGTGTGTTACTAAATTGCTGTTAAAAATAATAACAAAAATAAAATTTTCAGTTAAGGGTAAACACAAATGGCTATGATCTGGTGGGGTGGGGCTAGACCATGCCACCAACTACAGGGATCTTACAGACCCGAAATATTGGGTTATCCTCCTTCAGTTGTTGCTATTTCCACTATGAAAGCAACAAAACAACAAGAAATCTTTAGGAAAGAGAAAGAAACAAGTATGCTACTGTGATTGCTCTTGGTAGAATTTACTCCCAAGAAAGTGTCGGAGAATTTCTCCTTTCTGTAAAAAAATTCAGCAAAATGTTCTCCCACTACCACCACATATTCCTGGTTTTTCTGCTCAGAGACATTGCTGGGACTTGGAGAGGCCATCTGTGTACAGCTCTGGTAGAAGTTCTATCTCTTTGGGCAACCCCTCACCTTCGGCGGAAAATAATAACGGAGATGTTTTTATAACTTTCAAACCTTCCTCTTTATTGACACTCATTTCCTCCAGCACTTTACTTATGGGGTCGAAAACTCTTAACTCTGGCAACAAGCCACAACTAACAGAACTGAAACTTTTGCCGTAGTCCCATGGACTCAACGGGGACGCCCTCCAAACTATTCCTTGTAGTCTGGTCTTAGGGGAGGAGTACTTCATAGGGTACAGACCATCCCACAACGTGCATGCCTAATCCACCCTCATTCATCAGGCTTGTCATAAAACCGATTGTGGGCTATCTCTGCTTCTCGCTGCAACTCGAGTTCACGTGGTGCAACTAGCACAGTCCATTCCTTCATCATATATTGTGTGGGTCTCCCATGGCGTAGGTTCTGGCAGCAATCCTCCCACTTTTAGATTAGGGAAGTCCCTTACCAGTCCTTGAGTTCTTATCCTCTCGATCTCCTTCCTTCGAGTTTCAGCTCTCTTTCTCTCGTAATCTGAACCAGCATACCCCTTCCTTATTTACAGCTTCATCCCAAACTGTCACTTCTTACTCCGCCCACTTTCCCCCTTTCACCTCCTCTGCTAGACAAACCTCCATCTTTCCCACCTGTTCCTTTGATTCAATTTCTCCCGCCTCTGTTTCAAATATCCCCTCATCATCCTTTTGTTCTACCTTATTTTTCTCTTCTTCTCCTCCTTCTATGGCCTCTATTATTAAGGATTTCTCACGGTAAAACACTTCTGAGTATTCTCTGCCCAGAAAACCCTGGAAAGAATTGCCATGTCAGAATTGATAGTATGTGATTATTATGTGAAACAGACAGAGAGATAAAAAGGGACCTGTACATGCTATTTTGAGCAGATATCACATATCTCACATAACATTTGGTTCCAGTCATAGATAGAGAGTAACATGCAAGCCATGTTTGCAGCCTGAGCAGGTTAATGAACTCAACTTTATCCCTTTATCTCCTGATCAATTTAAGCTTGGCCTTGGCAAGTAAAAGCAAAGCAAAGCAAAGCGTGCTGCTTATATACCGCCCCATAGTGCTTCAAGCACTCTCTGGGTGGTTTACAAGTTAATTATGCAGGCTACAAATTGCCCCCCCCCCCAGCAAGCTGGGTACTCATTTTACTGACCTCGGAAGGATAGAAGGCTGAGTCAACCTTGAGCCGGCTACCTGGGATTGAACCCCAGGTCGTGAGCACAGTTTTAGTTGCAGTTCAGCAGTTTAACCACTGTGCCATGAGCCTCTTCCACCGCCTCTTCATGCTTCCACCGCCTCTTCATGGTACTCGAGTGAAAGGATGGGAGTCCTCCAGTACAATTTCTCCATCATCGTCAACAGGACTTAGCTTGTCACGTCACAAATAAAAAAGCAGGGAGGAGGAAGAGAGGGAGGAGGAGGAGCGACTGAAAGAGAGCAGAAGTGAAAAGTTTGTCTTTGACTGCAACTCAATCCAGAGAAGAACTCCTGGGAACAAAATGGTTGCCTTGGAATGAAGGTGAGCATTTTAAGCTGCCAGCGCCCATAGACATATACCAAGGAATTGTGTTCTTCAGTGACTTTATTAGAGAAGGTGAGTAAGATGTAGAAGAGTCAGAAAAGTATTCACAGCCCCAAGGAGCCAATCAGCATGGGGTTTCCATCTATCCCTGAGAAATAGGTGTACAAAAATGCTTGGCTTGGGAGACAAATGAACCTGTCAGGAGGAGACCCAGTGAAGCTTTCATGAAATGTAAGAACTTCACACATGTGCAGAAGGATCTCTGCCAAGAAGTTCCATTGCTTCTATTAGGGAAACCATGAATTGAATTGGTGCAGATATAAATGCCCTCAGGCAAGCTCAGTGGAGTCTTGAGAATGAATTTCAGATTCAAAAAGATGGAAGTAAACATTAGCATATTAGTGCCTGCAAGTTTCTACTCTGATATCATACTACAGGGAATGTAAATTTAGCCTATTGATTTTGTTCACATTGCCAGTCTATTTTTACTGGAGCATTGCCATTTCATCATTACAGACTTAACTGCATGCACTGACAAATCATTTAAAAACTGCATTTCAAAATAATTATTATTGGCTATTCTTGTTGATAATGATATTAAAACACCTGAGGGAAAATGTTTCCTTGTTGATCCACTAGTTTTAACTGCTTAAAACTTAGTAATTCTCTTCCACCAGTTCTGCAACATAAAGAGAGAGGATTTTTCTTCTTCTCTGAAATATTTTTCCCTGCCTGCACGCCTACATCTTCAGTGGGAATGGATGATCTTTCTTAATGTAATTATTATGCAGCTCTGTCTAACATTGCAGTTTTATTGCTTCATTTGTTTCTATTAAAAAAAATAGAAAAATAAATAAATATTTCCTCCCTGGAACCTCTGAAGTGAACCATATTGCTTTTCCTTCCTTCCTTCCTTCCTTCCTTCCTTCCTTCCTTCCTTCCTTCCTTCCTTCCTTCCTGCCTGCCTGCCTGCCTGCCTGCCTGCCTGCCTGCCTGCCTGCCTGCCTAGTTTTCAGAAACAACTAATATTTATTATTGGACCCCATTTTAGTCATATTTAAAACAGACTTTTGAAATCATCGGGACTTCAGGTACTTATTGTGACTACATGTGGATACAACCCAGGGTTAGTTGCACTTTTCTACTAAAGTCAATGATCTGAGGCATATCACATGTTAATGTAAATGCGTACTTCCTCCTCCTACAGCGTTATCACATAAGGCACACAAACTTTTGAGACCTACAATACCTCAGAAATCAGAGACAAAAATAAAGGTGTGCTTACCTCCCAATGGCTAGTTACAAAATAAAAGCTAGCTAAATTGCTAGTTGGATTGAGGCAAGCTTGTGCTAGATGCTAACAGTTCGTTGTTTCCTCTTAAGAGAGGCCTGCTTCTGTTGTAAATAGAGATGGGCATGAACCGGAAAAATAGTGGTCCATGATGATTGGTGGCTACAAAAACATCAGACAAGAACTATGAACCATTACAACCCCCCTGAAAAATGAACTGGTTCATTTTGGCAGGTTGGTGGTGGTGGGACCATCCATGCCCTTCCCATTGCCTCCATAGCCTCCCTATCTGGTCCGGCCACCACCATTATCAGAGGCAGCAGTCGACTCTGGGAAGGGAAGTGAGTCACTGCCTCTGCACGTGTGGCTGCCTATCAAGCTGGGCAGTGGGCACATGTGCAGAGGCAATGTCCTCAGGTCCTGAAAGTGAAGCTGGGCCACTGCCTCTAATGATGGTGGTGGTGGTGATGGTGGTGGAGGAGGAGGTGGCAGCAGACCAGGTAGGGAGAGAATAGGGCAGTCAGAAGAGAGTGGGCAGCCATCTGTTTTGCTGAAGGAAAAAAAAAGCACCGATAAGAAAAAAGTTTGCCATTTCATTTTGCTTTGGCAAAACAGGATCCCCAAACTGGCTTGTGAACTGAATCATGAATCAGTGTGATTCATCCATTTTTCTGGTTTGTGGTTCAGTTCTTGCCCATCTATAGTTGTGAACACGTGGTCTGTCCTTGTTGGGCCCTTCATCTACGCTATGTAATGCATAGAAAGAAACAACTTAGGAGTGGTTTGAACTTTGGCCTAGTTCTCACTGTGGTCAAGATATATCTCAGTTGTACTACTTCAGATTCCAGATAAGGACTTATATGAGTGAGCATTCCACACACCTAGATTAGGAATCTCCAGTCTCGAGAGACTGTGGTAACGTGCTCTGTAGGGAGGACTTGGAACAGTGTCTAGTGTGGCTGATGAGACCAATTCGAGAGTGACAATCCCTTCCACATTGAAGATAAATAGAATCTGTCCTGTCCAGCTCCCTGATTTTGCTGGTTTCGGGTCTGCCTCTTTGCCTTGGCCTGCTGGACAAGGGTCTCTTCAAATTGGGAGAGGCCATGATGTACTGCCTGCCTCCAGGCTGAATGCTCGGATGTCAAGGTTTCCCATCTGTTGAGGTCCATTCTTAAGGCCTTCAAATCCCGCTTGCAGATATCCTTGTATCGCAGCTGTGGTCTCCCTCTGGGGCGATTTTCCACACACCAAAAAGTAACTAAAATAAGTCAGAAACTGAGTATGAAGGCAAAGGAGTATTGTAGGGGCTTCTTCTGGAAATGCTGGTCTTTTATGACAATGGGGTTGTGTGGGACAGTTTTAGTCAACTATTGACTTCCTCTGGAGCAGGCAGTTGAGACTCACTGGCTAGTATCTTGTGCATTGGACTTCCACTAGTGGATGCTTCCACAGTCATCTGATGAGGTGCTTCTTACATGTGACTACAGTGCCATGGCAGTTTCTGCAGCTAGAGCTCTATGCAAGTAAACACTGAGCAGGATCTGGGCCATTAGCTTCACCCAAGACCTTCTAGTGATAGAGATGAAAAACGCTAAAGTTCATTTGTTCCCACAGATCAGGAAATCTGCCCTTCTGGCTCTTAGCTTTACATCAAGATGGCGTGAGAACCTTTTCCCCTTCCGGCATCTCTTCTTCGTATTTCCAAGTCCCCTGCCTTGAATGAGAATAAATTAATCTACACTAGCTCAGGGGCTGGAATGGACTTATTACTGGTTTAAAGCTGTGGAGAGTCAGAAGATTGCAGATCCTGTGGACCAAGGCTTAACCCAATCTTCTCCTGATGATACACCCATGAAAGACCCTCAGTTTGTCCCTCTTTTCTACATGGTTTCTCCAGCAGGTGGAAGAGGTTTCCAAAACTATATGTCCAATGAAAGGAAGATGTGGAATACCCTATGCTCCCTTTAGGTGCTTTGTCACACACTGTAGGATCACTGCCTTAAGGTGTTAATTTCTATTGGTTCAGTTAATATATTCTAGTCCTTCCAAAACTGCACCATCAGAGGTAGCTTATTGAGAAACTTCAGAGCTCTCAGAGGTCTATCCTTTGTCTATTAAAAAAACCTAACAAATAATTAAAACAGTATAATAAGAGCAATATAATCATAGGACAACACTGCACGGATCACTCCCCTGCCCCTTCCTTTCATGCTATTTATCCAACAATTATCTACCTTCATGCAGAAAGAACCTCGAAGAAAAATACTGGGATTTCTAAAAGAAGTTTATTACAGAAAAGTGGCAAAAATCAAATTGCCCAAGCATTTTATCCCTTGCACACTTAGGAGTAAGCTATTTGAAGAAAGCTCATAAAATAACAGCCAGAAGGTTGAAAATATTGGAGAATACAGAAAGTAAAAGGGAGGGAAAATTCTGAGTGGCTTTGCTGTTGCATTTTTCTGTTTATCCTCTCTCTCTCTCTCTCTCTCTCTCTCTAATCCTGTGAACAATTCACTGTCTATTGGAAGTCAATTGATTAGGAATACACCAGCTCTGCAAATAAGAAATAGATGTGCTATGCAAAATAAACATAAGACTTGAGCCAAGAAAAAAATATTAATTTGTCAGTAAATGTGTAATTGCAACAACACACACATTTGGCAAGGAGCTAGCAAACCATTCACATGCTGGCAGTGCGTGCCAGGAAAAGAAGTGACTGGCATAAATAAGACAAATTGCTTGCTATCAACAGACTGGCCAGCTGCAGGAGCATCTTGTGCCATAGCACTAAAAGGAACCCAGAACCAGTTATACTTGATTCTGTTTTTAACAACATGACACTTTATGCTCAGAATTCAATTAAAGAGAATCAGAGTTGAAGAGGAAAATCTAGCCTACCCATGAATGTCTAAAAAACAAGAAGGCAGAAAGTTGAAGGAGAAAATCTGGCTTTTCCATAAATGTTTACAAATATTTTCCCCATGCTCTGTTGTAGAGACACACAGCTTGGAGGTTTTGTTTGCAAACCATCTCTACCCTGTTTCCCTGAAAATAAGACCTAGCCTCAAAATAAGACCTAGCCTCAAAATAAGACCTAGTATGGTTTTTCAGGATGCTCGTAATATAAGCCCTACCCCCAAAATAATCCCTAGTTAAGTGAAACCCCACCCTCCACCATTCTGCAGCATTGCGCAGCAACCAGAAGATGACATGACCTTAAAATAAAACATCCCCTGAAAATAAGACCTAATGCTTTTTTTGGAACAAAAATTAATATAAGACCCTGTCTTATTTTTGGGGAAACATGGTAGAGGGAAAGTAAAATACCCTCAGTGTAGTTCCAGTTGGGCTCAGGTTCATTTGAGTATCATTAAATTAGACACTGATCTCATATCTAAAAGTGTTGTTCCCTCAAGTGGTGAAAAAGGTGTGCTTGCATGTAGACCAGGACTGGGGAACCTCTGCTTGTTGAGATGCTTGGAAATACAACTCCCACAATGCCTTGTCATGTTTGCCAGGATTTCCGGAAGTTGACATTTGAGACAATTGGAGGCCCATAGCTTCATAAGCTTTTCATGTAGATAATATTGAAATAAATGGAGCAATCATCTGACTTTGTACGAATAGTTTTCAGCTTACACAAGGCTGATATGTGACAGCATTGCAACTACCATACTATCTCATTGGTCTTTTCTGGACATACATTAGAAAAGACTAATGAAATAGGCAGATGTATTTAATTTACAAATATTTTAAAAGTGAGTCCTATGCTGCTAATTAAAGTTAGAGGTGAATTCTGGCTGAAAAAAACAACTGGGCCCCATTCACCTATCCCACACCCATACCCTTTGCTTTAAGAAACAATCCTTTTGGTTTGTATTCAACACTGCAGTAGGTAGGACTTGAGCATTCTGGCTGCTAAGAACACACAGCAGGCACGCTGAACAGAGGATCAAGCTTGTTTGCTCACTCAGATCAAGTGTTAATCATTCACCCTCCAACTTGATATTGACAAGCAGAGAACCACCATCTTTCAGAACAAATACCAGAACTCAAGAGACTTAGATAAGGATAAGAGTACTTTGATGGTGGTAAAGGTAAAGGTTCCCCTTGACAACTTTTGTCCAGGCATTTCCGACTGTAGGGGGTGGTGCTCATCCCTGTTTCCAAGCCATAAAGCCAGCGTTTGTCCAAAGACAATCTTCCATGGTCACATGGCCACTGCAACTTAGGCACGGAATGCTGTTACCTTCCCACTGAGGTGGTCCCTATTAATCTACTCGCATTTGCATGCTTTCGAACCGCTAAGTTGGGGGGAGCTGGGACAAGCGACGGGCACTCACTCCGTCACGTGGATTCAATCTTACAGCTGAAGATCTACAGACCTTACAACACAGAGGCTTCTGCGGTTTAACCTGCAGCGCCACCACGTCCCTTTTTTGATGGTAGTACTTGTTTTAATTTGAAATACAGAGAGACTGGGGTGTGAGCAGGGGCTTGTCTGATCTTCAATGCTTGTCATTCACGGTGCTGGAAAAAAAATTCTTTCTTTCTTTCTTTAGATTGCTGCTCCTGTCCCAAAATAAAAGCCAACAATTATGTCCCCAGCATGAGTACAAATGCATAGTACATGGAATGAGAAGCCATTTATTAACAGACCACTGGCCAGGGATAAAGAACTTGAAATGTTATCAGATTTAGAATTTGTAGAACTCAAGCCATGCTATGACTAAACCAATAGCGATTACATTTCCTATGTCTGTGTTAATAGGCATAGTTTTCACTGCACATTTTGCTTTTCTCTAGGTGCTACACCATCAGGCCACATTGCCACAGTAATTTCCAGATATGATGCAGTAGAGGTCTGCTAGCTGAAGCAGGCTTATGGGCTTGCAACTGACTGATGTGTACAGGTACAGTTAGACAAGAGGTAGTGTCCATATCTACCTGAGGTCCAAAGCAAGGTGTCACACTGCTCACATAACTGACTCCTGCACACCTGCTTTTTCATTGTTCCACATTAACAGTATCCAAAGGGCTATGGGGATGTGGAACCTGGCATGGAGAAAATGGGTTCTGCCCCATCCTCCCTCCCCAGTGCTGCAACCTGGATCCAAAATGGAGTCCCAACGGTTGCTCTTCAGAAAAGAGTGGTTTGTGATTCGAGATATGAAACTCTTTCCATCTAGATTTAATTGTTTTTCTCCAAATCCCACCTGCCATTGATTCTCCTCTTTGTTTTATACTGGGTTACAAGTGGAGATAGGCTTCCCTGCTCTGCCTCCTTGTCTGTGTGAGCAGCCGCCAGAGGAGGTGGAGAAGAGAAGGGCCTGTTTCTGTCAGCGAGAGGGCAATTGCATGGAGACCAGGGCGGGAAGCACATGGTGCCCACAGAACACCTGGGCAGATGCCACACAGAACCAGGCCAAACCACCACACCACAGTTAATGCCCATCTCTAGTTGCAAGACTGTCAAACGGAGGTGATATCCCATGGAAATTTTTATATACAGTGGTGCCCCGTATAGCGAGGTTAATCCGTTCCGGATTAACCTTCGCTATACGAAAACATCGCTGTGCGGGTAAGGAAAGCCTATTGGAACGCATTAAACTTAGTTTAATGCGTTCCAATAAGCGTCCAAACTTACCCCTCCAGCGATGTTTTCGCATCCGGCGGCCATTTTGGAGCCGCTGATCAGCTGATCGGCGGCTCCAAAATGGCCGCCGGATGACCCGAAATGGCCCCTATCAGTGTTTTCGCGCCCTCCCCTTGCTTACGGAGGTCGCGAAAACGCTGCGGGGGGGCATTTCGGGCCATCCGCGGCCATAATGGCCACGGATGACCCGAAATGCCCCCCGTAGCGTTTTCGCGACCTCCGTAAGCAAGGGGAGGGCGCGAAAACACTGATAGGGGCCATTTCGGGTCATCCGGCGGCCATTTTGGAGCCGCCGATCAGCTGATTGGCGGCTCCAAAATGGCCGCCGGACACCCCAATCGTCGCAAGCGAGTGCGGCGATTGGGGCAGATCCGTATAGCGATCCCCAAAAAGGGATCGCTACACGGATTCTTCGTTAAACGGTGCGCTCGTTAAGCGAGGCACCACTGTATTTTGGGACACTCTTCTTCTGTTATATGCATTTTTAATGCATTCCATATACAGTGGTGCCCCGCAAGACGGGCACTCCGTTTAATGACAAATCCGCATTACGATGAGGTTTTTGCGATTGCAAAAGGGATCGCAAAATGACATTTTGAATGGGGGAATTTCACTGCGCGATGATTGGTTCCCTGTTTCGGGAACCGATTTTCGCTTCCCGACTATAAAAACAGCTGATTGTCAGGTTTTCAAAATGGCCGCTGGGTGCTCAAAATGGCTCCCCGCTATGTTTAGGAGCCATTTTTCGCTGCACAAGCACCCGAAAATGGCTGCCCCTATGGAGGATCTTCGCTGGACGATGAGTTCTTAGCCAATTGGAACGCATTAACCAGGTTTTAATGCGTTTCAATGGCTTTTTTATTTTTGCTTTACGACGTTTTCGTTTACAGCGATTTCACTGGAACGAATTAAGGTCGTAATGCGAGGCACCACTGTATTCATATTGTATTTTTCAAACATATGCACATTTCATCATGGATTTTGTGTGTGTGTGTGTGTGTGTGTGTGTGTGTGTGTGTGTGTGTGTCACTCTAAAATTCTGTCATACCATCCTGAACACAACAGTCATGTTCAGTTTCAGAAATGAAGCAGACCTGGACAGGAGATCACCAGGTCATATCAGAGATTTCCAGATAGGACTGGGGAAAAAATCCTTTCTGAAACTCTAGACAGTTGCTGCTAATCAGAGCTGACAATAGTGAGAGAGATGGATTAATGTCTTGCTTCCATATTAAGTCAGTTTCCTATCTTCCTAAAATGAAAGGGGAGGGGAGGAAAAAAATTGGTGTTTGTGGGTTCTTTCCAATGATGGGAAAACAAGATAGTTGTGTACCCTTTGATTAATGATCTTACAAACCACAAATGTCATGAATTGATAACATAATTCAGTTAATAAGAACTTCTTTTCCATTTCAATGCATGTCATGCCTAATTTGGGCCTTGCTTCAGCTGAAATAATTGGATGAGTGTTTGATGTGGGTGGGAGGCACTTTGCCACTCTGAGTTACTGCCTGTTGTTCACAACTCCTAGCACATGATGAGAGCTTGATTGCAGATTCTAAATATGAAACAGCCAGGTATTGTTCATGGCCATTACTGTCTCGTTTGTCTCAATAGAGAAGGTGCTATGCTTTGCTGGAAGAGCCTTGACTACCACTTCAATATTGATTGAATTTTCAGAAGATAACAGGAAGAAATTCTATTTCTTAATATACCACGTTGTCAATAGCATGACTCTTTTCTATTCGGTCCATCCCAAATTACGTATAAGGATGCATCCTTCAGTACTCCAAAACCCATTTATTCTAGGTAAGAAATTCTTTTACTTTCTCGTAGAATCACAAGTGGATAATATCAGTTATGCTACCTAACCTATGTGAAGAAATTATTCATGTTCCAAGTAAAACTGGATACAGGATAATTTTTTAAAGGCAATATTAGTATTCAAAATGTATAGTGGTATAACATTTACCCACCTTGGCCTCCTTACACTGGCTACCTATTTGCTTCTGCGTCGATTTCAAGGTGCTATTACATACAAAGCCCTAAACGGTTTAGGCCCTCGATACCTGGCAGAGCGCCTTCTTCCGCCCAGTTCTACCCGTATCACCCACTCCAGTCAGGACAGGCGACTGAGGGGCCTAGTGCCAAAAGAGTCCTGGTGGGAAAAAAACTAGAAATCAGGTCTTCTAGGCAGTGGACCCTTGCCTATGGAACAACTTACCTGTAGAGATTCACCTGGCTCCCTCACTAAGAGCCTTCAAGACTAGCTTGAAGACATGGCTATACAGGTAGGACTTCCCTACAGCCATTACCTAGCCTATCTTCCTTTTCTTTTTTCCCTCTTTTTCTTCTTTTTCTTCTTTCTTCCTTGCCCTGTCTTCTGCTTTGTGATTAATTTGGATTTTACCATAGTTTATTTTTATGTTATATGTAAACCAGAATAGACACGTTCTAGATGGGCGGTATATAAATCTAATAAATAAATATAAAAATAAATAAAATAAATACCCAGATGTCACCACCGTATTCTCTCCTGGAATTATATGTTGATTTCAATCATTGACACACAAAGTGAATGAGAACTGTACTTTCCCAAGCTGGTGTTTGTCCTCCCTTTCTAGTTAGAAGAAATCATAGCATCAGAAACTTAAGAGTCATACAAGAAACTCTCGGCTATCGACTAGCAGCCTGCATGTAGAATCACTTTTCTGAACCCATTAGCCAATATACTCCTGAATATACCTGTCAATGATAGTGTCTTAAATGTCTCCGAATAATCCATACACTACCTCAATCGCTGTAACCACTAAGGGCTTGTTCTTAATGTCAATCTGAAGCCCTTCCTTCAGTAGCTCTAGGCCCTTGCATCTTGTCACCCATTGTTCTGAGACTGAATAAATGCCATCATTCATCCCCCCCTTACCTTGACACTATTTATAGACTAGGATGATAGCTCCCTTGAGTTTTCCTGTTTCTTGACTGTGTAGTGTGACTGCTCCCATTCTTCTCTTCAGATCAGGACAGGAGAATCGCTGTTTTCCTTTATAGGTTTTCTTGTGACATTCTGTGCTTTGGGACTAGGTTCCACAAAGTGAAACTAGAATCTTTTGCTCTCTTTTTTTATCACTTTTCCAAGGTAAAAATAAACATTTCATTGTCTATTTTCTTGGCACTGATCCTGTCTTGCTGTGATCATTGGTGGTGGTAACAGAAGGGGACTTCTAGAAAGCTTCAAAAAGTTACCTTTTAGGAGTATAATTCCCAAATTTTTCCCCACCACTAAGAGCTGGAGTTTTATTTTCTCTCTTTCTCTCTTACCACCATGAAGCAAGATAATCTCACAGCTGGTGTCCAAGCCCAAGAGGACACAAAGCTTTCACATCAGGAAATAGTTGAACAATCCCCAAATAAATAATAGTCTTGCTCAAGATGCTTTGGGGACTCACAAAATTGTAGAATTAGAGGCAGGGCTATTGGCCATTCCTTTTACCTGACCAGAAAGTGCCTGGACTGCTTAAAAATCTGAAGCAAGAAAGAGCCTAGCCATTTCAGAGTGATTGTTCCATTATTAAATGGCTCTTACTCTCAAGATATTTCTTTTAAGGTTCAACTAAAACCTGTCCACCTATAACTAAAGCACATTAATTTAATTAATGTAGCCCTGGCCGCTCAGGGAGCAAATAACAAGTCCCAGTTAATAAAGGTGTTGGAGCACTTCAGGTTAATTGAAGAATAGTCTCCTGTGTTCCCTCAGCAGGACTGGTTCTACCATTTGACAGAGTGAGGCATCCATTTCAGGCATCAGATATGGGTTGTCCTAAAAAAACAAAAACAAAAAACCAACAACCATTGTTAGATAATTAAATAGTTATTTTTATCTTGTCACTTTTAGAGAGAGAACATACAGGATTTTCTTCCCAAGGTGCCAAAATAATTTGACTGCTCTTGAATATTGTGCAGTTATTCACCTTTCCTTACAGAGGTGGGGCACCATTTTCTGCTGCTTCTCAGACAGCAAAATGTATTTGGCTGTCTTCTTCAGGCTACTCAAACCAAGTTTCTTTAATGTTTCTTGATAGAATGACCCATATCTCTTACCATTTTTGTTATCACCTGCTGAATCTACACCTTCTGATAACTTGCTTTATTCATCTGTTTTATATTCTACCCTCATCCTAGAATTTGGTCTCAAGGCAAGCTCACAAGTGAAAAAATAGATACAAATAAAAATGCAAAAATGTATATTATTAAAACACAACTTTGAAAACAATTAGACCGTGATATTAAAATATTGGATGTGCAGAAGTTATGGAAACAAGGATAAGGAAAACGTACTCCAAATATATTCAAAGTACTATTATTGTTATTGTTATTTGATTTGATTTCTTAAATACTGAAAAGAAGATGTGTTGATAACTCTGCTAAAATTAGGCTATGGCTATTGTGTGGTGGACAGTGCTTCTAGTCATGGCTTTCCTTTGCATTATTGTGCTATCTGCAAAGATTGTTCTAACATACCCTTCTGGAAAACCACATCTTTATTTTCTTTGACTGTTTATGAGACAAAATGTCATTCCCAGGATTGATCCATGTTTAGGTTTAGAGATCTTTCCCCATTAGCAATCTCTCCCCATAATACAGATGATCAATTTTTGATCTATGATAAAGTATATTTACTTGGCTGGTATTTATAAATTGATCATATGCCTCACTATCAAATTTTATTCTGGAGGGCCGTCCACTGGGCTCTTATTATCAAATAGGTAATTATTTGAGGATATTGCTAGATAATAGATTTGTTTGTGGTGAGTTGTTTTTTTATAAACCTACGTTGTTTGTTAGCCATTTGCCTACACCTTTTGATAATACACATAAGTGAACCACTTCATATCACATTTTCTGGTCTACTATTGATTGAAAGTGAGTTGTATGCTTATATCTCAGATATTAACTAATGTCTGCTCCTCAGGCACATAGAAGAGAGCTGATAGTAATTGGCAACAATATGAGAGTAAAAACAGTATAATGGCATACAAAGTGGCATTATAGTTACTATTTTCAAAGATTTGTTCACATTTGTCAGATGTAATTAGTCTAATGGACTGAAAAAAAAATTCTAGTAGCTGCAGGCCTATGGTACAAAACATTCAACTCATCATCATCTCAATGTCCACAGCAGAGCATCTTCAACCACACAGGAGTCCTCTACCATTTAGTGATGCTACACTCTCGAAATAATTATAAAAATAACCAAAAAGCTGCATCACAAAAAGAGTAAATTTGTCCTGGCTGGATAGCTCAGGATTTAGATATCTGGCTGGAAAGCCAGAGGTTGGGAGTTCACTGTGCCTCCTGTGAGGGGTCCCAGGACACCCCCTCAGAAAGGAATGTTAAATCACTTCTCTCTACCTGGAAAACCCTGAAATGGGTAACCAACAATCAGAACTGATCTGATGGCACATGTTTATTATTTGATTATTAATGAGCTATTTGGAATGAATTGCTACCAACATCTGATTAGGAGCAATATGTTCTCCAGTCCTGCAGAAAGCAACTGAATATCCACCCTGCTATGCTTGAAGGCTAGCAACAGCAATAACCACAGTGATCAATGACTCAGTGGCTGAAGTCCAGTAGTAAATCACAGCTAGAATAAGCCCATTGGATCAGTGGGGATTTGGTGAGTCAGCTCCTCTGAAAGTTCTATTGATTCAATGGACCTACTCTACTTGTGGTTTACTACTAGATTTCAGCTGAAATATGGCACTGGTTGATGGAAGGAGTCAACTGCATAAACTGGAATCAAAATTATGAACCGCATCTAAATATCACAGGTATATACAAGTATGCAGGATTTGTGAGATGCAGGGAAAAACTGCACAGGTTATAGTAGAATTGGTTCTCCTCACTCCAAAATCTCAGGGGCTAAGTTTCTTTGGTAGATTCAAAGCATGTCTCCTCTCAAACCTTGTTGCTACCCATCCTCAGCATCTCTCAACTGCAGTGGCTGGTTCTATAATCACATAGGCCAGAACTGACCATACACTCTTGTATATGAGATATGCATTTGTTAGTGCACAGCATGTATCCAGTGTATCATTGTGGACAGAGTACTGAGCTACTGTAGGACTCAGGAGACTTGGGTTCAATTCCCAACTCTGTAACAAAAATTCACTGGGGGGTGTGGAACTGTTAAAGCTGGTAAAGCTTTAAAAGTAAGTCAGGTATTTATGGAATATTTAAAACCCTATCAGGGTCATTACAAATCAGTTCTGACTTGAAAGCACATCATAACATCAGTGTACAGTATAGAAAGTGATCCTTACACTTCCATCCCAATAAATATGCCTAGAATTGCAACATAAATGTGAGGATATGCGTAAATTGCAGGAATGGCTGAACTCTTATGAAAAATGGCATAGTGGTGCTGAATAGAGGATATTCATATTTTTATCCCAATCCCAGCTGCTAGTAATGCGGGTTCAGCCCCCCAGAATCGACACATTCACTTATGCGCTGCCTTGCTGCCAGTGTCCCACTCTTCCTGTCAATCACAGAAGTAACTCTGCTATCTCCTTGCTCAGTTGACCACCCAGCAGTCATGTGAGGAGACTCACCATACTGACCCCAGGGAGGAGCTACTTTTGTGATTGGCAGGAAAAGCAGGATGTTGGCGGTGTGGCAGCGTGTGAGTGGACAGGCCAGCTCTGGGACCTGGACCCACGTTACTTGCAGCTGGGACTGGGGTATTTCTATTCATAAATGAGTATGAATATCCCCATCTCATGTCCTGAATATTTGTCTCTTCAGTATCACATACTGAAAAATCAGATGTAACTC
The DNA here is from genome assembly GCF_051106095.1 of Pogona vitticeps. Taxonomy (NCBI): domain Eukaryota; kingdom Metazoa; phylum Chordata; class Lepidosauria; order Squamata; family Agamidae; genus Pogona; species Pogona vitticeps. Next base: position 128,124,066 of record NC_135787.1, read on the forward strand.
TCCAGCTATGCCCCTGAGCTTCTGCTGTTAGTAGTGGCCTGAGCTTGACAAAAGTTCATTTTTAGAGGGAAGGAACCAATATCTGGGCACTTCTGGCCTCAGAAGGGAACTATTCTGAACAGGAGTATCCACAAAACTATGCCTACTCTAACTGCCTACTCTGATTTGTCAGGAGCATTCACTCCACTCTTTTTCCTAGTCTAGCCTGCATGGGGCCTCAGTGTCAGGACCAATCCTCATTAATGTGTACTGATTGTGGTAGTATGACATACAGGAGTAAAGAGTTGGATGAACGGTGTAGCGCACACATTTCATGGCACTAGTGTTTCTCCCCAGCTGCCCAAATGAGCATTGTTATTACAGTAGCAATAGTTAACCCTGACAGAAGACTGTAACATTGGTTTATTATTTTGGCCAGAAAAGCTTGGCTGCATTTAACCATATCTGGGGTGGGGGGTTGCCCAAGTTCTTTAGGAGCACAAGTACGACTATCTAATCAAGTTGCTATCTGAACAGAAGCCAACTGAGAGCACTGCAATAGGCTGCCCGATTTTGTGCCGCTGCAGAGATAGCCACGTTACACTGACAAAAACGTTGCCCTGGCATATGAATAAAGGCAGAGAAATGGAGACCTGCAAACTGCCATTGACTAATTAACTCACTAGGGAACTCCTAAGCCAGACTCCGTTTCCACCATTTGCAGCTGATAACTCTGAGAGCTGCTGGAAGAAGCCAGGTCAGAGACTGATTTCCATTTCCCCCAGATATCCAGAAGGCAAGAGGTATTCTGCACAGGCATGTTGCTTGCTGTACATTCTGATTTTGTTGTATCTTGTATTCCTCCTCTTTGACTGGAACATAGAGCTTAGATGTTGGGGGGCAACATCTAATTCCACCTCCATCAAAATGCTCTTTGGGTGGTCTTGAACAAGTTATTGTCTTTTAACCTAGCCTATGTCCTCAGGTTGTTCTAAGACTGGGGGGAGGGGACACCATTCTGAGTTTCTCAAAGGAGAATCTAAGATACACATGTGACAGATGTTGCTGTCAATTAAAATTTACCTTTTCACTGACAGTAATTTCAAACGAGGCATGTGCACTGTTTCGGGACTGGATCTGCAGTACTGGTGCCATTCTGGAGCAAATACAGAGGAGAGCAAGGGGCTGCTGTGCACCACCTAGATGGAGCAACACCACAACAAATCCGTCATACTCTGTTTGCCATTTGTATGGTTAAAAAATGGTCAGTGACTGGGATTAAGGAAATATTTGATAGCACATGATGATGAGGATTAGGAAGAGAGTATTCAGAAGTGGCTCACCATTCCCTACTTCTAAGGCATCCTGGGACTGTGCAGCTTGCCCAAGGTCACACAGGCTGTCTTTTCTGGGATGCACAATAGGGAATCAGGCTCACACTAAGGTCACTGCACAATGTGCATATTACCTTGTAGCCACTTTCGCTAGCCATATTATGGAGAAATGTGTTGCTATTTTGATAGCATTTTTTTAAAAAAATAATAATCTGGAATATTCTTCTTTAGGTATTGTGTAGGCCCACCCCCAACTCCCAGCCGTAGACATTTATGTTCTCCTGATGTTCAATTTATAGTTAGCAGAGATCCAGAAACACAGTGGAGATAGCATAGACCCAGGGAACAAAGTGTGTTGGAATGTCTCCTAAAGGTTACAGGATGAGTCACCCCCACATAAAACCAGAGTGAATTAGGGAGGGTTTCCGCACATCCCTAGTTATCTTCTTCTTCTTCTTCTTCTTCTTCTTCTTCTTCTTCTTCTTCTTCATCATCATCATCATCATCATCATCATCAAAATGCAGAGCTGGAAGGGATCTCAAAGATCAGTGAGTCCAGCCCCTGTCAAGGACGCATAGTGGGAAACTGAACGCCCTGCAGCCAGATACCTAAACCATGATGAATACTTCCACACACCCCTAGTTCAAATAATATGATGAATACTGTAAAAATGCTAATACTATATACCTAGGGGCCATTGGACTACAACCCCGCCATCCCCAGTCAGCACTGCTAATGGCTGAGGATGATGGGCAGTAGAAATTGACTCTGTCTTGCAAGGCAAGACTGGCAGCCGTTCCCAAACTAATATGCTTCCAGTCCAATAATTTCCGCATTACAGCTGTCAGACAATATGGTGCTGGATTATAGCCAATATGTATGCAGGTGCTCACTGAACCTTCTGCATATGTGAAATCTCTGTGTAATACTGTTAACCTCTATCCTTTGAGCACAACCCTAACTGAAGTTAATGAAAATATTCAATTGGAGTACCAGTTTTGCCGCTTTATCTTCTCCTCTGTAATCTGCAATGATTTATCATGATGCTTTGCAAGGGGAGAAGGAGAAAGGGAGGAGAGGGCAGGAGGCACGGTGTTCATTTCCCTTGAATGCCATTCTTTGCCATTTTCTGTCCATGCAAAGTACTTCTTGAATTGTTCTTGCAACATGATTAGTATAGATACATAACTGAGAAAGCACGGAGTTGAGAGAAGCAGCTGCCTCCGGGACATCAGATCGATTCAACTATGTTGGGGTTGGCTTTTCTTTCTCCCCAGGCTGCTTGGTATATTTCATTAACTTCTGGCTTTGCTTCAAATAAAAGAAGATTGATTTGCAACCTGTCTCAATAGTTTTAATGTCTTTTTCTAATATATATATATATATATATATATATATATATATATATATATATATATATATATATATATATATATATATATATATATATATATATATATATATATATATATATATATATATATATATATATATATATATATATATATATATATATATATATATATATATATATATATATATATATATATATATATATATATATATATATATGTATTCTTGAGAATATATATATTTAGAAAAAGAATATATATATGTGTGTGTGTATGTATGCATGTTTGGATAAGTATATGTATATGTATATTCTACAAAGGACTCTCTTACACACACACACACACACACACACACACACACACACACACACACACACACACACACACACACACACACACACACACACACACACCCCTCATTGTTTCAGCTTTTTCTTCTGGCGAAGACAATCCTTCTAAGCAATGTGATTGAAGAGCAAAACACATGCACAAGTTTGACTCATATTTATATCACTTCCCGCCTGACTTTCTTTTTTTAGACTGAAGGTGATCGACTTTACTGCGTGCAAGTCATTATAATGTGCAAATGCCAACTTCTCAGGGGAGGCCTGTTGTTAGATATAACAAGGATCAAGTGCTTTTATCTGAAACACGGGATATTAGGAAAGGGAGTATGGGGATTAGTGGTGTGCTTTTCCCTTTTAAAGTTGTCAACGAAGAGGAAAAAATCAAGCAGCATTTCCTTCTGTTCCAAAAATTAATAATAAATATTAAATTTAACCCAAACATGTTTTTCATGTGTAAGGGAAAGCTCAGTGGACACCCATTGGGCTTAATTATAAAGAGAGTGTTTGGCTCTTGTGAGATACTGCAGGAATTTTTGCTCAAATCTTTTATGTATCCTACTCTATGTGAAGGCACACAAGAGATTCAGCTAAGCTGACCCTCAGACCTTACAGTTGTTGAGTAGTCAGCATTTTGATTCCTACTGTCGTAATGATAGCAATTAGTCAGCAGTCTCCTTTCTCTCAAAGCTTTGCCATCTTTGGCTGCATATGTGGGGGGAGGCACGCGAGGGGAGCAAAATGAATCAAAAGCAACCCCATGGTATCAGACCCCTGCTCCTACACTCACAAAATGCCTGCAGAAAGATCAGGACTAAAATTGGTAGGCTAACTGCAGAGCTCCTGGCACTTTGAACCCCGTCTGTTCACGTCACAATCTTGCACAGCAAAAAGGGGTTATTAGGAGCTTATGTTGATCCAAACTGTGTGCAGTTAATGCTTAAATATGTTCTTTGACTGTACATGCCTTATGGATGTACACTGGTTCTAATATTCATGATGATCCATGATATGTGGTAGGGTGTGCGCTTTGTCCATTGAAGGGCCTAAGAATAGTCTCTCAACATTCACAAGGATCAGGAGTTCAATTCCACACTGTACTTTCCAGAAGGACAGCTGAGATCACCCTGAGCATGTGTAGATGATGGAGTTATGCACCGTTGGGCAACATGCACAGTCCCCCAAAATGCCACTAAAATGAGGGACTGGTAGACCACTTCCAAGTACATCAAATCTAGAAAACTTTGGTAGGGACCCTACAAGCAGGATATGACTTAACGGAATATAGTGATTATTATTTAGAATAATTATTTTTGCACTGCCCAGATTCAACTTGCACAGCTATTCTCAGCATGGAAAACATACCAGCCCTATTGCAGTACTAACATAATTTAAAGCACAGGGATTACATATCCAGACAAGTTCTTTGCTTGGATAAGTGTATATGTCACTGTTTACTTCTCTCACTTTTAAACTAAGATGTTTTCCCCTCTGGATGGACTTTTGATCTAATTAGTCAGACTTTACGTGGATTGTGGATTCATTCACCCTGATTCCCTTCACCTTCACTTCCACATTCAGGTGGATCAGAAAGAGGTCTTGGGTTACTTCAAACCCTTGCTTGCCCTCCCTCTGTGACAACCCACCTTCTGGCATCACCGGCAGCCACTTCCAGGTCTCAGCTGTTTGGTCCTGAAGTGCCAGCTGACCTGACAATCTAACCTCTGATCTTCTTGCTTGAGATCCCTTTAGAACTGTGAAAAATACACAGTATACTTCTCAGAAAGAATTCTCAGCACCTTCACCAATGAATAATCCCCATAATTCTTTTGTGGGGCTAGAAGGAGAGAGACACAGCAGTTTTACCTGTCCAAATGTAAAGTACATATATAATTTGGGGAGGCCTTGAGAGACCTTTGCAGTGACAGCATTTATATAATATCTGTGTGCCTGAGAAGCTACGGTCTTGTGACATGCTGCAGCAGTAGTTACTGCTTCATAATGTGCTTTTACTCAGTTCCATGACTCCATACTTTAGCATGTCTCCCAGATCTCAATCGGCTCTGTGCCTTCCTACAAACAGAACAATATGCCTGCCCAAGGACCCATATATTTTTTTTCTGATTTTCAACTTCAACTTTAATCAAATGACAACTTATTCCTGAAACCATAGCTTGAAGAGAAATGGTGTTATTCTGTCTTCCTTCTAAGATTACTCAGAGCTGAAGAATGAATTGTGCTGCCTATTTTCTTAAAACCTATAAAACATGTAATCCTTAATGGTTTAGAGAGATGCATATACTTCAGGCTTTGCAATAAACAGAGACATCCATCCATGTAATAGTTTTTCATCTTAGTCTCACTCGACCTGTTTATTATTTAAAAGCAAAAATCTACCTAAGAGACATGCTGTGAAATACACACTAAAACTGCGAACGTAGTTACTAGAATCACCTTTAAATAGTAAGGAATAGTATGCTCTGTCTAGTTCAATGAACAAAAATAATGCCACCAGCTATTAAATGATCCCTGTGTGGCACACAAAATTCCTTAATATGACTTCTCAGGCCATCTTATATAGAAGAACACTGAATGCTAAAAATGGATTGATGTATATTTTGTACTAGTAGAGCAAATCAACATAAGGCAGTTCTAAAAATGGGGGTGGCCAAAAAAATATAACTTTTAAACTGGGGTTCAGATCTGCACTAAATTTGAGACAGTTGTAGCAAATAGTCCATTTTTTCTTTGTACCAAATTCGAGGGTGTTTGGGCTTAGGGTTTTCAAGCTACCAATTTTAAAACATAAAACTGCTTTACCCTACCCCCATTCAGAAATACTGTAGTCACCCTGAATATCCCCAGATTTAAAATTGCTCATATAAATTGAGAAGATCAGTCTTGCTTACGATGAAAGAGAATTTTTGGTCCCACCTGCTTTTTCTTAAATTTGGAAAGAAAGGCCTTTCAAAAGGGAGGAACAGTGATTTCTTATCACACTGAACGTGCATGGCACAGGCTTGCCAGCAATAACTTTGCAAAGCAGATACATGGTTCTAGCTTTGTGAGCAGGGAAGGGAGATATTTGGAGACCTTAGAACAATTAAAGGTCTCAAAAACAGTTAAAAATAGGATTTCTTTAAAGAGTCAAAAATTAGGCTTGCTTTAAAGAATGTAATGGGGTGACAGTCTTCCAGAAAGGAGGATAATTTTCTCTGTATCTCTAGTGTATTAGCATACAATTTTTAAAGCCATATTCAAAGTATTTCTGCATTACAAAAACACAGAGGAGCTGTGTTTGCCCCAGCCGAGTGCTTTCAGTAGACACTTTCTCAGGATTTCTGAGAGTAGGCTCTTGACACAAGTTTTCAAAGGGCAAGTCAGCTATGAAATTACTGAATTTTGTTGCTGTTTGGTTGGTTTTTTTGTTTTTTGGCTTTATGGCTGGGGGTTGTAACTTACTCGATGTACACAGAACTTTGGTGCCTATATTCTGTCATAGTCTCAACCATTCCACCTGTCTTGTCACTATACAATTGTTTGATACTTTTAAAAAAGCTGCAGAGATGTTATGTGCCATCAGGTCATTTCTGATATGTGGTGACTATATGAGTTAATGAACTTCAGAAATATCATCATTAACAGCTTGGGTCAGATCTTGCAAAAGAACAGCATCTTATGTTAGGTTGTTCTCTCTTCTTATTCCAGCCCACCCCCGCAATATTGTATTTTCCAGTAACTATTTCTTAGATCTTGCACACTAACAGCTGTGGCTTCCTTTATTGAGACTATCTGTCTTGTGTTAAGTCTTCCTCTCTTTCAACTACCCCCCCTTTCCCAAGCAATATTGTCTTTTCTGGATAGTTTTGTATTTTCATAGCTTACTTGTTTTTACTCTAGTGAGATTTCAAGCTTGCCTTGATTGAACACCCACTTTTCTACCTTTTTAGCTGTCTCTCATATCTGTGTCTGGTTTCTGTTATTTGGTATCTCCAAAACCACACTCAAATGAGTTGATTTCCCCATGTCTTTCTTTACTGCCTTTTTTTTTTTTACATAGTACAGATGATTCAAGTATGGATAATTTCCAATGACAATGTTTGCTAACTCTGACCCCTCCTTTTTTTAATTTCAAAAAGTGAAGAGGCATATTTTAGAAAACATGCTCATAACATGTCCTTTTGGTCCTTATATAATTTTCTTCATCAGGTTGCCTACCCCAAGGAAAAGGTTTGGAATTTGGAACATAGTTTTCTAGTCTGCATTCTGTGGATCAGGCATAGCAACATTAGTTTACCTGAGAGATTAAAGGGTGTGTATGTTTTTCTGTTGTAGTGTTGTACTTACTCTCACTTTTGCTTCTCCATTTCATTAAGTCAAAAAGAGCCCATCAAAATGTTTTGGCACATGGGAACTACAGCCACTTCCCAGGTGTCGTATACTTAATCTTCTGTTTTAAAAAGCAAGGAGATTCCATTCTTTTTTGTTTCTGGTTTATGATTGCAGGATATTGTGCTCTCCATTACTCAAAATGCTAGGATATCGCCCAATCTTGCTGCACAATATTATATATGTATTGCCCGCAGGAAAAAGAGGGTCACATTTGCATAGAACAGCTTGAAGGTTGGCAACAACAATGGCAGCATTCAAGATGGTCTACGGATACCATCTTATGCTTATTACCATTCACAAAGAGAAACCAAGTGGGGGGGTGAATCCCAGAACCTGACTGCTTTTTTTTTTTTATCAGTTAGCTACTTCTCACCCAAACACTAAGTGATTGTTATGGCTGATTTTTAACAAGTTCTCTAGGTATCTATTGGTTGTAAAATACTGACAATCATCAATAGCTGTGAAGAAACCACTGTTTGTGGAGGACCAATAGATAAGGGCTTATTTATCCATGCTATCAGTCATACTTACAGGTGAATTGGCCCTTGAACTCATTGCCAGTGTATTTAGAGGTGGTGGATTTCAGATTTTGCATTTTTCAGATTCAGAGGATGGAAGTCTTACTTCTTTCTTTTCACCTGCATTAAGAACTTTCCTTCTTTTTGTAGAAGGTTGGTTCCAAATTAAATTTATCTTTGATGCTGCTCTTGTTTTTGAAGCTGAGATGCTGTCAATGTTTCAAACACAAGGAGATGATTCATACATTCTGATACTAAGGAGAAGGCTAAGAAAATAGTTGATATCATTTGCAGCTCCATTCATCTTGACAAACAGCAGCAAATCAGCAAATAGTGAAGGGTAGAGGAGTTGAATTCAATCCAAAAGAATCAACCAATTTGATGCCTGGATTCAAGCCATTTCACTTCCTTTCCAAATGTTCAGATAACTTCCCCATAAACATCATTGTGCAAAGACCCACAGTGTACACACCTGAGAGTGATTTAAAACCAAATTTTGCAACAAGTATCTGTACTTTTCCTTTACGCTTGTAGCTAAATTTGGATGTGCTGTGCTCTACTGTTGAACATACATAAAAGAAGATTGGCCCAGAATAGCACAAGAAATTAATCTGGCCGAGACTTCCTTTTCAATATATATGACTGGGAGCGCTGTACATCGAGTTGCATGGGACAGAGGCAGTGCAATTTCATATAAATTCAATAGGAGTTAATAATCCAGTATCTTCCAAAGAAGTACTTCAGTGCACACAGTTTATCTGAAAGACAGATTTCTAGGCGTTTGAATTGCTCTGTTCCCCAAGCAAAAAGTAATAATAATAATAATAAAAAGAGCCCTGACACTTGCTTTGTGTTTTGGTGTGAAGTGGATAATTGATGAAAAAAGGAGTCAGCTTCTGGGATTTTCCCTTGCATGGTGTCATTTTGTGAATGGTAGTGAGCACAAGAAGGTATTCTGTAGACCAGTGGTTCCCTAACTGTGCACTGCAGCATGTTGGGGCATCACCACACCCAGCCATGGAATCCTCTCATCCTTCCCCACCACCTCCCTTTCCCTCTCCCTATCCTTGACCTGTAGGGCTTCCTGCGTACCAGCCAGATCATGCCTAAAGCCCTGCCCATGTCCAGGAGCAGACCCTAGGGTGAGCTGTGCCTCTGTCCCTGGATGCACAGGAGGAGAAGGGGCAGAGACAGAATCAGAGGTAGATAAGGCACCCTTTTTGCTCCAGAGAGGCTCAGGAACAAGTCAAGGAGAAGGGGCAGAGTGGAAAACGTTTGGGAAGCACTGTTGTGGACCATCCTGACTGCTGCCATTGGCATTGTCAACATTCAGGCTGCCATTTGCTATGTAAAGCTTGGAATCCTTTTTCCTGCTGGCGACATTGAGATGATATTGTGAAGCAACATTGGGCCATTTCCTGGCATTTTGAATAGTGGATACAGAAGCACAATATTCCACATTCATAAACTGGAGGGTGTCCACCACCACCCTGTCCGTCCGTCCGTCCGTCCGTCCGTCCGTCCGTCCGTCCGTCCGTCCGTCCGTCCGTCCGTCCTTCCTTCCTTCCTTCCTTCCTTCCTTCCTTCCTTCCTTCCTTCCTTCCTTCCTTCCTTCCTTCCTTCCTTCCTTCCTTCCTTCCTTCCTTCCTTCCTTCCTTCCTTCCTTCCTTCCTTCCTTCTTTCTTTCTTTCTTTCTTTCTTTCTTTCTTTCTTTCTAAGAACATGAATCCTATCCTAGATCAATCCCAACATGTCAGAAAGCCTTTTCCTGGGATGCAGCATGGCTATGAACATGGGCAACACTAAGCCTCTTTAATACTGGCCAAAATCTCACAAGATCTGCCAGTTTCATCTCAAAATCTTCCCACTGACATTTAATGATGGCCAGAAATACAATCATTGTTGCATTTCCTCTTGCAGATGCATGGGGGTGGGTGGGTTATAGATTTCCGCTTTTGTTTTCAGTCAGATATGCTTCCAAACAACTTCTGTGAACCTGCAGACTAAATCTGCAATCCAAAGGGCACATACCTCTTCTTGTTTAGCTCTTAGAACTTTGAATACAACAGATGTGTGAGTATGAACTACAGTACATAGAGGACTGTAGCTTAAACGGGCAATCTGTAGAGAGAAACCTTCCCTTATGGAATCAAAATGGTGCTAACAACTTTGTCCTTTGTTTCTCATTTTGGCCGTTCATATTTCCAGGCCTTGAAATTAAGGGCTGTTCAGCCTATGAGTATTTTTTGAAAATGAAAAATAATTTAGTCTCGTATCTGCTCAAATCTGAAAATAGGCAAACAACGGAGAGCTCTGATGGTTGTGGGTTTTCCGGGCTCTTTGGCTGTGTTCTGAAGGTTGTTCTTCCTAACGTTTCGCCAGTCTCTGTGGCCGGCATCTTCAGAGGACAACACTCTGAAGATGCTGGCCACAGAGACTGGCGAAACGTTAGGAAGAACAACCTTAAGAACACAGCCAAAGAGTTCGAAAAACCCACAACAACCATCACATCCTGGCCGTGAAACCCTTCGAGAATACAGTGAAGAACTCTATCTGGACAAAACAAATGAATGCTTGATATACTCTAATGCAACATAACCTTCTTGAGCTGATTCCATTTCTGAGTCTAATGCCTACTGACAGCCTCTATTTGGGCGATTATTTTTTAAAGGTCTGCTTCTCTTCATGTTATTAGCGCATGATAAAAACGGAGCCCTGAGGCATCCAATCTCTCAGTTAAATGATGAAATGCAGTAGTTACTGAAGAGGACTAAGTGCAAAAAAAGAGGAGAAAAATGATGTTACATCACTACATTTATAATAGAGTTTTTCAAATTATTATTCTTTTAGAGAAGCGGAAAGGGTCCTCTATATCTGTCTCAGTATAATGATCATGGTGTTTTTATTAATATTTCCTCTTTTGTTCGAGGCTGATTCCTTTCACTTTTCTCCAACCTAGAGATAGATATGTGTTATTTTCAGATGCAGTGAAATAGATGCACAGAAGCTGGTTCGGCATCTCCAGCTTCCAAGCAACATTCTCTCAGTCCCTCCTCCAGATAAGGGGGGGGGGGAACCCTAGAGACCACCAGGATATTATTAAGAGATGCTGCATAATCAATAAATCTGTTCTTAACTGCAGTTTAGTCATTAACACTCATGTGGGTCCTGCATTCAGTAGTCAAAGTTCAGCTGATAACACACTATCAGGAAATGTAAAAGGAAAAAAAACAGTACATCTTAATCGTGCTTAGAATATTTCACTTGTAAGCTGGTTTTTACAGGTAATGTTGAGAGGATTCCAAGCCAGATGAACGTTATCCCCATGTACACTACTTTCATAATCACAGCACTACCACAATTAAATTTCTGCATTGGAAGCTTATGTCACATGTGGTTAGGCACAGACTACATAAGATACCAGCCTTGAAGTTAGAAGTGACACTTCTTGAAGAAGTAACTGCTTTTCCTTTATTCTAGCCTGGGATTTTGTTGCTCTACAAGTTATGACGTAGCTTGTTGTGTTTGGTGAGGGGTCACTGAGAGGGTAATCCCAGGCTTTATTAACAAGATGATTGCACAGAAATAATGGCTTTGAAGAAATACCGGTCTGGAGGGACACAATTTTATCACTGTGGCACACAGTTATTAATATTGAAAAGCTGGTGGCTTATATAGTTTGGCCCTCAGGTAGTCAAGGAGGGATGAGAAGGGAGCTAGTGCAGTACACATACAGAAGAGAGCCTGGAAAATTCTCTTTTTCTGGCCATTGGCCATATTAGTTGAATGAAAGGAAAATAGCACGAGCATTATAAGCTGTATGAACTGAAGATGTTGCTTCTACATAACTGTTATGAACAGATAGCGTTACTGTAGCAGTAGATGTCCATGCAGAGGTCCAAAAACAAAATCAGGTGTGTGTGTGTGTGTGTGTGTGTGTGTGTGTGTGTGTGTGTGTGTGTGTGTGTGTGTGTGTGTGTGTGTGTGTGTGTGTGTGTGTGTGTGTGTGTGTGTGAGAGAGAGAGAGAGAGAGAGAGAGAGAGAGAAGATATGATTGATCACTTTAATTGAGATTTGTGATCACATGTACACTTTGCAATTATAGCATAATCCTAAACACATATGCTCAGAAGTCCCATTGAGTTCAAAGAGATTTAATCCCAATTTAGCACCTCTAGTATTGGATACCAATATTCTCTTGATGGCTAGGTGGCTCAGCAAGTTGGGTCTCTAGCTACAGAATCAGTTCAGGAGTTTGATTCAACACTGACCCTCCCAGGAGAAGAGCCAGACTGTATAGACTTGGGCAAGCTGCCCAGTCCCTGAGCACCCCTAGAAGAAGGAAATAAGTCACTTTTGAGTATTCTGTACCTAGAAAACCATGCAAAAGGTTACTGTAAGTTGAAATCAACTTCAAGGTTCTTGTTATTGCAGAGCTCTGCTGGGAGAGCAGAAATGACATCACAGACAGAGAGTTCCTAATATTTCACCCAATGTCTTCTTTTTGTCTCAAAATGTCTGTTTCTGCCACCATTTCTTTACACTGTGTTTGTTGAATAAATTCACAATGGAAGAAAGAGATGCTGCCATTTATGAAACGCTGATGTACAGTCTATACATCCTCACAGCCATGGAAGTTTGAACCTTCGCATTTTTCTGATTTGTAGGCGAACACGGGTCACAGGCTGTCCATTTTAACTTTAGAAATTCCCAGTAGATAATCATGTTAATCTGTTGCAAATCAAACACAAGACATTTGTAGCACCTTAAAAGCAGACATCCATTTGGCATACGAGCTCATGCTTGCCAGCCTTTCATATGCCACATGATTCTCTTGCTATTATTCTTTGTAGTAACCAAGGCAGGAAAGAAGTGTTTTTGCTAACTTGCTTTTTTTTAAAAGTAATTTTAGAAAACCCATTTTAATAGCATACCGTTTTGGAGTGGCTATAAAAATGCAGTTGTAATGATCATCAGCCCATGCTTCCTGCTTTGACTGGGGGGAGATGCCTCCTGCCCATTAGTCTTCTTGCTGGATGAGTTCAAAGAGAACAATCAAACCAATAAACAATGGAAATGATGTACGTGCAGAAGTGTTGCCAGCCCCGTGAACATTAAGGAATGTAGGAGTGAAAGTATTATTATCGACAAAAAGGCAGACTCTGTGAAATTTGTGTATTTGCTCTTTGCCTGTGAACAAATAAATACAATCCAACAAACTCACCCTAAAGCCTGTTTGTTTCTTCTGTTAAGTTTTGCACACAGTTTGAGTTTTATTTGCGAACATTATTTTTGTAAGGGGTTACACACATGCTGTGGGTTTGCCAGCATCTCCTCACATTTCTCCTTCATTGTAAACATTCTCTCTTTTTTATTCATCTCTTCTTAAAGATTGCTCTTCATGGACTGTGTCTTCTAGGGATTAGAAATACATAGTATTGCTGATTAATTTAACACACACACACCCCAACAATTGTGGCTGCTAGTGCCGACACAGGCACAGAAACAAACACACTTCTTTGTCAAAAAGCCAGATCTCCTTTTGCTGTGAGGATGCAATCCTAGAGCTCTACCCACTTACCCACACAGCAGACCTCATGAATGTAATCAGATCTTCTTCTGCGCAAAAGCACATGGAATGTGATTCTCCTTTCTCAGAGGAAGGAATCGTAATCCATTAGTTTCTTGATGACAGTGTTTCCATCTTTATTTATCTCCAGTTGATAAAAGGAGGAAGCCGGAAAGGTTGGTGGCTATAAGGGTGTATGCGTGTGAAGCCATTTCCTGGTTTTAATCCCAAATTTGAAGCAGCTACTCTGTGTGCTAAAACAATTTTGGATCTAAGCTCCAGCACCTTGGAAAGATCCTATAAAACCCAGAATGGCCATCAACCTAGCCATCAACACTGCACACATCAACCACTGTCCCCCAACCTGCCCATTCCTGACATATAGGGTTGCATTAAATTCTGTGAGGTCTTGTGAGCTGCACTTCATATAAACAGGTAGTGCCCCAAGAATGTGCCTCCAAATCTACAATGATATATCAGAGTTCCACAGCTGATTCATCATGGTTTTGATGCAGTCAAATCAGTATGGAATAGACCCTCTGATACAAAATGGTTTCAAAAGCATTTCCTTCTGTCATCCATCTCATCCCTCAACCCCATTAGCTTTACTTTCTAGATTTCAGGCTGATGCCACTATACAGGCATGTATTTATTCTGCTGCTTTTCCCATCCACATTTTAGGTAAAGGTTCCCCTTGACATTTAGTCCAGTTATGTCTTACTCTAGGGTGCGGTGCTCATCCCTGTCTCCAAGCTATAGAACCAGCATTTGTCCAGACAGTTTCCGTGGTCATGTGGCTGGCGCGACTAGACACAGAACGCTGTTACCTTCCCACCGAGGTGGTACCTATTTACTCACATTTACATGCTTTCAAACTGCTAGGTTGGCAGCAGCTGGGACAAGCGATGGGAGCTCACTCCGTCGTATGGATTTGATCTTACGACTACTGGTCTTCTGACCTTGCAGCACAGAGGCTTCTGCGGTTTAACCCACAGCGCCACCACATCCCTTTTAGATGAACCAAAACTAGATGATGCTGTTGGCAGGTTGTTGGAATGGCGGCTTCCTTAAGAGGTACAAGAAGTTTATTCTTTGGCTCAGCTCGCATGTTGCAAATTATCATTTTTGTCTTGTTGTGATTGCTCAGTGGGAACTAAATAGAGCCTTCCTTTGCAAGTCTGGTTACTCAGACAGGGAGCTTTGGAAGAATTAGGTCCCTGGAGGAAAAAACTGTCATAGTAAGAAATACTATATCTCTCTTAACGTGATCTCACCCTTGATGACCTTTTCTAAATGACATTTACCTCATGCTGTTGCAAAATGTTATGATGCTCAGTTAAATTGCTAATATCCAGCTCTTTAGATACAGAGACCATTCCCCATTCAAATAAAATAGAAAAGAAAGATTTGAGAGTGTAGGTGGTATAAATAAAATGTGACAAATGATCTCTTTATTTTATTTTATATATATATATATTGCTTTTGGACTGTAGTATTGCAGGAACTATTCTATGAATAGAGGGAATCTTCTGACCCTATAACAAAGAATATAGAACTTTTTATTATTATTTTGATCTTACCACAGTATCACTTAATACTGTCACTGAAGACTACTGTCAATTAAGTTGAAGAATCAGAAGGAAAGCAAAGAACTCTTCCATTTTGCCCATTCCAGATGCTGTGAAAAGAAGCAATAGATTTCTGAATTTCTCCTGCCAATCACTCTTCCTTTAGGAAACCCAGGATAGTAAAATAAAACAACATCAAAGGAGCTAGAAGGGTTCACCACTTATTACTCACCTCTGCTGTTTCATAAAAATTCTTACCTGTTCCTTCCAGGGGGAAAATATTGCAATTTAATGACAAGAGAGGTGTAAATTAAATTTTAAAAACCTGAAGTAACATTCAGAAGGGAGATCTTCAGTCTTCTTTATATAAAAAAAATCTCAGGGACACAGAGGTCAGGCTGCCAGCTTGTGTTTTAAAATGAAATCTGAGGATGACTCTCTGTCTTTCTTTTCCAGGAACTTAAAGTGACATCCTGTGGTCACATTATAAGCTTGCTTGCTTATAATGTATAGGAAAAATCAAACCAAAAGCATTCACTCCCTCTCGATTTCATTCCAGGAAGTGGATTGTAATCTACAAAAACTCCTTCTGACAAAAGTCAGTTAATCTTTTAAGGTTCCCCAACTCTTTCGTCTTTATTTTTGCTATACATGCTGAAACAGGGTAGCAGAGCAACCTTGTTGAAAGCTAGCTTGCAAGTTTATCCACTGGAGTTGATGAAGGACTTGGTAATTTTGAGTTATATTTTGAAATTCCTCTTATCTGTTTATGATCATGCCCATCATAATAAAAGTATGGTGTCTATATACTGCCCCATAGTGCTTAAAGCACTCACTGGACAGTTTACAATTTAATTATACAGACTACACATTGCCCCTCCATCCACCAGCAAGCTGGGTACTCTGTTTATCAATTTCAGAAGGATGGAAGGCTAAGTGAACCTTGAGCTGGCTATCCAGGATTGAACCTGGGTCATGAACAGAGTTTGGCACCACAAGGATCCTAATAATGATAACATGATTATCATTGTCATCTATACCAGTGGTTCTTAACCTTTGTTACTCTGATGTTTTTGAACTGCAACTCCCAGAAACCCCAGCCAGCACAGTTGGTGGTGAAAGCTTCTGGGAGTTGCAGTCCAAAACTCCTAAGTAACCCAAGGTTAAGAACCAGTGATCTATACCGCTCTGTTGCCCTTCCATTCAGTGATAAGGACTTAGCCATTGACCAGTTGCTCCTTCTTATCAGTTGGTTCATTTGCTATTCTTTGTAGGGTATGTTATTGTATTTTTGAATGATTTTAAATTATGCACTTTATATCCTTCCATTTTCAGTAGCTGCTCTTGTTTAATCTTCAAATAGTATTCTTCTATGTAAATATTACAGTGCGCTGCCTTGAGGCCAATCTTTAGGGAGAAATTCCAGGATATAAATACTATTAGTCAGTTTGAAAATGAGCAAACCAGTCAGTTTCACTTCCTCCCACATTCAAATCTGTCAGTTTCAGAACCTCTAACCCATCACAAGCCTCATCAATTGGGGGAAGATTTCTATGACATTTCACATTTTCTCTGCAACCTACATTTGATCTCATAAGCAAGTTCAAACAAGTTTAAGAGTAATCTGGCCTCTCTCACCTGATTACCCCAAAACATGTTCAAACCCACCCATAAGCTCAAACACAAGTTGCAGGGGAAAAAATGTCATGTCACAGAAACCCTCCCACTACATCATCGTCCTACAATTTTGAAACAACTATCTTTTAGGTGTAAGATTTTAGAGGTATGTGGCATTTATATATGTAGACAATTTAAACTTCAATCCCTACCGTCATTCTATTGTATCATCTTCAATCTAGGAAAGACACTGAGCATCCACATAGTCCTATGTTTATAAGTACTACACACCTATGAAGTTTTTCAACTAAAAGCATACAGCTTAAATCCAATTGCTGTTCCCAACTGAAGTATACCTACTGACTCAGTTCAATTTGCAAAGCAATAGATCCAGCCTCTCTGTACTACTTGGAACCATGGATTTAAGCCATAATCTTTTTCTTGAGAGGAAACTAAAGCATCACTAAAAAGGACAGAGATGTCCAGAAATTTTGCACGTGCTAGATTATCTAATTATTATCTAGATTCAATTATTTCTAATTTGCTATAATTTAAAAGAGAAAGAAAATGTATCTCATCATAATGGGGAAGATAATAGGTGTGGTACAGACCTGGGTTCAAATCCCCTTTTAGCCATGAAGCTTACACTGAAATACAAAAATCTGGGGTAGACCTTAGCATTCAGGCCTTGCTTAGGAATTTCCTAAAAGCATCTGGCTGGCTACTTTTGCAAGCAAGATGCTTAACATGATCAATCTATGATGCAGCAGCTTTCTTTTCCTGAGGAACATTCCAGACTGTGATGCCTGGTTATTTTTAAATGTATCGTTTACGTAATCTGGTATGTATGTGATGATGAGCGTGGAATGTTGGGAAGTAGAGATGGGCACGAACTGCTGTTTCAGTTCAGCAGTTCATTTCCTGGCCACACAGCTGATCCATGGTTCAGTGCCCTACCCCCTCCAGCTGAAGGCCACTCAGTGCCAGCACCTGGAGGAGGCAGGGTGCAGTGCTGCTGCCAAGGGGGCAGTTGCTGTAGGGAGTGGGGCAAATCAGCTGTTCAGCCAGGAAATGAACTATGCTGAACTGCCAAACCAGTGGTCCATACTTATCTCTATTGGCAAAAATAGCTCTGAATAGACATGGGATGGTCATATTGGCATCACAGGAACCTACAATGTTTGGTTCTCCCCTTGAACCAGCTGGTCCACTTATTGTTCACCATGCAACATGTGTTGCAAGCATAATTTCATTGTGCCAATCCAGGAAGCAGTCCGGCTTCCGCTTCCCCGCCTCCCCATGTAGCTGACCACTCTGTCAAGGAGGCAGGATGGAGAGCCTCCTCACTGAGCTGTTGAGCATTCGGCTGTGCAGGGAGTTGGGGAAGTGGGGCTGGGCTGCTTCCCAGATTGGTGCAACAAGAATTATGCCAACTGTGCACACCATGTGGTGACCAGTAAGTGAACTGGCCAATTCAGTGGGGAGGGTCCAAACATCACAAGCACCTGTGGTACTGATATTTGTATTCGACTTCCCTGAGAGATGAATACAAATATCCCATGACTAGTTCTGATTTGCTGGGAGAAACTAGGGGAGTGGAGGTGGGGAGGCTTGGGAGTGAAGAGATTGGGAAGAGCATAGTTTTAGAGATTGGGATCCAAAAGAGAAGTTGGAGAGAGCAATGTCAGAGAAATGGTGGGGTGAGGGAGAAATAATAAGAGAGTGTGAAGTATTGTGCTGAATGATTTTAAAACTTAGGAATAAACACCTTCCTTTCAACAGTTATTCTAATGAAACTTGATTTGTTCTTTCCAAGCTGAGTGGTGCTGAGTTCCATACCTGACGGCTGGCTATTTGAAGGGTGCTATCAGGGCCTAGGTCAGTATTTCCCAAACATGGGTCCCCAGATAGGACCCAAGGTTGGGCTACAACTCCCAGGAATTCTCGCCAGCTAGTGGTGAAAGCTTCTGAGAGTTTTAGTCCAAGAATGTCTGGGGACCCAAGGCTGGGAACCACTGGCTCAAATAAAGGGGCAAATATACACATACATTAGGTGCAACAAGATGGTTGGCAGCAGCAAGAAATGATGAAAGGAAATGAGTAAAGAATATTAAAGAAAACACATTAACTACTGTGGTGATTTAAAGGGACCACTACCTAAATATCCAGGTGGCAAAAAAGGAGGTTTGACCTTGATTTCAGAGAGAAGTGTAACACAGTCTGAATTCCTGATACCTACACAAAGGGCTAGGAAATACTCCCACCTAAAATCCTAGAGGGACCTTACCAGTTACTTTTGAAAAGAGTGAGCAAGACAACTGACTGATGTGAGACAATATGAGGTCAGTTCCTATGTTCTATAAATGGTTCAGTTCTGTGTTTTCCCACACAATATACAGAAGATCTACTTTGGAATCCCATACTTCACACATTTCTGTCGTGGGTATTATTCTTTCAGACAAGATACACAGCCCAGAGAAGCCACCCTGAGCATGAAAATATAATATGAGAAGCAATCTCTGGAGTGTTTGGCTCGGTCTGTAAGAGGAAATGCTTGGAACTATGTTGAACAAGTGTTCCTATTGTGGTGAGTGCTGTGAAGCAAGAAGAATTCTGTCACTTCTGTTCTGTTTTTCATCACAAGGACAAAATGTCAGGCTTTTGGTATTTACAGAACAGCTGGGCAAAAGAGTCGAATTGATTTCCAGCTTCCTGTGTAATATTTGGACCAAGAGACGGATTGAATTTGTTAAAGCAGGGAACTGTGCTGGGCTGCAAAAGGAAAATGTCACCAATGGTGGCACCAGTCAAAATGGCTGAAATAACATTTGCACAGCAGTAACAAGGGGGAAAGGATTCCATGCGACATTTCAGCTTCTTGACACATAATTGACACAGTAATGCCAAGCATGCTGGCTCATGCCTTGGTGCTTGGGCGGTAGCCATCCCGTCCAAAATTCCAGCCCTTTGCAGCAGTACAAATCCTTCATGAACTATGTTGATTTTGTTGAGTATCAAATGGCATTTCTCTAAGGGTCTCTTTGAGCCCTCACTAACATATATCTACTGCTGCTAATAAATAAACACAAGTAGGTACAGAAAGAACTTTCTGCTTTTATGAGAAATTAGTTAATTCAGTCTGACTTTGAAAGCACTCAGGGATGGAACAAAACAAGCAGCTGGATTTTAAAAGCCAACCTATTTGAGAGATTTTAATGGTCTAATAAAAGTATTGCCCACCTTTGTGTCAGGATTTTGTATAAAGACCACAGGTCCTTTTTTGTTGGTGGAAGAGGACTATGAAAGAGTCACCTAGGGTATGGTTGTTGTGGGTTTTTCAGGCTCTTTGGCCGTGTTCTGAAGGTTGTTCTTCCTAACGTTTCGCCAGTCTCTGTGGCCGGCATCTTCAGAGGACAGCACTCTGTGCTCTGGTGTAGTTGGCTTGGGAGTGCAGTATTTATGATAATTTATGGTACTAGTTCTACTTGGAGGCATTTGTTATGCAAACTGCAAATAAGAATGGGGAAAAGAAGTCACAGTCTCACAGTGAAGATGAGGTATTTTGTGGAGAATTGTTGGAGGGTTTTTGACAAACTAGTTCACGCTGTCAAGGCAGCCTGTCCCAATCAAGGCAATGATGGCATTGATTTGTATCCCTAGTCACAATACCACATTTTACAGAGGTGGAAAACCGTATGAGTTCTACATTCATCGCCAAATCCAGATTTGGTACCTAAAACTAGAACACATTTTGGGATTTCTGTGATGCTCCGAGGAGCAGCAATCCACTTTTTTAAGCACTCAGGTGTGACGTCTCAAAATATTCACACAGCTACCCTTCAAAAAAGAGAAAGTAACTGAACTTTGAGCTTTTATGATATTTTGTTTCAACGTTTTCCTCAAGCCTTCCCATATATGGCATTTTTAAACATGGGGATGATTTGCTGAAGCATTCCTGTGTCACAAGCACACAGTGAGAAAACTGACCTTTTATGTTCATCCAGTAATCCTGGCACTCCCCCAAATTGGCTTCATTATTAGCTAGAAGAGCCCAGGCACCTCCGTTCCATAATATGCTGCCAGGAATCAAACCTTGAAATACCCAAGGAATGCTGTATCTGTTGCAACAGCATCTTGAATAGATATGGCTGTAAAATTTATCACTGTCTTCTTCCATAGCTCATTCTCTTTTTCTCCCCCTGTGGGGAAAAAGCATTGCGTTCTTTCAAGAGTGAAAAAAAAATGCTGAGTAGATCTTCCCAGAATCTCCTGCAAGGGATTAATGAGGTCGTCCTTAAGGCACATATCCATGGAAGAGTCATTTATAAATCTAAAAGGCTTGACAGGCAATTCCATAAAACACCATGTTTTCCTCATGTTGAACTATTTGCTCAGAATGGAAATGCCCATTTCATTTCAATGAAGGCAGGATTTCAATCAGATCTCTGTGACTGAACATCAGCCTCCATACATACAATGGATGAAGAGCTTCAGTGCAGTCAACTGGGCACTTCTGGATCCACCTCTAACTTTATTTATTCACTGAGGTGTTAGTCAATTTTTTTCATCTTATATTTTCTTCAGTGAGCTTAAGATAACAAACAGGTCTCTTCTTCACCCCATTTTATCATAATAATCCACTGGATTAGGCTAGGCTAAGAAAGAATGACTGGTCCAGGGTCACCCAGAGAGCTTTCATTGGCCAGTGAGAACTGGAATCCCCATGCCTTGAGTTCTAGTCCAACTCTCCATTGAAATTCTTTATACTATATTACCCAATTCCTATCACTAGTATCCATGTGTGAGGCACAGATATGTGCAATGGGGAAGGATATGTCCATATGGGACCAGAAATCCTTGATCTGATAGATTTCTAACTACTATGGAAGACTTATATGCAAAGGGTTCTTCCTGGAGATGTTCATGGTTAATGTATGGGTGTTTCATGCAGAGGTGGAAACAATATCCATGAAGGATATTCATGAAGGGCTTCTGCATGTGTGCTGTGCAACAGTCTTGCCATCAGTAAAGTGATCCACTGCACAATCAAACTGCATGATGCAGACCACCTGAGCCTAATGCTGTGTACAGTTCCGCAGGTGTAACTTTGCATTATGCCACCCTCAATAAGATTTCAGCCATTTCATGTGTATAACTGGGTAAAGGACTGAAGAAGTCACAGAATCCTATAGAGTTTTTTTCTTAAAGTTAGGCTTATTAACACATAATCTGCACAAATAATATTTAGATAATAATTTCAACAAAAACAAAAACAGCAAAATAATTGTCAATGTCTATAAGGAGGTAGAAGTAATAAATACAAATATTAGCAAAGGATGGTAAATGTAATTAAAAACAGCACAGCAAAAAAAGTATAGGCATGATAGCCATCAAATGAAAAATAACTGGACAAATAGCTTTCATTAGCTATTCATTTCAGTGTTTCATTAACCCACTCATAAAATCCAGAAGCATTTTTATTAGTTAATAATAACAATAAAACAATAAAACAATAAAACAAAAAATAAATAAATCCAGAAGCACTTCTCTTGACCATCCCTTCTCCCAGTTTTAACTAGTCAACAATTTCTAATGGTATCTTCCCTAAGAGTCCCACTCCAAAAGTAGGAGATGGTATTGTCACAAAAGGCGAGTGCGACATATCTCCTCTACTTCCTAATTTGAACACTGTAACTTAGCCTTGTACAGTGGTGCCTCGCTTTACGATTGTCCCACATTACAACAAAACTGCATTACGATGATCTTTTTGTGATCGCAATTGTGATCGCAAAATGATGGTCTGAATGGGTTTTTTTCACTTTGCGATGATCGGTTCCCTGTTTTGGGAACTGATTCTTCGCAAAATGACAATTTTCCTCCAGCTGATCAGCAGTTTCAAAATGGCCGCTAGGTAAATAAAATGGCCCCCCGCTATTTTCTGGGACAGATTCCTCGCAAGACAGCCACCGAAAATGGCCACCCTATGGAGGTTCTTCACTGGACGGTGAGTTTCCAGCCCATTGGAATGCATTGAAGGGGTTTCAATGCATTTCAATGGGCTTTTTATTTTCGCATGACAACGTTTTCGTTCTAGAGCGATTTCGCTGGAACAAATTAACGTCGTAGTGCGAGGCACCACTGTACTCAAAGAGACAGCATCCAGGTCTCCTCTGTGTGCTTTCTGGTGGTCTTTTGAGCAAATCTCACCAGTCCCATGATGTGGGTGTCCATGTTGGAGGCAAGTTGGAACAATTAATGAGGCTGTTCTATTTGGATAGAAATTTCTCTCTGTCAGTGCGCACAGGCATGAAAGCAGCTTGGGCTCTTGGGATACTGGAGGGAACCCTTGTAGGGTGGAGTATCACAGGAAATCAACAGGTGGGAATTGGGGCAGACATCAGGAGGATATATTGATAGATATTTTGATAAGAGGAGGATATTTTGATGGATAAATCTCAAAGTAATTATCAATATAGCTGCAGCCTTAGCAAGGTGCTCCAACTCACTGAGCTACACCAGCTCTGTCTCCAGTGTATGTTATACTCTATTGCTGTCTCACCTGTTGCTTCTTACAGCTTGATATGGATGCACTGTGCTGACGTTCTAAATAAGCTATCAATTCTTCCATCAGCCTCACCACCAACAGAGTTTTCCTTAGAGGAGCGGCTCTTGTAGAATACCATTGATTTGATGAAAACATGGGAGAACCTGCCACATTTATCAAGGCTGAACTAGCAGATAAAGTCAGATTGTTTGACAAAGGAAGTCATGTGAAAGCCATTTTCAGGAAAAAAAATTGACAGGCTGGGTGGCTGCGCTTTAAGAACTCACATCAGCTCTCCTTTCTAAATACTACTTCCAACATTGCTACTGGGTGATATTCTTTCTTTTCAAAAGATCAACAGACCAAAGACAAAAAAATTAATACAATTTTTAAAAATGTTTCTTCTTCCTACACTGTTATTTCTTATCATAAATTGAACCCATGGATGTGACCTATTACATAGCACACCTTAAAGTTGTTATCATAAATTGAACCCATGGATGTGACCTATTACATAGCACACCTTAAAGTTAGTGTGTATCATGTAATAATAGATCACTTCGGTTAGGGGTTAGGACTGAGAACTTGGTACACTGTTGATGTAACCCAAATGGAGGGATGAGATTTTCAGATTTCTTGGATACATTTTCATGTTTGGAAAGTGTGAAGTTGAATTTCCAGAATTATGGGAGGAATATGGGACTTGGCAGACACTTTACAAACACCAAAATATGTCTCACCTTTGAGAAAGTCCTAATCTAGAATGCTTTGAAGCCTAACTTCACCCGAGGAACTTATTTCTGCCCCAGAGCTACCTAGGAGCTTTCTTTCTAAACAGGAATCCAGAGTGGAGCTAGGTCTACCTAATCTGTTGAGGCCATTCTCCCAGGTGAGCCACATTTAGGTGTCTGTCTGTTGAGTATAACTCCCAGAGTGAAGAGTTATGGGATTTGTAGTCCAAAAAATAAAGAAAATAGTCCAAGAAATAAAATATATATATACTGTATAATCCTCAACTCATAGCCATTGATCTTGAGAGATAATTATGCAAAACAAAGAACCTGACAAACATCCTCAACAACGAATATGAATCTTTTCGGGTGAGTCATCAGAGTGCCTTGAAATGACATATAGGAAGATGCTGATCACTCTGCAAAGCTTTTGGCTGCACACAGTTAATGAACACAAAACCTTGACTTGCCATCCTGAACAATAGAGCATCAAGCAAAACTGAGACCAATTTTCTCTCTTTTTTGTTTCAGTCTTGCTTTCTGTTGCACATACATATGCATGCAGACACACACACAGAGATACATAGAAGAATAAACTTCTTTCAGCACCTTTCAAGAACATACTCTTCCAGGCAACGATGAGTTATAATGCTTTCTGGCATTTTAGGGATCATCTGTAGAAAGAAGAAATAACAGAAATATGTCACCAGCAAGTGCAACAAGAGATGAGAAATATTTTTAGTTATGGGCTTATATATTTCAGAGATAAATTGCAGATGAGGGCACAGGCTTATAGACATTCTATCAAAGCTAGGGAGGCTTTCCAAGGAAGTAGGCAATACACACAGAGTGGAAGGCACCAGGTTCACATTATCCTTTTTATGAAGATAGAAATGTTATTTAAGAAAACAGCATCTTGTATGCATCAAACTATTGGGCTGTCTAGACTGGTACAGTGAGTGGAGCATGACCAGCAATGTTTCTCCAAGAGTTTCAGATAGGAGTCTTCCTGCTTTATCTAGAGATGATGGGAATTGAACCTGGGTACTTGTAGACACAATGTATGTGCTGTACCACTGAGCTACAGCCCTTCCCTAGGTGAATTAACAGAGATGTCAACATTACAGAAGATTGCATAGGTTCCACATGTGCATAATCTTTAAACACATGTGATTTTTAAAATTAGAATGTTATTAATATACATCAAATCATACCACAATGACACTGATGTATAAAACTGGACAACAGATACTGTAATCAGACATACTGGTCTGATATTTCTGCAAGTGTGTTAAATATTGTATTGGCCCTGTGCATACAAATACAGCCTTAAAAACCTTTTTGATAATAATTCAGGAAGCATGTGTCATATCAAGGCAGTTTTCTACAGTGTTTTCTGTGTAGAAAGTGTGGTAACTTGTTCTGCCTCAGCAATGAGGTATGTGTGGTCTGTCAGATGCTGCTAGATTACAACTCCCATTATCCCTAACTATGACCTACTATTAGGTAGGGATGGTGGGAACCAAAGCGGCACAATACATTGGAAACCACATATTCCATATTCCTCTTTTTAATGTATGAGGTGGGTGGCACAGCCGTATCTTGGCTCAGTGATCTTGGCTACATGTGGATTTCAGCCTGCATTTTGATAATAATAATTTTCTTAGAATTGCAGAGCTGGAAGGGAGGCTATGGATCATCTAGTCCAGCCTCTGTCAAGGACTCATAGAAGGGAATCAAACTCTCAGCCTCTGGTTCTGCAGCCAAAAACTACTGAGCTATCCGGCTGAAGTCCAGCAATTCAAAATGAGTCCAACAGCTGGTTAGAGAAGGCATTCATCAATGCTCCCTCTAGGAAGAACTCTGCAATTTTAGTGTAAAATCAGAATTTGTAGAACTTCTACAAAAGAACCTAAGCAGTTGGTATAGTAAGCCAATGTCAGTAAATAAGCAGATGTAGTATAAAGTAATTACACAACAGTAAACTCTTTATCCAGATCCAGACTTTCAAGGGGAAAAAAAAGACCAAAACATGTAATTAGGGATAGACAGACCAGTATCTTATCCAAGCTGCTTACATTGCAGGGGGCGGATGTGGTCTTCTTTTTTCTGAATCTTGGTGCGTTTTTTTTAAAATGTTGCCAAGGAGAATATAATTAGTTTTATATTGATTTAAAGGAAAGGTATTATCTCAGTTAGACTTTTAGTCCAGCTCTGATGTCTCACAAGGCCCACCAGCTGTTAACATCTTTTAGCTGTCATGCCAGCTTTTATAAAATATTAAAGCTTTTCTATGGGGATTCTGCTTCTTAAATGATCAATCGCGTTAATTCCTTATTGTTAATCTCTCTTTCCTTGAAGAATTTAATCATCCTAATTTATGCCTTTGTAGAGGAGTGGTATGGTTCCCTCTTACCACTTCCGATAATGTATATGTTTATATATATCACACAGACACACACATCCGAAGGGTGGGGTTTGGCTAAAACTTCAACTCCTTCACAGCTCATCCATGACTATTGCCAAGGGGAAGAATTACTTTTGTGAGTGACACCTCTCAGAGTCTTACAGATTTTGCAAGCCAAGTGGCCTTGCCAGCTCCCAGATATTGGGAGTTCCAGTCCCCCGTCAAAAACCTTTCCCATTTTTGGCCATGGCATCCCAAAGCCAATCAGAATGTGTATGAGTCAGATACCGCTTTTACGGGACACTTGGACATCTACCCCTCCTTTGCCCTATTCAGTCATTATACTGCTCAGGAGAACAGTTTTGCTCATGTTTCAGTTCCGTACATGAGCAAGAACCAAGTTTTCTTGCTTCCTTTCCCTCTTCAGACATGATATTGAAACCATGAGAAACATAATAGGGAGGGGTGAGGTTAGGTGCCCCTGCTAATCACAGCACTGCATAAAGTAACCCCCGAATAGGGCTACTGTATATATCTGTGGCTGAAATACTGTGGCTTAATTACACATGCAGAAGGCAAACAGTGTACGTTCAGTCGCTTCTAGCTGGCAATCAACAAGCCACCAGTAGGATTCTTGGGGGCGTGCATGAAGGCTGGCTTGGAGTGTACTCAGGAATCCCAGTGCGAACTCTTTAATTGCCAGATAGAAATGAATGAATGTTGTGCCATTTGCCTTCTGCATGCATATTAAGCAACAGAATTCCAGCCAAGGTATCTTTATATTTAAAGGGAAGGAAGAACAAAAATTCTTTACCTACAGAAGGCTTCATAGTGACAAAACATCACCATGCAGTTTGAATACAAACATATGTATTATGGTTTCAGCAAAAGCACAGCGTGAAGTTTTCAGGATTCCCAACATTCATACACAGTGCATATGGTTGAGAGGACTCTGTCCTTCCCCCACCCCTCTTTTACATTCATCTGAAGAAGTGGCCTAAGTGTCCATGAAAGCTCATAATAATGCTGTTAGCCTTAGCAATAAGGCACAACTGTTATTTTGTAGCTGAAGGGCTCTCCTGGAGGGGAGGAAGACCTATGTTGCACAGCTACTGCCAGACGTAGAAAATACTGGTCTAAATCAATTGGGTTTATCAGATGTAGGAAATGTTATGTGTAACTGTGACCAGCCCAACATGGCTAACTACCTTTAACCTGCCCAATCCTTTCCCTGGGCAAATATAGTCAAGTGTTTTTAACTTGAAACATAAAACTAAGTTCTTTATTTTAAAAGCATAACGGTTACAAGGCACATTCTTAAGCGTGAAGTTGCACGTGTTGTAAGAATCAACTTTGTCCCACCTGAACTAGCTCTCTCTGTTTCAAAGTAATTATATTGTACAGCTCCCTGGAAAACCCAAACTCCAGGATATCCGCCACATAGAAATAGAGTCATAAGGAAAGAACACATGATTTTGTCTTTCACAGCTAGAAAGGTTAACGCTCCCTCGCTCTAGAAAAGGAGACAGTCCTAATCGTACCTAAGCAATACAATATACTCCAAAGCACGAAGGGTTCCCACAGATGAGGCCATCAAGCCATCTAGCATGGCCTCTTGACACTCCACTCCACATACTCCTTTCAACTTAATTTCTCCTTTGAAAAACTCTGCAACCTTTGCAGTTCCATCAAATTTCCCTACTGGCTGGTTTTCAAGGACCTGGCGAAAGTCAGAATTTTAAGTAAGTTAGCCGAAAAGCATACTGGATTTGACTCTTCATAACGATGACGTATGCCCAGATAAATCTCACCCCAGTGGGCTCCCTTTGAGTATGAGGACTAGTGATGTTTGACACTTCAGGGACAGAAAATCCATAGAGGCAGAGCTACCACATCCTTTGCCAAGCGAAACCTCAGGTGAATAATCCTTCTTTAGAAGATGATACATTTCTTGAACAGGGCCACTCAAATGTCTGCCAACACCGAGGAAGATTAAAACATGCAAATAAGGTCCCAATTGTCCCGTCTTCTGGGTTGACTTAGATGACATGACCTGCTACAGAAAACTATTGAAAAATGTTTTCTAGCATTGATTCCATTTGAATCTTGCAGAGATTCTTACCAGAGAACATGCTGCGTATGGAGTCAGGGTTCCCAATCAGGTAGAAAGGCTCCATGAATAGCAAAGGGTCTCCTTTACAGATGGTCCTTCATATGGAAACAGCAACAGGCAGGGGATAAGGCTAGAACCCTCTCCCTGCTCTCGCTTTCAAATTAAACCTTCCTCTTCTTTGGAATGCTTGAACAGAGCTATGCAAGTGTAAATGGAAACACATGGAAACACACCCTGAACACCAGTCTGCATGCATGCATCATTTTTCACACCAGCTGATACATTTTCCAGGAACTCACAAGCTCATCTGTGTTCATTTGGGTTGATCTTTGTGGAAGTGCAGCTTGTGAAATGTCAACACTGACAATTTTCTCTGAAGCCTCCACGTGAAATATTGCAAAATTTAAATCACATACCCTATAAGCACATTTTGCTTCTGAACAGAATGGAGAGAGGATGCAGGGATATGTTTCCTCCCCAAAATTCTGTCTGTGGTTCCCTACTGAGTCCACAGGCAGCCCCTGGTGACAGGTAATGAATAAAAACAGTCCAGCTGACAGTGTGTGCAGCACAGCATTCCATCATCAGCGGTACCAATCTCAGATTCCACCATGTCCTCAGTGGAGAAAGGCTGCAGTGAAGATGCTATGATTGAACCTTTGTTCTGAGTCAGAAGACGCCATGGACTAGGCTGCACCAGTGGCCTGTAGAATTCTGAGGTAGATGCAGAGGGTGCTGCTTTTCTAGAAGGAAGACATTTTGGTGTATACTCACTAGCCCAAGAGAACAATTCGACAATTCAACAATTCAAAAGAGAACAATTCAAATGAAAGCACAGGCTACCTACCACAATGTCCATCTCCAAAGGAGATCTCCTTGAGTCTAAGGTATTTTCCTGAAGAGAAAGTTCCTGCTCCTGGGAAAATCTTTTGTTGAAATTGTTCCAACCAAACCTAGGGTGGAGCCCATTAGCTATTTCTGATTGGTTTAGGCTTCCTGACCTTGTTGTGTATCCTATGCCTAGATAATATTTAATGTCAGTCTTGGACTATCTTATAGGTGAACCTGGCTAGTTTTTGGACTCTTGGCTTAACTTTGGCTCAACCTTCATCTGCTTTACTTACTGATTGGTAGGATACTGTTGCTTTGATCTGTGCTTGCCTTCTTACTCTGATTCTGGATCCCCCTTCCTTAGTTTGTTTACTGGTTGTGTGTAACTGTGCCTGGTTGTGTGTAACTGTGTTGTGTGTAACTGTGCCTGTGTCAAAGTTGCTACAGGAGCCTGCAGGGGTTAAACTGCAGTATTTCAGTCAAGACTCTGCTCATGACCTGAGTTCAATACTGATAGGCTCAGATAGCCAGCTCGAGGCTAACTCAGCCTTACATCCTTCCAAAGTCAGTAAATTGAGTACTCAGATTGCTGGGGGGGGCAATGTGACACCTACATAATTAAATTGTAAACTGTCCAGAGAGTGCTTTGAGTGCTATGGGGCAGTATAAAAGCAGCACATTTTTCTTTACTGTTAAGACCTTTCTCTTGGGTCATGCCTGTCTGGAAACCAGGTTGGGCCTTCATAACTGCACCAAAGTTTTTAAAATTACCTTTTGGACTACAGTTCTCTGAAACTCATAGCTGCCATGACATATCACTGAAGGAGTCTGAGAAACTTAGTCCTGAGCTGCATTATTATCTCCTCTGTGATAATACTGCAAGCTGAAAAATGGTTTTTGCTAACTTGTATTGCTATTTCTGTAATCTTTGTTGGCTTTGCTGATAGTATGGGACATGTCATACAATGGAAACACCTTCAATGTTAGTTAAGTTTGTATCAAGTTGTAATATGACTGATCTTAAGCAGTCAATGCCTTTTTCCCCCAACATAATTTGATCACCAATTAAGCATCTACAAATGCCCTTAATAGGTAGAGATTTGATGAAATATATAATTATGGGAGAATATTTTTTTTCATTGCTGAGTTGCATTGGAGATCATCAAATTTTTAAACTGTGTAAAACACTTGCATTTTAGAATACCAGTAACATGTCCTCATTAATTTTGTTTCAAGTAGCAGCAAGAGAATGATGTGTGATTCAGTCCTGAATATATTAAGCAGTAAGAAGAGTCAATTCAATATGACTGCCACCTCCTATGAAAACAAAATATCAATATATTCAATATCAATATATTCAATATATTGAAAATCATTTTCTAATTTGCTATATGGTGTCTAACAACAGAGAAAAATATAAAACCCTGATGCTATATTGAGCAATGTGCGGTGGTCTATTTATAGACAGCTTGCAGGAAATTTGAAAATACAATTGGACTGCCATGATCCATTTTTTCACATCTCAGTCAAAATTGTTTCCCTTCCATCAGACTGAAAATAACAGAATCTTTTCCTTGCTTGCTGAAAGTTTGAAGGTACAAAGTTGAGATGGCATGCTACAGTTCACAGTTCAGGTAAACAGAGAGAAAAATTGACATTGTCTACTGACAAGTTAAAATTTGCCTCAAATTTGTTTAACATAGGACCACTCCAGAACAAATTTCTCATTATTATTTTTTATCACCTCTGATCTCATACTGCTGAAATAAAAAGAAAGCATGTTTGCAGGGATCACCGGACAGGTTAATTGTGCTTCCACTGCTTCCATTGATGCATGCTCAAATTCTAAATGTGACCAGTAGTAAGCATGTGTATGGACACGCCTAAGTGTCAAGCACCAGCACATCAAACAGCTATCAGCCCCAAAGATGTAGGGCTAAATACAGATAACCCAAACCCCAAGGTACATCAACTGCAATAGGTTTGAATGAGCAGTAGTCTTGACTGCCTGCACAACTGCCCTTCTGCTGGCTGATCTCACACAGGCTGGCACAGCTGGATCTGTCAGCACAACCAATTTGCTTCAAGCTGATCTGTATCCAAATAATATAACACATTTGATTGCATTTATATATGTTTGAATTGTGTAAAAATATGAAATCTGGGAAGATAAAGGGGTCCAGGAAGGGGTATGAAACTCACTGCTGTCAACTGCTGGACCTCCAGCAGGTAGGTAAACTGGTACCATTCTCTTTCCTCCCCCTCAGAACCTGCACAACTTATGGCTTAGGCGTATAGCTACATTAGCAACATGGGTAGCCAGTGTGGTGTAGTGGATAGAGTGATGGACTAGGATAGGACTCAAGAGACCTGGGTTCTGCTACATAAACTCACTAGGGATTGGACCCGATAAAACCACTCCTTAAAAAACTCACTTACCTTGAGAACTCTATTAGGGGCACTATATAAGTCAGTTCTGATTTGACAGCACATAACAAACAACACTAACAAGAGTGAGCAATCAAGTATGGATCACTTTAGAAAGGTTTAGAATGGTGGGGCTTGATTACATCACTCCTTCTGGTCACAAAGAGATTGCTCCTGCAGCCCCTGCAAATATATATATATATATATATATACATATATACACATATACATATATACATATACATATATACATATATACATATATACATATATACATATACATATACATATATATACAAACTTAATGAACTAAATGGAAAATATGAGTAGCTACTCTAACAAAACTTTAAAATGCTCTAATAAATATTATGCTGTTTGAAAATGGAGTAATGTAATTAAAGTGTTACAAACACTCAATAATAATAAAAATTACAAAGGCATACTGTCTAAATTATAAAAAATTAAAAATGAGGCTCTTCATTGGTGCTTCAGCTATCAATTTCTTCCTACTTTGGGCATTGTGATTTTGTTAAAGTTGCTGCTTCTAATTCTAGTGCTATTGCAGGTTCCCTTGCTTCACTTCAGATTATGGACAAAGATCCCTGATTCACTTTGGAAGGTGAGTACATTTCTAATCCAAACCACATGCACACGTTCATGTACTGTAATTTCAAACATCTCTAGGTTGGGAAGGATTCGGATTCAGCACAACCTCAGCTGGCTGAGTGTCACAAAAGTGATATTTGTCATCATAATGGCAGACTGCCAGATTCTGAGTTACAAGCCCTTGTAGTTCCAGAAGGTGCAGTGAAAATATAGTATTTATTTTGTTGCCCCAGGTCCCTGGACCTCCATGCCTTGCAGAAAGAATAGTTGATATTTAATGAAGGCGAGATAAGGTTATAAATAATGGCCAGAAAAGAAAGCCAAGGCAAGGGGGGCAAAGGATGCCAGGAGAGCACCATTATCGGAGAGAAAATTCATTTTATGCTGATGTGATTTTATAATTGCTTGTGCTCTAGTCTTTTAATTACATAATCTGTTAAGATACTTGCATAGATGCGACTTAACTGAGAGTTGGGTTTTTTTATAACTTAGAGAGTACGCCTTTGTAATACTTTTTATTAAATATTTGTTATAGTCTTATTATTCCATTCTTAAGCATCATATTAATATTAGAGATTTTTAAGTTGCTTATATTTTCCATTTAATTCATTAAGTTTTCATAGTTAAAGTCCTAAAAATGTATTAAGTTTGTATAATTAAGGCTTTTTGGATATTTAATAGATAATTCAATAGATAAAACAAATATAAGGATCGTATAAATTACAGAAAAGTGAAGTTGGAAGGGGTCTACAAGGCCATCAAGTCCAACCCCCTGCTCAATGCAGGAATACAATCAAAGCATATCTGCCAGGTGATTATCTAAGTTTATCTTGAATGCCTCCAGTGTTGGAGCACTCACCAGCTCCTGAGGTAACTGGTTGCACTGTCATATGAAGTTTTTCCTGGTATTCAATCAAAATCTGGCTTCCTTTCACTTGAGTCCATTGTTGTATGTCTTGCACTCAGGGATGACTGAGAACGGATCTTGCTCCTCCTCTGTATGACAGCCTTTCAAATATTTGAAAAGTGCTATCATATCACCCCTCAATCTTCTTTTCTCAAGGCTAAACATGCCCAGTTCTTTCAGCCTTTCCTCATAAGGCTTGGTTTCCAGCCCCCGATCATCCTTGTCAATGAACTTGTATCAATTTGTTAGCATCTTTCTTGAAGTGTGGTGTCCAGAACTGGACACAATACTCAAGGTGAGGCCTAACCAGTGCTGAATATAGGGAGACCAGCACCAGGAGATAACAATATCTGCTTGCATGTGCCTGTTTAATAATAATAATAATAGTAATAATAGTAATAATAGTAATAATAGTAATAGTAATAGTAATAGTAATAGTAACAACAACAGCAGCAGCAGCAGCAGCAGCAACAACAACAACAACAACAACAACAACAACAACAACAACAACAACAACAACAACAGCAGCAGCAGCAGCAGCAGCAGCAGCAGCAGCAGCAGCAGCAGCAGCAACAACAACAACAACAACAACAACAACAACAATAATAATAATAATAATAATAATAATAATAATAATAATAATAATAATAATAATAATAATAATAATAATAATAATAAACTGGAAGGAACCCTAGATCATCAAGTCCAACCCCTGTCAAGGAGGCATAGTGGGAAATCAAACTCCTAACCACTGACCTATCCAGCAGTTTATTTTTTTAAAATATTTTTTTAAACAAATTCAGTTTATCTGTCGTGCATGGGACAAAGGGTACTCAGAAGGTGGGAGCAAATTATACAAGGTACAAAATATCCTTGTCAGTCATACTGGACTTAACCCTTTTGGGATAAACGCCAGTTGTGACTAACACAGGCTTCTGATTTTTCCTTGAAGGTCTCTAAAGTTCTTTAGAACTCTTAGAGAGACGTCCAGGCATTAGACTCACTGACCTAACATAATATGCATGCTGCCAGCAGGAAAAAAGGATGTGAAACTTTGCATAGCAAAGGGCAACCTGAATGTTGATTACACCAATGCTAGCAGTCAAGATGGTCTATGGCAGGGGCCCCAACCCCAGGGCCACGGCCCGGTGCTGGTCCGTGGGCTTCCCAGGACTGGGCAGCGGAGATGGATCTCAACCCCCCCCCCGCACAGTGGGCATGTCGCGCTCACAGTGTGTGTGTGTTGCACTCACGGATGGGTGTGCTATGCTAGCGGGGGCATGTTGCACTCGTGCGCATATGCACGTGTGACATGCCCACCTGCGAGTGCGACATGCCCACGTGCAAGCGTGACATGCCTACCCATGAGTGTGACACGCCCCCCATGAGCACAACACGACCACCCACAAAGCCCTGGGGTGCCCTGGGCCCCCTGCACACGGAGCCAGCCCCCCCCAACCGCAGTTCTAAAAAGGTTGGGGACTGCTGGTCTATGGGATATCCTCCTGTGGTCACTACCATTCATAAAGAGACACCAAACAAGGGAAAATCTCAGAAGCCAACTCCTTTTTTCGTCAGTTAACCATGTGTACGTAACAAAATTGTGGTTGGATGGGGCATGTGTACAGTGTGTTTCAGAAGAATCGCATGTCATCATGTTGATTTTGATTTATATTGCCTCTTTTCAGGGTTTTCTAGCTATAGAGTACTCAGAAGGGGTTTAATTTTCCCTTCTTCTGGGTCTGTGTGGAACTCTGCAGCTTGCTCAAGGCTACACAAGCTGGCTCTACTCGCAGGAGGCACAGTAGGGAATTGAACTCCTGGCCTCTGGCTCCTCAGCCTAGTTTCCAGCTCAGAGTTATCCAGCCTGCTACAATATATGCTACCTACTCTTTAAATAGTTTTTGTTAAGAAAAAAAAGCAGTCTTGTGTATATACAATATCACTTCATATATTTATTCATTGAACAGTATCCAATTGCTAGTCAACTATACAGTAGATCCCTTACTTAAATGACCCACTGGAAACATTTGTTGAATGGCAAATCAGCACTGGTTTAAATCCCACTGATTCAATTGACCTGTTCCAGCTCAGAATATATTTTATTTGGACACTCTAATTTATAACTCTTTACTTTTTGAATATACTTGTGAAATATTCCATGCAATAATCTGTCATAAAAATGAATGCTCCACTGCTCAGTACTGGCATTTTAAGCATATAGAAAAATTCCATAATAACTTTTTGATTTTAATTGGCAGTACATATTTCTACATTTATTTGCACTTACAAAGAATGCAGTGTTTGGGCATGTCTACATTGCTTGGGATAGAGTATAGGTGTGATGTGCCATTCTTGCATCCAAGTGGCATATTAAAGTTCAAGTGACCCTATTTCCACAGGCGAATCCACTGTCAAGTACTTTTACAAAGCGAGGGTGGGGGTGATGGAAGCAGGACCACTGAGAAGCCGGCAGAGGAGATGGTATCTATGCATCCCAAAAGGTGGAGCAGAACAGCTGCCCCCCCATAGCCAGTGACACCTCAGAGGTAAAGTGCTCCAGTTCACAGGGTGATCAGATGCACACTTGCATGCTGCTCCTGTTTGCTCTCTTTCTCTTTTTCAAACATGCACATATAAGCGAAGCTAAAAAGGAAAAAAAAAGCCACCTGTGAAGACGGCTTGAAAGGCGTCCTGTGCCAAGCTACAACTCTGTTATCCAGCAAGGGAGTGCAAAGAAAGATTTGCCACCAAGAAGGCACCCCTGATCCCTTCCAGCCCTGGTTTGAACTGGAGAAAAGGAGAGGAATCACCAGCCCTACCCGCCAAATCTCGTCCAGGCGTTTAAAATCCTCACTTGTTTCTCTTTGCTGGCATCAAAGAAGAGACACATAGCACAATTCACTTGCTCTCCTCCTACTTCAAACACACACACACACACACACACACACACACACACACAAACACACACACACAAACACAAACACACACACACACACACACACACACACACACACACACACACGGGTCCTCAGGGAAGTTATTAGGACATTGTGACCCCTCAATGAATATGAAGGGATTTAATGGAAAAGAGAGGGGGGAAGATGGATAATGCAACCCCTCTGACAGAGCAAAAGGTGTTCAAGCTTCTCGGCAGTGGATTTGGCTGCAGCCAATTTCTCCACTGACCCTTTAAAGGAAAACAAAGAAAAGGGTATTTTTTAAATAAAAAGTACCACTGCTTTATTAGTAATGCAGTATATTAGTAATGCAGCATGGTCTACTGTAGCCTAAAAAAAATTCACTTCTGCCGAGGAGCAGAGGAAGTATTCATTTTGCCAATATTCTGAAGTGGCTTGCTTATTAAGTCACTTTACAATATTGATTGATTGATCAATCGATTGAATTTGTACCCTGTCCATTTAGTCCACTGACTACTCTGGGCGGCTAACATATAAAAATAAACCATTTAAAATATAAAACAAGCAATACAACAATAGACATGACTCAAGATGAAAAACAAAATAAATCAAGAGGTGGCTGGAGGGAAGGCTTGCCTAAATAGCTGGGTTTTCAGTTGGCCTTTGAAAATGCCCAGCAATACCTGAAATTTCAATCAGAAGGAGCCTTGACAGCCAGAATGCTCACTTTTGGACTGTTTCCTGTGATCACA
Source organism: Pogona vitticeps (assembly GCF_051106095.1). NCBI lineage: Eukaryota > Metazoa > Chordata > Lepidosauria > Squamata > Agamidae > Pogona > Pogona vitticeps. The sequence continues at coordinate 128,160,979 of NC_135787.1, forward strand.
CATAAATGTACCATGCTAGGATATCTACTCAACAGAAAATGATCCAATCTAAGATGTTTTGTTTTTGTTTTTTGTGAGTATATTTTGTTTCAGTAACCTATTTAAGAACACAGAATACTGCAACAATGAAGAAACCAAATACTACTGTCACTGTTAAGACAAATGAAGTAGAAAAGGCTATACAGAAATACCTTCCTAGGAAGAGAATATTACAACAGAATGCAAAACAGTTATATTCAAAGACAGATGCAAACAAATACCAGGCTATTGTTCATTTTAGCAATGGACTCTTGGGAGGACAAGATAAGATTAATTGAATCATTTGCAAGTTTGACAATAGGATGACACAGCTAAACTAATTAGGCAAGTACAGAACAGCAGCTAGAGGATAATTAGACAGTGTATTAATTTAGCAAAGGAGATACCTTGTTTTAAACAAAGACCCTGATAACTGCCCTAGTGTACAATGGGAAAAGCACTTTCAGATTTTAAATTGATGGTTCCTGAAGGGTATCATCCCAAATCCAGCAAAGTCAGTCAGGAGAATGCCTGCTGATTATTTGCATCTCAAAATGTATTTGGCAAGATCCAGCATCATTTGAACGCCTTGATTTCACCAGAAGAGTTTTCAACATACATTAGTAAATTAAACAGGAGAGTACTTGACTTTATTTGGATGGTGGTCATCATGACCTGTTAGCTGGAAGTGCTTTGTGTATGCTGTGCGTGAGCCTTCCAAATTATGGAAGTCCAAGTTAGTCAAGTGGGTAGGATTATATGGTATTCAATCAAAAAAAGGGAGAGGGTAAATTGGATGGTTGAAATCCTCTAAGGAGGTAAGTTACACAACACTTGCATAGGTTAAGAATGTATTTTATTACCCACGCCCAGTATTTATTTAAACATTACATTTCAGTATGCATACTGATGTTCACCAAAGTCTCCATGGTACAGAGAATAATGCAGGAAAAGAAAAGGCACCTTCAAATCCCATTCAGTTATGACACACAACGGCTGACCATGAACAAAAACACCATATTTTAATTTAACCTTTTACAGAGCACAGTGGTTTCTCTTAATGTGCCTCCCTGACTGCCCTGCAGCAAGGACAAATCACAGATGTAATAAACAAGAGCACTGATGACACTCAAGTGCAGATGTCTTTGCAATCCTTTCTTTGTTTCTTCAAAACAAACAAACAAACCTCTCAAGCTGACCCAGCAGGGTATAGTTAAGCCCAGGGCTGGCCGTACTGTTGGGCAGAATAAGGCAGTCACCTAAGGCAGCTGATGATAGAGATGTAGAGGAAATAGCACCTTCCACCCCACCCCTGTACTCATCTTTTGGAGAGTTTGCTGACCTCTGGCAAGATGGAGGAAGTTGTTCCATCACCTATGTTCAAGTAAGGGTCTGATGCTAGACTGGTTAGCTTCTGTGGGTGTCTTATCATTCTGCCTTTTGTTTTAGGAAGGAAATGTTTTGGGTGGACTTGTTCACATCCTGAACTAAGCATTTTCTTCCAGATATTACATTCACAGCCGCTCTTATTTGATATGTGAGAGTGAATGTTTTCTTGGAGTTAAGCTGGGGAAATACTGATGAGATTGTCTTCTCCCTTCATTCCTAGCTGGAAAAATAAACAAGTCCAACTGTAGCTTCGGAAACATTCAGAATGTCTTCATTTCCACTACTGTCATTTGCAAAACCAAAACAAAATAAAACAGCCATCTTGTAGTTTATAAGCAGGGATATGAAGTATTTCCTCAAGCCCTATAAAAGGCTCAGATAGGTGCCCAACCTCCTGTGTGTCCTTTTGGTGACACACCAACCTGACCAGCATCCAGGTCCATAATAGTATTTGTGCATTTCCAAACCCGGGGAAAACATTGATAGTTAATACTCCATGAAGGCCATCAGTCTGGAGGATCTAATAGATGGTACAGTACTTTATGTTTGCTCATTGGTACCATTCTAGCAATTGCATAATGGTACCAATGAGCAAGAAGGAGACGAGTAATGGAGAAAAGACAGACCCTATTTCGTAAATTCTAACTTAACCAATGAAAGTACATATAAGAGGAACCTAGGCATTCATCACATAAACTCAATCATAACAGTAATTAGTTTAGCAAAGTACAGTAACTAAGCTAGATAAGAAAGAAAGAAAGAAAGAAAGAAAGAAAGAAAGAAAGAAAGAAAGAAAGAAAGAAAGAAAGAAAGAAAGAAAGAAAGAAAGAAAGAAAGAAAGAAAGAGAAAGAAAGAAAGAAAGAAAGAAAGAAAGAAAGAAAGAGAGAAAGAGAGAAAGAGAGAAAGAGAGAAAGAAAGAAATTCCAGAATTGGAATCCTACAGTGATCGGCAATGGTGGTGCAATTCTTTGGCTACATCTTTGCAAAATGTTTGGCAGAGTGACTGCAAGGGGATTTATACATGATAACGCCAGTCTCAGCCTCTGCTGATACCTCAGGGGCTAGAGTGTCCAGAAAAGATATCAAACTTTTATTTGGGGGGCAGGAGAGTTCAGATGTCACTCACCTTCTCCTTTGCTGCCAGCCACTCAGTATTTCTAATTTTCTTTTCCTCAGTTCAAACTGCTGAATGTGTTTGGTTAAACACTTTTTTATCCAATGAATATTGAAGAGAACATATACTGTAGGGTCCATGCAGGTGTTGCTCCTCCCTGTGAGTCACTTTAGAATTGCCAAGCACCTCTGATTTAGTTGGGTCTTGTACATTTGTCCAAAGACAGCACAAATCCCTATTTATAAGCACATTATAATTACTAGTGTTCTCCTCTGTTAATTAAGTAGGTAGCATACTTGTGGAGACATATCATATGGGACTACCTATTTGCAAGATATGGGTAAAAGTGATTAAATACTTGCCCTTTAATTATGTCCTGTAGTCTTATGCATTTGCTTTTGGTTAAAAATAGGTGGGAAGAGAACATATGAGATTTGGGGGGGAGGGAGAGGACGGAATTACCCCTTACCACTCCACAATGGAAAAAAATTGGACTATGTACAGATTTTAGATTGGGAAAATGCTGTCATCAATACTAAGTGCAAAGGGTAGGCAAGGGCTGGCTAGCATGGGGGTAAATATTCACAAAGCCTTACCGTTTTACAGTCTCTTTCTTCATTCTGGAAATAATTTGTCTGCAAAATATTGTGCCGTTTAAACACCTATTAGGAAGGTATTTTAATCTAATAAGATTTAACACTACTACCTGGTGGATGGCTAATCGATATCACACAGAACCAACAGCACTCTGGAGAGGCCTATGTTTCTTGTTGACAGTGCTGTTAGCATTTTTGGGAAGCTTCCTGGTCTGGAGTGCTGGTAGCTTTTGCAGAAGCCAGCCATATGGTTTTACAGTTTAGACCTCTCATAGGTGTCTTGTTACTGATCAGAGAGGAAACTGAAGTACAGGCCAGATGTAAATTGTTTGGGCAGTTTAGAAATAGTCAAGGGGGTAAAGCAATGTTTAATCAAACGGACTGCACCATCCATAGTTGGATGCAGTTCTAATTACGTCAACAAATTGGAGTGCTTTATCATTGATATGAATAAGTACTGTACCAATGTTAACTCTTGGTACTAAAGCAGTGGTCCCCAACCTAGGGCCTCCAGATGTTCTTGGACTACAACTCCCAGAAGCCTACACCACCACCTCTTCTGGCCAGGATTTCTGGGAGTTGAAGTCTAAGAACATCTGGAGGCCCAAGGTTGAGGACCCCGGTACTAAAGGGAAAAAAAGTAATACATTATGGGCACCGTATTTACTTTCAACATGCTTTCTGCTTATTAGAAAGCCACTTTGCTCTAAACTAAAGCCAAATTTAAAAAAAAAGCCTGATGTAAAAATATCAAAATCTCTTTATATTCTTTAGTCTTTTCAAGATCTTGAATACAGGATCAACTATCCAACACACTTTAGTTGTTGATTCAAAGTGGTTAACCTGAATCAACACAGCTTACAAGTGGACAGAATTATTTGAGCCCTATTCTCACCATACATTCAGTGGAATGCTCTAATACTGCTTTATCCTGTCACCACTTCTTGTGCCCTGATTACACAAGAGGGCAGCGAGTCTGAACCAAATAACTCTCTCTCTCTCTTTTGCACAACGGTTCTCAGAATATTCCAGTAAGAATTGTCAATTCACTTTAGTGTTTAGGTAGCTGTGTGGCCTAGAAAAGTTACATGGCTGAGCTTTGTACCACCATCTATCAAATACATTTGTTCTTCACAACCACAATACACTTTGCTGTGCTTCTTATCAGTCTGCCAATGTGGTATTTCTCTGATTTGCACAAAATCACCAAGTCTTATGGGGTGGGCCAACAGAAGGAAAGATTTATGGACTTTATAACCTGCTTATCGAATAAAATTGACAAGTGGGAGGGAGAAAATGAATTAGATAATCCTTTGCTCCAGTCCACAGGTTCTTCTTATTATGTAATTGTTAGTGCAAAAATGCGGAAAATTCAGCAGAGTTAGTAGAATAAAGTCCAGTCCAGGCAATCCAAAAGAATCATGCACACACAGGCAGCTTCACCAACACCAGTGTGTCTTTACAGGCTATATACAGCAGTGCAATCTGGCAGCGTAACCCTCATCAGAACAGGAGGAAGTACATCTACTGTACAGAGTACACATATATACTTATCTGCACATCTATCTGTGTCCAATCACATTAGACATTGCATCATACATGAGTCAGCCTTCATGAGTCATCATGACTCAGCATTTCTACACACCTGTTCATTATGGCTGCTCATTAACACACCTTATTCTGCTCAGGCCTGTAAATTTACCTTGACAGTAATTATATCTTGAAAGTAAGGGATACGACAAACAGAATGATCAGCTTTCTTCAGCTATTCCAATTGTTAATGAAACTGTGCACACAGTGGCCAATATCCTGTTCATGCTGGCATAAATATGGCAGGCATTACACTCGGCAACAACAAATTGTACAATGGAATCGCCCAATCAGTTGCATGTCCCCAGCATGATGAATTCCCCAGTGTGCCAGTGGAAATACTTCAGGGATAGCACATCCACCTTAATGCTATCACAGTTACCCCACATACAGTATGTATGACGGTTTCAAGCAGTCTCACCCACAAGTGCGCCACACCCATCCGTGAACATGCCTGCTCACCCACACATGTGCACAAGCGTGCCATGCCCACCATGCGTGCATGTGGGAAGGGCAGGATATCTGTCTCCGCAGCCCAGTCCTAGGAAGCCCACGGACCGGCAGTGGGCTGCATACTGGGGGTTGGGGACCCGTGCTCTAGAATATAACTCAGAGTAGTGCTGCACCCACCGTTCCATCTGCTGTGCTTGGTCTTGGATGATCACACCTGCAGCAGTCTTCAAAGCAGCATGTTTCTTCTGTATTGGACCTAAAGCCTGCTTGATACCATCATACATTCCCTTGATGTTACCTGTGTCCACTGCTATCTGTATCTGAGAGCAGAGCTCAAGCCAATAATCATTAGAACATCTCCTGGCAGGCTGTTGGACTTTGCTATGAGCATGTCATGAGTGCTTCCAAAGACCTGGAACCTGAAGGGTTAACTGTGGCTGAAGAAAATGTGGAGAGATCAGAAACACCTGAACCGCCTCCAGATTCTCCTTCCACAGCAGACAGGCTTCGGGGCAGGCTTCAGGAAAGACTTAGGACCAGAAGATCAGAGGATCGCTCAAAGGCTGTCCACAGAAACCTACGTGCATCTAGTCCTGAGTATTAACAGGATAGAAAGCTTTCCAGCAGCTCAAGGAGCTGTTTTACTATAAAACAGCTCCCAGTGAAGCCAGAAATTCTGTGGAAGCAAGGAGTCAAAACCTTGCCTTGCATCCACGTTTCTTGTATTGTGTTCCTGACCCTGAACTCTGCCCTTGAACTACACCGGTATTGGACTTCGGACTCTGACTCTGGACTAGGCTGTGTATTGGACTCTGGACTTTGACACTGGACTTCCTTCTGGGAGTTGATTTATGGACATTGGCTTTGCATTCTTGGTATTCTTGACCCTGGACTGGTTTATTGGACTTCGGCTGTTGTAACCCTCGGGAACGTGACAGAGCAGCTTGAAGAGCCTGCAAGTTGTACTCACTAAGACAGGCTTTGTATGCTACTAGAGCTCTCCTCTTTTCCTCGATGGCTGGCATCAACTCCTCCAAATGGACTCCAAACTAGTCTGCCATCTTTTTGGCTCCTTGCCAAATGTGGACAAGGTGGTGTTATAAACAGCATTCTTGAAATGTTCCCATCATTTAGGTGCATTTGCAATAGCCGGGCCTGGAAGAATTTCCTCAAGCGTTTGGGCAAATGCCTCCACTTTTCTCTGATCAAGAGTCTTACTGATGTCAATACGTGATCTTCCTTCCTTTTTTGTGTAATACAATCTCTTTATTTGCAGTTTTACTCTGCTACACAGCAGGGAGTGATCAGTATCGCAATCAGCACCCTGATAACTGTCTGTGATTGTAATACTAGGAAGGCTAGAGTGTCTAGTGAGGATCAGATTGAACTGATGCCAATGTTTTGATCTTGGATGTCTCCAAGAGACTCTGTGTTGAAGCTTCTTATTAAAGAATGTGTTCTTCTTACAAAGAAGCCAAATTATTATTATTTTTCTGTGAAATTCTTGCTTCAAAGATAGTCAGCTGTTACAAGCTGTTCTCCAAAAATGTGTCCAGAATTAATCTCTTAAACCAATACTACATTATGTATGACACACCACTAAAACCTCGACTGTGAGTGATGCTGATGAGTAACACATACTCATATCAGAACATCCAATTTTTATTGTCCAGGTTTGAGTATATGGGTTTAGGCTCCTGCCTTTCTGTCCTGTGTCACTTAAGATCATAGAACAAAACAACCTAAGAAACAAACCTGATGTTTGTTTAACAATACTGTATTGCTATAATTTTTTACCCATTGTTCAACAATATTTAAACTAACATGAAAATATATTTGGGTAAAAGAAAGGAAAATAAAAACACATGATTTCGACAGACATCCAAGCTATAGCACTAACGTGGGAATAAGCTACAGTTAGAGATTAAAACTGTGATATGTACAATAAATGAGAAATTTTAGGAATTTTCTTAAAGAAAGCACAGTTTTCTGGCACTTCTAGAGAGGTTTTGCCCATTCGTGAGGCTGTGACTACCAGCATGTCAGATTGAACATACTCAAGTCTTATCTGATTTTTGAAATCTAGGCAGGGTTAGGCTTAGATAGGGCTTTGATGGAAGATCACCAAGAACAACCAGTTATCTCCATTTAGGACAAAAAAAGAGAGGACCCTGTCTGAAAATCTAGAGAGCTGCTACGACTCAGCGTTGGCTCTAGTAGACTAGGTAGATACAATAATGATTTAATTCAGTATAAAAAAATAACTACAACGTGTTACCTTTAAAAAGAAGCATTGAATGGGTTGTTTATGTTAACAGCCAGAATCCTGTTGACATAAGTTATGCCATGGATTTCCAGTGGCATCATTTTCTTTCTTTCTTTCTTTCTTTCTTTCATTCATTCATTCATTCATTCATTCATTCATTCATTCATTCATTCATTCATTTATACCCTGCCCATCTAGTCTATTGACTACTCTGGGCAGCTTCCAACATATATAATAATATAAAATATAACAACATTATAGACATTGGTAATAAAGTTATTCAAGATGGAAGAAGATAAGAAAAAATAAATCAGATAACAACTGAAGGGAAGGCCTGCCTAAACATCCAGGTTTTCAATTGGCTTTTAAAGATGCCCAGCGAAGGGGCCACACGGATCTCAGGAGGGAGATTATTTCAGAGGCGTGGAAGTACCGCCGAGAAGGCCCGGTTTCTTGTTTTATCCTTCCGGACCTCCCTTGGCATCAGGCTCCTCAGCCTCACCTCCTGACTCAATTGGGTGATACGGGTAGATTTTGGTGGGAGTAGGCATTCCGCCCAGTATCGAGGCCCTAATCCATTTAGGGCTCTGTACGTAAGCATTAAAACTTTGAAGTCAACGCAAAACTGAATGGGCAGGCGATGCAAAGTGGCCAGAGTGGGAGAGATATGATTCTGCACCATTTGGATTTTCTGCCTCAACCTCAAAGTTAGCCCTACGTAGAGCACATTACAGTGATCTAATCTCGAGATTACAAGCACATGTACCAAAGTGGTAAGTGCCCCAGTATCAAGATAGGGATGCAGCTGGGCTATCCGCCAAAGATGGAAAAAGGCAGTATGGACCACTGTCGCCACCTGAATTTTCACGGTGAGGGCCGGGTCCAGGTGGATCCCCAAGCTGAAAACCTCACTCTATACTCATGCCAGGGACATTTTGTGAAATCAAAATCTTCCCATCCCATTACCACCAGGCTCTGGGGATCCTTAGCGTTCCCCTTCATCCTAGGAAGTATTTGGGTGCTCTAGAAAAATATAGGGAATCATTTAGAACTGGAAAACTGTCACTCCTGATCCCAGCAGCGGGACCAGGACTGATGTTGTTGTTATATGCTGTCAGGTCACCTCCAGCCTATGGTTACCCTATGCATGAGAGATCACCAACATGTCCTGTCCTCAACAGTCTTACTCAGGTCTTGTAAACTCAAGCCTATTGCTTCCTTAGGGAATCAATCATCTCTTGTTTGTTTGTTTGTTTGTTTATATCCCACCTATCTGGTCGTTGCAACCACTGTTTTTGGTCTTCTTTTCCTGCTGCCTTCAACCTTTCCCAGCATTATTTTCTTTTCCAGAGAATCCTGCCTTCTCATGATGTGCCCAAAGCAGGACAACCTCAGCTTTAACATTTTTGCCCCCAGAGACTGTTCAGGCTTGATTTGTTCTAGGTCCCACTTATTCATCTTTCTGGCAATCCACAAAACTCTCATCCAGCACCACGTTTCTAACAAATCATTTTTTTTTCCTGTCATCTTTTTATACTGCCCAGCTTTCATACCCATACATGATGATTAGGAATACAAACGTGTGGGTGATCTTGGTCTTGGTCTTCTTATACTTGACAATCTTTTCTAATTCCTTCATTGCTGCCTTTACAAATCTCAGTTTTCTTCTGATTTCTTGGTTATAGTCTCCACTTCAATTGCCAATTAAACCAAAGTATACAAAACAATTTCTCTATTCCAATTTCTTCATTGGTGACATTAAAGTTGCATAGTTTTTCAGTAGTCATAATTTTTGTCTTAATATTCAGTTGTAGTCCTGATTTGGCACTTTCTATTTTCAATAAAATTCGTTTCAAGCCATTGCTGTTTTTTTTTTCCAGTAAGAAGATACCGTCTGCATATTTTAGATTACTGATGCTTCTTCCACCATTTTTCACTCCTTTGTCTTAATCTGCTCTGGATTTCCATATGATATGTTCTGTGTACATACTGATCAGGTAAGGTCCTCTCTGCGATTGTGCGGAGCTGCAGAAGCGGGGCTCCTTTGCCCTCCTGCCCGGACAAAGTGAGTGTGGGGAAAAGCCTGACACAGGCTGACTGGGGGCAGGGCTATAGGTGAGCCTTTAAAAGGCTGCCTGCCCCTGACTCAGCCCCTCTCTCTTAGAAGACAATTGGCCCATCCGCCCGCCCTGTATTTGGTAAGAGCGAGATTAGCTGGTCACTTCGGGGCCAGATGGGAATTTCTGACTTGTGCCTAAGATTGGCAAAATAGGACACAAGAGGTTTTTTGCCCATCCCATTCTTTCTTACTTGGGCTTTTGGGGCCAATATTGTTAGGAAGTAATCACATAATTAGGTCACAATGGCAGGTAAAAACCTCTGCTGAGAATAGCATTTAGCCGTTCATGCATTATGTCTGTCAAATAAATGCCTGATTGAGACCCTTGGCAAAGGGATTAGCCTGCGACGTGCAGCAAAGGCGCAAGAGGAGGAAGGGAAAGTGCTGAGGCATTGGTGGCTTGTTGTGTTTCGGAGAGCCCCGGGGTTGCTCTCACTCATTCCTCGTGCTTGCTGCCCCAGACATATTCCTTCCCAACCACTCCCACAAGGGCAAGGAGGCAATGGGATCACAGGGGTGTCCAAGAAGGTTATGAAGTGAGCGCTGTTGGAGGGGTCAGCTTGGGGAAACCAGGCAGCCTTCTGGTGGCGCCCTGCTCCCGCAGTCCTGGGTGCTGCCTCAGCTCATGCTGCCCCACTCCTTGGGGCTTCATACGTCCCCATCCTAAACATATGTATCAGGATGAAAGGCTCCATTGATGGTGAGCTGGGCTTCCTACTACATCTGCTTTGGGTTTGAGTGCAAGCTTTTGGCCAAATGCCCCGGGACTCTCTAGATGAGACCCACAATGCAGACAAGCCCACACATTCATAGGTTTCCTCAGTTGAGGTCACAATTCCAATAATTGGCTCCTCTAGCTTGAAACCTCAGTTCAGCAATATTTTGAAATTAAACAAGTAGTTCCATCATTCCCATTAATATTGTAGTATACAAGTACACGTTTGTTGATCCAAATAAAATTATTAATTCATTATGAAACTGTGTTTTTTTTTCCTTCAGCCTTCAAAAATATGAAAAATATATGATGTGGCCCTCATACTGAAAAGTTCGGAGATCCTTGCTATAAAGCATAGACTGGTCTTCATGTGCAATTCTGTCAAGAGCCATGAGTAGCCAGAGGATATTTGATTTCTATATTGACCATCTGGTGATGTCCACATGTGCAGCCGTATGTTCACCTGCTTGAAGCATGCATTTATAATAGATTGCTGGTGTTGCAGAGCTCTATGAGTCATTCTTCTGCATCATTTCTGTCCCCTAAGACACATTTTCCAGCATTTGGTTCTGCTTTGTTTCCTACTTTTGCATTCTAGTCACCAATGATTATAAGTAAGGGGAAGATTTCTATGACATTTCACATTTTCTCTGCAACATACAATTGAACCCATAAGCAAGTTCAAACATGTTCATGAGTAATCTGGCCACTCTCACCAGATTACTCATAAACATGTTCAAACCCACCCATACATTCAAATATAAGTTGCAGAAAAAATATGACATGTTGTAGAAATCTTCCCCCTCATTATAAGTATGTCTCGTTTTGAGGTGTGATCAATTTCCTCTTGGATACTTGCAGAAAAGTTTTCAGTTCCATCTTCTTCAGCACCTGTCATTGGAGCACAGGCTTGAATGATCAGTCTGTTATGTTGATAAGTTTTCCATGGAGTCCTACTGATACTAGGGTTCAGTCAGACCTTGCATTGCAGCTCCATCTGCCTGTGCTACATCTTGCCTCAGTATTAGGGCCACTCTGTTTCTTCTGAGATTGTCATGTTCAGAGTAGACAATTTCTAGTTGGTCTGATTGAAAATATTCAATTCTAGTCCATTTTAGTTCACTGACACCAATCACTGCAAAGTTTATACATTCCTTTTCTCACTTTACGGCTTCCAGTTTACCTTGGTTTATCTCTCTCATGTTCCATGTTCCAATTGTATGTGTTGTGCAGTATGGGGATGGTGAGAGCCCCCCTGGCCTTATGGTGCTAGTACCCCCTTGGTACTATGGGCAACCACCTTCCCCATGTGCAGTTCACCCATAGATTGGGCTAAGGATGAGGAATCCATGGGAGACACCCTGGAGTAAGTAAGTGCAGCCATTCCTTTGAGAGACTACATTTTGCCTCAGTGTTATGGAATGTACTTCAGGGACTACTTACACAGTGGTAATATCATTTGAACACCTTAAGTCTATTAGTATTTATGGCACCCGTGTTCTTTGTTTTTCCCTAACTGGGCACACATCCCCTCATTCAAGCGACGACTGGTGCCTGTTATGTTATATGTTTATTTCCAGATGCCATTAAAGCTTCTTACTTACTTAAGTCTATTAAAATATACTTATAGGTCATGTTAAGGAGAAAGGCAGGGTAAAAATATTTTAAATAATTAAATAAAAATTAAATAAATTAAAAGAGCCCAAATGGCTCAGACCAAAAGACTCTCTGGTCCAACATCCTGTTTCTCACAATGGCCAGTGAAAAGTCCATGGGAAGACCACAAGCAAGACATGGGTGCAAAATCCTTGTCCCACTCTGATCCCCCAGAAACTGGTACTCTTGAGGTTGGCTGGTTATGATCATCCATGAAGCATGGACCCATTGTGACTATTTATTTACATATTTTCTGTCTTATACTTCATCAGGAAAAGAACAGCAAAGTGGCTTATCATTTAAAGCTTTGAAACATAATCATAATATAGCATAAGAATGTTGGGAGAAAGTATTTTAAAAACAGAGTGGGGATATTTGGAAAAGTCACTGAAAAATATTTGTATGTGCAGTCTATAGCAGTGTTTCTTAACCCTTTTGAAAGAAACGCCCCCTTGAGCCATTGAGGAAGTTATCATCGCCCCCCTCCCCACGGTGATGATATCTTTCTTATTTATTTATTTATTTATTTATTTATTTATTTATTTATTTATTTATTTATTTATTTATGACACATAAATCCAATGACCCCTGAAAACAAAATTCAATTCCAAGAAAATGAAATGCCCCCAAAAAGTAACATTTAATGATTTAGTTGCAAGCGAATTTTAAGACGCAAAAAGAAATATAAAAAGGGCATAAAAACAAACCACAATGCAGGAACTAAAAATTTCAAGAAGAAAACTCTGAAACTAAATTAAGATTGGAGGAAAATATATATTCATGCACACTGTAAAAAGGCTGCAGCCATCTTAGCAGGTTTGGCTTGCTCCAGTGCCCCCCTACCTCCCCCTTCTGCTCCAGCGCCCCACGCCGCCCCTTTTCGTTCTGCCGCCCCCCTGAAAAATGAAATCGCCCCCTGGGGGGCATTATCGCCCACGTTAAGAACCACTGGTCTATAGAACTAAAGAAAGATTAGGGAAAGATTTTCATACAGGAGTGCTACCACAAACATGGTGCCATCTCATGTTCCTTCCAGACTAAAGTTTTAGTAGGAGGACATACAAGGAGATTCTAAGATCAGAATATGAATTAATTATGCAGTGTTTAAGGGCAATGATGTAAGTGTCCCACTGTCTAGCAGGCTCTCTGGTGTCTCATAAGGAACACAAAACATCTTGGAATTCCTCAAAACTAGTCAGGAACCCCAGAAAGAAAGAAACCAGAAAACCATGGCTTCCTTGATTCCCATCACCTGGTAGGATCTCATCTACTCACAATGGTTCCCAAGCAGTACAATCAAGCAACCATACCTTGAAGATGGTAAATATCAAACACAATCTTACTTCCTGTGATCTCTGGTTCTTTCTCTTTAATAGCTCAAAAGGAGTGTGCAGACATACAGTTCTCATGTCCTGTCCTGCCCTGCTTCCACCCTAGTGGACAAAACAGAAGATTCCTCCTCAAATTTGAGGCATCGTTGGGTCCTAGAGATGCCTCTTTTCATGAATAGAATAGTTTTTTGCCAAGTGAGAGGGGAAAAAATTAAAAATTTTGTATGTGTCTTTCCTCAAAATAGCATTGGCAAGTAGGAGGAAAAAATGTAATGTATTTCCTAGAGTCATCACAAGCATCATCGGAAAGCATGAATAACAATACAGCTACCATTCCAGCTAAGAAGACTTATACTAGATAAATTAGGTGGGTTCATACATCACTTTTTACCAAGATCTATGAACACAGAAATTATTGTTATTAAATAATGTGAAGAGGCAAAAATACCTCTGTGTTTTTCAGTAGTTGTTATTTAGAAGAATAAGGACCAAAACATATATTCAGAAAAATGTATCTTTTTCCTGCTCTTGTGATGTTTTGTCCCAAGTGGAGACAGGGCTGTTCATATTCGTATACGGACATGAATACCCCTGTACATCTGGATTTAATGAGTGTCCAGCCCCTGGGGCTGGACAATCCACTCACATGTCTGGCGGTGGTCTCACTCTTCCTTCCAATCATTTCCAGAACCCGCTCGGCTAGGGTCTCCTGGCAATTGGAGAGAGGACGAGTATCTCTGCAAGGTTGCTGAGTCGCTAGCCAAGCGGCACTCCAGGAGTAACTGGAAGGGAAAGTGAGGCTGCCACCCCCGCCAAACAGGTGAGTGGATGGTTCAGCCCAGCTATGCGGGTGTATTCATATTCGTATACAAATACACCCATCTCTAGTGCCCAGCATTGTCAGTTGCTCTGTTATGTGTGACTCTGGAATCACAAGCAATAAAAGCTGTTGCTTATATTTGGGAGATAATTTAAATGACATATAGTGGTGCCTCAACTTACAAATGTCCCAACATATGACCTTTTTGAGTTACGACCAGCTCCGGATGCAAAATTTTGCTTCGACTTGCGGCCAGAGCTTCCAGTTACAAACACAAAAAGGCAGGGAAAAAGGCGGGAAATTCAAATTGCTAACTGTTGGTGGTGAAGAGGCTGATTCTTTGTAGCTCTTTCGCCCCAGCAGTTGGAGAGTGTGATCGGAGGAGGCTTTGGACTGCCTGGTAATGTAAGGTGCTGCTTTCTGCTTTTTAAAACTGTTCTGGGTGGGTTTTGCAGTGTGGTTTTGGCCTGGGGCGGGTTATGTTTCTGTGCTGTGATAGATATTGGGGGGTTTAGTTTTTTTGTTATCTCCCCCCATTTCCAATGGGTCTTGGGAGGTTTGTTTGCTTCTTGATTTTTTCCTTGGGGGGCTTGGTTGCTTTTTGGAGGGTTTTTCCCCATTTCTGATGGGTCTTGGGGGCTTTGTTTGTTTTGGGGGTTTTCCCACATTTCCGATGGGTCTTGGCGGGTTTGGTTGCTTTTTGGGGGTTCCCCATTTCTGATGGGTCTTGCATGCTTCCCTTGCTTTTTGCTCTGTTTTCTTTGCATTTCTGATGTGCTCTGTTTGCTTTTTGCTTTGTTTTCTTTGCATTTCCGATGTGCTCTGTTTGCTTTTTGCATTTTCTTTGCATTTCCGATGTGCCCTGTTTGCTTTTTCCTTTGCTTTCTTTGTATTTCCGATGTGGTCTGTTTGCTTTTTTGCTTTGTTTTCTTTGCATTTCTGATGGGTCTTGGACGCTTGATTGCTTTTCTTTTTTTCTGACCCCACCTTCAGCTGGAAGGGATTAATCGCGTTTCCGATGGGTCTTGCAGTGATTTTTTTGGTAATGTTTTTCTTCAACTGGAACGGATTAATTGCATTTCAATGGGAAATGTTGCTTCGAATTACAACCATTTTGAGTTGCAACCATCTTCCGGAACCAATTAAGTTCATAAGTCAAGGCACCACTGTACATGCTTCTCCTTGTAATGTGTTTTTACCATTTCAATCTTTTCACCACTTGAGGGAGCACTCCTTCTAGAAACCAATTTCTCTGAAATTCACTGTGGGATCTCTGAAGAACAGAGATTCTTTCAACACAATAAAGATGAAAAACATACATTTTCTTTTCTTGTCAGCTAGCTTTAAAGAAACTTCTGCAGCGGGGAGACTTTTTAAAAATAAACTTGCAAGAAATGATTAAAAATGCTAGAGGGTCATTATGTTCCAGTAGGAAACTTAAAAGGACATTTTCTCCACTGATTTCCCCTAAAAATCTCATGTTCCACAGTTGTTGTGAACAGAATAACATTTGAGTAATAACTTTGACAATTTGACCCTAGGCTCTCCACCTCCAGCTCTTGTAGTCACAGCCCATGAAACCAAGCTTCAGTGCTGAGTGAAAATGAACTAATTTAATTCCTAACTTGTAGAAAAGTAGGGCTCAGTGTATTAAACATTTAAGTTCTTTAGAGCCATAGATTTTGGGGGAAAGAGTTTAACTCCCAAAAGATTCCATATTGTATTATCTCTCAAACTACCTCATCACATATGGACACTGTTGCTTAACAAATAAATTCACCTGTTATGTCCTGTGTCAATCATCACATAAGTCCCATATTCATTTTATTCCTCTGGAAATTCTTGCCCTATTTATTCTAGTAAGAACTGATACTTCAGAGTAACCTGTAGTTTTCCTTGAGAGCTACATTTCATTAATTGCCTTCTGAATGTTAAAAAAATTAAGCTATCTTGTAATATAAACTGTTAAATGTTGACTGGCATCCAATAGTATGTCATAGGTAGAGTAGGACCACCGCATCAGTGGGGATTTGGTGGGTCAACACCTATGGAAGCTTTATTGATTGAATGGGCCTGATCTAGTCACAACTTACTACTGGATTTCAGCCATTATATCTTGCCAACTCTGACTGGAAGATTACTTTATTTCAGCATTTTCAACATCCCTTCTGTTTCTGACTTCATCAAATAATAGAAAAAGGGTTCCCGAAAAACCCACAACAACCATTAAATCCCGGCCGTGAAAGCCTTTGCGAATCCAAATAGCCAATACTTTCCCATCCCCTATTGACTTTAACCATAGCGTTGCTCTTTATGTAGCTTGCCAAACCCCTGAGCTAAGAAAGAAAGAATAATCTTAAGCCCAGTCTGGTTACTTATAAATTTAAATGTGGCTAACTGTATCCACAAATTTTGCCATAAGTAAATAAGCTAACAGTGAAAACTGTTTGTTGGTTGTTTTGACTGATAACTAGAGGGGTATATCTGATAACTGTGCAGGGGTATTTGTATACAAATACCCCTGCACAGGTAGAGATAATGACGGTCCAGCCCCCTAGGGCCGGACCGTCCACTCACCTTCTGCTATTGGTGCGAGCTCCATGATCCTTTCCTATCTCTCTGGAGCTTGTGGTCTGCGAGCCACTCCTGGCAGGAGACGGGAGGACGAGCCTCGCTACTGGGACGAAGAGTGACTCACAGACCGCAAGCTCCAGAGAGATAGCAAAGGATCGCGGAGCTTGTGGCAACAGTGGAATGTGAGTGGACAGTCCGGCCCCAGGGGGCTGGACCCTCATCATGCCTTACCTGTGTGCAGGTATTTGTATACGAATACAAATACCCCCAACTCTATTGATAACTATTTGGGAATGAAGTACGATATTCCTCTATATGATCCGAACCAGACTTTGAGATCTGAAATAGGGTTAACATGAGGCCATGGCCCCTGCATTTAGGTTAGGAAATCTATCTATCTATCTATCTATCTATCTATCTATCTATCTATCTATCTATCTATCTATCTATCTATCTATCTATCTATCTATCTATCTATCTATCTATCTATCTATCTATCTATCTATCTATCTATCTATCTATCTATCTATCTATCTATCTATCGCAGATCCATTTTTTTTTCAGCTGCCTTTTTTGGGGCTGTCTCTCTCCTACCATATGTGAATATATTCCAAATAATAAGATTCATTCTTCCTCTTATTCTTAAGCTCTTGTTTAATCTTCCACCATTCTCCATCCTGAATGGCTATTCAGTTCTGGGAAGCTAAAGTTAATAGATGAAGTGACCAGAAGGAAGAAAACCTCATCATATAGCAGGTTGTCACTTCTTGTCAATTGAGAGTACAACGTTCTTACCTTACCTTTTCTTTTCTTGGAAACCTGTCCACTGCCAGCACCATTTTTGACTGGACATTCTTCAAACTGCACGTACACCTTGATTATACAGATATTAGCCAAAATTGCAATTATTTGTACAAGTGCAGAAAGGCACAAGAGAAGATACCTGTTCCCTAGTCTGTCTGTCTGTCACATACCTGTTTTTCCCCACATGGCACAAACAATTGTGCCATCAGTCACATGACTGGACCTGCGACTCAAAGCCTAGAAACAAGGATAGCGCTTGCACAGCTTTTAGTTGGCACAGCTTTTAGCCTTTGAAACATGCGTTGGATCTAAACATAATTATGTCATTGGAATCAATGGGACTTAAGTTATTTGTGGCTAATTTATCCTAATATTGTTGATTAGTGTGCTCTAAAGGAGAATAACTCCAAACCCATCCCCATTGACCTTAAGTAGCCATGGAAAAAATGTTAAAGATTATCTGGCCTCTAGGTAATATTTCTGAGCTTGTACGACTTCATTGCATAAGTCACATACATCGTAGGGAGATAACACTACTATTGAAATCAACAGGACTTATTATTCTCCACTACCTTTTAAAGGATTAGGCTAGACATCTACTATAACATCAGAATGAACATTGTTAGATACTAATACTATGCTGATCAAAACAGTGAATGCATTTAAAAAAATGAAATATGACAGGTAAAAGGTAAAGGTAAAGGTTCCCCTTGACAATTTTTGTCCAGTCGTGTCCGACTCTAGGGGGCGGTGCTCATCCCACTCTTCAAGCCATAGAGCCAGCATTTTGTCCGAAGACAATCTTTCCGTGGTCACATGGCCAGTGTGATTTAGACACGGAACGCTGTTTACCTTCCCACCGAGGTGGTCCCTAATTATCTACTCGCATTTGCATGCTTTCGAACCGCTAGGTTGGTGGGAGCTGGGACAAGCGACGGGTGCTCATTCCGTTGCGTGGATTCGATCTTACGACTGCCGGATCTTCTGACCCTGCAGCACAGGCTTCTGCGGTTTAGCCCACAGCGCCACCACGTCCCTTTTGAAATATGACAAAGGTGGTCCAATTGTCTGTTATTTAAACACTGCATTCTTTATATCCCATTACTATGCTCATTCCATCCTAGTCCCACATGAGGTGGCAAGATTCCTTTGGCATTTTTTTTCCAAAATTCATGCATTTCAATACACAATTTATAATGTATGCAAGTGTGTTTGCATGCTTTAAAAAAAAAACAGTTGGAGGCATGCCTGTTTTTTGAAATGTATACACAATTTTATGATTTTTCTCTTTCTCTCCAAAACCCTTGCGCATATATGGGTTTCCAAGACAAACTGGGCTCTGTTCCATGGCAAGTCTCAGAGGTACAGATGGGTATTTTTGTATGGAGATGCAAATACAAAGCGTTTCTTCTCTACTCCTAGTTACCTGCAATGGTGAGCTTTCTCAGTGTTCCCTCTGTCCTTCCAGTAGTTTAATTACTATCTTTCTTTATGAACAGCGCCATCTACTGTTATTTCAATGTTGAACAAAGTTAAATTGGTAGAACCTTTGCCAGCTTTGTATCCCTCACAAAACATCAAATGTGGCAGAATGGCTGTTTTATTTTGGGTTCAGTTCAACAAGAAAAAAGAAGGGGGGTTCCCGCTCATAGCGAAGGTGAGTAATGACCTCATTTTGAAAGTGCTGTAGGTTCTTTTCAATTATATAAATCGATTACTGAGTAAGTAGGCTGATCCTCTGATACAGTGTTTGTTTACTTATGGTCCACTGGACAAAATCCTATTGCCATTTCGCAAAAGGTATACGTTTTCAAGAGGAACTTTTGAAAATCGCAGACTCTCTATAGACTTTGCTTGCTGCATGCTCAGTCACGTGACTCAGTGTGCAACGGATGATGTCTACAGAGATTTCTTAATTTCTGGCAGTTCACCTCAAGTTATGCCTTTTGCATAACTCTGCAACAGGATTTCAGCCGTTGTGTTCAAGAATGCTTCTAGACATATCTCTCCTTAAGCTCTTTATCTTCCTTAACTACATACAGAGCACAGCTCAAAGAAGGGCATTGTAAACCTTATTCCTATCCTTATTTTTTCCCATCCTTCATTTTTTCAGTTGTGCTATGGTGGAAAATGCTCAGCATTATGTTTTTCCCCAAAACCCTTCTGGATACCTTCTCCCTCCACCCAAAGCATCCTTGAATGGCAAGGACTTCAGATCTTCTCAACTAGGTTAATGATTGACAACCTTGGCCGGGGTGCTACAACTTGAGATACTGATAGCCACAAGCAACTAGCTATATAGATACACACCACTTTGCCCAAGGACTGGATGATGTAGCTGCCAAGGGCATCATGTGTCAAAGGTTACCGTTTTTTTCCGTTTACAAGACAATCCAAAGTAGACGAACACCCTTTTTCTATCCCCAAATTAGAAAAAGCAGGGATCAAAGGGCTCCCTTTTTGCTAAGCCCCATGCCTTGGCAAAAGGCAAGGAAGCAGCTGTCAAAGTGACTGCCGCTTTTCCTCGCCTTTTGAGAAGGAGGCTAGCAAAAAAAAAAAAAAAAAAAAAGGCAAGGGCGCACTGAGTTTAACAAAAAAGGAAGGGGAGCCATTGCTGCCTTTCCTTTGCTAACAAGGCTGGAACAGGCGCCCCAGCGTGCGCCTCCTGCTGCCTCCACCGCAGGAGGGGACAAGGCAGCGGTGATCGATTGGGCAGGCGGGGGGAGGCAGCAGCCGGCGGCACCAGAGCGCTTGTGAATGCTCCTTTGCCTATGCCTCCTGCTGTCTCCACCCCTAGGACGGAGGGGACAAAGCAGAGACTAAGCTGAGCCCCTCAGTATACCAGATTCAATAATGCCATAATGAGGCTTTGTTACCTTCCAAAATATGTGTTAGGGTTATACTTTTATGAGATCAACTACTGTGCATACTTTTGGTTTTTCAACAATGGCTGATCCCTCATTTGAACAAATAAAATTCAGTTGCTCAACTGTTGTTTGGTTGGTTAGTTTTTCTAAGATGGACATAGCAGAAAATCTTTTTTAAAATCCTTTATATAGTTGAAATTAATTTAATATACATCTTTGCTTCTGCTTTGATTGAAATGAAAAACCACTTTTCTTCTGTATGTTAAAAGAATATTCTCCTTTTCTTTAGCCAGCATTTTTCCAAACTGCTTAAACAGATGTGACCAGAAATTGCTGTCTCCAAAATGTGCTGAAGGGTCAAATATTTCACCACAACTGAGAATGAATTTCAGTCTACCAAAGTCTGCTATATTTATAAAACTACCAGGTTTTGCATTTGAAAATGCAGCTCTTTTTACTTGAATACAGATCTCTTCATTAAAATTTTAGGATGACATGGTTATTTTTTTTGTGATTTCAGACGCTCTTTAGAGGTTTAAAGGCAAGCACCTGCTCTTTTGAAATGGGCCCAGATGTCAATAGACAGTCAATGAAGTTCCTTTAACCCTAATAATATGTGATCCATATGAAAAGTTCTAGTCAATACTCTTGTCGCTGTATTTTGTAACTGAAGCTTTCAGATTATTTTCAAAAGCCATCTACATAAAATGAATTACTCATTGCCAAAGGAACAGAGTAGACAAAAAATTTGGGGTGGGGGATGGAACTTAACACAACTTAAATCTGTAGCTAAAGAAAGAAAGGGATGATAATAGCTTTCCTCTATGTGCCTAAACCATGTCCTGTCCTCAGAATTCATGTAAAATGCAGAACTTCCGTTGCCATGGGGTGCTGCTAATCTATAAAACTGTTTAAATTCTAAAAACTCTTTATCAGAAACAGTTCATTTCTAAAACTGTTTCTGGAGGGTTTCTGAAATCTGTAGTAGAGGTTTTGACGTCACATTATGGACATTGTCATTGGGTATATGTGTGTGCAGAATAGGAACCTTCTAATGACCAATAAAAACCTGCAGCTGATTATGTTACCAGCTTGCACAGGTATAAATTTAAACAAGAGGATGTAGACCTGTAAGTTTAGGTGTACTTAACCAGGAACAAATTATTTTGTACATAGTGGTACTTGATCATAGGATGAGAGTGTAAATCAAGTATCATACATGAGGAAAGATGGATAGGGCAAGGTACATGGAGAAACAGGAAACTCATAGGACAGTTTATAATGATTGAATTCCAGTACAAATCTCTTTTTCTATTATGAAATTATCTCCCTGCCTTTTAGCCTGCATTAATGTTACACTTAGCATTACAATTAGTCATCATGATGTGTAGAAAATAACAATATAAAACACTTTATGGTGCCTGAGTGAAGCTATCTGATATAGCCACAGCTTTTTCAGACCAAGACATATTTTTACTGGTCTCCTGGGAAGAAATATCAAGCCTGGTTTATTTTTTTTAAAAAGCTCAGGTGCTATGCTCATTTGTTCAGCTGTTCCCCTGTCAGATTTGGCAATAATGACCCACAGTTGCTTTATTGAAATGTTTCATGTGAGAAAGAGTGTTTATTGGCATTTAAAATTAAACTCACAAGAGTTATTTTGCTGATATTTTAGCAAGTGTATCCAAAGACACATCTCTTCACAAAGCAGTGAGATACCTCAGTGTTCACAAAAAGGAGCATGGATATACAATTTTCCTGCAAGCCCTCAGAGACTAAGATACATATTTTAAGCCAATGGTGGAGAACATTTGGACATCTGCATATATTTTGAAGTTCAACTCCAAAAAACCCAGCTAGCACAGCCAATGGTAAGGGATCCTGACAATTAAAAAGATGATAGAAGTATATACGGCAAGTAACATGTGGTGTGGATAAAGCAATGAGAACATTTTCTCCCTCTCTTCTCATACTAGAACATGATTATCTGCTAAAGCTGAATGGTGGGAAACTCAGGACAACTACAAAGCATATAAATTCATTGTCACAAGAGTTTTATATGACATCGCTGTAAACCTGGCCACTCATGACCTCTCCCAGCTAACACCAGTTCTCACTGGTTCAGAATGGAATTTGTTTGATGCTTCCAGTGGCACAGTGGGGCTAGGTGCATCCACCCACTATCTCTCTCCTCAGTCCCTTCTTCTCACTTCCAGCTTTTTGTTACACAAACATTAGCCTCTTCATGCTGATTGGAGCAAAGCAGGTAGTGGATCATGCATATTGTATTTCATGGGCCACCTTCTCCACAAGCCTTGAAAGCACTGGTGCAAAATCCAGAAAGATCTCAAGTGAATCTAGGACAATTTCAGTTGAGAACAAAAAAAGTCCTGTTTAAAGTTTATTTCTTACATTAGATTAAGTCAGTGGTGGGATTCAGCCGGTTCGCACTGGATCTATAGATCCGGTAGCTAATTTACTAGCAGTTCTGCAGAACCGTTTGTTGGCCTGGTGAATTCCACCACTGACCCACTGATACAACCTGGGCTCCTGTGAGAAAGAGAAGGGAACTCCATTGCCTCCCCGCCCTGCTAATGGCGCCAGTGGTTGGGGAGGGGAAGGGTTGTTCGGGGAGGGAATCTGTACTCTTCCCGCCCCCAAAACACACAGGCAGTCCAGTCTGTGTGGGGTTCCTGAAGAGCATCAGCCCCGACAAAGCCCTGACTCCCCTCCTCCGTTGCCGGCAGCAGCACATCTCTGAGCTCCACCTCTCCAAGTGCCTAAGGAGGCTTCCTCCCGCCTCCCTTCCTCCCCCGCTCCCCCTCCCTCCCTGAAATCAGATGCCTTGCTCTCCCACACACATGCTCTTAGCGGCACACTCGCCTCACCAGCAGTGCCAGGAGCAGACATATGGGCCAAGATGGATGGAGCATGTGCCCGTGCACAGCCCTGCCAGTGGGTGGGTTGTGCCTTTCTCCGTGTGATCAGACCAGCATGTATTTCTGCCACCTCCGTGGCGCAGGCCCCATTCATCACTTTGCAGTTCAGTTTCTGAGATGACCTGTCTCTGCTGACAATCGCTCGCCGTCCTTCCCCTACCCAGTGAATCATGGCTGCTTTCGTACTGCACAAGACGTTAGGTCATGATCTCCCCACACTCCATCTCTTCTCCTTTCCTTACACCACCCACCACTGTTTTGCTGTAAAGCTCCCTTGCCCTCCTGGGGCAACGCATTATTGGAGATTTTCTGGCTCCGTACTTCATGTCTGCGAGGAAGCGATTTGATTCCCAGACCTCTCGCTCTGCTGTACCCTTCCTTTCACTTCCTGATTTTGCTTTCCTGGCTGTGTATTGAACTTGGGAGCTGTGGGATCATTAGTTTTGTGAAGGGATGAGTGCACACGTGTGTGTTTGTGTTGCGGATGAGTCTGTGCAGTCAATGGGAGTGCAAGGAATGTACTATCAATTCAAGCTTGAAATAATGCAAGCTTGAATTGACTCAACAGAGGGAGTGTTATCACAGTAATCTTCAGACAAGACTGGTCAACCTAGGCTTGCACACTTAGTGGCAGAGCACAAGTTTTGCATAGGTGAGGCCATATAGTTAATCCTTAGTATCCTCCAAGGTAGGCTTCAGCAGTATGTGGATCGAGAACTCCCAGTAGTACAAGCTGGATTTCGAAGGGGCAGAGGAACTAGAGACCAAATTGCTAACATGTGCTGGATTATGGAGAAAGCCAGAGAGTTCCAGAAAAACATCTACTTCTGCTTCATTGTCTAAGCAAAAGCCTTTGACTATGTGGAGCACAGCAAACTATGGCAAGTCCTTAAAGAAATGGGAGTGCCTGAACACCTTATCTATCTCCTGAGAAACTTATATGTGGGACAGGAAGCAACAGTTAGAACTGGATATGGAACAATTGATTGGTTCAAAATTGGGAAAGGAGTAAGACAAGGCTGTATATTGTCCCCCTCCTTTTTTAACTTATATGCAGAATACATCATGCGAAAGTCCGGACTGGTGGAATCCCAAGCTGGAATTAAAATTGCTGGAAGAAATATCAACAACCTCCGATATGCAGATGATACCACTCTGATGGCAGAAAGTGAGGAGGAATTAAGGAACCTGTGCCAGATAAGCCGTTTGGGAGTTGCAGCCCAAGAACATGTGGAGTCCAAAGTTTGTTAACATTGTCTTCATCAATGCATGGCTGCACTGAGATCAGATCCAAGGCCTTTAAGAGAAGCTGCCAAGCACACAACCTGATACCTTCTAGATGTATTAGCCTAAAAATCTCATGAACTCCAGGCAGCGACCTCTGGCTACAGTTGCTTTGTGTCCTATCTGACAGAATCCCTAACTGGTGATCCCGCTGTCTGAATTCTATGAGGGTTAGAGTCCAAAGTATTTGGATGGTTTAGAAGCACTATATGACTATGCTCAGGATTAATGGATTGTGGACATTTAAAAGCAAGTTGTAGCCAATTTGATGATAGTAATACATTACAATTTCTCACTTTTTGGAGCCAAATTACTGGAATATTGAAGAAGTAATAGTTCCATGGAAAGCAGCTGAAAGAGCAATTGCATGTACAGTGGTGCCTCGCTTAACGAGCGCTTCGTTTAATGATGAATTCGCTTAGCGATGGCTTTTTTGGAGCGATCTTGCGCTCCGTTTAACGATGTTCCCTATAGGCAAAGTTTGCATAGCGATGTATGGAACCATGCTTCGCATAGCGATGACAGTTTGGGTCCCCGTTTCACTTAACGATGGTTTTGACAGCCTCATTTTGGCTGTTTTTTATACGTTTAAAAATGTTTTTAAAATGTTTAGAATACTTGAAATCATAAGTGCACTTAATAAACCCTTTGTTAAACTAATTTGACTTTGTTCCGACTTTTTAAATTTGTTTTAATTTTTTCCCCCATTGAGATGCATTGGAACGGATTATCCGGTTTTCAATGCATTTCTATGGGAAACAGTGTTTTGCTTAGCGATGTTTTCCATAGTGATGAATTTTTTGGAACCAATTAAAATCGTTAAGCGAGGCACCACTGTATTTAATAAATTTTTCAATTACCAAATTGATATTAATATCAAGATTTTGTGGGAAATGTTTTAAAAAACTACCAGAACTATTCAATTCCTGAAGGTGTTCAAAGAGCTAAAAATATTGTCAGAACAATTGCTGTTAGTTCAGCAGAAGCAGAAAGGGGTTTTTCAAAGATGAACATTATTTTTTCTGAAAAGTCGCCTAACCAGAGTACAGGTTGCTGTCCTCTGAAGATGCCGACCACAGAGACTGGCGAAACGTCAGGAAGAACAATCTTCAGAAAACGGCCAAAGAACCCGAAAAACCCAGAACCATTAGTCGCCTAACTGTTTCCAATATAACATAATGATTATCAGTCTAATCAGCCTACTTCTAAAGGAATGGAATCCTACTCCTACAGTGCAAAGATGGTTAAGGGTAAATCACACAGCTGATGATACTTGGATAAAAGCAAAGAAACTTGCAAGTGAGGACGCCAATCAAACAGCAATACTGAAATATCTTCAATAACTGTTTGTCAGGTATTTTATATTATAAATCTTCCTTTAAACATAATCTAGTTGTCTGTACCTCTTTTACTGTTCTTATTGCAGTATTTAATGCGTGAATTATTAAAATACCTCTCGGTATATCTTTTGGTATAGTTAAAATGGTCATTAGGACATAGAACCTGTTGTTAATTTATTTGAATCCCACCACTGGATGCACCTCAATACAGTATTCGCTGAAAAACATGGATCATAGCAAACACTATACATACTGTGTTTCCCCCAAAATAAGACCAGTTCTTGTATTAATTTTTGCTCCAAAAATGTATTAGGGCTTATTTTCAGGGGATGTGTTATTTTTTTTTTCCTTGTATAAGCATATACATTTATTTAAATACCTGTACATTCATGTCATCTTCTGGTTGCTGCACAATAGTGGAGGGTGGGGTTTCACTTAACTGGGCTTATTTTGGGGATAGGGCTTATATTAGGAGCATCCTGAAAAATCCTACTAGGGCTTATTTTCAGGTCAGGTCTTGTTTTCAGGGGAAACAGAGTAGCATGGTCTCTGGCTAACTTTAGTGGCCAGTTCTGGTAATTTTATTGTTAGGAAAACATATTTGTTGGATTTTTCTTTTAATATTTTCAGACTCTGGATAAATGAATCAGCGGATAGTCATACCCCCCCCCCCCCAGAACACCAATTCAGAGGATTCAAGTGCAACTGCTGATTCATGCTTTATCGCAGTGGACAGCCTAGGGTCTCCCCAGTGCTATCATGAAGAGGGGCATACGCCCCTGGGAGCGCCCTGAGGTCCCACGTGTGGGTCTGGTGTAAAGACGGGAGCTGGGAGAAAGCAAAAGCCAGCTGAGGGATGACGTAAGAACTCCACGGTCAGGATGGGAATCGGGAAAATACGTCAGGATCACGACCTGGAGAACTCAGCTGGGGTCTCGAAAAGCCCACAGGAGCTCCACAAACTGGCTACCTCATTCTTCTCATAGCAAAACCCGTCGAACAAGGGAGGGCCAACCGTCAACGCGGTCCTTCAAGATCTCATCCAAACCCCTCCCTGCCCCCAGCCTATTCTTTCTGCCTCTTCCCCATTGAGCCAACCCTGCTCTCTCCCAGACAGCAACTCCGGCTCTCCTGTCTCTTGCAGAGCCCGGGCTTTCGGGGGGAAGTTGAAGGGAACCTCGGGGGGACCCTGCTTCTTCTATCTTTTCCCACACCTTCTCCCCCCGGGCCCCAGCTGTCCCGAGTCTCTTCCAGCAAATCTTTTCCAAAAATTCCCCGCTGGATGCTGTGAGGAAAGCTAACCCACTGAGTTTCTCCTCCCTGCTTTTCTCCCTCCCGCCTTTCAAAGGTTTTCCCCGTCCAGGCGGCGATTGCCCGTTGCTGGGCGCGCGCCCGGACCGCGAGGAGGTTCCACGTCAACGGCCCACCGCCCCTCGGAACTCCCACGGCGGGCGTGGCGCGAGTTATGGGGCTCCCCGCTAGCTCCTCACACCGCTCCTTTTGATCCGCAGCGGCTGTATCGCTTTCGAAGTTCGTTTCGGCCGGTGACTTCACTCGCTATTCTAGGTGAAAAGCAAATAAAAATAAAATAACAAAGACAGAGACGTGGTGGCACATTAAAGACTGTTTTATTTTAATGTGAGCTTTCGTGGGCAAGTCCGCCTCCTCAGAAATATGGGAAGGATATGTATATATTATATCTACAGTTGCATTTTTATCTACAGCAGCTATTCTAGGCACTGTTCCCTGGGAATAAGCCTTCTTTGAAGGCAGTTGAGAAACTTGGTTCACCAAAAATATATATAGATAAGGACCCAACATTCTTCAGGTCGGTTATACTACGTCTCGAACAACCTTCAACATGCTGTAGCAAAAAAGCAACCTGGAAAACCGCCTTCCCGTATCTAGCCACTTGAAAGAAGAAAAACCCATATATGTATTCTCGAAACCTATATACTTATACTACTAGGAACAACTTTCCCGCCAAAAGAAAACAAACAAAGGCCCACACTGCTCAGAGCCCAATGAACTTCAAACAGTAAAAGGCGCATGCGTAAAATACGAGGGTTTTTTTCATTTCCGGGTTGCGCAACCATTGAGGATCATAGAGAGGACGTCATAGATGGAGCCTTCGCTTTTTTCAATGCTGGAAAGAGTTGGCCGATTGCGCGATCGAGTCTTTGACGCTGCCTTCCACTAAACTCTGACCTGATGGGAATACTATTATTATTTAAATCCTGGTTGTGAAACAGCAGGTATGCCTCTTGAAGTGCTGAGAGGATCCCCCAGGGTTTTAAAACATTCATTACCAAGCAACCTGCAAAAAGTCGATTTCGAGCATTTGCAGCTGGGGCGTGACTTTGCCAACACATATTTTCAGGTAAAACTTTAAAAAATCGCCTTTAAAAGAAATGAGAAATTTTGCATATTCTCCCATGTACCTTCAAAACGTACAGGGACTGAAATACGGAACTAACGAACGAGCAAAGTAATAATCTGTTGCAGAAGAGTCAAGCAGCTCAGATGATCACCTTTATTTTTATCACTCCGGCTTCCTAGCATTGACTATCTTCACGGGTTATGCTGAAATGGGTTTATGTCTGAACTGATTAAGACTGCGGTTCTGTATTGAGAGTCTGTATAGTGTAGTGGATAGAGTGTTACTCTGGAATTCAGGAAACGTGGGTACAAATTCTTGCTAAGCTATGGAAACTGGGGAAGGTAGTGGCATACGATTTTTTATACTCACATGCCTTGAAAACCCGACTAGAGCTACAGTAACTCAGAAGAGAATTACCTGTGTGATGGCACATCCCAATCCCGAACCAGCCTTATTTCAAGATGATTGAGTACAGGGCTAGAGTTAAATTTAAAGTCTTGAACATGCATACTGAGTATTAGGAAGTTCTGTTGAATATAGTGGAGAAATGAATACAGAATTGCAATCTTAAAGCACTTTGAATACCTGTGTAGTTCTAGTTGTGAATTGTTTTTGTATTCTGTTTGGCCCATTGTGTTTCTTGTGGCTTACAAGTATGAACTCCATACTGACATATTGCATTCTGTAAAAGTTAACATCCTAATTTGCTTTATAATCTTCCATTCCTAAATGTGGGAAGATTCCTCATTCCCAGTTTTCGGTGGGAGGACCATATATAGATACAGGAGCACAGGCTTGGAATTGGGGTGTGCAGAAACATACCAAATTTCTCTGTACCTGAAAACAGGATATATAAAGTGCGCCCTGTGCACTTCAAAAGACCTACTACATCTTCAGGTCTGTGATATTACATGTGGGTTTCCAGTCTCTTTTTAAAAATCCCACTAATGTGGAGGCACAAGTGGTTATAATGTGTGAGGCTACACATTGCCATAATTGTGTGACCTATCTGATCAAACTATGTAAGAGTTGTTATATCATACACATGCTCAGTTCTAAGTACAGTACTATAATTATACAGTATTTCAGTTAAGTTTGGTAGACAGAATGTGAGATAACACAGTGGAGAAAAACACAGATGGATCAGCTGGGAAGTCTGGCTTTCCTAGGTTGCTTTGCTTCATCCAACCACAAAGAGAATGGAGGAAGTCAGCCTTGTTTGCAGCTTTTTAACCATTTGAATCCTCTCTTCCCAGTCCTTATTGCCTTGGTATGCTTTCATCTTTCCTTCTAGTTTAGTTCTTTCCTTCCTTCCTTCAGTTTATTGTTCTAACCCTAGGGCAGCTAAAACAACAAGCCAAAGGAATGAATTTTTAAAAAGAGCAAGAAATTTGCAGACCAACAGGTAGAAATGTTAAGGTACAGTAGTTTTACTTTAACCATGCTTCCTGGAAATCTGGACTCCCTCCTCTTTCCAATTCCTCATCTTGTTTTTTCCCTTTGGGTGGCCAGCTACTACAACCAGAAAAGAAAGAAGCAGAATTGGAAGGGAAGATTAAAACAGACTAAGGCACAACAGTTTGAGAGAAGGAGATTCAAATGAACACCTGTGTAGTTTTAGTTGTCCTGTACTGCCCTGCTGTTGTAGGAGACTGGAATGGCTTTAAATACAACAGTGGAAACCCCTCCACATTGACTCAAGTAGTCATACTGACTGAACTGATGCAGATGCATTTGATTCCAAGAATGTAGAAGCCCCAGTAGCCAGAGAAAATACTGTGAAGAGGGTGTGTGAGAACTTGGGTCTGATTTGCATTGACTTTTACATTGTGTAACCAGTAGAAGATAATGTGAATCAGTCCATCCCAGTCCCCGAGCATTTCCCACATTATTTGTCAAGGTAGTAACACCTAAACAGCCACACAGGGTTTTGCCTTTGCCCGTTAATGCTCCCAAATGACTGATGCAACAGCTACAAAGCACTGTGTAACAGTACAATGACTTCAGTCTGCCCTCCATAGTGCCTCAGTTGTTGGAGTATCCAGAATAGATCTTCAGCTTTTGGGGGAGGTCCAACTGTTTCTTTTCTTATCTTTTGCCCCCCTCCCCCAAGTCTACTATATTATTTTCGGTTTCCAATTTCATCTTTTCTCAGCTCAAATAGCTGATTTATTTTAACCCTATGGATTCCAAGTAGGATATGAAAGATTGATTGTGTCATTACTCGGGGGGGGGGGGGGTTCCAGCAATGGCTCCTTGCTCCACTTTGTAGTTAACCTGGTTACCCTTATTCAATCCATTTTGCATATTTGTTCAGAAACAGAGCTAGTAGCTAATTAAATGCATGTGAAGTAGAAATAAGAAGCCATCATTTTTTGGTCCTTGATTTCCTTTCTGAAGACGAAGTGGTCTTAATAGTTGCAGCCTCACCTTGTTTCCTTGCAAATTTTTAGCTTTAGTAATATGGGGGGGAAAGAATCCTATTGGCTTTATCAATCTTATTTATCTACATTGTTGAAGATATTTTGAACATTTTTTAATTGCTTGAGTCCTTAATAAGCTAGAAAACATATTGATGGCTGGGGAGTTTTTTATTTACCCCGTTTTCCCAAAAATAAGACCCAGCCTGAAAATAAAACCTAGTATGATTTTTCAGGATGCTCGTAATATAAGCCCTACCCCAAAAATAAGCTCCTGTTAAGTGAAACCCTCCCCTCCACCATTGTGCAGCAACCAGAAGAAGATGACATGACTGTATTTGAATAAGCGTAGATGGTTGTATCTGAAAAAAGTAAAATGTCCCCTGAAAATAAGCCCTACTGCTTTTTTTGGAGCAAAAATTAATATAAAATCCTGTCTTATTTTCAGGAAAACACGGTAGGATGTAAACCTGAACAGCATTGTGATAAAAAAAATTTCCAGTCTGGTGACTGAATGAAATTGTTTTTTCTTTTTAAGGAATCAATTTATTTGCTAGATTTATGAGCAACTGCCTTTTTTTAACTGGGGGGACCACACTGCAATGTAATTTTTCTTTTTATTTACTCAATTTAAAACTGGTTCTGTTTCAAACATTTTTTCTGTTGCCTAGTGGTTCCAGATCAAGGAATACATACTCTGCTGTTCCGTCTGTGCCCAAGAGAATATTTTTAGCTTGAGTGCTTGGTTCTACACTATATTAGGGCTGACATATAAACTTTTAAAATATACAAATTGGGACACTTGAGACCAATCTTTCATGACATGTTTATTTCTATTTGATGTTGATGAACTTAATTTTAAAGGCTTTTCGTTGCTAATGGCACTTGGGGATAAGCAAAATTGTAATTTTGTTTGTTATGAAAACAGGCGCTACAGAGAAAGCATGTATTTCAGTTTTCATTAGTTTTTCAGTTATGTGTACATGTGCACAAGCATGCATAGCATAAAATCAAACATTATTTGTTTCTTGTCTTTAATGATCAGTTGTGCCAAGAACTACAGAGGAAAAAATAAGGGTGACAGGACAGTTTATCATACCAAAAAATTTTTTGGTCTACTGCAGTTGGGCTTAACAAATTGAATTTTTTACATGCTGAGAATAAAAATGGCAACAAAGGAGTGCAGCTAGTGCTCTCACACGTACGTGTTCATGTTAATCCTTTTGTGAATCCCTGGATAGGACTACTGTCACTTTGCCTAACATTGACCATATCCCATTTCACTTAGTGGTTCAACGCTACTCTCTCCTAAGTGATCTGGATGGTTCTTCCCATGCCCTACCAGATGCCTTCAATTCTCAGTCTGTTGTTTCTATTGATATTGTCAGCTCTATTTGCTATTTATCACCTCTGGGAGGTGAAGAGAGATAGGTAAAGACATCCCTTTGGCTGTAGCAGTTACGGAAAATTATGTGATTGTCTCCTTCCACCTTTCATGTGTGTGACCAGCAGAAACAGCACCTTAATCTCCAAATGCACATTTTCTTTTCCTACTGCTCCCAAAGTTCCCAGTTACAGTTTTCAAAAGGTAAATAAGATGTCTGCAGAAAGCAAAAGATGTTTCAGTAAAATTTTGCAATCCTATATAGGAGTGCTCAAAAGTAACTTTCATAGAGCTCAGACTAGCTTGTCCCAGGTGAGTGGTTATAGCATGGGTTCCCAATCTGGAGGTCGTGATCCCCAAGGAAACATGGGTACAAATTCTTGCTAAGCTATGGAAACTCACTGGGCAATGGTAGTGGCATACCATTTCCTATACTCACATGCCTTGAAAACCCTACTAGAGCTATAGTAACTAAGAAAAGAATCAGTGTGTTTTCTGGGGGAAGTTATTTTAGACTGTGACAGTAGAAAGATCCCAGCCCGTGGTCATGGCAGGCAGCAAAGGCTCTCTCAGAATTAGTTCCCGCCAGAGAAGGAGGATTTGGCGACAGCTTGGCAAAGCATCACAAGAAGTGACCAGGCAAGACTTTGCTGTCGCTTGTTGTGCATGCCAGAGACTGAGCTCTGTCCTGGTACCTGTAAGAGAAGGAGCTGCCTGGCAGGGCCAGGTAGTTGCTTCAGGGCCTTTCCAGTTGTGACTACAAGGAGGTAGGCAGGAATGAGGATTGTTGCTCTATGTTAGGAGTGCCATAGTGGTGATATTTCTCATTGTGGCTTCCATAGGTTCCCTCTGAAATATATTTAGCTTTTGCATTTCTGTGGCTTGTCATGCTGAACTTTCTGGGAGTGACTGGATGACTGCTGTTGGAGGCAGAGGGTGCTGGAGTCACCAGACCTTTCCTGGTCTATCAAGATACAGTAATTGGCGTACATTTAAAAGAGAGAGGATCGAAGTCAAGTTTATACTAAAATAAAAACCTACAAAGTTGTTTCTTCGAAGAGTTATCACTATGGGGAAGCAGCATGATACTGTGGGCTGAACTGGGAGTTTCAAGTCCTTCTTCTAGGCATCCTTCAGTCTCAAGAGATTATGGTAACGTGCTCTGTATGGAGGACTTGGAACAGCGTCTAGTGTGGCTGAGAAGGCCAATTCGAGAGTGACAATCCCTTCCACACTGAAGACAAATACAGTCTGTCTCCTGTCCAGTTCCCTGATTTTGGTGCTTTCGTGACTGCTTCTTTGCCTCAGCTTGCTGGACAAGTGTCTCTTCACATTGGGAGAGGCCGTGGTGCAACGCCTGCCTCCAGGCTGAACGCTCAGATGTCAGGGTTTCCCATCTGTTGAGGTCCATTCCTAAAGCCTTCAGATCCCGCTTGCAGATATCCTTGTATTGCAGCTGTGGTCTCCCTCTGGGGCGAATTCCCTGCACTAATTCTCCATACAGGAGATCTTTTGGAATCTGACTATCAGCCATTCTCACCACATGCCCAAGCCAACGTAGACATTCGAGTCCTACTGGTCATGAAATATACTGCTAGAATTTTTTTGAAGGCATAACTGTGTTGCTATATGGAAGGATATCAGGTAAAACAAAATGAATAAGATACAAAAATGTTGTGGTACCTTAAAGACTAACAAATTATATTTTGAAAAAAAATTATTTTAATGTCATGTCTTTACCCCATCAAAATGCTTTTTTATGCAAATGCAGTGGGTGGGGTGTCATGGGTTATTTGTTATTTATAAAGAGTGGCTGTGACACAAAAAAGGTTGGGAGCACTGGAATATAGGATTGCAGCCAGAGGACGACTCAACAACGGGAACACTCGCCATCCTGAACACCAGTTTGAAAGTCAGATGTTCTCTTACCCTCCTTTTAAAAAGATTCTTATTACTCTGTTTTCCTGAAAATAAGACCTAACCTGAAAATAAGTCCTAGTAGGATTTTTCAGGATGTTCGTAATATAAGCCCTACCCCCAAAATAAGCCCTAGTTAAGTGAATCCCCGCCCTCCACCATTGTGCAGCAGCCTGAAGATGAAATGACTGTATTTGAATAAATGTAGATTGTTGTACCTGAAAAAAATTAAACATCCCCTGAAAATCAGCCCTAATGTGTTTTTTGGAGCAAAAGTTAATATAAGACCCTGTCTTATTTTCGGGGAAACAGGGTATTTGCCTTGTTGAGTTGTTCAGGTACAGAAATGTAAACTACTGACGATTGCTATTCATAAAATAGATGCGTTGTGGAGGCACAGAGGGGGAAATCCAGTTTAAGTTTATAAAGAGTGCTTCAATAATCTGTTTATATATAGAAAAGAGAATGCTTTATCTTATGGTGTCACTGTAAAATATAAATTCAATATGCCATTTCATTGTGATGGATAATTTCCTTAGAGAAAACGTGCCCTATAGCATGGAGAAATTTAACCCTATTGCTTGAAGAAAAAAATATGACAAGCAAACCAGGCGATTATGAAAGACTGATGCACAACTATCAGTGGAAAAAACCTAGCTGTTGTTAATTTGACAGGAGCATGTTTTGGGGCATCTGGTAATATTCAAAGGATTGCTCTGGAGGATCTGCATCTTCTTTCTTAAAAGCAGATTTTATCATAGTGGCTGCTTGGCATCTTTGTTCTTGCTGATATAGTATAGTGCAGAGTTTCAGAATAGTAAAAAACAAAACAAAACCAAAACAAAACCACTGTTCTGGCGCAGCAGGCGAATGCCAGAAGAGAATTGGCAAGTTGCAATTGAGGTGGTTTAGCACAGTGGTTCTTAACGTGGGTGATAATGCCCCCCAGGGGGCGATTTCATTTTTAGGGGGGTGGTAGAACGAAAAGGGGCGGCTTGGGGGCGCTGGAGCAGAAGGGGGGCGGTAGGTGGGCGCTGGAGCAAGCCAAACCTGTGAAGATGGCTGCAGCCTTTTTACAGTGTGCATGAATATATATTTTCCTCCAATTTTAATTAAGTTTCAGACTTTTTGTCTTGAAATTTTTAGTTCCTGCATTTGTTTTTATGCCCTTTTTATATTTCTTTTTGCGTCTTAAAATTCACTTGCAACTAAATCATTAAATGTTACTTTTTGGGGGGCATTTCATTTTCTTGGAATTTAATTTTGTTTTCAGGTGTCATTGGATTTAAGTGTCTTAAATAAATAAATAAATAAATAAATAAATAAATAAATAAATAAATAAGATATCACCGCGGGGAGGGGGGGGCGATGATAACTTCCTCAATGGCTCAAGGGGGCGTTTCTTTCAAAAAGGTTAAGAACCACTGGTTTAGCACACAAGATTGTTAGTATACAGTGGTGCCTCGCTTAACGAGTGCCCCGTATAACGAAAAAATCGCATAACGATGGCTTCGTTGCCATCGCTTTTGCGATCGCACAACGATCTTGCCTATGGGGAAAAATCGCTTTGCGATTTTTCCCCATAGGCACCATTTTCCCCCAGCTGAGCGGCGGGAGCTTTGAAGCCCCGCTGCTCAGCTGGGGGAAAATGTCGGCAGTGGGCTGTGGCCTCGGAAGGACCCCGAAGCCACCGTCCCCTGCCGACAATTCCCTTCCGAGCTCCGGGGACAGGCTGGGGGGTGGACCGGGGAGCTTGAAGCCTCTCCGCGCCGCCTACCCCCGCTGTTCCCGGACTTCTGGAAGTCCGAGAACGGCCTGGGTAAGCAGCGCGGGTAGGCTTCAAGCTTCCCGATCCACCCTCCAGCCTGTCCCCGCCGCTTAAAGCCTCCTTGCGCCGCCTATCCAGCCCGTTCTCGGACACCTAGGTGTCCGAGAACGGGCTGGGTAGGCGGCGGGGAAGGCTACCGGCATCGGGGACAGGCTGGGGGGTGCACCGGGGAGCTTGAAGCCTCTCCGCGCCGCCTACCCCCGCCGTTCCCGGACTTCTGGAAGTCCGGGAACGGCGGGGGTAAGCAGCGCGGGAAGGCTTCAAGCTTCCCGATCCACCCTCCAGCCTGTCCCCGCCGCTTAAAGCCTCCTTGCGCCGCCTATCCAGCCCGTTCTCGGACACCTAGGTGTCCGAGAACGGGCTGGGTAGGCGGCGGGGAAGGCTACCGGCATCGGGGACAGGCTGGGGGGTGCACCGGGGAGCTTGAAGCCTCTCCGCGCCGCCTACCCCCGCCGTTCCCGGACTTCTGGAAGTCCGGGAACGGCGGGGGTAAGCAGCGCGGGAAGGCTTCAAGCTTCCCGATCCACCCTCCAGCCTGTCCCCGCCGCTTAAAGCCTCCTTGCGCCGCCTATCCAGCCCGTTCTCGGACACCTAGGTGTCCGAGAACGGGCTGGGTAGGCGGCGGGGAAGGCTACCGGCATCGGGGACAGGCTGGGGGGTGCACCGGGGAGCTTGAAGCCTCTCCGCGCCGCCTACCCCCACCGGGAACGAGGAGGCTTTAAGCGGCGGGGACAGGCTGGAGGGTGGATCGGGAAGCTTGAAGCCTCCCAGCGCTGCTTACCCCCGCCGTTCCCGGACTTCCAGAAGTCCGGGAACGGCGGGGGTAGGCGGCGCGGAGAGGCTTCAAGCTCCCCGGTGCACCCCCCAGCCTGTCCCCGATGCCGGTAGCCTTCCCCGCCGCCTACCCAGCCCGTCCTCGGACACCTAGGTGTCCGAGAACGGGCTGGGTAGGCGGCGCAAGGAGGCTTTAAGCGGCGGGGACAGGCTGGAGGGTGGATCGGGAAGCTTGAAGCCTTCCCGCGCTGCTTACCCCCGCCGTTCCCGGACTTCCAGAAGTCCGGGAACGGCGGGGGTAGGCGGCGCGGAGAGGCTTCAAGCTCCCCGGTGCACCCCCCAGCCTGTCCCCGATGCCGGTAGCCTTCCCCGCCGCCTACCCAGCCCGTCCTCGGACACCTAGGTGTCCGAGAACGGGCTGGGTAGGCGGCGCAAGGAGGCTTTAAGCGGCGGGGACAGGCTGGAGGGTGGATCGGGAAGCTTGAAGCCTTCCCGCGCTGCTTACCCCCGCCGTTCCCGGACTTCCAGAAGTCCGGGAACGGCGGGGGTAGGCGGCGCGGAGAGGCTTCAAGCTCCCCGGTGCACCCCCCAGCCTGTCCCCGATGCCGGTAGCCTTCCCCGCCGCCTACCCAGCCCGTCCTCGGACACCTAGGTGTCCGAGAACGGGCTGGGTAGGCGGCGCAAGGAGGCTTTAAGCGGCGGGGACAGGCTGGAGGGTGGATCGGGAAGCTTGAAGCCTTCCCGCGCTGCTTACCCCCGCCGTTCCCGGACTTCCAGAAGTCCGGGAACGGCGGGGGTAGGCGGCGCGGAGAGGCTTCAAGCTCCCCGGTGCACCCCCCAGCCTGTCCCCGATGCCGGTAGCCTTCCCCGCCGCCTACCCAGCCCGTCCTCGGACACCTAGGTGTCCGAGAACGGGCTGGGTAGGCGGCGCAAGGAGGCTTTAAGCGGCGGGGACAGGCTGGAGGGTGGATCGGGAAGCTTGAAGCCTTCCCGCGCTGCTTACCCCCGCCGTTCCCGGACTTCCAGAAGTCCGGGAACGGCGGGGGTAGGCGGCGCGGAGAGGCTTCAAGCTCCCCGGTGCACCCCCCAGCCTGTCCCCGATGCCGGTAGCCTTCCCCGCCGCCTACCCAGCCCGTCCTCGGACACCTAGGTGTCCGAGAACGGGCTGGGTAGGCGGCGCAAGGAGGCTTTAAGCGGCGGGGACAGGCTGGAGGGTGGATCGGGAAGCTTGAAGCCTTCCCGCGCTGCTTACCCCCGCCGTTCCCGGACTTCCAGAAGTCCGGGAACGGCGGGGGTAGGCGGCGCGGAGAGGCTTCAAGCTCCCCGGTGCACCCCCCAGCCTGTCCCCGATGCCGGTAGCCTTCCCCGCCGCCTACCCAGCCCGTCCTCGGACACCTAGGTGTCCGAGAACGGGCTGGGTAGGCGGCGCAAGGAGGCTTTAAGCGGCGGGGACAGGCTGGAGGGTGGATCGGGAAGCTTGAAGCCTTCCCGCGCTGCTTACCCCCGCCGTTCCCGGACTTCCAGAAGTCCGGGAACGGCGGGGGTAGGCGGCGCGGAGAGGCTTCAAGCTCCCCGGTGCACCCCCCAGCCTGTCCCCGATGCCGGTAGCCTTCCCCGCCGCCTACCCAGCCCGTTCTCGGACACCTAGGTGTCCGAGAACGGGCTGGGTAGGCGGCGCAAGGAGGCTTTAAGCGGCGGGGACAGGCTGGAGGGTGGATCGGGAAGCTTGAAGCCTCCCAGCGCTGCTTACCCAGGTCGTTCCCGGACTTCCAGAAGTCCGGGAACGGCGGGGGTAGGCGGCACGGAGAGGCTTCAAGCTCCCCGATCCACCCCCCAGCCTGTCCCCGCCGCTTAAAGGGTAACCGCAGCGGCTACCCCAGCCATGGCCGGACTCTAGGGAGTCCAGCCATGGCTGAGGTAGCCACCATGGGTCAGATCCAAGCCGCGGGGGGAGGGAAAAAACCGGATGATCCGTTCCAGTTGGAACGGATTAACCGGTTTTCAATGCATTTCTATGGGAAATGGTGCTTCCCATAACGATGTTTTCACATAACGTTTTTTTTTCTGGAACCAATTAACATCGTTATGCGAGGCACCACTGTACTTGATCTCTCCTACTATGCATAACGTTTATATTTTTCTAATACTTCTTGCTGCCTCAGCTTGAGTGGGACAAATAGCATGCTAAACAATAAGGAGAGGAAGGAGAATCATCAACATATGCAGGAGTCTAAATTATTTCTTTAT
This sequence comes from Pogona vitticeps, assembly GCF_051106095.1. Lineage (NCBI taxonomy): Eukaryota > Metazoa > Chordata > Lepidosauria > Squamata > Agamidae > Pogona > Pogona vitticeps. The sequence continues at coordinate 128,199,805 of NC_135787.1, forward strand.
TTCAAACATCTCTGTGTTGCTAAAGCCGTCCTAAAGTGGGACATAGAAATAGTCTGCAGTTCCAGTCCTTCCATTACATTCCCCAGCCCAGCCATTCAGATGAAACCACTTTTTAAGAAATGGTAGCAATTTAAGAAGTTGAAAACTCAGTGCAGTGTATTAAGTAAGGTAAAGGTAAAGGTTCCCCTTGACAATTTGTCCAGTCGTGTCCGACTCTAGGCAGCGGTGCTCATCTCCGTTTCCAACCCATAGAGCTAGCGTTTGTCCGAAGACAATCTTCCATGGTCACGTGGCCAGCGCGACTAGACACGGAACACCATTACCTTCCCACCATGGTGGTACCTATATATCTATTCGCATTTTGCATGCTTTCGATATTAAGTATTAATAATTAAGTACGAGGATATTAAAACAAAATATAATGCCACCTCCAGAAAGGTCCTATGTTTCTTTCTCCATTGATAGATCTTGGCAATGGGTCTGCAGTCCAAACCACAAAACCGGTTGTATGGTTTAGCCTGGTTCTTATAGGTGTGGGAAGTTCTTTGAATAACCTGGACCCAAAATGTGCAGGGAGTCTGTAGTATGACATTAAATGTCTTTAGTAGCATTTTAAAGCAGGGATGGAAACAAAGAAGTAGTTAATGCAACTATTACAATATTGAGTTATACATCTCCAGAACCTCCTGTTCCAGCAAGCATCCATGGGCTGTATTCAGCATCAGTGAAAGTTCTCAGGTTCATACAGCCCTCCCAGTGTGCCATCTGGGCCTTCTAACACTCTCATGCTGGGGGGAGGCAGGATGGATTTTGGCATAATTATGGCTGGTTGTGCCCTAGAAGCCTCCAAGGAGATTAGCTCTTTAAAGACTACAGTGGGGTCTCTACTTAAGAACTTAATCCGTATTGGAAGGTGGTTCTCAAGTTGAAAAGTTCTTATGTTGAATCTGCATTTCCCATAGGAATGCATTGAAAACCATTTAATCCGTATCTGCTCTTTTCCGTCCATAGAAACTACTGTACCTGTCTCCTTGCCTGCTTTCAACTTGAATAGTCTTTGTTTCTGGCATGATGGTTGTGACGAACACGGGTTCGAAAACACACGTGTACGCTTGGACAGAGAGCAATCAGGAGTTTGCACATGCTAAAATGAGCTGAAAGAGTCCAATTCAGCCAGCCATGCTACAACACTCCTTCTCACAAGTCTGCCCACATAAGAACACCCTGGTACTCTCAGATATTATTGTGAAAAGGTCAAGTGGGCTTTGTAGTCCTTAGACTTAACTTGCACCACTGACAGGACTCTAAGTAAGCTAGGCCGAGGCAGCACTCTCAGATGACCCTATGACAAGTGTACTGTTCAGGAAACCAAATGAGTTTTATAATCTTTATTTTATTAAAGAAAAAGCATGTTACTAAGCCAAATTAAACCAAAACAAATAATCTAGCATTGTGCTGTTTAGTTACACAGATGTAGTGAGGCAAAGAAAACATAAAAAATAGAAAAGTATTCAAAAACCCAAAAAGCCATTAAGATGAATAAAAACAATTCCAGTCCAGGAAATCATTAGTAAACAAGATAATCCAAGTAGGTTATGAAAAGGATATAGTCCTCAGTGATCCTATAGAATAAAAACCCCTAAACAAAAGTAAAAATCCATTATATGTCCCATAGTCCTTAGAAAAGAAAAATCCAGTAAATATACCATAGTCCTTACAAAATTACAAGAGCATAGTCCATATGGAGTATTCCAAGAAAAGAAGTCCATAAAGAATATTCCATAGAACAGTCCATAGAAAATAGTCCATGCATAGTCCTTAAGTAAAATCCCATAAGTCCAAAAGTAATCCAGCAAAGCATAGAAACCAGTCCATGTAGGTAGGCCACCAAACTCTCTCTCTAGACATCAGGGTAAGTCCCATATGGCTGAAGTACAGGTCACGAAACACTGAAAGGTCGGTCTTGGAAAGACAAAGTCCATAGGTAAAAAGTTCCTTTTTCAAGAGTAACTGGCAAGGGCCTAATGCACCTTCCCACGATGTCATCCAATCAGAGTTCGTTACTAGGCAAACAGTCCTGTTACATCACATGAATTCTTTCTCATACACACCAGATGTTATTTGGGTTACGGTGGTGTCTCAAAGAGTCACAACAATTTCCAATTATCTAATCACACAGAGTCCTTCTCAGGCCTTCAGAATAACATGCTCTCTGCTCGCCTAGAAAACAACTTGTCAGCATAGCACAGATATTATATACAAAGAAACAAAATGGAACCTCTCTGGCTCACTTCATAATTACCAAACCCATATGCCTTTAAAAGATTTTAACTTAAAAACCCATCTCATCACAAGCCCCCTGAAGATTAACAAAATTCCTAAACAATTTAAGTTTTAATTTTGATAACTGAATAAGATGAGATGTCATAATGAAGCATTAACAAAATAGAGAAAGATATTAACTTGAACATAAAGTAATACATTTCAAATATGATTCTAAAATAGCAAAACAATTGATACATGAGAACTATTATAATTACAGTTATAGTATTTACCATACATGAGAGAAAATTGCGTTAGACACTTCTACTAGTCTGAAAAACAGAAGAATAAACAAGTTAGTATACTTAATGAAATACATCACTCTGCATATGCTCAGATAATACTCTAGTCATCAAACAGTAACATAGTGAAACCAAGGTTAACATCTTAATAACTTGTTAAACCAATATACTGATATGAAGTAATAATAGTGAAAACACTCTATGTATGCTCAGGAACATAGTCATACAGAAGAACAAGAAAATTAAACATCAGAGCTTTATCAATTCTAGCCATTTTCTCCCCTTGCATCTGCACTAAACACTCGAGATAAGCAGTGGGGAATTAACACGTCCTTTCCTGGTGGACGTTCAACATCAAAATCATATGTTTGCAATCTGAAATACCACTGCATTAATCTTGGGCTTTGATGTCTCTGCTTCTCTAAGAATGACAAAGCATTTTGGTCTGCTTGAATTGGATCAGGGCTGTAAAGTACAAGGTTGCCTACATAGCCAATCACATAATATAAATCACCACAGAATTCATCAACCAATTTCTGAAAAGTAACATAGGTATTTTCCATTCCAGGTGCTAGTTTTCTGAGTTGGTAAATTCCCTGAGGGCAAGTAAATGATGTCTCAGGGCGATGTTCCTCTTTAATTAAAATCTGGTAAAGCCTTTCAACAGTTCCAGACACTAAATTGCCCTTAGACCCTTCTAGATCTATAGGAACAGAAACAGCAGTAAATCCTTCATTGACTGTAATAAAAAGTTTCACCACATCAGTTTCTCCCGGTGAATTCGAGAAGACGTTTTGGGGTTTAGCTAACACAGGCTCCAATATCTGTCCTGGGCCAAATTGATCAATGCCTTCACCCCTGGATCCCTGTATTGCTGAATTAGCTGTGCTATCAGGTTTGGTCACAAGAGGCCGCTGTTGCAACAAAGTTCCCTCGGGAGTACTCTGCATAGCCTCAGAAACAGTATCAGCATTCTCACCACTTCCTTGGAAAATAGGCTGTTGAAAATAAGTATTGTCCCAAACCTCTGCTTTTCTTTCTGAAGATCTTTCTGAGAAGATTAACTGTGGTACTGGGCCAAAGGTTTCAGATATGATTTCAGTCTCTGGAGAAACATCAGTACTTTGTAATCCCAAAAAGTTAGCGCTTCCCCCATCATTGGTTGTGTTATAAACAGTCTCACAATGTGAAAGACCATGCTGCAAAACTGCTCCACCATCACCTTCTATGGCACTGGGCAAAGACTCTGAGAAGACCTTCACCCCTCCAGCTTCCTCAGCTGACTTTTCCGGTACCTTGAGTAGGCCACCCCCTTGGTATTTTTCTTTACTTCCGAACTGCCATGAATTACATGGGGTCTCTGCCAACCTAACAGGGTCTGCTTTCGCTGTTCCCTCTGGGCTAAGAGAAGGGGGGTTGTTTGAGATCTGACATGCATCAAGATCTGCTGACACAAGTCCTGTTGCTTCTAAGCTCTCAGTCCCAGCAATTGCTTTATTACTTTGGAAAATCCCTTGCTCTCCTTCTTCTAGCAAACTCATAGTCTCCTCCCGAATTATTTCAGAACTTCTCACCTGTCCTGTGCTCTGAAAAGGAGCTGAAGATGGTTCTGAGCTGAATTCCAATGCACTGCCATTCTCTGGAGCACTGCAGTTTTCCCTTGGGTCGGCCGATGTTATTCCCCGGCAAACTTTCTCCTGCATTCCTCTCTCTGCGCGCGGCTCCAGGGCCTGTAAATCCTCTGTTTGGACGGACGATGAATCGCTGTCTTCTCTGGAATGCTCCTTAGCATTCCACTGGGCCTCGTTAACTCTTTCCACACAGGAACCCTGTTGAACTTGGAAAAACCTTTGCATCAAGCCAGGTTCTGTGCTAAGAAAACGTTTTAAAAGGATGTTTTCCTGATAAAGCTCACGTATCAGGAAATCTCTTTCCCTAATTTTCTGCTTGGCTTCCTCGAAAAATCCTGAAGCCATTTCTAAGAGTAAATCCACGGTTTTAGACTGATTTTGCTCCTCCATTCCTGCTGGCACTCTAGCCTAGGCTAGGTCAGCGATAAAGCCAAACAAAACTCTAATAATAGAAAGGAAAATTTAAAAATCTCCTCTGCACTTCTGACCAACTGCTGTCCCTGTGACCCTAAGGTCTGTGAGAAGACAGACAGCTACCAAACCAAAATACTGAAAAATCCAAAAGGAAGAGAAAAGAAAAACTGTGATCACTCTGTGAACCCTAGAGTTACAGAGATGATCCTTGACTGAACTGGGTGCAGATAGATACCTCCAAGATCATAGGGCATGACTCTAGGCCAAGCCAGATGCAACTAGGTACTCCTGCCAGATCCTAAGATCGTAGTGGGGAGACCCAGAGCTAGTCTGGAACACGGCCAGGTGCTCCGGCAAATCCTAAGATTATAGGAGTACGCTTAGGCCAAAACAAAAAAGAAAAAACCTGGATGCAAGTTCCAGAACAAGGCAGTCAGAGTCATTTATGCAATCCTAAGATTGTGAAATGACCTGCTCAACTTGGGTGCAAGCACTCCAAAAATAAAGGACATGCATCTTGGAATTTCTTCACTACAACGTTGTAACAACCTGCACATGCCTACTGATTAAATCCAATTGTTTCCTAACAGTTTGCTTGTCCCACTGGGAATCTCTTTCTTAAAAGAGCACCCCAGATTCTAACACACATTACCACAGCCTGAAGATTTAACACCTCTCACCACAGCCTTTAGATCTAACTGCTGGCAAACAGTGTTTCCTAGGAAATTACTGTTTACACCCAGGGAAGCACCTAGCTCCTTGAAGCCTCAGTGTCCCACTGCAATCAAAACTTAGCTTGTGGATCAGAGTCACTCAAGCTGTTAGATAGAACAAAAATTGGTCATCCTGAGGTACTACAAAACCCAGCACGTGGTCCATCGCGCAGCTGCCACCATGTGACGAACACGGGTTCGAAAACACACGTGTACGCTTGGACAGAGAGCAATCAGGAGTTTGCACATGCTAAAATGAGCTGAAAGAGTCCAATTCAGCCAGCCATGCTACAACACTCCTTCTCACAAGTCTGCCCACATAAGAACACCCTGGTACTCTCAGATATTATTGTGAAAAGGTCAAGTGGGCTTTGTAGTCCTTAGACTTAACTTGCACCACTGACAGGACTCTAAGTAAGCTAGGCCGAGGCAGCACTCTCAGATGACCCTATGACAAGTGTACTGTTCAGGAAACCAAATGAGTTTTATAATCTTTATTTTATTAAAGAAAAAGCATGTTACTAAGCCAAATTAAACCAAAACAAATAATCTAGCATTGTGCTGTTTAGTTACACAGATGTAGTGAGGCAAAGAAAACATGAAAAATAGAAAAGTATTCAAAAACCCAAAAAGCCATTAAGATGAATAAAAACAATTCCAGTCCAGGAAATCATTAGTAAACAAGATAATCCAAGTAGGTTATGAAAAGGATATAGTCCTCAGTGATCCTATAGAATAAAAACCCCTAAACAAAAGTAAAAATCCATTATATGTCCCATAGTCCTTAGAAAAGAAAAATCCAGTAAATATACCATAGTCCTTACAAAATTACAAGAGCATAGTCCATATGGAGTATTCCAAGAAAAGAAGTCCATAAAGAATATTCCATAGAACAGTCCATAGAAAATAGTCCATGCATAGTCCTTAAGTAAAATCCCATAAGTCCAAAAGTAATCCAGCAAAGCATAGAAACCAGTCCATGTAGGTAGGCCACCAAACTCTCTCTCTAGACATCAGGGTAAGTCCCATATGGCTGAAGTACAGGTCACGAAACACTGAAAGGTCGGTCTTGGAAAGACAAAGTCCATAGGTAAAAAGTTCCTTTTTCAAGAGTAACTGGCAAGGGCCTAATGCACCTTCCCACGATGTCATCCAATCAGAGTTCGTTACTAGGCAAACAGTCCTGTTACATCACATGAATTCTTTCTCATACACACCAGATGTTATTTGGGTTACGGTGGTGTCTCAAAGAGTCACAACAATTTCCAATTATCTAATCACACAGAGTCCTTCTCAGGCCTTCAGAATAACATGCTCTCTGCTCGCCTAGAAAACAACTTGTCAGCATAGCACAGATATTATATACAAAGAAACAAAATGGAACCTCTCTGGCTCACTTCATAATTACCAAACCCATATGCCTTTAAAAGATTTTAACTTAAAAACCCATCTCATCACAATGGTCACTTGTCATTGGAAGTTACTATCATATCAACTGCTGAAAAATCAGCAGTTGTGGCCTGCTAAGGTCTGTAGGAAGGCAAAAATGTCACCCAGACTCTCTGAAGTTACTCACCCTTTGCAGTAGAAGGATGTGTGATGTTAATGCTGTATTAGTTCACTCGCTGTTAACATTTTAGATTTTTAGTTGGATTTTTATTTCACCTTTATCTCTAAAACTGAGACCCAGGATGACATGGTATAATTAAAAAAAGAAATATTAAGTATTAATCGTATTAAAACAATACCACTAAAACTATTTTAACATCTGAGTTAAAAATAAAGACAATTAACAACAGAAAAGTGCAACACATGCTTCAGAAGATCCTGCCCTTAGCAGGGGAAACTACCGTATTCTCTTTAAGCAGGCATTTGAAATTATTTATTGTGGTTTATTGGAGACCTCTTAACCACTTTTGTTGATAGTGATATGTGAATTTGTGATATATGTGAATTTATTAAGAAATAAATAGTCACTCCGGTATATATTAGAATGAAAAAAAATGTATGCATTGTTCAAATGAGGAAGCCGTTGATGTTACATGCAGATCATATACAATAATTGGAGTAGGGCAGATTGATAGGTGGAAGTCACCAATATTCTGATGGTCAGTGAATATTCAGTTAATGCTGTAGCTCTTGACATGTTAGGGGTGCTGTAACAGGCCAACATTTTCTAGAATTTGTTGCTGCCTCACATGTTGTTGCTGTTATGTGCAGTCAAGTCAGAAATGACTTATATAAACCCTAATAGGGCTTTCAGGGTAAATGGAATATTCAAGGAGTGGTTTTATCAGTTTTAATCATGCAGTGAGTTTCCATATCTAAGTGACGATTCATACCCAGGCCTCCTGAGTCCTGGTCTGTCACTCTTCCCACTACAGCACACTAGGTATCATGTAATAGTATTGGAAATGAGTATAGTCTTGCAGCAAAATCCTCCTTTTCCTCAATTCTGAAATCAGTATACTGTACTGACTGGGTACACATCATCGTTGCAGGTACTGTATGTGGTTGGTTAGGCAAGGATAAACAAAACAACAGTTAGATTCTACTACGTTTCCCCGAAACTAAGACAGGGTCTTATATTAGTTTTTTGCTCCCAAAAAACACAATAGGGCTTATTTTCAGGGGATGTTTTATTTATTTTTTCATGTACAACAATCTGCATTTATTCAAATATAGTCATGTCATCTTCTGGTTGCTGCACAATACAGTGGTGCCTCGCATAGCGAGGTTAATCCGTTCCGGATTAACCTTCGCTATGCTGAAGCATCGTTGAACGGGGCAGGGATTTCCATTGGAATGCATTAAACATGGTTTAATGCGTTCCAAATGGGCCAAATACTCACCGTTCAGCGAAGCTTCTTAATGGCCGGCAGCCATTTTCGCACCCCTCGCCTCGCTTAACGAGGGCACGAAAACGCTGTGCGCAGCCATTTTGGGCCATTTCCGGGCTTCCGGCAGCCATTTTGGCCGCCGAACAGCTGATCGTCGGGCTTCGTTTTGCGAAGATCGGTAAGTGAAACGCTTACCGGTCTTCGCAAAGCGAATTTAGCCCTATTAGAAAAACGTTGAGCGATCGCATTAGCGATCCGAAAAAATGGATCGCTATGCGATTTTGTCGTTATGCGGTGCGCTCGTTAAGCGAGGCACCACTGTACTGCACAGTGGTGGAGGCTGGGGTTTCATTTAACTGGGGCTTATTTGGGGTTAGGGCTTATATTACGAGCATCCTGAAAAACCATACTAGGGCTTACAGTGGACCCTTGACTTACAGACGTCTTGACTTACAGACTTTTTGAGTTACAGACTTCTCTGGCCGCAAAATTTAGGTTTGACTTGCAGACTGAGATTTGACTTACAGACCAGAAAAAAAAAACAAAATGGAACAAAAACGGCCTGTTACGGGATTAATCGGTTTTCAATGCACTGTAGGTCAATGGAGACTTGACTTACAGACTTTTTGACTTGAGAACCGCCTTCCAATACGGATTAAGTTCTCAAGTCAAGACCCCACTGTATTTTCAGGTTAGGTCTTATTTTTGGGGAAACATGGTAGTTACATATACGTACAGAATTGCTTTCAGAATTCTACTTCTGTAAACCCTATGATGGCATTGCAGAAGACTGCAGGCAACCCAGACATTGCTCCATAAAAATTTGGTATACAACACAGTATGTTATTGACAATTTCTAATGTAAAAGTTTATAGTTCATTAATTTGATTTTCTCTTCCTCCCCCTCTCCTCAATTTTAGGGAACTGTCGTCTTTTCATACCGATTAACTAAACTTGGAAATGGGACACCTTTCTTCAAAATCGTACTTCAAGGTATTTAAGCATAATGTGTGCAGTTGTATTCACCATAGTGTGCGCGCACAGAAGGTCAAAAGTGTAGGTTAAAAGACAGAGTGATCCTAGCAGAGGACTAAGAGGGAAAGGAGAATCTGCAAGTTTAAAAAGCAGTTGTAATCATGGGAGGATTTGTTAGAGAAGAGAGTATGTGTGAGCTGAATGCTGAAAAGGTGGGCTGTTGTCTTTCGCAAAAAATTACCCTTATTAAAATGTATGATGCCACTGACTAATTATTTATCTTGTCTCTTGGTGCTTTCCTTATTGATCTGGCTCGCCAGAATGATTTGTGGTGTTGGAAGTTTTGGTTATAGCACGAGTAGACAACAAGTGGCTCTCTAGATGTTTCCAGATGGATGGCTTTGTTAGTCTTTTGCAGAAATAAACAACAATAAAGAGCCCCATGGCATATTAAAGACAAACAAATTTTGTTCAACACAAGCTTTCATGGACTATAGCTCACTTCATCTGATGAAGTGAATGAAAGTTCATTAAAATGTATGCTAAATAAAACTTTCACTTCTTCATCTTGGGCTCTGTGAATGCACACATATGGGTCTTGTCTGCGCCTGTGCTGACGATCTCGGAAGATTCTAGAGCTAAAAGTAACAATTTTATGGTGTGATCTCCCATGAGACACATGCTCCTCCCACCTACCTTTCCCCTCAGTTCCTTTTTTCTGCCATGCTGAAAGGTTCTATGGAAGAGAGAGTGCGATATTTTGGCCTTTTTTCTGCTGCTAATAAGCAATTACAGTGGTGCCCCACAAGACGGGCGTTTGACGATGAAATCGCATCACGATGATCTTTTTGCGATCGCAAAACAATGTTCCCTATGGGGGAATTTCGCTTTGCGATGATCGGTTCCCTGCTTCGGGAACTGATCATTGCAAAGTGATGATTTTTAACAGCTGATTGGCGGTTTCAAAATGGCCACCGGGTAAACAAAATGGCCACCCACTGTGTTTTTGCACGGATTCCTCGCTGTACAGGCAGCGAAAATGGCCACACTGTGGAGGATCTTCTCTGGATGGTGAATTTGAAGCCCCTAGAAACACATTAATCTGGTTTTAATGTGTTTCTGTGAGCTTTTTAAAATTGCATTACGACTTTTTCGTTCTACAGCGATTTCGCTGGAACGAATTAACGTCGTAATGTGAGGCACCACTGTACCTCTTTCAATTATCTACTCAATGATCTTTTCCTATTCTGATCTCCCGTGAGTTATTGCCTCTTCGATTGCCCCTACAGTTCTCCAGATTTTTCCCCTTCTCTTCCCTGGGACTTTCAGCTGTCCTTTCCTCCCTTCCTGCCCTTTATGGCCTCTTCAGCTCTTTTCAAGCACTGCGTCGGCTGCAATAGTAAAATTCCATCCAACGACGGCCATGATAAGTGTTTATTCTGTTTGGGTGAGGAACATCAAACCCAGTCCTGCGTGGCTTGAAAGGTTTTTAACAAACCCGCGCTAAAACACAGGCTACAAAGATTATGATCTCACCTTTGGGAAAAGAGCCATGAACCCTGCTGCCTTTGCTCCCAGCGAGGCTCCGCATTCCGAAGCAGCTCCACCGCAGCAAGCTTCATCTGCCACCCCGGGGCATTCAACCCCTTCGCCCCGCTCCAAGGAAGGCTCCGATACATCTAGGGCTTCCAAATCTAAAGCCACGAAGGAGCACGAATAATCTAAGAAAAAGAAAGAAAAACCTGTTACCAAAAAGTCTAAAAAAGTTAAACCTGTTCGTCTGGATCCACCCAGAGAACATCCACCCTCTCCGATTGCAAAATTGCAACCTTTTCTCCCATTCTGAAAACATATCACAAACGACAAGAGGGTTCTTAATATTATTTCATCAGGTTATCGTATTGAGTTTGAATCTGTTCCTCCTTTGGGCAATTGTAAATTTATTCCATACTCCAATGCCCTTCAAGAAGAAATTTCCACTCTACTTAACAAGCAAGTCATTATTTCGGTTCCAATTAATGACTCCCCTTATGGTTTCTACTCCAGATATTTCATGGTACCGAAAAAAGACAGAGGCCTCCGTCCAATCCTCGATCTAAGGGATCTTAATACCTATATACGACCTCGAAAGTTTCGAACGCTCACACTTGACACCATTATTCCCCTTCTTTCACAGGGGGATTGGTTCATCCTGATCGACCTCAAGGACGCCGATTTTCACATATCCAGCCAGCCAGCCCACCACAGGTACCTCCGTTTCCACTTCAACAACTGGGCTTACCAATTCTGCTCCCTCCCATTTGGACTCTCAATGGCCCCAAGAACTTTTACAAAGTACATGGCACCGATTGTGGCTTTCCTCCGCCTCCAGGGTATCCACATCTACCCTTACATCGACTTCCATTCTGATGCAATCTTGATAGCCCCCTGGTGGCTGAGATAACCATGGTTCCCTTACCTGCGATCGATCTCGATGGACATACTTCAACTCCCTCTGCTCTCCGATCTTCTGACGTTGGACGGCGGGATGGTCTGCCACCCAGACCTATCGTCTCTTCACTTGACAGCTTGGAGGATACTCCTGACCTTCAATCAGTCATAGATCCAGCTCGAAAGCCGTCCACCAGACTCCTGCATGAAAACAAGTGGAAATCCTTCCTTAAATACACGACAGACAACAACTTACCTGCCATACCTGTCTCCATCAAAAACTTACTCACTTACCTTCTTCATCTCTTTAATTTGGGCTTATTTCTCCCAACTCTCAGAGTTTATATTGCAGCGATTATCGCACACCAACCTGATGACTCCTCTTCTGCAAGACTTTTCTCTCAATCAACTGTAAAAAGGGACCTAACAACAGCCGCCCCCACCTCAACGTATTACCCCTCAATGGTAACTGCAAATCATTCTTAATGCGCTTATGCGCCCTCCATTCGAACCCATGGCCACTTCAGACCTCAAACTGTTTACCTTCAAAACGGCATTTTTGGTAGTTGTCACTTTGGCTAAGAGAGCCAGTGAGCTTGCTGCTCTCAGGTTGGACCCTCCTTTCACCCAGTTTCATCCCGACAAGGTGACTCTGTACTTTGATGTCTCTTTCCTCCCAAAGATTGTAACTGATTTCCATACAAACCAACCAATAATTCTACCCTCCTTCTTCAAATCTCCTTTATCTCCACTAGAGCACATGCTCCATAAGACTGATGTTCGACGTTCCTTAGCATTCTATTTGAACAGAACGAAGGACGTCCGGACCACCAACAGGCTATTTATCTGTTTCCATGGTCCTAACAAGGGAAGCCCAGCATCTTCACAGTCTATCTCCAGATGGACAGTGCAGACCATATCCCTTGCTTACCAACTGTCAGGAAAACCACCACCTGACCAGCTCAAGGCTCATTCAACTAGAGCACTTTCTACTTCAATTGGCTTCCAGTGTGGCACAGACATTCCAGATACCTGCCGTGCTGAAACCTGGTCCACTCCGTCAACCTTTGTCAAGCACTACCGCCTAGATGTCAGAGTGTGCACTAATGCTGGTTTTGGCAGAGCTGTCTTAGCTTCCTTTCTACCGTGACGTCCCATCTGCCGGTAAGTGAAGCTTGCTAGTCACCCATATGTGTGCATTCACAGAGGGCACGATGAAAAACACAAGGTTACTTACCTATAACCATAGTTCTTTGAGTGGTCCTCTGTGAATTCACACTACCCACCCATCCCTTCCCTCTATCTCTCATGAGGCCTTAATAATTCTATACCTTTGCCCGGCAGACTTATTTTAGGAACTGAGGGGAACGGTAGGTCAGAGGAGCATGTGCCTCATGGGAGATCACACCATAAAATTGTTACTTTTAGCTTTAGAATCTTCTGAGATCAGCAGCACAGGTGCAGACAAGACCCATATGTTTGAATTTACAGAGGACCACTCGAAGCACTATGGTTACAGGTAGGTAACCTTTTTTAAGGTGCCATAATCTTTTTCCTCTAGCTGTTATTGAACTACAACTCCCATCACTTCTACCCATATAGCCAATGGTCATGACAGTTTAACAACATCAGGAACAGTGATTTCTGAAGGGAGCCCAGATGTTCTCAGACCTACAGCTCATAGAAACCCTGGCCATTGGTTGTGTTGGCTGGGAATTGTAATTCAAGAACATCTGAGGCCCTAAATTTGGAGGACCACATGTTTCCTAGCTCTGATGTATGTATCCTGGCAGGATGTCAGCTTATTCTTTGCTTATTCCTATGGGCCACTTACTGTATAAAGAATTGTGAATCACCTTCCTTATTTTCTGTGATAAAAGTGAATTTTATACACATTTTTGGGGAACTGTTCGAATATCCCTGACGTTCCAAATCTGTTAATATTCCCGGTTTTGCCACCTAAAACCACTGGGGCATGACTTTTCTTTGTTGAATTCAGATAAATATCAGAATAGCACTGTTCATGTATATCTTTCCAGGATCAGAAAACTCATCTTCCGAAGCACATACCATCAATATTTTTGTGTTTGGGAAGCTGGCGGAGGAATGTGCCAAAGCTATACATCAAGGGGTAAATCTTTAATTTTTCTCCTTAATAACAATAAGAGAGAGTATGCCTTTCTGTCTGTCTTTCTGATAGTTCCAAGACACTGAAACCCAGACTGCAATTTGGCCTCACTCCTTAGGATGCCTTGAAGGCATGTATCTTTGAGCAATTGGGTAGTATGACACAGGCTTACTATATCATACAGTCACAGCCAATTTATTTTCATTATCTGGGACTTTTATTTTTGCCATAGATATATTGCTTCACAAGGAACACAGGGTGTAAAGGGATGAATAATAGGAATCAAGAAGATTCTCCTTGTGTATTATTTAACTACTCACTCTACAAGCAGAAGTAACCACACAGTTTGTAACTGATAAGCCGGAGTTACAGTGGTTCCTTGATTTATTGTTTTGTGTGAATGTGGCCTACGTGAGAAGCACTCTGCTCAGAATTTTCTGTACGTTAGAAAAACCATTGAAAGGAAAAAGATTCTCATTGGACCATTTGTCCAATTTACCTACATTTATTTTACCTGTTTCTCTCCCTTCATTTGCTTCTCTTAGGTATGCTTTCTTTGGGAGCAGACTTTGGACATAATCTTCCTCTTAAGCATATTCTTACCCTGTTTCCCTGAAAATAAGACAGGGTCTTATATTAATTTTTGTTCCAAAAAATGCATTAGGGCTTACTTTTAGGGTATGTTTTTTTTTCATGTATAACAATCTACGTTTATTCAAATACAGTCGTGTCATCTTCTTCTGATAGCTGCGCAGTGGCGGAAGGCAGGATTTCACTTAACTGGGGCTTATTTTTGGGGTAGGGCTTATATTATGAGTATCCTGAAAAATTCTACTAGGGCTTATTTTCAGGTTAGGTCTTATTTTGGGTGAAACAGGGTAGATATGTCATAAATAATTCTAGACTCTACAGCAAGTGTCTGATGAATATCAGCTACAGTGGGGTCTTGACTTAAGAACGGCTTGAGTTAACATTTTGACTTAAGAACCACTCTCATAGGAAAATATTGACTTGACTTACATACTTAGATTTGAGTTAAGAACTGAAAAAAAAACACGTGGGAGGCAGGGAAAGTGCAAAATTTGAACTTTCAGTTAACTGTTGGCCAGTGAAAAGGGTGCCTGTCTGCTTCCTCACTCCTCCCAGTGTTTAGAGAGTGGATTGGGAGACAGTCTTCAGACTGCCTGGTACTGTACTGCCTGGACTGTCTTTTCCCTGCCTTCCCTGAACCTTTCTTGACCTAAGAAAAAAAGAACCAAAATATCCCCCTCTAGTGGTCGAAGGCAGAATAGCAGCTTCCCATTAGTTTCTATGGACGGAAAAGAGCAGATGGTTTTCAGTGCATTCCTATGGGAAATGCAGATTTGATCTGAGAACTTTTTGACTTGAGAACCGCCTTCCAATACGGATTAAGTTCTCAAGTCAAGACCCCACTGTACATTTTGATTTCATATAGATGCTAGGTTTCTCTGACATGAACTGCTGTTGAACTAAATATGTCAGATAATGTCAGTGATTGTTTTTGGATTGTATGAGTAGTACGTCTTCTAGTAAGTGGATATTCTCTGTAGCAAAAAGGAAATTCAGTACAGTACTTATAGTTTGTTCTGTAGGCTATTTCTTGCTATGCTTGATTTATGCGCAATGTACTGTACATTGCTGAGTCAAGTTGGTATGAAACTGGCCTGCTTAATGAGGCTAGAGGTTAGCTAACAATTGATTATTAAATGGCCCCAAATCCTCAAAAAGAATTTAATGCTCAAAATCATTTGACATTTGAAGATAGAAAATGCCTAAGATAGAAAATCATTTACCATGCTGGCTGGGGCTTCTGGGAGAATAAACCTAAAACTGCTGCATCAAAGACCTCCGCTGCTCTGATTTCCATACTCTTTTCTTCTTCTGCCTTCTACTGTTGTCCCATCCCGAGCCATTCTGCAAGATGTGATTACTTTTCAAGTAGATCCTTAGGGAATGCAGTATGCAGAAGGGAACAAGTAGGTCTTCTTCTGTTCATGCTACTTCTCTGAATCCAACCCTGCAGATATTGATCAATTCTTTGTGTCAGATTTTATGTTATCTTCATGTGTTACTGCTTCTTTATGTTCTGCATCTATTGAGAACTGAGCTCCAGCTACTGAGAGTTGACTGTTCTTGCTTGGACTGGTTTCCTGGTCTAGGTCATCTGTGAGAAGCAGCATAGGTCTGATGTCTGTTCCCAAAGAAAGCATACCTTGTTTTGTTACCACTTGTATATACATCTCATAGTATTCAAGTAGTAATCACACTTTACACTCTGACAGTTCTTACTCAGAGCCAGTTCATAAGAGGGTTAATAAACACGTAGGCCTTTGATGCAAAGTTCCAGTCCCGCCCGAGTCTGTTCTAGAGAGGTAGGAGACCATCCACAAGAGTGTGTGAGCTGGCACTGATGAATGTGGAGGAAGAGAGATATGCAAACACTGCTCCACTGGCTTCTGGCTTGCTTAATTTTATATTTATGCCACTGGAGAGAGCTCCTTAGTTTGAAGAAGGCCAACACTGGGACCCATCCATTGACTGAAACGATATAGCCCTAAATGTGTTTGCTCAGAAGTATGTCCCATTCAGTTCAATGGGCCTTACTTCAAAATAAATGATTATAGAGTGAAAGCCAAAATTTTTCTTTCTGCTTTGAGTAAGGCACGGGATACGTGAAATAATATTTTTATTGTGCTAAGTATTTACCCTTTTCGAAATATAGAGAGTTCATTTGGTATAGGTGTTCAGAACAAGAACAGTTTATTTGTACAGAATAATAGCTGGATCGTAATCTCTTAGGGTAGACTGCTTATTTCATACAGACAGTTTGATTTAGCATTATCCAAACAAAATGGCTTGAGGAACAATTTGCATATATATTTCTTGACAAAGACGGAAAGTACAGATATGGAAGAAATAATAACACAGTCTTTCAGTTACACATTCTTCCCTTTCCTGCTCAAGAAACCATGGTAAGTTTGAAAGTAAGTACAGTACAATATGTCTGAGGGTATCAATCATGCTAGCTGTGCCACTCATTAAATAGAAGATGGTTAGCTTGATAATTAGGTAAAGATTCCCCTTGACATTTAGTCCAGTCGTGTCCGACTCTAGGGCGCGGTGCTCATCCCCATTTCCAAGCCATAGAGCCAGCCTTTGTCCGAAGGCAGTTTCCGTGGTCGCGTGGCCAGCGCAACTAGACACGGAACGCTGTTACCTTCTCACCAAGATGGTACCTATTTATCTACTTGCATTTTTACATGCTTTCGAACTGCTAGGTTGGCAGGAGCTGGGACAAGTGATGAGCACTCACTCCGTCATGTGGATTCGACCTTACAACTGCTGGTCTTCTGACCTTGCAGCAAACAGGCTTCTGCGGTTTAACCTGCAGCACCACCATGTCCCTCTCAGCTTGATAATTAGCTGCTTGTAAAAGCAAATTTGGATGAGTTTGTTCAGAACACAGAGCAACTTCTTCTAGGGTTGAAGAACACTTTTCTTGTGACCTGGTGCTAGTACAGCTTTCCTCAAGTAGATGCCCTATAGAAATATTAAACTGCAGCTCCTATCATCTGTATGCTGGGTGTTGGATGTCAGTGCTTCCAGAGGATACCTTGCAGGTGAAGGCTGCCTTAGCACATAATCAGAATTTTGAACTTCAGAAAATATTTTTAAAGTGAACTAATCTCTGCAGCCTTTTCTCATGTAGAGCAAGCTAAATTCCTTTTTGATCCATCTTACCATAGGATATGAAAATGATATATCTTTTCTGTGAAGCACAATGCAAACTTCATTTCTAAGCAGACTGGAGTAAGTAGACATCTTGAAGTTATGCCCAGTTATAATTTATAATGTCACTCACAGAGCTTGGGAAATTTTTGAACTACAATTCCCAGTGTTCCCTGCCAGTATGAGCACTGGCTGTATTGCTGGTGGGTACTGGGAGCTGTAGACAAAAATTACTCTTCCAAGCTTTGGTCACTCAAAATGTTTTGCCAGATTTAGAGGAAATTAGGTACCTTCACTGGCTAGCTTTTTCAGCACAGAAGCTGTATGGTGTTCTGCATGCCTGTACAGTCGTGCCCCGCTTAACGATTACCCCGTATAACAATGAATCTGCTTCACGACAATGTTTTTGCGATCGCAAAACAATGTTTTAAATGGAGTTTTTTCGCTTTGCGAAGATCGGTTCCCTGCTTCAGGAACCAATTCTTCGCATTACAACGATCAAAACAGCTGATCGTCGGGTTTTCATAATGGCCACCGGGTGCTCAAAATGGCTCCCCGCTGTGTTTTTGGACGGATTCCTTGCTCTACAGGCAGCGGAAATGGCCACCCCATGGAGGATCTTCGCTGGACGGTGAGTTTTTCAGCCCATTGGAACACATTGAACAGTTTTCAATGTGTTTCAATGGGCTTTTTTATTTCGCTTTACGACGTTTTTTGCTCTACAGCAATTTCGCTGGAATGAATTAATGTCGTTAAGAGAGGCACCACTGTAAATGTATTATAGAATGAACACTAAGAGCTATAAGTTACCAAATTAGCTCTTCTACCATGACATTCATTAAAGTATCTGAAGCTTAATTAGTGGCTGGTGCTTTTCTTAATAAAAGAAGTGTTAAAAAGAAGGCTCAGAGCACAGAGAGATCAGTACTAAGCATCCTGTAGCCCGTGAACTAGAAACTTCAAACAGCCGGAGTGAGTTAGCATTGCAGTACTTAGGCCTTCTTTGTGATATGATTATATTTACTGTGCTTCCAAAATGTGTATGTGGTTTTTTAAATGTTTATCATGATTGTGATAGAGAGTGGATAATCTCATTTCTTTCCCTTTCCCTTAAAAAATCATTGTGTGTGGGTTTTTTTAAAGCAATATTAGGAAATCTGTTACTATTTTAAATAAAGTTAAGGATTTAAATGGTACATGGATGTATGAAAAGGGAAGGATTTTCTAAACAAAGACAAAGGCGGTAACCTAGAAAGGATATAAACATGACCTTGCAGCAGCTTTACTCATGCTGCTTATGCCTTTAAAGCTTATAACAACAAATGGGCTTGATACTAAAGTGTTAGTCACATATGTTTAAAATATGCCTGTATCATCAGTTTTTGTAATATGCTCCTTGAAATATTTCCTTTTTTATTAAATTATAATCTCAAACAATGGAAGTCATATTGGAAGTTAGCTAGAGTAAGTGTGAGTTCTGCATTATATATCCCTCATATTATATGTAGGTACTGTATTTTGCACTCCATAAGACACACTTTTTCTCCAAAAAGGTGGGAGGGAAAGTACATGCGTCTTATGGAGTGAATGCAGTAACCCAGGGTTCAGCCACCACCACCCAAAAGCCTCCCAGTGCCATGCTGGGAGGCCTCTGAACTGGCAGCAGAGACTGCTTTCTGTTTGGACCTCACCATTCTGCACTGCTAGCTTTCTAGGATCTGCCTCCTGCAGCCCACCTGGAAAACCAGCAAGGCAAACAGGCCTATGGCAGCAAGCAGTGAAAATAGCAAAGGACCAAAGAGTGGTTCTAGAAAGACCAAGGGAAACCACAAACACAATCTCCCACTTAGGCAGTTGATTTTCCCACATTTGGGGAAATCACAGGGGTCAGCTCATCCAAAGTGCAATAGATGAGCCTTACCCTGGGAAAACCACTTTTACAACAATGGTATCTCCCCTGCCACGTCTGAGTTTGAATGGCCCCTAAGCCTCCTGGCCCTTTGTGTGCACTATCCCCCAAAGGCATGGTGACCGCTGGCTGCACCTCCTGATCAGAACAGTGCTGCACAGCCCCAGTCCTGAAAGAGGCCAGGAGAGCTACTCAGTGTTTTGGGGTGCCCCACAGGACCCCCATCAGGGGCTAGATGTTCCTCCCACAATCCTCCACTGCACAGATATTAGCATATCTGCCTGCTTGCATCACCCAGTAGGCTTCTCTATTGGAGAAGCAAAGCAGGAAGGAGGAGTCTCTTTCCCTTCACCTTCTGCAGAGAAGTTAGACCATGTAACTAGCCAGACATTTTGAGAAGCAGAGAGAGAGAGGGAGAGGGAGAGAGGACAGAAACAAAAGCTTCTAAAATTGGCAGTAACTTAAACAGGCCTGAGAATGGTGAGTGGAAGATAAAGTTACTACTGAGAGCCTGCTAGAATAGCTCTCTGTAGTTCAGAGCTTTGCAGGAAGCTGCATCACTTCATCATAAATTAGGCCTAAATAGAAGTAATTTTGCAGATATTTAAAACATTAAGGGACCGGGGGGGGGGGGAGGCTAATGTGTATTGTTAGCCAAATTTCATTCTGAAGCACAGAATGATTAAAAAGGCACTGAGCACATGCAGAATAAAGTTCAAAAGGGAAACCAAAAAGGGACCTAACACTCCTTTCCTTAATATATTACCACTAGGGCTACAGGTTTTATTTGGTGTATTAGCTTGCTACATTAGCTGAGTCAGTTTTTATGGAGCAAGGCAATTTGAATTGCAGAGGGCAGATCTAAATCACAGATCTGAATATGTTCAAGTAAGGCTTTGAAATCTTGAAAATTGGTTTAAGAACCCAACATTTCATAAATAGCATTTCACATGTACACACACACAACTGGAAATAGAAATTTTAGTAGTATTTTTGTGTTAACAAAAGCTGCATGGTGTTGCTCCCCCTGTTTTTATTGGTTTTTCTTAATCATTGTTGTTCTACAATATTGCTGGTAGATTTTATCTTTTCATTGTGATTCCCACTACTGTATTTTATCCTATTGTAGTCTCTAAAATTGGACAACCATCTGTCAGATCTGCTCTGATTTGGATTCCTGCATTGAACCAGGGGTTGGAATTGATGGCCTTATAGGCCCCTTCCAACTCCATTATTCTATGATTCTGTGCTGCTTTGAGATTATATTTGTAAAAGGAAGCAGTATATGTGGTGATGAATAAGGGGCACATTTTTCTTGCAGAGTATGGGAACTCATTCTACCAGTGCAAAACAGAAAAGGCTAGCATATAGCATTCCTTTTAAACTAGAGGTAGTAAAATATGCTAAGGAGTATGGAAACTGAACAGTGCACAGACATTTTGGGCCTCCTCATCTGAAAAAAATGATTAGAGAGTGGAGGAAACAGGAGGATCAGCTGCAAAAAGCTGATAAAAGTAAGCACACTTTCTGTGGACATGCTGCATGCTGCAAAGTAAAGAACTGAATGATGGAGAGAGAAAAAACTTGCTGTAAGGAAGGAAGGGAGGAAGGGAGGGAGTGGAAGTGAGGCATGCTTTACTGTTTGCTTACACCTGTGCTGGTGGTAATTTCTTCATCATAGCTCTTATTGACTACCCAGCAACAATCTGTTTATTCATCTCTTTCAGTGCAATAACAATTCATTATAAGTGTTAAAACTTGAGATGGTACTGTAATTCCCACTCATTGTGTGTCATCCTGCTGTAGAAGTCTGCTTCATGATTCTCCACTTCTGGTACATGTATGACTTGTGAAATGACATGCTTGAGAATACACCAGTCCCAAAACTGTACTGTTAGTAGCAAGAAAGACATGGATTTTGTTCCTCCTTGGTGGTTGATATAAAGCATTGTAGTGTTGTTGTCTGTGGCTATTGGAATAACTTTGCCAACTACAAATTGTTCAAAAGCTCTCACTGTGTTGTACACTGCAAGAAGTTTGAGGTAATTGATGTGACAACATCTATCTATTGCTACTGCCTTATGAATTTGCCAGAATATTTTTTTCCGGTTTTCCTCTCCTAAAAATGAGGTGCGTCTTATTTGGAGGTGCGTCTTATGGAGCGAAAAATACAGTATATTGTAGATTCTTGGCCTTTTGGCTAAGATCAAGTCCAGGAAACGGGAACAATGGTAGAATATTGTTTACTGTGAAACTTAAAATATTCGTACAGTGGTGCCCCGCATAGCGACGTTAATCCGTTCCAGGATTAACGTCGCTATATGGAAACATCGCTGAACGGAACAAAAAACCCCACAGGAACGAATTAAACCCTGTTTAATTCGTTCCTATGAGGCAAAAACGCACCATTCAGCGAAGATCCTCCATAGGGCTGCCATTTTCGCCGCCTCGGTAAGCGAGGCGCGAAACGGGTGGCCATTTTGGAACCGCCGATCCGCTGGGTGGCGGGCTCTTGGGAAGGAGTGCGGGGACCTCCTCCACTCTCCTTCCCAAGCACTGGCCAGCCTTTCCCCCCAGCTGAGCAGCGGGCTCTTGGGAAGGAGTGCGGGGACCTCCTCCACTCTCCTTCCCAAGGGCCGGCCGGCCTTTCCCCCCAGCTGGGCGGCGGGCTCAAGTGGCGGCGGCGGCTGCAGGGTGGGGGGGTGTCCCGAAGGCTTCCAGGCAAAGGCCTGGAAGCCTTTGGGACACCCCTACCCTGTCCCCGCCGCCGGCAGCCACCCCGCACCGCCAACCCCAGCCGTGCTTGGACGCCTGGAAGTCCGAGAACGGCTGGTGTAGGCGGTGCGGAGCGGCTTCAAGCGGCGGCGGCTGCAGGGTGTGTAGCAAAGGCCTGGAAGCCTTTGGGACCCCCCTACCCTGCCCCCGCCGCCGCTGAGAGCCTTCCGAGCTCTCAAAGGGCTTTCTCCAATATCAGAGGGGGCCCTTTGAGAGCTCGGAAGGCAAATGTCGGCGGTGGCTTCGGGGTCCTTCCGAGGCCGCCGCCCACCGCTGACATTTTCCCCCAGCTGAGCGGCGGGGCTCCCGCTGAGCTGGGGGAAAATGCCCCTTCCGAAGGGGAATGCAGGCGATGGCTTCGGAAGGGTCCTTCCAAGGCCACCGCCGGCATCTTCCCCCAGCTGAGCGGCGTGGCTTCAAAGCTCCCACCGCTCAGCTGGGGGGAAATTGGGCTATGGGGAAAAATCGCAAAGTGATTTTTCCCCATAGTCAGCATCATAATGCGATCACAAAAGCGATCACAAAATCCGCATCGGTATGCAGATTCATCGTTAAACGGGGCGCTCGTTAAGCGATGCACCACTGTACCTATGATCCTAACTCTATAAGGCTAAAATTTCATCCCAGCCTTTTGGAAGGTTAGGATAGTCCAGTCAAGTGTATGCAAGTCTGAGTCAGCAGCCAAGCGCCAGTGTTACTTGCATTTCAGGAAGCTTGTAAATGCTGAAGTAGGAATAAAATATCTTTAATCATAGCTTTTTTGGTATATGGCTTATTTCATCTTTTTTCAGAAACTTAAAACCGATAGGCTTATTGTTGAACAAAGGTGGTTCACAGTGCCTTTTTCAAAGTCTCTTTGCTGGGGAAAAAAGTAATCAAATTAGATAACATACAATTCGAAGTATTGTGTGTGCTTGCCCCCCCATCTTGTTTTCCATGTTTATCACATTGTTTGTTGTTTTAAGGAGTTTTTTTTAATTGAAAAAGAAATTTTATAGAACAGTGATATAAGTAATGTGTTTCGCACTTATTGTACTGAACAGGATTCATTGCACGTTACACTATATTTTCATTTGTTTTACATTTTTCAAATTTTTTTGGTAGCAATTGGATGTCTGTACCATTTAAGATAGACGTCCTTTTGCCAGTGAAAACATTACAGTTTGGAGTTTTAAATCATTTAGAGGAGTATTGTCGGAGACTGCTGAAGTAGCAAAAAGAGCAATCATAGTGCAGTGTTTTTTTCTAAAACTGTCAACTTCAATCAGAAAGCTCTTTTATTTATTGTAATCAAATAAACACATAAACAAAAGGCATGGCTGTAAAAAGCTAATGGGAATGCTGCTAGTACAAGAGTGAATGCAAAGAAAGAGGCTCAGAGGCTAAAAATGCTTCTCAGGAAGAGCACATCCATCTCATGATATTTAGAGGGTACAAACAAAATTGAGATGGCACTTTGGAACTCAGGCAGTGCCAGAATTAACTAAAGTTGAAGGAGCCTTTAAGTTACATTGCAATTCCCTGTGCTCAGTTTTATTTTCTAAGATCTCCTGTTTAGTTTCCTTGCCTGTCAGTGAGGCAGTTTGCCAACCATCTCTTCTTTCCCTCCTCTCTCAATTTCCCTGGAAATCTGCAGTGAGACATGCAAGGCAACCTACTTTCCTTTTACTCTTCTTCTTTCCCATTAACCAGATTTTCTGTAGCCCAGTGGCTGCTGATAATTAGTGAGTTTTGTTGGCAAACTCTCTGTGTTAGATAATCCAGCTGCCCACTCAAAGTTTAAAAAAAAGGCAGAACATCAAGTGGGTTGACTTTTTATCGAGTCAGCTGGAGAGGTGAGTCCTCTGAGATGATGGTTTCTCACAGCAGTTCAAGCCCCTGGCTGAACAGTGTCATTGTTTGCATAGTCTGGGCCTTTCCTTCTCCAAGGTAGTTCTGAAGAAGAAGCCTCAGGTGTAAGCCTTGTTGCCTCCTTTCAGATTTTTGCAATCTGATTTCTTGGCCTTTTTGCGGCACACTGTGATCAGGCTCTCAACTCTGAGCAAGCAGGTATATATCACACAACAGAAAACATAGTAAGAAGTACTAGGAGGCGGGGCTTTGTCACAGCAGGATTGGTCGGATTTCAGGAGGCTCCTGAAACTAACAGAGACCACTCAGTTTCAACCTCAGATTTGGAGGGGAAAGGACGTATACTACTGTGTTTTCCTGATAATAAGACAGGGTCTTACATTAATTTTTGCTCTAAAAATGCATTAGGGCTTATTTTCAGGGGATGTTTTATTTTTTTCATGTACAACAATCTACATTTATTCAAATACTATCATGTCATCTACTGGTTGCAGACAATGGTGGAGGGCAGGGTTTCACTTAACTGGGGCTTATTTTTGGGGTAGGGCTTATATTACTGGCATCCTGAAAAATCCTACCAGGGCTTATTTTCAGGTTAAGTCTTATTTCCGAGAAAACAGGGTAGGAGAAGTGAAAGTCTGAAGCAACAGAATCTGACTGAGAAGGGGGGAGACGCGGGAGATCCCTGGATTGGCCTCTCTTTGAAGTCGCAATCTGAAAAACCATATTGACTAGAATGTGAAGTAAGTGGCTTGTTTTACATATAGAACTCCTAAAGACCTAAAACAATGAGAGACTGGGTGTAATTTTTCAGAGAAAGTGACTAGATCTGTATCTGGCCAGACCTGTGAACACTCCCCCCCCCTTCATCTGGGGCTTGACTGAGAGAAACAGAAAGAAAGGGGGAGGAAAAAAACAACTCTGCTTCTCGTGCGGCAATAAAACTTGTTCCTGTAGGACAATATAACCATGAATTACTGGTGGATTTAAATCTCCGAAGCAGCCAGAAACAGTATTGGGAAAAGCCCTTCCTCCTGTCAACCTTTTGCCCCAAGCTACTATTGTGAATGACCATTGTGGTCACTACCTGCTGGAAAGAAATCCAGATAGTAACTCCAGTTATAGGACAACAAGATATCCCCAAGAATATTCAGAACATTATACTTAATGGACTGTACTAGATGAAAATAGATCAGGGAAACAGGGTAGGAGTTAGATCAGCTATTTGAACAAATTAAAGATGTGGGGACAGAAAATGAATTCACAGTCCAGATAGAGAAAAAAGTGAAACTACGACAGGGAATCACTCTTTTAAAACCGCAAACAGAGACAGACAATTTTATTTTTAAACTCCAGAAGGTTATAGAAGAAAAAGGTGAAGATACAATGCCAATTTGTTAATTCCCCTTATGGAGATGTCAGCAGCGGAAATGCATCAAATTACTATGAAGTTTGGAAGGGAGAAGAATCAAGATGATGGGACACATGCTGTGGCAGATGAGACAAGTGAGACAATATCTGGAGTGGATGAAGCTCTTGAGAATGGATGCATGGTCCATAAGATGGAAAATTAAAGACAACATGATAAGAGGGACACAAAATATTGTTTAGAATATGGAGATAGAGCAGTGGAGATAAATGTTAAATCTAAGAAGGTATTTTGTGGTGAAAGAATATATGATAAAATAAACAAATTAATGGTTATAATGATTTAGCAATAAAGCAATTTAGAATAAGTACGTCTTTGGTCTAGAACGGGCAGGGTATAAATCTAATAAAATAAAAAATAATGGGTATAAGATGGCAGAATAATACTAAAACTATAAAACTGGTAAACTTAAGGATAAAAAGAAAGAGAAAGTTGAAGAAAATGGAAGATTAGTAATGAGAAATACTATGGGAAATTATGTTGTTTTTTTCTCTTTGTATGATTTCCATATTTAGTACAATTGTATAAGCGGATGTAATAATATTTTTTGCTCTCTGGAATTTTAACTTTCTTACCCTCCCCCCCTTACCTGGCCCCCTCCTTGTACCATAACCCCTATAAAAATGAATAACAATGTAGAGAGAAAAAAGTACTGGAGTGCTAGTTCCCCAACTTGGTATTTTAAACATTGGTGAACTAGAGGTCTCAGATGCCTTGACCATTGATTATGATGGCTAGAGTTTCTGGAAGTCATAGTTCAATAACATTTGAGAATCACTAGTGCATAAGAATTGATGGCCCCTTTGCAAGCCAAAAGTGATATGCTTAAATAAAACCACTGGATAGAGTAATTCTTATGTATGAAGCTAAAGGGTCAATTAAAACCTTAATTTTAAGAATTAACTACAAATATTCCTATGGCTTTGTTCCTCTTTATTTTTTAAACTTGAGGTTACATGGTGAGGTTCATATTTGTTTGTTTAAGAGGAGCAAGAATTAAAAGTGCACTCTACCAGCAATATGTGCTATATAGGTCATAGTGATATGATGGTAGCTTGCGAAAGATACGTTTCTAAGTGGAATTTCCCATGGGAGATGTCAGGTTTGATCTTCATAAAAGGACACTATGGGTGGCAAAAAAGGAAGAAATCTTTCCTACCTATCTGTAGTGGGAGGTTTCTTTCAAGCCTAATTACTGCACAAGAGGCAATGTCAGTGATGGTGATGAGAGATCCGCACTTTAGCTGCAGTCCTTTTCAGAAAACACCACTAAGCAGCGAACTCCTCATTGACAGGAATAGAAAGGATGAAAGAACCCAAGAGTCAGCGCACACATACCTTGGTGCAAATAAAGATAATCTTTGTTCCTGAGAAGAAAAGTGAAGATTATTTATATTTATAGAAAGAAAGGTCTCAGCATGTCATATAATGGCTGTTTTAGATATACACACATATATATAGCAGAAAAGACATCACAATAATTTATATTTTTTGATTCATGTTGTTTTCAACATTAATTTTGAAAACTTTAAATTAGGCATCTGAGAAAGGCATGATCCAAAGACATTTTTTGATGCAAAATAGAATTTTTACACCAGAACGTGGTTGCTTTGAGCTTCATCAGGTGTGCTGCTGGGCATCAGTGCTTAGGATAGAATAAGGTGTGAGTTGCATCTTCTGTATTTCAAGGTTTTTACCCCAAGAAACTAATTAAGAGAGAAACTGTGGAGTGAGATGAAAGAACAGTTGTCTCCTTGACAGGCCATCCTCAGGAAAGGAAAATTGAAGATCTCTTTGTGAAAGTGATATATGGAGAATGTTGTGTATGTCTGAGCAGTAGGGCAGGGAATCTGTGGGAGAACAAGAGAAGGAGGGAGGTTGTTTATTTAAGAGTATTTTAGGAAAGGAAGACCTGCAGCTTCACACATTCCATGGCCAAGCAGTGTATGAGGCCTTCTAAGGCAAAAGCTTGGCTTATCCCGGGAATGTAAATATTCATGACACAATAATACTAGTATTACAGATACAGTGGTGCCCCACTTGACGATTACCCCGCTCCACAACGAATCTGCTTTACGATGAGTTTTTTGCAATTGCTATTGCGATCGCAAAATGATGATTCCTATGTGTATTCCGGTTTACGACAATCGGTTCCCTGCTTCGGGAACCGATTTTTCACTTAACGGACGATAAAAAACAGCTGATCATCGGGGTTTCAAAATGGCTCCCTGCTGTGCAAAATGGCTCCCCGCTGTGTTCAGGATGGATTCTTCGCTTTACAGTCATCAGAAAATGGCCACCCTATGGAGGATCTTCGCTGCACGATGAGGTATTTCACCCATTGGAATGCATTGACCGTTTTTCAATGCATTTCAATAGGTTTTTTACTTTCGCTTGATGACGATTTCGCTTAACAGCGATTTGAACGGATTATCGTCGTCAAGCGAGGCACCACTGTACATTGGTTGAGTGTGCTAGTATTTCAGCTATCAAGTTGTCTCACTTGATAAGCCTTGAAAATTGAAGCTTTAACAAGAGTATCTTCACATACCTGGGGTATATCTGCTTATCACGGAAAAGGCCATGTCCCCGAGATTACACAAATATCAAGCTTTCATGAATAAAATCGACTTCCTCAGGCTAAGCACACCTCCTTCATGGATAGTCAAGAAAAGATGTAGACAAAATTGATGATACATGTTTGTGAGAATTTTGTATTTAATCAAATAACCTTTTACACAGAGTCCTGTCCTCTGAAGATGCTGGCCACAGAGACTGGCGAAACGTTAGGAAGAACAACCTTCAGAACACTGCCAAAGAGCCCGAAAAACTTACAACAACCATTTTACACCCAAACTTTGTTTAGAGAGTTCTCGTAGCTTTATTGACTTCCCAGGAAACATTTTCCCCTCTCCTCAAGCATGTAAGCTCCATTACATCTACAATTTTTTTCAGCTGCGATAGAGAGGATAATTAGGTATTGATACTACAGAAAAGTACAAGAGGCAGTTTTATCCTCCGTGTGTTTAATCTGCATCATTTTGCTGCTTACTTTGATCTTAATTTAGTGAACACTATTTACATCTTTCAGTTTGCTTTTATTAAAAGCAATCTAAATTCTTCCACTTCATGAAATGAATCTTTGAATTTTAATTTCTTGCATTTTCTTTTAGATTAGTAGCAAGTGGGCTCTGCAACACATTTTTTTCAGGGCACTGCATTCCTCTTCAGGATTCCAGTCGGCCAACTCCTTTCCAGAATACTGAGTTATGTTTTTCCATGACCATCTCCCATGACATTCTTGGGGTTTCTCCTTAAATGTCACTTAGTATTCTTTGGCTACTTATTACCGTATTTTTTGCACCATAAGACGCACTTTTCCCCACAAAACGGGGGTGGAAAGTCTGTGCATCTTATGGAGCGAAGAGAACAGATTATATTTTCCTGTTTTCTTCTCCTAGAAAATTGGTGCGTCTTATGGAAAGGTGTGTCTTATGGAGCGAAAAATACGGTATATCTGCTCTTCAGTACACGGTTGATGCCAGGCCTGCTTCTCACAGTGGTTAACCATAAACCTCCAGTTGCCCCCTTCGGTAAATGCTCTAAAACGCCTGTTTTCATTTACTAATGTTAATTCGGCATTTTATGCAGGGATGGAGCTGTTTTGGCTACATGAGCACTCAAAGAATGAGTTCACTATTTATATTACTGATTATCATAGAATAATGAAGTTGGAAGGGGCCTATAAGGCCATCGAATCCAATCCCCTGCTTAATGCAGGAATCCAGATCAAGGTATATTTGACATAGGGCTGTCTAGCTCACCCCCTCCCAAGGTAATTGGTTTCATTTTCATACAGGTCTAGCTGTTAGGAAATTCTTCCTGTTTCGAGCTTCCTGTAACTTGAGCCCATTGTTATATGTCCTGTACCTGAATGATTGAAAAGCATATCCTGCATTTCCTCTGTAAGAAAACCTTTCAATTGTTTGAAGAGCACTATCATATCTCCTCACAATCTTATTTTCTCAAGGCAAAACATTACCAGTTTTTTTCGTCTTTCTTCATAGGGTTTGGTTTCCAACCCTTTGATTATCCTTGTTGCCCTTCTCTAAACCTGTTCCAGTTTGTCTACATCCTCCTTAAACTGTGGTGTCCAACACTGGGTATAATATTCAAAATGAGATCTAACAAGTGAGGAGAGGAACTAGTACTCATATGACTTGGAGACTGTACTTCTGTTAATGTAACCTCAAATAGCTATTGTCTTTTTGCTGCTTGACACTGTTGTGTCATATTCAATTTGTGATCTATAACAATTGCAAGATCTTTCTTACATGTAGTATTACTGAACCAGGTAACCCCTATCGTGCAACTGTGCATTTGGTTTCTTCAGCTATCTTTACCTCCAAGCTTGTGTCTCCCTTCCCCTTCCAATTTGGTTTAAAGCCTTCCTGTTGAGGTTCTTCATTCTGTGGCTAAGCACATCTTTCCCAGTCCTTTTGATATGCTGCCCACCATTTCTTAGCAGTCCCCCTTCCAAGAAGCATAGCCCATGATCCCAAAGTCCAAATCCCTCATGTCAGTGCCACCTTTGTAGCCAGTCATTTACCTGATCCCACCACCCTCTGTTTCTTTTGAAGAGTGAGGGGTAATGAGATTCATATCCCTAGACCTCAGGATCATTGAATGACAGTGGATTTTTTTTCATACCAAGAAGAATTTTATATCCCCTTTTCACATCAGCCGGAAACATTCCATAGGTTCAAACAATCGCAAAAATAGTTTCTCTTCCATTCCTTCCCTGCAGAAATAATATATATGTTGTTCCTATTTATTTTCACACTTTTTTCCTCATACATTAGAAGTTTTTGTTTCAAGCTGAGTATATTCCATGCAAGTATTATTCCATGATAGCTTCTGAGTGGTTTTTGACATTTTAAAAACTATTTCAGAATTCTGTAATGCAACATGCCATCACCAAAATCATTCTCCATAAAATGACATCCTTTGGTTTTCTGTCAGTTGTTTCTCAGCAGATGCCCTGTTTGAATAGAATCAAGAAGAGACTATGTGTGACAATTGCCCCATGTCACGCCTGTCACTCATATTCCGGATCTCATTTGCATGAGCCTATGAGAGAAGTGGAGGGGCGGAGTCAGGGGATATAAGAAGGTTTGGCAGAAGAGATGGAAAAGGGGGATATAGAATTTGCAGAGAGAGAGAGATAGGGTGATAGTGAGAACAGACACTAATAAAGATAAGCTAGTCAAGATAAATAGATAGAGCAGGTGGAGATTGGTTATGTGCCCAGATATATGGCATTTTAATGATTTGACTGTATGCATTGAACATCTGTGATTCTGATTAAATTTAATACATTTCAATAAATAAGTTCTGTTGGCAGTAACCAGTCAAGTATCTGACTAAAGTTCTTTATATATTGTGGATAAAGGAAATCCACTGGTGGCAGTGAGGAAAAGAGGGAATGTCACAATTGGTATCTGCAGGTGGGATGGCATAGCGTGAGCCCTTTGTTTGGTGAAACAAGCAGGGGCCACGTGGTAAACATCACACTGTGGTATCTAATTTTTTCCCCTAATCTGGACATGCATATTGACTAAGGGACCTCTTTAAAGAGTTGACTGTTCTAGTACTGTCAGATTTCTCCTGTTAAATGAATTATTTAAATCACTCATATTCAATAATGCATCATGTTAATTCCTGCACAGTTCACAGTTTTTGAATTTTTCAGCTGACTAGTCTTGTTTTGCTAGGGCTTTGTTTTGTTTTTTGGTAGCTCAATCTTCATGTTACAAAATGGGAGATTTCAGTAGCCCCCAGTAGTCAGAAATCTGCTTGAAGCAAATATCTCAGGATATGTCTTTAAAATTGCCTTTTTATTTATTTATTTATTTATTTATTGAACTTGTATCCCACCCATCTAGACAGTGTCTACTCTGGGTGGCTCACATCAAATAGAGTAAAAACAGTGAACATGTAACAACAATTTCACAACCATAGACAATCATTCAAGATGGAGGTAAAAGATAAATCAAGGGCATGCAGTTTTTAATCCTGGTTGTGGGCTGTTTATTTGCCACAGGCAATTGACTACTGGCTGGATAGCCCAGTGAGCGAGGTATCTGGCTACAGAGTTAGAGATTGGGAATTTGGATTCCATATTCTGACTACTGGGGGAAGAACAAGCCTGCGTAACCTTCCAGGAAAGGGAATTGTAAACCACTTCTGAGTACTCTATCTCCAAAAAACCCTGGAAGGGATAATCAGAAATGATTTGACAGCATATAATTGGCTACTAATAATTACTCTTATGTGGACATCTTCAGGTAATATTCAGACCCTGTTTTCTTGGACTGATCACTAGATGGATATGTTTTCAATTGCAATATCTGGGACATATCAAGTAATCCCCAACAGTGTTCAATCCACTGATGGGCTGCAGATCGTTTGGTCAGAACTTTCAACAATCACCAGCAACAACTATTAAAATAACGTGCTGTCTATTTAGCTTGAGCTTATGGCAGCCTTTTCAGGGTTTTCTAGGTATAGGATTGTTTATTGTTTCATCCTTCTGGGTGACGATTTGGAACAGAGGAACTTACCCAAGACAACCCAGGCTGACTGACTGTTTGCTTGGGAGGTACAGAGAGGTGCTGAACTCATTACACTTGGTTCTACAGCTAGGTATAGTAGGACACTTGTATCCTAGTAGGTTCAGTTCCCAGCCTCCACTCCATGGATGCCAAAAAAAATATACAGAAATAGCAAATGCTGTACACAGCTTAGTCTCTCTCTCCCTCTAGTGGGCAGTTTTCATAAAAACCTCATGTAAATACATATTTCTGGGATTGTTCTTTTACTATTTTCAAACCGCAGATAAATGAAACAGTGAACACTGATCCCATGAATACAGTGATCCTACTGTACTACAATTCACCGAGCAATCTGGCCAACACTGTAGCATAAAAAATACTATTTATTTTAGAAAGATCAAATCTATCCTTTGATTTGATGGTGTCACTCTTAGTTTCCAATTTCTGCGACAAGAAGCGTTTTGGCACTTGGCAAGGTTTCCATACTGACTGGGACCAAACTAAAATTCCACCATGCCAGTAACCAGTTGGGGGTTGGGGGGATCCTTTGGTGTAGATTTTGTTTCTTGTTACATGTATTGAAGTTGTATGCTTATTCTTTCCCACCATGGTTCAACAACTTCATTAACCCCACTCTGCAACATACACAGAGCACAAGGAGGCTTATAATCTCAAAAGAGGCTATATGAAGTGAGGAGAAGTGAAAAATATTTATGCATGTACTTAAAGCCAGTGGGATCCAGAGGATTTGCATTCATTATATTATGTGTCTTTTTTATTTTTATTTTTTTAAATCCTGTTTAGCTAGAATTACATCTCCCAAGAGTCTCAGGAAGTGTCTCTATACGAAATTATATTCTTTTTTCTCCTCCCCAGGAAGAAAGGAGGCAGATAAGAAATATTTCAGGAGAAAGGATGTAATTAACAATGTATTTCTCCTTCCAACAGGACATCCTTGTGGTCACTGGATTCAACTTGGTGAAGTCCAACAATAAAAATGACAAGCACGGCTGGCACCTAGAACTATCTGATGAAGTTGATTCAAAGATTTATGTACGTTGTGTCAGTTTATTTCTCTTGGATTTGTGATTTTATTACATATAGTAGTAAAAGTACTGTATATAAAGAGGTTTGGATTGAGGGGGGGAATATCAAATATCAACCCACCAAACCATGTTAGACACAGTTTTTCTATGGAGCAGGATTTCAGAGCAGTTTGGTATCATCTGAGGCTGCCACTCAAAGGTTGAGGAAAATCAGTGCCACTCTTTATCATATGGTAGGGCCAATGTTAGCTGTGGACTCCACACTTCGGGATGAAGTGTTCGCCCTGTTCAAACCACAAGCCATGGCAACTGCATATATGGATGTGTGTGCGCACACATATGCACAAACACATGTGCACTTATAAATATCTACATACATATACATATGGAATATAGCTAAATATATTGGATATTGCTGATGGAACTATAATTACCACTTGGTCATTATATTTAATTCAGCTACATTAATGCACATTTCATAGTGTTGTTTCCCTGTTTTTGAAGTAGAGGGAGCCTTTGCCAGATTTCTATTAATCTTAACATTGAAACGGAATTGTCCTGGGAAGTTACATATCTTCCCATGTCATATCATATATTTTTGATCTTATTGTCATATTTCTAGGATAGGAAATATGCTGTAAACCTATTTACATAGTGATGACTTAGTTTTAGAGTACAGATAAGAGCAAAGTGTTTTCTCTAGACTCGGGAGATTTCAGCTCAGTTCTCAGGATATTCTAGTAGCAAACACATGCGTCATAGCTGTCGTGGAGCACAGGTTTTGACATTTCTGTAGAATGTCAGGCTGGAAGGCGACCTAGATAAGGTAGCTGTGCAACTAGTTCTGCATCCCCAAATGAGATTTTATTTGCAGATTTGGCTTTCGTTTGTTAATATCTTCTTCATTAAACTGGTTGTTAATTTTTAAGATATAGTGGCCACTTTTCCCCCTTTCATTCATGTATTTGGTTGATGAAACTTTCCAGCACTTCATCTCCATGGTGGAGCAGCTTCTCCTTTTGAATGTATAGCAATTAGGACATTTAAAAAAAAACAGATACACTTCAAAAAGAGGCATAGTTACTTTTTCTTTTTTCTTGCAGCCACATTGCGTTTCGATGGAGCTTCCTCTGCTGTTTATTTTTGGATTTTTTTGTGATGGGGCTTCCTGTGTGTTGGTTTTTTTTTTCCAGCCCCATCGCGTTTCGATGGGGCTTGTTGTGTGATGGTTTTGTTTTGTTTTATTTTGTTTTTGTTTTTCTGCCGGAACAGATTAATGGGATTTCAGTGTATTCCTATGGGAAATTGTGCTTTGACTTATGACCATTTCGAGTTACGCCCATCTTCTGGAATGGATTATGGTCGTAAATCAAGGCACCACTGTAGAGGAAAATAATAGAAAGGGAAAAATCAGAGATTTGTTCAATAAAATTGGAGATATTAAAGGAACATTTTGTGCAAAGATGGACAACAAGGCCAGTGGAGGTGATGGCATTCCAGTGGAACTATTTAAAATCTTAAAAGATGACGCTGTTGAGGTCCTACACTCGATATGCCAGCAAGTTTGGAAAGCTCAGCAGTGGCCAGAGGATTGGAAAAGATCAGTCTACATCCCAATCCCAAAGAAAGGCAGTGCCAAAGAATGCTCCAACTACCACACAATTGCACTCATTTCACACGCTAGCAAGGTTATGCTCAAAATCCTCCAAGGTAGGCTTCAGCAGTATGTGGACCGAGAATTCCCAGATGTACAAGCTGGATTCCGAAGAGGCAGAGGCACTCGAGACCAAATTGCTAACTTGCGCTGGATTATGGAGAAAGCCAGAGAGTTCCAGAAAAACATCTACTTCTGCTTCTTTGACTATGCAAAAGCCTTTGACTGTGTGGACCACAACAAACTATGGCAAGTTCTTAAAGAAATGGGAGTGCCTGACCACCTTATCTATCTACTGAGAAACCTATATGTGGGACAAGAAGCAACAGAACTGGATATGGAACAACTGATTGGTTCAAAATTGGGAAAGGAGTACAACAAGGCTGTATATTGTCCCCCAGCTTATTCAACTTATATGCAAAATACATCATGTGAAAGGTTGGACTGGATGAATTCCAAGCCGGAATTAAGGTTGCCAGAAGAAATATCAACAACCTCAGATATACAGATGATACCATTCTGATGGCAAAAAGTGAGGAGGAATTGAGGAACCTTGTAATGAGGGTGAAATAGTAGAGCACAAAAAATCGTCTGAAACTCTACATTAAAAAAAAACACTAAGATCATGGCCACTGGTCCCATCACCTCCTGGCAAATAGAAGGGGAAGATATGGAAGCAGTGACAGATTTTACTTTCTTGGGCTCCATGATCACTGCAGATGGTGACAGCAGCCACAAAGTTAAAAGACGCCTGCTTCTTGGGAGGAAAGCGATGACAAACCTAGACAGCATCTTGAAAAGCAGAGACCTCACCTTGCTGTCAAAGGTCCGCATAGTCAAAGCTATGGTTTTTCCAGTAGCAATGTATGGCAGTGAGAGCTGGGCCATAAAGAAGGCTGACCACTTAAGAACTGATGCTTTTGAATTGTGGTGCTGGAGGAGACTCTTGAGAGTCCCCTGGACTGCAAGGAGAACAAACCTATCCATTCTGAAGGAAATCAACTCCAAATGCTCACTGGAAGGACAAATCCTGAAGCTGAGGCTCCAATACTTTGGCCATCTCATGAGAAGAGAAGACTCCCTGGAAAAGACCCTGATGTTGGGAAAGTGTGAAAGCAAGAGGAGAAGGGGGCAGCAGAGGACGAGATGGTTGGACAGTGTCATCAAAGCTACCAACATAAATTTGACCCAACTCCGGGATGTAGTGGAAGATAGGAGGGCCTGGCGTGCTCTGGTCCATGGGGTCACGAAGAGCTGGACGTGACTTAACGACTAAACAACAGCAATAACATGTATGCTAGGTATACGAATAGAAATTTTATTTCTAAAATAAAGATTACATTATTCTTAAAAATAGTTACATTTGTAGCATTGGATATTATGGCTGTCTAAAGCAGGCATTTGTAATATTCCTTGTTTGGTTCAGGGGCTGATCGTACAGAATGTTGAGATCACTTTCCGTTCTATAAGTCTGTGTTTGTATTATTTACCCTATATACTTGAATATAAGCCGACCCAAATATAAGCCAAAGCACCCAATTTTACTACAAAAAAATGGAAAACTTATTGACTCGAGTATAAACTGAGGATGGAAAATGCAGCAGCTGCTGGTAAGAGACATAGCTGACAGGAAAGAAGGGGGGTGGATGGATTTCCCTGGGCTTGTAAACAAATATGTCCTCACTGTGACCTCTGTTCAGAGTGGTCTTTGAAATACGTACTGACAAGCTGTCGGGAAAAAGTTTTCATCTACAGCTCCTTTATTTGGACATAAACTGCTATTATCCTCCCAGCACGGTGTCTTCCTGCGGAGTATGAAAAATGCAG
Organism: Pogona vitticeps; assembly: GCF_051106095.1. NCBI lineage: Eukaryota > Metazoa > Chordata > Lepidosauria > Squamata > Agamidae > Pogona > Pogona vitticeps. Next base: position 128,236,355 of record NC_135787.1, read on the forward strand.
TGTACTCAACCCAGGTCATTGGACCACCCACAGAGGCTGCAGGCACCCATAGATGAGTGGGGGAGTCCGGAGAACACCCGCACTGCAGGGGAGAACATGTAATTTTGACACTGACTCGAGTATAAGCTGAGGGGGTGGTTTTCAGCAAAAAAAAAAATAGTGCTGAAAAACTAGGCTTATACTCGAGTATATATGGTAGTTTATGTGAAAATGTCAATTAAAAGGCTTCATTTAAATTGTCTTTTGTTGGCTAATGCTGCTGGTGCTCTTTTCTTTTTCACTCCAGGTTTTTACTAGATCACCACACATAACAACTGTTTCAGAGACAGTAGCCATGGTAAGATTCAATTTTTGAGGATAGGAAGGTCTTGCAGTATCAGAGCTTCAAACAGATTTAGTTTTAGATATCTTTAAGATAAAGAAAGGAATCAGCTATAGATTTCATCATCCCACATTCAGCACCTTTGGAAGGTAACCTCCATTCTGGAAGATGTAAGACAGAATGTACTTCTCTGGACATTGTGCTTCACAGTGACACTTCAATTTTTTAAACTTCTTAAATGAAATTATTTTTTCATCCTTTTAAAAAAATCATTTTCACCTCTATATAGAAGTTCACCTGGCAAGTAGCATTGCTAGATTGAGCTAAATCAAACTATAGATTTGGGGACCCTGGCCAGTCTGTTTTATTTCCTGAGCATGCTAAAATTGTTGGAGATGTTCTGTGCAAGTTTTCCAGCTGCTGTCAGGGCCAGCCAGCAGAGCAAGGTGATGACAGGAATAATCAGAATGCCTGTGGTACCTTCTGCTCATTCCTGGAAAAAAAAGCAATGTTCCTGTCCCAGCAGCCTTTCCAAAGCTGCAGATTTGCTGTAGCAGGACATGGCAAATGTCCAACTTTCCTGAGTTCATTCAAGCACTTGGCAAGGTTTCTATACTGCCTGGGACCAGACTAAAATTCCAGCATGTCAATAACCAGTGGGAGATGGGAGTGGAATCCTTTGGTGTATATTTTGTTTCTTGGCACATGAATTGAAGAAGTTGTGTGCTTTTTCATATGCTTATTGTAACTGTACAGTGGTACCTCGCTAGACGATGACCCCGCTGTATGACGAATCTACAGGATGATGACTTTTTGCAATCGCTATAGCGATCGCAAAACAATGTTTCCAATGGGGGATTTCCGTTTGACGACGATTAGGTCCATGCTTTGCGAACCGTTTGTTCGCAAGACGACAGTGTTTTCCGGACCCATGCTTCGCAGGGCAGCCATTTTAACAGCTGATCGGCGCTCGGAAAATGGCTTCCCTTATGGGCAATCTTCGCTGGACAATGAGGTAATTTCCTCATTGGAATGAATTAAATGGGTTTCAATGCATTCCAATGGGGAAACTGTTTTCCCTGGATAATGTTGTCGCTTAACAGCGATTTCAGGGAAACGGATTATCATCGTGGTGCAGGACACCACTGTACGGTGGTGCCCCACATGCCGACGATAATCCATTCCATTAAAATCGCTGTACAGCGAAATTGTCAGATGAAAAAAAACCTCATTGGAATGCATTGAAAACTGGTTAATACGTTCCAATGGGGAAATACCTCATCATCCAGCGAAGATCTCCCACAGAGAACCGCCTATCATCTGTTTAAAATCACTGTTTTCCAAAGCTTGTGTCCGGAATATAGCCATTTTGCAGAGGGAGGGAAGCCATTTTACGGAGCCGGAAAATCATCGTTTTGTGAACAAGTGGTTCGCGAAGCAAGGACCTAATCAATGTAAAGCAAAAATCCCCCATAGGAAACATCATTTTCACAAAAAAGTCATCATCAAGCAATTTCGTCGTTCAGCAGGGTAAGTGTCTAATGGGGCACCACTGTATAATGTAGGGGTTTTTAAAAATGTCTTGTGCAGTTTTTGGTGTTCCCATAGGTATTGCATAAATCACACTAATCCATTATATTTGGAGTAGGCTCAATATATTCACTTATTCCTTGTTAGGAAATTATTAGCAGTTACTGATTTGAGAGTAGTGGTTTAGGTCTGATGATTGCTGCTCTTCAAAAGGGAAAGGAGTCTTTTGGTGAATGTGGGGAATCTTTGTATTCAGTTTCACATGCAGAGAGAAAATCCTTTTACTGGATTTTCATAATGGTTTGTAGAGCCTGACAATAGAGAATAGTGTGGGCAAAGCAAATTTTAAAACTAACTTTCTATCAGTACTATCTTATGATCGCTTTTTCTTATGTCTTACCAGCCTGTTGCTCCCAAATATACATATACACCCCTGAATCAACTTAAAAGTGGTACTGTTGTCAATTTGTATGGTGTTGTGAAATTCTTCAAGCCTCCATATGTATCCAAAGGAACTGGTATGTATTGTTGAATATAGAAAATTAAGAGTGAATGGATGGATTTTTATGTGCACAAAGAGGGTCAATAGTTGGTTTTTGAAGAACCTAATAACATCTACTTGCTGGAATTCTTAGAAAGAATACGGGGCATTCTGATGCAAACGCCTTCCACAGTTTTTAAGGAGGTGTGCTTACTTCAGGATTGAGTGGCACAAAATTAGTTAGGAGAAGGGCCGTAGTTCCCTGGTTAAAGAGATATTCCACATGAGTGAAAAAGTCTAGTTTCAGTCACTCACATCTCAATGTGAAGTTGGAAAAGCCTGGTGTTCTTTAACCACAGACCATTGGTGGGCAATTTGCAGTTGTATTTTTATGAGTCCCTAGCTACCTTGTGGCCCCACTATCCCCAAGCCCCAATTTAAATTTGGAAAAAATATTTTGTCTCAGAAAGTCCCCTTGTACCTTATTACCTTAGTACCTTATTAGTTGGGGGGCATTTTGCTATGTTTTTGAGCATGCCAGTACCCTGCCCCCCCCATATCACCAAAATTGTTTTATATAGAAACTGGTTAGTGCAACACTGAGAAACTCAAGAGGGGTTTCTCTGTCTTGTATGATAGGTCTCAGTGATAATAAGTTTGATCAGGATTTGGTCATACTTCAATCGGTTGATATATTTCAGACTTTAATTTGATCATGAGTAACTAAAGTTTTATTGATTTCAGTACAGTGGTGCCTCACAAGATGAAAATAATTTGTTCCACTAGACCTGCCGTCTTGCGAAATTTTCATCTTGAGAGGTGGGTTTTCCTATAGGAATGCACTGAAATTTTATTAAACTTTTTTTTAAAAAGTCACTTATCAGGTAGGGAGCTGGAGGACTGGTGGGGGTCGTCTGCAACCACAGTCGCCACTTTCAGAGGTCCCCTGGGCAAGCCTTCCCCAGCACCATTTTTGAACTTCCTGCCTTTTTCCCCTTCCTTTTTCCTTTCAGAGACTTGCCGAGCATCATCAGAGGCAAGCCTCTGAAAGGTGAAAGGCAGAGGAAATGGGCGGGAAGTTCAAAAATGGTGTTGGGGAAGGCTTCAGAGGCTTGCCCAGCTCCATCAGAGGACTGCTGGGGGACCTCTGAAAGCAGCGAGCACAGTTGCAGGGGACCCCCGCCAGTCCTCTGATGGTGCTTCCCCAGTTCCCTAACTAGTAAGTGACTTTTCTTTTTTTAAAAAAAAAAAAAAATTCCCATAGGAACGCATTAATTAAATTTCAGTGCATTCCTATGGGAAAATGTACCTCGCAAGACAAAAATATCTTCATCTTGCGGAGCACCAAAAAAATCGCAAAACACTTTCGTCTTGCGAGTTTTTCGTTGCCCGAGGCATTCGTCTTGCGATGTACCACTGTAGTTTCACTATAAGCATGATTACATTTGTATCTAATCCATGATTTTAGAGTTTCTGCAGTTTACATTTCATCTGTTTTAAATTGTGATGCTAAACTATGAATGCCAAAACTCTAGATATTTTATGACAATATTTCTTAAATGTAACACTGTTGAAGTGCTGAGAGACAGTAGTGTTTCTGTGTTCTAATTATGAAAAATTATGAACAGAGTGCTGTGTAGTACAATAATTTATGTCAAACTGTTTTTTTTAAGTATGTGATAATTGAATTTGTTATCAAGAGTTGGTAATGGTCCATCTGTTATTATACGTATTATATCATGTGCTCTGTCTGTTTTCCACTAAAATAAAATAAAAAGAGTATTAGTTTCATGATGCATTTCCTTAGGTTGAAGGCATAAAGCTGGAAAATAGTATGTTTGCTGTGTAATTCTTTTGCACGGAGTTAACTGTGTAGCTCTTATCTCCCCTTCATGCTGGAACAGTTTTCCTTTTTGTTGTCAGTTTTTGTAGAAATTTAATTTAGGCTAATAGCACATTAATTGGAGTACCATTCTCATAGGATTTCCTAGAGTAGTCAACTTTTTAAGTAGTACTATAGAGCCATTAAGTCATATCTTGACAGGGGGACTAAGCCATATGAAATTGTTGTGAAAATGACTTTAATGTACAATTCCCAGGACACATAAGCAATATTTTACTTGCTTATGAACATGTCTCAAACAAATATGCAATGCATACTTGTAAGACGATATGAGCAGCCCTCTCTGAGCCCTTGAGAAAAACTGAGTGTGTGATCACATTAAGAAATAGATCACATTTTAGACTGCTTGTGGAGCAGTTTTTTTAATCTATTTTCAATCCATTTTCCAGCGACCACACAAAGTATAGGGATCAACCTTGATCCATATCCAAACTGGATCTTTCTGGTCTAGATATAGTGCTGCAGCTTTTGGTGACTGGACTGGAGTAATTTCCTAGCAGATGGAGGAGTCACTTTAAGGGAGATCGCTCCCTGCAATGTACTCTTTTTGGTGCTCCTTTCCTGCTGTCTGATCGCACCAGAGACTGAGGGGTAAAATAAATAAAAAAGTAACATAATTTTAACACTAGATTCATCGACCAAGAACATATGTCCTCTATTTAAAATGGCTCTATTGCTTTTATTGTAGACAATATTTAGCCTCAAGAAATATCTCCACAGATGGTCTACCTGGGATGCTTGTGAGACCCAGGAGCGCTTATGGCAGTGGGACCCTACTAACGTGTCCTGCTCATTCCGTGAGTTTAGGAAACATAGAAAAAAGATACCTATGTCCTAATAAAAAGAGGGAGAGTGGTGAAAAGTGGAAGAAGATAACAAAACGAACCACTGGGTAAACAGATGTCAGGAAATATCATTCCAGGTCATAGAATATTATGTTAGGTAAAGGTTGGGTCCACCTTTGGTGGCCCAACCTCTGAAGTCCACTTGTTCCATGCAACATCTGTAAAGAAAATCTGATATACATACTGTTATATATTTATAAGTCTCTATACTTTCTGGAGCCCTGGATGGTCAGGGTTCCTAATGACTTGAAAGCCATTAGGCTAACCTTTGCAGATACAATATAGCTATATAGGCATGGTATACAACCAGGGTGGACAACTGTGTTTATCTGGTTAGATTGACTATTTTAACAACTGCCATATTTTGGAAACAAAGGCCCAGTAAGGCACTCCATGACAGTCCTTTTACCAGTTACTTTAGAAGTTTACAGGTAACATGATTTGGCCAAAATTGAGGAGAGTTGAGTTGACGGGTTTAGATTACATGAAAGCCTTTCCTTCCCCCGGTACTTTGAATATTAAGTTAGAGTACTTATACACAATAGCTGCAGTGTAATCCTGAAACATGTCTGCTTAGAATGTCCAGTGGGTCTTATTTCTGGAAAAATGGGTACAAGATGGCAACATGTATAGAACGACATAGCTTTGGTAGTACTGTACTAGATATTTGGATGAATGTTTTGGGTTTATGTTGCACTCATCCTCTACCATCTCCATACTATTCCTTTTACTTGCACTGTGTTATGTTAGAAGTTGTATACCTTGCGAACTCACAATTCCTTGACCTTGTTAATTCAAGTGAGAAATAAACATATACACTTAAAACTAGTCATCAGAGTTTAATTATGTTCATATAATTTGTTTTCCATATCTCTGACAAGACACATAGTATGCTTTGATGTCATTTGTTGGGAATACTTCACAAAGTTAAGCTATCAGCAAACTTGGTGTGCCATGTTTTATAAAGCAGTATTTTAAATTGGTTTTCATTACTAACAAGTTTTGACCATTCACTGGCTATTAACTTATAAATGTTTTTTAACTCAAATCAGCCTCTGTTGGGCAGCACAGACATGTCTGTCTTCTTTTTAGTGACCAACAGTTTTTCTTTTGGTGATTATACAAAATTTTAAATTGATAATTACTTAATAGATTTTCCAACAGCTGAAAGTAATATATTTTAATAGTCAATGTACTGTGGCTAACTGTTGTTCAAATTGATGTAACTATGCCATACAGTGGATCCATGCCCGCCAGTGCAGTACTTTCACACACTGTGGTGGGTGGCTCAGAATTAATGGCATGCTGCTTGGGAAGCTTTAATTTGATCCTCCCAATTCTTGTGATCCTCCCAATTCTTGTGATCCTGCTCAGGTTCATTGTGGTGAAGGAAGGAGGTTGCTTCAGGTCACTGAAGTAGCTCAGTGATCTGAAGCAAAAAGCCTCTCCTTTGCAGAGCACAAGTAGTGATTTCAGCTGCTTTAGGGCCACTGCAGGATGAGGGGTAAAACGATTGCTGTTCCCCCTTACCCATGTAGAATTAGAGACACTTGCTGGTTTGGGATCACTGAAAGGCGATTCCATTTAATGGAGGGGAGGTTTTACAGGCAGACCATTGGAGGCCTCTCAGAAAGGCACCTGTGACTCATGGCCTGCACATTGTCCACCCCAGTCTAAGCTTCTCTTTAAAAAAAAAAAAAATCCCTTACTGCATGTTTCAGATGAAATTTTTTTAGCCAAAAAGCTAATCAATGCAAAGTCTAATCAGGAAGTACATTATATGTCATGGTGTAGAATTGTATCCATTTATAATGGGTAATAGAGATCATTAGATTTGTGGAGTTTTGATTAAAGATGTGGCTTGGAAGTTCCATCAGGCCTTACAGTAAAACTCAAAGACAATTTGCACTTAATCATACAGAAAAAATTAGGTGAATGGCTCAAGATTGCTTTTAATACTTAACAGGGAGTTTAATTTTTAATCTGCTGTGTCTAAAGATTTATATCAAGTTAGCAGCATTTAATCTAGAAAGAGATGTGATTTCCATTGTGGAAATCTAGCAAACTGTATTGAAATATGATCACACTTTAAAACGTTGTTACGTTAATTTTACTAGGTACTACCAATTTGGCATTAGCAAAATCAGTTTGTTGTTTCATTGTGCTTCCCATATTTTTTTAAAAAAAATACTATATTAAATTGAAAAAAGGAAAATGTCTTCAAGAAATAATACAGCAGAAAATAACATTCCTGTGTCAGAAAAAAGGACCACATCTGTCAAACACCATGCATATTTTTTTCTGTCATTTTTTCCGAATATTACACCAGCGCCGCTGGCTAAGAACGGGACACAAATGAAAATAAGTCTTATATCTTGCCTTCAGGGTTATGAATGAAAAGTCGAAAGAGATAATGAAAGTGGTTAAAGGAAATGGTAGGGGAGATAGTTTGACAGTGCCAGAACAGAGAGGTGTTTACAGCCCCATGTGGCCATGCTGATTTCTGCTTGCTTGCATTCCTGTCAGTATGAAGGTGGCGCAACTACTCCATGGCTCTCAGACCTCTACCCGGTGACAAGGATGGATGCCCTTTCCTTGCTTTTGCTCTTTTAAGACAATTGACAGCTGGAGCAAAAAAAGTCCTGGTGCAGAAAGTGAGGTGCAAGTTCTCTGCAGACTCTTGTGTTGAAGCTTATGGATAGTTCATGGCCAATTATGGGAAGAACGGCATGTAACCACATAGTAACTCTTGGTGCTTTGACTAATGATCTTCCATGGACAATTAGCGATGAGCTAGTAGTAGTCAGATTTGTTTGCTACTAATTGTGTGGATGATTGTTGAGAGACCCTGTGGCTCTCCTTATGTTGCTGAATTTCAGTTCATATCAGCCCTAGTCAGCCTGGCCACTGATGAGACATGATGGGAGTGGGAGTTCTTGGTTTTCTTCCTTTTGGTTCATAATCTTTGTTATCCTGGTTTGCCAATTAAGTTTGCTTTCAAACATTATTCACAAGTTTTGAGTAGTGTTTACCATCCATTGTGTCTTTCTTGTTTTCTCTGTGTTGTATCTTTATCAACAGACAACATTTTTAGTAATTTGTGTCTTTTCATACAGTTGTTTAAATATGATTATTTCCTTTTTTAAAATATATTTTTAAATGTGGGAGCACAGTGAAACGACAGCAAAAAGAGACAGGCTGTATGATCATCACTTACCAGCACTGCTATCTTTCTAGTTAGTAATAGCCAGTTTGAAATACTGCAAATGTACAATGGAATCCCAAACAAAAATGAGACTGAATTTTTGCAAGCCTTGCCCTTATTCTTCTTGTCTCATGCCAGAAAACAGGGTGACAGTGTTAGGACTGGCGAGTAATAGGATTGGCTGACCCAGTGTACTTATCATCTTATCTGTTCAAGCACTTTTAAATTCTTTGCTCTTTAATGTTATGGTTTTATGTTAGTAGTTTCTCTAGCTGTTTCAGCTCGGTTCGCATCTGTCTTCATGTCACAGTCTTAGATGAGATAACAGAGAACTGATGGATTTTATAACAGAAGTCAGTGTAAAACTGTATAATGTTTGACTCATTGCTCCTCTCTGGATACAGTATTGGTTGGTAAAGGCAAGTAGACTCCTGTAATCTAGTGATCCTGTTGAGTCAAGAACATAAACAAGATGGTTTTTCATAATAATTTGTAACTTCTTGCCAATATACTGGTTCCTTTCTCCTACCTTATTTTGTTTTACCCTTCTTTTGCAGATTATTGTTCTGTGGTAACTGTTGTGGACCAATCCAGTGCCAAATTTATATGCACACTTTTTAATACAAACAGAGATGCTCTTCCACGAATCTACAGAAATGGTGACATTGTTCGATTCCACAGGATAAAGGTAATTGCTGTGCATTTGCTTTTGATAGTGTAGATGAAGCTGTGCTGTAGTACACAAAATGAGCACAGCAGGTCATTCTTACTGAGATGGAACTCAATTGTGGATATAATGTTACAATTCTTGGTTAGCTCTCTCTTTCCCAACCCATCAGTGCAGTTTCCATAGCTTTGGCATGTTAGTAGGCTGAATATCTCATTAGAAAAACCTATACAGACAGTTGTATCACATTTCAAGACTGTGGGCTTTTTAATTTTTATATGATCTATTGCGGATCGTTTTTCAAAGAACAAATATTTCTGACTGCATTCCCATCAGCTCTACCTCCATGGTAGGTGGAGCTGATGGGAATTGTAGACAAACACGTCTGGAGGGCCAAAATTTCCCCATCCCTGTTCCATATATTTCCCCCCCACAAAAATGTTTACCGACTTGAAGAGGTACAAACATTTGCAACATTGGTTAGGAGTAGAGTTGGGGATGAATTTTAAAAATGATGATTCATTTTGATTTGTAATTCATCAAGGTTAACGAATCAATGAATATGAATTTATGAATATTCTTCAATGAATTGATTCATTGATTCATCTTTGCTTTAAAAGGCTATAAAGCTGGCCCCCAAGCACCTAGAGATACCAAATTTGCAGGGAAGCTTCATCGAATACTTTTCGACAAGTCCAGAAAGTTTGGTGAACATTCAGTAACGGACCCCTGAGCTATATAGTCACAAGGAGGACACCCCCAGGAAAGCTCCCCCCAGGCACTTAGAGAATCTGGAATCACACTGAGTCTTCCTATGTCTTTCCCCAACATGCCTGCCAAGTTTGGTGAAGATTGGATATCGGACATCCAAGTTATTCATCCACAAATTGGGTCCCCCCCAGGATAGTTTACCACACAGCACAGAAACCCATGGCATTGAGGGAGTTATATTTGGCACCAGCAGAATGAGAGATTTTTGGCACTTAGATAGCTTGGTTTGTCTCTGGCAGGCACACAGAGGCATGAGGCATTGAGTTTGTCTTCAGCAACATCACATTTGTCAGTGAAGCTCTTAGCAGCAAAGTAGACCATGGCCCCATCAGACACTGAGGTAATTGGCAGCAGCAAAGCAGGCTTTTTGGCCCCATCAGGCACAGAGGCACATGGCAGCAAAGTAGACCATGGCCCAATCGAGCACTGAGGCAAAAGGCAGCAATTTAAACTGTGGCCCATCGGGCACTGAGATAGGTAAAGGTAAAGGTTCCCCTTGACATTTAGTCCAGTCGTGTCCGACTGTAGGGCGTGGTGCTCTTCCCGTTTCCAAGCCATAGAGCCAGCGTGAGATAGTTGGCAGCACAGTAGGCTTTTTGGCCCATCAGGCACAGAGGCAAAAGGCAACAAATTAGACTGCAGCCCATCGGGCACTGAGATAGTTGACAGCAAAGTAAGTTTTCTGGCCCATCGGGCACCGAGGCGAAAGGCAACAAATTTGACTGTGGCCCATCGAGCACTGAGATAGTTGGCAGCAAAGTAGGCTTTTTGGCCCATTGGGCACTGAGGCGAAAGGCAGCAAATTAGACTGTGGCCCATCGGGCACTGAGGCATTTGGTAGCAATGTAGGCTCCTTGACCCCATCAGGTACTGAGGCACATGGCAACAAAATAGGCTTTTTGGCCCCCATCAGGCACTGAGGCGCAAGGCAGTAAAGCAAGCTTTTTGGTCTCATTGGGCACTGAGGTAGTTGACAGCAAAGTAGACCATGGTGCTGCGGGTTAAACCGCTGGGCCACTGGGCTTGTCAGTTGGAATCCGTGTGATGGGGTGAGCTCCCATTGCTCATCTCACCTTCTGCCAACCTACTAAGACAGTAGAGACACACACAACAAAACCACTCAGGAATTAAATTTTGGGGACTGAGGTAGTTGGTAGCAAAGCAGGCAGGAAAGCATGTATAGGCATCAGGCACTGAGGCAATTGGCAGCAAAGTAGGCTTTGCTCATTGGGTGTATAGTGGCAGAAATCTTCAGCATTGATGAGCAAGAGAGTGACATTTGAAACACAAGCCTCCAAAAAGAATTAATTGCAAAGGAACAGTTTCCCCCATCCTCCACATGGCCATCAGCCCCATGCTGCTGAAGGCACTTAACCACACACACTATTGTATCCTGCAGCAAAGTGAAGTGGTGTTAGGAAATCTTTTGTCTTTTCATTAATGTGGGCTTTTTTTCTAGAATCCGTTCACAGACTAGCTTTCTTTTGGGATATGGAAATGCAGGAGCACAATTCAAAGCAGTTTCATGAGTTTGGAGAGGTTTGAAGTTCACCATCTCAAGAGAAAGGTGTATTTTCACAGGAGCCAAATCCAGTTCCTTAGCAGCCTGTAGCACTGAGTGACCTTTAAGTTTATATGCCCATTGCTCTTTTAACTGAGGTGTTGGAGCCCAATCAATTGTACTTTTATAATGGTAATGCAACAATATAGGGTCAGTACCATAACTTGGCAAGAGAGAATATACTTTCCCTCTGTTCTTAGCATCAACTTCATACAAAGGAGTGAATTGCCACAGATCCGTGACATTTACCCATGCAGCCACAGCTTTACTAGAAGCTTTGTTACCATTTTTCTTAGGGGCTCTCTCCTGTCTTCCCACACTTTTATTCCAATATTTATCTCAGAATATAGAGGATCTCTAATCTCACTGATGGAATCAACATATTCATACACCTGTAATACATTTTTGGGATCTTTGTCCTTGACCAGATAACACAATTCCCCTGGCAACACTGAATAAAATTGTTCTAAACAATTACATATTTCATTTGATCTAGAGAAATGACATTCTCACGTTCCATCTATTTGTCCAAACATTGAATCAATTTAGCCTCCACTTGGGCATAAGATTCTTCAGGCTTTTTGGTAAGGAAACAAAATTTTCTTCTAAGATGTTCTGCATTTATGCCAAATACTATTTTTCTATATGCCTCAAAATCTCTAGTTTGCTCCAGAGGCATCTGAGAATAAAGCTCCGCTAAATCGCCACTTATTTGCAATCTCAAAACTATCATCCTTAATCTCAAAATCCCAGCATGTTCTCTCAAATGAAATCAAGAAAGATTCAGGTCAATCTTCTTGCCTATATTGGGGAAATTTCTTTAGCTTGATTTTTGAGAGGTTTCCCTCACTAGAATTGTTGTTGTTGTTGTTGTTGTTGTTGTTGTTATGAACAGCTAATTCCATTTTTTTCATCTCTATTTCAAACTCCATTTGTCTGGCCTCAGCTCTCTCCTTGAGCTCTAGTTCCCTAGCTCTTTCTTCAGCCCAGCAGTTGCTCCAAGAGTGCCCATGTCTCCCAGGTGCCTGCATCCCACTCGGGCTTGACGTGGCTGGCCAGGCCAAGGGCATCACACACCACAAAGTGTCATTTGTGAGCCATGCATACGATGTCCTCAAAGCCCATTATGCCACCCAGCATCCCCCGATTAATGCCCTTGATCGGTCCGTGGAGGCTGTTGTGGCCTTCTCAGGCCAAGTTCTGAAGGAGTCCTGCTATTGATTCCAGTCTCCTCATTGGGCCAAGTTCTGACCACCACCTGCTTCCTGAGTCAAGTCAGCTCATTGGGCCAAGTTCTAGCAAGTCCTGCCTGATGAGGCAACTTAATTCAGCAGGCAGGAGTTGGTCAGAACTTGGCCCAATGAGCCAACTTGACTCAGCAGGTAGGAGTTGGTCCAAAGGGGTGACTGGACTCAGCAGCAGACAGGACTTATACAGAACCTGGCCCGATGAGGCGAATTGACTCAACAGCAGGCAGGACTTATACAGAACTTGGCCCAATAAGGTGACTAGGATTGGCAGCTGGACTTCTGACTGAGGGGCAGGTTTACAGGCCGGCACGCAAGTAGGCAAGTCTTTTTTTTTTTTTTTCAAGAGGACTGGCAGCTGGGCAGGCAGGCGGGCAGGCAGAGATGTGGGCTCAGGCAGGCAGTGTGTTAAGGGAAAGACTGTCATTGGAATCCTACCTCTTTGGGTTCAGCGAGGGGAAGCCCAACAAGGGAAGGTTCACCTTGATGAAAGACAGTCTGCAATAATGGGCTCCAAACCTTCAGGGCTACCCTTTTGGAAGCAGGCGCCTCCTTCTGCCTCCTCACATCTCCCTCTGGAGCTGCTCTCTTCCCTCCCCCAGATGGCACTGACAAAGTGCCTTCCCTGGACAGGATCCTTGGGTGGTGCCTCTCCAGATGTTAGTGGAGGGTGGTGGAGTAGAGATGCCGGGAGACTGACCCCCTCCAGACCACCACAAGGCAGGCATTGCAGCATGCCAGCCATGGGTCATTATTGACAGCCGTGAAATGATCCCACATGCCCCCTCTGCCATGTTTGCATGGCGATGACGCACAGAACCCTGTATCCCAGGGGTGCTGCTGGTCAGGGAGGAGGGAAGAGATAACTCTGTGGACAGGGGTGGGTGTGGGTTGTGAAGCCTGTCCTGCCTTTACTGGTTCCAGATCAGACTGGGGATCTTTGGAAACCAGTAACTCCTCAGAATCCTCTAGGAAGAGGAGTGACCGTTCTTTTGACACCTCTGGAAGCTTTACTTCCATGCCTGGCTCCAAGGCCGCCAGAGGAGGAATGGTGTTGGTGTTGGTGGTGCCACTGCCTAGCTTACGTAGCTTCACAGCCTTCTTCCCCTTTGAGTCCCTGTGATGCAGAACTCCCTTCATTTTCTACTGCCTGCCAAACCAACAAATATAAAGCAATGCAATGGGGAAGGAAACCAATAGAGGGTCAGAGAGTGTGTGTAAATTTTATTTTTTAAATGATGGTGGGGAGTGGTGGACTAGTTGTTTTACTAAAACATGACCTGCTTAAACCAAGCCCCCACCGTGTAAAGTAAATTAGGAAAAGGGATTCCAGTCCACACACACAAGTTCCCCCACCCACCCACTGTGGTTAAATCCCTCCCCAAATTCCCAGTAAAGTTAATGAGAATGAAATGAATGAAAAAATTACAAATGTGTGCTTTGTTGCCACAAAAGTGAAACTACAAGAATGGCACAAGCACCCGCAAGCCAACAGCAACTGTTCTCATTCTGGAGAGAATGAACAGAAGTGGGGAAAGGCTGGAGGGGAAAAGCTTATGAAGCTCTGTAAAAGTTAGATCAACCTTTCAGCAGCGCTAATGGCTGCCAGACATGGCAATCCAGGATTCTGTCCTGATTGGCTAGAGCTCCTAATTGGCACCAGCAAGCTCAGAGAGATCCCAAAGAGGGTAACAAATATTAACAGATCAACGAATAAAACCAAGAAAATATTCGTCGATCCGTATTCGTCATGATTTATAATTTGACGAATGCGGATTGACGAATATATGACGAATCGGCTATATTCATCGAAAAAACTGAGCCGTTTTTATATTTGTTCCCATCTCTAGTTAGGAGACAATCTTGTGTCCCCGTCGTCTTTGTCATGCCCTTTCTCCCTCCTTAATAAAGGCTTTTTTGGACTCAGAGTTTTCTGGACGTTTCTTTACCCAGAATGTGAACAATTGGAAAGGTTGCAAAATACAGCTTTAAATGCAAGTTCCTGTGTGCTTGCTTGGAAATTTCCCCCACTTTGTTCATGGGTGCATAATCCCAGCTAAGAGTACATGTTTGGGGCTCTTTCATTAAAATAATTCAGTTCCTCCACTGAAGGACTTGTGCTTCCTTACGTCTAGCCTGTTCATCTGTGTCTGGTCCAGGCTTAAATTTCCTGAAATTTAAAGGAAGTTGGAACAGCTGTCACTTCTTGCCACATTTCTCTCAATGTCATTTCCTTACTGTGCTGAAAGCCTATGAAACAGCTGCTTAAAGTCAAAGGTTTATTTATTAGTAAAGCAACTCCACGTATCCGTAAAAAGTTCAAACACATTTAATCATTTTTCACAATAATTTTATTGATTTTACACACATACATATAATCTCTGTATATGTATATTCATATATTTATCCATTTATTGGTGTTTATACTTCATTATTTCCCTTCCTGACCCTCTTTGTCCCAATCCATCCATGTGCTGAGAGGGAAAATATTATTGGTTCATGTAGTACTATACATGACTGAGAATATATATACTTCAGAGATGTTTTTGTTGTCTGTTCTATTCATATAGTTTATATATAGGTACCAGTCCTTGACAAATGAATCAGTGCATTTCTCCCCACTTGCTACAGTACATGTAACTTATTGGTCAATTTTTCCTGCAGTGCTACTTGACTTATTTTAACATATCATCATGTAATTGAAGGTCCTTTCAAGTATTTCCAAATTTTAACTATATATAGTGTATCTTGCTGCTTCCAAAAGGCCTACAGACACATTTAAGGATGAAGATTCGAGGGTATTCTTACTGTATAGTTCTTCTCCTAATTTGAACTGCTGTTTTGTTGTGAATACATCATAGACATCTTGCTGCTCATTGAAAGGAAGAAAGTGTGTGAAATTGTGTTCAAAATGAAAATACAAGTCATTATTACATATTCCTCCTTTTTTAGAAATTGTGAATATACTCTAAGGCACAATGAAATGGCAGAAGCTGCAACAATTTGTTTTCTTAAGTTTAAACTTCCAGTTAGGTAAATGAGAGTATTTACCAAGGTGCTGCACTTCATTTTTCTGTTTCATTGCTGCTCACATATATCCCCCCCCCTCTCTCTCTGTGTATGAATGAACTCTACTAGGAGCAAAATAGTTGCAAAATTAATAGACCCCCCACATTGCCTCAAGGCATCTATTTGTTCCATTAGGAGCATGTAGGGGAAAATATTTTTTTACTGCCTACTATGTTACAAAATGTGTTGGTTTGGCCACTTTTGGGCACTTACAGCTGTTTGAGTAACTTACAGCCATTTATCTGAGAATCCAATTTAGCTGTGGTCAGGGTTCAACTGGCAGGCAAATTTAGAATTGTAAAAGTTTAATTAAGCTGCTTAAACATTATACTTTTAAGCTGCCTGAGTAAATTATAACTTTCCTGCTTATTGGTGCCTAAAAGTTTCATGAGGAATGTGGATCCATAGTTCCAATTAATTCATGTGCTTCCAACTCAAAACTTGCTTTGTAATTTTGTTGTATCCTGTCATTATACATTCTACTGAAAAAGAGAGTTGAGATCAAACATGAGTTGATCTAAAATATGTAAACGTGTAGGGTTGTAGTTCATGATTGTTATCAATGAGGGGCAAATATATATTTTGAAGTGCATAAATTGGAAGCTTTTATGCGCTAGTTTAAATACATCATTAAATTGCGTCTGGTGAGAAACTTCGGAATCCTTTTTCTTTGTATCAAATATTATAGTGTTGGCTTGGTTGAGATTATCAATAAAGCAGGTTTTTTAGAGGAATCTTGATTTACTATGCTCAAGCATAATGCTGGTTGCATGTTGTCATGTTCCATACAGCTTCTCCAGTGAGCAGCAGTAGCTATACTAACTATTATTTTGGGCCTAAATCCAGCTTTGCCCCCCCCTTCCCACTTTTGCTTGATGCTGCTATTCTTCCCGGAAAAGTCCAGCTTTGGATCCTTTCCTTGGATGTTTGTTTCCTTGTTTATTTGGGTTCAGGCCATGCAAACCAGTAATTTATCTCTCCCCAAACAGGCCAGAGTTATAATCCATACTTGGTTTTTTGTTTATTACTTTGCCTTGTGTGATGACAGGCAAACTAGAGTTCCTGGTTCAATATGTCATAATAAATAGAGCCTAGACAGAAGGTCAGAGCTTGGATTAATCCAGAGGTGGCCAAGAGGTAGCCCTCAAAATACTGTAACTGCCACATTTGTCTTATCCTTGAGTTTGCTGGCTAGGGTTATTGGGAAAAGCAATTCCAGCAATATCTGGAGGGCCACCATGTCGACTTGTAATTTGACTGGTCCCACTTACAGGGGAAGCCAAACAAAGTAATCGGGTTGTATGCTTTTGCCAGCTGTTCCTTTCAGATAAGCCAGAATTATTTCCTTGAAACATACATCACTTTTATATACATATGTGGCATTATGTTAAAACTGTATGTAATGAAAAAGAAATTCTGTTAATGCAAGCACAGATTTCTGCATAGAACGTAAGTTTCTTTTCCAGAGAAACAACACATTTGGAGCCAGTGTCAGCATCCAGATGAATCTGAGTAGTTTAAGTAATCCGCAACTGGACAAGTAGTTTGTAGTGTGCACAGTTTGAATTCCCTTTTCCATTATTCATGTCCTTGCCAATCGCCCTGCTGGGTGGGGATAATGGAAATTGGAGCCAGGCACATTTGGAGACCTCGGGGAGGGCCGCAGAACTGAAGCTGATTTAAGAAGCCAAGTGGTGCTACACAGGCATTCTGGAAGTCACTTTAACGCATGAAACAACAAAAGTCAGAGAAGCCTGTTGACTGGAAGTTGGTGGAAAAAAAACCTTGATTTTACTTGGAAAGGATTTTCATTCTGAATTTTCTTGTGCATTCCAGAATAGCTAATGTCTCTATTATATTTAGTAACAGGACACATATATCTAATGAGATATTTATTATGGCAGCAGTCAGGTATAACAATACAATACTGTTCATATTTACTTGGACACTAGTGCTTCTGTATTCGGTGCAAGTTAATCTTGTGCAGGTGTGGGAATACCCTGAATGACCTTATGCCTTGGCCCCATCTGCTTGGGCCCAGCTCAGCCAAGCATCTGGCAGTGCCCAAGAGAAGAGTATTTTATCCTTTTAATGGGGCCCTAGCATATTTTCTGAATTCTAAGGTTAAAGTTTGTACCAGATAATTTAGTATTCTACTTAGAATCTTATATCTCGACTTTAGGATCAGTATTAATTTCCAGATTGTATGGTTTTGTTTCCAGTTTATGCACACAAAAATGATTTTAGTAAAGAACATTATCAGTCCAATGTTTAGAAAGTCAAGACTCAAGCGTTTTCAAATTTGCAAGTTTTAATAAAACTCTCATTTCAAATTATGAATAATTGACTTGTTCTTGAAGTGTTATTATTTGAAGTATTATTACTTCATTTTGTGACCTTATTCAAATTTATGTATGTATCACTCCTGATTATATTATTGCTTTCCAATGAATTAAAACAATTGTTTACTTATCTTAAATAACATAAAAGCTGTCAAGATCATGTCCAGCCTTTGTCTTTCTAAGATAAAGGCTGCAAAGGGAGCTTACTTTGCTCTCTGGATAAGCAAAACTTCCAACCAGCAGGTGGAGTTATTCTGTATAGTACGCAACCTATCTGGAATTGGTCACAGTGATTGGCTCCCCCTAGTATTTCACTTGACCAATTTGCAGCCTTTTTAAAATCTAAAGTGGAGGCCATCCGCTGGAACCTATCCCCCTATTTGAAGCCAGTAGATTGAGCAGAGACATCCAGTGTTCTGTCCTGTCCGATGAAGATCACTCACTTTCAGCCAGTGACGTCACTTGAGATTGACAAAGTACTTGACCACTGTTGTGCCACCACCTCTTCCCTTGCCTGGCCTGACTAATCAAAGCGGCCAAGTCCGTAACAACTTAATGGGCCATTGCTATAATAAATGGGTCTCTCCAGGAGGGCAGGGTTTCCCTTGCCCTCAAGAACACACTCATTAGGCCCATTAGGAAGAAACCGAGCTTGGCAGCGGACGGCATTGGCAATTGTAGGCCCGTCGCCAATGTTTCTTTCCTTAGCAAGGTAGTAGAAAAGGTGGTTGCCGATTAGCTTCAGGCTCTCTTGGATGAGACCAGCGCCCTGGATTTGTTCCAGTCAGGCTTCAGACCACGCCATGTCATGGAAGCAGCATTGATCGCCCTGCTTGATGACCTTTAGAGGGAGGCCTACAGGGGCAAAATGTCCTTGTTGGTTCTTCTTGATATCTCAGCCACCATTGATACCTTTGACCATGGTATCATCCTGGGGAGGCTGTCCGAATTGGGGATTGGTGGCCTAGCTTTTGCTTGGCTCCAATCCTTTTTGGAGGACCGTTCCCAGAGAGTACAGCTTGGAGAGAAAGTATTGACCACATGGCTCCTCAATTGTGGGGTGCCCCAGGGATCAATCATCTCTCCAATGCTGTTTAATATCTATATGAAGCTGCTGGGTGGGGTCATCAGGGGATGTGGCACTTCATGTCACCAGTATGCTGATGACACGCAGCTCTACATTTCCTTTTTTCCAACAGCAGTGCCGTTGCATCCCTTAAGTGCTGCCTAGGGGCCGTACAGCAATGGATGCAGGAGAATGGACAGGTTGAACCCGGACAAAACAGAGGTCCTGAGGGTGAGCGCCCCTTCTGTCAGTGGTTTGGGAAGCTTGCTCTTTTTTTGGGGGGGGAATTCTCACCTTGAAGAGTGTGGTCCACAGTTTGGGGGTCCATCTTGACCCAGCGCTTACCATGGAGTCACAGGTGGTCTGCATCTGTGGCCTGCTCCGCCTACTTACATCTTTGGCAGGTTGCCCATCTGCGCTCCTGTTTGATGCCAGGTCACTCCCCACTCTGGTCCATGTGCTCATAGTCTCGAGATTAGACTACTGCAATGCTCTATATGTGGGACTGCCTTTGAGACTCATGCGGAAGCTACAAATGGTCCAGAACACGGCCACCAAATTATTAACTGGGGTTAAAAGACATCAACATATCCCCCCCCCCCCGTAACCTATTCGTTTTTGCATTGATTTCAAAGTACTAATGCTTACATATAAAGCCCTAAATGGTTTAGGGCCTCGATACCTGGCAGAGCGACTGTCCCCACCTAGCTCTATTCGTGTCACTTGATCAAGCCAGACCAGAAGGTTGAGGGGCTTAACCCTGAGAGAGGCCCAGAAGGAGAGAGAAGAAACTGGGCCTTCCCGATGGTGGCCCCTCATCTTACCTTACCCCTGGAGATTCAACTGGCACCCTCGCTGGGAATTTTTAAAAACAAGTTGAAGACTTGGTTCTTCCAGCAGGCCTTTCCCCCCTCCCATTATATAGCATCTTTATCCCATCTTGGATCCTGTTTTCTTTATTGATTTTTCTGCTCTTATCATCAAAGTTATTTTAATGCTGTTTTTATCTTTAGTTTGTAAGCTGTCCAGAGTAGATTCCCGAATCTATATGGGCAGGGTAAAATTGAATGTATGAATGAATAATCTGGAAGTTGATTTATGGCAACAGGACTTCTTATTGGGTTGAAATGTTTCACTACTTTTCAGTCTGAGGAGAGTTCATAGGAAACATTGGGGACGGGCCTATCTTCCAGGTTGGTTTTACTTCCCCCTGGTCTGAATAGACTCTTTGCAGTACTTCTCTACCCATTGTCATGGTTTGTTAACAGTGGTCTTTCTGGTGTGTGTGGTCCTGATCTTTCTGGGGACAGATGAAAGGGCAGCATGATAAATAGAAAACAGATTGATGCTAAGGCCTCCACCCCTGTTGAGTGAGGGATTTTCTATATGCAAATGTATGGCCTCCCTGACCCCTCTCTCAAAACACCTATCTTCTTGGTCCAAAATGAGTACATCTTGGTCATCAAATGAGTGTCCTTTGTCCTTCAGATGAAGGAACACTGTACACATTGTAATCCTGACCCATTGTCCCTCCTGTGCTGGGCCATTTTCCTGTTTAGTGGTTGCTTGGTTTCTCCAACGTAGAGCTCTGAACACTCTTCTTTGCATTGGATTGCATATACTCTATTGTGTTTTGGTGTCCGGTCTTTGGGGTGGACAAGTCTCTGCTTTAGTGTGTTTGTGGGTTTGAAGTGCATAGGCATGTGGTTTTTACCAAAAATTATTTTGAGCTTTTCAGACCAACCTGGTGAAACCAACTTGAGGATATATCACGGGCCTCCTTCCAACTCTCCTCAGACTGAAGAAGCTACTTGAATGAGTAGTGAAATGTTTCATCCCAATAAGGAAGAGGTCCAGTTGCCATGACTCAGCTTCCAGATAACCTCACCTGGATGACTGAAGATCTTCACAGATAGATTGTTTACTTACTTTTCCATTTCATTATCCTTTCTGTTCTAGGTCAGAGAGTTCGGGGGCGAGATACAAGGAATCGGTGGCAAAGGATTTGCAGCACTTACCTTTGACGGCACTGTAGGGGCGCCGGTGGTTCCTCGAACAACTAGCAAATTATTCACTTTTACAGATGAAGACAGGAGAATAGTAGAAAACTTGCGCATTTGGGTGGCAAGGAATCCTTCCAACTCTAAGCCAGCAGTAAAATTGTCTGACATCCAGCCACCAATGTTTTTTGAACTAACTTGCCAGCTGGTAGGAAAAGCAAAAGTGGATGGATCTTCCTATCTTCTGAAGGTTTGCTGCTTCTTTTCTCCCAATAATATAATTCAAGAGCTGTTGCACATTCTCTCTGAGACTGGATGTCATCTTTAATCTGTCATACATTTCTTTCTCATTTCAGCAGTATTGCCAAAAACAAAGTAATGTTACCTTGTGTTGCTAGAGGTATTGTACGTACTTCAGTTATGAGATTCAGAGTTTGCAGCTTTATTGAGAAACATTTGTACAGTGGTGCCTCGCTTAATGAGCGCACCGTAGAATGACGAATCTGCATAGCGAGGGGGTTTTAGTGATCGCAAATGCGATCGCATACCGATGGCTCCTATGGCCGAAAATCGCTTTGCGATGGTCGGTAAGCGGTTCGCTTACCGACCTTCGCTTTGCGCCCCGCGGATCAGCTGTTCGGCAGCTCCAAAATGGCCGCCGGAAGCCCCGAAATAGCCGCGTGCAGCGTTTTCGCACCCTCGGTAAGCGAGGGGAAGGCGCGAAAATGGCTGCCGGCCATAGGAAAACATCGCTGAACGGTGAGTTTTCGGCCCATTTGGAACGCATTAAACATTGTTTTCTTGATCCGTTCAGCGATGTTTTCACATAGCGAGGGTTAATCCGGAACGGATTAACCTCGCTATGCGAGGCACCACTGTATATATGCAGATATTGACTATTTTACTTTCACAACTTAAATTAGAGATAAGTAGAGCCCCCACCCAAGCACCCAGTCTGCTTTGTGTCCTCTGAATAAAGGCATACAGATCAAGCCCCTGTGCCATTTTAGTAACATGCCAGTGGGCTCGCTGTCCTAGTCCATGATGGTGTTTGCATATTTCCAGTTCTCACTAAAAGCTCCAGTCCTGGTAATGGCAAGCACAGGTCAAAGATGGGATTGTGCAGGAATAACCGGAGAATATCAACCACACTGTACAAAGCTGGACGCTCTGTAATTTCCTTTCCCCATCCTCCTTTTTTGAGCCACTGCGAGAAAGCTCCAGTCAGTTTCCTGAGGCAGCTACCAGGAACATAACAAATAAGGGACTTCAAAAAGGCATGGAATCAACAGTCTTTGGTTTTGTTTTGTTTTTTCTTAAAAGGGCAATGAGGGGAGCCTGAGCTTCTACACTTTCTGTTCTTTCTCTCTGTTCACCAACTATTCCTAACATTGCATCTGAAATTGTGGTTCTGTAGCCACAATGATTTGATTGGATCAATGATTTTGTAGTAGGGAAAGCAAAAAAAATCTTCACTTCTAAAGTAAAGAGCATTCTCAATTTTGGCATCCTTTTTTTTTTCTTTCCCCCCTCCACTCCTAATTGTGGTGCATGAATTCCAGGTTTTATATAAGGGCGTCATGGGGGTGTTGCTCCGCCTCATAGGTGATGGGCAGTTCTTTGCTCTCTCCCATGGTCACCTAGGATATGCACAAATATACATAATTCATAATACACTAAAGTACAGTGGTGCCTCGCACAACGGGCGCCTCGTAGAGCGATGAATTCGCTCTATGAGGCCGTTTTTGCGATCGCAAATGCGATCGCAAAACAATGCCCGTATAGGCTGGGATTCACAGAGCGAAGGTCAGTAAGCTGCTCGCTTACCGACCTTCGCTTTGCAACCCGCCGATCAGCTGTCCGGCGGGTCCAAAATGGCCACCGGGACAGGCGAAAGGGGCCGGGGCGCAGCGTTTTCGCGCCCTTGGTAAGCGCCCCGGCCCCTTTCGCCTGTTCCGGCGGCCATTTTGGACCCGCCGGACAGCTGATCGCAGCCATTTTCGCGCCCTCGTAAAGCGAGGGGAGGGCGTGAAAATGGCTGCCGGCCATAGAGGAACATCGCACAACGGTGAGTATTTGGCCGAATTGGAACACATTAAACGCTGTTTAATGCGTTCCAATGGCTTTTTACTTTCCGCTGAGCGATGTTTCACACAGCGAGGGTTAATCCGGGACGGATTAACCTCGTTGTGCGAGGCACCACTGTATAATGGTCTTTAAGGTATCATATCATTTTGTCTTGTTTTGTTTCTTTGAATTTGCCTGATATGCCTAATTCAGGTTGCATTACTATATTTATCTAAAGACAGTACAGGTTTCCAGTGTGGTGTAGTGGATAGAGTGACAGACTAGAACTCCGGAGAGCAAGATTCAAATTCCCACTCATCCATGTAAACTCACTAGGCGATTGGAACTCATAAAACCACACCTTAAATATCTCACTTACACTGAAAGCCCAAGGAAGTCCAAAAACATCTGTGAGGCCTCTTTAACAACTGTGGCTCTCATGTTTTTTGTGTAATCATTTACATTTGAGTTATTTCTATACTTGTATAGGCAGTATAATCCCATTACTGTAAATCATATTCTTACAGTTCTTGATAAGAAACATTGTCATACTTCTTCACTGAAGCAGCAGTGAAGTTGGTCTTGTGGTTTGTTTAAACTACATAAAAAGGAATTCTTTTTAAACTTCATCCAGCACCGTAATTGTTGCTTTAATTAAAAAGCAAGCTCAACTCATGTGAATGAATCGGTGTACAGTGAACAGTTTTATGTTTCTGGGAAATACAGTGGTGCCTCGTATAACGAGCGCCCCGTTTAACGAAGAAATCGCATAGCGATGGGTTTGCGATTTTTCCCCATAGGCACCATTTTCCCCCAGCTGAGCGGCGGGAGCTTTGAAGCCCTGCCGCTCAGCTGGGGGAAAATGTCGGCGGTGGGCTGCGGCCTCGGAAGGACCCCGAAGCCATGGTCCCCTGCCAACAATTCCCTTCCGAGCTCTCAAAGGGCCCCTTCCGATATTGGAGAAAGCCCTTTGAGAGCTCGGAAGGCTCTCAGGGGCGGCGGGGGAAGGGTATGGGGGTGTCGAAGGCTTCCAGGCCTTTGCCTGGAAGCCTTCCGGACACCCCCCCACCCTGTCCCCGCCGCCGGCAGCCTCCCCGCGCCGCCTCCCCCGGCCGTTCTCGGACTTCTGGAAGTCCGAGAACGGCTGGGGAAAGCAGTGCGGGGAGGCTTCAAGCATCGGGGGACAGGGGGGATCGGGAAGGGTTGAAGCCTACCCGCGCCGCTTACCCAGGCCGTTCTCGGACTTCCAGAAGTCTGAAAACGGCCTGGGTAAGCAGCGCGGGTAGGCTTCAACCCTTCCCAATCCCCACTGACCCTGTCTCCGATGCTGGTAGCCTCCCCGCACCGCCTACCCAGGCCATTCTCGGACACCTAGGTGTCCGAGAACGGCCGGGGTAGGCAGTGCAAGGAGTCTTTAAGCGGCGGGAACGGGGGGGATCGGGAAGGCTTGAAGCCTACCCGCGCCACTTACCCAGGCCGTTCTCGGACTTCCAGAAGTCCGAGAACGGCCTGGGTAAGCGGCGCGGGCAGGCTTCCACCCTTCCCGATCCCCCCCACCCTGCCCCCGATGCTTGAAGCCTCCCCGCACTGCTTTCCCCAGCCGTTCTCGGACTTCCAGAAGTCCGAGAACGGCCTGGGTAAGCGGCGCAGGTAGGCTTCAACCCTTCCCGATCCCCCCACCCTGTCCCCGATGCCGGTAGCCTCCCCGTGCCGCCTACCCCAGCCATTTTCGGACGCCTGGAAGTCCGAGAACGGCTGGGGAAAGCAATACGGGGAGGCTTCAAGCGGCGGCTGCAGGGTGGGGGTTGTCCGCACCCAGCCTCCCCCCACGGCTTGTATCCAAGCTGTGGGGGGAGGCTGGGAGGGTGGTGGGATTGGGATGCCTTTCAGGCATCCCGGGCTTGGATCCCACCCGCCGCCGGTTACCCTTGGGTAACCGGCAGCGGGTGGGATCCAAGCCCGGGATGCCTGAAAGGCATTCCAATCCCACCACCCTCCCCCCGCGGCTTGGATCCGAGCCGCAGCGGCTACCCCAGCCATGGCCGGACTCTAGGGAGTCCAGCCATGGCTGAGGTAGCCGCCGTGGGTCAGATCCAAGCTGCAGGGGGAGGGAGAAAACCGGATAATCCGTTCCAATTGGAACGGATTAACCGGTTTTCAATGCATTCCTATGGGAAATGGTGCTTCACATAACGATGTTTTCACATAACGTTTTTTTTTCGGAACCAATTAACATCGTTATGCGAGGCACCACTGTATTTTTTAAAGGATGTTCTAGTCCTCTAGAACAGATTTACAAGGCACATGGGGGCTGCAGGAGAACAGTCTTTCAACCCCTATCTATACAGTAGAAGATGTTGATGCAGCTTAGATATTTTGAGAACTACTCAGATTATGTCAGATTATTTATTATTAAGCAATCAATTATTTTTTTAAAAAGCCAAGATCAAATGATGCAAATTTGTTTCTAACACCAGTGGATTGTTCTCATTGTAGCTCTCTGCGCATGCACCAAGGTTATCTCAGCCACATTCTTAAGGTGTATGTATGGTGCTGCAAGAGGAAGGAGGTAAAGCTTACTTTATGGATAGTAGCCACATACCTTAGAAGCATATACAGTAGTTGAGCCCTAGCCTTAGCTTTTGCAGCTTTTACAAATTGGATACAATTTAATTTTCTTTTCTGAAATATCAAATTTTTGTAATCTTTTGCTTATTTTTTGTGTATCCTGCCACAAATGGTTTTCAGTTTCCTGTTTCTCTAATTTGAAAGATTTGCCAGAGTTATGCAGAATTGCCAGCATTCCCTCATGATGGCTGACAGCCTTGAAAATGTGGGCAACAAAATGTCAGGTCAAGTGTTTTTACTAAAGCATGGGCAAAAAGAGAATAAGTCACTCTGCTGTTAAAACAAAAAGCTTTAGTATGTAACGTGTCAAAGCATAGTACATACTGGCTGAAATCCAGTAGTAAATGGCAACTATAATAGGAGCATTGAATCAATGAGGATTTTGTGAGTCGACTCTTCTGTGAGTTCCACTGATTGAATGGACCAAGTTACAACTTACTACTGATTTCAACTCCTGTGTTGTTGATAGAGAAAATGTTTAAAACGCTTGGGGTTTTGTTTTTGTTTTTTATTACTTTGTGCCCCAGGCATTTTCAATTCTAATATACAAATGATTATCTAAAGGTCTATGTAGTAACAGGCAGAAGAACAAAGGAGCAGCTGGCAGGTGTTTGCCATCAGTGGAAATTAGATAGATAAATACTCACAAAAGCAAAGAGCAGTCAATAAATAAATCCTAGTACAGTATTATCTCAAAGATGGAGCGGACTTTGGAGTGATTAACATTAGGACCAACATCCTGTAGATCTTTTGCTAAGTGGAAGGTTCTGCCTGCATAGTAATGTGGGATTGCAGCACTTGCAGAAGCTACCATGCTGGATGGGATTTCTCATTTAGTGGAAGCTTGGTATAATATGTGCCTTACATTGTTCCTCCCCACCCCCAAGAAACAGAAAGGAAAATGTAATGGGATTAAAAGTATTTTTTAAGGCTCAAGCTAGTCATGTCACAGTGTTAGATAGTGCTATCATGCTTTATTTGAACTGGTAAATTGAAATACTGTGCTGCTCAGGTAGAAGATAACCTTTTCCTTTTGAAATGCAACGTACAGCAAACTAGCCTTATCAGTAAGAAGATGATAATTTTAAAAAAAAATCACGTTACTTAAATAGAAAACCCTGCACATTCTAGTTACTATGTTAGATTCATTTTCAAGGTGAGATCCAAATGACTCTCAACCTGAGAATTTGCTACCATTTCTGGACTAGGTATTATCTTTGACCTCTCCTTACCCTTCCTAAAAAAACAACTAGGAGGAAGAACATCTTTGCCATCTGTCCCAAGGAATGTAGAGTGTGTGACTGCTGTGTGGTCATCTGCCACCACCTGCTTTTTCCGTGGGACACTCCTGTCAGTGGAACCACCACCTCAGGATGTTGCAGAACCAGGATATTGCTGCTGTTGTGAGTCAGCCGCTCTGCATCCAGGAACTGCCCTTTGCTCCCCTCCCAGGAACTGATTTTGGAGACAGGAATATACACTGAGCTTTGGGGGGGGGGGGGGCTCCAGCAGGCCGGCCACCAAAGGAGTGTCATCCCTTGGGAGAGCGCCAGTGGGTCATCAAAAGAATAAAAGCTACTCCTCCTGCTGTGAAAGTAGGCAAGAAAGGTAATGCCAGATCAGTTGCAGGGAAATCATTAGTCATTAATTTGATTCAGGATGGTGCTGACTTGGTTTGTATCAAGTCAAGCTGGGAGAAGGAGGAAGTCCATCGAGACTCAGTTCTGTCCACCAGGGCACTCTGTGGTAAAGCAGGCTGTGTCTGGAGGGCAGGGAGCTACAGTCTATAACTCAGTCACACTAAGCAGATGTTCTGTCCAGCAGGTGGCCAATGTTGAATGTGTTGCTACAGCCAGGTGATGGGGACATTCTTGGGATTATGTTGGTATTGCATCCACTGCCCAACAATCTCCCTCACTGAGCTAACTGGGGTGATCCTGCATATGGCATTGGACTGCCTCAGGCTTACTGTTCTGGAGAGCTTCAACATTCATGCTGAGATTCCTCGGTCAGGATTAGCTTAGGGTTTCATGTCTGCCATGAGAACCATGGACTTATCCCAGTTTGTAGATGGCCCCATGTGTGTGACAGGGCATACTTTGGATCTAGTACAGTGGTTCCTCAACTTACGAACTTAATCTGTTCCAGAAGATGGTCATAAATTGAAATGGTCGTAATTTGAAGCTGCATTTCTCTTTGAAATGCACTGAAACCTGATTAATCCATCCCGGCTGTTTTTGGTTGTATCTCGAAGCACTGGTTGCAACTCAAAGCTTTTATTCCCACTAGGGGGAGAATTTTTCTTCTTTTAACCCAGTGGCTCTCAAACTTGGGTCCCCAGATATTCTTGGACTGCAACTCCCAGAAATCCTGGCCTGCACAGCAAATTGTGAGAGCTTCTGGGAGTTGCAGTCCAAGAACATCTGAGCACCCCAGTTTGAGAACTATTGTTTTAAACTAAGATGACTTAGGTTAAAAAAAGGGCAGGAAAGAAGGGAGGGAGGGAAGGAACAGTGGAGAAAAGAGGAAAGAAAGAAGGTCATCACTGGGATACACAGACCCCTCAGACAAAGGTTTGTGCTGTTAAGCACAAAAAGAGAGAAGAGAGAGAGAAGACAATGGGGGGGGGGGGAATTGAGTCTAAACCATATTTTACACCATGCTAGCAACCAGAGCCCTTCAGAGAAAGGTTTCTGATTTTAAAAGAAAAGACTTTGGGTTCACATTTTAAACCCACACATTTTAAAACAAAAGAGAGGTCACAGTACACAAACCTTAGGAGACAAAGAATGCAAAAATCAATCAATCAATCAATCAATCAATCAATCAATCAGTCAATCAATCAATCCAGCAACCATTATTCCAGCAAACAGATCTCTCAGGCTAATTTTACATTTTAAAATTACAGTTTAATTTTCACATTTAATTTTAATTTAATATTACAGTCTAATTTTCATATTTTAAACCCACACTGCAAGACCCATCAGATTACGGAAACATAACCTCCCCACCTAGCCCAAACCCACGCTGCAAAAACCCTGTACAGTACATACAGTACTCACCCAGAACGGGCAGTTTCTCTGTTTTAAAAAAGAAAGTCAAAAAATCCAAAAAGCAAAAATTACTTTAAAAAGCCAAAAAAAACCCCACCAAAACAGTACAGTACCAGGCAGTCCGAAGTCTCTCTCCGTACCCATACTCTCTAACCGCTGGGGCAGACGAGGTACAGAGAAGCAGCCTCTTTGCTGACCAACAGTTAACTGAAAGCAGTTCAAATTTCCCTCCTTCCCCGTGGTTTTTGTTGTTGTTGTTGTTGTTGTTGTTGTAAGTCGAAGCTCCGGTCACAAGTTGAAGCAAAATTTTGCAACCGGAGCTGTTTGTAACTCGAAATGGTCATAATTCAGGACATTCGTAAGTCGAGGCACCATTGTATTTTTATCTGGTAGAAATAGTGATCTGAAGGTGGAGGGATTTCACGTGATGCTATTGTCATGGACAGATCACCATTGCTTAATTTTAGACTGGCAGCTGGTGTGAACTTCTGTAGGGGTGGTGGACCAATTAAGATAGTGCAGCCCAGGTACCTGATGGATCTTAATGGTTTCCTTAATGCACTTAAGAACCTTTCTGCCTCATTTGTCACTTTTATTTCTGAGGCTCTGGTTGATTGGTGGAATATGAAAATAGCTAGGGCAATTAACATTATTGGTCATAGGTCTCCCCACCTATAGAGCGGGGTCAGCTCCCTGGTTCAACAGAGAGCTGAGAGCATTGAAGCAGAAGCAGCAGACACTGGAACTTCATTGGAGGACAACGGGATGAATCAGATCTTGAGCTTGCTACAGTCTATCTGAAAAGGTACATAGCAGAAACAAAGGCTCATCAGAAGGCTTATACAGTATCTATGTTATTACAGCATCTGTGCATAGCAGACCAGAGATGCTTTTCCATACTGTATAAGGCCTCCTTCACCAAGGCACTGCAGAGGGAGTTCCATAGCTATCAGTTGCTTTCTGTGACCAGTTTGCTTTGTGTCTTGCAGACAAAGTTTGTCAGATTTGCCTTGATTCGGATTCTGATATTAGTGCATTTCCTGTTGATGTAACTTCGACAACTGTATGTCTGTTTAGCCAGGATTCTTTTCAGCTTGTAGATCTCAAGAATGTGGACAGAGTACTTGGAATGGTGCAGGCTACCACCTGCTCACTCAACCCTTGCCCCTCCTGGCTAATTAAATCGGTCAAGGTGAATCTATGGTTAAGGGAGGAAAGGAATTCTTCGTTGAAGGAAGTTTATGTCCCTGTTGTAAAGTAACTTACAAGTTTTGATTACCTATAGACCAGAGTCAAATTTACCATTTTTGTCTGAGATAATGACCCTGCAACTCCAGGCACTCTTTGATGATGCTGATTATCTGGACCCATTTCAGTTGGGCTTTTGACTGGGATATGAGATGGAGATTCCTATGGTTGCCTTGGTAAGATGATCTACATCACGGATGGATAAGGGGACTGCAAGCTTAATAGTTCTCCTGGACCTTTCAGCCACATTTAGTACCATTGACCATGGAATCTTATTGTAGTGGTTCCCAACCTAGGTGTTCATGGACTACAGCTCCCCAAAAAACTGGTCAACACAGCGGTGAAGGCTTGTAGGAGCTGCAGTCCAAAAATACCTAGGTTATTCAAGGCTGGAAATCACTATTTTATTGCTTGACTAGGTTGGGTGTTGGGGCACAGTATTACAATTGTTCTGATCCATCCTGTCACGCCTTACACAAAAGATGGTGTTGCCCTTCCGTGTTCTCAAGGTTCCATTTTGTTTAAAATCTATATGAAGCTGTTAGGATAAGTCATTTGGAATTTAGGAGTGAGGTGCCACCAAAATGCTGATGATACTCAGCTCTACTGCTCCTTGTCTCCCAACATTAACAGAGTTATTAGGACACTTGAATCTTGCCTTAGCTTGATAACGGGCTGGATGAGGGTGAACAAGCTGAAACTAAATCCTGACAAGATGGAAGTCCTGATCAGTAGAAAGTCAGATTTGGGAATTGGAATTCAACCAGATTCAGGAACTAGGATTCAACCTGGGATTCAATTCTTGACTTGTCATTGTGGGAAAAAGTAAACTTGCTAGTAGCCATGAGAAACTAGTCTTGCAGAAAATTTAAGACCCACCAATTTTAATAGTATGTAATAAAAACTAGTTAGTCTTAGACTAATAGTATCTAATAAAAATGAGTGATGCGGCCACCCAGTGTCCTTTGTTTATTTTCCCTAAACACAAGTCCACCCTCTGGATGCGTTTCCTCACTTCACACTGCCACCATGTATTATTCCTGCAATACCAAATAGATAGATCTTAGACACATGTTGCCAATACAACAGATTTATTTATATTATAGTTGTTATGCAAATCACAGGAGTAAATCACAGATGTTTAGGCTTATTCATTAAATTAGATTTGCTTTAACATTGGTTTGTATGTGTATTTATTCACTGTTATAATATTCTTTGACTATCTATATATTCTCTATACTTTTAAACTCTTTCCTATTCTCTCTAGCATTCTCTCTTAACTTTCTCAATTCAATCCCCTAACTCTCCTGAATTCCCTATGTTTTTGTGTGTTTAGTCGTTTAGTCGTGTCCGACTCTTCGTGACCTCATGGACCAGAGCACGCCAGGCCCTCCTGTCTTCTACTGCCTCCCGGAGTTGTGTCAGGTTCATGTTGGTTGCTTCGCAGACACTGTCCAGCCATCTCATCCTCGGTCGTCCCCTTCTCCTCTTGCCATCACACTTTCCCAGCATCAGGGTCTTTTCCAGGGAGTCTTTTCTTCTCATTAGATGGCCAAAGTACTGGAGCCTCAGCTTCAGGATCTGTCCTTCCAGTGAGCACTCAGGGTTGATTTCCTTTAGAACTGATAGGTTTGTTCTCCTTGCAGTCCAGGGGATTCTCAAGAGCCTCCTCCAGCACCACAATTCAAAGGCATCAATTCTTCGGCGGTCTGCTTTCTTTATGGTCCAGCTCTCACTTCCATACATCACGACAGGGAAAACCATAGCTTTGACTATTCGGACTTTTGTTGGCAAGGTGATGTCTCTGCTTTTCAAGATGCTGTCCAGATTTGTCATCGCTTTCCTCCCAAGAAGAAGGCGCCTTTTAATTTCAGGGCTGCTGTCTCCATCTGCAGTGATCATGGAGCCCAGGAAGATAAAATTTGACACTGCCTCCATATCTTCCCCTTCTATTTCCCAGGAGGTGATGGGACCAGTGGCCATGATCTTAGTTCCCTATATCCAACCTCTTTTCTCCAACTCACCTCTCTAGCTGTCTAACTAACTCTCTAACTGTTCTTTTTGTTCTGCCCCTCCTGTCCTCTCATAGGCTCCTGCCCTTGAGCTCACCATGATGGGCAGGCGTGACATGGGGGTTCCACCATAATGAGTTTATCTTGAAAGTGCTACAAGACTTCTAGTTTTTCTTGCCCTGTCATTGGGTTCCTGCAGATGGATATCATAGATTGTAGCAGCAGAATTGGAATAATATCAGTCCCTTCATTGTCTCTTTAAATGTTCTATGAACATTTTATTGGTGTCTTGACTGCCTGATATGTTTGAAAAAATCATGACCTTTAAAAAAATATCTCAACTTTTTCTTTCTAGTAGAGCAACCAGCTAATTCTTTATATTCATGGTCCAATATAACCAAGTCCATGATCCTTTGGGCCAGCCTCATACCAGCATTTTGGGACTTATGTTTGGGTAGAGCAAGAGTGAGCAGGGTCTGTGGCCCTAGAGGCATCTTTTCTAGTACATTTAAGAACTGCCACAGCCCTTCTGTTATAACCCTAATTTTTGGGGGGAGGGGACTTCAAGGTTTTTTAAAAACAGGTTGATTTTTTTTAAAAAGCAGGCAACACAATTGCTCTAGAGAGAGATGGGGGCACTTTTGAGAGAAACAGGAGGGGTTCTGGGAGCGGATCCAGACCTGTACGATTTCCACCTCAGAGATTAACAAACATGAGCAGTCATTCATTTCAAACACTATGCCAAGATTTTTTTTTTCACTCAATAATGTAGTAGGCAGTTAAGGAGATCAAGAAAAACCAGCACAAACACAGTGTGATCTGGAGAATAAATAAAACATACTCTTCACACTCCCCATGATACTAGGAATGACATATCAAAAGCAATTTGTGTTGGCCTACAAGTATTAGGATTGTTCCTAAGCTTATGAACTGAAATAGATCCATGAGACAGCAGTCTCAGAAATCTTATTAACTGAAGAAAAGTACCGTATATGATAATTCTTTGAAGAAAAGTTTATGATGAAAAAGGATACCCACATAAATATTAACAGTCTTCTATAGCTAGGATAGGAAAATATTGTTAAAGGGTATTTAAGAAAAAACTATAAAAGGCTATTTGGACAAATTCTTGATTCAAAATTACATTGCCAGGGTAGTGTGTGTGTGTTTAATCTTTTTATTCTAAGTACATTACTTGGCAGTAAGCACTGACCAGAAGTCTAAGCTTCAGTTCTTAGAAGCAGCTAGAATATAAACTGGCATACTTTGATTTGAAATATTACATTTGTAACATCTTTGTATTTCTCATTTGAAAAATAAAATTTTCTTTCATTGTAGGTATGGGATGGAACAAAATGTCCTTTCCCGTCCTGGAAGGTGCTTGTTAAGGACGATGATCTTGAAGGAGACAGAATTCTGATTAATCAGCTAAAAAATCTGACCGTGGACATTATCATCTACGATAATCATGTACAGTTGGCAAAATCCCTAAAGGTAATGGAACTCCCTAGCAATTCTATTTTGGCTTTTGGCTAGGTATCATATTTGTAATCTGATAGAAAGCTAGCAGCCCATACAGTATTTGCATTTATTTGAATTGTGCACTTTCCTATGATTATTCTGTTTAAAACTATCCATAAGTGAGCCTCCCGGGGAAACAAAACGAAAAGGACTAATTGCTTTAAATTACTGTAAAGTAAGCAGCAAATATGATGGTGTCATTCAGTTGTGAACATATGCAAAATAGATTATGTAATTTGTGTCTTTAAATTCTTGCCTGCAAATGAGCAAAAATGGAGTTTAATTTGTGGTCCTTATTACAAACAGTCTTGGTATGTTTGGCAAAAAGGGTATTGCCTGTGTAACCTCTTACTAACTTCTACTTCACTGTTTGGTTTTGATGAAACGTTTGGTTTTGATGAAATAGCACCATATTGGTTTTAGGTAAGAAATTCCATAATGCACAAAATTGGTCAACTAGCTCCTAAATGAGTGTGCTTCTAGAATTTTAAAACTGAAAGTTCTCTATAAAAACACAGTTCATAGATACGTACCAGCAGGTTGAAGGAGGTACAGGTACTGATCTTTCAGTCTCACTAATACAGAATGAAGAAAAAAAAAACGGTCCTCACCAGGTTTATATTTTGCCAGTACAGTGGTGCCTCGCTTAACGAGGATAATCTGTTCGAGCGAAATCACTGTAGAGCGAAATCCTCGTTAAGCGAAATAAAAATCCCATTGAAACGCACTGAAAACCCGTTCAATGCGTTCCAATGGGCTGAAAAACTCACTGTCCAGCGAAGATCCTTCATAGGGGCGGCCATATTCAGTGCTTGTACAGCGAGGAATCCGTCCAAAAACACAGCGGGGAGCCATTTTACATAGCGGGCGGCCATTTTGAAGCAGCCAATCAGCTGTTTTAAAAGTGTCGTAATGTGAAGAATCGGTTCCCAAAGCAGGGAACCAATCGTCGCAAAGTGGATTTTGCCTATTAAAACATCGCTTTACGGTCGCAAAAGCGATCGCAAAACAGTCATTGTATAGCGGTTTCATCATTTAACGAGGAAATTGTTAAGTGAGGCACCACTGTAGATCAAATTGTGTTAGATGAGAAATTGGCAGGCACCAGAGGTCTGAGGGTCATACACATATGGGAGAGGTGGGGCAGGGATGCTAAGGGGGACAAGGGCCAGGACATGGCAATTGACTCCCATGCTCTCTAGAGAAGATAGAGGCTGTTTGAACAAAACAAAAAAACCCTCGCCACTTTTTAATGGAGGGTTGGGGGCTGCATTTGAGCTTCTGGGTACCACATGGGTTCCACAATCTGCATGTACCCCTCCTTTGCACTAAATGGTATGGATAACCAGATTTGTACTGAAGCCATCCACGTTTTGCTAATACTGTATCACAATATGGCTTTCACACACATCATCATCAGTAACTCTTGTAAACATTTTTAGATTCTCAGTCTTGATGCCACGGGGTCAATTCACCATAGCTAACCTCAAGCCAACAAAAACTGCTCAAATATACAGCCTTTTGGAACAAATCCACTGCTTTTGTCTGGAGGGTTCATCAGGAAGAGCTTGGGATACTGGCCATAACAGCCAGAGGATTCTGGGCACTATAGACCAAAAAAGTAATTTTTCCAAGCTCTATTTATATAAAACCCCTTAAAAATGCCTGAGCAGACCATGCATCTGACCTAACAATGAGGAAAGCCTGTAGACAGAAACTATACTGTCTAAAGGCTTTCCTCATTAAGAGGTCAGATGTGTGGTCTGTTTTGGAATTCTTTAGAAAATTCAGTTACACATTATATGGGCCATGTAAGAGTTGTCTTAAGAATTCTTTCTTAACTCCTAACCAAGACAGAGAATATTAGAAGAAATGGGAGTGATGTACTACACAGTGAAAGAGATTTCACTAGATGTCTTTCCCACATCTTCCTTCAGTTCTGTGCTTAGCCATTCATTCCCCTAGGAGCTGGGAAGCAGAATTTTTCTGTATGAAATAAATCTAATTGATAGTCCCAACTTGCATATCTCGTTTAGGATTGACAACTGAATTTAACCCTCTGCATGTAAAGACTGTATATTTTTCCACCCCTTTGATTTAGGCAGATGGGATATGGTTTTCACATGATAGGGTCATATTTTTAGCTACATTTTCTCATTTCTTTTGTAATTCATTGCCTTCTATAGTTAGTTAATGATATATTTTAATAAATTCCTGGACTGTACAATTTACATTCTGTTGTTTTTCCTTGAATGTTGAGCTGGGTTGCTAGGTTGATTTTGGCCATTAGGTATTTAGACACATGTAAGCAGTATTTTTCACATCAACCACCTGCTTTTGAAGTTTTTTCAGGATTATGTTGCCATGTAAATTGTTAAATCAAATGGTAGGTTGCTCTTTTCAACAGCATAATGTTCCCTCTTTCAGTAACAGCTGGAGTTTGGGAATGGTGGTCTAATGTGCAAATTTTCTTTGCATTATCTATATGTAAAGTCAGTAGTAAAGTCTACATGAAAAACTAAATGTTTAATGTTACTGCTAAAATTATATATAATTGAAAATATGGCAGTGAGTTTGAAAGCATGAGATAGGAAGGAAATATAGAAAAACCTAGTGGTAGTAGTACATTATGTTTCCTTTTTAAAATAACAGCACAGTATGAAATTATATTGCAGTCCTGCTGTCAAGAGCAATGTGTCTAAAATACTGCGCTGTTTCCTTTGAATGTTTTCTCTTGAATGTAACGCAAACTTTAATTTCACTGAATTACATTCTACTTGAATAGTAAATTATGGTGCTGCCTGTTATTTGCTATTGATAAAGATAAGCTTTATAGTCTGCTGTGTTCTGTTGATGATTGCACCTCACATTGTACTGTATGTTTTTCAGCTCAATGTTGAGTTCCAAATAATGCAGGCATAATGGCCCCTAAATATATTGTTTCAGCAGAATATTTTTTATTGTATTTCTGGTTGACTCCTCCTCATGAGCTTAGTTTGTATATTCAATCCAAAGTTTGTCCAGACTAGAATAGTTGCATTTAAATGGGCCAGGCTCATGTTAGTATTGGCTAATAAGTTCCATTCACTTCAGTGGATCAGCTGTACTTGGGACTACCATTGCATTTAGCTTTCCGATATATATGACAGATGTGCAGATGTGTACTTTTAAACTACAACTCCTGGAATTCCCCAGCAAGCATGGCCAGTGCCATACTGCCTAGGAAAATCTTACAACCATAGTCTTAAAACACGTCAGCACACCCTTCGTATAACCTTTTCCTTGTGCAGGCAGAAACTAAGACATAGGTAGTGACATCTTTTCTGATGCTATCTGGAATAACTGCTTCCACATTAAACACCTGGGACAAAGAAGCTTTTTCGCCTGTCTTCTTATGTGGTTTTTAATATGGAAAAGTGTATGATAGAAGACCATATAGGGCCACTAAGGATTTTTTTAGGGGGCTTGACAAGATCTGTGCCTCTGTGAAGGTCAAGATGATTTACTTCTTGCTGTTGTTGCTTAGTCGTTTAGTTGTGTCCGACTCTTCGTGACCCCATGGACCAGAGCACGCTAGGCCCTCCTGTCTTCCACTGCCTCCCGGAGTTGGGTCAAATACATGTTGGTAGCTTCGATGACACTGTCCAACCATCTCGTCCTCTGTTGTCCCCTTCTCCTCTTGCCTTCTCATTATCCCAAAATCAGGGTCTTTTCCAGGGAGTCTTCTCATGAGATGGCCAAAGTATTGCAGTCTCAGCTTCAGGATCTGTCCTTCCAGTGAGCATTCAGGATTGATTTCCTTCAGAATGGATAGGTTTGATCTTCTTGCAGTCCAGGGGACTCTCAAGAATCTCCTCCAACACCACAATTCAAAAGCATCAATTCTTCGGCGGTCAGCCTTCTTTATGGTCCAGCTCTCACTTCCATACATTGCTGCTGGAAAAACCATATCTTTGACTATGCAGACCTTTGTGGGCAAGGTGATGTCTCTGCTTTTTAAGATGTTGTCTAGGTTTTCATCGCTTTCCTCCCAAGAAACAGGCATCTTTTAATTTTGTGGCTGCTGTCACCATCTATAGTGATCATGGAGCCCAAGAAAGTAAAATCTGTCACTCCCTCCATATCTTCCCCTTCTATTTGCCAGGAGGTGATCGGACCAGTGGCCATGATCTTAGGGGTTTTTTTTATGTTGAGCTTCAGACCATTTTTTTCACTCTCCTCTTTCACCCTCATTACTAGGTTCTTTAAATCCTCCTCACTTTCTGCCATCAGAGTGGTATCATCTGCATATCGGAGGTTGTTGATATTTCTTCCGGCAATCTTAATTCCGGCTTGGGATTCATCCAGTCCAGCCTTTCGCCTGATGTATTCTGCATATAAGTTGAATAAGCAGGGGGACAATATTCAGCCTTGTCGTACTCCTTTCCCAATTTTTAACCAATCAGTTGTTCCATATCCAGTTCTAACTGTTGCTTCCTGTGCCACATATAGATTTCTCAGGAGATAGATAAGGTGGTCAGACACTCCCGTTTCTTTAAGGACTTGCCATAGTTTGCTGTGGTCCACACAGTCAAAGGCGTTTGCATAGTCAATGAAGCAGAAGTAGATGTTTTTCTGGAACTCTCTGGCTTTCTCCATAATCCAGAGCATGTTAGCAACATGCATGTTAGCAACTTCTTGCTACAATAGTGTTAAAAGGACTTGAGCTATGTGGGCATAATGGCAAGTGTTAATGATAATATATGAGCCAGCGGCTAGAATTCTGTTGTTCGACAGTCTTGAGGCTTGTGCACGAAAGTATCCAGCACCTCCTTGCACAAGCAAACCCCATTTGTTCCAATGAAATGATCTCCACTTCCAGAGTCATTTCAGAAGGATTCTGGGTCATTTTACAAGCCAGACATACATCTGTAGCAGTGTGAAGTAGTATTGTCCCTGTTATATTCCTTTCCCCATGGTTGGTATTTTGCTTCTCAGTACAAGAATCCCACAATATGTTGCACGGTGTACATGCTGCATCGGTCTCTGCAGCTGAGGCAAATCGAAACAACAACAAATTAAGTAGCTGAAGACACCTGTTGTTCCACATTCTCCAGGTTTATGCAAAGTATCCAGTATCCCATTTATTCCAGTGGGATAATCTCCATTTCTGCGGCCAAACAACTTGGGTCTTACCTCATAAACACTTTTTCTTTCATTATTTGAAAATTTAAAAGTGCAAGGAATCTGTCTCCTAGTCCATGGAGCATGCAGCTTGTTTGACTGTTTGATTTGGTCTAAGAAGAGGTTGGAGGAAGCCATTTTATGTAGGTAGACTTTAGCTGCAACCTTTTCTGTGGTATTTCTGCACTAGTGCAAGGTGGCATCAACAGTAGGGGCAGTTCATTCTTGAAGCCGGGCCTTATATCATCCCAAAATTTTAGGATGAGGTTTTCCCCTCCTTGTGTTAACCAAGGTCTATGATAAGCAGTGAATTGCATTGCAGGGATCTTGCTCTCTCACTCTCTTCTCAGCACAATAACTTGCATTTGATTATAACAGTAAACTACACTGCATGATTGTAGCACACAGCTCTGTCCTCTCTCCAGTATGAGGATAGACTGGAGGGACTATATTCCAGGCTCTTATGCTACCTCTACTTCAGTCCAACCTACAGTGGGAGCCCAATAATCTGTAACTAATAGCAGTATTTAATTGCAAGAGTATCATCCTTCCTCTAAACACAGCTCCTTCCAACCTGCTGTCTTTTAGTTTGGGCTTTTTGTTTTGGGGAAGATGGGTGAGCAGCCTTAATCTTTGTCCATTTGGGCATGCCATAATGATAGGATTGCCCTTTAAAATGTGTTACTAGTTCTCTATATTGCCTCTATTTATTGGAACTGGTAAATCTTATAGAATCCTGAGAGGAATGAACCTCAAAACAGGCTAGCTAGGCCTCAGGATGTTTACTGGCCACTAAGTGTGGGCTGGCTGGGCTGGGTTTAGAGAAGCAAACAAGAGGAAAATACGGAAGACAGTCTCTTGACTGAAGGCATGACTGATGGAAACAGTGAACAGGGAAGCCTCCACACTACCATTTTGTTGCATATCTGTTTAATAGCAGCAGCATGTTCTTCTGCCTAGATTTGTACAGCTGCTGTATCTGTAGTTGCCTGCAACTGGTTATTTTCTTTGTGTTTGTAATTCTTCGGCCCAAATGAAACTTTTATGGATTTTAGAACATTAAAGGTCTTTAAATTTTTGTGTCATTTCATGATTTAGCATTTGCTTTTCACAAGATAGAAAGGTAATCAAGTACAAATGCTGCCCTCCAATGGAAAATATTGAGATTGCAGTTTGTTATGTGGCTGCAGTCAATACTAGCCTTTTTTGTAAAATGGGAAGATGATAGTGCTAAGATTACATAATGCAATTTACTATTTCTTTAAATTTAATTTGGTGATTTCGTACCATTATGATTTACATGAATCATATGCCTTTGCCTTTGTAATGCAAAGAAATCCAGAGAGGAGAATAATTTAACTGTTAAAGTACCGTAGAATCATGGAGTTGGAAGGGACCTATAAGGCCATCGAGCCCAACATCCTGCTCATTGCGGGAATCGAAATCGAAGCAGATCTAACAGCTGGTTGTCCAGTT
This sequence comes from Pogona vitticeps, assembly GCF_051106095.1. Classification (NCBI taxonomy): domain Eukaryota; kingdom Metazoa; phylum Chordata; class Lepidosauria; order Squamata; family Agamidae; genus Pogona; species Pogona vitticeps. The sequence continues at coordinate 128,276,532 of NC_135787.1, forward strand.
GTTTAAAGATATCATATCCAAAGTCTTTAACAATGTGCATGATGCCTAATCTCTGACAGAAGAACAGCCAGAAGAATTATAATCTCACCGTGTCATTTGTATTTACTTATTCAATTTCATATTTGTTTACATTTTATTTCACCTGCATTTATTTAAGGCACTCTTATCCTGTTGTTTTTTTTTTTTTTGTCTAGTTTCCTCAACCAGTTCTGTGAGATGAAGCAACAGTACTATAGTTGGTTGTTGTGGGTTTTTCGGACTCTTTGGCCGTGTTCTGAACATGCTGCTGCTAATAAACCTTCAGAACACGGCCAAAGGCCCCAAAAAACCCACAACAACCATTAGATCCCAGCCGTGAAAGCCTTCTCGAAGTACTGTAGTTCCTTAAGATACATTATTTCAACAATAAATACCACTTGATTAAAAACTATTTGGCATCCCCCAGCAAAGACAGGTTGAACAGCCCAGTAAACTTATCTTTTCAAAGCAGGCATAATTGTACAAGATTATGTTTAATTTAACCATACCTCTTTTGTTTGATCCTTTCTTATGTTGGATTAAGACATTTTCCAGATGTTAGTATTTTGAAATTATCCTTAAAATACAGGAGACCTAGTTTTTGTATGGTATGTGTAGATTTCTAAAGTGTAGCATCTGTGGTGCATTAACACCATCTAATGGCTGTTTGAAGAAGCAGAAGTAGGTTTTAAAGAGCTTCTTGATAGCTTCTTGATCTGTTGCTCATGGGGAGTAAGTTTTTAGTGCCTGTCACATCAAATGGTGTATAATAAAGCATCCGATCTTCTTTAGAATAATTTGATGCAAAAAACTTCCAAAGGATATCAAATAGCATTTGTACTCTCTTCCAGTGACAGAAGGAAGGCATATAATAATACCTTTTAAGGAGAGTTTTGTGTTAAAATAAAATGTTTTTTTTAGAAGTGACAGTTATTACATTAGCTTTATGCAGTCCTAAGGGCTTAAGATAGTAATGTTGGAAATTCTGTTGGTAATACTTTCTTTTACTAATTTTTCTTGCTCTTTACAAATAAACAGGGTTTTTGTGCCAACAGTGATACGAATACATTATATACCAGCATACTTAAGGCAGGACCGGTTGTGAAGGAAAGTGGAGAGACTGCTTGATGCCTGTAATTCAAGTCTTTTATTTCTGAAGTATGATTTGGACACACTCTGACATCTTAACTTCCCATTTGTTTTTAATGGATACAAAATTTTGTATAGCTTTGCCTTCTACAACATTGTGGTTTTTTTTTCTTTTTTTAAGGTTGGAAGCTTTATTAGGTTGTACAGTCTGCATGCGAAAATGAAAAGCCCCGAAGGCAAGCCTGACATTACATATATTCAGTTTCATCTCCATGGGGGCACCATGTATGGCCGTGGGATCACCATTCTGCCAGAAACGCAAACAGATGCAATGCAACTAAAGGCGTGAGTAGATAACATTGAGAATAGCAGTGACCTGGAGAATGAGTTTGGATTGAAAGCACCATTTGGTTCATGGTGCCATGTCTGTCTAGTTTTTCCTCCTCAGTTTTTGGGCTGGGAACAGTTTAAGACCCATCACTTTGTCATCTTAGCTCAACGCCCAAATTCCTGAATTCCCAAGTTCATGTCCTCATGGGTCAGTCGGGAGGGGGACAGGGACGGGGGGGGGGTCTAGCTGGTGCAACATAGTGGCTAGTCTGTGAAGGTTGGTTTGTATTATCTCTGCCCTGTCTAAGGCAATTTGCTCTTTCATCTGGTATATCTACCTTACACCTCTAGCTTTACATAGGTATAAAAATTAGAAGAAATGAATTTATTTAATATGCTTGTAACATAGGTTGTATGGGACGTGGTGGCGCTGTGGGCTAAACCGCAGAAGCCTGTGCTGCAGGGTCAGAAGACCAAGCAGTCGTAAGATCGAATCCATGCGACGGAGTGAGCCCCCGTCGCTTGTCCCAGCTCCTGCCAACCTAGCGGTTCGAAAGCATGCAAATGCGAGTAGTTAAATAGGGACCACCTCGGTGGGAAGGTAACAGCGTTCCGTGTCTAAGTTGCACTGGCCATGTGACCATGGAAGATTGTCTTCAGACAAAACGCTGGCTCTATGGCTTGGAAACGGGGATGAGCACCGCCCCCTAGAGTCGGACACGACTGGACAAAAATTGTTAAGGGGAACCTTTACCTTTACCTTTAACATAGGTTGTATACCTGATAATAATATGCTAAATAGTAACTTCATGTTCAACCCTGTATTCAAAAGAGTCATTGCTTAAGTAATTAAATATTGAATGGGAATTGCTATTGAGAGGTGCGATTACCAGCAAAAATGTAAGTTTTCAAGGTGGTGGTGTCTTCAGGAGGATAGTGTTTATAATGTTTGTTTGTTATGCTTAAAATTATGCAATCTCCTAACAATCTACTCTGTGTGTGTGTGTGTGTGTGAGAGAGAGAGAGAGAGAGAAATAAAATTTGAAAACATTTTTAAAATAATAGCTAATTAAATAATTTCAGCCATCGGGGGGACATTGAAAAGAATTACTAGGCCATTCTTTTATGAACCAAAAGGTTTTCAGCAGGCATTAGAAACTGAACGCTGTTTCTCCCTCTGTAACCTCCCAGAGAAGAGCATTCTAAAGGATTAGTATATGTTTCAGTTATGAAGCCCAAACAATACAAGACAGTGTCCTCCATAAGCATTTCAGCAGCTAGAACCCCAGCCAGCAGGAGTATCATCAAAAACTATAATGCGGAACCACTTTAGATATAAGCTATGAAGAATACTGGCTTTAGAAAAAAAATGTTTTTTTCAACATTAAGGCCAGTGTCCTCTTTGGTTTTACATCTTGTACACAGTCCATTGCTTGAGCAGTTTTACTTTCATGAAACTTCTGCACCAGGAAGCCTTTGCTAGCCACTTGTACAAATGGAACCATCTCTACCTTTAATTGGGGGCAATCTCGCTTGTGCCATAGCAACCTGAAGATCATGGGGGAGCTCCATAGGTAGAGCATTATACTCCAGCCCCTCCAAACAGGACAGTGACTTTTGCTTTCTCCTACATTTTCATTGCAAATGGTGCAATGAAAATGTAGGAGAAAGCAAAAAATCGCTTTCCCCCTCCTTTTTTTTTTTTTTTTTTTTTTTTGCAAAACGTGACGGGGGGAGCTGCTTTTTGCAACAAAAATGGAGCAGGAATTGCTTTCCCCCTCCACTTTCTTACAAAGAAAGAAATTTCAGGTTAGAAAAGTGGGGGAGGGTCTTATACACAGAAAAAATATGGCAACATGATTTTAGTCAGTGAGTCTGGAAACCATAAGCTTAGGAAAGTATTTGGCTGTAAACGGTGAAGGGGAGGGGTAAGGATTGCAACATGATCAAAGTCTGCCTTAATTGTACAGAGCCGTGTCTTCAGAACACACAGAGTGAAAGGAGGTGCACAAACATGTGGCTTTGGCCAGTGTTGGTTGAAATTGTGTCTGTCTTTCGGATAAACCTGGAAAGCTGTTGACTGATATGTACCTTTTTTTTATTTATTTGTTTGTTTTGCTTTTAAAAATAATTTGCAGATTTCTGGATTCTGTCGATTTGACAGCAAGTGAATACTCAGATGAATCATCTTCTCCAGAATTTGAAAATATTTACACTGCGTGTAAGCTTTTATTTTAATAGGCCTTTGTCTGTTTCACTTTGTAGGGATCATGCCTTCTTTCTTTCTTCCTTGTTTTGCTTAGCTACAAGTATTCAAGAGATCCCAGAAACATAACGTGTAAACAGTTGTTGACTGTTGTTTGGTTTCACCGCAGGTAACATTTGGATGAGAGCAACCGCATTGAGCAAGCAGGTTTTGCAGTTTTGTGCAGTATCACTTTCTCTGACACCTTCTTTGAAAGAGAATCCTAAAAATATATACAGATGATATGAGTCAAGCCAGATAGTTGCAACTTAAAATTAAAATTAAAGTTTATTTTATTATTTATTTATTTATTATTTTTACTTCACTTTTTTCCTCAAGAGGACACAAGGCAACTTACAGTATTAAAAGCAATAACATAAAAAGTAAAACAGACCCCCCCATTAAGCTGCCAGTTACCAAGAAAAAGCTTGCCTGAAGAGAAAGGGTTTTGTCTGCCTGGAGAGGGTCAACAAAGAAGGGGCCAGCCTGACTTCCCATGGGAGGGAATATCACAACTTGGGAGCAGTGAGAAAGAAGGCCTTTGAGTTGTTTAAGATGACTTTACATTTTAATGTTGGCTAAAATAGGTAATCATCATATGAATTATGGCAAGTCATATCTAAAATTAGTTTGATCAAGACTGTATAGGCTAAGCATTTAGGTTGGACAAAATCCATGGTTGTTATTACTCAGATATACTTATTGCAAATTCAGAACAATAAGCTAAGACCCAGTGGCTAGTTTTATTTAAACTAGACCCACTGGAATTCATTTAAGTGTTGGTTTAACAAATTCCATGTATCCTATGTATACTCCAGCTGGGACTAACAACTGGATTTAGACAAATATATTTTTGTTTTTATTTTGAAATTTGCAATGCTGTTCGTTTGTTCACTTTCTGTTCATAAAGAAATGTAGTAAGTGAAGAAAAAATATATAATTCCTTTTTCTTTTCTTTTTTTAAGTGGGAACCTGTTTGGAAAGATGCCAACAATTATCTGTTACAGGTAGGCACCTCAGATTCAGATTTCTGCGTTCTCTCAGGTCCATACAGTCAAGTCCTACTCACTTCCTTTCACTACAGTCTCTCCCACCCACCTGCCCAAGTGTCCATAAACCCCAAAGTCATTTCTGCAGATTGTGAAACCTCTGAAATGGTGGGTACAACATGAGGGACTGAGGTGGGACAGTACATCAGAAGACATGGAGAGCACCTTTTAGGAGCAGATAAGCTTTTCTTTTTACTTAGTACCTAACCTATGTGCACTTGAGCAAATTAATTTTTGTCATTATTCTTGGCTCGAAAAAGTATCTAAAGACATTTGAAAAGAAATCTTTTGAGATAAAACACTTTATAAATCTGTATTTAAATTATTTTTGATGCAGATTAAAAAGCAGATGAATGCAGAAACAGTCTTGGAAGTGAGCATTCACAAAAGAGACATGGTCTGATATAAACTGATTTATGTCAATATTCCTGCCTGTCAGACCAGCAGTTTAGGAGTGCAGGTGCTTTTAATTAGTTTGTCCTCTCTCTGGGGAAGAACAAGACACATAAATATCAAATATATACCACGGAAAGCATTAAAGATTCATTCAGTGAGTACAGTGATGCCTCAATTTACAAAATTAATCTGTGTTGGAACGGTGGCCATGACTCGAGATTTTTGTAAGTCGAAACAACATTTCCCATAGGAATGCATTGAAAGCCGATTAATCCGTTCCAGCTGTTTTTGGTTTTTATGTCGAGGCACTGTTCGTACATCGAAACATTCATTCCCATAGGAACTAATGCAAAGCCGGTTAATCCATCCACTACCACTAGGGGGAGAATTTTTCTTCTTTTAACCTAAGATGACTTAGGCTTAAAAAAAGGGCAGGAAAGGAGGGAGGGAGGGAACACCTTTTAAACAGAACACCTTTTAAACCAAGCCAAGCACCTTTTAGGTTAAAAAAGGGCAGGAAAGGAGGGAGAGAGGGAAGGAACAATGGGGAAAAGAGGAAAGAAAGAAGAAAGAAAGAAGGTCATCACTGGGGCACACAGACCCCTCAGACAAAGGTTTGTGCTGTTAAGCAGAAAAAGAGAAGAGAGAGAGAGAGAGAGAGAAGTCAATGGGAGGAGAGAGTTTGGAGTTTAAAACACATGCTAAACGAACACATTTTACAACACATTTTAAACCAAGCAACTTTTGAACAAAACACATTTTAAAACGAACCAAGAAACTTTTAAACCCACCTACCAACAACTCTTAAAACAAAAGAGAGGTCACTTAGCTTTCGATGTCTTCTGGAGGACATCATGGTGACTTCTGGCTGGAGGATGGTGAGATGGTCATCACTGTGAGGTAGAGGTCCCCTCCTCTGGGTCATCTTCTCCAGGGGTTCTCTGTCGCTGTCTCTTGGCTACAAACTCCATCCAGGTGAAAAATCTGTCCAGTTTTGTCTGTTTCATCCTGTGCTGCAGAATCTTTCTGAAATGGCTGACCACATCAACTCTGCCTGTCACAGTCCTGTTTGGGTGGTGCCTCTCAAAGAAGTCCTGGTACTTGTTGCATTTCTTGCAAATGGATTTTATCTCCTTGTTGCTAACCTGCGGTTCCTCTTCCTCAGCGGAAAGCTCCTCCACAAAAGCTTTCTGCTGCTCGGTTTGCAGTTCTGCAAGCTCTTCTGTCATCAACTCCTCTTTGTGGTCTTCAACCAGTTCCTCTACATCCTCTTTATCGACATCCAGACCCATGCCTTCACCCATGGAGATGATGTCCCTCACCACCTGTGCATCAGTCACTTCAGTGCTATTGTCTGTGGCACAATTTGGCCACAGTTTCCTCCAGGCTGAGTTCAAGGTCCGAGTTGTGACATCTTGCCAGTCCTTGTCAATGAGTCTGACACTGTGGAGGACATTGAAATGTGTCTTCCAGAACTCTTTCAAGGTCAAGGACGTCTCCTCAGTGATATTGAAGCACCTGGTGAAGAGTGCCTTTGTGTAGAGCTTCTTGAAGTTGCTGATCACTTGCTGGTCCATGGGCTGCAGAAGAGGTGTTGTGTTGGGGGGGAGGATGCCACTTCTCTTTTTGAACTGTTGAAACCACCCCCTGTTGGCTTTGAATTCTTGTGCTGCACTTCTGGGGGGGGGGGGGTTTCTTTCCATTAAGTCACTGTGCAGCTTCTTCACTTTTTCACAAATGATGGATTCACTGATGCTTTCCCCTTTCAGCTGTTCCTCATTCATTCACACAAGTAAAAGTTTTTCCACTTCTTCCATCAGCACAGACCTCCTCATGGGGGGGGGGGGAGACTTGAGTCTACAGTAAACTCCATTTTAAAGCCTGCCTGCCTGCATCAACAAGCACCACAGCCCCTCACAGAATATTTTCTGATTTTAAAACAGACTTTGGAGCCACATTTTAAACACACACATTTCAAAACTAAAGAGAGGTCATAGTACACAAACCCTAGAAGCCACAGAATCCAGCAACCATTATTTCAGCACAGAACTCCTCATCACAAAAAGAGAGCGTAGAGAGGGAGAGAAAATACGATTGGGGGGAGAGACTTGAGTCTACAGTACTCAATTTTAAAGCCTGCCTGCCTGCATCAACCACAGCTCCTCACAGAATATTTTCTGATTTAAAAAGAGACAGACCTTGGAGCCACATTTTAAACACACACACATTTTGTACACAAACCCTAGAAGCCACGGAATGCAAAAATAAATACTGTACTGTAAATAAATTTTACATTTTAAAATTATTGTACACTCTAATTTTCACATTTAATTTTAATTTAATATTTAATAAATCCACACTGCAAGACTTATCGAAGTACCGCCTAGCCGCCTAGAGTAATCTTAATTGATTAGATAGGCGGGATATAAATAAAATAAATAAATAAAATAAATAAATACAGAAACATAACCCCCACCTAACCCTACCCCCCACTAAGCTGCAAAAGACCCCTGTACAGTATATTCAGTGTACTCCACCAGAACAGGCAGTCTCTCTGTTTTAAAAAAGAAAGACAAAATTCCAAAAAAATTTAAAAAGCCAAAAAAAAAAAATACAGTCCGTACAGTTACAGTACCAGGCAGTCTGAAGACTCCGTATCCATTCTCTAACCGCTGGGACGAGCGAGGTAGCAGACAACCAGCCTCTTAGCTGGCCAACGGTTAACTGAAAGTTGAAATTTCGTGCTTTCCCCGCCTCTCCCATGATTTGTTTTGGTTTTGTCCATAAGTCGAATTTACACGAAAATTTCGACTTACAAAAAGCTCTGGCCACAAAAATTTTGCTTTTGACTTGCGGCCGGAACTTTTCATAAGTCGAAATTTTCATAAGTAGAGACGTTCCTAAGTCGAGGCACCACTGTATTTGCATCACATAGAAATGACAGAATAAATTGATACAGTTGGACAAATCAGCAACACTTTGCTTAAATGCATCCCTCCTATGATGATTGTCTCATTTCCCTTACATTTGCTCAAACTCCAAACATTTGGGATGTCATTAATATTTTACAGTGCTAACAGATCACCAGCATTTGGATGTGACAGCATTGAGTACTATTTTGAACAGCAGGATTCCCCAGCAGTTTCGTGTTAGAGCTAAACTGAGAAGATATGAACCAGTGAAGCTCCATCAGTCTGTTAAACTTCACTGTCCCAAGTGCAATTTATTGTAAGTTCCCTTTCTTGTAATTTGTGTTGTATGAAAGATGTTGCTTACAGACCATTGTCCCACTGAATTTTTGGATTCCTTACATCCTAAAATGTACAGCATTGTTGTGGGTGTTATTGTATTCTTGTTATTTTACATTGCATATATTATTTTTATATGTGTGTTATTGCTTAGAATAAATATTAGATCCTTGTCATCTAAATAGAAGTTAAATGCCTTTCTAGGTAAAGAGGATCATGTCAGCAACTTGAAAATGTAGTGTTGTTAAAATGCAGTAAAATGGCTTGATCCTGGTCAACTTATATTTCAGTATGCCTTTGGAAAAATAACTGATATTGCCATTTGCTTCCCTCTGAAGAATATTTACTTTGTTGTTTGATAGAAATATCTACAACCTTAGGCATAAAAACTGGTGAAACTGCAAGTGTTTCAAGGTGGTCCTTTATTCCATTATTTTCAGAAGGAGAGACTTTCATGTGCATATAAGTGTTTATATGGAAATTGAGTTTTAGCAGATTCTACTTCAAACCAACCTGTGTCATACCTGCCAGAGTGGCATATGGACAGAGCTGGCCCAAGACATTCTCTGGTCAATACAGAGGACAAATCCAGTTACTGTGAGTTGTGTCACTGTTCAAAGAGAATCAGATATCAATTGGTATAGTCAGTTATTTTTACTAGTACTCCCTCCATTTGCTTTAACTTTTTTCTGCTACCTTGAGTTGGGTTGCTTCTCCTAGAAGTCCTTCTCAGCTACTTTGGCTATTTCCGTACCAGATTTCTTTTTTTCCTGATACATTAGCTCCGGTTAGACAGTTGTGACTGCTTGTTTTGGTTCAGATCAAAACGTTCTTCGTGGCCTCTGTGAATACACACAATAGGGTTTTGACAGTGCCTGCACTGGTCCTCTTGGAATCTTCTAGAGCTTTTGTAGAAAAGTAACAAAGTTTAGAGTTGCCCCTGTCTCGCATGCTCCACCCACCTCAGCCTTCAGTTCCATTTTACCGCCTTTGGGCTTGTAACCTCTCGATCTTAGAGCTCTCTGATTTGACATATATTTCTGGATTACTACTACTGACGTGGACTCCCTCTGACTATTCAGTTTCTCTGTTGCCCTTAATAATAACAGACTGTTTGACTGTTCTTTGCTTCATGATTTGGACTTGGTATCATGACGCACTACAAACTAGACCTTCGGGCCAACCTTCATGACGCACTACAAACTAGACCTTCGGGCCAAGAAGGAGACAAGCTTTGGGAGAGCAGTGCTGACCTCTGTTCTACAGCAATGGTCCTCCTTCCGGAAGAGTGAGCTTGCTAGTCACCCTTTTGTGTGCATTCACAGAGGCCACGATGAAGAAAGACAGGTTACTTACCTGTAACCATGGTTCTTCAAGTGCACCTCTGTGAATTCATACATTCCACCCAGCCTCCCCACTATCCGTCACTGACTATGTCTTTGATAAGCTCAGACTATTGTGGCAGATAAATGGAACTGAAGGCTGATGCGGGTGGAGCATGTGCGATGGGGCAACTCTAAACTTTGTTACAAAAGCTCTAGAAGATTCTGAGAGGACCAGCACAGGCGGTGTCAAAACCATATTGTGTGAATTCAGAGGTCCACTTGAAGAACCATAGTTACAAGTAAGTAACCTGTCTGTTCCTTTGTTGCCCCTATCTCCAGCACAAGGGACCTTGATCTGAGTTGGTTGCACCTACTCACTTGGAGGTTGTGAGACTAATTCTGAAAAATCTGGATTCTAGGATAAAAATCTTATCTTCCTCTAGATGTCCACCTGGAAAGCTTTCACTTACTGGTTTAAGAGGAATAACGCTGATTGCTGCTGTTCCTATTCTTTTGAGCTTGTATGGACATGGGTTTCAACTTAACTCTCTTAAAAGATAACTAGCTGCACTTTCATCAGTGTTGTTGACAACTAGACCTATGTCAGTTCCTTCACATCTGTTCATGAAACTGGTTCTAAGACAGGTGCTTTTTCTGTCACCTCCCAACAGATTTCCTACTAGGAATTTGAACATTCTGCCAAGATCACCTTTCAGTCTTGGATAATAAGCAGTTGTCTCTCAAAGTAGCTTTTTGAGTAGGGAATGAGTTTGCATTTTTTTATGATGATTATCATGTGGTGCTACAATTAAATCCTTCTTTTGTATCTAAATAATTCATCTCTTTATGTGTCTCAAGATTTATGCTGCTTTCTTTTTTGCCCAAACCTGGATATATATTTTTGTCCAAACCTTGTACTTACAGTACATATTTCTAGCACTAGGTTCTTCTGAAAGTCAAATGTAGATGTTACCAATTTGATGAGAAAAACAAATTATCCTGTTACACCTTAACATGCTGGATTAAGACATGTATAAATGTAGTTTATGACTCAGCTAGTGCTGTTTCCCCAAAATTGGGCTGGACATTCAATTAGATCACTGGCAACATCAGTGGGTTTTTCTACAAATGCTTCTCTGCTTGAGATTTCTAGAGCTACAATATGGAGTATGCCCTTTTTGTTTCATATTACTGTATATTATAAGACAGATGAATTAATTCCTCTTGCTTCAAAATGTGTTTTCCATGTGATTGTTTTCAGTATTCCCTCTATTTATTAAGGAGTCTTGGGAATGCCCTGCAATGACTGGACTCTTCCTCTACAACATGGAATGTTGGTTACTTAGAGTGAGAGTGTTCTGAGATGGTACAGAAGAGCAATCCACACCCACCTTCATGGTGGTTAATATTTATTCTTCTCAATCAATTCAGTTGGCTGTTCATGTGGTTCCTCAGCAGTTTCAGTCTTTATCTCTTTCTTCTATTAGACTGTTTTCTATGATGTTTTTGACAGTGTTTTTTTTAGTTACTGGCTCTTGCATTGCTTGAATGTATGAGAAAACTAAAAGGAGAAGTGGATCAGCGAGCAGTGTCATTTAAAAGAACTGAGTGTACTTTTTTTCTTAAAATATAATATTCCTGAATGCTTTGATCCTGGATAGCATCTAGGGCTTAAACTGCTTTAACCTGTATTTTCTTTTTTCCAGGCCCATATAAATTTCTACTACCTTCATTTCACTTGTCAGCACCAAGATCCCCTAAAGGATTCTTGATGGTCAAACAGAGAGGGTCCAGGCGTATGTGCACTCCTAATTAGCTGAGCAGAGTCCGGGCAACCCAGCCAGGCAGTGACACAAACCCTTTTCCACAAGTCTGTTCTAATAAGTAATTAAGAGAGAGGGGGAAAAAAAGATAAAATCATGAGCTTTGGAGTCTGCCAGGACGAACAAAGCTCAGGCAAAAAGGCCTCTAGTAGCATTCTGTGGCCCTTCTATTATTCTGGAAGCAGGCTCAGCAGATTTGCTGTTCAAGAGACCAAACTTTGGATTTTAAGAATAATTGTTTTATTAGAAAAACAAAGTATTTAGAGTTATTCAGTTTGTTGCATAAGCAAAGCATAAGTAACATTTCCATAAGGCATTGCAGTTAGAATCTTAACAAATTCCATCTAACAAAAATGAAATAAAGGTTCTAAAAAGCTGCTTGGAAGGCAGGCAAGGCATAACCCCCCTTCCTCTGTTCTTTCTCTAAACTACATCTTAGCAAAACACTAAAAACTGGCATCTATAACTCAATCCTCCATTCTAGTTCCTAATTCTCAGATCAGGTCTAGTCAAGTCTCCAGTTTTTTATTCCTGTCCACATCCTCCATTTTCTTCCTTATTGGTACTGCCCTTCTTCTCCATTCTTCCAAGATGTTAACCAATAGGCGTAAAGGACAGTCTCCCCTCACCACGCCTCCAGTTCCCATGAGAAGTACTGTACAGGTGTTGTTTTCCCATCTCCTCGTCTTGGGTCTTGATGTCTTGGCTCCTTATCATCTCAGGACAAGGCTGCTTACATAGAACTTTCCATTCACCTCATGGAGAAAACATTCTCATGGCACAAAATCATGCTAACACAGAACCAATATGGATTCTTTCTACAACTTTCCATGACTACATATCCCATTCATAATTCACATTTTAATCTTAATGATCTATACCATGACATCACTGTTTTTAATTTTTTTGTTTACTAGGGTGCCTTATTTCAGTTCAAAACATTGTGTTGAGTACCCTTTAATATTGACTTCTTAACTTTTTTTCAGACAAGAGATTCCTGGTGGTGCTGAGATTGACTTAGTTCTACGAGAAGCTTCACTTTCACGTTCAAATCCAGATTTACAGAATGCATCCTTCTATGAATCTGCTGTGTGGGAGTCTGAAAACGAGGAACAGCGACATGTTACAGTTCATTTTGTAAAACATGATGATCTTCTTCAAGAAGCAGGAGACAGTTTGATTCTCATAGAAGGTTAGCTAATTCAACTAAGTATATTTGATAGCATATTATCAATAGTAGGCCATAATCCTTGTGAAGAGATCCAGGACTTAAATCCAGGAAGCCAAGTTGAGAGCATCTGGGTAAGAATTAAGGGGAAGACAAACAAGAGAGATGTCATTGTGTTTTCGATGTGATTGGATCCTCCCTGGGAAGCTGGGCTGAGGGTGAAGGCCAGGTATGTTTGAATGGCTGTTTTGCTGCGGGGTTTTTTTTCTGGGCTTTCTTTTTGTCTCCTCACCACATGGCCTGGGGTTGGGACTTTCTGATTTAAAAGAGCGTGTCTCAAATTCTATCTCTGGCCTTAATATGGTAAATAGGAAAGCCAATTAGATTTGCATAAGCCTGGGAGGCAGGAAAGTTTTAAGGGTCAGATCATACTTTCGCACTATTAAAGAGCAGGCCAGGTAGGTGGGGCTCGTCAGCCATGGAAGGCAGCCCATCTGGAAGAAGGAAAACTCCGATTTCAAACCTCCACTGCCTTGTGGCTATATCCGCTCATGGAAAAGGCTTCAGGAGTTAACCTAGAGGCAAAATCCGGAGCTGGAGTCCCGAAGGCAGCTCGTGTCGTTCTGCCAACTCCTGCGACGTTGCTGGAACCAGTCGTATTGGCTCTTGCCTTTCCATTGGACCATTTCAGCAATGTGGAGAGGGGGGATCTGCTGCTTGGGTAACAGCTTATCCTCCATATTACTTTACCCGGGCTTCATGCTCTGGAGAGGACACTCCTCGATTCAGAGCATGTTACCATAGTCTCTCGAGACTGAAGGATGCCTAGAGAGGATCCCCCAAGCCAGCCTGCAGAGTTGGATGATGCCTTCCTAGAGCAGAGGCCACACATTCAAAAGGGAGAGATGCAGTAGTAATGGGAGATTTCAACTATCCCGATATATGTTGGCAGTCAAACTCTGCCAAGAACATGAGGTCCAGCAAATCCCTCACTTGCCTTGCAGATAATTTCATGGTTCAGAAGGTGGAAGAGGCAACAAGGGGATCAGCTATTTTAGATCTGATCGTAACCAACAGGGATGACCTTGTTAATGGGGTTGCGGTGGTGGGACTCTTAGGTGGGAGTGACCATGCTCTCTTGGAATTTATTATAGAGTGGGAAGCCAAGTACAGCCAGACACACATTCTAGACTTTAAGAAGGTCAATTTCAGTAAACCTAGGGAATTACTGGCTGTAATTCCACAGACAAAGATACTGAAAGAGAAGGGAGTTCAGGATGGATGGGAATTTCTTAAAAGGGAGATACTAAAGGCACAATTTAAAAGTATTCCAATAAGAAGGAAAAACGGGAGATGTCTGAGGAAACCAGAATGGTTGACTAAAGAACTTTCAACTGAACTAAGTGTTTAAAAAAACATGTATAAGAAATGGAAAAATGGGGAAAACACCAATACAGTGGTGCTTCGACTTACGAACTTAATTGGTTCCGGAAGATGGTCGTAACTCGAAATGGTTGTTACTCGAAGCACCATTTCCCATAGGAATGTATTGAAATGCAATTAATCCATTCGGACCAAAGAAAAAATCACACACACACCCCCCAAAAAAAACACTGAAAGTCTCCTCCAGCACCACAATTCAAAAGGATAAATTCTTCAGCAGTCAGCCTTCTTTATGGTCCAGCTCTCACTTCCATACATCGCTACTGGAAAAACCATAGCTTTGAGTATGCCAGACCTGGGCAAAGTGTGGCCTGCGGGCCACATACAGCCCGAGAACCGCTCCTGTCCAGTCCGCTGGTCGTCACTCCAGTCCGGCCCACCCATCGCTGCTCCTGTCCAGTCTGCCCCGTCGCTGCTGAGTGAGCCGGAGCTCCGGCTCCAGTCACCATCATGGCAGTAAGCAAAACTCGTGCTACCCGACGCTGGGATCTTGCAAGTTTTGACTGTTACCCTTGAGCTGCAGGCTGCGGAGCCTGTGGCTCAAGAGGCCGGAAGCAATCTTTGCACAGGTGACGTGATGACGCATCACGTTGCCTGTGTGGGATAGAAGACAGTCGGAGAGGAAGGCTGCAGAGGAACGGAGGACAGATGAGTTAGCTCAAAGTTGGGGTTTTTTTTCTCCCCCCCCCCAACGGTGAACAAATTACAACACTCACATAGTTAACTCCCTAAAAAGTTTAGGGAGTTAACTATATCAGCCTTGTAGTTCGTTTACCGCTGGGCCTCACCCAATGAGGGCCTATTACTACCCACAAATTGAGGGCCTATTACTACCCACCCACAGTTCAGATTTTTCATGTCTTTCCCTATAGAAATTAATTGCCCACTCCTGGACTATGTGAACCTTTGTCAGCAAGGTGATGTCTCTACTTTTTAAGATGCTGTCTAGGTTTGTCATCACTTTACTCCCAAGAGGCAGGCGTCTTTTAATTTCGTGGCTGCTGTCACCATCTGCAGTGATCATGGAGCCCAGGAAAGTAAAATCCATCACTGCCTCCATATCTTCCCATTCTATTTGCCAGGAGGTCATGGGACCAGTGGCCATGATCTTAGTATTTTTTATGTTGAGCTTCAGACCTTTTTTTTTTTTTTTTTTTTGCACTCTCCTCTTTCACCCTTATTACGAGGTTCTTTTTCTTCCTCACTTTCTGCCATCAGAGTGGTATCATCTGCATATCCAGCAATCTTAATTCTGGTTTGGGATTCCTCCAGTCCAGCCTTTCACATGATTTAATCTGCATATAAGTTAAATGTGAAAGTTAAATGTAAAAGAGTGAAATACTAACAAATAAATCAGAACTTTTTAATATATAAAGCTTTTCATGTAATCTAAATTTGATTCCAGTTGTAGTTAAATCCAGGTTTTTTTCCCTTCCAGCTGGGTATAGTATATGCTACAATGTCTATCATATTGTTTTTAACTTAACCATCCTCTGGATGTCAGTATTTTCACATAGATAAAAACTAAATTAGCATGAAAAAGTAGTAGAGCAGCCAAAATACTACGCTGTTTGCCCACTTTACAGAGCTATTTAAGTTCTAATGTAATGTGTGGTAGATTCTCAAGAAGACAGGTAACTCAGCTTCGTTTTGCAACATGCATTATACAAAATATCCTCAGTGGAATGTGTCCATCTACTTTTGTTGGAATTTTTTCAAGAAGAATGAGAAAAATCACTCCTCAAACTTCATGCTAGCAGAAAGTAGAAATATATTATGATTTTATAGTTATGTGGGGACAGCTAGAAACTG
The DNA here is from genome assembly GCF_051106095.1 of Pogona vitticeps. Classification (NCBI taxonomy): domain Eukaryota; kingdom Metazoa; phylum Chordata; class Lepidosauria; order Squamata; family Agamidae; genus Pogona; species Pogona vitticeps. The sequence continues at coordinate 128,292,478 of NC_135787.1, forward strand.
GTTCAACTGGATCTTTTAGTGTCTTGTAATATCATTAATTGTGGGGTCAGTTTGGAATTCTTGATGGACATTGGTATAGTTGCTGTGATGGCTTATAGACAGTACGTGTAAACATGGGACTGTATGTTTTCTTGGCTCCATGGTCATTAGCATTCATGTTTCATTAAGGCCACATCTGTTGTTCAGCAGATACATGGAACAACTAGAAGAAGTCATCTAAGGTTTCAGGGAGCAATGGCACCAGTATGAACATGGCACAGTGTTAGCTTGCTTTTTCATTTGTGTCCATGGAAAGTTTTGAGTCACGCTCTGTGATCTGTGTAGGACTGCATGTTGACTAAACAATCACATCCAGACAAAATGCAAGTAATTACAGTGGTGCCTCGCTTAGCGATGTTAATCCGTGCAGAAAAAATTGCTGCTAAGCGATAACATCGCTAAGAGAAAATAAAAAGCCCATAGAAACGCATTAAAACACGATTAATGCATTCCTATGGGCTAAAAACTCACCTTTAAGCAAAGATCCTCCATAGGGGCGGCCATTTTCGGTGCCTCTTAAGTGAGGAAACACAGCGGGCGGTAATTTTGTTTACCCGACGGCCATTTTGAAACCGCCAATCAGCTGTGCGAAAATGGGGGCTTTGCGATGATTGCTTCCCTGCGATCATCGCAAAGTGAAATTTCCCCATAGGGACCATTGCAAAGCAATCGCTTCTGTGATGGGAAAAAATCCATTGCAAAGCGATTTCATCCCTGTACAGAGTGATCGCTATGCAAGGCACCACTGTATGTCAGAAGGGGAGGCTGCTTTGTAAAGGGGAGTTGGATCTGTTCTTCACAAGCTTGTATTCTGGCCATGGTAGGAGTTGCACTTTCTTGCTTCTGAATAGGCAAGTGGTAGATGTACCTAGAAATGTCTTCTCCCAGCATTGCAAGCTGCAGCATGTTCTAAAGAATGCTGAGCTTGCCATAGGTAGGTAATTGTTTGTCAATGAAAGATTAAAAAACTGTAACATGCTGTACATGAATCTGCCTCTGAGAAGTGTCTGGAAACTTCAGTTACAGCACCAAATACAGTGGTACCTTGACTTACAAACTTAATCCATTTTGAAACAACATTCGCATATCGAAAAGTTCGTAAGTCGAAGTACCATTTTCCGTTGAAATGCATGGGAACAGAATTAATCTGTTCCAGCATTTCAAAAGGGAAAAAGGCAGGGGGAAAGGGCTGGAAATTCCAATTTCCCACCCTTTCTCCCTGTTTTTTGGCTTTGGAGCTCTCAAAAGGGTTTGATCCAATGTCAGGAGGAAAGCCCTTTGAGAGCTCCAAAGGTGCCGATTGCGGCAGCGGGGACCCCCAGGGAGGTCTCCCAGGGCTTGTCCACCACCATGGGGAGATTCAAAAATGTTTGGGGGTTGCTTTGCTGCTTCGGGTACTGGATGCCTTGACTGTGCTTGTTGCAGTCATGGGTGGGCGTGTCGCACTCATGCGCATGAGCATGACACGCCCCTCCACGAGTGTGACATGCCCCTCCACGAGCACAGCATGCCCACCCGAAGCGTGAGGGTGCCCATCCCCCACCCTGCACACAGCCTGCACCCCCAACCATTTCGCGGACCCAAAAAGGTTGGGGACAGCTGCCATAGGACACCTGTGGAGAGATGCCTCTGTGGCTATCCATACAAAATTAGTGCCCTTAAGAAAAAAACACAGCTGTGCTAGGCCAGCACAGATTGCATAAAAAGAGGCAAAAAAACAACAACAACCCTCTTCTGGTTTTTAAAAGTCCATGACACGGAGCAGGAGGTACTGTGATTTTGCACAGCTTGCACAAGTTACACAATTTGTGTTAAACTAACAAATTGATAGCATTGAAAAATAATTTCTTCGTCTTGTGGGGTGAGGAGAAGAAGAATCAGTTCCTTGTCCTTGCCTATGAGGATGTGGCGAGCAAGGTCTTACGGTCTCAGCAGGGACACACAACTAGGTGTTCGCCACAACTGTGCCTGTGGGTTGTGTTTCTGTGTTCTAGGAGATTCAGCAGACCCTTTCCTTTGTGAGTGTAAAAGGCACATTAACATACTCTTGCCTACACTCACTTTCTCAATTGTTATTTCTCTTGATGTTGTTTGCTCTTGATATTTTGCTGCTTTGGGATTTTTATCTTGTGTTGTTAACACAGAATTTGTTTTGTTGCTTTAATGATGTTTGCTTAGATAGCTCCTCTGAAGGCTGTTTTTAGATACAGAACACAAATCATCATGTAAATAAATAAATAAATGCCCTCCCTCCCTTCCCCCCCCTCACTTTCAGAAGTTTGGCTTGTGTTGTGTTTATTATGATTCTGCCTTATTTACTGGTTTCAAGAATACATATCAGTGTGCTATTCCTGCTATAATGCAGGCTGCTAACTTGTGTGCACCCTACAAGGGAAAGGCCACAAGGGAAAGGGGAAAACTGATGCCCCTCAGTGATTAGATAAGTTTTTGGACAACAGTTTGCTGAATCTCCCTGACAAATGACCATTGGTGGGTCGGTAATTTGGGAGCAGTAGTCCAAAAGGTACTTTTTTTCTCAAGGACTGGACGAAGTCTTATTATAATCTTAGAACTGCGAATTTGGAAGGGACCCTATGGAACATCAAGTCCAGTCCCTGTCAGGGTATCAGAAAGTCCTGTAACTCTGCTTAGTAAGATACCAGATCTGCAGCGAATCCTGTTTTCATTGTGTTGTTTTGCTTCACAGTATTAATCCATGTAAATATAGCTATGTGATTTTTTTTAAAAAAAATTATTTTCAATAGGTGGGATCCTAAAAGAAATTTTGAAGCTCTCCAAAAAATTTAAAGCCATTATACCTGTGAGGTCCACAGAGGACAGTCTTGTGTTACTAGATCCTTCAGTTCCATTTTTTTGGCAAAGGAATATGCAGTACTTTGGGTAAGTCTCTAAAACAAAGGAGGAAGAAAGAGTAGCCTACAGTGAATAGGTATGTGTAAATTTGGTTTCCCTTGATTACTCAGCTTCTGATGCCAAAACCTCTGATTAGTAGTTCAGTATTGAAAAATTGTATTGGTTGCCTCCCTAGCAAAACCTGACATTTCACAGGAATCAAACAGTAATTGCATATTGTCATTTTCACAATTTTGTTGTTGCTGTTCTTGATATTGCCCATTACATTGAATAAGTGTATTTCATCGAGCTGATTATTGACAAAAATATTAACATTTTGTAGAAGAATCAGCCATCGTTTTATGTACTTGTGTGTCATCAAGTTACTTGCATCATATAGTGACTATAATAGGTTTTTTGAGATATGTGAGACATTTAAAGACTGGTTTGCCACTTACTGTTCTGAAATTAGTGCTTCTCATTTTTAATGTACTGTATTTTTCCATGTATAAGATGCTACTTTTTCCTAAAATCATTACACTAAAAATTGAGGGGTGTCATATACACAGAAGTAAGCTGAGGAGAGAACAAAACTGCTCGTACCTTACCTCTATAAACGGACTTCCTTCAGTCACAAGGCTTGGCTTCCTACAGTCAGGAGACTTCGCTTCCTTCAATCACAAATCTTATGGAACTGATGTCAGCTCATACTGAATAAACCAATTGGAACACACCTTGTTGGAGATGGAGCCTGTAGGCTCAGATGCAACAGGGACTTGTAATGTCCGAGCGTTCTGAGCCCAGGTGCTGAATACTGAAAGCTAAGATTTCTTAATTTGGGGTTAGAAAAGTGGGGGGGTGTCTTATACATGGAGGTGTGTTATACATGGGAAAATATGGTATTTAATTGCTGTTCAATATGACTCACTGGCTGGAACTTGCAACTAGAAGAGACATAGTGGGGGTCAGGTGAGTCATCTCCTCCATAAGTTCTATTGATTCAATGGGCCAACTCTAGTTTTGACTCGCAATTGAATTTCTGCCACTGTTTTTAATTGTGTCTATTTTTCTACCATGTGCAAACTTCTTTGGATGTGTTCATTGGGAGAAAAGTCGCATAGAAATGGAATAAATCAGTAGTCAGAACTGGGCTGATAAAGCATGTCATATAAAGCATCTGCAGTGTGCTCATGGTTGATTTCAGAACACCTGGATACACTTAAAAGGTCATATCAGTCATATTGTTTTGTGTGCTAGGTGTAAACACTGTTCAGATCCAAAGCCAATGTCAAGCCTGAGCTCCCTTGCTGCAGAAGAAGACCCATCATGGAATTCTATGGCAATAGCCCAAGGTTGGCTTATCCTTTTCTACCTTTCATTAGTATTACAGTTTTATTTAGATACCTGTGTAACTGGAGACGGTTGAAGGTTCCCAACCTCTGCTCCAGATGGTGAGATTATAGCAGTGCCTTAGTACAGCACACTTAGAGAATGCATTGTCTCCCATTCAGCAATCGCCCTTTTAGGGGCTTTGAATTTGAGCAGACAAAAGAAGTTCTGCCTTCTTTCCTGCACTCATTTTGTTCTCTTGAATGCAGTGCATCCTTGAAAATAATACATCAGAGTGACACACACAGGAGCTTTCTGTTGCCCTTCTGCAAAACTCTGTAAATGACAGCAACAAAAATGAAATTAGAAAGGTGTATGCAAAATTTGTCCTTTCCTCCTCCCTTGCCTGCCAAGACAGGACCACTGTTTTCTCATGAAAGCTGGAGGTGACTTTGCAGAACTCCAGTTTGCAGGCACATTTGAGAAATGTTTGCCTTATATTAACATGGGAGATGGGTGAAGTGTCATTCTTTCACAATTAAAAAGCCCAAACCTTGCTACATCTTTCAACAGTAAGCTTTGTTTCAGCTAAAACTGTATATGAGAACTGTATTGTATTATGTAGCCCAGGTCTCAGGGATAATTCTGGCCTGGAGTCAGGGCAGAGCAGCCAAGGCACTGCTTAAACTGACTGGCGAGATTGGGGTGAGGGAGTGGGGCAGACTGTTGTGGAAGACAGAAGGAAATAAAACTAGACATGCAGTCTTCTGAACAGTTTTTCACCAAAATGCTAGGAAACTCAGCAGGAATTTTTGTCACCAACAAAACCAGTGTGAAGCTGGACTGAAGAAGCATGAGTATCTGGCAGCGTATGTCTTCATTAAGCTCTGCATTAAGAAATTAAGCCATGCACTATAAATGGATGATGCAAAGTGTTAGTAGGGGGTTAGTATGATACATGGGGGGGCAGGATCCTCTACAGGGAATTATTGGTTCTTCTTCATGGCCTCTGTGAATCCACACAAATGGGTTTTGCTGTGTCTGCGCAGGACTTCTCGGAATATTCTAGAGCTGAAAAACATGTTAGTAGCACGTTGGTTACAGGTAACTAACCTTTCTTTTTTTACTGAAGAACCAGTAGCATTTTGCCCACTGACTTCATTAGAAATCCAACTGGGCACAACAAAATGGATTTATTGTATGCTGCCAAAGCTGCAGTTGCATAGCAGTCCGTTATTAAAAAGGTTTTTTATATCCTACTCCTACACTAGATTAAAACTACTGAGGCCATCTTATGTGCGAGTGCTTTGGAGCAGCTTCCAGAGCAATATGAGTTATTCTGATAAAGAACATTATGAAATAATTGTTTGTATTTCAGGTAGATAAGCAAGACTGTACTTAATACACTTGTGTTAATTTACATGGCTATACCTACAGCATGGTGTCACTTAGATAAATTGTTTGTATCATTCTGCAGTGTAATTGTGCACATGTAGTGTGCTCTTTTCCCCTCGGCTGAGAGCTCTTCATTTACCCTGTGACCACCTGCCATGCAGTCCCCCAATTTGTGCAACCCCCTAAGTCCATACATTTGATTTTATAGGGGGGGGGAGGAAGAGATCCAGAAGAATCATGACTCCAGAGACTCAGTATTCCTTTTTCAACTTTCCCATATGCAAGGTGATTTTTTAAGCAGTTATGACTTCACAATTAAATAAGAAGTGAGCATCTTAGAAAAAATCCCATAGGGCTCTAACGACAGCAAGGGTGGGAAATCTGCAACCTTAGTCCAGATTCCACATAGCCCTCAACCTGATTTCACATGTCCCCTGCAAGTGACTTGTACAAGATCTCTGACAAAAATGATCTGCTTCTTTCCCAACCATTTGCTGGCAGGGAAGAAATGAGGCAGAAAAGTAAAAAAAAGTGGAGGCCTCAATTACTTTGGCCCTGACCCCAGTGTGTACTGCATAATAGATTATCCTCAGGGAGGTGTATGTACTTTTTACCAAAGAAAAGGTTGATCATCCCCATTTATCAGCAGTGACAAATCAGAAGACTGGAATGTGTTTATCTTTTCTGTCTCTCAAATTGTATTTTAAAATGTGGAACTTTAATTTTATTGCCCTTAGTTACTGAATAATCTCTGAATATCTATGCTGTTTTCTTTAGCTTTAGGAGTTGTACCCCTCCAATATGTCTTTGTGATGAAGTTTGTGCTGGATGATGGAACTGGAACACTGGATGTGTATCTTATGGACTGTGTAAGAGACGAGAGCATGCTGCTCTTAAAATATTTAGCTTGGAATGTAAATGTGTGCTGGTAGAAGTTCTCTAACATAGTAGAGAAGATAGAAAGAACTGTACATTTATCAAAAATGCATTGGTTAACTATGTGTAAAATTGGTCAGAACAGACGTATCCCAACCTTTAATTTTAATGAAAATTACAAGTACTGTATGTTACATTGCTTCATGAGAGCTGGCCTGGGAGTTAGCACCATTATTAAGAATAACTGTGAGTATATAGGCAGAAGGTCCCCAGGTTCAATCTCTGTAATTTCTGAGTAGACCTGGGAAAGAATTCTGCCTGAGAGGCTAGAACACCATCTGTAGACAGTGTTGACAAAACTGAGTTGGACAGACTAATAGTCTGATGTGACACAAATCAGCTTCCTTTGTGAAGCACTTTCTACCAACCTCTCTGCCAGCTGCAGCTTCTAGGGCCTGGCTATATTCTTGCTGGATAGTTGCTTTGCCTAATACTTGAACTCCAGTTGCTGTAGCTAGCATTCACCATTTTAATTCTTCCCCAGTGCATATATGGCCTCAGAGAATTCTGGAATTACAGTGGTGCCCCGCATAGCGACGATAATCCGTTCCGAAAAAATCGTCGCTATACGGATTCGTCGCTATGCGGGGCAAAAAAGCCCATAGGAACGCATTAAAAGACATTTAATGCATTTCTATGGGCAAAAATCTCACCGTTCTGTGGAAATCCTCCATGCGGCTGCCATTTTCGCTGCCTGGTAAGCGAGGAAAGGGCGTGAAAACACTGCGGGCGGCCATTTTCTTTACCCGGTGGCCATTTTGAAACCGCCGATCAGCTGTTTTTAAAACATCGCTATGCGAAAATCGGTAAGCAAAACACTTACTGATCATCGCAAAGCAATGTTTTACCATCTAAAACATCGTTATGTGATTGCTTTTGTGATCGCAAAAACTCAATCGCTATGCGGATTCGTTGTTAAACTAATCACTCATTATGCGGGGCACCACTATACGTTGTTCTAGTGTTACAATACAGAAGCATTGTAAGGAAATGATGGGTACCACCTTGCCATTAACTCCTATCTTCTGTCTGCTATTACTTTGCCTGCCTGCCACTATAATCCCTACACTGAGGGCAAAAGCAACCCATTGCACATACCAGTGTGGGTGAGAACGCCCACCCCACCAAGTGGGAGAGATTCACTGAGAAGTTGTCCTGAGAGTCATTACTTTAATGTTGCTCTCAGTGAATTTACATTGACCATCTGAGAGGAAGGCTGTTTTGAAAGATGGATGCTAGAAAGTCTCACCACAAATTAAAAAAATAAAGGAACGGAAGAAAAGAGGTTACTTACCTGTAATTTAGATTTAGAAGAACGCATAATAAATACCTTTGCTTTCTCCCCCCCCCCCCCAGTTAAAGTTGGAGTTTTCAGACAAAACCTGGGATTGTATGAACATTTTTACCATATTTGGGAGTGTGGAATCTCTAATTAGAGGTTTAAGCAACACTAAACCATAATAAAGGAGATAGACAAACTGACTGACTCACTATTCTTTCTTTTTGTGTTCACTGCTTTTGTCTACATTTCTGAACTAGGATAAAGGCAGGTAGGAGAGCCCCCACCCACCAACCCATAAATAATGTTTAAGTAGAATTCAGAAGTCTTGTAAATTGGAGGGGAAAGGTAAACTAAGAAGCTGTCCACACTGAGCATTTGTTCAATTTCCCTTGTACCCATGATACAGGTACTAAACCTGGTGTCCACACAATGCAGGGCTGAAACTCATGTCAACAAAGTCAACGTAGGCAAAACGCGTTGCTTTCCAGTTTTTTTATAATGCTAGATGGAGTGATATACTTTTGTTCTGTTCTGATTTACTCCAAAGCATGATCCAAAGTGTTCCATGCTAGTCAGCACATATTATCAGGATATGTCATTTGATCATGTTTCCTTACAAGCGTTCTTCTGCCCCATCATACCCTGTAGATGGTTAAAACAAAGAGGGAAGGGAGGACAGAGAGAAGTCGGCAGGGAAAGGGTAGATAAGGTAGGCAATAGGGGAAGAGAAATCTGTGTTGAGAATGAGACATTGGGAAACAATCTCAGATGTATTTGGGTCAATGTCACCAGATGGCCTAGTACATCCCAATACATTCAGCAACAAATACCCATCGCAGGTGTGGATGCAAATACTGGGACATCTGTTCAGATCTGCAATAAAAATGTCAGAGTAAGTGAGAACAGCAAATATAGGCACACACAAATGAAAAAAAAACTTGTTTATTTCTCATGAATTTCAATTAGGTCACTATACATTGAGTCTCACAAGATACCCAGCATTAGTACTAGATCCATATAGAGTCCATATTTAGATTATAGTTAAATTAGTTGTGATAGACTTGTCCCATTGATTTCAGTGGGACTATTCTTAAACAGAATATATCTTGATTCAGCCCATGTTCTCATCCACAGAAAATACTTAAAATCAGAAATCTTCAGTTACACATCACTAGTAAAACTAGATGGTGATTCATGCTGCTCATACTGAGTTGCCCTTCCTGGTACCCATAATATTTGTCATTAACTCAAATGTGATTGCTTGAAGACTAGCACACCAGCCAGAATCCTTTTCGTTTTGGCATAATGTAACATTGTCTCTGTATAAATGAGCCAGATGTTATACCTGGGCAACAAGGATTGTGCAATTCAATTGTGCAATTGGTTGTGTAGTTCCTATTGTGACTGATTGTGCAGGGAAATGCTTTGAGAATAACACTTCTGCATTGGCGTAATTGGAGCTACTGCATACATAATATTAAGTGCCACATACATAAACTACTCAATAGGATTTCAGTCATTAGTACAGTATTCTTTATTAAAGAGTACTTTGTGGGCTAACTGTATGTCAGTAGTAGATATTGCTCGCCATATAGTTGAGGTTTATATTGATATTAAGATCTTGTGTGGATAAAAGTGATATATTACTTATCTATGAATTCTTAGTGAAGATACTTTAGTTAATCTAGTTCATTTTTTATAAAACTCAAATTCATAGTGGACTGCAATGCTGTGGATTGCTTTTGTACAGAGGCTTGATTTACTTTGGTTAACTTATCAATCTGAATAAAGAGCACATTGCATTAAAGATGTTTATGTTTAAACCACCAAAATCTTACGATGGGGGCTGATAAAATTGCAAAAGTGCCCTTTAAACAGTGAAGATTTACTTTGTTAATAAGCAATATTGTTCATTTTATTTTATTTTTTACCTATGTGTTTTAAACGATATTAAAGCAGTATTTTGTTATCTTAAATATTCAGTTTCAAAACAAGACCTTTAGAATATGTCTGTCGTCCAATTTGGTAATTAATTTGTGCTATTTTTCCTGTTGCCTACAGGACAAATTCTTCCAAATTCCAGCTTCTGAAGTCCTGATCAATAATATTTTTCAAGAGAACATGGAGAGGATGATGAGTAAGCTCTGTCCTACAGGAAAAGATCTAGGTAAGACACTTGTTTTGAGCAGAGAACAAATTAAGATATGCAGACATTAGCCAAAATAGCAACAGGATGAAGTAATGCCATCTTTTTGCATCAGTTTGTGGAACCACTAGAGCACTTACTCAGGGTTTCATCTGAACAGTGACGAATGGTATAAAAAACATCTGAAGTAAAAAACATCGCTATACTACACAGTTACAGCTTTAACTAGTATGGCTCCATCCCATTTGTAGTATGTGAGTGCTTAGAATTCACTCTGGCAGTGTCATCATTCTAGTGCTGTGTAGAGCACACTATAGTACACTAGAGGGCTCTAGCAGAAAATTGCTTCTCCAGACTACAAATCCCAATATTCCATAAGATGAATCCACAGCTATTCAAGTTGAATGAAACTACAGGAGGACCTAGTGTAGCAGATAGAGTGTTGGCATAAGGAGACCTGGATTCAAATGTGTGCTTGGCTGTGGAAATTAACTGAGGCATGACAATGGTAACATTGTTGCTTAATGTAAGTCATCCACCAAGCTAAACAATTTCTAAGGGACTAAGATACCTGGTGATTGTTTTCCTTCAGATATTTTTATTGCATTGTGACTGATTGAACTTTCCTCCTGAATTACCTTGAACTTTAGCGTAAGTCAAAAATTTTTACTCGTCTTACATAAGTGAATAAGAGCAGTAACAAGCAATCCGAGGCCAAAGCTACCTGTTGGTTTTTTCCTTCAAACATGTTCCCACCTTGATGGGAAGGTAACGGCATTCTGTGACCACGAAAACTGTCTTTGGACAAAGACAGTTTGGCTTGGAAATGGGGATGAGCACCACACCCTAGAGTCGGACACGACTGGACCAAATTTCAAGGGGAACCTTCACCTATATTCACTATAGTAGTATCTATTGAAGATGCTTGAGATTTCTCAGAATAATTAAAATTGTTGGCAGGAGTTGCTTTCAAAACACTTGAGCTCCCTCCACCTTGCCTTTCTCCTGCAACATGCCTTGAAGATTTGGTTTAACTCTTCACTGTTACATGTGAAATCACTGTAATATAGGAATCAGCCAGTAGAGACCACCACCTGTTCATCCAGAAGACAGAAGCAGTGTAGCAAGGAGGTATGGCAGTAGAATGTACTGGCTGCCCATCTTACAGATAGACTATCCTCCATAAAACTAATATTTGAACATTGTCAGTTACTTGGAACTTTTATTTACCTTGAATAAAGAAATGGTGAATCACAGATAGGAAGATGAGAGGACCTTTAGGAGAATAGATCTTTAGCTCACTAGTTCACGTCTTTTTTCTCCTTCCAATGTGATGTTTGCAGTCTTCTGCAGCCATTGCTCCTCAGCCTTCTGTTTCAAGCAAACGGGGCAGTCTCTGCAGAATAGAATAAACAATCAGAAAGTTGACACACAATGGCAACACACACAAAAAAATAGCGTCAGAATGCCTCAGTCTCCTAGGATTCTCTGTCATAGATCTCAGTGGCTATTGTAGAACTGAGTAATTTGAAGGGGAGATTTCAGAAGGAAACAACAGGATTAAGAGCCAGTCATAAAATCTGTCTATAAACCAACAGCTTGACTGGAGACAGCAGTTCCCAGGCGCACTACGTGTATTAATAGATTGTATTTATAACAGTTCTGTGTATAGCAAAAGAGACCATGCTGCCTTGAACTAAATGAATAGATTACTGAAAGCAAACATTGCTACTTTAACACCTCTGGGGGCAGTTTAAAGTTTGGCAGCTTAACAGACTTGTGTATTAGTTAATGGCTTTACTACTATTGCCAGGATAATCACCAGCTCTTTAAAAGTTTATGATTGGTATTAGTAATTGGCTCTTTTGTATCCCACTCTATTCTCATCTCCTAAACAATTCCCACTGTGTATATAAGCCTGTCACTGAACTGAAATCTTTCTGTAATATGGCTACATCTTTGCAAATGGTTCATGTAATCGGTGAGCCAGCAACACAACTCTGAAGTCTAAAGTTTGATTCACTGGAGAACGGGAATAGCCACACCAGTGGGGTCCCCCAGCATTCAACTTGGTGATTGTTTACATGACATTTTGTTCACTCAGAGAGCTTTACTCTCTTGAGAGAGGTGTTAAAGAAGAAGGAAGCATTTTCACAGCTTTGAAAAGTTGTCTTCAGATGAAGTTGCAGATGGTATCCCTTGCTGTCCTTTCAAAGTCACAGATGGCATTACTTAAAATCTTCTATATTTGCTAACCTTTGCATAATTTCCCGAAAACAACTATAAAGCCTGAGTACTTCTGTGCATTCACCAGCTATAGTTGGTCCGATTCGCTGCCAAAATAGTTTAAATATGTCCTTATACTCTACAAGAGTATGAAAGGGTATGTGTGCATTAAAAGTTTTGTTCCCTTTTTCATAGCAAAAGCTAGCTCCTGGCTGCTTCTGTGTTATTGAGCCAGAATAGGTGTGTGAGAACAACCAGAATAGGCAAGATCTCACTTCATGAGTAGAACTGTAAGAAATAGGCTTTGTCCTTCAGGAAGGTAAGTGTTGGATAGAGTCAGCTGCAACTATTAAGATTCATGGATTTCATGCTGAGTTTTCAAAAAACAGGCATATCTCAGACACAAATAAACCCAGGGACATTGATTCCACTTGGCTGTGGTTCCTGTATGAGTGGCATTTTTAGATGGGTAGTGCTTCAGCCAGAAGCCAAGTTGAATTATTTAAAAACTCCCAAGACTGGCTTTTGCTCCAGGAAGAGTGGTGTGAGACCTTTGTAAATATGTGAAAGATGCATATATTTCTTGCTGAGCTTGCCTTACACCAAAAGGGAGGCTATATGTTATGCTTTGTCCAAAAGTTCTTCTGCACTCTTTGAAGGATCAGTCACAAACAGAAGATTAAGCTAAATCAAGCCTTTTAAGTGCAGCCATTGTTGCTTCTTTCCCATTTCTAATGCCACAGGAAGGGACATAGGGGGACAGAGTTTGGCAGCTGACCATTCTGAAGAGCAAGGGGTGTTCTACCACTCCTCAGAATCACCATCCAACACAACTAGTTATTGACCAATGTTAGTCTATAGTTTCTGAGGTCCATTTGACAGAAGTCACATTCTGATTCTGGGGCAAACTAGATGAGACAGCAGCTTAGCACTTAGAAGCAGAGCTACCTTAAGAAATATAAGATACTTGATTATGCTCTAAGAAGGTTTCATGGCTCTGCAAGATTAAAAGTAGCTTACTTTTGTTCCATGATGGTTCATTAGGAGACAAACAAGCTTTATTTGCATGTTGATTGTGCAAATACAGCACTTTGAAGAATTTGTCTCTGTAGGCATTTTATCACATAGTTGCCAAGCTGCCATCTAATTTGTTTCAACTGTTGGTTGCCCTTAAGCAAAAATACTCTGGCGCTGTAGTAAAGAACCTTCTTAACTTGAGCTGAGTTAACTCTTCATCACTCTACTGCATTTAATTTCAAGAAACAGAGGAACAGGATTATGTTATGTTTCTGGAGTCGTGTCCATTTCATTATTCCTTATGAGAAGTATGCCATTGTGAAGTATGGTTGTGTAGAATGTATCTTTTTTTCTCCACAATGTCATTTAGATTATTATTATTATATTAAGTGTTACGATACTGTAAAATATTTTTGTCATGTTACCATTAATTGGGAAATGTAGAAATTCCCCAAAAAACTCATAAATTGGTTTTGACTTGCAGATGAATTGCCATGGCTGGAATGCTTCATCAAATCTTACTATGTTCGGGATGAAACTCAAGAACAACTTTGCTATCAGATTTTTGACACTATGATTGCCGAAGATGTCTGAACCACACAGAGAGAGCTACTTGGAACATGCAGTAATGCCTTTCAAAATCTCAAGTACTTCAAGATGCATGTCGTTTTATAAACGGTGGCCTTCTATTAACTGTGTTCTAATATGTCTGCTGTATCTTCTGCTGTTTTGCCTATGAAAAATCTATGCACGTTCATTGAAAGTTCTGGGAATTTCTCCAGGATTAGGTCACACACAGTTACTGGGGTACTTATCAGAAATCTCAGGTCACAGTCCCACTCAGTCTCATCACTGTGTCTTTTAAATATAGCCCTCTTTATTACTAAGGAAATAAGGCCAACATAGTGCCTTGGCCAGTGACCTAGAAGCACTGGGTTCCTAGTCCTGTGCTTGGTTTTGACCTGGTGCACATGGAGAATGCCAGTCATAGAAGAATGCAAGAATGCAGCAGTAAGAAAGGGCCTCTTTAGCAAGCATTCAGCCCTGGCCTTTCAATCTTGCCTTGTGTAGTTGTATAAAATGAATATGCAAATAGGCTTGGGTTCTTCAGTGATACAATTAATTTAATATTTTATGTTTTCATAGTGATGATACTCTTATCACATCTGGGGGGGTATTGAATGTGGCTTTCTGTAATCAGAATATTCCTGCTTGCACTTCTAAGAGCGTGCCCTGTGCAAATCAGATTTTGGACAAAGGCAATGAGGGGATGATTACATTGCAAAAAATCCCAATAGCTTTCAAATGTGTCTTGACAGTACCTTTTACTGTTTCTGCTTACCAGGTCACATTCCAGGCAGCTAAGTATGTTCTTCAAATACACTCCTATTGATCTGCTTTTCTCTTTTGTATAATCTGATTTGGTTTGAGAAATACGGACTTTTAGGCCAGTAAGTCGGCATACTAATTGGCTCCCAGAGGGAAACTAATTACTCAGGCTTTGGTTTTGTTTACGTGCTGTCCAATAGCATTTTTAAAAAATCAAGCACAACACATATTTTTGCAACACTTTAAAACAAATGTTGATTCAGTGATAAAATATATTCATATTGTTCCACGCTTACTGCAACTTCAACTGTAGTCCAACACATGTCAAAATATTTGATACTGTGCTCACAGTTTAATTTATCTCAATGCCGATCATGTTGTTTAGGGGGTATTAATATATTATTCTCTTGATATTGCTAGTGGACATTTGTCTGTTTTTCTGTTCTACCTCAACTTTTAACAGAAAATCCACAGTGCTTTGCCAGTGACTGTGGGAAGAATCTCATCAGATTCTGTTAGCTTGCAAAGTGAAAAGCACTGTTTCTCAAATTCGGTAGCCAAGGTGCTTCTCAGGAAATATGACTCTTGCAATAAAGTCTCATGGCAGTGACTTATCAGCATTATGAGATCAGCATAAATCTTAAAAATTACAACTTAACCAGTGGTGTCTTAAAAGGAACTGGTTTACAGTCCAGTCCTGATGCAAACATGTAATCCCATTGATTTCAACAGGATTAATGCTTAGCTAGGATTTGGATTAGTCAAGGGCCACAGTCCCAAATTCATGCAAGCCTAGATAGTCTTATCACTCGTGAAAGAATTACTATGAACCTGATTAAAGCTTTCACACAACATTCTTGAATATTAAAAACTGTGTTGCAAATCTCCACAACCATAACAGCAATTGTGTGTGCAAACAGGATCATTTGAGTAAAGTTTTAGTGCACAAATTATGTCTGTGGAATCTATATTCTGTGTTTTGCAGCATATGCTTTATAATTTAAATAGGATTGAAGATTGATTGTAACTCTACGACAACATGTGCGCTGTATTGTACTTACCTTTATATACTGGCATTTGATATTATAAAATCTCAGAAATCAAGAGGAATTATATTAATAAAACAAATTTAAAAGCATTATTCATCATATTGCATGAGCTAGAGTTACTGTGTAATGCAACTGATAATTTGCCAGATTATGTTTGACATATAGAGGGTAAGACTTGGATGTGTCAGGATATTTAATATTGTAAATATATGTTGAATGTAGTTTAATCCTCAGTTCCTGATTTTGCATGATCCTTCTGGTATCCCAGACTTATAAATTTTTAGTTGCTTCTGTAAAACAGCCTCCAGACTACTGGAGGTAGTCATTAAAGTGGAAGAATTTTGTGTAAGATGAGGTAAACAGATGTCTGAACCCTCCCTAAGAGTCCTACAAAACTTTATAGATCTTCAGAGGAAAAATCAGAGGACTGTGTTCATCACAGTTGGTGTTATCCCAAAAAGTGGTTGACTGCAGAATGAAACCAATCACTGACTGTCATATCAACCTTCATCTGAGTATCAAGGTAGAAGTGTTTTCATTGTTGCAGTAATTCCAGGCAACATCTGATTGTTCAATTCTACAAGCTTTATTTATCTACATTGCTTCTATGTTCCATATGCAGACCATACTTCAGTCTTGTTGTAAAAGATAGAGGTCTTACAGCTATGAAGAACACTTTGGCAAATACTTTTTTTAAAAAAAATTCTTCCTTGCAGCTTGTAAAAAGATGCAGGTGTTAAAACTTAAGCTATAGGCAGAACATAAGTTATGTTTGAATCCAAAATACAGGAGCGAAAGTACAATAAATTATCAAAAACATACGTTACATTTTTCCTGGAAAGAAAAAACAAGAAACCAGGCCTTCTCGGCAGTGGCTCCTCATCTTTGGAATAGCCTCCCTCCTGAGATTCGCATGGCCCCTTTAAATGCCAATTGAAAACCTGGCTGTTTAAGCAAGCCTTCCCTCCATCCACCGTCTGAATTTTTGTTATCTTGTTCTTTTCTTCCATCTTGGATCATTGTTTACTTAGTAATATATTGTTATGATTTTAAATTGTTATATGATATGTTGTTAGCCGCCCAGAGTAGTCTATATGACTAAATGGGCAGGCTATAAATGTAATTAATCAATCAATAAATAAAAATAAATAAATTCTAAAAATGCAAGGGCTTGTAGCATTAAAGGGCACATTTAAAAAGCAAAAAACAGACTACATCTCACAAAATATTAAAGTTCTTAAAAGTAAAAAGCCTTATAACTCTTAAGTAATCTTTAGCCTTAGTTAGAAAGCATGGAAAGATATCAAAGTTGTTAAAGCAAATATATATATAAAGTTAATGACTTTCTAAGCCTCTAAGTATATTAATTAATAACCAAGGCAAGGATGTTTGTGATCTAAAAATGTCAATAATATACAAGTATCTATGACCTTAAAATTGTGTAAATATGACCAATTAATCCAAAAATAGGACTTCACCTTTTTTTCTGAAATTAGTACCCATTTTTAAACATTGGTGCTTACAAACATAAAAATTAAAAGTTGCATTTTTCACTTCCACTGTAGAAGCACTAATATCGAAGGAATCAAATGAACATTTTGAGAGTGAAATGGTCATACATGGGTTTGTTTTCATTAACAGCAGAATTGCATTGGATGATCACATGCATCTTGAGGTTATCAAAATAAAAACTCCTTCTGTTGTCTGTCAGTACACTGGTACCTCGACTTACGAACGTCTCCATTTGCGAATGTTTTGAGTTACGAATGGCTCTGTTCGCAAAATGTTGCTTCAACTTGCAAACGGAGCCTCGAATTATGAACGAAAAAAATGAAAAAAAAAAACTTTCCTGCCCTTTTTTTGACCTAAGTTCATCTTAGGTCAAAAGAAGAAAAATTTTAAAAAATCTCCCCCTGGTGGTAGAGTACGGGTTAACCGGCTTTGCATTAGTTCCTATGGCAACTAATGCCTCTACCTACGAACAGCACCTCGAAAAACAGCCTGAACGGATTAAATGGTTTTCAATGGATTCCTATGGGAAATCTTGCCTCGACTTACAAACTTTTTGACGTACGAACGCCGTTCCAATACGGATTAAGTTCATAAATTGAGGTACCAACTATATCTGTTGCATCTGTTGAAATTCCATTCAGCATCACAAGAGGGCTATAGCAGTGGTCCCCAAACTTGGGCCTCCAGATGTTCTTGGGACTTCAGCTTCCTGAAATCCTGGCCAGCAGAGGTGGTGGCGAAGGCTTCTGGGAGTTGTAGTCCAAGAACATCTGGAGGCCCAAAGTTGGGAACCGCTGGGCTATAGCAACAAATTTGAAAGCAGCCAAATCATCTGGAGAAAATTATGGCTCAAAGTCATCAAGTGTTGCTTCAAATCCATTTAGGATGTTACTTATTTTGCAAAGTGTTGAATAACCCAAATTAGATTGCAGCACCCTTTGCAGTTCATCACCACTTTTTTTAGCCATGTTCCCCTTTGCTCGCTTTAAATCACCCTCAGTTTGTTTCACAGTTTTCACTGCATCACTAAGTTCCATTTCTACAGTTTCTAGGTGGGTGATTGTTCTTGATAATCCACTGAATTTAGATTTTATATATGTCACATTTCGAACCATGGTTTCAGAATCTTGCACAATCTGATGGAGGAAGATTCACAACAGTCAAATTCTTTAACTGTCCGCTGCAAGGAATCATGTTTTGTGGAATAATATGTAACTGCATTCAGCCATGTCCCCCAGCACATCACAACAGGGAGATCCAAAGTAGGAGCAATTTCTTTGAACTTCTCTTTTCGAAGTGAATCTTTAATGAATATTTTCCCCATTTGAAATTATTTTATCTACATCAGGATAGTTGCTTTGAATCGCTTCGGCCACACATACGTCATGTGATATGGATCATTTTCGGATAAGGATATGTAAGTCTCTTGGCTGCCTTACTCATGTATGGAGCAGCATCTGTTACAAAGAAGAAGATGTTCCCCCTCTTTAGACCAGCCAGCCAGAGTAGTTTCATAGAATTGTGAAAGAGCAGAGCAATAGTAGAATTGTTTACTTTTTGTAGAGTTTCACATGTTAAAAGAAGTACTTCACCAGGCTTGTCACATTTCAGAGTGCCAATAATAATCAGCTACATATTTTCTTTTACATCATTGGTTTCACCTATTGAAATCTATATCTTATTTTTGTCAACAGCTGATCTTATCTTTCCTAACACATCTTCATAGCAGGCAGAGATGTAATTTTTCCTCGAAGTTGATTCATTTGGAATCTAGTGACTTGTGTACTTCTCCAAGAAATGTCTGAGACTACAGTACCTAATTTCTGTAAGGGAATATTTGAAGTAACCATCATTGTACAGAGATCCTTACAAAATTCTGACTGGGTGTTTGATGAACCTACAGTTGAAGAAGCTCTCTGAAAAAGGAGATATTGTCTGTTCTCAGTGAAGATAAATCTTGCTAAACAACTCGTACATTTCACAATACGTAATGTTGTTGAATATTAAAACACTTTTTGGCCAACACCTTAGCTTTACACAATTTACAGAACAAAATATCACCATCACTACTGAAATTCTGCTCCCCAAACTTGAACAAGTATTTTATACTCAAACATCTACATTTAGGTACATCGAAATCATCAGGAGTGTTGCCAACCATCAACCATCAAATTATGTAACGCTTCTTACAAAATTAAGCAGAAATATAACAGTTTTAAAGGGTCAAAATATGACTTGCGAGGGAAAATAAAAACCATGTAGTTCTCACCAGATTATTCATAAACATGTTTTTACTTTTTATAAATTCAAATAAAGGTCACACAAGAAACATGACATGTCATAGAAATCCTCACCCTATTAACACAGAGAAAAATAATACATTTTCTATATGTTCATCCAGCCATCTACCAATTAAAATCTATGGAGGGAAATCCATTATTTCTGTGTCTTCTCTCTGCACTGTTTCATTTTCTTTTTCTCTCTCCCCCCCCCCCCCGATCTTCAGTTCAGTTTGGCTTGCCTCCGCTACATGATGTCAATTTTGTTCACATCTAGTGTGTGGCATAATGTGAAGCGTTGTTAATTTGACTGTGGCACTCATATTCATTGTGTGTGACCCATCTCCCTGTATTTATAGCTCTTACCAATAGGTTTCACCTCCACCTATCTATAAACAATCACTTCTCCGGGAATCTGGAGATCCAAGAGCTTGGTACTCCGAAAATAATTTTTCAATGGGAAATTGTATTGTTTCTGGGAGTCTGTAACTCAAAATCTGACAGTCTGCTACTATGGTGGTAACATTTTTGTTATGGCTAAAATGTTGCAGAACCTGGAAGAATAAGATATAGAATAAAGCCTTTGTGACACCAGGAATTTTTAATACTGTACCAAGATTCCAGATCACCAAAATATTTTCACTCTAAAATACTGAAATACTAGACCATAGTGAATTAAAAAATTATAATCACCAAAAGGCTGCACTATAAGACTTACAAATGCCATGTCATATTTATATATGGTAACATAAACATTATGAGATAAACCCATTCACACCTGCCAAGATGCTTATGGTTCAGTGGCCTTGCTCAGCTGTAAAGCTGCCTGATTGTTTTGGTACACCTAAAAATTGTTCTGCAATGACTATGGTGAACTATATTCAAGTCTCAATTTTAAATTTACTTTCATTTTCAGGACTGCTTTTTTCATACCCCCTTAACTGTAGTTTGACATTTTAGAGGCACAATGTTTCAAACTTTAACATCCATTTCCAGGGCATTGACATGCTTCTGGTTGCTGTCTATAGGAAAATGAACTATTTGCAGGACTCATTTTATTGCTTAATCCTTCTGTTGGGGTGTATTGCTGTGGGCATATGTACAATCACTGTCCATTATCAGGATTGGTTGCCCATATTTAAATTAGCATTCATTTCCTCATTCCCGTGCTAATCATTATGCTTTAGGGAATGCATCAATTACTACGGCCAGTACTTTATTGCTAGTCTCAACTAGAAAGTAAACCCATTGAATCAATTGTTGACTGGGAAGAACAGTTATGTAAATTGGGCTGAGTCAACTGGTCTGCTCTAGTTGGGGATGCCAGTATGTTACTGGCCTGTGTAATTTTAAAAAAAAAAACAGGTCTATGCTTTTGGGGGCAAAATGGCCTACAAGTTTATGTATAGGCATGAATGTGTCAAACCTGGAAACAAAAAGACTCCTTGTATTGCTGCTTTATTAGGTACTTCAGCTTTAACCTACAGAATTTCCTTCTAATTGACAAGTTCACATAGAGGGCATCACTGACTGTATTCATCCTTCTGGGACTGGTTGCTTTGGGGCTTTCAAAAAAAAAAAACTACGGTGTAAGAAAACTTATTTCAACCATTTCCAAGAACCTTTTCGAAAAGAGCTGATATAATCTGATTTGCCTTGGGCTCTATGAGTCTCATTCAATATTTCATTTCGATCATGGCAGTATTTCACTGGGTTTTCTTTTCTTTTTTCTTTTTTTCCCACTAGAGAAAGAAAGCTTTCTCCATTTGATTAAGAGTTTTCTCATTCTCCAAAATAGCATTTGTACATTGATTTATAAGTAAAAGGTGAGATTTGACAAAGCATACATTTTACAAGAGGTTTAAAGAAAGATGTTCACCAGACCGGTTTAGGAAAGATTAGAGATTATTTATAAATTTGGGTAACATATAATATATATTATTTTCATTGATGGAAGCTTGGATTACATAAAATTTGTGATGGTAACTTTGATTAGCTGGCTGGATAGCTCAGTGAGTTGGAGTACCTAACTGCATGTAATAGCAGGTGGAGTTTTAACTGCACCAGAAACAGACATTGTTGTCTGCCTCTTTGGTCTTTTGTGCCTTTTTTGAGAAGTTCCATCCAGTTCTAAAGGAAGTGAATGCAAGGTCACAGTCTTTCCACCATAGGAACAAGTTCTGTTAAGCTGAGTAGACATAGTCTAGAGGGGCGGGGGAAAAATATTATCTAATAATAGATCTAATCAGTAGGATTTACCACTGAATAGTGACTTGGGCACCTGGCTGTGAAACCAGAGAACCAAGGTGACCAAAACAGTTTCCACCCCATAACTAGGTCTGAAGCCCGATTGAAATGGATCTGGCTACAAGCCAGGAGGGGCATGGGCCCAATAGACATGTGGTAGGTTCAATTCTCTACTGTGACTCCTAGGAGAGAAGCAAGCTGCACTTGTATCCTAGGGCAAGCTGCACTGCCTCGAAGTGCCACTAGTAGAAGGAATTGGTAAACCAACTGAGGTTCTAATGCTCCCAGACTTTGAGATAGACTAAGGAGAGGTAATTATTGTTACCCTTAATCTGTCTGTTGGTGTACTTCCTCTATGCCTTGGTGGTTCCCCCATCTGTGATTCCTGTGTGGGTGCCTAAGATTGTAATTATCTCCTCTTTGGGGTCTCTCTTCCCCCTTCTCCTCCAGGTAGCAGCCCTGTCAGCCCTGTGAATTTTGCTGTCTTTGACTTGATATTTCCCTGTAATATTTGTGAAGTGAACGTATTGCTTTCCACTGGTTTCCATTTATACAGCTTTGCTGTAACGTTGGCTATTCTCCTATAGTCATTGTGTATGTTTTCATTCTTGTGTGTTTAATAAATTTCCTCTGTCCAATCATTCTGTGTGGGTGTGATTTACTCAACCCACTCTATTAATGTTGTGTACTGATCATGGTTTAAAGATCCCTTACAAATGTGTATCAGAAAATGTGTGAGTTCATATGTGTGGGCTGTAAGCATACAGGAAAGGTCCTACAGGATTACATACCTGCAGAAATGTTGGGCAATATGACAGATAATTGATCTGATGGCATTTCCCCTGGAGACTGACATTCCAGAATAAGGGAGGGCACATTGACTGCATGTCTGAGGACTGCATTATCTCTCACCATTGGCCATACTGGCTCAGAATTACATCTGCTCTGTTTTAAAATCCCAGCACTACATTTAAGTAAACCTATCCTGAATGATAGATTTTGATTATAACTACAAATATTGTGAACACTGCCAGGATAAATGCAGAGCATTTTACCTCTGATGGGTTTCTAGTCACGATTAAATGCATTACTGAAAACTTAAAAGGCATAGACCTCCAGTGAACAGCTGCACATAATTTCACCTAGTGGGAAGTCGGTTTTAATGGGATTTAGACATTTTCATCATGAAGAAAATTTAGCATTTAAGACCCAAATTCCACAAACAATCCACCCATCTTATGCAACACCGCACACAAAAAGAACATGAATACTAAATCAGAGCTTCAGAAATAAGAAAAGCCTAGCATCATTATTGCCAAATGATCCTTGTGAGATGTAAGGAAAAAACATGTACCCTTAGCATTGTTTCATTCGGGTTTTATCTTTGTTTTCATCTTGTTACCATTGTAAAATCTAATCAGGGATTTATTTCAAGGAGAATTCTTTATTTTCTTGCAGAGACCCAGCAGCAGCCCTATTGTAAGCAGGTGTGCTGAGAAGTTTTCTACAAATCCAATTACATAATTCCAAACTGAGGAGGGGAAAAGAAGGCCTTCTTCATTGTCAGGGCAACTTGTCTTGGCATGCCCCCACACATAACAGACTGAAGCAAAGTAGGAAATTGACTCAAAAGAAAGATTTCTAGCATGTGTATATAAACTTCTGGGCAGAGCCTGGAAAATTACACACATAATGACTTATTGAGTAATATTCTGAGACTCAGAGTTGCTTTTGCTTAGCTTCAGCCTGCGTGCTAGATTGCATGTTTTTCTGGATTATGCAGATGTGGGTGCTGTCATTGCCTGCCTGTCTTGCATGAGAAATCTCTCCTAATAGTTATTTGCATTAACACCTTTCTTCCTATATGTTGTACCTACAGAAATGCATTATATGTACTCCTATTACATCCTTCTAGTCTCTACTAGCTGTTTAATCCTCTTGCTTTCTACCACATGGGCCTAGCGCTTCCCCCAACTATTACTGTGAATAACACAGGTTGTTCTTCCTAACGTTTCGCCAGTCTCTGTGGCCGGCATCAACCATTTTTTTACATTGTTATTGTTATGCAGCATCAAGTAATTCCCAGCTTATTTTGTTGTTGTTTAGTCATTAAGTCGTTAAGTTGTGTCCAACTCTTTGTGACCCCATGGACCAGAGCACGCCAGGCCCTCCTGTCTTCCACTGCCTCCCGGAGTTGTGTCAAATTCATGTTGGTCGCTTCGATGACACTGTCCAACCATCTCATCCTCTGTCATCCCCTTCTCCTCTTGCCTTCACATTTTCCCAACATCAGGGTCTTTTCCAGGGAATCTTCTCATCAGATGGCCAAAGTATTGGAGCCTCAGCTTCAGGATCTGTCCTTCCAGTGAGCACTCAGGGTTGATTTCCTTTAGAATGAACAGGTTTGATCTCCTTGCAGTCCAGGGGACTCTCAAGAGTCTCCTCCAGCACCACACTGACTTATACCAACCCCAATAGGGCTTTCAAGGGGTTTCACCAGTTCCACTCCCCCAGTGAATTTCCACGGGATTCAAACCCTGTTCACCAGAGTCCTAGTCCATCACTCTAACCACTATAACCTACTGGGAATCCCTAAATGAGCTTAGGTATTCTGTTATTCTGCACTGCACATCTTCCTCTTAAGATAATTTTGATTTATGAAATGATGCTTCCACACACAAAAAAACTGTATTTATTAGTGAGATACAGATGCCTCATCATGGGGAGCAGAGGGAATAGCTGTGGGTTGTCAGGCTCTAATTTAGTGATTAAAAATGATGGAATGAGCTTTCAAACAAATATCCAAAATTGCCCACAGCTTTCCAGTTTAGAATGTCTTGATGCTTAGCAGGGTATCGGTTATTAAACTGAAAATAAATAAAATATAATGAGGCTAATCTAACCAGACATCCCACACAGAGACCATGCACAAACGTTATGCATAAAACACAGCTTATGAAAATGAGGGCTTTACTAGATGAGATGCTGATTCTGTATCTAGAACTAGTGCAGCTTTAAGAGGGAAAAATGCTTGCATGATCTAACACAAGTTTGTCTCAATACACACTTGGCACATCAGCTTACTTTCATTTTATAATCAACAAAGTGGAAGATAATGTTAGGAATGTGCACTGTGAAAATTTTGGTATTTCTTTAGTTTTGGTTTCTTTCAGAGAGTGCCTCCTTTGTTTTCATACCTAAAGAATCCTTGAAAACTACAGTGGTGCCTTGCTTTACTATCGCTCCGTTTAATGACGAAATCGCATTACGATGAACTTTTTGCGATTGCTTTTGCGATTGCTTTACGATGTTTCCTATGGGGGAATTTCGCTTTGCAATGATCGGTTCCCTGCTTCGGGAACCGATTCTTCGCAAAACGATAATTTTCGGACAGCTGATCAGCAGTTTCAAAATGGCCACTGGGTAAACAAAATGGCCCCCTGCTGTTTTCTGGGATGGATTCCTCGCTGCACAGGCAGTGAAAATGTCTGCCCTATGGAGGATCTTCGCTGGATGGTGAGTTTCCAGCCCATCGGAATGCATTAAACAGGTTTTAATGTATTTCTATGGGCTTTTTAATTTCGCTTTACGACGTTTTCATTCTACAGCGATTTCGCTGGAATGAATTAACATCGTAATGCGAGGCACCACTCTATTCCAAAAAGGCAGAAGCAAGGCAATGGAAAATCAATCTAATTTAAAAGCAGACAACAACAGTCAATGAGAAAGAACATTAGTTATAAGATCTATGCAGGCATCTGTTTATATTAACACATTCTTCTTCATAATCTTCACCATCACCACCACCATCGCTGTCATCAATATCAACTATCATAGCAGGCCTTCAGTAAAGCACCAACAATCAGAAAAGAGAAAACAAGAGCATGCCCAGCATAGAAGACCCTCTGGGCCTGGTAAGCTTAATAGAAAAAAGGCAAGGAAGGAACCAGCTAACAAGGAACTGGCTACCTGGCACACAGAGAAAGCACTCAACAAAGCAATCCTAAAAAATAATAAACACTCCAAGCTGTGCCCAACCAACAGCAACAACCTCCAGGCAGCCCAGAGGCACACTTGGCACAGTCACAAAATCTACTCTCTGAGTCCTCACACACAAACCCAGAAGAAAACATAATAGTCCAGAAAAACTCCACGAGATTTGCACCTTTAAAAGAATAAATACAAAGTAAATTAGCCAAATAACAATTTTCAAAGATCAATCAAAAAGGGGGAAACACACAGAGAGAGGAGGTGGGAAAGTAGCAAAATAAAAACACATCCACAACTCCCGTTGCAAAAACCACAAATATTTAGTTCTTTTTATAATTGTGGGAGTTGGCCTCACTAAATGGTAAAAGATGGGTCTCCTATGACTGATGTGTTGTAATGAAAGTGCATTTCACTGGATTGGTTTTAAGTGTGACACAGCTGTGGACTTCATTAGGTAGGTCATAGCCAACCAGTCTTAAAGTGTCAGTCCACCAGTTGTTTTTTAAACAACCGAAATGTGACAGTTATAATTGCAGAACTTTAGGGGAGGGCAACTCAGCTCAACTACAGTAGTGGTTCAGTGGATATAACTGTTTCATATAATAATCTTTTATTTCTGTGAGTGAATGACATGATGCTTCTTCCAGAATTCTCCTTGGTGTCTGCATTTTAGTAGCACCTGGCTAGTTTCCTGCAATTTAAGGTTGGCCCTTTTCCAGACTTCCTTTATTAGCAGTGGACTCAAACAGGGTAACACCACATGGTTTATTCGTAAACTTTTCTTCCACAATCATCAGTCTTCTGAAATACCATGATGGGACTTCAGAACTGCCGTATCATGGTGCACTTCTGTGCCTGCTATTAATTAGACAAGTTTTACTGTTTATAGCCAGCTATCAGTAAGTCAACATGGAAATCATTCCTTTAAATTCTGCTGAAAAGAGTTTAGGGAAATTCAGCTCGCAAAATCTGGGCTTAAAAGCATATCCAGTCTTTTACACATACAATGATTTTATCAGAAATGGAGAACATGTTATAAGGGTCTCAAGTATTAGTCCAAAGTTCCTTTTTGTTTTATTCCTCTGTCCTCATCTTCTGTGCACGGAATGACTGCATTGTGTGTGACCAGGCTGTGCTGACTAGTCCTATTTTCCCCAAAGCTTTTGGAAGTTTGGAAAACCTAGATATGCAGTTCTTGGTTTGCACAAGTCTTCTTTTACAAAGGAGAATCCTGTATGCAAAGCAAAGGACTACCAACAGGCAGTCCTCTATCGAGTTGCAAGTCTGATTTAAAGGTAAGAATTCATAAGTGTGTGTGTGTGTGTGTGTGTGTGTGTGTGTGTGTGTGTGAGAGAGAGAGAGAGAGAGAGAGAGAGAGAGGCCATAATATTGTACCTGCACTGATGACTCAGCAAGCACACAGGTCATGAATCCAACTCAGGTGTGGCGTATTGTAGTTCTTTTCGAACAAATACAACCATTTATGATGTTGTTTCTGTATATTTGCAGTTTTATAAAAAAATTGGTTTCATATTTTCTAACGATTCTACCCTCCTTTTTTTTTGTTAACATGTAAGTGACAATGGTGTGGAGTAGGATCCCCTTATCCACTCATTCAATTATCCTGGGTCAAAATATTATTAAAAGTAAAATCCCATAAATATATATGTCTAACAATGAAGTTAACAGAACTGGCCACTAGAGGGAGCCAGACATCATGCTATGTATAGTATTTGCTGTTATACCAGTGTTCACTACAAGTGTGTTTTTCAGCATCTGTGAGGAGGCTTGGAAATGATCTCTGAATATGGGTCCTGCCACATTCCAATCAAGCTAGTCTTCACATGCACTGCGCTCTCTCCCTCCCTCCTTCACACACACAGAGGGAGAGACGGGGGGGGCTTCCCTTTTGCAGACGTCCACATCAGTGCATAGATGTGGTGGCAGAGATGCAGAGGCATGAACCTTTGTGCAGTTCCACTCCTATCTACTTATTGGTTAAATACAAGAACAGGCACTTGTGAGAATGGCTTTTATTGTCTATTGATCCTTGACTACTCTTCTAAGCTCCACACAGATAAAAGTAACTGAATTGTTTAATTAAGATGAGTGTAACTCTTTGATTCCAATACAAACCTACTGAAAAGTACTTGGGTAATTTTGTTTCTCTGGAAAAGACCCTGATGTTGGGAAAGTGTGAAGGCAAGAGGAGAAGGGGACGACAGAGGACGAGATGGTTGGACAGTGTCACCGAAGCAACCAACATGAATTTGACCAAACTACGGGAGGCAGTGGAAGACAGGAGGGCCTGGCGTGCTCTGGTCCATGGGGTCACGAAGAGTTGGACACGACTTAACGACTAAATAACAACAAAAGTTTTGTTTCTGTGCTCACTGACCCTAATGCACAACATCATGTATTCTGTAGTACAACATTTTGTCTTTTTTCCACATACCTGTTATACCTGTTTTAATCACCTTGTGAGCTGTCTTGAGTGCCAGTCCTCCATATAAGCTAAACAGAGAAGCTTGCACATATAAGGAACACGAATTTTGGTGAATGTCTGTAAACCTAATCAGTATATGCAAAGTTCATGTAGAATTCTAAGAATTTTCTATTAAATGAGGATTTACATGTCTGACAGCTGGTCAAATAGTCAATGCTATACCAATGCAGCACTCTTAGTGAGGAGGAAAAAAAACCTTCCCTCTCAAAGGTGTGCACATTGTTTTTAGAACCTCTGGGATAAAACACTGATGGGACTATGGAACGAGCCCTACCTCCATTTATTACACTAATCCTGAGTAACTTGGGCACAAGTAGGGCTTGACACATTGTGCTGAAAAATTAATTGGTTAATTACTTCTAAACACTAGAAATTGGGAGATTTAACCCAACCCCATTGTCAGAAATGGGAGATGAAAAATGTTTGATTTGCTGAATTCATTAATTTACATCTGTTTAAAATGGGGGGAAAAAAGATAGGGGCAAGGCAGGTGTTGTGTCCTTTACCTCCAAATTAAAGTCTAACCAGAAAAGCTTAATCAGTTGTCCAGATCCTCTGAGAAATCTGAAGAAAAGTGTTTAGTCAACCCCTGCCTGTACTTTGTAGTATTGAATCCATGGCAGAAACTTTTGTTTACATATATTGGCCACAGGGAGATAATCTGATAGAGGAAAGCAAAGCAAAAAAACATAAAAAATAAAAATTCCAATATATTCAGGACTCTCTCTTTCAGAAAACCCAGAGAATCAGATTTCAGAAGATACCTTTTGAAATCTCCTGCAAATGCCCCAAATCAAAATGAGGTGTGTGTGTGGGTGTGTGGGTGTGTGTGTCTGTGTCTGTGTCTGTGTCTCTGTGTCTCTGTGTCTCTGTGTCTCTCTCTCTCTGTGTGTGTGTGTGTGTGTTTAATTCAGGTTAACCTTGAGGTCTCTTACTTATCCATTAGGCAACCTCCAAACTGAAGAAACTCTTGAACTTGCATAATGATACACCCTTGCCTGAATGATAATTCAGGGATAAAGTAATATTTACATAAGCAACCAGTGGAAATGCAAATGGAGACAAACACTTGTTATTGTACATCATTTTTCCCAATGAGAGATAGGCACTTGCCACAGTTCAGCACTCTGGGGCAGTTTGGTGGATTGGGCCCACAAGTGTTGCGTGGGCACCCAGGATTCCATGCCCTGCCTCCTCCTGCAGGTGCCCACAGTTCTGGATCTGACCACACACCTATGGGAGGTGGCAGGGTGCAGAATCTGGAACGCCCACGCAACTCCTGTGGGCCCAATCCACCGAACTGCACAGAAGCACCAAACCATGGCGAGTGCCCATCTCTAGTTCTAATCTTTTGAATTGCATTTTCTTCTTTCATCCATATGCTACAATCGTGTTTGAAAAATAAAATTCCAAAAAGGTCTATTTTCTTTGAGGTTTTTTCATTTGTTTGTTTGTTGGCAGATGGCCCCCTTTCCAGCAGATATCTCTGGCCCAGCCTGACACACATGTACAACTGGCTAACAAGAAACCAGCAGGAGCCAGGGAAAGTAGAGAAAATAAGGATTTAAATAAGGATCCATTCCATAGGCCACATTCACGTTATCTGATGGTTGTTAGAGGCAACAGAAATAGAGATGATGACAAGGCCTTTAATAAGTGACTGCATGTGGGGTACATTCCCTTTACTGGCCCATTGTATGAACTAATGTACATAACTGTTTTTGTGTTGTTGTTTTTTTAAATTTCAGTGCAATTTCTCTTTTCTGTTACACCGTCTGAGCATGGGTTTAAATTGTCTTCAAAACCCACTTTAATGCTCAATTGCTTCTCTAGTGAACAGATTGAACAATTGTGGGAAATCATCAAAAACATGTTAGTGTTAAAAGGTTCTTAAAGATAGAAATATGGCTCTCTAACACTCTTGCTGTGTTTTCCCAAGGTACTATACATTATATGTGAGTAAATGCTATTTATTATCTACATACAAATAATTTTTTTATCCTTTTAAAATTTAAAACATTTACTGAATGAAAAAAGAGTGTTATAGCCTTGTGGAACACAGATTCATGCACAGTGTTTCCTATAACAAAAATATTTATATATTACTCCTGACACAGTATTTTTACTCCTGCTAGTGTAGCTGTAATTGACTGAGTGTTATGCAACAGGTACTATATTTATTTTATTTTATTTTTATCCTGCCCAACTAATGACAGGGCCATTACTCTAGGCAGCTAACAAAACAAAATAGAATAACAAAACAAAATAGAATAGATATAATAATAAAACACCAATAGAAAGACAAATAAGGCATCATATTTAATGCAATAACTTTTAAAAAGAACAATAAAATTATTAAAGTGGTAGGCAGCACTGTTTTGATCTGCCACTCCTCTATTGCAATTTAAAATAATGCAAGCCATTACCTTTCGTCCTCTTTTGCTGAAATCAATGGCAATGGTTGACAGAAAAAGACACAAAATCTCTCCTGGTCTGTTGTTGTGTGGTGATTCTCTACCAGGTCAGAGTTCATGATAATTAATGGTGTTTGAGACTGCCTGCCCGGCACAGGGTGGACAAAATAACCTCCATTACTTAGCAATTTTACCACATTAAATTGTCAGTCTGATTGT
The DNA here is from genome assembly GCF_051106095.1 of Pogona vitticeps. Classification (NCBI taxonomy): domain Eukaryota; kingdom Metazoa; phylum Chordata; class Lepidosauria; order Squamata; family Agamidae; genus Pogona; species Pogona vitticeps. Next base: position 128,323,246 of record NC_135787.1, read on the forward strand.
TGTAAAATGATCTACAGAGCTACAGTATTGGACAATTGTTTCACGCTTGGAACAAGAGACAACAATTTTACACAACGAACAGAATGAAGTAAATAGGTTGGCAACACAATCCGACACTAATAGATCCACAAATTAAGTGCCAATGGGTTCAAACTTCAATATATTATCACTCTTGATACTTTAGCCTACAGGAAGGTCATACAGTAGTGGGTTCCTCTTCGACACAAACAATCTTTCTACACAGAGCCAGTCCTATGATTAGGCAGAGTGAGATGCCTGCCTCAGGCAGCCGATTGCTGAGGGACAGCAATGATAGCTTTCTGTCTCCTGCTGTTGGAGGCCAGAGAGAGCTCTGGATGCCACTCCACCTGCCTAGCTGCCTCTGTCCTACTGCGAATTATGCACAGTGGCAGTTTTAGGGCAAGTAGGATGATGCCCCAACTCCAATCACCCTACTCTTACTGCATCATGGTGTTACTGTATCTGTGGAGGCCTGCCTCCCTTTGCATGTTTGCAGGTATATAAATACTCACTTTTGCTCCTGGCTCTACATGTCCGTCCTAGCCTTGCCCACCTGAGCCATGCCTTCTGCTGCAGAAAAAAAAACATAGTGGGCACCAGGCACTACTCCTTGGATGTGATGGATGTCATGGCACTTCCAGGATTAAAGTAAGATTCACATGCAACTTCTGGTATGTGTACACCATCAAGTAAGTCTTGGGGTGGCCTTATTCCCACTTGTATTAACTTGTCACATCAGGAAGATAAAGGCATGTCATAGCCCACTGTCTTACTTTTATAACAGCTTTTGACATTTTTTTAAAAATGACATCTCCATCTGACATCTTTCATTTGAAAAAAATATTTAGAAGTGCAAATTCTGGTGTAAAATGAAATGATATTTTATGATTTGGTGTATTATGTCAAAAAAAATGCTACTAAAGGGCAAAACCAACCTGCATGTACATACGTGCCTCTTTCCCTACATTCTTTCCAACATTCTATGTTGGTGGTGTTTTTTAAAAAAATCTGGGGAGATGCTGAGGAAAAAGAAACAGAAGACTAGGCACTTGGAGCCTGTGGACAAGCCCGTGGGGTACTGGCTTTGGCTACCTCTACTGGAGTCATAACCCCTTATCAGGATTACCTGGCGACTTACTGAGAGGACCGTCAAAACTATTATGAGCCTGAGGGCTTCCATCTTGACGATCCTCGGGGCCGGTCTCCTTATGGCCCCGACCCTTACTTTCGGCGCCGTTGGTGGCAGCAGTATTATGGGCAGTACTCACCTTCACCCTCAGCTCCTTGACATCGGAGGTACTATGGCAATTTTCACTACGGGGAGGATAGATATCTGCAGGAACCGGCATGGTGTAGGGGCATTAAGGGGCCAGTGCAAGAGGAGCCTCCACTACCTGTCCACTTGGAGGCCCATCATAGGCCACTGGCTTCATCTGTTCGACCTCGACAGGGTACGGCCCCTGTCCAGCCAGAATCGCCTGCATCAGAGCCTGAAGGGGTCTCCAGGAGCGATGATCTTGTTTGACCTGACCCTTACCGGCTGGTGCAGGCCCGTCATCCGGTCTCCTAGTCTCCTGACTGGGAGGATGAGTTTGAATCAGGATCGGAGGTTTCGGATGACGACATTGAAACGGTTTCGGATGATGACTCTCCTCCTAATGCTCTCACGCCTGAGTCGGATGTGGCAGAGAGCCATCACCCCCCTTTCTCCTTCGGAGGATTACACAACCTACTCACACCTTATTTGCAGAATTGCAAAACTAATGGACTTGGCAATTGTACACCCTGCAGCAGAGGAGGTGGACAAGATTTACGAAGACATTACATAGGACCAGTCCCTTCCGCTCTGCCTTGCCTTCATATCCTCACTCCTCAGATTGGTGAGGGAGCCATGGAATAAGCCCTCTACATTACCTCAAATCCCTAGGAAGGTAGAAAACCAGTATAAGACCCACGGTGACAACACAGACTTTTTATCCAAGCCTCCCTGGCCCAATTCTTTTGTAGTAGATGCCACTCAGAATAGGGCAGGAAACATGTCAGCTACTATGCCTAATAATCAAGAGGGCAGAAAGTTGGACATTCTGGGTCGCAGAATTTACTCTTTGGCGTCCTTTGTCCTTAGAGTAGCAAATTATTCTGCTGCAATGGGGGGGGTATACCACCGCCATCTTTTGAATACTGCCTTGCTGGTGTTACAAGCTGCCCCAGAGGAGCTCAGGGCCTCAGGCCTTGCCTGCCACCAGGAGGCCATGACCACAGCAAGGCAGGAGAAGATTGCTGACAGGCACATAGTGGATGCTTCTTCAAAGCAAATAACTACAGCGGTGACTCTTCGCCGCCATGCCTGGATGCGCTTGGCCGGAATATCCGAGAATGCGAGGTCCAGGATCGAAGACCTACCCTTTGATGGGGTAGGTTTCTTTGATGAAAAAAACCAACGAGATCCTGGACAATCTCCTCAAGCTGTGCAAGACAGCCAGGTCTTACAGTAACCAGCAATCCCAGCTGAGAAATTCCTGATGCCGGCCCTTTGCTTATCGGCCCTATCCTGACCGTCAGAGTCCGCAAACATCTGGCTTCTTTTCAGGTCTGTCCTGACAACAGTCTGGCAGGCAGCGGCCTCGCCAGCAGACCCATCACGCAGACTGGAAGCCCAGGCAGGGCCTTTAACTCTTGTTGGCCCACCATCAACACCCCACACCACAATTCATTTGGCACCCTTCCTTCACACCTGGCAATCTGCCACCTCTGACTTGTGGGTTCTCACCATCATAGCCACAGGATACACTATTGAGTTTGATTCTCCACCTTGCACGGGGTTACTCAGGGACACTACCCCCTCCCCTGCATTGGAAGAGGAAGTAGCTACCTTACTTCAGAGGGATGCCATTGCCTGGATTCACAACCCGAATGTTGCACATAGCTTTTTCTCCCACTACTTCATTATCCCTAAGAAGAGGGGGGGCTCCGCCTGATCGTTGTCCTCTGCCCCCTGAACTATATCATGCCCCAACGCTTCAGGATGGTCTCCCTGGATGGTGCTATCCAGATGTTGAGACACGGAGACTGGTTTTCAGTCATAAACCTCAAGGATGCCTATTTCCATATCAGCATTTGGCCTGAACGTCGTTACTTGAGGTTCTCGCTTAAAGGGGTGATCTATGAATTCAAGGCACTCCCCTTTGGGTTGTCCATTGCACCACAGATATTCATGAAGTGTTCAGCCCTGTGGCAGCTTATCTTCGTTTATGTGGTGTTACGGTGTTCCCGTATCTAGATGATTGGTTGCTGGTGGCACCGTCACGTGCCCAATTGATCAAGGACATTTCATTTACCCTATCTCTCTTGTCTTCTCGTGGGCTCCAGGTGAACCAAGAGAAATCCACTCTGCATCCCACTCAGAGGATGTCATATATTGGGGCAGTACTAGATGCCTCTTCAGGCTGGGCATTCCTTCCAGAAAACAGGATTTTAAAGATCCAGTTACCACAAGTTTCCACCTGAATCAGCCAATAAATAGTACTACCAACATCTTTTCCAACACCTAAATCAAATCTAGAAAGGGCTCTTCACTCCCTGGATGTCAAAAGAGCCATCTTGTATTATATCTCCTGTTCTACCTCCTTGCCTAGCATATGAGCATATGAGCTGGGCAAGGCACCTTTACCACGCACTGTGAGGGCTCATTGCACTAGGCCAGTTGCTTCTTCCACAGCCTTCCTTAGAGGAGTTGACTTAACAGATATCTGTAAAGCTGCTACATAGGCCACGCCTCCAGCTTCGTGGCCTATTATTGCCTGGACGTTCAAGCCAAAGCAGTGGCTGCTGTGGACCATGCTGTCTTGGCATCTGTTCTCTCGTGATGTCCCTCCGCCTGGTAAGTCTGCTTGTTAATCACCCATTACTGTGCATTCACAGAGACCACAAAGAAGAAAAAGAGGTTACTAACTCTGGTTCTTTGAGTGGTCATCTGTGAATTCACACTTCCCACCCTTCCCCCCTGCTGTCTATCACATGTGCCTTGTGGCATGCTGTGCAGCAGCTGACAGTTCCATGGAACTGAGGCACTCGGTGCTAGGGTGGAGTTATAGGCAGCATGTGGGAGGTGCCGGCACCATGTGCTTAAGCTCTAGAACAGGGGTCTGAAACATGCAGCCCAGGGGCCATTTGCGGCCCACCGGATGATAATTTGAAGCCCTCGCCTTGCCTGCCCCCCCTGAAGCGCCCACGTGTTGTCTGCTGTCAGGAACCAAAAAAGCCCTGCCTTGCTCGCTGGCTCTCTCCCAAGACAGTGCTTTTTGCATCCTCCATCCGGAACTGCAGCCTGCCTGCCAGCCAGCCCGCCTGTCTGCCAGATGGCAGGCTGCAGTTCTGGATGGAGGTGCAAGAGGCGCTGTCTTGGGGGAGAGCCGGCGAGTGAGGCGTGCTGCCGGCACTTTTCCCTGAGCGCCCGAGCCACTGCCGAGCAATGCCTGAGAGCAGAGCTCACTCCTGGCCCTTCCTCAAAGAGGACCTCCAAGTCACCAACAGCAGCTGCTGCCACCACCACCTCTTCTGGGGAAGTGGCTCTCCAGCTCTCTTTCTCTTTTGGCACCCCCAGTACCAGCCCGGCCAGTGGCCGCCTCAGCACCCGGTGGTGCTTCCTCCTCCTCCTCCTCCTCCTCCTCCTCCTCTTCATCCTGCTTCAGCCGCCTCGGCTCTGGAGGCTGCCTGGGCTCACCTCACAAAGTTTGCTCCTCTGTCGTGGTGGCAGTAGCTGCTGCTGCTGAGTGTGCCTTTTTTGAGGGGGGCCCTCAGAGGAAGGTTGCCAGACCTTTGTGTGTGTGTTTGTGTGCGTGCATGTGCGCGCACCTGTGGGGGCCCCCACCCCGTTCTGTTTAATTTTGCGGGTACTGGTAGGGGCTGTTCTCCTTTGGCGAGGCGAATTCTGTGAGGGTTTTTTAAAATTTTATGTCGTGTCCTCCCCCTGGCTAGGCAGTTGCCGACGCACCCTCCCTTCTCTGCTTCTTCATCCTGGTGGTGGTGGTGGTAGTAGTGAAGAAGGAACTGGAGGGGTTCATGGCCAGCGACAAGGGCTCATGTACCCCCCCTCCTCCTCAGAGCCCCAGCTGGGCTAAGGAAACTCCTGGGCAGCTTCCTTGGGCTCTTGCTCTGCTTGGCGGAAAATCTAATGTGGCCCAGCCTCACCCAGACTCTGCCTCCAGCGGCTCCCAGGTAAATTGAGTTTGAGACCCCTGCTCTAGAAGATTCCAAGGCTGCTCTACACAGGCACAGATTAACCCATTGGTGTGAATTCACAGATGACCACTCAAAGAACCAGAGTTACCAGTAAGTAACCTTTTTTTTTCCATTCCAGGTAGCCAGGTTGAAGTTCACTCAGCCTTCTATCCTTCTGAGGTAGGTAAATTGAGTGCCCAGCTTGCTGAGGGGTGGGATGTGTAGCCTGGATAATTGAATTATAAACCGCCCAGAGAGTGCTTTAAGTGCCATAAGGAGCACACTTCGCTTTTTGCTTTATGGATGTTATTGTTCTTATTCATTGTAATGTCTTCTTGTCAACAGCTTAGTGATTTTTAAAGGAAGAGCAGTATAAAAATGCTATAAATAAAATATAGAAGCATATTTGGTAAAGTAGGACATGTCACTGCTTAGCTGTGGCTGACAGCTGCTAATGTTAATCTTTCCTTTTCTTTGCTATACCTCCAGATCCCTAATATTTAACCTGTGTATGCGCATATATTTTTATTACTTAGCTAAAATATCATTACATGGCAGCTAGGCTGTGGTTTTCATCTCTTAAGCTGTTACAGCAGGAGGACAGAATTTGTGTTGTGTTGTGTTCTTGTTTTGCTTGTAATAACAACCTTGTTATTTGTAGAAAACATGCGAAGGTTACAGATAATGACACTAAAAACCAGCCTTTGATGTGGAAGATATTTACATCAATATCAACACATAACAGATACTATTATAGTGTACACATTTAAACCAAAGTTTCTTTTGTAAAAAGCTTAAAAAGTAAGCAAAGCCTAAGCTCCTGCTTGGGGAAAAAAAGAGACTTCCTGTGAACGAACTGTAAGTCATTGGAAGGTATGTGTTGTTTCTCCATCCATGGCTTATTAGTGATATGATCACATGTGTTATTACTATAAAACTTTGTGCCATGCAGATAAATAAACAAAATGAATCCATCAGCACAATGTTATATCATCTGCCCCCTCCTTAAGGGTGAATGACATAAAGTCCTGGTTGGTCCTGTTTCTTTGTTCAGAAAGGCTCTGTCTCTTCATACTCTGCAAAATTGTAGACTCATAATAGGGTGTATAAGGAATTGAAAGGTCTCAAATATTATCTTTTAAGACTTGACCTTGCATCCACTGAAATTGTTGGCAAAGCATTTATTATTTTTCTAGATCAATACCCCCTAGTGATCGGAGAGGAACAAGGAGGCACATTTGAGCTCTTTAGAAAGCTTTTTGATTCCCCTGGAGTGTTGATGGGTGTGTGTGCCTGTGCGTGTGCGTGAAAGAGAGAGAGAAAAAAACCCCTGTATCTCAAGGTGTATTCCTGTTATTTAAGTTTCTGTCTGAATAAATACTTCTGTGTGGTGACTCACACCATTTATATAATTTCCAAGAAAAACTTAAGTTGTTCATTTATAATACTACCAAGAATGTGGTTCTCTCCAGCCATAAGAATCAAAGAACGAAGGCATTCTTGAGCAAGAAAATACATGCTGGCAGCAGGGCTGTTTACTGGAAGATATAAGTCAATGAAAGAGGGAGTGATCACACATGCCCCACATTCACAGTCCTGCTACACAAATCACAAACCGCTGGTTCAAAGTATGTGACAAAGATTTCTGTGCATGTAGCTCCTCTATATGAAGGGACATCCCAGGGCTTTCTGGATACATTCTAGATTAAAAGGTTAATTTTATTAGCTAGACCATCAGGAAAGATGCATTGACCATTTGACAATATTTTCTGAATGGGTGACTCACAAAGAGTTGGCTTGGACAGTTCTTGTACTGGTGGGGAGAATGGAAGCAGATTCCCACACAGGTAAGGGGAAGTAAGGGAAGTCTCCTATTAGAGATGGGCATGAATTTAAAAATGAATTGCAAAATTCATCAAAAATTGCTAATATGTTGATTTGTATTCATCCAAAATGATGCCCCCGACAAATATGAACAAATGAATTTTTCTGATTTTTGACACAATAATTTGTTTAGCTATAAGATCACTCCCCAGGCACATGGATTCACCAAAATTGCAGAATAGCTTTTCCTGGCTCTCCTCTACAATCCCTCCAGGTTTGGTGAAGATTGGGTTTCCGATGTCCAAGTTATACATCCCAAACCAGAGCCCTCTCAGGAAAGTTCTTCCCCCCCCCCAGCCACCTAGAGGCACCAAAATCACAGAGAAGCTTCCCCTGAGCCTCCTCTACAATTCCTCCAATTTTAGTGAAGATTGGATTTCCTCAAGCTAGCAGCAAAAGGGCACTTTCCTGGGGGGGATCCACTTTGTGAGTGAATAACTTGGATGTCTGAAACCCAATCTTTGAGGGATTGTAGAGGCGAGTCAGGGGACGTTTCTTGGTAATTTTGGTGTCTCTAGGTGCTTGGGGGGGCATTTTATAAGGTTTTAAATGCCAAACCAAATTGATGAATTGATGAATTGATTCATCAGGAAAAAAATCATAAATTTGTTATTCATGATTCATCAACCTTGATGAATCACATATAAAAATGAATCACCGTTTTTCTGATTCGTACCCATCTCTAGTTGGTATGAGGCCTGAGATTTTCTTGACATTATATTTGTGGTTTTATGAAACGGTAGAAAAGTTATAGTATGGATGGGAGAATGCCAAGCATTTTTAAATATTAGCAGAATGGTACAGCTTAAAAAGTAATGGTAGATAGAAGGATGTGAAAGAGTAGGGCTTACTTGAAGGATTGGTAATTTCCTGCTGCCATAATGAAATGGTCAATGATACAAATTATTGACCTATTCACAGACAGACTTAAGAATGGCTGGGTGTGCCTAGTCACCATGGAAACAGATCATTCTAGCCAGGTACCAACACAGAATGACCATGAAATAGTGTAAAAGAACTCCTAGAAAGATGATAAGAAAACCAAGTGTCTCTGAAGTTTAAAACATATGTAAGACATCATCTCTACATAATTTGGAATCCTGTTAGACACATGAATGGTTATGAAGCTTCTAAAATGTAATAGCAATGAAGTTGACTTCCAGCACAGAAACATTCTGGGTGAATAACAGGTTAAAGGTAGAGATTTATTTGTTCCAAATCTGAACCTGGTCATCTTATATTATTATATCTTTGGGACTGGAGACCTTTGCCAGCTGTGAAACACACCTTAGGGCAATGCAACTCTGCAGGTGAGTATATTTGCACTTACAGCCTGATTAATGGTCCTCAAGTCCCTTTTCATTATGAGGCACTATTTTTAGCAGTGGCTCATTAAAGGTACATTTGCTGAGCATCGCTCTGTAGATCTGACCTGTTACTCATGGCCATGAGGCTTATGTTCACTACCTTTGATTTTTCTGAGCTTCTCCAAATGTTCCAGCTTATCTGTAAGTTTCAGGCAAAGTTTCCAGGCTTCCACACTAGCTTGCCTGAAGCAAGAAGGGAGGTTACTTACCTGTAACTCTGGTTCTTTGAGTGGTTATCTGTGAATTCACACTATAGGGGTTTAGTCTGCACTTGTGCAGAGGTTTCCGGAGCGTTCTAGAGCTCTATCACACGTTTGCCAGGACCATCCCCCTAGTTAACGTGGTCCTAGTGATTGCCTCAGTTCTGAAGAACAGCTTGCCACTGTATCGACGTGAACAGACGTGACAGACAGAGGGGAGGACAGACAGGAAGTGTGAATTCACAGATGACCACTCAAAGAACCAGAGGTACAGGTAAGTGACCTCTCTTTCTTCTTCGTGGTCACTGTGAATGCACACTATAGGGTGATTAACAAGCTTACTTACTGGAGGAGGGGCATCACGGAAGAATAGATGACAGCACAGCTCTGCCAAAGGCCACATCTGTCTTTGCCCTAACATCTAGATCAGTGGTGTCGAACTGTGGCCCTCCAGATGTTCTTGGACTTCAACTCCCAGAAGCCTTCACCACCATCTCTGCTGGCCAGGATTTCTGGGAGTTGAAGGCCAAGAACATCTGGAGGGCCACGGTTCGACACCACTGATCTAGATGGTAATGAGTAGCAAACATAGATGGAGTTGCCCAGGTAGCAGCCTTGCAGGTATCAGGTAGAGGTATGCCTCTGAGAAAGGTTGTGGAAGCAGCAACAGCTCTTGTAGAATGTGCCTTAATGCTTGAGGGCAGAGGCTTTCGGGTGAGCTGATATGCAAGACGTATAGTTGTAACAATTCATCAAGAAATGGTTTGGGAAGAGATATGAAAACCTCTGTGAGGCAAATGAGGGGTGACAAAAAGTCTCTTAGACTTGCGAAAGGAAGTAGTCCTAGAGACGTAGAATGCCAAGGGTCTTCTGATGTCCAATAGGTGGAGAGAGCGCTCCAAGTCATTGGTCGGTGATGGAAAAAAGGTAGGTAAAATGATGGGGTCTGGAGTGGCGAAGATTTGAAATGTCCCTTAGAAATTGCTTTAAGGTCGGGTGTCTAAAGAACAGGGCAGCATCAGTCTTTTGGTTGGTGCACCACTATAGCAGAGATTTAAAAGATGAGAAAGGAAGGCAAGGATTGCCTGAGGAGTTGTTGGTGCAGTAGGGAGATTATATTGAGCTGCAGTCCATTTGTAGGCATAAAGTTGTGTGGCAGCAGGCTTTCAAGTGTGAGCTAGAATGGATGAATCCTCCATGCTGTGAGGTGAAGAGTGTGGAGGTTGGAGTGAAAGGTTTTTCCCTGATGTTGACTGAGCAGGTGAGGGACGGGGGGAAGACAGATGAAGTCATTGGAGATCGACCAGAGCATGGTGAACCAGGGTTGCCTGAGCCACCATGGGATGGTGAGGATGGCATTTGAGTGATTGTGACAGAGTTTGGCAATGGTCTGTAGGAGGAGAGGTATGGGAGGGAAGAGGTAGAGCAGGTGGGAGGTCCACTGCGTCATGAATGCATCTCCAAGGGAGCCTGGACATGCCTGCCCTGGAGCAATAAAGGGCACATTTGGTGTTTTGAGGCATGGCAAAAACATCTATTTGGAGATGTCCCCATAGGTTGCAGAGCTGGAGGAACACGGAGTCGTCGAGTACCCACTTGTGTATCTGGGCTCAAAGCCTGCTGAGTGTATCTGCCAGTTGGTTGTGTTGAGTGGCAATATGGACTACCACTGGGAAAATATGGCAGTTGAAACACCATTCTCACAGTTGGATGGCAAGGTATAGGAGAGGAAGAGAGTGGGTGCCTCCCTGTTTGTTGATATAGAAGAGTGCTGTGGTGTTGTCTATAGTCACTTGTACACCCTCGCTGGTAATAAGTTTGGTAGGTGAGTCGAACATGGGGTCAAAGAGGGACAGATGCCATGCTTGTAGAGAGTGCATTTTTAGCTGAGCATGTTGTATGACTGACGTGATGCAGGTGAGGAGGCCAAGGAGGCATTGAGTTTGATGCGCAGTTTCAAGTGCACGAGGTTGAAAGTGTTGGATGAGAGAGTGTATCTTCATTGCTCACTCTTGAGGGAGAAAAGCTCTTGCTTTTTGTGAGTCCAAGATGGCACCTATGTAGGTGACCCTTTGTGAAGGAGCCAGAACAGAGGCTCTGAGGTCCAGATCCACTAGGAGATAGAGAGAGTTAAGTTTATGTCCTGTAGGGCTTGTGAACAAGAGGGGGCTACTAGCAACCAATTGTTGATGTATAAAAAAATTGAAATTCCTTGAGTGCAGAGATGAGCCGCTATGGGGACCATACATTTTGTGAAAACCTCTGGGGCAGTGAGAAGTCTGAATGGGAGGGCTTTGAATTCATAGACTGTATGTACTAGGGAAAATCTGAGAAATTTGCGGTGATCTTGATGGATGGAGATATGAAAAGAGGGATCGCTTAGGTCGATGACAGCAAACCACTCATTTTCCTGAAGGATAGGTAGGATGTGCTCTAGTGTCAACATGTGGAAGCATCTCTGGATGGTGTAATAGTTCAGGTCGTGGACATCGAGAATGGGATGAAGATCTCCATCTCTTTTTGGGACAGTGAAATAGTGGGAGAAGAACCCGGGATCATTTTCTTGTGGGGTGACAGTGACATTGCGTCTTTTGAGAGAAGGGATTAAATCTCCTGTTTTAGGACACTTGATGGTGTGGTTAGAACAATTCTTGATGGTGGTGAGAAAGCAAACTCTATCACATAGCTGGTGGCTATAATAGCAAGAACCCAAGGATCAGTGGTGATAGAGGCCCAAGATGGAAAATGGGCTGCAAGACAAGTAGTGTTGGGTAGTAGAAGATGAAATGAATTGATCTGGACAACAGGGGAGTCAAAGACTCAGCTTCATTTTCTTGTCAGGGCACCTGAAAGATTCTCTGGGACATTGTCTTTGTGTGGTGTGTTAAGGCTGCAAGGAAGAAGACTGAGGTAAGTACAACAGTTTGTCAGGGAAGGATTTGTATTGTTGGTAAGGGTATGAATGGCACCACTGCTACCGTGTTTCCCTGAAAATAAGACAGGGTCTTATATTAATTTTTGCTTCAAAAATACATTAGGGCTTATATTCATGGGATTTTTTTCATGTACAACAATCTATTTTTATTCCAATACAGTCATGTCATCTTTTCTGGTTACTGTACAATGGTGGAGGGCAGAGTTTCACTGAACGGGGCTTATCGGGTAGGGCTTATATTACAAGCATCTTGAAAAATCATACTAGAGATTATTTTCAGGTTAGGTCTTATTTTCAGGGAAACGATATCTCTGAAGTCTGTAGTATGGTTGAGTGTTGTATGAGCTTGCTGTTTTTTCCCATCTTTTGCAGGTTATCTAGGATCTCATCTGTCTTATCATCAAAAAGACAGATGCCATCAAAAGGTAAGTCCTCAATTTGCATGCGAGAGTCATCAGAGATGTGGGCTGAACAGAGCCAAGCATGTCTCCAGAGGGCAACGGCAGTGGCTATGTACTTTGATGTGGCTGCAATGACATGCCGTGCTGTGGTGCATTCCTGATACGCCAGAACCATGGCCTCTTGACGGAAAGTGGGGTCACAAGCTTTATATTCACTAGGTACTGGCTGAAGAGTTGGAAGGGCTTTATTCCATAAATACCAATGATAAGCTCCCATGGCTGCTAGATAGTTGGCAGCATGCAGAGTGAAGGGAGCAAGTGAATAAACTCTCGGCCGATGATATTGAACTTCCTGGCTTCCTTGTTATTAGGAGTAGCATTACAACGGTTGTGTGCTCTGTTTTGTGTAGCATCACCAATAACAGAATTAGGAGGTGGATGCTTGGAAAGGAAGGCAGTATTGTCTCCATGATCTTTATATAAATTTTCGACCCTCCTAGAAATTTGAGATACCAAGGACATTTTAGACCATGATTGTTTAATTAATTTTAGAAGAGATGGGATAAATCCCATACAGAGTGAAGGTGTCTGATCTTCATTAATGTCCTCATATACTTTGTCAGACTCTGATTGACCTGGTTGCTGGACATCAAGGTCCATGGCCTTAGCTATGTGAAGCTGTGAGCAGGAGGAAAAATTCTCAGATGAAGATGGGGGATTGTTATCAGCTCAATCTACTGTCTGTAAAAAAAGGGAACAACGTCCTGGCGGATGGCCTCTGTAACGGCTTCCTTCTACCTCACCAAGGAAGGTCGCTACGTCACTCCACTGTTACTCTTCTGGTAGTCTGCCACCAACCATTCCCTGCAATAAGTATCTTCAGGCCGGAATGGATTTCAAACAAAATAACTAAAGTTTATTGATTGGTACATTAAGATTGGTATAACAAATAAATCAGGTAATTACATAAAGAAAGGCTCTAGCTCACACAGACTCATATCTCCACACAATCTGATCACTATCTCATCTCAACACTCACAGATCCTGATCTGCCCCCTCACACACATTCACACCCCTATATATCCCAGCTCCTCCCCCTGATGTCCCGCCTTCCGACCACCATTGGATGTTAACACTCCAGCCTAAACCTTGAAGGACAGGTGACATCATAGCTGTTTGTAACATACCTCCCCCCTTTATAAGTTGTTTTGTGGGGGAAAGCTAGATTGTCAGATTCTGATTGAACTGGTTGCTGGACATCAAGGCCCATGGCCTTAGCTATGTGAAGCTGTGAGCAGGAGGAAAAATTCTCAGATGAAGATGGGGGATTGTTATCAGCTCAATCTACTGTCTGTAAAAAAAGGGAACAAGGTCCTGACAGATGGCCTCCACTTTAGATTTTAAAAATGCTGCTAATTGGTCACAGAAAATACTAGAGGGAGGCCTATCACTGTGGCCAACTACAGACAGATCACGCACTATACGGAAAAGTTCCACCTGCTGGTTGTGAGCTTCGCTTATCCGGTCAGCGAAGAATGCTGTTCTAGTAACCTTTACCCTAGCTAGGTAAAGATTAGATATGATCCTGGTGGTTTTTTAATTAGTTTCTGTTGGGACCCTTCTCCAGATGTTCTCTAGCCTTCTCAGATTATGCTTCATAGCCTGCAGCTGCTGGTTAAACCAGGGAGCTGGTCAGGCTCAGCAACAGAGAGGACATTTAGGTGCGATCATGTTGACCTCCCTGGTGGCGGTGGTATACCAGCCAATCTACCAGGGCATTGAGAGGAGCGCCAACCAAGTCAGCTGGAATCCCCCGCATGGTATCTTGGAATCTTTCAGGATCCAGTAACCTGTGGAAGTGGACCATCTTAATGGGTCCAAGCTCCCCACGGGACGGAAGTGTCACTGAGAGGCTGCATTTAATGGTGGTGATCTGACCATGACAAGGGAGCAGATACCAAGTTAATCACCATTGGAGCACACTCTCTCTGCTCGGCAGCAAAGACCAGATCCAGCATATGGCCGTCCATGTGGGTAGAACTGTTGACTTGCTGGGTCAGGTCCAAGGAAGCCATGGTTTCCAGGAACTCATGAGCTGGACTGGAAACCTCAGCCTCTGCGTGAATGTTGAAGTCCCCAAGAACCAATAGTCTGGGGATCTCAACAACGCCATGGAGATGAAATCCGCCAGCTCTGGCAGGGACTGTGCTGGATCATGGGGAGCGTGGTAAACCAGCACAATCCCAAAGCCACCCCCGGATTCTCTTTGTGTTTATACACATAATATGCTACAACTGTGGACTAGGCTGGATCAATGAGGCAGAGCCATGTACAATACATTTAGACAAAAGCTGTAAAGACCTTCTTCATTTAGCAAAAATTCTTAAGGGTCTCAGTTCAGCTGTAGATACTTAGATGGGTAGAGGTAGAAAAGAATTTATGATACAATAACATTTAAACAGGGTGTTAATTAGGCCCTACTTTTAGGGTCCAAGAGCGCACCATGCAAAAAGCCTATGAACATGTAGCCTGACCTGGCCTACAGTTACATGGCCTATGGGCTGGAGAACAGGCCTATGGAGGGGAATGGCCTACCTATTGAATGGAATCAATGAAATGTTTGGTTTGTTTCATAAACAGCGTGATTAACTGTAGCCTGTTGGCAAAGAGGGCAGGAGATTTACCACAGCCTGGGCTTGTCATTATGGAATGAGCAAAAAAGACAGAGACCTGGTTGCTCAGGTTATGAGGCTTTGGCCAAAGTGAAAGACAACAAGCTCCAGATTTGGATACTTTTCAGTGGCTCCATGTCTGGAGTGTATCTTGGTAAGATGCTACGATCAAGTCATTTGCCTCAAGACAATGGAATGATTCACTTTCTGGGAATAAAGTTGGTGCATTGATTGATTGATTGATTGATTGATTGATTGATTGATTGATTGATTCATTCATTCATTCATTCATTCATTCACTCATTTAATTTATACCCCGCCCATCTGGTCTTGCGACCACTCTAGGCGGCTTCCAAATGCATAAATAAAAACATACAAATATACACAAAAATTATAACATCAGCTAATAAATTAATAAATTGTTCAAGATGGCAAGATGCACCACACTTTTCCTCCCAACTTGCCATCTACCAACACACAACAGAATTTAGTGATGAAGGTCAAGAAGTCAATCAGAACGCTAGACAATTGGGGGCATAAGTGAAACAAAAAGTGATTGCTACTTCTGAGAAAAATGCAAATACTCATATGCACATACACACATCTGCATACTTGCCAGATATCTTTTTCTCTTGTAATTTTACTTTTTTGCAGATTTGTGAAGGTTCTGGGCCCTTTGGGCCTTAGTTTGCCTTAACTTGGGGAGAGACTTCCATTTTTACAAAAGGTAAGATTATTCCTTTTGGGAGATTCTACACTTCCCTAATACAGTTTCCCCTGGGATTTGTACAAAGAGCTAGGTTTTCTTAGATTTCTGGCCTGTGGACTGCTCTGAGTGATCTTTGATTCCCTTACTTTCTTCTCTTATTTTTATTCCCTCAACACACATATGCGCACAGACACATACAGATGGGTTCCAGACTTCATGACTTTATTATAAATTTTTCTTACCATTTCCCCATCTGAATTTTAGTGGGCTGATTTTCCTGCACACTCCTCTGAATCTTTAGGAACCATTTGTTTGGAGTAGGTAGCTTTCTTTCTCAATCTTTAGGCCAAGACTGCTAAATAGCTAGGGACATAGTGAGATTTATCTACAGAGCTGGAGGAAGGTTAAGGGCAAAAATAGTGTTTTATAAAGGGCTAACTGTGGTTAATTCTAGAGGCAAAATCTGGAGCTGGAGTCCCAAAGGCAGTTCGTGTTGTTCTGCCAACTCCTGCGACGTTGCTGGAACCATTTGTATTGGCTCTTGCCTTTCCATTGGACCATTTCAGCAACGTGGAGGGGAGGGGATTTGCTGCTTGGGTAACAGCCTATCCTCCATACTACTTTACCCAGAAAGAAAGCTTCATGCTCTGGAGAGAACACTTCTCGATACAGAGCATGTAACCATAGTCTCTCGAGACTGAAGGATGCCTATATATATATATATATATCTGCATTACACCTTTCATTTCATCATTGTATTGTATTTTGTCTGATATTCATTGATTTTCTTTTGAATTTTTTCATACTATGCCTCCATTTCATGGATTTTATTCCTTGTTTATCGCCTGAGATTTAAATAAAAGTTCAAAGTAATTGCCCCTGTGAAGAGTCTTGAGTCCTCTGTGGTTATATGTAAATATGGGTATAAAGTGCCATTTTGGTGGTTAGTCCCAGTTCATTTATTAGCCAAACAGTTGTTCAGTGCTTTAAAGCCTCACCTCCTCTGATGGGTGCCCATTTAGAGTTAGTGGCCAGAAAAGGTGGGACAGGAAAGCCAGGCCACTGCCTCCAAGTGGGTTCCTGCTGGAGGAGGCAGGGCTCTGAAGTGACAAACATCTGTTCAGCCGATAAACAAACCAACATAAATGGTTGGTGCCCATCTCTAGTTACACCCACTGGGGCAAATATTGAACTTTATTTTCACGGAGCTTATGAGAATCCAAGATCTGCACATGAATGTGCTTATGTGCAAATATACCAGAAGCCAGACTTTCTGTACATGACTAATGTTGGTAGAATTGTTTGAAAAATGTTGGCAGGTCACCCTGTTTACTCAAAAATAAGGCCTAACCTAAAAATAAGCCCTCATAGGATTTTTTAGGATACTCATAATATACCCAAAAATAAACCCCAGTTAAGTGAAACCCTGCCCTCAATCATTGTGAAGCAACCAGAAAAAGATGACATGACTGTATTTGAATAAATGTAGATTGTTGTATATGAAAATAAAACATCCCCTGAAAATAAGCCCTAATGCGTTTTTTGGAGCACAAATTAATATAAGACCCTGTCTTATTTTAGGGGAAACACGGTAATATGTCAAAGCATAACTAATGCGTTTCAAGCAGAAATCAGTGGGAGAAGGTACTGGGTGTCTGGAAAAGGAGCAAAGATAGTAGGGGGAGAGAAGAGGTACCAATTTACAACTGACTTTGGGTACTGTCTTTAGCCCTCCCCACTTCAGCACATGGTGTCTTTCAGGCTACCTGAGTGCCGGGCTGAATTAGAAGAAACCAAACAAGCTCACTTCTGTGCTTCAGAACTTTTTTCTGTTTATTTCCATTAATTGTATATCCGGGTCGCTTTTCTGTATCTTTATTGGAAGCAGAACAACGAGAAGGATAGGTAAGAGGTGATAAATCCCATCTCCTAAACAGAATTTCTGTGGTAGTTGGGAAATGAACAGGTTGTTCCTTTGAGTCGCCTACTTCTGAGGTGGCAAACTGCAGACAAAGAACTGCAGAGGATTGTTGTGCTTGCTTCAAAGTTTGGTTTTAAGAGCCAATCTGCCAATAACCTTTTTTTCCAATCCTTCGGCAGAACTAGAGAAAATTTGCAATGTTCAGTTGCCCCTTTCTGAGCAAAGTAAATGTGCCAAGTTTTAGAGGAATAAGTGGAAGAATTGTGATGCTGAAGCAGCCTTCCCATTGAGAGGATTTTCAAAGATGGATCTGTTTTATCATCCAAAGTTCCTAACTGACCACTGTTTTGAAAAGGACAAGTAAAGTTCCACAAAGACCGAGTCAGCAGTTTAAATGGAAGGAACAAAATATGGTTAGCACGTAATCCTATAGTCCAGGGGTGGGCAACCCAAATCTCATGCACAGTTTTAGTACAATGCGGTACATGTCTACTCAGAGCCATTCCTTCTAGTCCACTGGGGTGATTCACAGGTAAATTGCTCTAATGTAGTTGCTTAGCTGAGAATCATCCGCCACTTGCTTGGTTCTTTCAAATGTGCTTAGAGGAGAGCAACACATGTGTCGAGGAAAGGTTCCTGCTGACTTGTAGGGTTTCCGTGTGAGCACAAATCCCTATTTTTAAAGGGATGCCTTGTTTACCTGTAAAGTTTATACATGAGCAGGAACCTCGCTTTTGCAGACACATCTCTCCATTTCCATATGGAGAAAGGGATGCGAGAGAAGGGACAGACTTTGCACCCTCCTCTAAGTGAGTAAGAGAGAACAAGGTAAGTAATGACAGAGAAGGAAGGGGCCATGCGCCACTTGTGTAGGATAAGACAACGTGAGCAATGACCAAATAGGACTTTTCTCTGAAGTAGTGGCAAACGGTTCCTTTGGGAAACGTGCCTTGAACGTGGCACAGTTGTTCATGATCCCACAATCAGTTCTGCCACCCAAATGGATCAAAGCACACTGAGCTGCCAACTTGATCTATGATCACTTGGTGTACTGAGATACCACGTTTGTCCTCCTGTATATGAGTATGATTTTAACACTAACAGCATGCTTGAAGATGACAGAAAATAAATGCCTCAAAAGGAAATAATAGAAGAAATTGTTCCTGCAACAGCAAAAAGCCCTCATGGCCTTTTCTGTAACAGTAATACTGTACTATAAATACAAGACTGTGCAACAGACATTGGGGCTTCAGTTTCTGGATTTCAACTGTACTGTTCACGTTAGTGTAATTTTTCTCTCACTGAAATTCTATACACCAGAGAATATTGCTAGAGTTTGGAAAGCTATAATATGGTATTTTTATAAAGAAATGCTGAAAATGTCTCTTATACTTTATTTCAGTACCTCATAGAACAATCATAGAACAGACAACAATTATATGTGGCAACGTAACTTGTGGAATCGCTGTTTATTTATCTGAATGTATTTCAACATTTTTACAAGCTTTTAATTTAAAAAAAAATACTCCAAGCGATTTACAGGTGTTTTTTTTTTTAGTTATAATAAAAACAATGGTAAAGTGATGCCCTCACTCTGTGGTCATCATGTTCGTATCTGCAAGGGAGGAAGAGAAGAGGGTTGGATTTTATGGCCTTATAGGCCCCTTCCAACTCAATTATTCTGTCATACTATGATTTTAAGAAGGAAGAGGGCCCAATATGCCTGTAGTGTGGCCTGGATTGTGACTCACTAAACCTATCAGTTGGCCACAGAGAAGTCCACGGAGTCTTAATTGGCTAGCCCCTCCCCCTCCTCATTGCCCAGAGGAGTGAAATGTCTGAATGAATGTAGACAGAAAGGGAGCGAGCTGCTAACTGATGTGTCCCCACAACATACAGAAGGCCTGGTCACGTAGCTACAGCCCTTCCTTATCTTGCCAATCCTGGATGAAGGGAGAGGAGAAAAGGAGGAAGATAAAGCAGGAGGATGGAAATGAAGTAGAGAAGACAAAACTGAGCAGTGAGGAGGAGAAACAGTCACAAGACAAGTCCATAGGTGGCCAATGAAAGCATGAGGTTCCTTAGGAGCAACTAAGGCAACAAACCACCTGCCCCTAGCAGGCTGACTGGTTGAATCCTCAACAAAGATTATGCACAGCCTTGACACACTCTTGGTTGCAAAGGTTGAAGGGTAGGCTCAGAGTAGACTTAGACCTAGTGGTTGTACATGGAGAAAGAGAATGGCCAAGGGATGCTCATCCTTGGAACTACATAGCACTAGATCCACAAAGTTTGTTCAATGGTCATCCCAATGGGTTTGAGGTGTTTTCCTTCCTGGGTCACATGGAAGAGAAAGTTCTCTCTTGCAGATCTTGGCTTCTTAATTGCCTATGTCACTTCATTGCTTCCTTACTCGCTTCCTTAAGGAGGCCTTAAGGAGTGGGTGGGGTAGCCCTATGTAGAGGCCACAGATCCTCAGAGCAGCAAATACCAGGTCAATCCCAAGGGGCAGGGTAGCTTATAGCTTATAGTTTCTGACTTTCTGGGAACCTGCAACCCAACCCATTTTTGGTGAAATGTGAACAGCTATGACTTGAGGGAATGCACAGCATCACTGGGATTAATTCTGGCACAATTACTTACCTGCTGCCACCTGAGAGACTACAAGAAAAGTACTGTAGATACAAGAGGCAGCTGTTATGAACTTTTGACAGCGACACCACCATGCTAGCAAGAAAAGAGAAACCAACATGGGGAGGCAGAGAAAGACCTTGGAGTCTGTAAAGGGAATCAATAAAAATCCATACAAAAATGCAGATATTCCTTTGCACATACTTGCACACTCAAAGCTGAGGCAAGATGCTCTACCAACAGCAATCCCTCACTTAGCACAGAAGCTGAAACAGAATGTAGAGATCAGCTGCCATGTGCACAGACCCTCACCCACACAAGTGTGCAAGAAGTGTCTTGGCTTTCATTGGAGAGTGAAGCTGTCAATCTTCTCTGGTGCTGGCTTATCATCTTCCTTAGAAGGAACTGATCCTTTGGATTCCTCTTTTCCCTGCTTTAACTGTAATTGCACAGCATCTTTTCTATATGTATGTTTGTTCTGACACTTTTAACCCTACGTACGTTGGACTTAACTTGAAGGATTTGTGAGGAGAACCACCTTCCAGGCTCTTTTCCTGACCCTGTGATTGCCTAGGAAATGAAAATACAGCCCAGATTTAATCCATATTTACATGTCTGAAGACCACACACATCCCTAGCCGCAATCCAATCCCATATCTATTCAGAAGGTAAGATCCATTGTTTTCAGTGTGGTTTATTCCCTATCAACTGTGTTTAAAATTATAGCTTAAAACAATTAAAGCAGGGGAGCATTAACAGGAGCACTAGATGTTTTAAAAGCCATTCAGAACCAATGCCATTAGACTTAATAAAAAAATCTCAAAACCCTAGGCATAGAAAAGGGGTCCTCAATTGTCAATGCCAATTAAGCCTCTCTGGGAAGGACACTACAGAGACAGTGCCATCACTAAAATGGTCCCATCTCAGTTTTACCTCACGGCTGACGTGGCAGTCGGATGGGGGGCGAAGAAATACTTCTGAAGACATTCTCCAGAACTTGGTACATAGCATCATCTGCTGTTATATTTCATGCTACATACAATGAAATTATCACCATTCTCAAAAGAATCAAAAATTTGCATACACTCCTGCGCTCCTTTTACTCCAGAAGCAAATCCCACTTTATCAATAAAGGCTACTGCCAGCTAATTATGCTTAGGACTGCAACCTAAGTAACTTTCACAAATACCCAGGGGAAACGGGGGGGAATCTCTGAACACAAAATTTCATGTAAATAAATTCTCTTTAATTACATGCCTCACTCAAACATCCCTTGTACTGTATACAAGGTCCAATTTGTGTTGAGTGGTAGGGAAAAGTAATGCACTAGATACAGATATAAAATCCGTAAAGGCATTTTATAATTTACTAATGTCTAATGGACAGAGTTGTACAAATATCTATTTTAAAACCAAACAAGTTAGCACAATATCTAGTAGGCAGTGGATAATCTTGATGGATTTGTTCTGACAGATTAGGCAGTGTATAAAATGTTCTATACCCAAGAAATCCATTCTCCTGCAGTGCTATCTCATGGAATACTGAGATCATTGCCATTAGCAACCGTGCAATGCCATTTATGAATGCAAAACACTGAATTTAGAGATTATTTTTATTTATGTTTTAATTATTTTGTGGGGTTTGATGCAACGAGGGACAGTATAATGCACACATATAGAGATACATGTGTGTCCATATACCTATTGTTTATCCTCCAGTGACAGACCTTCTATTTTTCAGTGAGAGAAGTCATTGCAACAGCCCTCCAGATAAAAAAAGTACCTTCTTCCACACATGCTCTGGGTACTTAGCAACAGCCTGTCAGAAGTCATTAATCAAAAGACCATTCACATCCATTCCTATCAATAAATGAAATGTGCTCATCTAATTTTTGTTTTCCTGAATGGCTTAATATCCATCTGATGTCCTTCTGCATAGGTTTGTTTTCATTTTCAAATGTGGCATATGGCACCCTTTGTCACAATAATGTAACTGATAAACGCTAACCAGGAGCAGGGGCCATGTGGACTTTTACACATCTCCCTGTATTATTGCTGCATGAGAGTACAACAATGATATGTGGCAAAGCAGGTCAATGTTCTAAAATTCAATTCTAAAAAAATATACATTTTAAACTGGACACCAAATTTGGCATACTTGTAGCAGACAGTCTGCTCTTGCTCTGTGCAAAATGTGAGGAAGTTTGAACAAATTGTTTTGATTTTTTAATGGTTATTATTTTTTTAAAAAAGGAAAGCTGTTTTATACACACACCATTCAAAAATAAGTGACCTGAAACTGCCCCAGCTCACATACATTGAAAAGATAAATCTTGATGATCTTAAAAGAGAATTGTTGGCCCCAGCTGCTTTTCTTTATTTGGAAAGAATCCAGGCTGTAGGGGCTGAAATATTGGTCCTTGTCGTGCACCCCCAGTGTCCCCTGTTTGTTTTCCCACTCACAGGCTCACCTTCGGGCACAACTTATTCTTTTCACCCTTTTTCGCTGCCACCAGAGGGTATTACCCTCACTGTACCAATTATGAATCTCAGACTATTGCTGCCTGTGGCATACAGCTCTGCTCTCAACTGTCTGTCACAGCTGGGCAGGGGAACCTCAGCCAATGAGAGGACGGAGGGTGGTGCAGAAGTGGAAGGAGCTGGGTTATATAAGGTGTGTGTGATGTGTGAGATTGAGTTTGGAAGATGAGTGATTAGAGAGATTGATAGAGAGTGAGAAAGAGCCTGTCAGTGAGGGAAAAGTCTGTGTGAGCTAGTGTCTTATAAACAGTGATTGACTAATTGATTTTATACCTGTGATTTTATACCTTTTATTTTGTGTAATCAATAAACACTTTATTTTGTTTGAAAGAAACGCTTGTCCTTTTGATTTTAAGGATAGGTTGGTGGCAGCAGTTTATGGAGAGAAGTACCTGTAGTGAGCACTCTTGGAGGCCTGGATTGGTAGAGGCTTGAGAGTGGCCTGCTACACTGCCAAATATAACAAGGTTTATTTATGGCTTGGTAGGTAAATCACAGAAGAAAATCATGGATGTTCTTTTATTATTCGTTCAATAAAAGTGGATTTGATTACATGTAAGCTTTCTTGGATTCGTTCACTTTAATCAAGGTCTCGATATATTCTCACTGTCTATGTATTTCTAATTCCTTTTAACTCTTTCATATTTTCTAGCACACCAACTTTCCAATCCCTTGTCTAAACACTTCACAATCTTCTCCCTAACTGATTCTCTGTCTCTCCCGGTTCTCTTGACTCCACCCCTCCTGTCCTGTCATAGCCTCATGCACTAGAGCTCTACAATGGCTGACGGGAGTGACGTGTGGGCTGTCCGCCACAGTCCTCAAACAAGGCTTTTTGAAAAGGAGAAACAATAACTTCTTATCATACTGATCATGCATGGTACAGGATTGCCAGCAAGAGCTTTGATATGCCATAGCTTCTTAAGGGAGAACTACAGGGCAAACAGAGATCACAGCCCTGAATTCATTCATGCATTCATTCATTTGTTCTTTGTTTGGTCTTTGTTCTGCCCTCCCACAAAAAACATGAGACAGATCATGGCTTTAAAAGCCAGAAAATGTTCTGGGATCCTCTACTACTAGACCAGCGGCCCCCAACCTTTTGGGGACTGCGGACTAGTTGGGGTGCAGGCTTCATGCGTGGGGGGGCACCCCCGCGCTCGCAGGTGGGTGTGTTGCGCTTGTGTGCATGCGTGCGAGTATGACAAGACCCTCCATAAGCATGACACGCCCACCGTGTGTGCGGGGGGGGGCAGAGATCCATCTCCACAGCCCAGTTCCAGGAAGCCTATGGACCAGCACAGCGCCACAGACCGGGGGTTGGGGACCCCTGTACTAGACTACAAAAGGGAAGTTCCTGTTGGACTTTATAGTGAATGTATACTTAAACTTCCATTTTTAAAAGCCAGGAAAATGAATTCTTTTTTTTAACACCTTCCAATGTGGAGTTTTGTGCTTCCCTATCTATGATTTAAAGCATCAGGAAATAGCCCAATATTGCTGCACAATTATCGTGCCCATGTTGCCAGCAGGAAAGAATATGCCAAACTTTACATAGAAATGGCAGCATGAAGGATGATAACACCAATGTCAGCAGCCAAAATCATCTACAAAGTATACTGTACTCTTGTGCTCACTAATTACAAAGTGACACCAAAAAGAGGAAAATCATGGAACCTAATTCCTTTTTTCATCAGTTAATCACTTCTCACCTGAAGACAAGGAAATTGTCAGGGCTGTTTTTCAACAAGTTCTCTAGGTATCCTTTGTCCATCCAGAAAAGAAGGAGTTCAGGCAATCCTATCTCAGTTTTATTGAAGGATTAGGGCCAGTGCCAACACAAGCCCTCGCACCACCTGAAATGGGAAGGGAATTATAGAATCATAGAATAATTGAGTCGGAAGGGGTCCATAAAGGCAAGCTCAGTACAGGAGTCCAGATCAAAGTAGGCTTGATAGGTGGTTGTCCAAGTGCAATGCCTGCTGGTGCCTGCCACCACTGCGTGGCACCTCAGCTGCAGAACACTCAGACAAGTGGAGGGGGGAAAGCAAGTGGTGGCACTTCGCTCTTTGTTGTTGCCTCCCTCTCACATAGCCTGCTAGATGAACAACACCTTCAGCTGAAGTGTCTTTGGAGATAAGACATTATGAGGAAGTGTACCCCCCTTCCGAATTGACTGTGTACTGGTCATTGGGAGAGGCATCCCTTCTTAAAATACATTTGCTGCAAGGATCTTCACGCCTTCCTCATTCTCCCCCACTACATGGACCCCAGTATTCTATGGGCTGGGAGGTGGTGTGGAGTGCCAACTGCTGTGGCTGTTGGCAGCACCCAGCTCAGGTGTCTGAAAACTGAGTGGCATTGGCAGCTCTGCTGCTGCCCGCTGCCACCCACCCACCACGTGCTTCACTGACTAGGGCAATTGCCTTATTTTGGACAAGCTTAAGGTGTCACTAGATGAGTTGCTGGTTCTGGCATCTGGAAGCCTAGCTCTGTCAGCTACTGAAAAATGTATAACTGCAAAAATATAGGAAGAGCAGACAGGTGCCTTGTCATTGGGATTATAACCAGAATGTAAGTATTTGCTTCCTTTGCATATCTAATTAGGGAGACTCTGAGCACTGCTGTCCCTGCCTAGTGATGGAGTGGTGGGGGAAATGACTTCAGCAATGGTCTCCATGAATTTGAGACTTTCAGTGCTGCTAGAACCTGTTGGTGTTTGCAGCTCCAACACTGCTGCTGAGCTGGGTTAGGGGCCAGGAGGCCTGCAGGACATGGGGGGTCTCCAAGAGATGGTGGGGCTGTGGGTGGATGCTGGTTTGCTGAAGATGGTTGCCTTGCCTTTGCATTCTCCCCCTTTGGCAGCTGCCACCTTCACCAGCACTCCCATCCATGGATTTATCTCCAGTCTCTAGCCCACCTTACTGGTGGCACAGATGACCAGATCTAGCTCATAGGTTGCCTCGCTCCACATGTCATTCTCATCCAAGCTGTCACCTTTGGAGATACCTGTCCCTGTCATCCCCATTCAAGCCCTTCCGTCTCCCTTTATTCCCCATTGTTGCTTGTCTCCCTCAGCCCTGCCTCCTCATCTAGCTGTTTCTCATCACCAGATTCCTATTTCCCACCTCCTGCCATCCCTCCTCTGCAGCTGCCCGAGGCCCATCAGTTCCTTCTGGGGGCACAGAGTGAGGGCAGGCAGCCACCTGTGAACCCCTCACAGAGACATGCTTAACCAAGGAAATGGCATTGCAGGGACAACAATGTTTTGAGAGCAGGAAAGACATAAAATACCTCCAGGTAAAGCAAAGCACCCAAAGATGGAAGGGAAGGATATGGTAATAGTAGTAAAGTAACACAGTACAAAATAATAGTTAAAAATAATACTAAATATGTTTTCCAGATTTGCCTTCATCAGCAGTAGAAGACAAATAAATATTCTGACACTTAGAAATGCTTGTTAGAAAATGCTACGAAAAACCCTGGAAAATAAATCCCTGGGTCTCTTTTAAAAATATTGAACCACATGATATTTTGTTTTTGCAAAGCTGATGAGCAGTAAATACCATGAATAAATCAGTGTGGCTTCCAAGAAGGAATGGAATTGTTCCTTCTCGAAGGCATGAGGCTCTAGTCTCACTGTCTCTCTCTCTCTCTCTGGAATTAATGGCAAAAGCAGGGAGGGGGGGAGTGAAAAACTGCCTTTATCCCTTCAGAGGACAATGAAAGAATGAGCGCTAGACAGCAGGGATTTATAAAGTACATACCACTGCAGACAAATGTGATTGCTTAAAAAAGAGAAAGACCCAGAAAAAACCACACACACACACACACACACATGTGGAAAAGCACAGTGTGATTTTAATAAAGGATTTGATGCTGCATTTCATAACATGAATTCAAATTGCACATGAGAGCCACCATGCAGGCAAATAAGAGTCTCATAAGCAAAAGGTGTTGATACATAAGAACACCGTATGCAGTTTAGATGATATTATATTGCATAAAAATGTGTGGTTCTGAAAAGAAGAATAATGAGATTTTGGGGTGCACAGGGAAATTAAAAAAATATCTGGCTCTTAAAAGACATCCTCTAAACAACACAATAATGTCAACACTTAACAAATTCACAACAGAGATAAGATCAAAATATTCCATGTAGATTTTACAAAAACAGAAGACAGCTGGAGATGAATAATCTACACCTGAGAAATAAGCCACCAGAAGACATTTATCTTTTAATGACATGATATAAATTGACATGTGTGCAAACATCGCGTAATGCCTGATGGAAAGGATATGGTAGTTCAAAAGGCTTTTGAGAAGACATGGAAATGAACGTTATACTTAGGCTACAGGAGAAATGTGCGTGAAAATGCATATCAGTTTTAATGCAAATCTACCTCTTTTTCTGATTTGTGAACTGATGTGGAATAAGGCTGAAATGAACTTACAGATTGGAAATGACAAAACTGAGTGAAATTGAAAAAGACAGGTCCACTGGCCCCTAAGTCTAGGCACCCACGCCCATTTAGACCATTAGTTCTGGAAATTTTAAGAAGCAAACCTACTTCTGCTCTCAAGCTTTTTAGTCAGTGGCTAAAATCCAGTAGTATGCTGTGACTACGAAAGGCCCACTGAATCACTAAAACGTACACAGGTGTTGACTCACTAAATCCTCACTGATTCAGTGTGCCTACTCAATGATTAAGGTATCTAGCTGAAGAGCCAGAGCTTGAGAACTCAGTTTCCCACTGTGCCTCCAGGCCAAAAGCCAACCTGTGTGGCCTTGAGCAAGTTGCACAGTCCCAGGGCATCCCCAGAAGAAGGGAATGATAAGCCACTTGTACGTATTCTCTATCTGGAGAACCCTGAAAAGGATCACCATAAATCAGAATTGACTTGACGGTACATGAGTATTATATAATCTAGTTGCAATTTACAACTGGATTTCAGCCAAAACATAGAAGCTGTCAAGAAAGTACAAATGCATCAGTGAAAAGAATTGTACCTTTTAGACAGACATATGTACAGGAACAGACATGCCAAAAAGCAAAGGAAAACATGCTGCTTATACACCACCCCCTAGTGATTAAAGCATTCTCTGGGAGGTTTACAATTTGATCATGCAGGCTACACATTGCCCGCCCACCCATTCAGCAAGCTGGGTGCTCAGTTTACCAACCTTGGAAGGATGGAAGGCTGAGTGAACTTTGAACTGGCTAGCTGGGATTGAGCCTGGGTTGTGAGCAGAGTTTGGGCTGCAGCACGGCAGTTTAACCACTGCACCAGTCATGTCTTTAAGTGTTGTCACTTTAGAGGGTTTTATGTGGAGTCTGGTGTATATGTAGAACTTCTGAAAGTCAGGGTGACCCTGATTGGTCCAGGAATCCCCCTTGTGTGGAAGAGCCCCATACAGATACTGTACATCACCACATGCATGTGGCTCAGCAGATATGTGTTGATGCCAAAGATACAGACACATGACTCATACATGCATTAGCATTAAAGGGTATAGCTAGCATGTATGATCCTGCAACTGCAGTCAAGGGATCTACAGGAGCATGTGATGATGCTATGACTGGTGTGTGTGTGTGTGTGTGTGTGTGTGTGTGTGTGTGTGTGTGTGTGTGTGTGTGTGTGTGTGCATGTGCGCGCTCTACTGTCAACCAATTTATAACAACCCTAATAGGGCGTGTGTGTGTGTGCTGTACTGTCAACCAACTTATAATGACCCTAATAGGGCTTTCAAAATAAGTGAGATATTTAAGAAGAGGTTCTAATAGTTCTGCTGCCCCAATGAGTTTCCATGGCCAAGTGGGGATTCAAACCCTGTTCTCCAGAGTCCTAATCCATAGCTCTCTCCACTACTGGGAATCCTATGACTGATATTAAATGGAATAATAAAAAAGAACTGAGCATATCCTCACCTATCTAGTCAGAATCAATCATCAAAAGTGCATCTTGATGTAAAGCTAGAATAATGTTGCTACACTTCCATAATCACATATAAACTTCAAAAAAATTATAGCTAAATCTTACTGTAAATCCCAACTAGAGTGTGTGTTATGTCCTGTCAAGTCACTACCAGCTTATGGGTTTTCAAAGTAAGAAAGATATTTAAGGAGTGGTTCTCCCATTGCCACCCCATAGTGAGTTTCTACAGCTGAGCAGAGATTTGAAACCCAGTGTCTTGAGTTCTAGTCCATCGCCTTCACCACATTGACTCTCACTGAACTGGGGGAACCTACACAAGTGAATGTAAATGAGTCTCATTGATTTAATGGGTCCACTCTGTCTGGGATGAACAACTGAATTTGAGCCCTGTTTTTATTATTTCCCAACTAAAGTTCCATCTGAAACAATGTTCTATTGGTTTAATAATCTCAGAGGGGATAACATCAGAGACAGCCCACAGTGTGGGGGAAAAATTAAAAATATAATAATTTCAAAAGCCAGAAGATATTTTATTTCTCTCAAAAAGTTCAGGGTTTGGGGACAGGAAGTTACAGTGGTGCCCCATATAGCGAAGTTAATCCGTTCTGGATTAACCTTCGCTATGGGGAAACATCGCTAAACGGAACGGAAAAGCCCATTGGAATGCATTAAACTTTGTTTAATGTGTTCCAACGGGGCCCAAACTCACAATTGAGTGAAGTTTCCCCATCCGGCTGCCATTTTTGCACCCTCGGTAAGTGAGGGCAGGGCGCGAAAACACTGCGCGTGGCCATTTTGGGTGTTCCGGCGGCCATTTTAGAACCGCTGATCAGCTGTTCCCCCGACATCGCAATGCAAAGATCGGTAAGCGAAATGCTTACCGATCGTCGCAAAGCGATTTTTGCCCTATTCAAACATCGGTATGCGATCGCATTAGCGATAGCAAAATCCGCATCGCTATGCGGATTCATCGTTAAACGGTGTGCTCGTTATGTGAGCTATCTATTGGACTAGCTATCTATTTTCTCTTGGTCAGTCTCTCAGTCACTCATTTAGTTGATTAGTTTTGATTTCTTAAATCTGAATAAATGTGCATATGAGGAAATGCAATCATTTTTTAAAAACTTTATCCAGCTAGTCATCTACCAGTTCTACAAAACATAAAAGTACTTGAACAAATACCTCCTCTACTCATTCCAAGGCCTGGAATTTCAAGCATCATGATGGGAAGGGTGGTGGATCTTCCCACAGGAGCAGGGATGAGTGTTCTGAATATAAACCTCTTCCTTCCTTGTCAGAATTCTTTCTTCACCCTCTGAGGGTGGAAATCTGGTCTCTCACACAGCCTCCAGGATACTGTGCCAGGAACCATGGGTTTGCACTATCTGTCTCTTTTCAAGAAACAAAGAAGAGAAAAGATAATTAATATAAGGTCCTTGATGTTAAACTGTTACTTTTTCGAATGCATATTTCCAAATTGCAAGTGTTATTTCATATTTTTATATTTTTGAAGGAAATATGTTTATTTATACTTTTGAAGGAATTCTGTAGAATATGATCTACACTTTGGAAATTTATTTATGGAAATCTATAAAAGCAAAATAAATAAAAATTGCATAACTGGTGGTTGTGACTGTCCTGGCTGTCTTTTGCACATTTGGACATGCATTTTAAAAAGATAAATGAAAGGAATCAAACTTTTGGCAACCTAAGCAGTCATTGTTAACCAACCTAATTAGAATCATCCTCCTGGAAAATATCTGGAATTACTCTGAAGACATGCAGGCCTGATGTTTCCATTCTTGAGAGGGTTGAACATTTTTGTAATAATTTTATTTACATAGTAGAGGAAAATAAGGCATTCAGATGAAAGACAGCTGTTAACAAGAAAGGATTTTGTCAATGAAACTGGAGAGGTCAACGTGTTCGAATTTGAAGCCAAAGAATAACAAGGGCTAAGACAGATAAAATGTAGTTTTCTTCCTTTATCTTCTTGCTAGCTAGTTTTAGACAGGAACACAAATGTTTTCTTGCAGATTGATAACACACTTTATTGAAGTTTATTGCTTCTCAAAAGGAAGAACACCTGAAATGTCAAAAAGAACAAACACCTCTAAGGTTCAAAATGCTAGACAGATCAAATTGATTTCTGTCTTCTGTGGGACTGAAATTCAATTAGATACTGAGATAAGAGGGTGATAATGTAAAACTTTTTAAAAGTTTATTGACATTCAGTTGTTTCTCAATACATGTCTGTTAAAGAGGAAGCATTTTTAACACAATAGTTTTCTGTAAAACACTTTCATGTTACAAAGCAGAGTTTGGGGGTTTGTCAGGCTAGCTTAAAATATGCACAAGCTGAGGATGAGAACCTGTCACTAGGTATGCAACTCACAGAGAAGAAGGGAAGCTTAGCCAAGTTGACCATAATGGAAAAAGTGGGGGAGGGTGGGTGAGTCCAATATCAAGGATCCATCTCAGATTTTAGTAGCCTGTACAGTGGTGCCTCGCTTAACGAGCGCCCCGTTTAACGATGAATCCGCATAGCGATGTGGATTTTGCGATTGCAAAAGCGATGTTTTAAATGGCCAAAAATCGCTTTGCGATGTTTTAAAAACAGCTGATTGGCGGTTCCAAAATGGCCGCCCAAAAAAATGGCCACCCGCAGCATTTTCATGCGATTTCCTCGCATACCGGGCGGCAAAAATGGCGGCTGTATGGAGGATTTTCGCATAGTGGTGAGTTTTTCCCCCATAGGAACGCATTAAACGTGTTTTAATGCGTTCCTATGGTTTTTTAGTCCCGCATAGCGACAAATCCGGATAGCGACGATTTTTTTCAGAATGGATTATCGTCGCTATGTGGGCCACCACTGTACTTTGCTAAACCTGTCCATGCTGCTAAACCTGATCCCTAGAATATTAGATAACTCCTGAAAATTAGAGACTAAAATGTGGAGTAGATTCACAGCAGCCTCAAAATTGAACTCACAAGCATTCACTATGAAAAGCAAATTTCATTGATATTATCAGTAATAGGCAAAACTTTATTCCTTCTCTAAAAAAGAAAGAAACCAAAGCAGCAGTTGGAAGAAATACTACAAGCAGTCAGAGCTCAAGATCTAAGAACAGCCAAAGATGGGGTTGGAAGACAGGATACATATTTAATCACCCAAAAGCTTTACTACTAGGGATGTACATTTGGATTTGGAAATATTCAGAATTCACTGAAAAATAATTCCTAATATTTGAAGTCCAATTTACTCCTACAGATTAGAAAGCAAAAATTTCTGCTTGGTAGAGGAAGAAGTGAAAGGGAAACCTATTTCTCAGGCATCCAGGAATGATTTCTTGAGAAAAGAAACTTAAAGATATTCTGGCATCAGTGGTAATGGGGACTGAGAACTCAGCAATTCCTAACTAGGGCTGTCATAGTTTTCCCAAGGGAGGGAGCTGGGGTGAGCATGAAACCTGAAAATGATGTCTGTCTGCACCAATGAAATCTAAAAGTGCATGCAGAAACCTGAATGTATTTTTTCACATTGATTCTTTTCAATTGAAAGGTGGCGTATTTGCTAACAAATTCCCTGAGCACTTCCTGTTAGATGTGGTCTAGTGCAAGCCTATAATGCAACAGTTTTCTCGATCACCTTTTCAGAACCTTCAACATACATTCACATTCTCTACATATCACTATATATTGTTTACTTAATATAGTTAGGAATAAGAGTTAGGATTTTGTTATATAGAGACAGATATATTAAGTTAATTGATTTTATGTCTATGTTTGTGCATAAGTGATTTTCATTGAAAGTGATTTTCATTCCTGTACCAGAACCAGATACAGTTCTTCTTTAGGCAGAGTCTGTAGACAGTATGAAACATGGGTGTAAACATGGGTGTAAAGAAAAAAAAGGTAGGCACTTGTGGAAGGCTGCAGGACTGCTGCCTGCACTTACTGCAGCAGCTTCCACTGAGAGGAATAGGAGAGGGAGAGGAAAAAGACAGTCTACAACTGCTATTATGAGCCCCTCCAAACAAAATCTGTCACCCAGCTGGCTTGTTCAACACTGGCATTATGAAATAGCAGCAGACAGCAGTACGGTGTGTGTGTGTGTGTGTGTGTGTGTGTGTGTGTGTGTGTGTGTGTGTGTGTGTGTGTGTGTGTGTGTGAAGGAGGTGACAGAGAAGCCTCTGGTTCAAAGTGGGACATACAGAAGTGAATATCAGATATATTTCAGTGGTGTCTTTGTGCTATCCACCCAGGTCAAGATGGCAAAAAAGCTGGTGAAGAAGGCCCATACTAGAGCTTCCAAGAAGTTAATCATCTGGAAGCATTTTCAACAGTGTGCAACAAATACTTGCATGAATGCATACACTGTAAGTCGATGTTCAAACATGGGCAGGACTTGGGCCACCTCTCCAATAGTAGCATGCTCAGCCACCTGAAGACTCAGCAGTAGAGATGGGGCTATTTGTATTCATATACAAATATGAATACCCCTGCACAGGTGGAGATAATGAGTGTCTGGCCCCATGGGGCCGGACAGTTCACTGACCAATGCGCTAATGCTGCGGGGTCCACGTTGCCGTCCTATCGCTCTGGAGATTGCAATTGCCAAGCCAATCTTGAACCTGGCAGAGAGGCTCATCCCACCTCCTGCCAGGAGTGGCTCACCGATCACGATCTCCAGAGCAATAGGATGGCAGCGCAGACCCATGGCATTAGTGCATCGGTGAGTGGACGGTCCAGCCCCATGGGGCTCATTATTGCCACCTGTGCGGAGGTATTTGTATATGAATATGAATACCCCCATCTCTACTCAGTACAGGGTATCATAGGAGTAAGTGACTTCTTTATTGTGACGTGTAAGAGTCATCCGAAGGCAGAGGATCAGCCACCAGACCAGGGAAACAGGGAGGTAGATGGGCAAATAGCAAGAGGGAGAGGCAGCAAATGCCAGACCACATCTCAAGAATATGTTTCAAGCTACCCTGGAGGAGCTTGATGGGGTGCAGGAAAAGGCCTTATGCAAATGTAAAAATGCCAGGATTACTTGTTGCCTAAGGAAGATGATATCCCTGGATGATCAGCCATTGTTTCTGGAGGAGAATACCAGTTTCCATAGGTCTGGAAGAACCGGCACCCTATTACAGATTGCAATTCCAAACTACCCTTAGCCACTGGGTGGTGCCAGATTTATACAGTGGTGCCTCACTTAACGATTACCTTGCTTAACAAGGAACTTGCTGTACAATTAGGTTTTTGCAATTGCAAAACGATGGTTTAAATGGGGTTTTTCCACTTTGCAATGATCAGTTCCCTGCTTCGGGAACCGATTTTCACTTTCCAACGATCAGCAAACAGCTGATCGTCAGGTTTCAAAATGGCTGCCGGCCGAAGAAAATGGGCCCCCGCTGTTTTTATGAAGGCTTTTTCACTTAGCAGGCACCAGAAAATGGCCCCCGTATGGAGAATCTTCACTGGACGAGCAGGTATTCAGCCCATTGGAATGCACTGAACGGTTTTCAATCCGTTTCAATAGGTTTTTTAAATTTCATTTGACAATGTTTTCGCTCTACAGCGATTTCGCTGGAACGAATTAATGTCATCAAGCGAGGCACCACTGTACTCAGTTGTCAGGCAACTGGTACAGCAGAAGTTGGCCAGGATACAGGTGGTACACTTTACAAGTGACACCTAGAGTAGCCAGCATGCAAAACATGCCTCTCTCTCCCTGACTGGACACTGCTGGGAGGTGGAGACATCAGCCATAGGGCAAAACACAAGGGCAGGGTTCAGGTGGGCCCTGCTGAATGTGGCTGTGATGGAGGGCAGCCACACAGCTCACAACACTCAGGAGGCTCTGAGGGAAAGGATACAGAAGTTGAGGCAAGCTACAGGAAGACATACTCTGTTTGACACAGACAATGGGGCAAACATAGTGGCAGCATTGCAGGCTAGAAAGCTGAAAAGGGTGTTGTGTATGGCCCAAACTCTCAACCTAGTAGTTCAGGGTGCTTTGCAGGGAATGGAAGACATATGCATGCCTAGTATAACTGAGTGGACCAGAAAGGTGGCAGGGCATTTTCAACATAGTGAGTTGTTGCGCCAAAAATTGGAATTGCCATTGTGCCATCTGATCCAGGATGTGGCAACTTTAATTTTACTTTCTACCTGCTTGACAGAATGCTGGAACAGCAAAGGGCACTTTATGATTAGGCATTGGAGATTTCCATTGGTGTGGCTGCTCCTCTGGAGAGAGAACAGTGGGACATTATGGGTCAAGTGATCTATGTCCTCCAAAGCTTTGAGAGTGTAACACAGGCCATAAGAACATAAGAGCCCTGCTGGATCAGGCCAAGGGCCCGTCTAGTCCAGCTTCCTGCATCTCACAGTAGCCCCTTAGTGGGAAGATATCCATCCTTAGCCAGGTGACCCTAATGTTCCAGGGCTTAGTGGACATGATGGAGAGCATAATGAGGGGACAATATATGTGGATGTGGGGTTCCATAGAAGAAGAACAATCATTTTTTCCAGCCTGAAGTGGTGAACGTGGTCAGCAAGCTAAAGGATCTGCTCCACTACAGGTTTATCTCTTTGTGGAAGAAGGAGGACTATATTCTAGCAGCCCTCTTCAACCCTCAAATTAAAAAGTGGACAATGGAGATTAAGCAGCAGCAAGAGGGGAAGGGCAATGCCTGCCACCTTTCTATCACATGTAGCACCAGCTAGCATCGAGGGTGCACACAGCAGGAAGAAATAAGCAGTGTTTATAGCATCCCAAACAGAAGTACTATGAGTTGTATTCTAGAGTCCAAGTTCCTCACTCCTGCAAAAATACAGTAACCTTGACGGGACACTGTATTGACAAACATGGCAGGGGTTTATCCTCCAGGGACATCATTCCAGAGGAAGGGCATGGCAGACAGAGGTGGAGACGTACTTACGGGAGTATTGCAAGCCAAAGGAGAGGAATTTGCCCACTCCCCAGTGCAACCTTGTCCTCTGATTCCCCAATGCGGATGCTATTTAACTGCTGGCATTCTCACTGTTAAGAGTTCAATCACTATGCCCATTACAATAATTACCTAATACCTAGGCACTGCTGGCTGTTTGTATACACTCTTTGTCTGACAAAATCACTGTGAACATGTCAGAGGAAACAGAAATCCTTTGAAATGTTTTGCCTGTTTTTGTTTTTTAAAGGGGGGAGATAATGACTACATAGTATTCATATTGACTGTAACAGAGTTCTGGATAACTGGAAATGCCGAATTTTTTTAAATTCCATATCTTTTTTTTTAAGTATTTATTTAAGGACAGGGTAGGGAATACAAAAAGTAAGGGGAAATAGGGAAGAGGGAAAAAGGGTTAGGGGGATAGGAGAACACAGAGTATACCATCATCCAATCAATTCATATTACAATAACAAATCAACTTTTTGCTTTTTCACAGTTTGATTACCCTCCTGCTTTCATCTTATCATTTAATTTTAGTTTAATTCTATGTTACTCCAATACTATCTGGTAACTGCAGCCATTCATACAATACATCCCATTGTTCAGTTTCCTTTTGAATTGAACAGTCTTTCAGCCCATCTGACAGAATATCCATTTTTGTCACTTCCCATATTTTCACAATAAGATTCTCTTGTTTCTGTATCTCTGCTTTCTTAAGATTTTTAACATAATGCTTTTTAATTTTGGAAGCTGCATAGGTCACTGGATAACTCTCTATCCCAATCTTCTATCCCAATCTATGTTACCTGGTGTCGTGCCCAATAAAGACGGTTCTAAAGTTTGTGCAGCTTCATTTAAGTTTTGTTTGGCATGTCCCCTCTTTCGTCACTTTCATCAGATCTTCTATTTTGCTGAGACTTTCATTCACTTGCTGAAACCCTGTTATTATTGTCTTTTGCATAGTAATCTGCCATTCCTTTTCTATTTCTTGTACCACTGTTCCAGAACTTTGGGATTGAACAGACCAAGTCTCCATTTGTCTTAAATTTTTGGAGGCCATCTCAGGCTTTCCAATGAATGGGGTTTGTATAGATAATACTATGCCCTTAACCACAATGATCGCCCCTTATATATCCTTCAACAGTTTCCAGAATTTTATCAACAATCCAAACCCCTAATCATAAACCTCCCCTTAGATCTCCCTCCAATCTTTATCCAAACATTATAATATAAAAATCAACTTTTAACCTAGCAAACTCAAAATCAAATAGAACAGTGGCACAATTATTTCTTCTTCTCCCGAGTTTAGCAAGCTTCTATTATCAGTCTCACACACAGTCCGGCAAACAAATCAACAATCACAGAGTCTCAAACTGTCCAGTAACTGTCGTTGAAGCCCGTCTTATGAACTTTCCATTAACCCCTTGATGATCCTCAGTCCAGTTGACCACGTCAGCTCCTTCTTTCTTGTCCAGAAAACAACCAGATTCTGTTATTAACAGTTCACAGAATCCAGGAAAAGGCAAAGAGAAACATGTCCCAAACAAACTGCATTCACAAAACTCACGCCTCTTAAATCCTGTCCGATGGTATTACCATCTGGGATTCTTTTCCAGAAACATAAGATTTATTTTTCCATCTCGCTCTCTCGGCTTTGAAACCAGCCTGCTATATTAAGAGTTCACTTGGGGAGGAGAGTTAGTTTCGCTTTTGAAGCAGACTGATAAGATAGGTTCACCACTGCTTTTCTTCTTTCAGCCAAATATTTTCATTTTTATTTTCAGCTTAATGGGGCTGTTTCATAAACCAAAGGCTTCAGCTTACTTAGTTGTTATATATTTTAAGCTTATATTGGTTGTTCTCCTCTCCCTCGATAAAGGGTTACTCACGGCTCCGTGCCAAATATGGCTCCTGCTCCGATCCATGCTGGGTGATTTCTTCAGAGGGAAGAAGTCCGGGTTTGCATCCCTTTCTTCTCCTTCTGCTGCTCACCATCTGCTTTAGAGAGACTTCTCCTAGACTCTCCTTCAATCCCTATTTTAAAAGGGGGATCCAGTTTTTCCAGAGAGAGCTCTTCTCTGGAGCTACTGGCAGCACCGCAACAAAAGCCCCATTTGCTAAAATTCCATATCTGAAGGGCTGTAATTTTAAAATGGAGTTCTGAATCCCAGTTTTGGTGCTAGTGCACATCCCTATTTACTGCCAGTCACTCAAAACTCCTACCTACCACTGTCCCCTTGAAATTAGAATTTCCCATCCAGCTCTCTAAAGCAATGTAAATGATAACACAATCCTTCCATTCAAAAACAGTTTGAAATATCTGGTTATTGCTTCTTCTCCCCCCCAAATATACTGAAATCTCTGTATCAACAGCAAGGGCCCTCATATTCAGGCCTTAAGGGAAGTAGCTAGA
Source organism: Pogona vitticeps (assembly GCF_051106095.1). Lineage (NCBI taxonomy): Eukaryota > Metazoa > Chordata > Lepidosauria > Squamata > Agamidae > Pogona > Pogona vitticeps. Next base: position 128,361,059 of record NC_135787.1, read on the forward strand.
CTCTTCTAGACGTAATCTCCAGAAATGTCAGTGTGTTTAAAACAGGACAACATATGCGCCAGTAGTAATATTATCAAACATTTATTTAGTTTCTTGTGCAATAAAGGGGGCACAGGAAAACATGTTTTCTTCTCCTTACCTCATCTCCTTCAGATTACCATGTCGTAAGGACAGGTGTAATGAGACCATGACAGGATGGGGTGGCCTGCCGTTACTGAATGAAACATGGATGCATGTGTGATGTGAATTCATTTATTACAACTCTTGAGTGTCAGAGGTTCTGACCTTATGGTCATAGTGGGAAACAGTTGTGCATGCATAACATCCAGTAACCCAAGGAGTGGATCTCCCTCCAAACCAAAAGTGTCCCAAGTCTCAATGGAGTTTAGGTGAATGTTACAGTGAAGATATGGCATCTACATAGGCAATGTATGTGGATGTCTCAAAATCTCTTTTGCTGGACTGTAAGAATATCCTTTAGGAAAATGTCGCACATTTATCATATCTGTTTGTAAAACCCCTCTGGGAGCCTAAAGGAAGAACATAATCATGAGTGCAAGCTCATTATGATCATTACCTCCTTTCATACCAGCTGAGCACAAAGAAATCAGAAGCAGTACACATAAGGCTGTACATATTTCAGTTTCTCTTTTTCTCTTGCATGCCTTTCTAAAAATGCAAATAGAGGTTAATTTCTTTTCTGTATGTGCACACATGTATGTTTTTTTATCAACAGGACACTGTTTAAAAAAAGAAGTTGCTTGATACAAAAATAAATATATCGTTGCATGAACTTTGGGAGAGCAAGATCTTATCAGATATTTAGCAGACACCAAGGCAATCATATATTTGAAAGTTATTTCCAAGTAAGCATGTAGCGTGTTACTGTAATGGTATAATATCATGGGAGTTTTGACCCAATGCAATCACTTTTCATCACCAATCTCTTGCTATCTAGGAACAAAGCTAAGGCTCACTGCTATAAACTAGCCATAGGCTTGTTGCATAGGCAGGAAAAACATGGTCACCATGACAAGAACTGGAAATGGCACTTCTGGGTCATATGGCACCAGAAGTGAAAGCTTTGCACTATGGATCACGCAGCGCTAGCGTCACATTTGGCACTTTGTAGATCAAGAAACTGGACTGACAGAGAGAGCTCTGGGGCATGTACTTAATGAATGGTAGGTAGATGTGAGAGATGCAACATGAACCTGCCTAATAAAAGAGAAAATGGTTTTAAAACTATTTATGAAGTCAGTTATTCTGCTTCACAGTACAGTATTTGGGAAAAAAGGGGGAAGGATTGGAATAAGGGTAGGGTTTCAACTCCACCAGGAATCATAGTGTCCATATGAGGAACTTAAGTCCCATGCAGTTCCAAAGAAACTTGAGTGCATAATCATAGTCTTTCACATCTTAGGCAAAACATTATATTCTATCAGTAGGATGTACAACTGAACAGTGAGTTGGCTACCTGACTAGAGAGCCAGAGGTTGGGAGCCGCCAGGTGAATGGCTGGACTGTGATGACCAGGAATGTGATTGGCAGGGACACTGTGAGACCCCCACTGCCAACATTATTGCCAGCGATGCTCACCACAGCTACCACCATTTGGCTGCCTGCCAGATGAGCAAGCCCTGTGGAAGTAACCCACTTCTAAGTACTCTGCCTAGAAAACCCTGGCAAGAATTATCATAAGTTAGAACCAAATTCATTATTATTAAATACCCCACACTTCAGGCTACATGCTTATTTATCTTTGCTAAAATGGAAGAAATGGATGGAAGAAATGGAGTAAGGTCAACATTGTGTGGGAAAAAAATAGAGGCAAAAAAAGTATTGTGGCACCTTTAAGATCAGCAAAAGTATTTCATTGTGAGCATGGGGACTGTCACAATGAATTACACTATCAGTTACAGTAACCTCACAATGTAGGTATACTGTACCTTTATTACTGGAGAAGAAACGAATTAACTGCACAGACCTAGTTACTTTAGACTAGTTACTTCTGACCTCTGATAATGATGATGATAATAGCATCAAGTTGATCCCTACTTGCAGCCACCCTCCCAGTGTTTTCTAGATATAAAGCATTTAGAAGTGTTTTATCAGTTTGCCCTTCTGGTGGTGCCCTGGTACTGTGTAGGCAGCCCAAAGCGACAGGACACTTCACGCCATTAACCACACAAACACTCTGGATGATCTTGGTTGGTTCCTCTTCCCTGAAACTCAGTGGAGATTCGAACTCCTGACCCTTTGACCCAACCAAATCCACCAGCCTTAAACACACCCTTATCCCTAACCACTGTCCTGCCCTCACATTTTGAAAGGTAAGCAGACTTGAGAAGGCATGAACAAGGAAACCAAAATTTTATTCCTGTTAATGAGATTTATTTTTATTTTTATTTTTTTTGCAAACGCCCTAAGAAGATTTTTTTTAAGGGCAGCAAGAAAAAAGAAGGAAGGGAGACAGGTGGGAAGTGAAAGTGTAGCCTAAATAACCCTCTACTGAAATGGTATCCTTCCACTTCTCGAGAGCATCCAGGGATGCTCATCCCAGCCTCAATCAAGGCCAGGGTGGGTGTGGCGGATGATTACCTAGCGTTCTTAATCCGCTGGTCTGAATCAGAGCATGCCCGGCGGGGGACCGCGTTCATTAATACACTTCGTGCAATACTCACGAGAGAAAGCCAGGCAGGTCCCGAGGTCCCGCCCTGCCGTCTCTCACCTCAAATAACGCCTCCACCCCCCTCCCGTTAATGCAAGCAGAAGAAGCCGCCTCCTCCGCCGCCTTTTCTCTTTCTCTCTCGACGCTAAAAAGAGCGCCCAGTTTTTCACCCACCGAGAAAAGGGTCGGGAAGACTCAGCGGGGCGCCTGCTTTCCATTCCCCCCCTCCCCCAACGCCGCCGCCGCCGCCGCCGCTTCAGATCTGGGGCAAGAACAGGTTCAGAGGCGAAGCAGCGCGCTCGCAGCCGAGAGCCCCCTGGAGAGCAGCGCCTGCGCACTACAGACCTCCCGGTATTTCTCCTCTCGCCCCCCCTCCTCACTCAGCCCGCGCCTCATTTCCCTGCTTACTCGAAGCCGCCACAAAGCGCGAGGGGATGTTGCATGAGGGGCTTAGTGGAGCGTAAGCCGCCAGGGGAAGCCCTGCGCCGGCGTCTGGGCCCCAGGGAGGACGGAGACGGAGAGAGAAAGGGAAGGGGAGAGCACCGCGCGGAGCAGCGCCTTCCTTGCTAGCTTCCCGGAGTCCCCCCGCGAACGACCGCGGCCACCGCCACCGCTCCGGGTCGCTCTGCGTCCTGTCTTCCTCCCGCCTCAGGTCCCCTCGCCTTGCAGCGCCTCGCCGCCCGCCCGCCTCCTTGCGCGGGGGTTGCCCCTGGTGGCGCCCACCTGGCTGCCCAGGGCAGGAGGGAGCAAGCAACACGTTGCCGGTGGCGGCCGACGGGCGCGTTTGGACGGCGCGGCCGCTCCCTCCGCCCGCCTTCCCTGCCTCGAAGTTGGAACGGCTCCGGGGAAACAACTTTGATCGCTAAACTGAGCCGCCGGTTTGGGAAAGGAAAAGGAACGCTCCTGATCGAGTTCTTCATTTCTTCGTGGGTTTCTTCGTTCCCTCGCTCGCGTTGGTGTCGGCTTGACCCACGAGGGGGTCTCGACCTGGTTGTGTCATGGGCTGCCGACCCGTCGGGCGCCTGTATGCCCGCAGCGCGCCGCTTTCCGGCCGAGCGCTCAAGGGCTGAGCGCCCGGTAGCCTTGGGTGAAGTCGGGGGATCCCTGGAGCGCCCCTGCCCTGGCTTTTACCACAGGGCCGTTGCCCGCAAGCGGGCGCCGGTGGGCTGACCGCGACCCACCTCCGGAGGATGCGAAGCCGGCAAGCCCAAGGCAGTTGTCTCTTGCAAAGGCGGGTCGCTGGCCGGGAGAGGCGCCTGAAGGTTGCGTGGCGTTGCGTTGGGTTGGAGCAGCCGATGCGTTCCCCACTTGCTACATTCATTCCTCGGAGCGGGGGGTGATGCAACTTTCCAAGGTCTGTTCCAAGAGGGTGAAGCAGGAGAGCAAAGCGAAATCCCACGCTCGGACAAAGGGATTCCTTTATTTTCTTTTTTAATTCTTTTTCTCTGGAAGGATTGTTTTCTGGCTTCCTCTCCAGATCGCGGATGCGGTGGCTGAAGGCAGGAGTCGAACTTAAAACCACTCGAGGAAATAGACGGTTTTATTTATTAATAACCACACGCCGGATCACCTCTCACCTTTCTTCAACTTGGAGGCGTTCAGTTCGGTGGTGGCATGTGTATGTCAGCTCCCATCAGCTTGGGTAGCTCATAAACAAGCTTCTGCAGTGGGCATCCCAGGTATTTTCCTAGACATGCATCTTGTCTGGGTTCCCTTTGGTTTGGCTTGGCTCCTGGCCACTCTGCCTGCCCTTGCCCAGCCAACATTGCCCCAGGCTCTGATGGAAGAAGGCAGCCTTGAAGCTGGCGGAAAGGGCAAGGAGTGTGGATCAGGGTGCCAAGGGGCTCCTCCATGGCTTCAGCAAGTGGCAAGCAGACAAGAAGTTGCCTGGCGTATGGATCGTTTGGGAAGCGACGCTCAGACTTTCTCACCAAGAGGGCACTTAATCAGATCCAAGGCTACGACCAGAGCTTTTGGAGACTGGGCTGTACTGGAGGATTACGGCAGGGACTGGACTGGTGTTTCTGTTGCCCATGATGGAGAAGCAGTGCCCCAGTCTGCTGGGCTTTTGGAAGGAGATGGTGAGAGCGTTTTAAATGATCACCCTTCTGTAGCCTTGAAGGCTGGGAGATATTCTGATCTCAGAGTGGAAGGACAGGAAAGAGGGAACAGGTGGGGCAGAGCAGGGCATACAAGAAACAAGCGGGGTGCTGGTGAACCCCAGGATGCAGGAAAATCCAGAAAAGCCAAGGTTTTCAAGAGCAGCCGCCTTGTAAGAAACTTCAATAACTCAGCAGACAGCCAAAGAATTCCTGTTCATGTGGTAGAGAAGGATTTGCCCCAGGCAATGCCCTTGAATGGCTCCACGGTTCATGTGGGAGAGAGGGAAGCTGGTGCCCTGAGAAATGGGACGTTCCGGCCAGCCCGCGTCAAGAACCCTTTTTACCCATTAACTGAGGAATCATATGGTGCCTATGCAGTCATGTGCCTATCCATAGTGATTTTTGGTATTGGGATAATGGGCAACATGGCAGTGATGTGTATCGTGTGCCATAACTACTATATGAGAAGCATCTCCAACTCCCTGCTGGCCAATCTAGCCTTTTGGGATTTCCTCATCATTTTTTTCTGCTTGCCTCTGGTGATCTTTCAAGAACTAACCAAGAAGTGGCTGCTAGATGATTTTTCCTGCAAAATTGTACCATATATTGAGGTAAGTGCTATAAATGCAACACAACCTCTATTTCCACAATGACTTTCACATATGGGGATCATGGTTCCATGGCTTTCTTTATTAGAAGTTTGGCATATCTGCTAACTATTCATTAAAAACTTTTATTGTCCCTTTTCTTGTGCTGCAGGGAAGTTCAGAATATTCTCTTCACTACCATTTAATGTTTCATTTTTACTTTTTTCATCTCTTTTTTGGTAGTGATGGAGTTTTATCGTATAGGCTTGGAGCTGTGAACTATTTCAGACCCTACTTTTTTTATTTGGGTGGGGTTTAATGAAAGACAATTCTCTCTTGCAGTTCTGACTACTTCTGTTGAAAGGACTGACATCTTAAGCTGTTTTTTTTCTCACTGACTTCAAGAAGATGACTGTTTTGGTTATAAATTCATGATGTGAATACAAGTCAGTTGATCAAGTAGACTTGATTTTGGCTTTGATCCATAGATTTTTGGGAACATGGGTTTCTCTTCTCTATGCTCAAACACATCATCGTCCGTTCAGCAAGACGATCAGTGAATGCACCACTGTATTAGAGTGCATGATTAACCACTTCTGGTTTGGGGCAGTAGAGTTTGGATTAAAATCTTTGTTCCTGACCTTTTCATTTTGATTGAAGAGCAGATTGGAAATGATCTAAATAAATCCTGCTTAGAAGTAAAGTTACATTGAAAAAGTGACATTTTTTTCTCGCTTTCAAGTTACATTTTTTTAAGGAATAGTATTCATTGGGCTTAAATCTAAGTATTCTCATCTAATTGGTGGACCAGGCTGCCATAACAAATCATGTTTAAAAGAATGGAAATATTTTTTCTGTACATATATTTATTGTGACTGTGTCTGTGTGTGTGTTCTAGTTACATGTTCCACTTTTACCGGAATCACTTAAAAAAGGAGAAAATATTCACTTTCTCCTACTATGGTTAAATATAATTAAGTGAGGGATGTACATAGTCAGAAAACAGTAAAAGTGACAGATGCATCATTGAAGTAGTTGGTTCCAATATGTTTTTTCTTTAAATGCCTGAAGTTCCATTTAAATTCTGGCTTTTTGGCATGCACACAGATTTTCTGCTAGCCAGTCTTCCAGCCAGCTGGCCAGCATCCTGCCATCATTCAGACTGTCTGCTTTATTTATTTACTGGAGGAAAAGAAACTATTAAAGCTGATTGGTGGTGTGGAGTAATTTTGGCAGTTAGTATAACTGAGTGTGTGACAATATGCTTGACAATGTTCATTTAAATAAAAGCAGAGGGGTGAGTGAAGTGGAAGGAGTTTTTTTTTTTTACTACCCCTAAGGAAGGATGCTCTGTTCTGTTTGTGAGGTAGGAAACAATTCATAAATTTGCATTTACAATTACATTTACTTCAGAGTGATTGTGACATGAAGATGAGGAGTAAGTGTGAACTTCTCTTCTTTCATCCTAGTTCTCTTTAAGTAGGAGGGACACTGACTTGAAAATATGTTGCCGAGCATATAAATAAATCACTTTGATTTGTATCATTTAAATACTCTCCTTTGGGTGTGATGTGTAACTAGAATGTACCATGAAGAGCAGTTGTGTACGATAAACATATCATTTTTCATCACAGAACCAGAAGCAGTTATATATGTAGAGATTGTGACAAACCCAGACCTACTGGGATCTGCCACACAGTTACACTAAGCTGCCACCAACCATTCCCTATAAGAAGTCACACAGACCAGGGATGGATTTTTAAACAATAAAAAGAATAAGGTTTATTTAATTACACACAGGGAAAAATAAACAATCAGGTGAATAGGATAAAGTAACGTGGCTTATTCTCACACATACAAGCATACAGTTTGGTTCACCCAGAACCCTTAACTTGAAGCACAGACCCTGAACCTATCAGTTCTGGCTAACCAACAGACACCTGAACCTATCAGGTTGGTACTCTGACACACAGTAGTACCCTGTCTGACACACTGACTCCCACAACAGCTTCTTCTTCCCAGCTGCTGCTTCGTCACCTCCCAGTGTCTCTCAGTGTCTCTCCTCTTCACCACACAGGCATCACATATTTATACAGTACAGCCCCTCCTCCTGATGTCCCGCCTTCCACTCCCCATAGGATGGAACTTTCCCTCCAAACCCATGACAGACAGGTAACATCAGTGCTGTATGTAACACCTCCCCTCTTTATAAGTTGTTTTGTAGGGGGAAAGCTAACGTGCTTTTCACCAAAAAACAACCTGAATAAAACACACAACAACAGTTATACATACCATATTATACTTACTCATACTTACATTCTAAGTTAACCATAGCAATTATGCATTTAAACATTTACCATATACATTACATCAATTTACCTTTATTCATACAAACCAAATTCAAAACCAGGTACATTTAACTTTTTGTCATCATTATATACATATAGTCCATGTTCTTTCGCCGTCTTCAATCTTCAGGTCTTCTTGATAAGGCGTCAGCAACACAGTTCACTGACCCTCTGACCACCTTCACTTCAAAGTCATAGTCCTGTAGGTTTAAAGCCCACCTCATAAGTTTGCTATTGTGGGTTTTCATCGTCTTTAACCATTGCAATGGTGAATGGTCAGTACACAGAACAAAATGTCTTCCCCAGATGTAAGGCTTGGCCTTCTGGATCGCGTAGACTATGGCCAAACACTCCTTCTCCACGGTTGCCAAATGTCTCTCACCTTTTTGAAGTTTCCTACTCAGGTAGGACACTGGATGTTGGTCACCATTCTCATCCTCCTGGCACAGAACTGCTCCTACGCCGCTGTTAGACGCATCTGTGTAGATGATGAACTCCCGGTCGAAGTCTGGAGCCCGCAGGACTGGATAGTTGATTAACGCCTCCTTCAACCTCTGGAACGCCGCCTCACAGTCGCTGGTCCACGGGATGCGGTCATCAGCCTTCTTCCTCGTCAGATCGGTCAGCGGAGCCGCAATCTCGCTAAACCTCGGGATGAACTTTCTGTAGTAGCCCACCAACCCAAGAAATGATTTGACTTTTTTCTTGGTGTTGGGTCTAGGCCAATCACGAACAGCTTCTATTTTGGCCTCCAGGGGTTTTATCACTCCTCCCCCTACCATGTGACCCAAGTATTTTATTTCTGGGCTACCCAGCTGACACTTGCTGGCCTTTACTGTTAGCCCTGCTGCACTTAACCTTTGCAGCACTAACTCCAGGTGTATCAGGTGATCTTCCCAGGTATTACTGAAGATCCCTATGTCGTCAATGTAGGCCACTGTAAAGTCACTGAGCCCTGCCAAGGTCTGGTCCATCAGCCTTTGGAATGTGGCTGGTGCATTTCTGAGACCAAAGCTCAGGACTCGAAACTCATAGAGACCAAAAGGGCTGCAAAAGGCAGTCTTTTCTTGATCCCTGGGATCAATTCTTAATTGCCAATATCCCTTTACCAGGTCCAATGATGAGATGAACCGACAACCCCCTATGGTTTCAATCAGGTTGTCTAGCCTGGGCATTGGGTAGGCATCAGGAGTGGTTACACGGTTTAATTTCCTGTAATCAACACAAAACCTAATGCTCCCATCAGGCTTGTCCACAAGGACTATCGGAGAGGACCAAGGACTAGAAGAGGGGACGATTATGTTCTCCCTCAGCATTTCGTCCAGCTCCTTCCGCACCTTGTCCCTATAGGGTCCCGTTACTCGGTATGGGGATACTGCCTGCGGGGGTGCATCTCCTGTGTGGATCCGATGCATCACTCCCTTCACTATCCCCGGCTTGTTGGAAAACACCTGTTGATATTTACTAAGCAGCATTTTGAGTTCTTGCTGCTGGTCTTGGGTGAGTGCAGGACTGATCTTTACCTCCTCTGGGTTGTATTTTACTTCCCCTCTACCCTCCCAGAAGGGTAATTCAGCTTCCTCACTCTCAGCTGCTTTCATCGCAAATAAAACCCTCTGTTCCCCTCTGTAGTAGGGTTTTAGGGCATTCACATGAACCACCCTCCTTGCTTGGTTCTCCTCCTGCTCTATTAGGTAGTTCAGGTCTGACATCTTGGAAATGACCCTATATGGTCCTGCCCATTTGAGCTGCAGTTTATTCTCTCTGCAGGGCCTAAGCCAAAGCACTTCCTCCCCTGGGTCAAAGTGCCTCTCTCTAGCTTTGTGGTCATACCATGTTTTCTGTCTGACCTTCTGAGCTTGCAGGTTTTCTGCTGCCAGCTCTAGATTTCTCCTTAGGTCATTCATCAAGGCGTCTATGTATGTCACAACGTCTTGTGGGTCATCCTGGGTGATCTGCTCCCAAATTTGTTTGATCAAATCAAGGGGCCCTTTCATCCCTAAGTGTGCAGCAACCATGTCAGAGTGACCCCTTTGTAAGATCATGGGGCGATACTTTTCAGGTACCACCAGCTGACTTCTGATCCCATCTCCCCCTTTTGAGATATTCCTCAGGGTTTCTCTATATAAAATCCCCTTTTTCTCCAGAAATCTCACTGGGGTTTCAGGTGTTAGCTGGGCGTCAGTCACCTGTTCAAAACACTTTTGGAGAGTGGCGTCTGCCTTTTGCTCCTGTCCAAATCTGCTGTCTGTGGTTAAGGTTTCCACCACAGCTTCTGAACTTCCCTCTGCTTCCGTCTCTGGCTCATCATTACCCCCCTGAACTGTCCCCGTGGTGGCTTGTGAGCGTGTAATCACTAGCACCCGTTTCACATGTTCAGCCAGGTCATTTCCCACGAGCACGGCTGCTGGCAGAGTCGATGAAATCGCTAGCCGCCAATCTCCCCTCCAGCCTTGAAAGTTGACAGGTACCTCTGCTACTGGCAGAGAGATTACCTGCCCCTCAATCCCTGCCACCTTCATGCTCTCATTTGGGATTATATACTCCCTAGGAATGATATCTGGATGGCACAGGGTTACCTGGGAACAAGTGTCCCGCAGCCCCCTATACTGACGGTCAAGTATTCCTACGTCCACCCCTGCTGTCTCAAACAACTGAGAATCTGTTTTTATCAGCAAGCAGCGCTTTACCTCCACCAGAGGACCATTTTCCTCAGCCTGATCAACAGAGGTAGCTGTTCCAGACTGAGTAGCCATGGCAACAGGCTCCCTCAGTGACACTGAGCCTTGCTCTTTCTGGACACAGAACACAGCTTTTGGCTTGGTCCCACTAGCATTCTGAGGCACCATTCCTTTTAGCTGCTTTAATTTCTCACACTCTGAGATTAGATGACCCTTTCCCTGACAGAAATAACATTTTCTGGTGTATTTTGATTCTCTCTCATCTTGTTTTGGTTTTCCCTCCAAAATCTGAGGTCTTTGTTTCATGTCTGAGGGCTTCCCTTCACCATGGGCCCCTCCCCCTTGCTGGCTTTTCCCTGGTCCCTGAGAGTACTTGCTGTAGGTTTCTTTGGGTTTACCTACAGATTTCCCCTCACCCAAGGGCTTTCTTATTTGGGAAATAAAATCTGCGATCTCTGCGGCTGCTGCCACAGATTTCGGTTTCCTTTCCCTCACCTGGAATTTCAATTCCCCATGCAGGACTGAATAGAACTGTTCCAGCGCTATCAAATCTTTAAGCTGCTCATAGGTCTCTGTCCCTTCCTGCGATAGCCATTTCTCAAGCAGCCTCACCAATTGGGCCCCCACTTGGGTAAAAGTCTGCTCTGGCTTCTTGGTGAGGGACCTGAATCTTTGTCTCAGCTGCTCTGCATTTATCCCATGTCTGGCAAACACCAGTTTTTTAAACTCTGCAAAATCTTTCATCAGTTCCTCAGGCATCTCGGCATAAACCTCAGCCAGGCTACCACTGATTAAGGATCGCATGATGGTCATCTTCTCAGTTTCCCTCACTGAGAAGTCCACAAACGCTCTTTCCACTAAGGAAAAGAACACCTCGGGACAATCTCCCTTGTGGTACACAGGGAATTTCTTCAGGTCAGCTTTAGATAATTGGCCTCCCTCAGAATCCCTATTGTTATTATTGTTCTGGTTCATCAGTTCCAGTTTTCTTAATTCAAACGCCATTTTCTCTCTCTCCAATGCCAATTCAAATTGTCTCTGTTTCTCTCTTTCCCTTTCCTCCATTTTTTCTCTCTCTAACCTTTCCTCCACTTCAAATTGCCTCATCCTCAGTTCATGCTGTTGGGCTAGGAGCATTTTTCTGAGTTCTGGGTTCTGCTCTCCTGTGCTGTCACCCTGCACTGAGCCAAATTCATCCTCAGAACCTTGGTCAATCTGGGGGTCTTTCACTTCACTCATGTCTGCTACTTGGCTTCGAGTCAAGGGCATAACCCCCCCTCAGAACAGGCTGCTTTAAAAAGTCAAGCCTCAAAATAAAACGACCACTTTTTTCCTTCTTGCCTCAGAACCAGCTCTCCCTAGAGATTGCTGCTGTTCTTCAGCACTAAACTTGCAACAGTATCGAGTCAGAGCCTACCCCCCTCTGCTGGGCCTCTCAGCTGGCAAGCTAGCTCACTGTTACTACGCAGTTTTGCCTCAGCTTTTTCCCGCCAAAACTAGGCTGCCTCAGAGCACCTTAATCTAAGTCTCCCCAGTTGGCACTTTCTTCTACTAGCGCACCTCCCCGTGAGGTACACCTAGAAGATTACCTACGCGCCTCAGACTGTCCCTGACTAGACCCCCCTTGCTCTGGGCACACTTGCCAAGGCTTTGCTGGACCACTGGACAACTGGACCAGTCGTATCCCACACGCTGGACACCAATCAATGTGACAAACCCAGACCTACTGGGATCTGCCACACAGTTACACTAAGCTGCCACCAACCATTCCCTATAAGAAGTCACACAGACCAGGGATGGATTTTTAAACAATAAAAAGAATAAGGTTTATTTAATTACACACAGGGAAAAATAAACAATCAGGTGAATAGGATAAAGTAACGTGGCTTATTCTCACACATACAAGCATACAGTTTGGTTCACCCAGAACCCTTAACTTGAAGCACAGACCCTGAACCTATCAGTTCTGGCTAACCAACAGACACCTGAACCTATCAGGTTGGTACTCTGACACACAGTAGTACCCTGTCTGACACACTGACTCCCACAACAGCTTCTTCTTCCCAGCTGCTGCTTCGTCACCTCCCAGTGTCTCTCAGTGTCTCTCCTCTTCACCACACAGGCATCACATATTTATACAGTACAGCCCCTCCTCCTGATGTCCCGCCTTCCACTCCCCATAGGATGGAACTTTCCCTCCAAACCCATGACAGACAGGTAACATCAGTGCTGTATGTAACAGAGATGTCATCATAAAAGCTACAAGTGTTATTTTACTCAGGGTTACAGGCAGCATTAAAGTTGATCCTCTGCAAAGATCTTTATATTTTCACTTTCAGAGGGGTAGAAAATCCCTCTAGATATTGATGGACTGCAACTCCCATATCCCTCCCGGGAGTTGTAGTCCAACAACATGCAGAAAACCTTAGGTTGCCCACATTAGGTCTCTTTAAAATATGCATTTGCAGTACTCAGCATGTAAAAACTGGTCTGCAGGATTGGATGAAGGGCTTCTCTGCTTTAGCATCCTGTTTTCAGCAGCGTCCCACCAGTTGTTACTGGGAGTTCCTGTGAAGAACATGAAGGCAATTACCGATTTTCCTGGTATCTGATATTCAATGATGGAGGAACATGGGGTTCTGTTTATTCCCTGTAGGTAATTGCTTGTGGCAGAGTCATCCTTCATGAATTTGTCTACTTCAAACCATTTGAGCTGGTGGCCATCACTGTATCTTAGGCAGTGAATGCCATAAATTATTTCTTGGTTGTGTGAACAAATATTTGGTTTACCTGTTTTAAATCTACTACCATTAAATTTCATGACCATAGGTTCTAGCGACCTGAAAGGGGATTATATGTGTATATGTGTGTTACCCTTCTAGCTGGACAGCAGTAAGTAATGCCTAAAGACTCAGGCTCAGAATTGTTCCAGCATGGAAAACAGTTTGTGTATGTACGTGTATGTATATGTGTGCGAGTACACATAATATTTATTTATTTAACTTTTTTGCCACCCATACTATCCAAAGGTCTGAGAAATGTATATAGTGTATATGCATTTGTATATATTTGTCACTATATACAAATGTATATACTGTAGTGACATATATATATATATACATGCTTGTTAATACATGTATATATATTTGTTTCTTCACCTTCTCACTATTCACAATTATGTCTAGTCTTTTGGTTTTAAAAATGTATTTATTTATTTATTGGATTTTTATCCCGCCCCTCTAGACAATGTCTTCAGATTGACTAAAAAGACTGTTTTCCATGTTCCAGTAATTTTGAGCCTGGTTTACGGCCTTTAGGCATTATTTCCTGTTGTTTAACTAGAATGTTAATAAATCTGGCATAGTTAGTGCAGTGTTGTGAGCAGCCAGTTGAAATATATTGTCCAGGGTTTCCAAGACTACCTCTCAAACATTCATTTTAGCACAGGGGTAGGAAGCCTGTGGCCATTCAGTTATTTTTGGACTCTATCTCCCATCAGCCCCAGTGAGATTAACCAATGGTGAGGCAAGATGGGATTAGTTATTCATCAACATCTGGAGGGCCCCACCCCCTCTGTCTCAAGAGAAATTCAGGTGTGTGTTTTTTTAAAAAAAATCTTGCTCCTAGAAGCTTACGTTCTAATTGTTCACCCAGACATAACCTTCATTTAGTTTAATGGGACTTAGTCCTTGTCAAAGTACATAGGAATGTAAGTGGCATTTGGAATAGAATCAGCAGCTCATTTTCTCCCTCGATGTTCTGCCTTCAGTCTGTGGCAGACTTTATTTTTGGAGCTTGCCAAACACAAGGCAGCCTGGAGTCCTAATTACATCAGAATGATCAAATGATTCCCTGCTGTTTCAATATGGAAAGAGTACACACAGGAAATTGTTCTTATTGTGCAAAAATATAAAATCTGTCCTCTGCTTAATTTGAACAAGGTAAAGCAGGTCTAATTCACCTAAGGTATCTGTTGACTTTTTTAAAAAAATAACAATATAAGGGACAAAAGGTGCTTAAAAAGGTACTTTATTTTCAGGGATAAATTTGATAAAAATGTTGATGAACTTAGCCCAAAAGTCTCCATAAGGAGAATTAACAATGTAGCTGAATTTTGGACACAAAGAACTTTTCAAGGAACAGCATTGTGTTGGTCTTGGATTCCTTGCCCTCACATAGATGTGGACCCAGACTTAATCTTGCTCAAACAGCAGATCTCTTAAGCTCAATAGTTCTTAAGTTGTTAATTTGTCCATTGATTGTTTTGGACCTGTCTAAGCTAGACTGTGTTTGGCTTCAGCTCATATGTGAAAAGAGGTATCATATGATCCACTCTCCTGAACAGTTTACCAATTTTTGCTCTTTTAAGTTTCATTGTTCTCAGTGGGAAAGTTCATGCCTCATTCATAGAACTCTTGTAGGAATGAGTTATGTTCTCAATGCACGAGGAAAATACACCAAATGTTGCCTTATCTGTAGTCGAAACGGCAGCTCTCAGTTTTCTATGATTAAAAGTATTGTGTGAGACTCAGTTTCTGTGTGATGTTTGTGGCATGTTCTGACCAGTCTCACTCTATCAGTAGTATATGGATATAATGCATATTATTAATCATGTGGGTAAGTACATAAGCATCTTGGGTGGCATTGATGGGAGGTGAATACTATTGTCAGAAATAGTGACATCACCTTATCTGTCTAGATGTTTAAAACATCTATGAGTTGGTGATATGACATGAATGCTGGCAAAGAAGTGAAACTTCTCTGATGGGATCACATTCAAATGTACATCTCAATTGACCAGAATCAGTTTCTATAATATAGGACACAGGAGAGGGTCTTCTCTGTCACTGCTCCCAGGTTCTGGAACTCTCCCCCATAGGAAGCTAGGCTGGCCCCATCTTTGCTGTCCTTCCACAAGCAGGCAAAGACTTTTCAGGCAGGCTTTGCCTTAGTGACTGGCTGTCTAAGAGGGTTTTTTTTAAAACTGATTGTTGTGCCTTGTTGCTTGTAAATGTGTTTTTAGTATTGATTCTCTATACTGGTTTTAATATAATATTTTTTAAATATTTGAATACTTACTGTTTTTAGCTTTTAAATGTTGTCTCTTTAATTATGTAAGCTGCCTTGGGTCCTTTTAAGGAGAAAGGTGGAGTAAAAATATTTTAAATAAATAAATTATAAGACAGGGAACAACTTTATTAATATTTTTAGAGACTAATAAGAAATTCTTAAATTTGCACATTTTCCTAAGTCTGAGCTGTTTCTGAAGATTTAAACCAAGCTTATCTTGATGTCATTCATACATTATTCATGGCAAATAATGAATTGCATAATAATTGCATACAATTAAATTATGAAGATTCGTTAAAGCCCTTGGGCTGGTGGCACATTTCCAGAATGAATGACTGAACCACACCTAAACTAATATGTTTACAGTATCTGGGAGTGGTCAGTCCTCTTTCATTTTTTCTGTTAAGTATCTGAACTGTAAATAAAATTGTTGGCAAAATCTCTTTCAAGACCATAAATCTAATTTTATGTTAATTTCCATGTGGTTTATATAAGGCATAAAGCATTTAAGAAAAAGATACCTATTTCTGGTCATATCACCTGAAAGCATTCCAAACTAATTAGCTATGGAAACAATTGCTGTGCTGGCATTTTTCAAAAAAAAAAGTGTAATGTTAGCATTATATACAGTATATTGTTTGAAAGCAGTAATTCAAAGTTGTGTGCAGTTTAAAGTGTGCATACTAAGTGAAATAATTGTCCTTTTTGGATTTATTTTATAACCAAATGGTTGTAGTAATCCAGGAGCATTCATAGATTATTAGTAAGTGCTTGCAATCTTCCTTTTCCTATCTGCAACCTCAATATGCTTTCATACTGATGTCACCAGACTTGAAACAATGCAATGTGAATTACAACATTAGGCAAGTAAAATTTCTTGTGACAAGTTTTTACTAGAAAGCTGTTATGTCTATTGAGAGCAGGTCTGTGATGACACAGAGAGTAGTTGCTGGAACAGGCTCTTTATTGGAGCAATGGAGCTTTTAAAGGGCCAACAGCGCCAAGAACCTAATAACTCAGGGTTCCCGGGAGTTAGCTTCACTCCCACAGTCTTTGGGGTAGTGCCCCTAAAAGAGTTTTTTTTACTGGAAGGAGCAGAGCCCTGCCTCCTCTACCAGTTCTAAGATGCCTTGCAGATGGACCAGGCATGGGGTGTCACAACAAGCATGCTGGATGCATGGAATCAGTTGTCCATGGAGGTGAGTGCTGAAGACTCCCTCCCTTGCCACCTCGCCATAGTCACCATTGACAGCCATCATCCCATAGGTGAGATAATCCTCCCGAGAGGCATGGTCAAACTCTACCCAGACCTGACTGGCCTCTCCCGTTTAGTGGGGTGGGGAAGAGCCGGGGGTTGACTTTCCAGAGACCAATAGGCAGGCTGACTGTGGGGTTTCTCTGCTGGGGCTGCTTGCCTTTGCCTTTCCTTTGCCACTGGTGGGCTAGATGCTGTTTCATGAGCCTGCATGCATATTGTCGCCACTCATCGCAGAGTTCAGTGCATATCTGCCGTTAGGTCACCTACATATCCAAGGTCACATAAAAAATTCTCGGGCAAAAAAGGGTCATGGGTGCAAAAAAGTTTTAAGAAGTCCTGATTTAGAAGATAATATTTTACATAATGAGATTTCATAAAGTCTGGCTGCACATGCTCATTGAAGTATTCTGTGGCCATTGCTCAGACTTTTTGCTTCAAGCAAAACTACTTCTTGAGCATTTTAGATTCCTTGAAAACTTTACTGAGTTGCGGGTTGGAAATGTTTGATGATGCGTAACAGCAGCACAATTACAGGATAGGAACCTGATTTGAGATATCTTTTCTAAATCCTGATGCCTGGGAGTGGCATTCACTGGGTTTCATGCATGGGAAAACATCTGAAATTGTTAAGTGAATAACAGTCCAATACTTTATAGCTCAAAAGACAGGCATGTGTGTGCACAGACTCTGACACCCACATTTTTTCTAGTAATTTGGATTGTTTTGCACCCCAAGCAATAAAGATCTAGAGAACTTCTTGAAAATATTTGTAGCAGATGCTTTGTTTTTGGATGAAGCACGGTTAACTGATGAAAAAAAACACCAGTTAAAAGGAGATCCTGTAGACCAGTGGTTCTTAACCTTGGGTTACTTAAGTGTTTTTGGACTGCAACTCCCAGAAGCTTTCACCATCAGCTGTGCTGGCTGGGGTTTCTGGGAGCTGCAGTTTACAAACACCTGAGTAACCAAGGTTAAGAACCACTGCTGTAGACCATCTTGACTGCTGACATTGGTGTCATCAACATTCAGGCTGACCTTTTCTATATAAAACTTGGTGTCCTTTTCCCTACTATCAATGCAGGCATGTGATTGCAAAGCAATGTTAGCTGTTTTCTGGAGTTTTGAACTGTGGATACAGAAGCAGTGTCCCACATGCATAAACTAGAGGTGTTTTATTTTTGTTTTTTAAGGATTGAGATACTCCCACTGACTTATGGACAAACTAGCAGAAGTAGAGTATAAGATGATGCTTTTGATGTAAGATGTATAATAGCTGCAAAATGCATAAAAGTACTTGCTAATAGAGCTGGTTTTTCAACATGACATATTAGTTTATGAGCCTTTATGTTAACCAGCTTATGCATATTATACATTGAAGTTATCACTCATCTAAATTAACAATATGGAATGTTCCCATGCAGCCCTTTGTGGTTTCATTATCCATTACTACAGCTAAATCAATGCTAATTATGCAGAAAATTGGTAAATCTACACAAATTGATAAAACATAGGCTTCAGTTCAGTTGCTCCTTCCCAACTAGAGAAGACTCAGTGAATCAGTTGCAAGTCAATACAGTATTCACCTAAAACCCATTCATTAAATGTGTCTGCTATAGCTGGGACCAACAATTGAGTTGAGGCTATATTCTTTCATAGTATTGTTTGAAAAAAATGTATACTTTGTTATTTTTGGGTTTTGCAGTATTTGTGTTAAGCACACATTTCTTGCATGTAAATGCATAGTGCAGTTGACTTTCATGTACACATACTGTATATAAATGTGCCATGGTAATAATACCAGCAGTGTTACTTTAATAACTTTTCAGGAGTTCCCAGACAACCTCTATCAATGTAAAGTCTATTAAAGTGTCGTTAGCACTTATTGACATGGGGGTGTCCTACTTCTGTATTACTTCCACACCCTCTGTGTACGGAAGGTTCTTTACTGTTGAGGCTGGGTAGGAAAGAGAGTGTGATGTTAAGTGAAATGCATGAGAAGTTTTCCCAAGTTTTCTTCTGTCTCTGCTATTTAGAGATAAAACGTTCAGTTCTTTGTTGGTAGACAAAGGCATTTGAAAGGAGTGAAGATTTGTGTCTGTCTTCACAGTCAAATCTGCCTATGTTGTGAGTAGCATTTTGTGGCACTTCATTAAACTTGCCAAATGACAGCTTATAGCAGGGGTCCCCAACCCCTGTACCATGGCCTGGTGGCAGGCCATGGCCATGGCAAGACCACGCCACAGAGACACATCTCCCACCCCTCCGCACGCACTGCCTCCACCCTCCTGCACTCACAGCGTGCCACCTGCACACACAGGTGCCCCGCCCCTCTGTGTGCATACCCCACCTCTTTGCGCACATGCACAAGCATGCTCCACTCCTCTGTGTGGCCCTGCCTCCTGCGAGTGCACCCTGCCCCTTTGCACATGTGCACAGGTCCCCTGCCCTTCCACGACTGCACTCCGGCCCTTCATGCATGCGCATGAGTGTGCCCCGCCCCTCTGCATGTGTGCCCTGCACCTCAGCAAACATGTCCTGCCCACCCGTGAACATACCCCACCCCCCAACCAGTCCGCGACTCAGAAAAGGTTGGGAACCACTGGCTTATAGGACATTCATATGTGTGCTTACTAAGTCCCAATAGGTTTAGTGGGATTTATACCCTTGTAAGCATAGTTGGAATTAATGTGCAAGACTGTAACCTTATGGATACCTAACCTGGGAGTAAGCAGTACTGAAAAATTAGACCTAATTCTGAGTAAACGTGTATGATTTATGTGCCCAGGAGCTATGAACCTATGAATGAACACATGCAAAACTGAACACATGGTATAGTCTAGAAGTAGACTGATCTATCTCTACATATATAGTTGTGCCCTGCTTAACGATTACCCCGTATAACGACGAATCCACTTCACGATGATGTTTTTGCGATCGCAATTGTGATCGCAAAACAATGTTTTAAATGGTTTTTTTTTCGCTTTGTGAAGATTGGTTCCCTGCTTTGGGAACCAATTCTTCGCATTACGACGATCAAAACAGCTGATCGCCGGGTTTTCAAAATGGCCGCCGGGTGCTCAAAATGGCTACCTGCAGTGTTTTTGGATGGATTCCTTGCTCTACAGGCACCAAAAATGGCCACCCCTATGGAGGATCTTCGCTGGACGGTGAGTTTTTCAGCCCATTGGAATGCATTGAATGGTTTTCAGTGTGTTTCAGTGGGCTTTTTTATTTTGCTTTACGACATTTTCGCTCTACAGCGATTTCGCTGGAATGAATTAATGTTGCACCACTGTACAAATCTGTCCCAGGCCTGTTATTAAATCAACCATTTAAATACAGGCACTTAGTAACTAGAGGCATTAATGTTCTTGGATATAAGATAGATCTTTACAATCAGGGGTAGAAATGGGGACAGCAGCTCTCTTTATGTGTAGTCTAATTCAGCAGTCCCCAACCTTTTTGGGACCTCGGACCAGCTGAGCCTCTGAGGAAGGCGGGGCACCCCGTTGCTCACGCAGGAACCAAGGTGCTCATGTGCGCATGCGTGCTCTCGGGCACATGCACAGAGCGATGGGGGAGCGTGCGCCCACCTGCCAGCGCCAGCATGAGTGCTGTCCCACTACCTTCATGCATGCACAGGAACGCCTGCATGCCCGCCTGCCCGGACGCCCGCCCACCCTTTCACATGGGTGCTCTGGTGCATGTGTGAAGAGGTGGGGGAGCGTTCACACTGGCACTGGGATGTGTGTGTGCGTGCAAAGCAGCTGTGGGGAAGGGAGTGGGGGGGCGGGAGGTCTGTCTCTGCGGTTGACAACCTCTGGTCTAACTCATTTTCCCCTATATGGCTTTACTGTGCCACCTTTGAGGTGAGCTTGGTATTGAAGCATAGTTCCTTGCTGTAATGGGGGAAACCTACAAAAGGCATGAAATTTGTTGTGTGAGTGGGTGAAAACTTTGTTTTCAGATTTATTTATTTATTGTAATTACTAGCAGCTCTCTAGGATGTACACATTTCTTCATAAGTTTGAGGGAAATAATTATTTAATATAAATTATTGCAGAAAAAAGTAAACTCACGTAGGTAGTCTGTCTTTGGCTCTATATTCAGTTTTATTTGTAGAGCTGAATGAGGTTTGTTCCCTCCATTTTCTCAGAGGCTGGTTTTGTCTTTAACATCTGTTTGTGAGGGAGATACAACATGATCTCCTCCATATTGGGAATAGCAGAATTAAACTTGATTAGTGCAGATTGTTAAGAATTTTATTTGATCCTTTTTAAAAATAGAAAAAATGTCCAAACTCCCCACTATTTTCTTTACAGATTTGATGGAAAGAACTTGCAATTTTAATGTAAAGAATATGAGAAAATGAAGCCAACAGATTCACGCATGTCTGATTTGTTTAAAGAGCCTTAAATGAATCTAGTGCAAGAAAAACAGCTAGAGTTTCTAGTTCAGGTCTGCAGGCACTCCCACGCAATCCCACGTCTCCTTTTTTTTTTTTTTTTTTTAAAGCCTCACGTTTCATTTAAGTCCTTGCCAAGTATACAGATGTTTTAATTTTTTGGCCAGCTGGTCAATCTTGTTTTTCATCTTGCTGATACTAGAAAGACTTGTCTCCTTTTTTAATTTATTCCCCCATTCCCTCCTTACATCTCAAAAGATGCATTGAAGTGGAGAAAAGTAGCATTTGAGTTGGCTGTAAATGACCTGCAAGTGTTTGTATCTTGTATCTTAAATTCTGAACATGTGATATCAAAACAGAAGGAGATTTGTCTTAGCCTTGGCAGAAAGTAGGAGTCAGCAATATTTGAGGAAGTGTTTTTTAAAGCTACATTTATTATCTTAGCACTGCAGAATTAGTTTGGCCTGTTCCTGCCTTCATAGTAAGCTCTCTTCTGAGTTTGCAAAGCAGAGGACAAAAATTGGCTTTATAATTTGAACAAGCAACAGTATCAGTATTACGAAGCAGTCACACAGCAACAGCTCCTAAATCCAAATGCTTTTAGCACTCCTTTTGATGCCAACCTGTCAATGCTGGTCCACATGTTGATGTGCAGGCAGTATAACTTCAGAAACCCCAGTCAGAGGTGCCATCCATGTCAAGAGCTTCATCCTGATTCAGCTGGAGAGATATAACTCCACCCATGTTGTTTCATCATACTGACATAGCTCTCAGCTGTGGAGTTGCTCAGCTCATGAAAAAAAAACTTCCCACTTTGCAGAGATTACATTGAAAAAAATGTTTGGTCTTCACAATAAATGAGTACAACTTCCAAAGCCCCTTATGAGTGGCCATGCTTTATGGGATTGGTGGAAACGGCAGGCCAAAACACCTGGAAGGCCAAAAGTTCCCCACCCTTGATCTGAAAGGTACCCAAGGTGGTCTAGGATCCCCACATGAAGAAGAAAACAGAGCTTCTGTGTCTGTGTCGGTTGTATGAAAACAGGGATTTCATCAGATGAAGCATCCATGACAATATACTGTATACCCGAAATTCCCTGTCTTGCACAGCTATTTATTTATTGATTGATTTATTGATTTATTGATTTATTGATTTGATTTGATTTGATTTGATTTGATTTGATTTGATTTGATTTGATTTCTATCCCGTCCATCTAGAACAAAGCTCTACTCTGTGAAATGTAATATTTCATATGGCTGTGTAATCTGAGTCTCTACTGCTAGGAATTAGAGAATGTTCTTTCTTAATACAGGTGGGCCGTCTGCCCATGCTCACTCATTTGGTGTCCATTAGAAACCATCTGGTTAAATATTAATTTGTTGCATACACTTCTCTCTTGAATTGCATGGATCAAGCAGCATGGTTTTGGTTATTCACAGGGGTTTTTTTTCCAGTAAATAAATATGTAATAAATACTGTGTTGTTGTTTGTTTTCAGGAAGTGGCCTAAGAAAGATGGCCTTGTTGTTGGCAGTGCAGTGGCCCCCGGTCGGACTATATTTTTATGGTGTCTTGTTCTTGTGTTTGTGGCTCTGATGGCTCATGCAAAATGTGGATATACATTTTATTTAGAAAATTCTAAAACAGTACAAGTTAAAAGATAACTCATCTAGCCAGACCTTTATATCCAGGAAGGTATTTTTTTCTTACGGAAAATTCCATGTTCAGATAAAATATAAATTCTCCATGGGTCATTTGGTTACGTTCTACTTAAGAAAAAGGACATGGAGCAAACAATCTTGAAACCTCTTCTCATAGGTAGAATCCTAGGGCCTAGCAAGAACTCCATTGCTGCACATTAAACTGGTCTTCCAGATTTAAAATATCACAACTCTTTCAGGTTTCATAGGCTCGGACCTTCTGTCTTTTCTCACAGTCATTCCTGTGCTGACATCTGGCAAAGGAAACCTGGAGTGCTATAAGGCATTTGCATGCCCAGCCATTTTACTGAGTTTTTACCAGAGATGGAAAATTTTACATTAGAGATAGGGGTACAGGTATGTGTATACGAATCCAAATACCCCCGCACAGGTGGCGATAATGAGGGTCCAGCCCCCTGGGGCCAGACCGTCCACTCACAATTCTGCTGCTGTTGCTGGCTCCGCAATCCTTCCTATCACTCTGGAACTCACAATCGGCTCGCCACTCCTGGGAGGAGGAGGCAGGACGACAAGCCTGCCTGCCGGGTCGAGGAGTGTCTCGCCTATCATGAGCTCCGAAGTGATAGGAAAGATTGCAGAGCTGGCAGCAATGGCGGAATTGTGAGTGGATGGTCTGGCCCCAGGGGGCCGGATCCTCGTTATTGCCACCTGTGCGTGGGTATTTGTATTCATATACGAATACTCCCATCTCTAGTTTATATGTAAACTTTTGGAATACCACTCTGAGAATGCTGCAGCAGCTTGACCAATTCTGGGAGTTGCAGTAAAAAAAATTAGCTTCTTTCTTCTCTAGTTTTAGGACCATGTTTATTAGTTATTGACGAGCAAAAGGATCATGTGTCACCGGTAGAGATGGGCACAAATTAAAAAACAAATCACAAAATTCATTCAAAAATTGCTAATTCATCTTTTTGTATTCATATGAGTCAACGAACCTAACAAATCATGAATCTGAATTTTTTTTAGCAGTATTTTATTTGTTGATTCGTTTGGCTATAAAATGGCCCCTAAGGCACCTGGAGATACCAAAAGTGCAGGGAAGCTTCCTCCGACTCTCTTCTAAAATCCCTCCGAGTGAAGATTGGGTTTTGCACATCTGAGTTCTGCACCCACAAAGAGCCCCCCTGCGGGAAGTTTTCCCCAGGCACTTAAAGATGCCAAAAATCACAGAGAAGCTTCCCATGACTCTCTTCTACAATCCCTCCAAGTTTTGTCAAGATTGGGTTTCCTCAAGCCAGCTGCTAAAGGGCACTTTCCTGAGGGAACACACTTTGCGGGTGTATACCTTGAATGTCTGAAACCCAGTCTTCACTAAACTAGGAGGGATTGTAGAAGAGAATCACGGGAAGCTTGCCTATGATTTTGGTTTCTCTAGGCCAGTGTCTCCGAACTCTTCAGTGTGAGGGCCATATCATATTTTTTATACATTTTGGAGGGCTGAAGGAGGAAAGGGGGACCTCACTGTCTTTGCAAACACAGTGGGGGTGGGGATCGCTTAGATCAGGCTTCACTCCTCTTCCTGTCCCCGCTTGGGCATAGAGAGGGAAGGGGGACCCAAGCAATCCTACCACCCATGCTGTCTTTGCAAAGACGGTGGGAGACCTATCAGGCTTTGCTCCTCTTCCTATCTCTGCCTGGGCATAGGAAGAGGAGGGAAAGGGGACCCAAGCGCTCTCCCACTCCTCCTGTCTTTCCCTCCTCTTCCTCCTTCCATTCTCTGAAGTTGAGGCACCATACAAATGTATTCATGTTAAATCAGGGGTCTACAAACTTTTCAGTATGAGGGTCACATCATATATTTTACACATTTTTGAGGGCTGAAGGAGGGAAGGGGGACCCAAGCGATCCCCCACCTCTGCTGTCTTTGCAAAGACAGTGGGGGTGGGGGATTGCTTGGGTACCCCTTCCTTCCTCTTCCCAGGCATAACTTCATATCTGGGTTCTAGGAATAAATTTATTTCTCCGGCATGTAACCACCAGGTCCTACTTCCCTTAGTCCAATAGGTTGGAATGATCCTGTAGTGGTTATTTTGCCTCTCTCCAGTTCGACTGGACGGGGGGTATAAATGCTGAGCTCCTGCAACCCCACAGCAGGGAAGCAATTGGTACATGGCTGAATAGTAAAGCATTGATAGATTCGGGCATCTGATAATTGAGAAAGAGGTTTTGGAGTTTATTTGAAGAAAATTCTGCCTTTGCCATCTTCTGAGGATCACGTAAATACACAAGTCACAGGGAAGTCTCTCACCATGGGCACCTTTTAGCAGAATCCTCCAACAGCATCTGTTTTACAAGCTATTGCTTCAAAAGAAATGGAAATAAGCAGTGTGTGACTACCTAAATCAAATGTGAACAGCCGTAGAGACTTGGGGACTGCAGCCATTCCTTTTTCACAGACCTCTGAGGGCCATCTCTGTTCCCTTCCCCTCAAAGTTAAAGGCACCAGAAGCAACTTAGATTATTTAAAAATCTCACATTTGAGACTTTTAGGTTGCAGTTTTAGATATACGGGTTTTAGATATTCGTATGTGTATGTATGCAGGGAGGGATGTAGGGACTTCCTTGGAGGCAGTGGTGGTCTACATGTTGTCCACAGGCTGGATACTTCCCAGACCTGATCTAAACGAACCGTACATATTCCATTCTACAGCATCCTTCCCCTATCTCCTATAGGCCAAGATGTGGCCTGGCCTTAGCTGAAGAGAATGCAAAAAGAAGTCATAAATCCTGGTCACGCTACCAATTTAAAGATCCTAGACTAATGATCAGTCCTTCTTGTCACGTTATATTTTCCTTGGCCCTGAACCAGCTTTGAGGTTTGAGTTACTGTATGTTTAGGATAAAAATGAAATCTTCCTCTTATTTATCACAACACATAGAGTTGCTGTGTTGCCATATTAAAATTTAGTATGGTTTATAATAATAGTTACCCAAAAAGGGCATCGCAACGCATGGTGTTAATCTTGGTACACGTCAAAACCTGTATCCTAATTTTTCTCTGGCAAGGGATCAGGCAAGACACAAACAGCTGAACTAAAGTCCAGTTTTATTGAAAGCAATACAAAGTCAGCTCTGACTTCTCTTAAAAGCAGAGAAAACCTTGAAAATAAAGTGTACAGATATTTTATAACATAACAAAGAGCCATGAAGTTCTACAATTCTATTGGTCAGCTTTTCCTAAAGTTAGGATTTTGCCTCCGATTGGTTATTGATGTAGGTCAAAACCCGTAACAATCTGCTGCCTATCGACTCACAATATTTATGAGTGGTCTTTTAAAGCAACATAGAGTTTTGATTCAATTCATTTTCATACCAGCTATGCTGAGAGATTGTAGGAGATTGCAGTTTCCATTTTGGGACCTGAAATTAAAGGCTGGTGATATTTCTTAAACCATCCACAGCATGACTCCTGACTCCAGGACAAAGTTCTTTGTTCACCTGTTTGTGAGGGAATATTCTTTTTTAAAAATTGTGTTGTATGTATACAGAATAGCAGTCAGAAGTGTTGTTTCTCCCTTGGTTGATTGAGCTGGATAAATGGATTGTTGTGGGTATGGGAAGCTGATAGAGGCGACATTAATGTTCTAGAGTTAAGGTCACAATATCTAAATTTTCCTGCCTGACATTTTGTAGCTCTGATGTGTAAAAAGCTTATTTCTTAGCTATTTTAGCTTTAGTCTCTTTCTTTGTCCTTTTCCTTACCAAAAAAAAGAGATTTTTTCCTATTTATCTGCCTATTTTGTTTGTTTACTAAGCTTTTTCCTTTGAATGTGCCCCAGACAGTTTAAGAGACTAAATTAATAGTCTTGCCTTCCCAGAACATTTACAGTTCTTCTGCTGAGTCATAAATTTAAGTATGTCTTCTATTTCAGGTTAATACGGGGCTGCATAATTAAATATGCCTTCTATTGCAGGTTAATAAGGGACTGCATGATTTTCAAGAAGATATTTCGGAGAATCACTTAGTTAAGCCAGGGTTTGCAGGTTTTATCCACTGTGCCTAGTGCTTTGCAGTGGTATTGACTTATAGCAATTAGCTATGGTCATTAAATGCTGAAGGCCAAAGTATGGGATGCATTTATATAATTGAAGTCTCTGTCCTTGCAAAACTTTTTATGAGATGTATGTAAACAAGCATATTTCAAAATTATGATAAGAAGCAGACTGCATTTTGAAATGTGATCATTTTTAGAATCTTAATTATCTTGACGCACATTAAGTAAGCAAAAGTTACAATTAGCTACCCAGCATTTTTGTGCCTCTGATATATTATAGAGATACTGGGGTAATTTTATGGTGAAATCAAGATTTTTTTTTTAAAAAAAGGGGGTAGTGAAATCTTAGACAGTTGCTGTTAGCAGTTCTTCAGAGCTCTATTGTCCTGTGACAGATATTTATTTAAAAAAAAAAAAGCCTTAGAAATAACTACTTTAAACATGAAAACCAGAATATATTCTGAAGTGATGAAAATGGAATTTTAAAAAAAGAATCATAGTTCACTGGCAGAACCTGTGTTCTAGAGCAGTGGTCCCCCACCTTTTTAGGACTGCGGACCGGCTGGGAAAGGCGAGGCACTCACACGCATGCGCGAACAAGCACATATGTTTTCTTGCACGCGCGCCCATGTGCATGCAAAAACAGCAGTGCAGCACTTGTCTGGGTGCACGTGTGCTCATGCACATGCGCAAATGGTGGCGCGGTGGTCACGGACATGCAGGGGTGAGTTGCAGGTGGGGTAGGAGATCTGTCTCGGCAGCCCGGTCTGGCTTAGCCACTGACCGGGGGTTGGGGACTTCTGTTCTAGAGCTTAAAAGTGTAATCTTATAGTAGTAAATATTCAGACCTCTGGTGTTCTGCATACAGAAAGTCTGATGTCCAATCTCTAGTGTCTCAAAGTAGAGTTGGGAAAGATCCCTGCCCCAGACCTTGAAGAGTTGCTGCCATTTGTTGAAAACAAGTAGGAGGCCTTCAACTTTCTAAATATTTTACCCTACAGCTTCCAATTTCTTCCCACCCACCCCCAGTATAGCC
Source organism: Pogona vitticeps (assembly GCF_051106095.1). Taxonomy (NCBI): domain Eukaryota; kingdom Metazoa; phylum Chordata; class Lepidosauria; order Squamata; family Agamidae; genus Pogona; species Pogona vitticeps. Next base: position 128,388,933 of record NC_135787.1, read on the forward strand.
AATGGTTATGTAGATGTTTTAGTCCAGAATATCTCGGGGCACAGTGATTCTCTACCTTCGTATGATATCGGACCCAAGGTCTGACATGACATAAATTTGTTCTATAAAATCACTGGGAGAAAAGCAGCAAAAGAACAATAGGCAGTTAGGTAGACATTACTACTGGACCCCAGAAACATTCATTAGAATATCTTTCTACCATGACACTTATTACAAACCTGCTGCACTAAGTGTAGTATGTGCTTGAAAATACTACAGCAATGGTTTGTTATTTGCCTGATGTCTTAGGAGGAGTTCATAAGCCTTGCTGAACTCAATAATGTAACATTAGTTTAAATGAAAACACCCATCTTAACTGGACTTTTAAATTCTTTTAATGTTTTTAGGTCAAATATTCCTAATGGACTATCTATTTCTATGCAAGGCAAGCCCCTGCCCCATATCTGTGCCATGGCAGAGAGTTACTAGGAATGTGGCATTTTTGTCATGTTAACACGCCCCAGTTATGACAGATCTCTGTCACTTTGGTGTAAGTTAGAGAACGTTATGTAAAAAGCAGATCAAGATTTAAAATCTTGAAGAATGTTAAAGTTTTTCTTAGATATAGATGCTTTTGGTCTGTATGTGTTAATTACTTTAACTTCTGTAGGGCTGATGGGGGTAAATTACCCAGGGAAAGTGTTGGAGCATAGACATTCCTGCAATAAATATGTACTTGTTTTATGGCTAGGTTGTGAGCGATCTGGAAGTTCGTGTCAGCTATTTGCAACTTGTATGTTTTCACACCTCATTTATAGTTAAACTCTGTTTTATATTTTCTTTCCCTATCCAGGTAGCATCTCTTGGAGTAACTACCTTTACATTATGTGCTCTCTGCATAGACCGTTTCCGTGCTGCCACAAATGTGCAGATGTATTACGAGATGATTGAAAACTGTACATCAACTACTGCCAAACTGGCTGTTATATGGGTTGGGGCTCTCCTGTTGGCACTTCCTGAGGTGGTTCTGCGGCAGTTGACTAAAGAGGACTCAGAAATCAGCGGTAGCCCTCCCATAGAACGATGTGTGGTAAAGATCTCTCCTCACCTGCCTGACACCATCTATGTTTTGGCACTTACATATGATGGCGCAAGGCTGTGGTGGTACTTCGGCTGTTACTTTTGCTTGCCTACCCTCTTCACTATTACTTGCTCTTTGGTGACAGCAAGGAAAATCCGAAAGGTGGAGAAGGCTTGTACAAGAGGAAACAAGCGGCAAATTCAGCTGGAAAGCCAGATGAACTGTACAGTTGTCGCACTGACCATTTTGTATGGTTTCTGCATCATTCCAGAAAACATCTGCAATATAGTCACTACCTACATGTCCACAGGAGTGTCTCAACAGACTATGGACCTCCTCCACCTTATTAGTCAGTTCCTGTTGTTCTTTAAATCATGTGTGACTCCAGTTCTTCTTTTCTGTCTTTGCAAACCATTCAGTCGAGCCTTTCTGGAGTGTTGCTGCTGCTGCTGTGATGAATGCATACAGAAGTCCTCTACAGTTACGAGTGATGATAATGACAATGAGTACACCACAGAGCTTGAACTGTCTCCTTTCAGTACAATACGTCGTGAAATGTCCACTTTTGCCTCAGTTGGGACTCATTGTTAGCTTCTGCACTGGCCACAGTTCAGTCCCCGTTTTGTTTTGTTTTTCCCCAGGTTGTCTTCAGTGGGTTTCTGGATTTGATATCGACTCTCATTTTTTATCTTGAGAAAGCAGAAAACAGATAATGTCCTATTAGACTGACTATAAACTGTTGCACATAGTAACATACTTGCTTTGAGAAATAATTCTTAGTCACTAAGAAAACAAATAAATTGTAATTACTATTATGGTGCTAGTATTTTATGTATTAAGGAAAGGTGAAAGCCTTCTCTGATCCCATGTATTATTTAATTTAATTTAGGTTGGATTTTATTTGTTATTTTTAAAATAATTGTTAATTATCTGATAATTGTTGACCTTGGTAATGATCCATCTTACTGTAAGCATTTGTAAGGCTGCAATCTTAAATGCAGTCATCTGAGATTAAGTCCCATTGAAAATGAATTTACAGGATTCTGCTGCTTGCCATTCATCATGTATGCCCCTAGTTCTTTTGGCAGTCAGAAACTAATAATGTCTCGTTGATTTCAGCAGAAGAGAGTGAAGTTCATGTTCAAATCTCCCATTAAAATCTATGTGGCTTTAAACTATTTAAGGTAGACTGAATTGTGCTCATTGTATTTTCCCCTTCTTCCCAAAAAATCTATTGAAATAGATTGAATCATTTGAGAATAGTTTTAAGTCAAATTTATGTAAATTAATATGAGAATATTTGGGATTTCAAAACAAACAAACAAACAAACACCCAGTCCACCAAACCAAGCTGTTAAGAAAGTGGCATGAAATAAATGAGTTTATATTCCATGACCTGTATTATTGGCCAGCATTTTAACATTTACACCCAAAAATGTAGCTGTTATAAGTGTAACTTATAAGAAATATAAAGAAATTCCAACAATAAGTAAATGAGGTTTTTTCACCCCTTTGCATTAACCAGTTCCCTTCTATATGAAACTGGTTAGGCCTCATCTTGAGTACTTTGTCCAGTTCTTATTACCACACTAAGAACAATGCTGGAGAAGTTCAGAGGAGGACAGTAAGGATGATCAGGGGACTGGAAACCAAGCCCTGTGAGGAAAGACTGAAAGAACTGGGCATGTTTAGCCTTGAGAAAAGAAGACTGAGGGATGATATGATAGCACTTTTCAAATATTTGATAGATATGCGGGGGGGGGGGCGGGTTATGATATCAATAATCCCAGAGTAAAGGACACATAATAATGGGCTCAAGTTCCAGGAAGCCATATTTTAGTTGAATATCAGGAAAAACTTTCTAACCGTTCAAGCAATACAACAATAGAACCAATTATCTCGGGAGGTAGTGAGCACTCCAGTACTAGAGAGGCATTCAAGAGAAAATTAGACAACCATTTTCCAAATCTGCTTTGATTTGGATTCCTGCATTCAGCAGGGGGTTGGCCTTGATGGCCTTATAAGCCTCTTCCAACTCCATTATTCTATGATTCAGTGATGAAATGATTGCATTTGATATAGTAAAAAAATTGTTATCACCCTTGGAGAGACATCTTTATAATGTGCTATTTGCAGAAATAAAAGTATATGTTCCATGCATCCAAATGGTACAAGGGGTGAATTAGAGCATGGAGCTGATTCCTCCCCCTCTCCCAGCAAGAACAATTTCATAACCAATGCAGGCTGTGCAGTCATAAATCTGGCTTCTTGATCTAAGCTTGAAATGCTGTTGGGCAAGGCAGAGAAGGAGACTTCCAGGTGTATGTTAGTGCACTGACCTGGAAGTTAGCATGCAATGTCCAAGCCATCAGCACGGCAACTTCCCATTCTTTTATATCGAAGGATGTGTCTGTGCTGCTAAAAAGAATCTTATGATTTTTTTTTCAGTGTCAGAAGATTTGATATTACTACGATGGATACTGTTTTTGAACATGTAGATGTATGCTGAGTTGTTGTGTTCTGTTTGGTTGGGTTGGTTTTCTCTTCACATCAGGGCTTATTGCCTGTGATTCTGTTAGTTTCTTCTTACAACGTTTTCTACACTAAAGGTATACCCTAGGTCTGTTTGTGTGTATGTGTGTGTGTGTGTGTGTGTGTGTGTGTGTGTGTGTGTAACTCCTGCTGTGAGTAACAGTGTCACTGTAGAGGGAGAGGTTAGTGACAATAAAATTTTAAGGTTTATCCTGTGTGGCGTAATTTTTTCCCCTGATTTTTGTTTATTAAAAACCTATATACCTTGGTGGGGTTTTTTTCTCTCCCTTGACTGTCTCCTGTCCCACTGAAAGGTCTATTTTGCTGGCATCACATCTTTTCATTTGTCAGGAAATAACAGTGTACAGCTTGGAAATGTTATATTTTTTTGTGGCTGTAATTCTCAGCTGGAAAGGAGATTCTGGATCACATAGTCCAAAAATGCGGAATGAACCTCTAGTGACAGAAGCAGTCCCATCAGTGGAAGCAGGAGGGGAGCAATTCCATTTCCACACCTCAGCCTTCTGTGCCACTTAAACATAGGTTCCTGAGAATTTCTCAGTCCTCCACAGTAGACCTTGATGATGCACAAGGATTGCATGGGGTGGGGGAGGAATACTCATTCCCAGTTGCACTGACAGAAGCAAAAGTACACAGCTCAGTAGTGGCCTTAGCTTTTTATTGTGAGAACTGTGGGGAGGGGGGAGAGTCTGTGTAGAGATAGAGATGGATGCTGGCTAAATAGCTCAGCAAGTTAGGTATCTGGCTGCAGACCTGTCCAACTTTGGAGCAGGTCTCTACTAATTTAGTTCGCTTAGAAGCTGTATATACATATATGCCCTCTAGTGGTTTAAAATGGAATATAAAGGTCACATATGACTTCCTATTTCCTGTTCTATCATTTCAGAAAGTTGAGGAATTTTATATTTATTTTATTCCCTATGTATCTTATGTATAACATCTACAGATTTGTTCTCTTTTATTATACTTTGAAATAAAGGTTTGTGTGATCTCATCCTGCTTAAAATTCAGGTGGTGTGGTCCATTGACACTGTGTTCCATATTTGTTTAAGGCAGAGAAGGCATTTATGGTACGTGCTACCTCTTGTGAAAATAACTAATAATTTCTGGTGGTTAACACTTTGCTTTTAAACTTCCCAGATCTCAAATTAAAACCGATGTGCTCTTTTTAGCTTTTAGTCAAAAGGTAAAAAGGAAAAAAAAAGGTAAATCTCAAAAGTTGTTATGAGATGTTGCACCAACATTTTGTTAGCTGGACACATTTGTGCTGAGAGTTTAGATACATAATGTGTCTCACTTGCTTCCTTGAGTGCATTTTATTTGCTTCAGGTGAAAATATTTTTCTCTTTTTCTTTAGTACACAATGTTATTGTTGTTTTAGTAAAAAAAAAAAAATAGAACAAGAAACCTTTCTACCTCATCACAATCAGAAACTACACACAGCTGGGAAATGCATCTCATTATCAAATGTAGTTACGATTATATCAATGACTATATTGTTCCTACCTGACCGAGCAGTGGAAGTGTACAATGGCTACAAATATTGTGTTGGAGGGATTTGGAATGTGGTTATTCTATTCTTGGTGTAGAGAAAAAGCATGGAGAAATCTACCCAGTCTCACCCTCTCCCTTTAAAAAGGAAAAATGATCAGTCTGGATACTTCTTGGTTAAAAGAAACTTCTACTTACAATTCGTGACTTTGTTCTTCCATATACAGTATAGTGCAGTTACAGCTGCACATGTTTATCTTTGGGGACCAAAAATGGAGGAGAAAGAAAAGGCAACTAATCCAGGAAGCAACAGAAAGGAAGGGGCAATCTCAGAGCTATGGGGAAAAAAAATAAGTGAGTAGCAAGTTCCCCACTGACACCCAGCATTAAAAAAAGAAAGATATAAAGGTTGCAATTTTCCAAGATGTTGCTCAATCAGTTCTTTTGGTGTTTATGGGGTGTAATTCATGGGTAATTCATCTGTTTGCTGTCTAAAACTATCTGGAATATACTTTCAGCCTTAACCTAGATTGGAGATAGGAGACTGGGTATCCCACCAGTGTTCTGCCTTGCAACAGTCTTAGCCTTATTCATGGAATTCATTTAATGGATCTGCTGTAGTTAGGATTAACAATTGGATTTAGCACTAAGCCACACAGTGGTCAAGTCTAATGGTGTGTTTCTACTGACACTATTACTAAAAGTATTGAAAAATAAATAAAGAGTGAAATGAAATATTCTGTATATGAAGTAAGATGAAAGATTAAACTTTGTTATTTGCCCCAATATTGTGCTCTTCTGTCTTTAAGAAGAGAGTGAAATTTCAACTGTAAAAGTCAGTTAAAACTCTCAGCCTATGTGTATTGTTCTCTCTCTCTCTCTCTCTCTCTCTCTCTCTCTCACACACACACACACACACACACACACACACACACACACACACACACACACACACACACACACACACACACACACACACACACACACACACACACACACACACACACACACACACACACACACACACACACACACACCCCCTCTGAACAACCTGAGGTGGACAGAGCTCATTTTTAGTTTTATAGGGAAAAAAGCCCTATATATCGACAATTATGAAGCTTGATTCTTCAGTTAAATTGGCAATAAAGTAGTTAATAGTGCTAGCGTTTAATGCTCATACCACTGACATTTATACATGAATGCAAGTAATTCATTGCTCTTTCCATTCTATTGTCTTGCTCTACTATATTCAAGACAAGATTATGAACAATACTGTGCCTTGGGAAATGAAGGGGTTTTAAAAAGCAAGAACTAAATATTCTTCACAAGGGAAACTATTAAATGTAGCAAGTGTGGATTTTTTATCAATGCAATGAGATTCTATGATGTTTATTTATCTGGAACATTTCTATACTGCTGTTCATAAAATTATCCCAGAAAAGCGATACCAGTTAACTTTCAGAGAAAAGACTGTTGTCCTCCATGATTGGCATTTCTCTGGGATCTCAATTATATTCCGAGGACCTGAGTTAGGTAAGAATTGTATTCTAATACTGTGATGACAGGTAGTAAAAAGGAAGTTTTCTCAACCTAAAATGGGCTACAAATAAAAAATGGGCCATACTGTTATTTGAAAAATCACTTTTAAGCACTTCCAGCTTATAGAGGTCAGTGCCATGTGTATCATTTAAATGCATGCTGTGTTTGTGAATTGCAGCTACTACTGTTTAAATATGTTGACACTGGTGCATATAAATGAGCCTCTTAAAATGTATAACCCTGGCACAGAGCTTAATTTTTTTAAAATAAAGAACACTTTATATTTCTTTAAAAAGGGCTGTTGCCCTATTAAAAACATGAAATATTTGTTACTTTGTTGAAAATTCATTGTTGAACCATTAAAATTAACTTTTAAAATAATGAATGTTCTTGAAAACTTTCACAAATTAGAGGTGATACACTAATTTTTAGGGAAGCACTAACAAGCACCATTGTTATTTCTGAGACAGATTTAGACTTGTCAACCACAACATTTTGCAGTCCTGTTTCTCCATTCAAGAATTACAGTGGGCAATGCAACACCCCTTTGTTTTCCACTAGAGATTCATCAGAAGCACCTAGAGGAGACAAGGCTGCTAAATGGGCGCCTGTTGGAGAGGGGCGGGGCACTGAACTGTGAATCAGCTTTTCAGCCATGAAACAAACTGCGCTGACGGCCACAACAGCAATTCATGCCCGTCTCTATGCTGTATTCCACTTAATAAGAACCTAAGAGGACTTTATCTACTAGCTGCTTGGTCTCTTTTAAGAGATATCTGGATTTCAACCTGGTCAGCAAAGTCAGAAAAGAAAGTGTTGCTAAAAACAATAGATAAAAATAAAGGAAACCCTTCAGACTTGCAGACGCTTGCTAACCACACCTAGCCGGAACCGGAACTCTCTCGATTCATTTTGTTGTTGTTTAGTCATTTAGTCATATCAGCCTCTTCTTGACCTCATGGACCAGAGCACGCCAGGCCCTCCTGTCTTCCACTGTCTCCCGGAGTTGGGCCAAATTCATGTTGGTAGTTTCGATGACACTGTCCAACCATCTCATCCTCTGTCGTCCCCTTCTCCTCCTGCCTTCGCACTTTCCTAACATCAGGGTCTTTTCCAAGGAGTCTTCTCTTCTCATGAGATGGCCAAAGTATTGGAGCCTCAGCTTCAGGATCTGTCGCTCCAGTGAGCACTGGGGGTTGATTTCCTTCAGAATGGATAGGTTTGTTCTCCTTGCAGTCCAGGGGACTCTCAAGAGTCTCCTCCAGCACCACAATTTGTTAAAGACTTTTAAATGATGAAAATGCTTTTATTACCAAACAAATAACTAAATTTTGTTTATATTTGATTAAATTTCATACTAAGAAGATGGGTTAATTAGAAGGTTCAAATTCTAAATTAAATTTTAAATTTGAATTCTCTGTAGATATTCCCTTATGTTACCAGGATATTATCCTGTAACTGTGCTAGATGTATTCCTATGGGTTTTTTTTTACCACAATATAGTTATTCATTCACCTTCAACAAATATCTGCTCACTGTTTTTCTGAACTCTTCCAAACATGTCCTTATTGTGGCATCTCAAAGCTTTTCTTTTCTTTAGCCTATATTTCTATAACAACCTGTTTTGAAAATGTGAAAGAACACCATGCAGTATATTGGCACTGTATTTTTAACTTGTTTCTAAGCTTAAGGTCTTGTTATATTTATTATGTTTGTTTATATTCACTAACTTGTTTACCTTCAGAAGAATTCTGTGTGTGTTAAAGTATGTTTTGGAGGCGGTATTATTTTGCCTACAAAAGGATCAGCATGAAATCTCTGCACTTAGGATGAGAGGGAGCAAAAGAGACCCATATTTATAAAAAAATCTGTGTTTCCTCAAGCCTACATATATTTTCTTCATGGATGGTGATACTTTAGCTCCATAAGCAATGAAACCATCCTAGCCTGAAATAATAATAATATAATAATAATAATCTTAGATCTGTATAGCTGGAAGGGACTCTATGGATCATCAAGTTCAACCCTTATCAAGGAGGCAGGGCAGAGAATCAAACTCTCAACCTCTGGCTTCACAGCCAAAGATCTAAACAACTGAGCTATCCAGCACAAGAGGGGGAAATATGATTTTGCTAAAATGATGATGGCCTAAATGAAATGATCTCTCCCAAGATGGAAATTGAGACCTATCCTGGCTGGTGTTTGCAGCCTGCGTTTTGGAACTTACTTTTAAAAGAATGACCTGGCATGGGCATCTGTCATGACTTTTGGAACTTTCATGTGTTTTTTTCTGCACCACAGTACATCGGCATACAATGCATTGGTACACAACCCGAGGAAGACTTGTATAGATAAGAGTCCCTATAGATTCAATTCATCTACTCTAGTTATTATTAACAATTAGATTTAAATCAATTACTTCAGTGTCAATAGTGTATTACAGAGTTACATTAGAAAAAAGAGCTGTGTCTCAAGGATCAAACTGTCCAAGTGCCAATGGCAGGACTAAGAAATGGTAAATGGGAAAAGAAAAACTAAGTACAATTAGAAGATAGTGGCTGTGAGAAAATGCAGCTACACACAGGTGCCGTTTTGTTGTTTGAATGTTTATTTAGAAATAGGCTCTGCTATCATGAGCAAAACCACATCGATAGGAAGTAGACATAATACTGAAGCTTTAGGCTCAGTTTCAATTGCCATCTTATTTCTAGTAACAGATGAAATGTAAAATTTATTGATAAAGTCTGCTTATTTGGCTTTAGTAAGATTACTTTCTTGAAGGCCCCTGGCATAAAAAATCTCTCCAGCTGTCAATAAACAAGTTAATTCAAATACTTCACAGATATTTAATCTCTTTAGACATTCAATTTTATCTTAAATAGCTTTTAAAATGTAAATATGTATCTGTTTGAAGTATCAGCTGGAACAGAAATGGAAAATGTTCTTCAGGGTTGGAAACATTGAAGGTAGATTATAATCTTTCAGTAATGCAGGTGTGAATCTTATCCAAGGAGGGGGAAAATGCTCTATATTGATCTGCTGAATCTGATGAAGGGATTATAGAGAGCTGCTTGATCTTCAGTTGGGTGACTATTATTTTATCGAGCAGCTTGCATAGTTCTCTCCAACTGCATAAATTACACATTTTAGAAGGTACTAAGGTACATAGATGGACATGGTGGCGCTGTGGGTTAAACTGCAGAAGCCTCTGTGCTGCAAGGTCAGAAGACCAGTAGTCATAAGATTGAATCTGGAGTGAGTTCCTGTCGCTTGTCTCAGCTCCTGCCAACCTAGCAGTTAGAAAGCATGCAAATACAGTACAAATAGATAATAGGTACCACCATGGCGGGAAGGTAACAGCATTCTGTGTCTAGTTGTGCTGGCCATATGACCACGGAAACTGTTTACAGACAAAACACTGCCTCTACAGCATGGAAACGGGGATGAGCACCATGCCCTAGAGTCAGATACAACTGGACTAAATGTCAAGGGGAACCTTTACCTTTACCTAAAAGGTACATGCTTTATTCAAGATATGAGATGTGGAAAAGTGTATTTTGGAGCCAGATAAAATACCTTGTCTACCCACAAAATGCTTTGCCATATAAAACAGCATACAAAAAGACCCAATCAGCAAAATCGACCACCACTGTCAAAGTCAAAGCTGGTGCCTATATGAGACTAATCAACAGTAATATACAATGTAAGGAACTCCTCAATACAAGAAGCTTATTTTGCCTCCTCTCAACCAGCATTTTGATGTGTTACCTACGTGTTGTTTGGTTGTTGACGGTTTTTCGGGTTGTTTGGCCGTCTTCTTAAGAACATGGCCAAACAATGCAAAAAAACCTACAACAACCATCAGATCCTGGCCATGAAAGCCTTCGAGAATATAAAGGTGTTGTTTGTTTTTCTCATATCTTCAGCAGGGACTGGCATTTTCCTTCAGCTTTGTTCATGCTGCTGATCCCTACTGAAACTTTAATTCATGAAATAAGTTTTATAAAGCTTAATTGTATTGATATTTTATTACTATTGTTCACCCTTCTGGAGATCTTTTAAGACAGTGGAAGACGGGGAAGGTCAAATTGTATCCATTCTGGGTTTTTGTTTGCTCTTTATAACAGCTATCCAAGCTGCTGGACTCTATCTGTGAAATAGATTCATCCTCTCAGACAACCTCTGTAAAGTGCAGACCAAAACCTAACAGGGATTTACAGCATATGAGAAACTGGGGTCACCAGCTAGCCCTGTTTTAAGTGGGGGGAAAGCCCTATGGTTTTTATATAAAAATAATCTGTAAACACCACACATAGAGTATGCAGGTGCTGAAGAAGACAGGAATAAGATAATGGAATCTGAGAATGGTTGACTGTGTTGTACTGCCTAAAACTGTGGGTTGTAGACACGATGGGTTCCTAATTCCCAATATTAGGTTCCAACTCATAATACAAATAGATTGTAAATGTACAATGTACTGCAGCACCTTAACCACTGCTTCTTAATTGTAGAGAAGCAGGATATAGAACAAAGAAATTATAGGGGAGCTGTGATGAGAACAACTGTGTCCTCATTATCCAGAAATCCCAAACCTTACTAGCTCCACAAGGTGAAAGGCAACTAGTGTGCTCATCACTTACTCACCTCCAAAACAGAAGGCAAGTAGAGATGGGGACGAAGGCAGTGTGGCTGCAGGATGGCTTGGGTCCATTTTGCAAAGGCAGCCGGGCTGGGGGATCACTTTGATCCCTTTTCCCCTCCTCTTCCTATGCCATTGGACCCAAGCCATCCTGTAGCCTGCTGCCTTTGCAAAGACAGCCAGGCTAAAGGATTGCTTTGATACCGCTTTGATCCCTCCTCTTCCTATGTCACGAGGGCATAGGAGGAGGAGGAAAGGGGAACCAAGCCTTCCCCCAGCCCCGGGGATGAGATTGCCTTTGGGCAGGCTTTAGCAAGCTGCCTGAAGGGAAAATCCCTCTCTGCTTTTCCCCCCAAGGAACAGCTGATCCACATGTGCATAAGGGGATAGGGAACAAAGGGACAAATATAAAGGGATTATATTCATTGTTTCATATTTGTCAGGATCTCTGGACCCCAAGAATACAAAGCAATGAATATTTGACAAATCAGGGATATTTGTTGAATATCCCAATACATTTTTATATTCGTCCCCATGTCTAAAGGCAATACATTGTGAAAAGATAGACAGGGTTGGGGAATACAGGACTGCATAAGATTTGCATGTGTTGATTTCCATGTCTCCATAAACATTTAGAAATAATTCCCAGGATGGGGGGCTGTGGGCTGTACTTAAATGGATGCAGGAAAATGGGCTGAGGCTGAATCCGGACAAGACGGAAGTTCTGAGGTTGGGTGGCCCCATGGTTGGCGGCTTTTGTGACTCTCTCACGTTTGGGGGGGTGACCCTGGCTGCGAAGAGTGGAGTCCGCAGCCTGGGCGTACATCTGGACCTGACACGATGGAAACGCAGGTGGCGTCAGTAGTCCGCACCGCCTTTTTCCACCTCTGGTGGATCACCCGGCTGTGGCCCTATCTCGACACGGGGGCACTCACTACCTTGGTGCATGCGCTCGTAATCTCAAGATTAGACCACTGTAACGCGCTTTACGTGGGGCTGCCTTTGAGGCTGATGCGGAAACTTCAGGTGGTGCAGAATGCGGCGGCCAGACTCCTCACTGGAGTGAGAAAATACCAACGTATTTCTCCAACTCTGCGTTGCATTGGCTGCCCATTCGTTTCCACATCGACTTCAAAGTCTTAATACTTACTTACAAGACCCTAAATGGTTTAGAACCTCGATATTTGGCGGAACGCCTGCTCCCACCAAGGTCTACCCGGATCACTCACGTGAGTCAGGAGGTGAGGCTGAGGAGCCTGACGCTGAGAGAAGCCCGGAAGGAAAAGACACGAAACCGGGCCTTCTCGGCGGTGGCTCCTCACCTCTGGAACAACCTTCCTTCAGAGATTCGTGCGGCCCCTATGCTGGGAGTCTTTAAAACCCAATTAAAAACATGGTTGTATATCCAGGCCTTCCCTCCAGTCAATACCTGATTTCTTTTCTATTCCTTCTTATTTTATTCTCACTCTATTTTATTGTAACTGTATCAAATGATTATGTAATGTTCTTGTGTTTTATTGTTTTATCCTATACTGGAAGCCGCCTAGAGTGGTCGAGTAGACCAGATAGGCGGGGTATAAATCAAATAAATAAATAAATAAATAAATAAATAAATAAATAAATAAATAAATAAATAAATAAATAAATAAATATTGTGATTAAGTGATCTGCCTCTCTTCTCAAGCTACTGTTCAGGTACTTATTGTTAATGGCAAATCACCCTGCTTTCCTTTCTTATGTTCTTTTTTAAATCATTAAACCAGATTTTAACTAGACTGCTCATCAAACAGAGGATATACTTTGACAAGTGCTATAGTGGAGACAATGGGATGTGGTGGCGCTGCGGGTTAAACTGCAGAAGCCTCTGTGCTGCAAGGTCAGAAGACCTGCAGTTGTAAGATCGAATCCATGCGTCGGAGTGGGCCCCCGTCGCTTGTCCCAGCTCCTGCCTACCTAGCAGTTCGAAAGCATGCAAAATGCAAGTAAATAAATAGGTGCCACCACGGTGGGAAGGCAAGGGCATTCTGTGTCTAGTCACGCTGGCCATGTGACCATGGAAGATTGTCTTCGGACAAACGCTAGCTCTATGGGTTGGAAACAGAGATGAGCACCGCCCTCTAGAGTTGGACATGACTGGACAAATTGCCAAGGGGAACCTTTACCTTTACCTTTACTATAGTGGAGACAAGGCCTGCAGGGCTGAAGCGCTATGATCTTTTGAATGGAGGGGACAATACTGTCATTTGCTCAGCCCACTCAGGTTCCTTGTTCTCTACTAGCTTACCTGCAGTCCTCAAAAAGAGTATATAGGGAAACAGATTTCCCCAGAAGCCATAGATTATTGTAAACTGTCTCTTTTGAGTGACTCGATCTTTAGTGATCATTCAACAGCCATTTGTTTTATAAAACCATTGCTTGTGGGAAAGACAAAAACCTCTAGAATGGATTAATTGGCATAGATCAAAACAATTCCTCACATTCTGGGACTCTTTTTCATGGCCTAGCTTTGAGGACTACCATGATGAGTGCCTGCGCTTCACAGGTGACCACTCCACTACTATGTCCGATGGACTGTCTTTTGCAAAACATAATGCATGGCTGACCCATAACAACATGTCCACGTGTACTGACATGCTAATAGCCATGACAACCCTGCAGTGTCTGATGCATGGAACAGGGGGGGAATTGCCTGTAATTTTGTTTGTATTCACTAGGAATGCAGAAGACTACTTCTTCCTAGTGTATGGTTTATCTATGCTACCTGCACCTATTCTATGGATTTAGAGGGTCCCATAGGTTCTTTAATCTGTTACTGGCTGGTATAGATCTCAAACTGTCCGGTAGATTAATTTTAAATGCTGTTTCCGAGGCTGTTACATGGCACGCTATGTCACATATATTTTTAGATGCCTTGCCACAAATCCATGTCTTCCTCATGCTTTTCACTTTGCCACAACTGATTTCTCTGCTTGCCCCTTGGACCCCCTCAAGCAATGAATGCAGAAAATTGGTGAAATATATGGGAGCCTATTTGCTGAATTTATTGACGGTGAAGTTTTTGATCTTAACAATGAATAGTCATGCTAAGTCTTGTTCTTTTCCAGCTAATTCAACCTATTGGGTAAGTAGGGTTTTTTTAAAATATATCAGAGGCTTGTTTATTTTCTTTTTCTAATACCTATATATATATATATATTCAATGCTAAATGAAGATGCTTGTTAGTCCAGAATAATTTAAGACATACTAATACTTCCTGACATACAACTGTCAAGTCGACTCTGCTAATTTGTGTGGATTCCCACCCCCTCAAAGGCTGCAGGCCCATCTCACCATTTCATTTCTGCAGTACAAGGTCATAGCTCCTTTAGTTTGCCTTTTTAAAAATGCTCTTAAAAATTCACCTATTCAAATAATTTGACTATGATAACAACTCAACTGTAATTTTCCTTTGGGTTTCTTTGTATTGAAGTCCTAAGGGAGATACTATATCATTTAAATTGCAGATGTACGGAATTCTACTGTGTTAAGCTTAAGCAAGCTTTTCAAAGGACACTGGATCTAGGAAAAATAGAAACCAAAGCTATCGGTATAAAGTAGTTCAGTTTAGGAGAGTTGTAGATAATGGTCATGATGAATAATGTCTAGAGTAAATAAGCATATTTACAAATGAAGGGGCAACTCATATTTAAATTTTTGAAAATGTCCATCATACAGGGAATGAGGTAAAAAAATTATGAAACATTATGAAACATTATAAGATGGGGAAGATCAGAATGCTTTTTATTTATTTATTTACTGTATGACACTATTTAAGTGGTGCCATTTGTCACTCTCATATACAGTCAACTACTCTGCAGCAGTTGGTGTGTAAAGAAATAGTACAGCTGGATCAATGATTATGCTAAAGAAAACAGGGACCGGAGCTCCAGGCTTCTCTGACGTGATATGAGAGCCAAATTCTACACTGAGATAATGTTCGTTCTGACTCCCGTCGTCTGAAGATGCCGGCCACAGAGACTGGCAAAACGTTAGGAAGAAAAACCTTAAGAACACGGCCAAACAACCTGGAAAACCCACAAAAACCATCAGATCCCGGCCGTGAAATCGTTTGAGAATACATAATTTTTGTTTGTTTGTTTGTTTAACTTTTATACTGCTCATCTGGCTATAAGGCCACTCTGCCACATTGTTACACACAACAGAACAATGATGTATTAAAGTATGAAATATCATCAAACAAATCAAATAAAAACTTACAACATTCAATAACAGATATAGAACATAATTATATACAAGATCAAACACAAAATTGAATCAGAGTCAAAATTACAAATGTACACAGTATATAATATCAACGTAGACATGAATAACAGTTTAACAGGCAAGATGGCAGAGAAGAAATAAACACTGAAAAGGGCAACTGATGAAAACTCTGGAAAAGCCTGCTTAAAGAGCCATGCCATCAAAGATCATTTAAAAGTTCCCAGTTTAAGGGCCAGGTAGATTTCAGGCGGGAGATTGTTCCAGAGATCGGGATGACCGTGAGAAGGCCTGGTTTCTAGTCTTCTCTTTTCCTCAATCTTTCCTCTGCACAAAATTCGATTTGCAAAGGAAGAATATGCTAATGTCCTGTAGAGCAATCACAAAGCAAATAACGTAATTTGTAAATGAAAGAAGTTGAAGAAAACTCCAGCTGTGACAATCACATACAATCAGCACCTAAATAACACTCGTTCTTGCATTAGGTGACCTGTACCATGTAGCTTGGTTCTGAAAGTGACATCATATCACTCCAGTCCTCCACTCTGTGGTCCTTTCTTTTCAAGACCATGCAAACGTTAGATCAGGATTAGATTATTGTTTACATATTTAAACAAAAACAGGTCACAGAAAAGTAGAAATGAAACAAATGGGGGTGGGGCACAGTAAAGGCTATTGACTCTGACATTGTTGTGCGGCTGGTGGTGAATCCACTCCATTCTGAACTTAACAGGCGCTATCTCATGTGCCATGTCCTATCCCCTGAATTAGTTTAGCACCTTGGAGATGTCTTTTAAAGTTTAAACTAAAAGCTGGAGTGGTTTCATAGCCCTCATGGCACTGGAGTCGCCCAGCTTCCCCTGGTAACACTGAAGCTACATACCTAAATATCTCCCTCCATCACTTTCAATATTTATTATCTACTTATTTGAAATTATTTGTAAGGCCACCTATAAGGAATTGTGGCTTGCTGCATTATTCTATGAGTCCATAGATTGGAGATGGGGACGAATAGCCATTTTGGCAATTTGTCCTGCTTCGTGATCCGTCAAAGTTGACAAAACGTAAAGTTCCTCCCCATGAACCGACAAAGCACGAATCGATTTGTCAGTTTGTCTGGGTTTTTTTTAGACAGCCAGATGCTCTTTGTATGGGGGATGAATAAAATGGACAAATATTCATCCCTTCATATTCGTCAAGGTCTCTGGAACTCACGAATACGAAGGGATGACTATTTAACAAATCAGCAATTTTTAAATGAATATCGCAGTTCTTTTTTTAAAAAAGTCATCCCCATGTCTACTATGGATATAATTTAACTTGAATACCTGCACTGAGTAGCGGGTTGGACTCAATGGCCTTACAGATACTTCAAAGTCTATATATTTCATCTCTCACAGACCTTTGACAACTACAACTACAAAATAAAATCTATAAGTCTGTAAGCTGCCACAAGACTCCTTGTTTGTCCTTCATCAGACTGACACAGCTACCCACCTAAACATGAATAGATGTATGTATGTTGGAGAATCTCCCAGTTTTGCACCACATGAGATGGCAAGTAAGAGGAATCTGCTCAACTTCTCAGCATGTTTTGCAAAAAAAGAGGAAAAGGGGGGGGCAGCAAACTCCTAAGTGCCTGTAAACGTGTGTGTGTGTGTGTGTGTGTGTGTGTGTGTGTGTGTGTGTGTGTGTGTGTGTGTGTGTGTGTGTGTGTGTGTGTGTGTGTGTGTGTGTGTGTAACTGTACATGCATCTCAGAACATGTATGAGTGGGGGAAGTGTTCCAACCAGATGCTACAATGAGGAGAACTTTTACCATGGCACAATCTCAGGGAGGCCTCAGGGGAAAAGAAGAAAAGGAAAGCAATGCAGAGGGAAGTCCTGACAGCAGTGATGGCTGTGGCTGCAGAGACGCAAAGGCTGGAGTTGCAAGATGAGTGTGTGTGTTGGGGGGGCATGTTTCTTTGCCTGCAGTTTCCTCTTAAATCAGTTAGAACCAAAAAAAACTTGCCTGGGTCTGGTTTCTCTTGAAATTGGTTTTCCTCTCCTTTCCTTTTTCTTACGTTTAATGCCTATGTCCTGGAGAGTGAGAAAGTGCCAGTGAGAGATGAACTTCCCCTAAACCCAGCTGGGCCCAAAATAGGATAAACCAACTGGGAAAGCAGTGGAGGAGGGGAGAGGGGAGATACAAGACAGAGGAGAGAGAGAGAGAGAAGGAAATTAAAAAATGGGGTAGTTTATTATTTACACAGTGAGAGGTTGACTACAGGGGTGTTTAGCCTGCTGTTTGAACAGGCTGGTTCATTCCTAAATCAAGTGACCAGATGATGTCTTTGCTTATTCCAACCAGCCTGCTCCAAGGGTGGTCCTACCCACACCTTTCTGCCCCCTGTCAAAGGCTTCTCCTTTTTTGGTGCGGATGAGATTGCTCCTTTCTGCCTGCGATCTCTGAAAATGAATCAAAGTGAACCTCCTTCTTTTAATTTGCCAATATCATGAAGAGAGTCACTTCCTGATATTGGCAAATTAAACAAACACATCCTCGGCTCTGTGGAGAAGCCGAGGAAGTCGGGGGGGGGGGAGTGTGTCTTAGAGCAGTAACTAGGCTTTTCATCACTTTAAAAACAGCATTAGCTATGCGTATTAGGCGGGTATATCTAATACACTTGCCTAATACACATTCCTAATTGGAATACACATACCTAATGCTGTGTTCAAAGTGATGCAGTGCATATTTGCAGCTCTAATACGCACCTTAATGTTTTTTTCATTTCCTTGGCCTCTCCACAAAGCTGAGGAAATGTTTAATTTGCCAATATCATGAAGTGGCTCTTTTCTGATGCCACTTCACTGCATCAGGAAATTGGCAGAAAGCCACTGTGGACCCAATAGGGTTGCTTGAGGTCCATGTGCCATTTGGATGTGAGGCTCACACCTACGGCAGTCTTATTTAGCCCACTCTAGCCTGCTCCAAGTGCCACATGTAGACAAGCCCTAAGTAAGGGCAGAACTGCTACAACAGTGAAGTGACATCTGAACTTCTTGTACTGATGAATAAATTTGTCGCCTGGACCACATGGTCCATGTCAGATGGATGGATCAAGTAATATAACATTTTGGAGTTTTCATGCTAAGATGAAATGCATTTTAATTGACTGTGCATTGGTGAATTCTTCTTTATCTCAAGCATTCAGATAGGATAAAATATAATGGTAGCATTTCTCAGTCCAGTTGTAGTATTCACTCTCTGGAAACTGTACTGTCTTTTTCTCCTTGAGGTTACACGTAACCTAGCAATAACTCATGACATTTAGCTGAAGTGGTCCCTGAACATACAGATCAGAATATGCCTAACTGAGCACTGGCCAGCCTATATCTAGCTAAACACACAAATATGTGTATTTATTTCACCTATTCTAAGTATTGAAACATTTAGATGATGGAATAACTTAGAGGAAATGTTCATTAATATCCTCTCAAGGTGGCAGACAACAATCCAAAATTAAAATAATTCTAATATAGCATTATATTTAAAATAGTAATATTAAAAAATTCTAAAATAAGTATTACTTTGAAGTATGTGAAGCAATACCAAAACTTTCTTTAAAAAATCCAATCAGCAGTACAAATGCCAAACTAGAAAGTGGAGAAATATATTTTCCTGGAAGAGTTTCATGGCCTAGGGATCACTACTGAGAAGACCCTGTCCCTAGTGCCCAACAAATTACAGTGGACCCTCTACTTACGGAATTAATCCATATTGGAACGGTGGCTGCAGGTTGAAAAGTCTGTAGGTCAAGTCTCCATTGACCTACAATGCATTGAAAACTGATTAATCTGTAACTGGCCGTTTTTGTTCCATTTTTGTTCCATTTTGGTTTTTTTCTGGTCTGTAGGTCGATTCTCCGGCTGCAAGCCGAACCTAAATTTTGCGGCCAGAGAAGTCTGTAACTCGAAAGATCTGGAAGTCGAGCCGTCTGTAAGTCGAGGGTCCACTGTAATTCATCATAAACGTGGATAAGCAAGTATGTCTTTGATACTGATACTGATACTGAAGGCACAGACACATTCATAGTGTCCATTGCCCTCAATGTGTTTAAATGCCGAGAGCCACACTTTTAATCTAGCCCAGGAATGCAGTGGCAAACACTGAAATTTTACTTAATCAGTGTTTTGACTTTCCTGACTCTAATAAGTAGCTTACATTTCTGAGCTGTCTTCAAAGGAAGCCCCACATAAAGTGCATTAGAGTAGCCTGGTCCAGATGTACCTAACAGATATGTATCCAAGGCTAAATATGCTTTTTCTTACTTTTCTACTGCTGGCAGTGAGCTTCACAGCTGAGGCCTTGAACCTGGATTTTCGGAAGAACAGAAAATGTGACTTTGAACAGCAGTGTCATTACTGGCTCCTGTACTCAAAAATTCATCTGTTCTAAGTGGAATTTTATATAACTATTTATGACATTTGCATGGAAAGCCTCTTAATTTCAAAATATCTCAGTAGGCTACAGTCAAGGAACTGCTATGTGGAAATCTGGAATTATCTGGTTGTACTTTCTCACCTAGTTCTCAAACCTGTAAGGAAAAGTCACTATGTGCATCTTGCTTATGTCCTGTCCTTGCTTTTACTTATGTCTGAATTTGTACAGCACCTTAAAAACGAATTCCCTTCGCATCTGAAGGCTGCAAAGATTCAGCATTGTTTCAATTCTACACTTAAGGAATTATTCATGTGCTACTCATATGGTTGAAAGGAACAGAACCCTCACTTCTACATTGTACCCTTTCCCCCTTCCTCTTCCATCTTATTTTTGTGCTTTATGAGGAATTCCTACTCATTGTCACTGCAGTAGAACAAATAGAGCAAATGTTTGAAAACTGACTGGTGTCCTGAAGATGAATAGCTTATATTCACACCAATTTCTGAATATTGCTCTTATTCTTCTTTGGGCTTCAGTCCTACATAGCTTTTGTATGTATATCCTTTCTCCCTGACCCTGTATTGTTAAAATGAGTTAGAAAAATAAAAAATAATAATGCTCTCACTCCAAACAAATACTGTAAGTAGCTACCCAGTCTCTCACCTACTAAGCATATTTAGAGCTCAAATTATACATTACAGATAACTGATTGTCACAGTTGAAATTGTGTTCTTTTTCCATGTTTATGATGAAAGTAGACTTTCTTGTCTGAGAAATCAGACTTGAAAATTAAGAATGTGCTTATGTCTTGGAGACAATTCATAAAACAAAGCAAGCTAATCTGCAAAGTCAGGAAGGCAAGAAAATGTCCTGCTATGACAATCACACATGATCAGCAGTACCTAATGAGCTCCTAATGATGTATAATTTGGTCATCAGGGTGGAGGCTGCAGAACAGATTTCCAAGCATTCCAAAGTATGTGGGGTCTACCCCCTCGTGTTTCTTGTTACATTGCCCATCTTGCATAATGATTTTAATTTATCTGGTTTCAGCTAATTTTTCCCATTGTGTCTGTTCTTCCGCATTTTAACCTCATAGCAATCCTGTGCAGCACATCACAGAGAGGGGGAGAGAGATGGGGGGGTGAACTGGGGAGTTTCAAGTTTCAATGAGAATTAGGATTGGGATCTCCCATATTCTAGTCAATGACTGTCACCACTATATCACACTGGCTTGTTTGTGCTGTTTGCATTCATTGCAGTCATTATAGAGCACTATAATGTTGTTTTCATGTAATATTCTCATGGGCTACCTTCAAGCTGTTGGGGTTTTATTTACATCCTTGCATGTTTGAGTTACTGGGAGGGACTTTTCTGAGCTGGCGTGATTGTATACCAATCATTCCTTCCAACTTTTGAAATTCAAAGAGCCCCACCTCTCTTTTAAGTGTTTTATCCTTTTCTTTCATCAGTTGGTGTCAATCATTTGTTGCTGTTGATTTGTTGGTTGCTAGTACATGAACAGTAAAGAAAGCACTGTACAGAACTCTGCAATTTCAAGCAACTGTAAGTAATGAAAGTTTTTAAAATTGTTTCTCCTACAAATGTCTCATTCTAACACAAGCATGATAAATTATCGGTACTCGATAGGTGCCCATGTTTGGGATTTGCAGAAAGGTTTGGTACTGTAATAGTTGAAACACACATTAGAGTTGTGCAGATTTCTGCTTTTGGACTATAACTCCTGAGGCAAGGCATTTGGGAATGAGCGAAACTTCCTTGAACTTTGGACCAGGAAGGGCTACAGCTATAGCTGTCGCATGCTGACCTGGCAAGCTGTGGCAATGCTAAAGGACAACAAAGACCAAGAAGGAATATCCAGGAGTGCAGTTGAAAACAAAGCAATTAAATTAGATTTTACATATTTACTGGAATAACTGGTCCGGTTTGGGACTGCTGATGTCTAATGTAAAACAGAAGACACAGAAAACACTTGGTTAGTATATAAAGTACACTATCAAATGGGTCATTCAAGTGATGGAAATAACAGTGATTGGTTGCAAATTCAGCAGTGGCTTTTACATACCTGGTGATGGACTAGTTGCATGAAAGGGTAATCAAGCAAGATTCCCCATTCGAGAAAATAAAATTATGATGTTGGTTCCACATTTTTTCTCATTGATATAGACTGGATACAATAACACCCTCTTTGTTTATATGGATATGACACTTCTCCCTTAAATTGCACAGATCTGAGCAGCACAGTTTTGGTTATATATGGATTTTTAAATGAATGAATGAATGAATGAATGAATGAATGAATGAATGAATGAATGAATGAATGAATGAATGAATGAATGAATGAATGAATGAATGAATGAACGAACGAACGAATGAATGAATGAATAAGACTGTGCTGCTATTTGTCTCCAGGAAGTGGCTTGAGAAAGGTTGGTCTTCGACTTCCTGTTGTTGGTGGAGCGGCCCCTGATCTGATGTTGGTGGCCCAACCCCTCTCGTGCCATGGCAGGTCCACATGGCAGCCAAAGAGAGTGCTGGGGCATGCCAGGAGGCTGACACGGGTCGGGGGAAGTCTGTGTATAGATACATGTGTTTGTGTTAATAAACTGTTTGTGCTTTATGTTTCAGGGGCATAATAGTTTGACACATATTTTGAACTACATGGGGTTCTGGCACCCCTAATCTCAGTGTTGCTGAAGAAATAGGTGGATTTTAATCCCACCCGGGCACTGTAAAGCATTTCTCCAGATAAAGCACTTTACAAATTGGCTTTAGCTATCCAGGTGTCAGACAAAATGATCTTTAAATATCTTGGCCTTTTGAGCAGCTATGTTCTTTCTACAGATTGTCAGAAATTTGTCAGCATTGAGACATATACCGATACACATACAGAGACAGATGTGCACACACACAACATGCACACATGCATGCACACATGCATACACACACACATGAGGGGAGGGGAGGGAGAAAGAGAGTGAAAGATGCTTTGTATCCAAGTGCAAAAAAATGTAACATTAAACATTTAAAACTGTTTTATTTATTTACAATATTTTTTAGCTGCACCATCACCAGTGGCAACAAACTCATAAAATTTACCAGGAAATTACTGTAGTTATAATTTATTGTGCTGCATTGAATACAAGGTGGAACTGACTTGACACCAACAACCCATCGCCATTCCAGGGAAAAATAAATAAGTATATTAAACAAAAGAATTTGCAATGGATACATTGAAATAATGTGACAACGATATTCAAAAACCACTAGAACAACACCTTAACCTTCTGCAAAACTCAGTTAATGATTTCATTGTGGCCATTCTTGAATAAAGGAACTTCAAAGATGGCTTGCAGCATAAATAGCTGCACTTTTCTCAGTGAGGTTCCGTTTTATCTCCTGTGGCTTGAACTGGGATGATGACAATGACAAGGATAAGAAAGATGATGATAATTATTTATTCTAATCCCAGTACATGGATTAACCAGCTCATCACTGCAACATTGCTTTTGTTATCACCCAGTAACAGTTCAGTGGCTAGCTACTGCTAATATGATAATTGCCACTGTCAGTACTTTCTGAATTTTACTTTTCAATTTGCAAATCCCTATCTCCAGAATTTTCTCTCTATCTATTATTATAATAATTATGTGCTATCAAGTCAGTTCTGCTTTATGGCAACAGTTTCCAGGATTTCCTAGGTGCAAAGCACAAAAAAGCACTTGGCAGCAGTCTGGGACTGTGTGGTGTGTCCGAAGCCACACAGCCTGGCCCTTCTGTTATAAGACACAGTAAGAAATAAAACCCCTGATGCCTGGCTCCATGGCCAGATGCTCTGACTCACTGAGCAATCCAGCCTGTTTCATGTGTGTCCAGTAAACACATACAGACACACACATCTATCTATCTATCTATCTATCTATCTATCTATCTATCTATCTATCTATCTATCTATCTATCTATCTATCTATCTATCTATCTATCTATCTATCTATCTATCTATCTATCTGTCTGTCTGTCTGTCTGTCTGTCTGTCTGTCTGTCTGTCCGTCTGTCCGTCCGTCCGTCCGTCCGTCCGTCCGTCCGTCCGTCCGTCCGTCCGTCCGTCCGTCCGTCCGTCCGTCCGTCCGTCCGTCCGTCCGTCCGTCCGTCCGTCTACCCATCTAGCTAGCTAGCTAGCTAGCTAACTAGCTAGGTGGTAGTTTATAAATGCTTATGCTATTCTTGATTGTTTAAATATTTTCAAGCAACTTCTAGCATTTTAAAACATTCCAGTAGAAATAATCAACTTTTAGGAAAAGGACATTTTGGATGTACAAAGGAGCTAGGAATATATAAAACATAAGATGGATCTCTCTATATATAGGAGTTGGATTTAGGTTATCTGAAGAACCTCAGCTTCAAGAGTTTAGGAAGACACCTCATCTCTTGACTCCACAATAAAATGTTTTTCATTCTCGTGACATTTGCAGCAATCTAAATTTTCAGAAAAATCTAGATTAACATGGGCCAAGGGTATGTAGAAGAATTCTTTGGTTCTATCCATAACAGGCTTGATGTATGTAAATCTGATTCCAGTTCAAACACTTAAATCTACACACAGGTTTTGAGCTCCACAGAGACATTAAAGCAAGAGTGAGGAAGATCTTGAGGTTGTGAAACATATCCCTAGACCTTCAGGAGCTGCATCTTTCTCCATCCCATGCTATAGAGAAGGTTCCAGAACTGCAAAGCTCTAAGGCATCATAGAGCACAGAATAGATGTGAGGGAGGTGTCTCCAGGCAGCACTTCACATGGGAAGGGAATAAGATAGGAATAATTCTCTTCAGCCATTGTCCTGCTGAGTTCAAAATGTCAGTGCCTTGTGGCAACCTGAAGCAGCAAATTCAAGGAGCAACATAGCAGCAGCAGCAGCAGCAAAAAGCAGCTCAGGAGCTGCATATAACATTCCTCTGCCTTACAGAACCTAAGGGTGTATCTGTACTACACAGTTATAGCAAACTGATTTCATTTTAATTGCCAGATCTTGAGACTCTATAGAATGGAACCTTAAAGAGGAATTACAGTGCTGTAACTGTGTAGCGTAGATACATTGAGTCCAACGCGTCTTCTTTCATTGAGAAACAAAACTGACCTTACTATGAGGCAAGGCGAGGTAAGTTATCAGATGACAGGTGCTGGGTCAACAAGAGGTTTTCCTTGGCTCTTCCTCTTGAGCAACCTCCCTGACCAAATCCTTTTGCTGGAGAGCAAAGCGGCATTGGCTACAAGACCTGTCCTATGCCTTCCAAACAAGCCAGCTGCCCTTCAACAGGGCTGCAAACCCTATTTTATTGTCACTGTTGATGTGGAATCTAACTGAATATGGAAGTCAACTTGCGGTCCAGGAAATGGGGAAAAGGGGAAGGGCACTGGGACAATTTGTAGCTTTTGTTAATGTGCTGAGCTTCAAACAGCACAAAACGATAAAGGGCAGAAACTGAGCAGATATCACCTGTCCCAAAGGTGATTGCTGCTGAATAGTTAATCTTAGTTTTAGTTTGAAATGTAGTGATCAGAAAAAACAGAAACTGAAGGATGATAGGGATTCTTGAGCATTCAAAATATGAGACACAGCTATAATGTTTGGTCTTTCCAACCCACTATTCTTCTCCTCTTCCATTTTTATTTGAGGGTCAAACCAAATGGATGACTTCTAGTGCATAAAAGGATCAAACTGAAATTAGTTATCCAATTTCCTCCCTATATCCTTTGTACAATAAAGAGTATGGCAAAAAAAGGAAAAGGAAAAGCTATTATGGTGTTCTTGATATGGCTCCCAGTGCTCTAATGCGATGCAATTGCTGCCAGGTCATTTCCAAGATCATCCATCTTGCTTGCTTAAAAGAGGTACTGAGTGAATACTCAAGAGTTCATGAAAGTTAAAAAGGCCAAAAGTAGATATTGTACGGGAGATGCTTGAAGAGTATCATCTTGTTTAGTTCTGTTTTGTTTTAAATGAGATTAATATCACCCACAGAGAAGCTGCAAATTAGCTCTGACCCTATCAACAGGGAAGTTTCCTCTCAGAGGGCAAATAGTGACTTGAGAATGGAATGGTGGTAATGAGAAAATGGCTGGATGGGAAAGTTTCCTCGTCACCAGCTCCATGCCTACCCTGTTACTGCCTCAATGAGGCAAAATATGAATATGAGATTCCAATCCTATATCCACTTAACCTGGAACTGTTCCACTGAGCTAAACTGAGACATGCATAGGATTTGGATCATTATGTTTCTTTATTCCAGGGAGAAAACAAATGAAAAACATACCAGTCTTCTGAATCTAAAGCTGTCTTGTTATAACCTGCTTCAATGTCACCTTGTTCAGTTTTACGGAACATGTGAAGCTGTCACGTACTGCAGTGGCTATTAGACAATCGAGTTCAGTAGTACTGCCTACGGTGGAGTCTAAAATAATCCTCCGTGATGGAATCCAGCTGAATATTGTTGCAGCAGTTCTTCAGGCAGAGGTCATCCTCAGAAAGCCAGGATGACATCTTGGAAGAATGTTCAGCTAAGCCAGGGGTGGTGAACTTTTGGTATGCCAAATTTTGAATTTCTGAGTCCAACTGGGGATTCAAATCCAGGCCTTCTGAGTCCCCCAATCCACCACTCTATCCTCTGCAGCACACTGTCTTCCCTGTGGCAGTAAGTGACTTTACTAAATTTCAATGGCATTGTGTGAAAAGAAAATAGAAAATACTTGCTTTCATTGTTGCCCCCCCCCCCCGTTTGCTGCCAAACATAGTGGTACTCAATTTCTTTACTGTGTTTTGGGAGAGCCTTAAGAACTCCAAAGTGGCCTTAGAGAGCCATTTGTATGTTATATATGTCTTACTTTGGATTCAAAGATGCCCAACATGTGCATGGAAAGATATTTCTGCTCACATAATTTTCATCAAATTTTCCTTTCTCCCACAGGTGGCTACATCACATCCAATGTGGTTCCTGTGGTGCCCCAACTTCCAGAAGCAGGAGATTCAGGGATCTGCAGTTGGAAGGGATAAGTGAGCAGAGTTCCACGACCAGCGTTCTACTCACAAAGAAAGAATCCAACTATGCTTCTCTTAATGTCTTGATTCACCTTGTAGGCCTGACTGCTTCTGCTGATTGCATCTAAAGTTAGTCACATGTGCTGCTCTCTGGAAATAAAAAGTCTCTGAGACAAATCCATTGATCACTGGTCTTGATTTTTCTGAGTACATACTATTCCAAACCACAGTTCACTTCATAAGCACTCAGGCAAGCTGAAATGTGAAGCTTGAATCTGTCCACTACAAGGCCATTCCAACAATACAAAGAGGTGTTCCCACTGGCAGGTACCTGCAACGCTGCAGATTTATATATGTGAATAAAAATATCTATGGGTTGAATCAAGACTTAATTATATTTAGAGTTGCCCTGTAGAATCAATGAGAGTACTATAGGGTGGGCAACTTGAAAGAGTCTGGAAGAACTTTACCAGCCCCCAAGACTAGGGACTACATTACCCCTGGAAATGTACAAAAATACACACACTGCATACACACCCCATGAGCAAAATCATGTCTGCTTCTGTTTTTGTGGGTTTGGGGGGGGCATGTCCTATTTTATCACATAACTGTTCTTTTGAAGTAGAACAGTTTTGTGGCATTTTTTCCTGGTAGGTGGATATCAATCTTTTACATTGCTTGCACATTTATTCAGAAGCATGGAGTTCAGTGGGAGTTGCACTAAGAACAATGCATATAGGTTTGCAGCCTTAATGTTCCTGGTGAGAGCAACAGAAGTATTTAATTTAAGTATCTTCCAGACTGCTTTGACCTCAGAGCAGTTCAGCTTTCCCTCCCTCAAATAGTCTGCAGAAGCTAAAAAGACTGTCATCTTGATTACTGATTTAGGAATAAAAAGGTTAACAATTTTAGAAATAAATGACCCTGCTTGGCTTTAATTATTATTTAATCCCTCTTCTGAACATGAGATTACCAGCTTGCATTACAACTTGGTTTTGAAATGTCTCAACACTATTTAAAGACTGTTGTTTGTGTTGTCAGTTGTATGTACTACACTTGTCAGCTTTCTGTTATATTCATACTTTTACAAATTTTGTTGTAATACTGCTTTTTAAAGAGTTAAAATATTAAAATTTCCAGGGTGTTGAAGCAGCCAGAGGCTATGGCTGCATTTCTATACCCACATAGTTGGCAGTGTGCCCCATGGACTCCTGGGAAACATCCTGTGACTGGGCATGCTTATAATTGCACTCTAAGGGAACTAAAATGGCTGAATACAAGATGAAAGTACAGGACTGAGATATTCAATGGTCTCACACATAATTTTAGAGGCAATGCTGTCACATCACTTTTTTGCACCAATAGCATAGGTGTGTAGTAGAGAAATGCTCCAGTGATTCTCATTTCAGTGGTGTGCTTGTGAAAGGAAACCATAAATAATTCATATTGCACATATTCATTTCATATATTCAGTTTTTCAGAGATACCACATCCAAATTAGTTCTATTCAAAAATAAAATACTGTAAAAATGGCGTGAAATTTAACATTACTTCAGTCTAGGGTAAAGCAAAAAAGCAAAGCGTGCTGCTTATATACCGCCCCATAGTGCTTCAAGCACTCTCTGGACAGTTTACATGTTAATTATGCAGGCTACACATTGCCCCCCCCCAGCAAGCTGGGTACTCATTTTACTGACCTCAGAAGGATAGAAGGCTGAGTCAACCTTGAGCCGCTACCTGGGATTGAACCCCAGGTCGTGAGCACAGTTTTGGCTGCAGTACAGTGGTTTAACCACTGTGCCACAAGGCTCTTAGATCCACTAAAGTCAATGAGACCTTGTTGTGACTGGGACATCTTGTTTATTTTAATGTGTCCAGTCTTGTCTGGACAGGAATAATATTGGATTTAGCCTACTCGGTCCAGTAATCAAAGGATTGTTGCTTTTCTCCCCACTCTGATCCCCAAAGCATCTGGATTTTGAAAAACACAGATGAAAATAAGAGCAGGCATTCTGCCCATGGGTTTCCTCATATTTATCTTCCTGTATTTCACATGCAGAGGTATCTGTAAAGTTATTCTAAGCATTGGGCTCTGATGATAGGCAGCTGGTTGGCACTGGATGTCCAAAAATATGTGGGATTTTCTCCAGGAATCCAGCTGGACAGATGGTGAGGGAAAAGAATAGGAGTTATCAGAGAATACAGTGGGTACTTTTAATTTAAGATAATCAAAACCCAATACCTACTTTCAAACTGATCCTTTAGATTCTTAACTATCGAACTTCAGAAAGACAGAAAGTTGTCCTTTGTTCAGACTATGGCTATATGAAATGTTTGCAGCAATATGAATCTGTTAGATTTTCCACTGCACATTTTTACAAAATCAAATACTGAGCCATCTTTCAGGGTGCATGGCTTACAGGCAATTTTACTAAACAGATTGGCTCAACAACTGAATAAAACATGGTAAAATAACAATGTTGATGGGCTGATAGAAGACCAAAGCATGCCAGAAAAGAATCTGAAGGAGGTGAGACTGCTACTGTGATGTACAGACAGCATAAGACTATTTAGCAGCACCAATGCTGACAGGTCCAATTGCCAAGTCTGAGCCAATCTGGGCTCATGTGCAATTCATCCACTAAACAATTGCATACTTAGCTTTTTAAAGCTAGAC
This sequence comes from Pogona vitticeps, assembly GCF_051106095.1. Lineage (NCBI taxonomy): Eukaryota > Metazoa > Chordata > Lepidosauria > Squamata > Agamidae > Pogona > Pogona vitticeps. Next base: position 128,418,633 of record NC_135787.1, read on the forward strand.
AGTGAGGGCTTGATCCAGATCAGGAAACTGGCAGAGAGTACAGTATATAGCTTTACCTCTGCCTCCCAGTGCGGTACTACTCTGGACCAGAGCAGCCTCTTATGTGCATTTGAAGATAAGCCTATATTGGCATAAAATGGGTACTAATGTGAAAGGATTGTATATTTGTGTGTGCGCGTGTTTGCACAGTGAAAGAGAAAATTTATAACACTGACATTTTTCAACATTGTGCCACCCTCTTGTACTCACTACCATTCACAGAGTGACAACAAGCAAGGGCAAATGCCAGAAACTGACTCCTTTTTCATCAGTTAACCACTTCTTATCCAAACACAAAGGAATTGTCAGGGCTGTTTTTCAACAAGTGTGATTAGTAGTAGCAGAAGAGGGTATCCTGTAGACCATCTTGACTGCTGCCATTGGTGTTGTCAACATTCGTTGCCATTTGCTGTGTAAATGTGGACATCGATTTTCCTGCTGGAAACATTGGCATAATATTGTACAGCAATATCGGGCCATTCTCTGGCTTTCTGAATCATGGGTACAAAAGCAAAATATTCTTCATTCATAAACCAAAGATTTTTTAAAATTGAATTTTCTGGCTTTTTAAAAATTTCTATACACTACACACAAATTCCAACAGAAACTTCCTTTATATAGACTTAGCCAGTGCTAGAGGATTCCACAAGATGATCTGTACTATGGTTCCTGGGAGAAGAGAGAAGCAATAACAGCTTTGATGTGGCTATAGTCCCTCTTTGGCAAAATATTTTGAAGGGCTGTTTTGGACTTAATGAAATGGTGAAGCCAAAGTGTGAGCAGGTACAGTACAACATGTACAATGGAGAAACATGCACAACCTTTAACCTTTCAGGTAAACTCATGTTGCCATGGCCTCTCCTCAGAATGCAGAGTAGAAAGCTACATATGTTCCAATTTCCTAACCTTTTCCTTGAGTTAGGAAAGCTGAGGAAGAAAAGCTGCATTAGACCAAAAGCTCTATGGACAGGTTGTGTGCGTGTTTTCTAAAACATGTTCCTTTGTCTTTTGAAATGAAAAAAGGAAGAGTTTGGAGTTATCAGAATGCCACTGGAAACCAGGGTCAAATTCATTCATACTACTCTTATGTGGAAGGAAGATGGTGAAGAAAGACAGGGACAAAATTACACTCATTTGAAATGTGGTAGAAATACTAAAGACAGCTAGAAAGCCAGAAAACCAGAAAAGTGTGTATTCAATCAAGTCAAACATCTACCATGGACATATAATGGAAATACAGAAGTGACCAGAATAGGCCACTTTGTTGGGAGAAGTGGAGTAGAGCAGCAGAAAAAGAGAAAGATCTAACATGAAATATGTTGACTCGGTAGAGGAAACCACACATGCTAGTTTGTAAGATCTGAGCAGAACTTATTGGAAAAGACAATATTGCTAGGAAGGGGGTAGTAGGAAGAGAGAAAATGGGATGTTGGTTTGCAAGATTTGAGCAGAGCTGTTAATGATATGACATTTTGGAAGTCAGTAAGTCATGTAGCCACCACACATCAGAAATGACTTGATGGCATATAGTATCTTTAAAGGGTTTTTTTCTTAATTACCAAACAATGGTATGGTGACAACATGGGTGCAATAGACACCGTCCCCAGCCACAAAGCAAAAAACAATAATTTTACAACTTATCCAAGTGAACTTCTGAATACTGTATTCTCTATTTTTAAAATGTGTTTTAAAAATATTTTACATGAGAAATAGAAACTCTTTTTAATGTCTGTTCGGCCAGGAAAAAGGTTTTCCTGAGAGTCATTTAGTTTGGTCCTGACTGGCAGGATCAAAACTTCAGATGTCCCCTCCTTGCTCTCAACCTTGGAACAATGTTTATGTTTAGAACATTTGTGCTGATAAGAAAGCCAGGAAGTCAAAGGAATCCTCTCCAATGGATTTTTTTTTCAGTCAGTATTAACACACACACACAACCCTGGATTCCTTCTAAATATAAGAGAAATCCACTGGAACAAACCATTCATTTTCAAGTTAACCAAGTTTGATTTTTCAGTATATTTGATCTGTTTTAAGCCTGCATACAGAAAAAGCAGCCAGTGTGTGCACAGGGGGTAAAACAGTTTTTCTTTTTTAAAAACTATTTGCCCAAACATCCCTAAATTTGGCAGAGAGGAAGGGATGGCTGTCTGCTACATCTGTGCCAAACTTCGCATGACATCTAGGTTTTAGGTCTTAAGTTTTTGTTTGGGTTTCCCTCCCCCATTTTTGACTTGCCTTATGGGCTGCTGATTTGCACTATTGCACAATATCTATTGTTGCACTCTCATGCAGCAATAGTTTGAATTTTTTGCTTTAGCAGGACGTTCAACTCAATGACCACAGAGTCTCTTCCAACTCTACAGTTGTACAGTTCTATGATACTGTGTACCTCCTGATCCAACTCAGCTCACTGTTCCTGATGTACTTATGGGAGCACAGATGTCTGAAAATGGAAGCCCCTGAAGCATGGCTGTTTATGAGCAGACCTCCATATGATGAAGAACTCTTGTGCAATCAGGGATCCTAGTCTATGGAAGTCTGTCCATATATATTTGCATGCATATATGGGTACTATAAATAGGGAACCTTTACAGTCTATTTCCTCACACAGCCATAGAATGAATGTTGTAATATCTTTGCCTGATGACGTATTCATTTTATGCATCTTTGGCATGGTCTATCAGAACAATTTTAAGTCTGAAGTATCTCAGAGATTGGGAAGAAGGTATCTATATTCATATGCTGATGTGAAGACTCTAAGGCGCACTCTCAAACCCAGTATCCTTCAGTTTTTCAATTTGTCCAAACATTGTTCCACTGTTTTTCTACTGAAAATGCTTAGATGAGCATAAAATGTGTATATTTGTGAAATATAACACATACAAGTGTGCGTATTAGGCAAAAATAATCATGAGAAATTGTGTATATTAGGAAAAATGTTCATGGCAACCCACAGACATCCATAAACTGATGCGCAAACAGGAAGAAATGATCTTTTCTAAAATATTAGCAGAGACAGAGAGGCTGAAATGGATTTCTCCATCCCAATGTTTAAGTGCTGTTGCTAGCAGGTAAAAAATTCGATCTGCCATAATCTGGAGCGTGATATCTAAGAATTTGCAAGGTCTCTATATTGTGACCTTTTAAAACATTTCAAAGTCTGTTGCAAGTTTCATAAGGGAGAGAGTGAATGGTGCCATTAACAACAGCAGTTGAAAGTAGCACTGAAACGCATGACCTGTTTTCTCTCTAAAGAAATATTTATCCAGTCAGGGTCCTTAGCAGCTTTGAACCATTATATGAAGATTCACACTTCATATAACCAACCAACCACACACACACACACACACACACACACACACAGAGAGAGAGAGAGAGAGAGAGAGAGAGAGAGAGAGAGAGAGAGAGAGAGAACAGAATACTCTATTCTGCAGATTGTGCATGGAAAAGTGTTTCTGTGTATGAATGGCTGAGTTCACTTGACTTCCTCTGTTAAAAGATGTTAAGAGAATGGAAAAGCAGGGAAAGCTAACATTTTTCACACAAAGGGGGGAAAGATAAGCTGAAGTTAGTTCAAGAATGTCATCATTGATTTTATGCTTCAATAGATCACAACCAGATGCAGAGTTTGGTATGTTTAAGTCCATTGGTTTCAATGGGCTTAAGCATGCATGAATCTATTTGTTTGTTTACATAAAACATTCTGTACTGTTTTCAATGTAAGGAAACACTGCCAGCATGCTTTTGGTAAAATGATAAAAGAGGAGGAAATTAAATGGAATTTAGAATACCACATTACAATGATGAACTCAGAAGAGTGCTGAATCACACAGATACCAATCAATTACAACCAGATTGGGTGAGTTGTTGGCAGAGATGGACCATTTGCAAAGCAGATATAGTAACTACTCCAGCCTCCCTTTACCAAACTTCAGAAGATGACTCTCAGAGGGCAGGATTTACAGGGCTAAACCTGTGAGCTTGCTCATGTAGAAGAGATGTTTAGGTAGCTGGGAAAATGTTATAAATGAGGTATCTTCAGAGAGAGAGAGAAAGACTGCAAGCCTAGCCCATCTTTGACCCACAACCAAGAGTACTGTATTTCTGTAAATTTAGGAGCACACAAGCAGATCTCTACTGACACTTTCAGTAGATAGACAGATTGATATGCTAGTGCCTGGATGTTTCTGAGACTGGATTTTGTGCCTGCATCTGGTGGGTGCTGTGTATAGCCTGAGAAATACACAGATGCACTAAGAGAGGGATTCATGACTTTTTGCATCTTATGTTCCACTGATGGTTCTGCCAAACAACTGGGGCTCTGCCTGCTTTTTTCAGGAATTGCATTTGTATGTTTACAAGTATTCTATTAGCATATTTACCAATTTATAGTAAGTTTTAAGTACATTTTTAAAAAGCAATGCTGCTGTTGTGAGAAAATGAAAGTCACAATTCCATTAGCAACTGAAAACTGGCATAAATTTTATTGCCACTGTAAACAGCAAAATACAAAGATAATACATTTTTCAAGTGTACTACTATTATTGGGAATACTGTAAAATCATAGAGTGGATTATTATTAGTTGCTCTGAAAACTCTGCCTCCCAACTAGACTATTTCTGCATCCCACTTTTTTTTTTAAATTTAATTTATATGCCGCCCACTCTACCCAAAGGTCTCTGGGCAGCTTACAACAATTAAAATTCAACACAATAAAATATAAAATGATTAAAATACGATTAAAATACAAATTAAAATTTAATTTTCACTCATTTATAATGAGTGAAAATTGTGAGCAGATTATCTATGTACCTTCAAGTCAGATTTTCACATGGGCAGCTTTAAGGACATTATTACCCCGTCTCATACCTTTTAATAGTTAAAAATCTGTCTTGGAGTGGAAAGTCCATCAAACAAGGAACACATTCAGACAGAATAGCCTCTGAGAGCCTTTTAGCTCTACAGCCCTATCCTTTGTAAGGTAGAATCCAAGCTGGAGGAGATTACTTTTTTGGAGCTCCCTCTAAAAAATCTCCGCTGGGAGAGAGGCACTTGTAAAAACACAATTTAAATATATCATTTAACTTGAAAGCCCTATTAGGGCTGCTGTAAGTTGATTCCAATTTCATGGTATACAACTAACTCCCAACAATCCTCCAGTTAACATTGTCATGCAAAACTCTGTGTGGTACATACAACCATCCTACTTTCCCTGCAATCTCAAATCCAACTCAAAGCTAGAATTGAGAGGTAACAAGTTACTTCTAATTCCTTTTTCAGAAAAGGTATAACTAAGTTATATTACAAGTATAGCATCATCACTCCATTAATTTAACTTTTTTGTTTTATCTCAACTTTGATCAAATAATTGCAGTTGTGTTTAGTGGAACACCACCAGAATAACTTCGAGCCACAGAGACTGAATTTGTTAATATCCTAACAAGAATATGCCAACAAATATAAAAAAGAAAACATAGTCCAGACACTGGCAACAATCAATGTACATTCCATTCTCCAAGAAAGGAGGTATCAAGAATTATTCACACTCTTGCATTTCTGATCACATATGTGTGTGAAAGCTGGACTGTAAAAAAAAAGCTGACAGGAAAAAAAATGATTAATTTAAAATGTGGAGCTGGAGGACACTTTTGTGGACTGCCAGAAAGACAAACAAGTGCATCCTTGATCGAATCAAGCCTGAACTATATCTAGAAGCAAACATGTTGAAGCGGAGGTTGCCCTGCTTTGGGCACATCAGAAGAAGGACGATTCTCTGGAAAAGAAAATGATGCTGGAAAAGGTGGAATTCAGCTGGAAAAAAGGAAGCCCAAATACAAGATGAGCTGACTCTCTAAAGGGACCCCAGGATTGAGTTTACAAGAGCTGAACAGGGCAACTGAAGACAGGACATTTTGGAGATCTCATTTATGGGGTTGCCATGAGACGGTAGTCACTTGATGGTACTTAATAACAACACCAATCAACAAGAGGAGTTCATAGTATACAGATATCTTTTAGAAGCTAGCTATTTCAGTGACTTGAAAAACTAGAAAGTATGTAGTTCCTTTTAGCAAACAGAAATCCCACTGCTAACTCCTTTAAGGAGGTGTCTTGTACAGGACTTGCAAAAGTAAATTCCCAAGCTGTGCTCACATCTGCAGAGACATCAGAAACCTTGCAGAGTAAGTGTATTGCAGGAAAAACAATAAGAGTGTTGGGGCTTCCTGAAGACTTATGCTTTGGTTTGCCCATTTCATCTGATACAAAATGTTTTCTCTTGCCTTAGGAAAGTAGCAGTAGGGATGCTGTTCTCTTAGCTTGTTTTTACACACACACACACACACACACACAGAGAGAGAGAGAGAGAGAGAGAGAGAGAGAGAGAGATACTTCCATAGTTCTTCCCTAGGACAACTACATATATAAAATAATGGAAGCCAAAATATATTGCTATAATATTATAATTTTTGTTTTGTTAGTCACTCTATTTTAAATGTATGTTTTAAGTTATAAATGTGTTTTTCCTAGGATCCAGAATAGGCTATTCTGAAGATTGTTTAATGTCTTTCTATCCTTTTTTCTCTTCACCTTGCTTCTTCCCTTGTTGTAAATAGATGTTCCTAAGAATCACTGTTTATTGTTCCTCTATTTTTGTCAAATTCATAAACAAAAATACTTTGCTTTTATAATTTTTTTCCTTTCTCACCATCTCATTTAAACATTAATTACCTGGAAAATGCCACTTAAAGGTCTGACTCACTCCTATCTAGCAAGGTATTTGGAAACATGAAGCACTTTCTATCAATGTATCTAATCAAAGGAAATTAGATTACAGCACAGTTACTTACAAGGAGCCCACAAAAGAAAATAATCAAGTAAGCTAGAGGTTTGCTATGACAAAATTGTTTACCCACTTGGCAGGCCTCCATCACCCAGGAACAGATTTTGCAAATTTAATAAACAGATTACAAAATCAGCTCACTCAGGTGCGGTGATTAAAAGGGTTGCACGTGACACTGTCAATTTATCCATAGCTTGAAGCTATAATTTCACATAGAGAATTACACAGCATTAAAATTCAGGTGTTGCATGATTTTTAAAAATGTATGAGGATAAGAAAGAGGAATGAGAAAAAGGAAACATAGTTTTTCTGTGTTTTGTTAAATAAAAGATAGCAGTGTCAGCTCTCTTGCCCTTGGAAGGAGAAAGAAGAACTAGAAGAGAGGGAAATGTAGCAAAAGAAAGGTAGAATTCTTCACTCTCTCTACTAGAGATATAAGGAGCTTTAAGTGTAGGTGATCATGGAACAAAAGGAAGGCTAATGATGTGGGTGATCACAGATACGTAAATAGGAAAGCAATTAACTTTAGAGAAAGTACAAAGAAGTCGACCACAGATGTCCGAGCCAGCGGACCCTAAAGGCAATGCCTTGAGCTCTTTTATTAACTTAGCAAGGGTTACATCATATGTTGTGAGAATTCAGATAGGATATTAGTTACCTAATCGCCACTAGGATTGCCCAGAGAAAGCCTTTTAATTTATGATCTAACTCTAAGGGAAAAGGCAGAATGAGAGATCACCCCGCCCATCAGGAGCTGCTAATGACCTTGAGCAGGGTTTTCCCACATTCCTCCTTTTTCTTTTCAAGTAAAGGCATATATTCTTTCATATACAGTGGTGCCCCGCATAGCGACGTTAATCCATTACAGGATTAACGTCGCTATCCGGATTCTTCACTATGTGGGAGGGGAAAACCCATAGGAACGCATTAAACTCCGTTTAATGCATTCCTATTGGGGGAAAACTCACCGGTAAGTGAAGAATCCCGATCGGGCCGCCATTTTCACTGCCTTGGTAAGCGAGGTGTGAAAACGCTGCGGGCGGCCATTTCCCCCCAGCCGGGCAGCGCTTGCTTCGGCTGTGGACGCCTCCCCGCAGGTTGCGCCGCCCAGCCAGGGGGAGAAGGTTCAGAGCCCCCGCGGCGGACGCTTCCCTGGAGGTTGCTCTGAAGCCAGGCTTCAGAGCAACCTCCGGCGAAGCGTCCACCGTGGGCGCCCTGAAACTTCGCCGCCTTCTCCCCCCAGCTGGGCAGGGCTTGCCTCTGAGCACCGGCGGTGGACGCTTTCCCGGAGGTTGCTCTGAAGGCTGCGCCTCCCAGCTGGGCGGCGCTGCCTTCAGAGCAACCTCAGTCTCCACCGGGGGTGCTCGGAAGCAAGCCCCGCCTAGCTGCGGGGCTTGCCTCCGAGCACCAGCGGTGGACGCTTTCCCTGGAGGTTGCTCTGAAGGCTGCGCCTCCCAGCTGGGCGGCGCTGCCTTCAGAGCAACCTCAGCGTCCACCCCGGGGCTCGGAGGCAAGCCCTACCGAGCGCCGGCGGTGGACGCTTCCCTGGAGGTTGCTTTGAAGGCAGCACCGCCCAGCTGGGCGGCACTGCCTTCAGAGCAACCTCAGCTTCCACCCCGGGGCTCGGAAGCAAGCCCTACCGAGCGCCGGTGGTGGACGCTTCCCTGGAGGTTGCTTTGAAGGCAGCGCTGCCTTCAGAGCAACCTCCAGGGAAGCGTCCACCGCTGGCACTCGGAGGCAAGCACCGCCCACCTGGGGGGAAATGGTGCCTATGGGGAAAAATCGCAAAGCGATTTTTCCCCATAGGGGCCATCGGTATGCGATCGCTTTTGCGATCGCAAAATCCGCATCGGTATGCGGATTCGTCGTTAAACGGTGCATTCGTTATACGAGGCACCACTGTATTTGCAAACTACATTCAAGGACACAGATTTCCTGGTTCACTCTCAGTAAATTTTCCATCTGAAAATAATATGAATGCCATTGAGTCACATAAGCTAAAGTCAGTCAAAGATGGAAAACATTGTTTTTTGGGACTGTATTCCAAACAGCCAGGATAGTCACTGATTTCTGCAAGCTATAATCCAAAACAAACGAACAAACAAAAACACACAACAACAACAAGCATTTTACAACTCTGTATGCAGACCATCAAAAGATTCTTATCAGTCATGGTATTTCATACAACTGTTGTTGAATTTTGGTAATCTCCTTTACTGTACTAAGAAGGGCAAACGCAAAGAAGACAGAATTCCGGAACCTCTAATAGTTGTATAGAATTGAGAAAGCATGTATATGTACATTATGTGTCGAACGAAATCTGCTGAAATTTGCTCTTCTGTATAAATATTAAATGTACATATGCCAGGTCTGATGGTTGAGAATGCACTAAAATATGAGCTTATCAAAATCTGTAAATGTCTTCATAAACAAATGTAAAGAACTTGAGATCTAAACCATCCAGCTACGGAAGAAAATGAAGCTGGCTGACTCATCCATTCCTGACAGTGCAGCCATGTGCATATTTAATCAAAGTTAAGTTCCAAAACTCCCTTCTCATGAATGTGCTTAGGACTTGTGTCTCAAACATGTCTTATATAGAATTCATTAGTAAGTTTACAATTATAAATAGTGCTATGCCTACTATGCAGCTATCCCATATTACCCACTCCCCAAAACATATAAATATATCTAAAGAAAGAGGTGGAAGAAGACCTGAGGAGGAGAGAGAAAATAAACAAATGGAAGACAATGTCCTCTGACTCCAACCCCAACTAATTCTGTGAACAAAGCAGAGCAATTTCTTAAGTGCTCTTTGTATTTGTTGCTACAGGGGTATTTCTCACCTCACCATTTGCTTTGTAACTGGTCTTCAGAAAACGAGTACATTCTTTGTTTGCAAGTTTGATTTGTCAGACAGAAAACATTGCCTGAATCCCACCTTTTGAAAATGGAGGTGCTTTCTCTTCTAGTGACTGGCCATCTGCATTGTACAATCTTGGCCTCATAGCAACCCAATGTCAGCTGTATGCACTCATGAGAAAATCTCTCAGGGTATGAATTACCCTGTGATGATCTTGCTTTTCAAAATCTAATTAAATAAAATAGATACAATTATAAAATGTCTTCCTGTTGTTAGCATTATGCTATTATGCTATTTTACCCCCAGATAACGTATAGTTGAATATAACAAGTCTTCTCTGGCAGGATGATAGTGAAACTAGTGCACAAGCCACCCATTGTTAAATATGCACAGGATTGGTCTATTAATTTTAAAGATTATCCTATTATGTTGTTTTTCTTTTCTTTTGCACTTGATCACTAAATTAGACTCTTTATTTACTTGAACTATTTGTTTAAAACACCAGCACGAAAGTAGCTACTCATCTCAGGAAACAAAATTTCTTTCCATTTAGAATTCTGAGGACCAGATCCACACTTACTTATTTAATTTGCCTGCTTATTTCTTCCCTAATGGAACAATTTGTGCCTTTGAGTCATTCCTGTTTACCATCAGAAAAAGCAAGAGACAGATCTTGGGAAAGGCAGCCAATGCCAATTTGAAAGGTTTTCTTGGAATGCTTAGGAAATAGATTTACGATTTGAATTCTCAATACATTTTGCCTCAGATAAGTGCGTATTTGTTAAAATTTGGGATGGGAACAGGGACTGAGATATGAGCTTGTATTTCTAGGTGGTATACTTTTTACTCTCATCAGTGTTTAGGAAAGTAAAAAAAAAAAATCAATCTTAACAGAAACAACCCTGCCAGCTTATTTCATTTAGAAGCTGAGAAAAGCAGTTTGTCTTTCCTCCTTCCATTCTCTGAAGCTGAGACACCACATAAACATACTGTATTAATGTTTAGATTGATGTACCTTAGACTGGAGGACAAACTAGCCGTTTTAGCCTTTGTCCCCGTCTATACCAGGATTTCCTCATACATATTGTCTCAATAATCAAACTCGCAAATAAATACCACATTTACTGTTCTTAAAACAATCACAAAACAAAGCTTACAAAACACAGTACAAGATAAACAGGTGACAAACAGATTATCTTGTACCACTTGAGGAAGCATCTGTGCAAAAATGTGATAAATGTATCATCTAGTTTGACCCTGACTTCAGTGCCAAATGATACAAAGTTATCCCCGATGTGACTTCCCCTCTTTCCTCGCCAAGTGAGGTACCTGCCATTTGACAAAATCACAGATCCCCATGCTTGAGTCTGCATGTATAGTTGTTTAAACTAGGTACAGTAGATCTGTGTAAACACATCATGGCACCGTGGCAGCAGGTTTTGCTCAGGCTTGTAGCTTCATTTACAGAGTTGAAAATAGACTTTATGCATGTACCAGTGGTCAGGGCAGGTCCTGTCATCATCCTGAGTGAGGCAGTTGTCTCAGACAGCTGATCCTTGGGGTCAAGGAAGGGAAACAGGTACTTATTTATGACAGTGTTTCTTTCATTAATTCAGAAGTACATATGTGTGGGATTGGTTGTGTCTGATACCAAAATAACCACCTAGCCTCAGGTAATTCTGCACCTTGTTTTGGGTAACATGGGGAAGAAATTTTCTAGTCTACCTCAGGCAGCAAAAGATCTCAGATCAGCTTCTTCTTTCACTCAGGAGCTCACCAAAGTATTTTTTTTAAAGAACATTTAGGCTCAGAAGAGAGTCTGGCTCCACGTTAACCACAATCTGCCTCCTTAGAGTGATTATGGGGGGGATTCATATACCAGTTTCAGAACCTGGCAAGAAAACTGTATCGGGATTTTTTTTTTAAACCTGCTTCTACTAATGTCTGCTGTATTTTGCTGTTCATTAAAAATTAGGAGAACAAACACACCCACACTATAAATAGATATAAATACAGATATAGATACGGCAAGAGTGAGAGAGACATACTGTCTCATATGTGGGGACATTTTGTGCTTGTAGAAGGGTTGAAGTTCAATGCAACTAGTCAAATGTCCTCAAATATGAGAGAGAGAGAGAGAGAGAGAGAGGAGACCCAGAGTGTGCTGAAGGAGAGCGGCCCTGTTACCCTGGCAACAGAGCCATTAGCCAGATTCTACTGTGTGCTCCCAATCCCCCCCCCCCTTTCAATGAGCACAGTCTTTTGTCTTCGGCCCTTGTTGTTGTTCCCATAACTTACGAAGTTACCATCTTCTACCCTTTAGGTGGCATGAACTGAAATGCCTCCTTGGCAAAAGCCCAGGATGCATTCAGAGGGACAAGGAAAGACTGTGGAAGGGAAGAAATTTTTTGATGTCCAGAAGTCCGTAAAAATACATGAAAACCTTAGTCAAAACAATCAGCAGCAAACCACCTTTTCTATTACCACTGCAAATGCCTCGCCTTACCCTGTGACCAAGCTCATACATTGAACAGAATAAACAAAGATGGATAAATTGGTCAGATATACTTTCTACCACCATCAAATTTTGTCAGTTTGGGTCTATTTTGATCAAAAACAAAATGAAATGAGATTCTCACCCATCTCTGAAAATCATTCATCAGAGCTGACTTACATTAGGTGCAGGCACAAGTCAAGAAAACATAAGAAGAATTGCACTGGATCCTGCTGAGAAATCCATTTAGCCTTGTATTCTTTCTTCTCTGAAGTCCAGCCACTGCCTCTGGAAAGTTTACAGGGAGGGCAAAGTAGCACCAACTCTCTCTCCTATCCTTTGACTCAATATTTGGTATTTATTCAAACACTGAGCAATGTCTAATGGCATGCATGCTTTATCTTCCTTACCAGCTGTGCTCACGACCTGGGGTTCAAATCCCGGGTAGCCGGCTCAAGGTTGACTCAGCCTTCCATCCTTCCGAGGTCGGTAAAATGAGTACCCAGCTTGCTGGGGGGGGGGCAATGTGTAGCCTGTATAATTAAAAATTGTAAACCGCCCGGAGAGTGCTTGTAGCACTATGGGGCGGTATATAAGTCCAATAAATAAATAAATAAATAAATAAATTATATGGGGAAAAATTCAAAACATCAATTATTCGACACTGTGTGAAAACAAGTCCTTTCTTTTCTCTTTCTGGAAATGTACTGTTATTAGATTGTGATCCAGTCTGCCCCATTTCTCTTCCCTCCTCCATGATCACTGCTTTCAGTTAACAGGTGAAGACAGCTTTCTGGATGGCTTGTTCTTTTCTATATGCATGTTACTCATGTTACTGACAACCTTATTTAGCCATGCAATAGCAACACACAATACAAGTGCAGGCCTTGAGTAGTATAATCTAGAGATGGCTTTGCTAGATGTTTGCAAACCCAATCCTTGGGAGACCAAGGGCATTTGCACTTTTAGAATGCACCAAAAATCACATAGTCCATGTAACTAGTGTTCCTCCTGCTATTGTCCTTATCTATGGAATGGCTATCATAGGACAAATGCAGTTTGAGCAGGTAGGCATAGTAGTTCACTGAACACTTAATGCACAACTTCCAAGCTCCTAATAATCTAGAATAGCCATTCTCAATCATTTTTGGCCATGGCGATAAAAACAATATGAAATAAATATGGGCCAAATGGGGGTTGTATAAGTCACACAACAAACCTTATACGTAAGGTGGTGTGTGAAGAATTGTTTCCAATCTGTGGCCCCTTTCAAATGTGCCAGGCTCCCTGGGGGGCATATGAGAATGGCTGATTCTCAATTCTAGAAAGGCTCTGGCAAGGAAGGAAGGAAGGAAGGAAGGAAGGAAGGAAGGAAGGAAGGAAGGAAGGAAGGAAGGAAGGAAGGAAGGAGCAAGTTCTGGAGTTTTTATGGCAGCTATTCTATGAAAGTTCTGATTGATATTTTGTTTGGATTGTCAGGAAAGTCTGTTTTAGCCTTTTTCTGTCATACAGCAAGGCAGTCATCCTGTGCTCATCTATTTGGGAATAAATCGCATTAAACAACAAGGATTTACTACAGAATAAACATGCACAGTAATTAAACAGGCTACAAAAAGTACAATCACATGGAAGAATGGGAACAGAGAGACAGAAACAACTGCCACAGGCAGTCAGAGCAGTTCCTTCATTCCTTTATAGACATATATCTATATATGATCTTTGAAGGAATAGATTCTTGAAATTGTTGTGTTTTTATAATGATTCGGTATGTATGAAGAGCTAGGTTGGGTCTGCAGCAAGTAAATTGTTTGAAAATGGCATAAACTGCCAAAAAGTCTTAGCATTGTTGTATTGCAAGACTTGTCAGTTTAGCACCAAACCTGCTGCCTTTCCAGCTCCCCCCTTCTGCCCATACTCTACAATATTCATAGTGGTAAACATATACTGATAACTGATCGATAATCAAATTATTTGCTGCAATGATTGTCCATTATATAGCAAATATGATTAGCTGTCAAACTAATTGAGACTTTTATCACCACAGCCTTCAGCATTATGCCATGTACCTGATTTTTTTGACTCAGAAAACTTTACATATGATTTATGGAATAATTATTTCAATAAAATTATTTCTAACCCAAACAAACCATGTGCCTCTAAACCAGCATAGAGAAATGTTTTCAATCTGGAAGCCAAATTCCATTTTAGAAAGGTCCTTAGGTATTGGGTACCATCTATGAGCATAGCTACACATATGAGCAACGTTCCCTTTAAGCTGTGTATGCACATGCAGCACTGCATCAATCCTGCATAGGTCAATGTTGCTTCCAATTTGCTTCCGGTTGTGGGTGGAGCCCAATGAGTGGGGGGGGCAGTCCTCTGTGCAGCACTAGCAGAAATTAGAAGAAATGTTGCATACAAGGCAAGTTCAAAGAAAAATGGGTGGGATCAAATATGCTTTTTACTGATTCAGATATTTTATCATCAAGCATCTATGGAATAGCTCAGTTCTGAGCACATCTACAAAGGAGAAACCCCTTGTACAGTAGTTGTCCTACTTACAAATCACAGCTTTCCTGCAAAATTTACCTCAGCTCTGTGCAGGTTATTAAAAAATTTAAATAATGAGAACCCTTGGGACTTTCATAATGGCCCAAATTCTCTTTTTTTATTAAGAGGATCCTTGTCATTTGTCACTTATTTGGAAAAAGAGACATAATCTTAAGCACCAGTTACTTCAAAAGGTTACTTTGGGGAGTGATACTTTTGGTTGAATTTGCAGCTGTCTTTGTATTTTTAAGGTTATTTTTCCCTTTAAAAAATCAATTTAGATGTGGAAAAAGCATTTGATAATATTAATTGGGAATTTATGTTTGAAGTTCTAGAAACAATAGAATAGGAGATAATTTTTAAATGGATAAAAAGCATATATAGCAAACTAAATGCAAGAATAATAGTAAACTGAGAGAAAACTAATCAATGTCAGATTTCTAAAGGAACACACCAAGGATGTCCATTCTTACCCCTGTTGTTCATAACAAAATTGGTGATACTACTAAGAAAAATAAGAAAAGAGGAACAAATTAAAGGTTTAAAAATTGAGAAGCAATTTTTTGAGAACGAGGAGGTTTAATTATAAATGAAGGAAAAACTAATATACTGACAAACAATATGACAGGAAAAGAAGAGAAAGAATTAGAAATTAAGGAAGGTTATAACGTAGTGAATAAAGTAAGATACCTGGGTATAACAATAACTAAAAAGACAAAGGACTTATTTGAAGAATATTATGAGAAGAAAGGGAAAGAAGATAAGAAAAATTTAGAGAAATGGAAAAACTTAAAAATCTCATTGATGGGCAGAATAGCAATTATCAAAATGATGGTATTACCTATATTCATATTCCTATTTCAGAATATCCTGATAATAATAAATAACAAACCATTTCATTTGTGAAGAAAATAACTCTCAAATTTTATTTGGCAGGGGAGAAAACCAAGAACAAAATTGAAATACTTGCAAGATTACAAGAAGAGAGGAGGATGGGGTCTCCCAAACCTCCAATTATATTATGAGGCGGTGCCATGAGTTCAGCCGAAGATTCAGAACCTGAGGGGTTAACTGCAGCTGAGGAGAATGCTGAGCGATTAGAAGCACAGACATCTGAATCGCCACCAGATTCTTCTCCCCCAGTAGCCAGGGTGAGGGATAGACTTTGGCAAAGACTTATGACACAAAGGCCAGAGGATCACTTGAATGCTGCCCGCAGAAACATCAGGTCAGCTAGTCCTGAATTTTTAAAGGATTAAAGGCTCATAGGAGCTCAATGACTGTTTTGCTATATAATCAGCTCCCAGATGGCTGGGAAGCTCGTGGAAGCAACAAGTCAATATTCTGGCTCACATCCATGCTCCTGACTACCTTGAACCTTGTTCTCTGGACCCTTGGCTTTGGACTCTGACCCCGGACTATGTTGTGTGATTTGGCTTTGGACCCTGATTATGGTTTGTGATTTGGCTTTGGCATTTTGGTATTGGCCCTGCATCCCCTGAACCTCTGATATTGAACTGGCTTATTGGACTTTGCTGTTGAAATCCCTGTGGAACGTGACAGGTGGCAGTACTACAATGGTTAAGAGAGTGGATAAGACTGGAGGATGAAAAAATATTAATACTAGAAAACAAAGATTTAAAATATGGACTTCACACATACTTATGGTATGGAAAAAAAGAAAGTGAACAAAGCTTTTGATAATAATATAAAAGCATTAATAAGAGTATGGGGAAAATATAAAGGAAAATTTTATTGTGGGATTCCAATGTGGATGTGCCCCCACGAAGCTCTCTCAAAGGAAATTGACATAAAGAATGATAAATGGTTAACATATAAAGATCTACTCATAGAGGAAGATGATGGACAACTAAGATTAAGAATAAGACAAGAAATGAATCAAGTAGAAATAATATGCCAGTAGTTTCCACACAGATATCAGAAAGAATGAAAATGGATAATAAATTAATAGGATTGGTTTAATAACCTACGGAACTAGACAAGATAATATGGGGAAAAGAAAATCATCAAATTTCAAAGTTGTATAAACTGTTATTGGAAAGAAATATGGAACAGGAAGTAATTAAAGAAAATATGCTAAAATGAATGCAAGAATTAGGTAGAACAACTCAAAAAGAGGTTTAGAGCAGGGGTCAGGGAACTTTTTTACCTTTTACCCCCCAAAAAATTTATATACACCGACATTACCCCCTTGACAGGACACTGATGTAGCGTGTGAATGCAGGTATCTATATCAGTCTCCCTGTATATTTTAAGGATGCCAGAGCTGTCCCAAGCTTTACTTTAACAGCATCCACACAAGGCGAAAAGAACCACAGCCAACTTTCAGCCACTAATATAATAGTTTCAAACGATCACAATTATTTCAAACTGACTGCACAGGATGAAACACCTGCTCTGCCCTGCCACCGTTTAGCCTGGCCATATTACGGGTTTGAAACCGCTTCTTTTCCTATTCTGCGTGAACAACACTGACACAAGGAAGCAGTTTTAGCGTCACGTGTGAACTGTCACTTCTGAAATCAAGCAGAGGACCTTAACTGCCAGGTCGAAGGGAAGGGAAGCCAGGGCTACCCGACACAGGAGATACCCCGATTCCCCACGCACCCCATGGTTTTATGTGGATTGGTGTGATGGCCAGAAAAGGGAGACAGGAGGCATACAGGATGCAGGGAGATGAGGGACGAAAGGAATCAGGGAGGGGGGCACACGTTACCTCTCAGCCTACCACAGTCACCGTTCCCACTGCATTTTCTGCTCTTCCGTGCAAGCTCAGCGAGGGCAGCAGGATGACCTGTCCCTCTTCACCTCTGACTGGGATGGGAGCAGATACGGGTTGGAACGCGAAGGAAGGAGGAAAAGTGTAGGCAGCCACCCGGGCCAATTACAAAGCCGCTCCTGACCACACAGCCCCATCCCCCTCCTCCTTTTACCAGGAAACGTCCGAGAACGGAGGAGAAATGCAAGGCTTACGAGCAATTCCATCCACAATACCTGGGGGTAATGAGGACAGTCGCGTTGTCGCGACCATCCTCATTACCCCCAGGATTTTCATTTTTATCCCAAATGGGGTAATTTACCCCTGTTCCCCGACCACTGGTTTACAGCATGAAATGATAACCAAAAACTATTAAGTACAGATTTAAAAGAAATTTATATGAAAATATTATATAGATGTTATATGACACCAGAGAAATTGGCAAAGGTGAAGAAAAATGAGAAAGATAAATGTTGGAGATGTGAGACAGTAAAAGGAACACTATATCATATATGGTGGGGTTGCAAATGTATTAGGAAATTTTGGAAAGAAATAGAAAAAATAATCATCATAGATTTAAAAATAAAAATGGAGATGAAACCTGAAACTTATTTGTTCAATATGGTAAAGCTAAACTCAAGACAAGAGACAAAAAAAAAATTCTGCATATTAGGCGCAGCCAGAATTCAAGTGGCAAAACAATGGAAAGACAAGGAGGAACCTTCGGTGGAGGATTGTTTAATAAAATTACAGGAACTAATATGAATGGACAAACTAACAGATTCATTGAAAGGAAACAGCAGAATGGAGCACGAATCTCAATGGGGGAAAGTAAAGAATTATCTTAAAGAGAAACGGAAGAAAGATTCCAAACCTGTACCAAGTGACTTAGGCTTAAATTAGAAGCAGAACTGCTCTCAACAAAAGTAAAAACAAAGAAAGACAGATTATTAATCTGAATATAAAATAAGAATTAATAAAGGTATTATGAAGGTTATGAACAAAATAAATGCTTGGTGGAAAATAAGGAAGTAAAAATGTTAAAGACTTACTGTTTTGCGAAAGAGATAATAGAAAGTCATTCTGGTTATGTGCTAATATTGTGATAATTATTTACTTATTTTTATCATTTCTTTTTTAAACGTAATAAAGATTAAAAGTTTAAAAAATCAATTTAAAATAATGCATTAACAATAAGCAATATTATGGATTACATATAAGCCACACCTAATTAATTGCTTTTGTAAAAAAAAAGGATTAATGCCAACAGTTTTACTTTTTCAGTACTATTTCCAAGCACTGCTGAAGAGAAAGAGGCCTTTGCAAATTCTGAGTCAATTAATTTCATGAAGGAAGGGAGGGAGGCATGGTGCTGAGTTTGGCAATCTGTGTAGCAGCAAAATGTTAAAAAGGGAAAGGTCACTCAAGCCCAACTCCCCTCTCCCAACTACTGTGGAAAAAAGGAGGCAGGGTTGGAAAAGTCCTTTTGGTTTTTGGAGTTTTGCCTGGACTTTGCCTGTTTTCAGTTGCCTTTATGATACAATGGGAAAGGTGGGCAAGAGAATAGGTGGAGGGAAGATTTCATTTCATTTTAGAAACCTAGGAACATGTAATTAAAATGCTAGGCATGAAGAGCACTTCACAAAATGTCCCCGCAGAACTGTGAAGCAGAAAGAGACAACGGTGAGCTGACAAACCTATATTTTAAGGGCTGCAGGACAGAAATGTCTCAAGAAGCCAGTTCTGCAGATCATCAGGCTCAATGCTCCCTGAGATAATTGGGAATTTTATTGGCACAAATACACAAGGCAGTGTGTTTGGGTCATTTCCTACTGCTTTGCTACAAGGTAGAAGGGTTGATGTGAGAAAAAGCTTGTGGATGCCTCATTGTACTGAGCAAATAGCTTGTCCCTGAGATATGGTTTTTTACACATACTGACTAGGAGCTTGTTCAATGAATTATAAGTTATAATGGAAGTGTAGCTGCAAATACAAGTGGTATTATCTGCTTAATTCCAGACTGTTCTGGAAGTGCTGGATCACCAGGGCTACTGAATTGCCTCTCCATTTTTATGTTCTCTTTAAAAAAAAAAAAAACACTTTAAAAAACCCCACAGCCTTTCCCATAGTTCTTATACATAGTCCACATATATTCAAAGGCAATGTTATCAAACTGGCTCTGGGTTATTACTTTAACACAGCTGCTTTATCATCTTCATCTTATCTTTTTTTTCCCACTGAGCCATTTAAAATAATGAAATGAACTCAACAAGAGTGGTCCTTAAAATAGCTAAACCAGATAAATGCATGCTTCGGGCATGCATTCACTGGTGGAACCAGTTGTTTGACGGGAAAGTTCATTGCATGATAGATTCTGCTAGTTTCTAGGCAGCTTAAATAGTGTTCTCTAGCTTTTGCATACCCTCACATTATTCTCCTTGTCAACATATGATCATCTGGTAGTACCGTACTGCTAGTGCTCACCATTGGGAAACTGGTGAGTTTCCACATAGAAAAAACAATGTTGTGATTAGTAGGCCATTATTCTACTAGCTGCTTTGCTCTGTCTGATCATCACCCAGCTGCAGCTGAAAAGAAAATACATATGAATTGAATTCAAGCATCTTTCAGAATTCACACAAAGTATGTTACTCCCTGGAAAAGAGTCACCATAAATCAGAACTGACTTTATGGCACATTATAATTGTTGTTGTGGTGGTGGTGGTGGTGGTGGTGGTGTTTCAAGTAGCAAAGGCTCAAGACAAGTTGTGGCAGGAATATAATGTCTCTGCAATATGCTGGCTAGAATATTGGATTGGGAGCTAGGAATTCTGGGTTCAAATCCCTCATCAGCCAAGGAAGCACATTCCATTAAATGTCTCACATTCCTTGAGAACCTTGAAAGGGTCACCATAAGAGGATCTGACTTGCCATCACATAACATTCACATTTTGAGTGAAGTCTCTGGGAAATAATCTTCATATGGAGCAGTGTGTGTATTAAAAGTAACCTCATCATTTGTTACTTCTTTGAAAAATGAGACACAGTATTATTGCATTCAAGTTTTTGATGAGACCATGTTAAGTCATACGGTGTTTATATGAGGAACATTTACTTTAAAATGATGAATTTAGAATCTTCAGTTTCCTCAAGATCTTGTCAATTCGGGGCAACAGCCCTTTCCAGTTAATAAGAAGAAATGTTCCAATTTTTGCAAGTAGTCCAAAATATTATAGTTCTTATGCAAATCCTGCAAACGTTTGCTGACAAGGTGGGTGTGAAGTTCTAAAAAGAAGCACACAGGCTTTATGTATCTCTGGCTGGCTATGGAAGACCCTGGAAAATGTACCAGCCCATTACTACTGTGATACTCCCATAAGCTTATCAGACAGTGATCGGTATCATAGGGACATGCATAATCTTCCTCCTTTCCCCCCACTTTTAATAAGTGGGGAGGCTGTTGGCACTTAGAATATTCCTGCATTGGCAGCTGTTGGATTAACACCCTCCCCAAGTATCTTCCAATTCTACTGTTATTTGATTTTTGCTTACATGGAATCATAGCTGCTCATCTTCATTTCCCTGGAATGTCTTGAGGTGAGTTTGATGGTTTCCTGGGAAATGAAATGGCAGGCTTTTGATGATTCCCAACCCATCACCGTATGGAAAATAAATAAATAAATAAATAAATAAATAAATAAATAAATAAATAAATAAATAAATAAATAAATAAAGAAAGAAAGAAAGAAAGAAAGAAAGAAAGAAAGAAAGAAAGAAAGAAAGAAAAATGACACACATAGCCATGCAATGGGTGGAGAGTGAACTTAGCAAATTCATAAATCTAAATATTTTACACAAATTAACTATCATATTAATGTCATTAAACTCTGTTTATGTGTATAGCTTGATTGGTTATGATGTAATAAAGTATTCATAATATCAGGAAATATCATATTATAGCAGATTTCTTTAAATGCTATTTTAAGATTAGATGTTCTGTCTGAGCAAAATATACAATTGCTGTCAAATTAATATTAAATAAACTTCCCTTGTTTTTTAAAATCCATTTGCTTGGGGTCAAATTTCTTCCACATAACGTAAATACACAAGTGCATTTTTTTTCATACAGTAGTTTCCATAGAGGTAGCTGAATTTTAGCAAAAGCAGCAGGGCCTTGTGACACCTTAACAATGAACCAGTTTTAATCAGCACAAGCCATGATGATGAGAAGCAGAAGTGACATACTCTGGTTTTCAGCAGATTGACCCCCAATTGTGGCCCTAGCTGTTGCATTAGAATTCTCATTGGGCTCTGGAAATATTTGACATGTAAGTTAACCTCTACCTGAGCCCTAGCTTCTAATCACCCTAATGACACTACTGTTGTTAATTTTCAATATATTGAAGTTCTGATGGGGTCAGAAAATACCCTAGAACTCACTCATTCAATGTAAGCCTTTTAGCACATAAGGATTAAAGTTATTCCAAGAAGCCTTCACCACCAGCTGTTCTGGCAGGTTGTGTGAGAACTGCAGTTCAAGGACACCAGAGTTTCCCAAGGTTGGGAACCACTGATCAGGTGATATTTCCCTCACAGGATTCTCATAGCACTTCTAAACCAAACTTGTACAATGATTGATCAGGAGATGCTCTTTATTTGGAACATGATACTCAGGTATCTTATGAACCTGTTGTTTTTGTTGTTGTTTTGTTTTAAAAATCACGTTTGGATTTCCAGAACCTGAAAAATCTCTGAGGAATACCAGTGGAATGTCTTTTCTTTCTTTAGTCCTCACAAGGTGTGCAAGGCAGAGGAATTTGAAATAAGTTGTACAATGTGTATTTAACTCCAGGCATTTTGATATGCAGGGACAAAGCACATGAAGAGAGACACAGTGCTTTAGCCACATCCTCCTCTATTGCAATTACTCTTCACTCTCCACACACAGAAGATGACTTTCTGAACAGGACAGCTTTGGCTATTTGTGGATGGCTGAGGCTGGGGAATCAAAGATTATGGAGACTTTTCTATTTAGAAAGTCAGCCTCATAAATTGCAACAGAGGGGTGTGGAGCTAAAGCCCTATTCTTCTTGATACATTTAACTACTACACATCTAAACATCTGATGAGGAGAGTTTCTTAAAATGGAAATTCTAAAGTCAAAACTACAAACAATTCCAACAAGAAAAAAAGGTGGAAGACAGCAATGAATTTTAAGAGGAATCAGTTCAGGTTTTTACACCTAGGGAAGAAAAGACCGAATACACAGTTACAAGGGGGATACCTGGCTCAGTAACAAAGGAGAAGGGTTTTGGAATTGTTGTAGATCACAAGCTGAATATATCAAGTTAACAGCTTGATATGGCTGCAAAAAAGGCAAACACTATTTTCGGATGCATTACAGTAGCACAGTGAAGCACTAGTTCCACTCTCTTTGGAAAAACTTCCTGTTAGGGCTGTACAACAATGGAACCAATTACCTCAGGAGGTTTTGAGTGCACCAACACTAGAAGCATTCAAGAGAAAATTAGACAACTGTTTGTCAGATATACAGTACTTTGATCTGGATTCCTGCATTGAGCAGCAGGTTGGACTTTGTATTTATACTTATATTCCACCCAGTTGGTGCAAGTGCTACCCTGAGCACTTTACAGAAGGTTAAATCTCAGATTTCATCTTCACAGGCAAAGCACTGAAGTGTCTGTCCATGTTTCTTCATGTGTTGCCCAGCTGCTATCCCTTGTTTATGAGCTGGAAATGCCAATGAGAAGCAAAAGGATGAATGCGATGCCATCCCA
This sequence comes from Pogona vitticeps, assembly GCF_051106095.1. Lineage (NCBI taxonomy): Eukaryota > Metazoa > Chordata > Lepidosauria > Squamata > Agamidae > Pogona > Pogona vitticeps. Next base: position 128,441,997 of record NC_135787.1, read on the forward strand.
AGGAACATTCAAGACCTGGGAGACTTCCAGCGTGAGCCAGGAGAGGATGAAGGTTTGTGAACCTTTGTGTCAACCAGGAAACATTGGACTCCTCACAAGAAACAGGAGTGGTGTTCCTGTTTTCAAATCTGTTAACAGGAATTAGAGTCTGTAGCCAAGAACAGTGTGTGCTGGCTAAATTACAAACCTATGAAGGCCAAGCAGTATATTTTTCTCCTAGGCTACTTATTTCTGAAAGAGGCCATTTGTGTCATCAGTGGTGCCTGAGGCTCAATGAGTGCTTATGAGAGATATTTTGAAGCCTAAAATTACACTTCATTAATAGCTGTTTATTAACATAGGTATGATTTTATTTCCTACAATATCTGTCATTACAAATTAGATTAAAAATGGAAATTCAGGAGTTTTAATCTATGCTTGCAAGAGCTGTGAGTGAACAAAACTGAAGTTTAATCTGTTGCCTAATAAATCCAATTGCAGAAGCACACCTAATCTCGACTGAAATAAAGGAAGCAGTATGAAGATGTACAGCTTTATTGTCCTTCCTTTTTAGGAACTAGGGGAAATTCTACATGTTCAACAATGAGCTTAGGTTTCAGCTGCATGTGTTTATTTGTAGATAAGTCTGGTAGCCACAAGCACCTAAACAGCACTAGCAGTTTTCAGAATGTAATTTGCCCAAGGCCACACAGGCTGACTTTTTCCACAGAAGCCACAGTGGGGATTTGAACTCCCAGCCCCTGGCTCCACATCCAGGTACTCTGACTTCCTATGCTATCCAGAAACCTACAGAAATTGCAACCAATACTATAAGCATAATAAACTATCAAGAAATAAGCAAAAAAAAAAAAGCAGCTGCAAGATCTGAATAAAACATCATTAAAACCACAAATGAGCAGCTGAAAGTTTATGTACAACTTAGACATGATAGTAATGACAAGGAAGGTTGCCCAAGGATGAAGCTGTTCAGCTAGGTGTGCTGTTAGAGAAAATACTCTGGGCTCATTCAGACAGGCATTGTCCTGCTGTTTGGTGTGTTGTGGGGGTGAAGTAATTTGATTGGCACTACATACAAAGTAAAGAAAAACATTTAAAATTTTAATCTAAATTGTTTAATCTAAGCTATTCATTGCATCTGTAGTGGTCTAGCACATGCAAAATTAATAATTTCACTTCCTCTGCCTCTACACAGAGGGCCAGGGAGTTGTTCAAGTGACAGTGGAAGGAGCCAAAGAGGTGCTTGAAGCCAATATGCCATTTGGACATGAAGCTCATGTCAAATGGCATATCACTCCTCCGCCCAACCTCAAGTGACTCTATTTAGACTGCACCAGTCCACACCAAAAAAGCGTAGAAGAGCCCTCTCTCTCCCCGTTTGCCTGCCACCTGACCTCTGAAGATAAAAGCAAATAGGGTTGAGCTCAAGGACTTAATCAATGGCCAGGTTTTTGGGGTCTTTATAGCAGGGCCACCTCTTCCATTGGGTAGAATGGGGCAATCTGATCACCATAGAGGCTGAGAGTCAGGGGGTAGCCAGGAATGTTGGTGCTGCATGGGCTGATTGCTATCTGCAAATATGGAGGAAGCCATTTTCCTGTGGACTGGGTTGAAGCATAACTCAGCTATCATTCTATTCAGCTCATATGTTTGGAATGGGAGGTGATGCTATTTTATTTTGGAGTTTTTGCAAACCTTGCATGCTGCCTTTAGCAGGCTTGACTAGGAGAAACCTTTCTGGGCTGGGTTGATTGTCATTGTCTCTCTGCTCAGAGCTTTCCCCCTGCTCCTTTTTTCTGTTGGAAGCAGTCAGTGATCTCTTGAAGTTCGTTACTGAAAAGCAGTCATGTTTGTCACTTTGCAGTTTGATCTGTTAAAACGTGAGTAAAGAAATGTTTTTGTTATTTCTCCTACAAATATTACAGAGTGACCTATTGAGGCTGTAAGTGGGGTGGACTAATCTGAAGAAATTGAAACTATTCTGCTCTATGAATCCCTGCACTTCTGCAAAGCCAGAGGAATTTGACTGAAAATTCAAAACTCTGCAACATTTTATACATTACCTCAGGCATCAGAATGCCAAACCTGCCCAAAAAATCACCACTAATAATAATAATAATAAATGTTTATTACGGTCATTGACCAGGAAAAGCAAGATACATTTTCAACCATACTCAGGAATGCACTTTCAGCCATACTCAGGAATGAAACAGAAGCCACTCTAGATGAATATGAAAGAACAACTAGTGAGTTATACTTCTTTATCAACAATTTAGCCCCATTGTTTTGAACTTGTGGAAGTTTTTCAACATGATTCAGATAAGGCCTCATGAATAATGCTGAAGTAATTTTCAAGCAATTCGTGTTTTAAGACTAGTCCCCCTGCTTTACTGTATTCAGACCTACTGGTGTGTCACATGAAATTCTGCACTCTCAAGGGAGCAAACTAGTAGTGGTGGACAGGAGTGAGTTGAGTCACATGTTGCTTTTCCACCAAGGAAACATGTTCCTAGAGAGGCCAAAGAGAGTACAAATTTGCATGATATTTGTACTCTCTTTGGCCTGCATGCATATAGTATGTCTAAATTTCTATGCATGCAAATTTCTATGCATGCATAGAAATTTAGACATACTATACTGTAATTTAAACAGAAATCTTATTTATCTCACCATGATGAAGAAAAACTGCAACTGTGTGATTTGTGTGCCTACGAAGTCAGCTGTCCAGATTTTAAATATTTATGGGAAGTTCATGGCTCCTGCTGTCCCTTCTTAGGATTATACATAGTTCAAACTTTTATTTGGATTGGATAGCCCACATTAAAATAGAAAAGAGAAATCCTTTCAGTTATAGAATTGCCTTGTGTAATGCAGGACACATGGATGCTCTGTGCTTATGCTTGGTCTAGGTTGGAAAGTGCTTAAGTTATGATTGTCAGAATGCCTTAATATTCTTTTAGTGGGGCCCTGAGTTTGTTTTGCTTTGAGGAGCAGAATTATTCCAATACCTAGTACAGTTCGTTTCGTTCGTTTAGTCGTTTAGTCGTGTCCGACTCTTCGTGACCCCATGGACCAGAGCACGCCAGGCCCTCCTATCTTCTACTGCCTCCCGGAGTTGTGTCAAATTCATGTTTGTTGCTTCGCAGACACTGTCCAGCCATCTCATCCTCGGTCGTCCCCTTCTCCTCTTGCCATCACACTTTCCCAACATCAGGGTCTTTTCCAGGGAGTCTTTTCTTCTCATTAGATGGCCAAAGTACTGGAGCCTCAACTTCAAGATCTGTCCTTCCAGTGAGCACTCGGGGTTGATTTCCTTTAGAATTGATAGGTTTGTTCTCCTTGCAGTCCAGGGGATTCTCAAGAGTCTCCTCCAGCACCACAATTCAAAGGCATCAATTCTTCGGTGGTCTGCTTTCTTTACCTAGTACAGTACAGTAGCTTTATCATTCCCAAGCTAGAAATCATCATCTGATGGGTGTGATTTTTGGGCAGAAGGGGAAAACATACCGGTACCTTTCTTTTTGTATTCTTTTTCTTGCATTATAGAAGAGGAAAGGGAAAATTAATATATTCATTAACAACAAAAGAAGAATACCAATATCTACAATTTTCTTCTAGAAAGAAAACATATTTATTCTGACTTTACCACTGCCATCTTTGACTTCTAAATTCATTGGAATTGTTAGTATTATGTAGCAATGTGATGTGCAGATACGCATGTATGAAGACACATGTATCCATTCATACAAATCATTGAATTATTGACTGCATTCTCTATAATTCCATATTACAATTTTCTTCTATTTTCTTCATCAGCAAGCAACAATGTCTTTGAAAAATAGCTGGAAGGAAGTGGAAAAGAAACAGATTGGCAGCATTAGCCGGGGCGCATCTGCCTTTATTATCCCTTACAGTCATGTTCTATTTATTAATCCTGTTGTCCCAGGGGATTGTGTGTGATCTCATGAAGCCTTTATTGAGAACTAGTGCTGGGTTTTCTTTTTCTTTTTTTAAAAGAACTAACATTTTGTCCCTGGGGTTTAGAGTTGGAGGTGAAGTTTTCGTGGCCCCAAATGAGGTACCAAAGATGCTCAGCAAATTTTCTCTTTCTAGCCTGAATGAGAGATGCTAAATAGGTTAGACAGTCTAGGAGGAAAGGGTCAACATTTCTGAATTACATAGAGCACTTCATCTGACAAAATCAAAAGAGTGTTGGTCAAAATAAAAGGAACAAACTGGGCGGCTAGATTTATAGTTCCAAAGGGGCTTTGTATTGAATCCCGACTCCAATTTACATGGGAGGAAGTCCCTTTCAACTGACTTGGACTGAATTATAAATAACCATGAACTGGATTCTGCTGTGATGTTTACCTTTCTCTCACATCATTTCCAAGACTAGAAACTGCTACTAGACCTGGGGGCAGTGACAGCTTATAAAGTGGGACGAGAGGGATATTATAGCCCAAAATGTTGTAATGGTGCCCTCTGTCTCTTCACATGCCATCTATGACTCATTCACATTTGTCGGAAAAGAGCCGTGACAATTCCTTTGTGTTTGGATAAGAAGTGGTTGACTAATGAAAAAAGGTGTCCCCTTGTGGAATTTTCCCTTGCAGAAGAGGTATCCTGTAGACCAGCGGTCCCCAACTTTTTTGGGACTGCGGACCAGTTGAGCCTCTGAGAAAGGTGGGGTCCCCCCGCAGGTGTGCATGCTCTCTCAGGCACATGCGCAAAGCGGTGGGGGAGCACCCGCCTACCAGCGCTGGCATGAGCGCTCCCCCACCCCTTCACGCCTGCGCATGTTCCCACTCCTTCACATGGATGCTCGGGCACATGCGTGAAGGGGTGGGGGAGTGTGCACGTTGGCTTGCAGGTGACCCTGCACATGCGTGAATGGAGGGGGAGCACTCACACCAGTGCTGGCACACACATGAGTGCAAAGCAGCTGTGGGGGGAGATCTGTCTTCATGGCCCGGTCCAGCTCAGGCCACGGACTGGCACCAGGCTGCGGACCGGGGTTTGAAAACCTCTGCTGTAGACCATCTTGATTGTTGGTGCTGTCAACATTCAAGTTGCCCTTTGCTATGTAAAGTTTATTTATTTATTTATTTATCTATCTATCTATCTATCTATCTATCTATCTATCTATCTATCTATCTATCTATCTATCTATCTATCTATCTATCTATCTATCTATCTATCTATCTATCTATTTATTTATTTATTTATTTATTTATTTATTTATTTATTTATTTATACCCCTCCTATCTAGTCGAATGACCACTTTAGGCAGTTAAACCACTGTAGTTTTAGCATCCTTTTTCTGCTGGCAATGCGGGCATGATATTGTGCAATAATATCGGGACATTTCCTGATGTTTTGAAACATGGGTACAGAAGCACAGTACCTCACATTTATAAACTGAAGGTTTTTTGGAGAACTTTTTTGGATAAAAATAGTTTCTCTCCCTATAATTTAGAAATGTATAATTTGTATTTTAAAATGTATAAGTTATAAATTGGTTTATAATGCATTTTGCACTGGATTAAAATCTCATCTATTTTTATTAAAAGCCCTGAACACAAACTGGCATCAACAACTATGTATTTGTTTTGGAACAAATGGAACATTGAAATAAACAGAGCAAATTCAATTCAGTTTCCGTTCATTCTGAAACATACAACTGTGAGTGATGAATAGGGGCCATTTTGATTATCCAGTTTGTCATCATATTTTCCTCATCTGGGACTGGGTGTTTAGCAATCTATGGAGGAGGCAGTGCAGGAAAACTGATTTTGATTACCATTCCTGGTGGTTCCCATGCCCCCCCTTTCCCAGTATCATGTTGCTATGGAATACTTCACTAAGAAAAATTGTGTCTCTCCATGAGTGGCCATAAAGAAGGGACTGAGTCTTACCAGTGCCCTGCATTGTGGCTGGAATGGTGTCCTGGTCTCCCTCATCCCTGGTATCCTCAACATGGGAGCTCCCACATGGCAGTGCTGTATGGGAGACTGGGAGCAAGAAGCCCAGCCAAGATTTTACTGGTAGGCCCTGATTGGCCAGTGCAACTGATGGGCAGGGAAGGCTGCTGGCTGGCGGACTGAGGGGTGGAGTTTTCACTCTGGTCCACTAGCACAGCATAAAAGCAAGAGGGTGCTAGCCAGGGCCTCAGTAGTGTTTGGTTGTTATTTTTACACCCCCCAACCGCCATATTGTTCTTTGCCTCAGTCATTATTTTAATCTGTCTTGGATTACTTATCAGGTCTGTTCCAAGGCAAGGTTGCATGTTGTAACTTAGTTCTGTTGTTCCTCTCACAGCTCCATTGGTTGTTTGGTGTTTTGGGATTGATTTGGGAGACGAAATACAACAGGCAGAGACCTCCCTTCTTGGTTGGTGTCGAACCCCTTCAGGGGGCCCAGAGGTCAAGGAGTGTCCTAGCTTGGGGGGGGCAGGTCCTTGGCCTTCCCCCTGGGCAGCAGGGATCCATGGAGTGGCATACATTCAGGTGGTCTCCAAGGGTCTGTCACTCCAGGTTCGTCTCCCAATACTAACAATTCTACATTGGGTGGCACTTGGGTCTCCCAATGGAACTTTATCCAATTCCAATGCTATAATCAATAACGTTGTGGCCTTTCTCCTTCCAGTTATGAGTGTGATACGTTTATTTGGGGGGTAACCAGCCCTGCTTAGTCTGGAGCAGACACTTCCTGAAACTGCCTGTCCAGTTGCCACCCCCATGGATAAAAGTCAAGTGAACAATAAAAGGAAAATAAAGAGAGTGAGAAAACCATCCAGTTAAAATTATCTTTTTTCTGATATTTTTGGACACTCCTACTCATTCTCTTCCCTTACAGTGAATTAGCATCAACATGATCACAATTTTAATGAATAAAGAACTAAATAAACGAAGCAACAATAGATATGTTGACCCACCCCCCAAATTCTGCAGTCATGATTAGGACCAAATGCAGTCTTTCATGAAATAATGAAACAAACATTTTGTGAATGTCCACAACTGTCACTCACACAGAGCTATGGAGGCATTCTTGCACATTGCTTCCATAGAATAAATATTCAGTGTGGAATAAAAAACAAACACACACACTCTCCAGGATGCCATAGGCAGATGAGCTAACCCTTGTAATCCTCTGCCATAATTGAAAATGATGAAGAGGAAGATGGGAGATGTTTAGTTGCACACTTTTTGCTTTCTAAGTTCAGAACTCTACTATTACAGTGTTGACCTGCTTGCCGACGCTAATCTGTTCCAGGAAAATCATTGTTAAGCTAAATCGTCGTCAAGCGGAAAAAACCCATTTGAATGCATTGAAAACTGGTTAATGCATTCCAATGGGGAAATACTTCATCGTCCAGCAAAGATTGCCCATAGAGAACCGCCGATCAGCTGTTTAAAATCGCTGTCTTCTGAAGCTTCTGTCCGGAAAACAGCCATTTTGCGAAGGGAGGGAAGCCATTTTGTGAAGGGAAGCCATTTTGCGGAGCTGGAAAAAACATTGTTTGCAAACAAACGGTTCGCGAAGCAGGGACCTAATCAACATAAAGTGGTTTTCCCCCAGAGGAACCATCATTTTGCAATCTCAATAGCGATCACAAAAAAGTCATCGTCAAGCGATTTTGACGTCATGTGGGGTAAGCGTCTAGCGGGGCACCATTGTATATGAAAATGCCACAAGACAATGAAAATCAGTGGACTTAAAAAGTGGACTGAGTGGGGAAATTATCTTCTAAAACAGTCATAACCATAAGTATTTTGAATATCCAATTATTCCTTTCTATACATTCTTCTAGAAGAGAACATTCTTCTAGTTTTTCTCTCCTCAGATGAAGGCATCAAGGACAGTTGAAATATTGTCTGAATCTGGAAATGTTCAGAAATAAAAAAGTGCCAGCCATTACTTTGAAGATGCAGCTGCTAAACTACAAAATATGAAGTAACAAAAGGTTAGAAAGTGGATACTGCTTTTGTAGGAGGCTTGTGCAACCCACAGCCACTATGATAGCAACCTTCTGGGGGTTCAGTAAATTTCCCAAAGGCCAAAACGGACAAAGTGGATGAGCACTGGATGGTCACCATATTTTTATTTATTATTTATTTATTTACATAACTTATATGCTGCCCACACTACCCAAAGGTCTCTGGGCGGCTTACAATATATATAAATGGAAGACTGCACTCACTTGTGTGTGGTGAGGTCACAAAATGTGCACATGTTTTGAACCAAAGGAAATGTATAGGCTCTAATCCAGTGGTATTGCATTCACATGCAGTGAGGACTCTGCCTTCTCAGTTCTTTTCTATATGGCTCACAATGATGCTCCATATGAAGAAAGAGAACCCTGATATATTCGAGGACACATTGCTTTTGGGACAAGTAATGCACGGAATATTTCTTACTTTCCCTCTTTCCAGATGATCCAAGCTATGTTTGCACAGTAACTCTTTTGGTTCTCCCTCTCCCTCCCTCCCCCCCTCTCTCTCACACACACACACATGCAAGAGAGAGAGAGAGAGAGAGAGAGAGAGAGAGAGAGAGAGAGAGAGAGAGAGAGAGTCTTGTGGCACCTTTAAAACACATAGATTAGCACCAGTCTTTGTGGATTATAGTACCTTTCTTGAAACTCATAAATTGTGATCCACAAAAGCTTGTGTTTAAATAATTGTGGTATTCTTAAACTCGTCACAAGACACTTTCATTGTGCTGAGACAGACATATATGAAAATTATTGGTCCTTATGTATATTGCATTATATTACATCTGAAGGCCCAGATGCATTGATTGCCCTAAGATCTGCTAAAAAGTAATATTAGAAGTATCAGTAGATGCCTATCAACTCTGTCGCGATCTGGATAGCACATAAGTCATTACAGGATCAGGATCAGGCTATTTATGAGGAACCATCCACCTCAGGTAGATAAGATGAGGGAGCAATTTGTTCTGTTTTCATTTAATGGGTGTTCTTTGCACTGGCTAAGCCATTATTCAAAGGGAAATATCATTATACTTCTATAACTGTCATTTTCCAAAATTTGCAGAGTCATTTATATAAACAATATGTACAAAAAAGGGAAGTTGTGCAATAATGAGTATTCTAGTGAAAATGATGTATAGAATACATTATTTAAGGAAAACTGCTTACCACCATGTGTATAAATACTAGGAGAAATGCACAAAGAAAATGTGTTGAAATTAACCAATAGATTTTTGAAAAATACAAACGTGTACAGAACCAGAACATCAGAAAATTAGAGAATGAGTGCAACCAACATAGACAGATATATCTGTGGCTATCTTTGGGCAGTATATGTTTAACAAGGATTCAAATACTTAAGTGGCTGTTATGTCAATAATCCCCTATTCCAATGTAATGTAAAATTCAGCTTTGGGTTTATTGCATACTAGAAGGAAATGTCCCACAGGCCAGACACTAGCTTTCTGATAAGTCATTGTGAGCAGAATACATTATTCTAAACAAAACTGTTTATGCAAATATTGTTTGATAATTTGAACTAATGAATCCCATGGATTAAATGGAATAGATTGAAACTGTGTTCTAACTGCAAAACAGTGGAATGAAAAGAACCAAACAAGTAGCAATATAGGAAACAGCAAAGTATGAGAACACCCACAAAGTACTTTAATTTATCTATACTTTCTTTAATTGCAATATAAGAGTCAGGCCCATTTTGTGCTGAGGGTAAATGCTAAGTCTACTACTGGAGGGGAAGCTGATTCCAACTTTCCTGCTCTCAACAATGTTTATTATTTTATAAAACAAAAAGACATACACTCAATGTGCTCCCCACCACCACGAGGACCAACAGAGATATTCAGTTTCTTTCCTTTTATGAAGCCCCATTCCCCTTCCAAAAATACATTGACTCTTGAGAAGGTACACAACCCTTCCCCTTTGTTAGTACAAAAACAATATATTCTCTCCATATATCTCTAAATATATTCTTATTTGATAGTCCTTTTCTTATTTTGATGTTACACATCAATTTATCATTAATACCTATATTCCATAATGTTTTCTCTAGCAACATTATCTCCCATGTTATGTGCATCTCTGCAGTGAGACACAGGAAAAAAAGTTAATGTTTACATTCCAATAATACGTCCAATGAGGGTGTTGAAAGAATTTGGGCCAATCCAGGTTACATTTAAAAGGCCCTTATATCTGAAATAGTGCTGTGTCACTTAGGAGAATATAAAAAAATTGTGATAAGCGGAAAATAGGGGCAAAAGTTTCTCTGCCATCCTTTCTACTGTCTAGGCCCACAGCTTTATTCGGGAGCACATTAGACTGCAGAATGGGATAACCAGGAGCATTCCCAATCATACCAAATAAACTGTAGCCTCAGTGCTGTGCCAGAAAGGAGAGGAGCAGCTCACAAAAGAAGCGGGATGCATCGCTCTTATTTAAAACACATGTGGTTCCTGGAAAATAGGAAGAAACAGGCCACACCAGAAGCGCATCAAATAGTGAGTTCCTGTATATGCTCATCTGATCACCCCGTCACATATCTTAATGTATTTTCATAATTTTATCTTTTCCATTGCTTGAGGGAGTATTGTTCTCAGTACGGAATTCAGTGTCTCATTTAGTGAAGCCATGAGTTATCTTTATTAGCAAGCATTATCAACACTGTCTTTAAGGAAAAGGGAAAAGCAGCAAACTTTAAAGGTGCCCAGGGATGATCTCCTAACAGAGAACTGCTAATTATTGCCTGATCTTCAAGGTCATGTATTTAAAAATGGTAATAAAGAAATCCATTTATTGCGTCTATAGCTGTAATCCAAGGTTCAACAAGATCCTCACACATCGGTAAGAGGAGAGGTTTTGCTCGGCTTTGCTTCTTTTTCTTACTTCCGAAATTCAGTGCAGGCCTCCCCAGGATAGAGTGTACATCTGATCTGAATAGTATTACAAAGCCCTTTCCGCTTTGTAACAATATTCTCTTTCACAGAAACACTAATAGCGAAAGAAAGGATCAATGATGCTATTAACATCATGCCTCACATAAAAAGAAGAAAAACAAGAAAAGGAAAGGCACCAGCTTGGAAACAAAGGAAAGAGGGTGACTTAAAAATTGCATTTTAAATTAAAGTTGATGTGTTTTAAGTCAAGTGACTTAAGTTTCATCAATAGAGCTAAATAAACTATGGGTGCTCTGTGTTAAAATAAACTATGTTTGTATACATGCTGGTAAGTTGTATGCTATATGAAAGTGCAGAGTTTGGAAGATTCATTTTCTTGGACTGCCAGAATCAGACATTCAGCGTGACCATGGCATGTTTAACCAGTGTTCTTCATACATCTGAAATGTGCACCTTTCAATATGTCCTGAGCATCATCCCAACACTGCTCAATTATAGATGGCTTCCACATGGCTATACATTCATTGTTTTTTAAAAGTCACTTTCCAAACTCTGGTTTCTTATCACACAGGAGAGTCTTGTTAAGTTTCACCTACCCGTGCTGAAGTTGTTGCACTAAATAGGTTGTGCTGGCTTAATATAATAATAATTGTAGACCTGCAGAGCTGGAACGGACCCTATGGGTCAGCAAGTCTAGCCGCTGTCAAGGAGGCATACTGGGGAATTGAACTCCCAACCTTTGGCTCCACAACGAGATACCTGAACCTCTGAGCTATCCAGCAATTCTAACATAAGAGTTAATATGGAATAAAATACAATAGCTGAAATCCTGTTGCACTGCATCCCATGTGCAATGGTGATGTCACCAGCAGTGGAAAATCACCAATGACAAACGACTTCCTTTGGTGATTTCAGGGTGCATGTGACTCTTATGCATTGCAAATGAATTGTGTGATTGAAATCACTTTTAATCAGCAGCCATTTGCCTGTATTAAGCGGTGATTTGATGACATCACCCACGTCAACAAGATTTCAGCAACCACATATTTATACCTCTGTTGTTTTGGTGATGCATATTTCGTTATCTTACACTACTCACCTGTGTTATCTGACTTGGCATTTTTACCAGCTCATCCTACACTGCTTTCAGATAGGGGAGAGGTGGATTGACAGTTGCTCAGAACCCTTCTTAGGAATTCCATAAAAAAACATGCAATAATTTTCTCAAAATCAATGTCAGTAAAGCTGATGTAGGTTATAGCGTAGCAGTTGCAGGGAGACAGGAAGAGAGAGAGATGTTCATCTATTTCGGCAGCAATGAGAGCAGGAACAAAGCCAAAGTGAAAGCACAGCGGAAGAAGCGTAATCCATGAAAGTTCACACCAAATAAATGTGTTGCTCTTGGAGAAGCCACTACACTTTTCTCTTTTTAAAATTTGTTTTCTTTTTTTATTTTGGCTGACTTCCCATAAAAACAGCCTTCTAAAACTTGGCCCTGTCGGGACCTTTCTCACTACAACTCCTATTCTTCATGGCCACAGCTTTGCTGGCTGGGGAAGATGGGAAGTGTGGTCCAACCCCTCTAGAAGGCACTAGGTTGGGGAAGGCTGCCTCACCCATTTGAGGTAAAAGTCACATCATGAATACAAAGTGCTCTGAATGCCTGAGAGCATGATGTGGGCGTTTTGCTGGGCCTTGTCAAGCCTGACAGGAACCGTCTCTTTTCTCCTTTGCCTTTCCCAGGCAATTTCTTGAGGCCAGGAAGCGTTTATCTATTTTCTGAAATGTCATTATTACATTTGCTTCCATTTCGACACAGCCTTCATATGAACAGAGATCACAATATTGAATGTTATTAAAATGATATTTCATATAACACTATTTTATATGAGCTTAAAAAGGGGATGAGGAAGAAGCCCTGACAGATGGTGAAATACCCATTTGAAAGGGAGCTTCAGAGCTGGTGGCTGACAGCTTATGCATCCAATTACCGATATGTCACAAGAAATATGTGGGAAAATCGTAGCAAGATGGCAGGCTTGCTAACAAAGGGTAACATTGTCTTTTTACATCTGGATCACTTAAAAAAAAATACAAAGTGTTCATCTGCTTCCCCAATTAACTCCTTACTATTGTGCTAGGAGTTTAATAAAGAGCAATTGTGAACCCAAAGCACAGCCAGAGACTCAGCAGCAAGAGGATAAGGCTGGGCCTGGTGCTGTGCATGTCCTCCTTGGACACAAAACACCCACAAATGTGTATCTGGTGATTTAGTTGAGATCAGAATACAGTTCCAGAGACTCAAATATATACATCTATTCCAGATATTTATTTGAAAAACTAATCAGCGCAGTTGGAGGGAGCGGGAGTACTGAATCCATAAATGAGCCTGGACTGGTTGGAACCCACTGAGGAGCGCTCTTTACTTCAGTGGTTCTTGAAAGATGGGATTGTTGTGTGCTACGTAGCTCCTGGTGCCCTCCCTATTTGATTGTGTTGGCTGACTTGGCTGGCCAGCTGGCCAGTTGCCTCTGTTCCTCCATCTTGGAAATTTCCCTCTCTCTTTTGCCTTTTCTCTTGATGTTTTGGGGGTTTTGGCCCTCATTTCTTTGGCTTACTTTTGATGTTGCCACCAAACAGCCTGCCTGTGCCTGTGTGTCTCCTTGTGATTTTTAAAAAAATCCCCCCTCCCCCATGATTCCTTTGGAGATTTTCCCCTTTTTTTGTGGGGAGTTTCTTGGGCTATTTTTGCTGCTGCCTGCCACTGTTTGCTGGAAACAAGAAAGAGAACAGAAAGCATCAAGTAGTGTCATGAAGTCTCATCATATTCTTGTAGTTTTGGTTGTTGAGGGAAGTGACTTTGATTTTTTTTTTTTTAAAAGAGGTTTGCCTGCTTTTCCATGTTTTGGGGAGAGATGGCCTTCCTTGCTTGGCTGGGTTTTTTTTTTTTTTATGTTATTTGGTTAATTTATTGTGTATCTTTGCTGTTAAAGGTGTTTATTCAGTTTTGATGGGCTAATTTGTTTCCTGAGTCAAGAAGGTAGACTTTGTGATTATTCCAGTGCTTGGGCGGTGTGGGCGGCTATTGTGCTTGGTTGTATTGTTGTCTGCTTTTTGACTTTATTGACTGTCTGTCGCCTTGCTTCTTTGCTTTTTTGGTGTAGATTTTTAAGGGTTCTTCAGCACATTTAGAGAGCCATGATTGGAGAAACTAGAAACAAATGACCTTATATATAGTATGTACACCACGTGCATCCCCAGACTCATGAATACAGAAAGAGGTGATGACACTTACTCACTTCTGCTGACAAGAAACATACAAACCAGCAGCATCCGAACATAATATGGCTGTAGCAAAGGTTAATTGGATAAGATTTTGTGGGTTCCCGCCTGCTGCTATGCCACTTACTTCACCCAAATCTATTCAAATGTTCACATTCAAGAGTGTGAATATAAGTAAATAACTCCAACGTTTATTGAAAAATTCTACTTCTCAGCATCAACACTTCTGTTACTCTTTTCAGCTTAAAATACAGAGAAGAAATTGTCTTAAATTATGTTTTCTTTAACATTTATTTTTCTCAAATGTGCTCCCACTGGATTTTTCCTCCTTATAGACTTCTGTTCAAAAGACTGGAGGGCAGAAGAACCTTACCAGGGATTGGAAATCTCACAACCTTGATTTTGTTGTGTTTCCCTGAATTCCACCAGCATTTCTCAGACTAACGTTTTCTTCCTGAACCTGTTTTATGCTGAGATGCAAAACATGGGTGGGAGTTGGATTCACATCGACATTGATGTGCATTTATTTACACATTTTTCCTAATGTGTGCATAGTGTGTACATACTTCACCTAAATTTCCCTAATCTTCCCACATTTGGGTATATTTGGAATTAGCTGAATTTTAGCCATTTGCATTTCAAGGTATGTACAGGACTTGATACACACTTCAATGTGTGAATTGTCAGGGTGAGGTAAGTTTCTTCTAGCAAAAAGTCTCAAGAGGTACAAAAAGGCTACTTTAATCAGGCCATCAAAATCGACAAAATTCTTCTCCCCATTCCCTTCACTTTTCTATTGCCACCTTATTTACAGTGTGAACAGTTTTTCTTATTCAATTTCACTCTACCTTTTAAAAGCAAAATCTTCCTGAAATGAATTACAATATGACAATGGCTAATAGTAGTCCTCCTGATCAAAGAGTTTTCTCCACATGAATGAAGAAAGAGGCATTTGGGTCTTTGCCTAGGTTTCCCAGTATCAGGACACCAGCTGAATTGTTATGCTTCTTTTGGGCTCCAGGTGGAGGGATAAATCCCAGGATAAATGACAACTGGAAGTGGAGGACATTTTGTATATGAAGTATCTTTAAACCCAAAGTACCCTTCTCCACCTATTCCCTATACATCAAAGGGATGAGTGTTCTTTGCAAGCATGTTTTACTCCAGGCGCTTGCCAGCCTCACTTCTGTGACATCACAAGGACACATCCTCGTTATATCACAAGGTCTCCCCTTTGTAATGTCCCAAGGACCTGCTCCCTGGTCTCAGGAGTTGGTCCTTCAACCCCGAGGAATGGGATCCTGCTGACCTGGCAGCCCTAGCTGTGCTCTTGCCTATGTCTGGCTGGAGATTTCAACATCCTTCGGGAGTACCAGTGGGGCCTTCAGGGCAAAAAGGAGTCCTGTTTTAGACCCCACCTTGATTTTAGGACGTTTGAGATTTTGCTTGACAATTCTCCATGGCCACCTTCAAACACGTAAGCATAAAGCACTGTATGTTTTTGTTGCTGCACTCTCTGCTTTAATGAGAAGTCTTTGGACAAAGTTTCCTTTCATGGGCACAGTATAATATTTGAAGTAGTAATTACTGAATGCCAGAATTAATTTTTCTCTGATAATTATTCCTCAGGCAAAGCTGACAATCCCAGGCATTTACCTCATTCATTAAAATTCAGTAACAATTTCTCCAATGGCTTTCACTCAGAGTAATGACATGCATTATTATGCATCACTAATTTCCATGAAGAACAATAAGGGACTATTTTCTTGGCATTGGCAATTATTCCCCTGAACTATCAACTCTACTCTTTCTGTGTTGCTATATTATTCAGATGGGTCGCTTAAGCAACAACATGGTGATGCATTTAAAGACTGGTTGAACTGTTTAACATTTGGGACAACATTGCTACACTGATATTCCTTACTATTTCTCCAGACTGCGATATCCATTCGGGGGAAACAACATTCAATTAAGATACCCTATGTTCTTTTAAAAAACCACAACTGTGGTTTCTATCATGATTTCTTTTCCCTTAGGATTAATTATTCTTTTTTCTATGCAGTCTTATAGGACAGACATCCAAGAGGCTACGACCTGGAAAAATGAATGGAGCATGAATGATACTGACTCATTTTGAAAGGCAGTCCATTGGTTATATTTCTGCTGTTGCAATATTATATTATATAACTTTGCAGCTTCCGGTCCATAGAAACATTGTAGCTTCTTCTCATTTGTTGATTTTGAAAGTCATGAAAATTTATTTATTTATTTATTTATTTAACTTATATGCCGCCCACACTACGTCTCTGGGCGGCTTACAGATTCATAGGTACCAACCACTTACAGTCCTGTGGACTTTCTTCTTTCTATTCTACCTATTAAAAAACACAAAAACAAAACCTACAGTAAATTATTTACTGCAATTGCAGTAGCCCTTAGGAGAATTTCATCTTAACCTTGCATTAGAAATCCATGTGCTATGGATATGACAATGCATTAAGAAAACCAAGAAATCTCTCTTCTTTTGCTTGTGTTCCATGTTTACCAGGTAAAAGAAGAAGAGAAAGGACTACTGCTTTACAGGGAAGCACATTCTGTCTTCTCCTACTTATCAGGAGACCAAGTGCTGTAGACTATGGCAAAGGCAAGTTCAAAATTCATTGTCGATATATTTTTACCATCAGTTGGGTAATGGAAAAATACCATTACAGATGTAGATTATCAAGAATGGATGACAAAATGTATAATGAGTCAGAGAAGAAAGAAAGAAAGAAAGAAAGAAAGAAAGAAAGAAAAGAAAAGAAAAGAAAAGAAAAAGATAAAAGCAAAATAAAACTAAAAATTAAAAGTAAGTAACAAGAGCTGATATAGTGTTGGAAGCGGGTTAAACCATGAGAGCTTTATACTGTATAGCAGTGGTCTCCAACCTTGGGCCTCCAGGTGTTATTGGACTACAACTCCCAGAATCCTTCACCACCACCTCTGCTGGCTAGGATTTTTGGAAATTGAAGTCCAAGAACATCTGGAGGCCCAAGGTTGGGGACCACTGCTGTATAGTGGTTCCTTTGGAAAGGCCAGTGGTGGCAAACCTTTTCAGGCTCACATGCCCAAACTGGGGGGGGGAATAGTGGATGGTGTGGTGTGGGTGGAACTGGAAGTGGCGGCGGAAGGGGGAATCCTGGCACAGAGGTGCTTCAAGACCCCACTCTGGATCCACTGCCAGCACCAGAGTGAGGGAACAGCAGCCAACACTGGAAAGAGGGAAGGCAAGATAAATTAACCAGAGACTTGTGAAGGAGGGAGCACTTTTCCCCTCTTGTTGGCTGCTGAGTTGTTTTTTAAAAATGTATTTATTTATTTCAAACAGTTACATATTGCTATGTCAGACAGAGAGTGCTCACTAGAGAAAGAGTGGGGGAGGGAGAGAGGGAAGCAAGGCTTGGGAAGGAGGGAGATACCCACATGCACAATCTACATTGACAGAGGCATTCACAAATGCTAGAATAATTCTAAATAAATCAATTTGAAATCTCAGTTAAAATAACCAGCCCTTTAGTAGAAGAGCATATACTTTGCGGCGGCGGCAGCAGCGGCAGAACCGGAAGTGGCGGCAGAAGGGGGAATCCCAGCATGGAGGTGCCTTAAGACCCCACTCCAGATCCGCTGCCAGCACCAGCTGCTCCAGATCCACCTGCTGAAGCACCAGCACTATAAGTTAAGCTAGACAAGCTTATATATGTGAAGCAAATAAATGATAGATAGATAGATAGATAGATAGATAGATAGATAGATAGATAGATAGATAGATAGATAGATAGATAGATAGATAGATAGATAGATAGATAGATAGATAGATAGATAGACAGATAGACAGACAGAGAGACAGACAGAGAGACAGACAGACAGACAGACAGACAGATAGATAGATAGATAGATAGATAGATAGATAGATAGATAGATAGATAGATAGATAGATAGATAGATAGATAGATAGATAGATAGATAGATAGATAGATAGATAGATAGATCCTATGGGTGCTGCTACTAATTGACAAGGTGCCAGGGCACTTCTTGGTGCACATTCAGCCATACAACTGAGATGTGGCCTAGCATTTTGTTAATTAGCTGCAATTAGTTGTAGCAATTAGAGGAGAGTGCAAAAAACGGTCTGAAGCTCAACATAAAAAAACCCTAAGATCATGGGCCACTGGTCCCATCACCTCTTGGCAAACAGACGGGGAAGAGATGGAGGCAGTAACAGATTTCACTTTTGGTTGTTCTGGGTTTTTCGGGCTCTTCGGCCGTGTTCTGAAGGTTGTTCTTCCTAACGTTTCGCCAGTCTCTGTGGTTGGCATCTTCAGAGGACAGCAACCTGTGCTCAGAGCACAGGTTGCTGTCCTCTGAAGATGCCAGCCACAGACACTGGTGAAACGTTAGGAAGAACAACCTTCAGAACACGGCTGAAGAGCCCAAAAAACCCAGAACAACCATTAGATCCCGGCCGTGAAAGCCTTCACGAATAGATTTCACTTTCTTGGGCTCCATGATGACTTCAGATGGTGACAGCTTCTTGGGAGGAAAGCGATGACAAATCTCGACAGCGTCTTAAAAAGCAGAGACATCACCTTGCTGACAAAGGTCCACATGGTCAAAGCTATGGTTTTTCCAGTAGTGATGTATGGAAGTGAGAGCTGGACCATAAAGAAAGCTGACCACCGAAGAATTGATGCCTTTGAATTGTGGTGCTGGAGGAGGCTCTTGAGAGTCCCCTGGACTGCAAAGAGAACAAACCTATCAATTCTAAAGGAAATCAACCCTGAGTGCTCACTGGAAGGACAGATCCTGAAGCTGAGGCTCCAGTACTTTGGCCATCTCATGAAAAGAGAAGACTCCTTGGAAAAGACCTTGATGTTGGGAAAGTGTGAAGGCAAGAGGAGAAGGGGATGACAGAGGATGAGATGGTTGGACAGTGTCATCGAAGCAACCAACATGAATTTGACCCAACTCCGGGAGGCAGTGGAAGACAGGAGCGCCTGGCGTGCTCTGGTCCATCGGGTCACGAAGAGTTGGACACGACTAAACGATTAAACAACAACAACAACAAGTTGTAGCAAGTTAAACAAACCTTATCTGGATTCTGGCTACTGTGTTTTTACTATTTCAAAATATTATTTTATTTTTTATTTATTTTATTAGATTTATACCTCACCCATCTAGACTGGGTCTACTCTGGGTGGCATATTAATGAAAACCACAATGATTTTTGCTAAGCTTTGGCTATTGCTTTTATCAGGCAATACATGGAGGGAAAGCTGTTTCTAGAACCCTTTTATACAGCAGACTAAAGGGAAATAATTTGATAAAAGAGGTATATTAAAAGACTGCAAGACAAAGATAAATAAGATGGAGAAGAAGTCCTCAGGGAAGGTTCATTAATCTGGTCTAGTCCTAGGACCTCACCAACCAAACCTCTTTTGGTTAGTGGGGCATAGACCAGGGTCTCCAAAACACATCTTGGCAGGCTCACACAGGAGGAAATGATTTTGAAGATATCCTCCGGGCTCAAACCATTTAATACATATGATTCATGAATAAACATACGCACTTAGCATTGTGCTTAGAAACAGATTAGAAACCTGTGGAGTCACTGTAGAAGTACTGTAATATGGTCAACAAAGAATGAAAAGCAACTTGACTTCTGCATTTAGTACTAGCCGTAGTTTGTCAATAGTCTTCAAGGGTTGCCTCACACGGAATGTTACAATAGTCTAATTTAAGCATAAATGCCTGAGACTACGTTCTGTTTTCCCAGAAAATAAACAAGTGGGACCAGAACTATAGACACACCCATTGGTACTCTGTTTCCCTGAAAATAAGACCTAACCTGAAAGTAAGCCCTAGTAGGATTTTTCAGGATGCTTGTAATATAAGTCCTACCCTAAAATTAAGCCCCAGTTCAGTGAAACCCCACCCTCCACCATTGTGCAGCAACCAGAAGAAGATGACTGTATTTGAATAAATGTAGATTGTTGTATATGGGGGGAAAATCCCCTGGAAATAAGCTCTAATGTATTTTTGGAGCAAAAATTAATGTAAAACCCTGTCTTATTTTCTGGGAAACATGGTATTTGTTACTGTGAAACTGTGAAACTCCTCTCCCTTCAGATATATTCTCCCACCTTTCACACTGAATAGAAGGAACACCAAAAAGTGAGCTCAGCACCTGTTTACATTAAAGAAATAGTTTGGAATTTGTGTCAGTGTAAATTTAAATCAACCTTGAGTCACCTAGCATCATGTGGTGTTTGAATCGCAGTTTGCATTCCCTTGGAACAAATGTTTAAATCCATTTAAACAGATAGATATTATTGAAAAGGTCTTTTACTTACACTGGCTGAAATACTGCTGCTTAGCACAGTTAGATATACTAGGGTAAGCCCATGGAATCAAGATGGGTTTGTTTGTTTTTTGGTGTATTGATTCCTAAGCTCCAATGTTTCAGAAGGGATTACTCTTATTGTGACTTACTATGCTAAACTAAGTTGCAACCAAGTAGGCCCACTTAAATCAATGGAATTTATGGAGAAGTCAACTCAATAAATCCCTACTGATTCTATGGGTCTTTTTCCTACTAATGCCTTACTAGGCTAAGCAACAGGATTTCAGGCACTGTTTCCATTCATTCCAGTACAGAATTTTAGGCTAGCCACTATAATTCTGGATGATGTGCCCCACTGATTGTGTAATCTGATGGTCTTCCATTCATTTCAGGAGTACAGCTCTGGAATTACTGGCTTGAGGATTGTGGAAATTATTGCATTTCCACTAATACCATTTTGCTAATGTAGAAATATGTGGGCTGGATAACTTAGTGGCTTAGGCATCCGGTTGTGGAGCCAGGCATTGGGAGTTCATTTCCCCTGTGCCTCCTTGGAGAAGAGCCAGCCTGTGTAGCCTTGGACTCGCTGTACAGTCCCAGGGTGCCCCCAGAAGAAGAAAATGATAAACTTGTGTGTTCTCTACCTAGAAACCCCTGGAACAGGTTGCTGTAAGTTGGAATCTGCTCAACAGCACACAATTGTTATTATTATTAGAAAGATGTATCTTGTCCAAGCTATTAGGAGTTGCCATGAATAAACATAAACATGACAGCCCATATTCATGAAACAGCCTAAACCCATATCTGAATTATTCAATTGTTTTCCAGGTTCTTGGTATGCTAATTGTGTGCCATAAATGTCAGGAGCAATTTATAAAATGAATACATGGTCTGTTGTGATATTGATACTAGGTTGTGTCCTGCCTGCTTGACTGTCACTTAAGAATGTGATGGTTTTGTGCCTAATGTACATGCTGCAGTCATTCTACAGTATTGATTGAATAATGTCATGCATTTCAGAAGGTACTGCCGACAAATATTGAATGGGGCAAAGAACTCAACTGAGCAAATATTTAAGTCCCTGATGATTATTCTGTTAAAAGTTGTCTTTTTCATATCTTTAAGTTTATTCTTGCTGTTTAAATCTGCTCTGGAACATCTTATATCTTTTCATCTAAGAACAAGACACAGATTAAAGCTTCTGTTTCTGCAAGGGTTATACAACTGAAATAAGAAGACTATATGCATTTATAGTGGAGGATATCACATTCATGAATTTTGGATACAAAACTCAACCCTTCTTATGCATGATAGTAATTCCCCAATTACAGATAAATGCTTGCAGCAATAGCCTTTAGATATTTATCCTAGCATCAATTAGAACTGTGATTCAGCTTGGTTTTAACAAAATCCATACAATTTGTTCATGTTCAAAATGGAAGACCTTGGGATTTTAAAAATCTCGGAGATTGATCAAATTATCCATCTAGGCCCAAGGCTTTGAGGACTCTCTTAGAAATCCCTCAGGCCTTCAGTTGTTCGTGGTGCCAGATGAATAATCTCTTTCATTTTTTTCTGAGGGGATTCCCACCCTGATATTTTTATGGCAGGGATATATAATGTGATTATCTCCATGCCAGGCATAGCTCTATCGATAGTTTGAACTAAGGGCAAATCAGGCAAATTTTATTTCTTTTCAGTGTGAAGGAGTGTCCGTTTACCAAAACACATACATATTTTCATATTTGGGACAGAGGGAATGGAACCCAGGATTTAAAAAAAAAAAGGCAAAGGTGGGAGAAGGTAGAACTGACAGACTTTTCCATCCTTAATGCATGTGGAAAAGAAATATAGAAAAACCAGTGGCCTGTTTTGTGCGAGGAGCAGGAGGGCTGGTTTTTACACATCAGTTCACTACAGCCTTTGTAGAGGGTGTGTGCATGTTTGAATTCATCACATAACATAAAGGTTGATGAGACAAAAATATACACTTCTCCCCAATCCCCCATGACATATCAATCACCAGATCTATGGGTACTGTCACCAACATGTTTGCATGTCTGTGTTATTCAGATGTTGAGCAGTGGTGAGGATTTCCCTGGCTGGTGAAGATGCCAGTGATGACATTGCTGCTGCCACCACCATGCTTCCCAGCTGCTTCCTTCCACCCACTCACTGGACAGGCTGTCTCACTCAATGGATTGTAGAGGAAGCCCTACAGAAGTTGCTTCTCATTTTACTCAGTTCTTACTGGGCATGTAGTGTAAATGAGGTCTTTTTTACCCCAGTGGGTAGGAGAGAATAAATAGAGATGACATTAGGCTGCTTACAGGTACAGTTAAAGGGAAGGTTTATTTAACTTTAAGACAAAGAACAGAGAGAAATTATAGATGTCTTCTGTTAATTCAAAAAGGATGAAACATTTTGAAGAAGAAATCAGGACAGCAACATTCTATAAAGAGAATGCTAACATTTTTTTCTCATTCCATCATGTAAAAGTCCTGGCTGAAGGAATCCAGCTATTTTTGCCAACAGGAAACAGTCTACTGTGTTCTATATGAAACTACCCAAAGAGTTCCTCTATGCCATTCCAGAAATAGGCCATTCCACATGGCAGTAGTCTATTCCATAGGCCATATATATGCAGGCCAGTTCAGTCCATATGTCCACAGGCCTTTTGCTCAGTGTACCCTTATATCTAAAAATTGAACCTGATTAATACATAATATTTAGTATGTCTTAGTAGATAAGAAAGAACAAAAGGTATGGATAGAGATGGGCACAAACCTGAAAAATGGTGATTCATGATGGCTCAGAGTTCATGGTTAACCATGAACTCATGACCCATGACTCACCACAAACCAATCTGAAAAATGAACCAGTTTGTAATTCGGTTTTCCATTTGTGACTAGTGGTGTTGGGCTATCTGCTCCTGTTGCGCCATTGCTGTTGCACCACTGCTGTTGCCTCCTCCCCAGGTGTTGTGCTCTTAGGCAGTGACTGGGGTCATTGCAGGGAAGCTGGGGCACTGCCTCTGAGCATGCACCCGCCTCCCAGCTGATAAAGCACCTGGGGGGGAGGAGCCAATGGCGGCACAGCGGCAGCACTGCAGCCGGAGCAAGTGGGCCAATGGGAAGGAAGCAGGTGGACCATCTTGGTTTGCTGAAGCATACAAAGCACCAAGGGGAGGGGGGAGGAGTCTGCTGTTTTGTTTTGCTTTGGCAAAGTAACATCCCCAAACCAGATGATGAATTGAACCATGAACCAGCCTGATTCATTGGTTTGTCTGGTTCACTGTTTGGTTCGTGCCCATCTCTACATACAGATATGAAGGTTTGGCCTAAATCTGTTAGCTATGATTTCTTTGCTGATTTCAACCCCTTCATGCTCAAGAATTCATGTTCTTCTGAGAAAGAAAAAAGGTCCTTTAAAGAAAGAACAGAATCTCACTGATGTTGGCACTTGTCTTGATTTTTTTAAAACTCACTGGGCATTCTTTGTCTTCACTGTGGCTTCTTCTAATAGAGCCATTCATAATGGTCACACTTACCTTGTATGAAATAATGAATTGTGGATGTATTATATCATTTTGTGATATTATTTTTTAAAAAATAGCATAAAGTCACCAAACATCCCCTGCCCACTCTACCATCCTCACTCTCATGGCCTTGAATCACTCATACTATTGCCTGGTTTACCTCTTCTCTTTTGCCCTTTGTATTTTCCCCACAGTACAGACCAGTGATCTAGAAACAATGCTTTCAGTTGTTTGCTCTCAATATACTTGGTGCTTTTGTTATCAGACATTCATATTTAAAATACTGCTACTTGGGTCAATGTATTTCTTTCCCAGGTGCATGATTCTCAGGCCTTTCCTTGCCATTGCTATGTTGTAATGCAAAGGTTTCAGATGGGGACAATAACAAAGCTGTGTCTCAGAGATTTTGTGAGATGTTGATCATGACAAGTGAATATTAATTGGGTGGTGAAGCATAGCTCCATAATTGCTTATGTGGACAGCAGAGATGTTCCTTCTAATTGGCCGTGAGCCTCAAAGCAATGTGAGGACTCTGTGTCCTTATTTGTTTCTAATCATGTTTTCGTTCACACACCAAAACTAGCAGTGTCTCAATGTTGAACACAAGCTGTTTAGCGGTTAGACAATTGGTGATGCAATATGGTACATGATTTTCTCCCACTCTCCAAATCCATTTGTTCTGAGAACATGATTATGATCAATGAATCTTGGCTCATTTGGACAACACCAAAATTCTTGCAAACAAACAAAACTCCTTCTGGCGACTGGCACATTTCTTCTGATCTCATCCAAGTTGAGGTATGTTTGACAGCATGTTGCTTGAAACCTTTTGCATTGTTTTCAAACCTATGCTAAGAGAAGTTTATGAAGTGCTAGAATATCATATAGACTTCCCATTCTTACTTTTTAAAATACATTCTCCTTGGTTTTTATTTCTTTCTTTAAAAAAACATTTTATGTGCTGCTTTTAACTGTAGGCATCTATTGTAACCTAATTTTGTTACACTGATTTTACTGCTTTGTGTTTTATTCTGAACTGCCTTTATATCTATATCTGTACCTGTACTGTATCTACATCTATCTAGCTATCTATGTATTTATTTATAATATTTTACCCCATCTTTCTCCATAAAAAAGGACAATACTTAAAGCTAAAAACAGTAAGTACAAATACTAAAAAGAATCAAACAAATACCAATGTAAAAGATGGTAAACAAAAACAACATCAAAAGCACATTCAAAGCAGTAAGGCACAACAATCCCTCAAAAAACTCTTTTAGGAACTGGTTAGTGGAAAAGTGGTAATAGAAACAAAGACAGAGAGGCAGATTTTTTTTCAAGCAGTCTTTTGGCTGGGAATAGGGAGGTCAGCAACATTGCATTTCCTGAGTTTTCCAAACCAAAATATGAGATGGGCCCTTGTTGAACCTGTTGTCCCTAGCCCTAACCCTAACCCTAATGACACCATAGAAGGTCCGTGTGATGTCACAGAGGCAGGGCAGGCAGGGCCTGGGAAGCAAGCAAGCACAATATTATATGCAAATAGCAGTCAGCTCTTGTCACCAACAGGGAGTAGGTGGAGATGGGTGCCCAGGCTTCAAGGACATCTCTCACACAGTAATAACATGTTCTCCACCTCCAGTGTCATCTGCCCTGGCATTTGGTGCCCCATCTAGACCTTGGGGAAAACATAGCAATTCTTATTATTCATCTGGTGCTTTGAGACCTGGCAAATCCAGGGGAAAGTTCAAGTGCCCTTTTCTTCATGCATAAAGAGAAAAGAAAGCAATCTGACCCTGAAGGATAAGACCTGGATTCCTGCACTGCCATGCTGCAACCCTTATATCTGAACGATATAGTTTGCGCACATATGTCACATCCCATCACATTAATTGAAGAAATTTAGGTCTAACTCTGGCAGCTGTTAAGGCACATGTGGCATGTTTCTGAACAATTGCTTTACCTCATCCTTTAAGAATCAGAACGTGGATCTTTTGATTCAGTGACCAATAGGGAATTTCAGTTAAAATGACAGGTAATCATTCATTTCTGACAGCCACATCTAAACAGCTAGGAACAGACAATGAACCACATCCTTCACTGTCTCTTGTACAAATGCACCCTAGTTTCAAGGCTTCTGGTTCTTAAATACCTTTTAACACCAAGGTTTTGCATCCTTTGGAACCTTGGGGCTGAAAATAATCCTTAACATTCAGGGCAAGTTAATTTCATGTCGCCCTGTCCAGCTTCTCCTTATGTTCTTTGATTTATTCACTTGTACCAAAGAGACAATTTGTGAATTCATGCCTTTTTTAGCATGAATCTGAATTTCCTTGAAGTGAATGAGTAACCAGAGCCAGTGTGTGAAGATGAAATCTAGTGCTGGTTCTAACCAAAATAAACCCATTAGAATGAATGGGATACTTGCCATCACCATTAGTTCAGTGGGTTTGTCCTAGTTGGAGTTAACACTCTGTTTCTCACACAGTATTATACAAGAATGAGGAGACTCAGATTCAAATCCTCACTCAGCCATCAAACTAGCAGGAGGGTAGTTTTGACCCACAATGACTGAAATCATGCTGCTTAGCATTGTAAGTCACAACTAAAGTAGGCCCATTTGACCTCACATAATAATTAACTCACTAGATCCTCACTGATTCAGTGCACCTACTCTAGCTGCCACTTTCTATGCTAAACAACAACATTTCAGCCAGTATTTCTGTCTAGTCCGCCTTACATGGAGGACAAACAGGTGAAGGAAAGAATAATATATACCATTGTGAGCTCCCAAGTAGAAAGATGGGGTAAATGTGCTACTGCTGGTGTGTCAGTTGAGCACTGCAGCACACTCTCAGTTTACCCAGAAGCCCTGGTCAGTTTCCCATGAGAACTAAATGTAGATATGTTCCAGGCTATTCCAAGACCCTCTGCACTGTACTGCACTTCTGTGGCAGACTAGCCAATGAGAAAAACCATAATCAGAAGCAGAAATTTTGTGTCCATTCTATCCCTTGAGATTTTGCTGTAAAATGAAATAATAGGAATTTATCAAGTACTGTAGAGGTGTAAAAATTCTCACCATTGACTACAATGCAGGAGAGAAGAGCTGTCCCAAAGTGGCAAGGCAACATCGTAAAAATTCTTTTGTCCCACTGAGAGATCTGGTCTTCAGTGCAAGACTTCTAATATTTGGGGCTGGGGTCATGGTTTTCATAATGTATGCAAACCTTGCTTTATTCTTTTATATTTGCACAAAAAAGGGTGTTCTCTTCTTTGTGAATCTAAGCTAACATACACATATACATATAGACCAAGCATGAAAGGATAGGCTGATTCATCACAAAGACATGAACATCTCATCCAATGTTACTAAGTTTACCTGGCCATGCGACAAAACAATAATGTATTTTTTCCATATTATGCATTTTACAGAAATGTGGAAAAGCCTGTCCAGAAAATGTTCAACCTCCCCAGACACCCACTCCCCCACCCTGATTTTATTGTTTTACAATGAAGCCATTTCTTCTTGGTGCTATTTATTTACTGAACAAGGGCAAATAAAGTCAGGCATTGCATTCTTAGTAGAGAATGGCATGTGTGGTATAAAATATCCTGCTTTTGTACTTGAAATAGGGGTGAGCAATGGTAGCCTTCTCGATGTTTTCGGACTGCAGCTCCAAGAATGTGAATTTCCTATGAGTCCTAAATTCTCTGAAACTAGATGCTTTCTTTTATTTTGTTTTCATTTTACTGTCGTAGTGCTATCTCTGTCCTTGATGCAGCTTGGAATTACATTAATGACATTTGTAGCTGCATCACACTATGTGGACCACATTCTAAACATGAGTCAACAATGTCTTATGATAGCAAAATGATGAATCCAGTCTGCATCAGCAGAGGTAGAGTGTCCAGATCGAGGGAAGTAATAGGACCATTCTATTCTCCTCTGATCAGATCTCATACTGGGAATACTGTGTCCAGTTCTGGGCATGGCAGATTTAAAAGGGATATTGACAAGCTGTAAGGTGTCCGGAGGATGAACACCAAGATGGAACCGTTCTACAAACTCAGCCCTTGGAGTTTGGTTTTTTTTAAGTCTACAGAAGAAGAGACTGAGAAGTGATATGACAGCCATCTACAAATACCTGAAAGACGTTCATGTGGAAGACAGAATAAGTTTCTCTTCAGTAGCTCCAGATGACGACTTGAATGAATGGGTCCTATCTCCAAGAAGAGAGGTTTTAATTAAATATTAGGAAGAACTTCCTGACAATAAGAGTTGTTTGACAGTGGAATGGGGTACCTCTGAAGTTGGTGAACTCCATGCATTGGAGGTTTCTAAACAGAGATTGGATGGCCAACTGTTAGAGATACTTTACTGTAAAGTTCTTGAGTCAGCCATGTTTGGGACTAGATGCCTCCCCAGACCTCTTGAGTTCAATTATTCTACGATTCTATGCCCATTATGATGCTGTTGGAAAGTCAGATAGGGACCCATTTGAAACTTGTGCCTTTATATTGAACATGGCTTCCTCTCAATTTTGCTATATACAATATATTCTCTTTTTAAAGAAATCATATCTGTGGAATAAGATCATAAGAAGTCCAATCAGATCAAAGGCCTATCTAAGTCCAGTATTCATTTTCTGCAATGGCCCCACCAGTTGCCCATGGGAGAAGATGAATGCAATCACACCTTCTCACTTACGTTCCCTAGCAACTGGTATTCAGAACCATTCTGAAGTACCATAAAACATCATCTTTATAGAGGTTGTCAAAGAGGTCAATGGTCCATTTACAAACTATCTATTAAATGCCTTTACTTTTGAACAGACAGGGCTTTGTTACATTTAAAACTGTTCTCTCTAATTCTCAACAGTTCAACAGGTTAAGCTTTCTCCATTGCTATTTTGGTTTAATTTCTTTAATTTGGAAATATTATAAATCTCTCAGATGATCTTCTCTTTAGAAATCCCCTCTATGAGTAACAGACCATGTTTCCTATTTATGCCTAGGCAGAAGTAAGTGCCGCTATGTTCAGTGAGACTTACTCCCAGATTGTTAGATATAGAAGTACAATCCTAGCCTGTTTATTTTGCTGCTCCTGTTGAGACCATAGGGAGAGCAGAGAGTTAAAACGAAATTCCACAATCAATTGTTGTTGTGCTGACTGTCCACTATTAACAATCACTGCACTGGCTCCCTCCAGTATAAATGGTAGTGTTACAGAAGAAGAATGAAAAGGAGAGTCCAGAGAGGGGAAAGCAGCTTGCTAGAGCAGGACGGTGCCAGCGATCTTTGTACACTGTGATTTGCAAAGAATGATGTGTTTGTCTTTCAGTTGAACATGAATCCATTGTAAGGAGACATGGGCTTCTGTCAGATGTGGTCTGGAACATGGTCTAGGGAAGAATAGATAATTGGTTTGGGTGGGGGGGAGACCTAGTTGGGATTTTGTGAAATGTTCTAATGAAGCTGATCAGCATAACCTCAAAGCATTTGCTGTATGTAAATAGTAGTGTATGGGAACTATGCAAGTGTTATTCTTCAGTTTGGTTTTTGATAGAGATTTCGCCCATATTTGCATGTTTTCTTCCCATCTGGGATGAAAAACAATATCAGATTATGCCTGAATGTGAAGGATTAGAGGACAAGAAATGATTGCATTTGAGTGTGCTAGAAAGGGTCACTTCATCAAGAGTGACCCCCCTGATAATGATCCCTCCACCACCACAGGAATTGCTTCAGCCTGGCCTCCCCACCAAAAATTGACCTTAGATTAGATTAAGCATCATTCACTCTTGAGAGACTATGGCCCTCTGAACAGACAACAGTGACTAGTGTGGTTGAGAAGGCCAATTTGAGAGTAACAATCTCCTCCACACTGATTAAAAAATACAATCTCTCCCCTGTCCAGCTCCTTGATTTTGCTGGTTTCGGGACTGCCTCTTTGCTTCGGCCTGCTGAACATGTGTTCCTTCAAATTGGGAGAGGCCTTGCTGCACTGCCTGCCTCCAGGCTGAACTCTCAGATGTCAAAGTTCCCCATCTGTTGAGACCCATTCCCAGGGCCTTCAGATCCCGCTTGCAGATATCCTTGTATCACAGTGTGGTCTCCCTCTGGGGCAATTTCCCTGCACTAATTCTCCATACAGGAGATCTTTTGGAATCCGACCATCGGCCATTCTCACAACATGCCTGAGCCAACATAGATGTCGCTGTTTCAGTAATGCATACATACTAAAAATTCCAACTCATTCTAGGACTTTGTCCTGCCAGGTGATACCAAAAATGTGTTGGAGACAACGCATATGGAACATGTTCGGGTTCCTCTACTGCTGTGCATGAAGGGTCCAGGACTCACTGCAGTACAGGAGTGTACTCAGGACAAAAGCTCTATAGACCTGGATCTTCGTATATGCCATCAGCTTCTTATTAAGCTATACTCTATTTGTGAGTCTAGAGAACATGGTAGCTGCTTTGCCAATGCGTTTATCCAGCTCGACATCTAGAGAGAGGGTGTCAGAGATCGTTGAGCCAAGGTACACAAAGTCACGAACAACCTCCAATTCTTGTGTGGAGATGGTAATAGAGGGAGGTGAGTCCACCCCCTGGCCCATGACTTGTGTTTGAAATTGACCTTCTGGTGGACAAAAGAGGGTCATCTTGGTCATGGAGCTGAGTCATTCATGATCTCATATGCGTCATGTGATTGCAAGAAAATAGCTCACACCAAACAGTGCCTCAAGCAGTCCAAAACATAAGCTATTTCTCTGTCTGAGAAAAATCTAGGAAAAGTCTGTGGGCTCCTCAGATTTGTCCCCAAGACCTAGAGTTTGAGTTTGGGTGCTCCCACGAAAAACATGACAGATCTCCAAATCCTGTAACAGCTATGCTAAATAGGTGTAGCTTGTGTTGGAAACTACATTTGATGGGCAGGAACCACCAAACCAGTGGTTTGTGCCAGTTTGGCAGACCAGGTGTTCGGCACTTCCCAGCCTTCACTCCTCCAGCAGGTGCCCACCCAGAGGCAGCACCCCAGATTCCCTCTTCCACTTCTTCTAGGCACTGTCTCTGAGTGAGCACCTGCGGAAGAGGTGGAGCTGGGAAGCACCAAATACTTGTTCAGACAAAAAAAAATGAATCGGCATGAAACATCAGCAGTTTGTGCCCATTTTATGTTCTATGTAACAGCTAAAGGCACAAGGAAATCTTAAAAGGACAGCCTTTTCATATTTTGGGGAAACTACAGTAGGTTTTCCTTTTGGGTGCTGGTATGCATGTGCAGGGTGGGGGCAAGGAAGTAATTGGCCTCTCTAGAATCCGGAATTTATTTCTGTATTTTAATGCACAGAGATTGATGCATATTCAGCTAGCCTATTCTTTCAATTAATCAGCATTTTTTTCATACATGAAACATGTAGTACCAAAAGAACATTTGTATACAGTGGTGCCTCGCTTAGTGATTGCCTCGTTTAACGATGTATTTGCTTAGCGAGGTTTTTGGAGCGATATTGCGCTCCGTTTAGCGATGTTTCCAATGGGGGAATTTTGCATAGCGATGTTCGGGACCTTGCTTCGTTTAGCGATGACAATTTAGGTCCCCTGTTTCACTTAGCGATGTTTTTGACAGTTCCATTTTCACTATTTTTAAAAGGTGTTAAATTGTTTTAAAAGGATTTAGAGTGCTTGAAATCGTTAGTGCACTTAATAAACCCTTTGTTAACTAAATTTGGCTTCGTTCTGACTCTTTTTGAATTTTTTGTGATTTTTTTTCTCCCCCATTGAAAAGGTTTCAATGCATTCCAATGGGGGAACCGCGTTTCGCTTAGCGATGTTTCCAATGGCGATTTTCGCTTAAGGACGGCAATCCGGTTTTCAATGCATCTCTATGGGAAAACACATTTCGCTTAGCGATGTTTTCCCATAGCGATGAATTTTTGGAACCAATTAAAATCATTAAGCAAGGCACCACTGTAATTCTAAAATCAAGAGAAGCTAATGTGTTCCTTTACGTTAGGTGATGTTAAAAAGAAACGGCTGGTAACATCGGG
Organism: Pogona vitticeps; assembly: GCF_051106095.1. Classification (NCBI taxonomy): domain Eukaryota; kingdom Metazoa; phylum Chordata; class Lepidosauria; order Squamata; family Agamidae; genus Pogona; species Pogona vitticeps. The sequence continues at coordinate 128,474,154 of NC_135787.1, forward strand.
AAACAATGAGATCCAGAATGCGATAGAGGTTTGTGTAGCAGATTAGGACTCAGAAGACTTGAATTCAAAATCCCTACTCAGGCATGAAAAGTTGGAGGGTGGGAGTGGTGCTGATAAAACCACTCCTTGAGCATTTCACATATCTCAAATACCCTGTTAGGGTCACCACACTTCAGAAGCAAATTGACATAATAACAACCCCATTGTGAAAAGTCAGGTAAACATTAGGCTCCTGTAGAATTCTCAACCCTGGCTAAGGATAGCCAGTTCTTTCTGTACCCTACCAAAGCCAGGCCCCACTGCCAATCTCTGCAAAATGTTTACCAATGTTTCTTTGATGAAGGAAATAATTCTAAATCATCCTGGAACATAGAGATCTTTTTCCTAATAATTTGTACAAAACTGTCAGTGGTGTGATAAGGAGGGTGATGCCAAAAAATTACTCAGTACGTTCTTAAGTACTGGATCCATCTGCTGTTGTTTTTGCCCTCTTATATATATTTTTTCTCCTAATGTCTCTCACTCCTCATAAACTTCTGTTGACATTCACAATGCCCTTGGTGTTGCACATCAATGCTGAAAAATTCTAAGGTCTGATAATTTTCTTTCCATTTCTTGGCATGTGCAGCACTAAAATGGACAAGTAAAATGGACAGGTCTATGGATGAGTAAAATTAAGAAATCCACCGTGTGTCCATTTTACAGTAAAATGGACACATTGTGCAATTTGCTATGCATGTCCCATATACTGCTTTGCCTTGTACCTGAAAACAATCCGGGCGACATCCTTGGCCATGGGGACAGGTATGTTTGAATGCTGTTTTTTAAATTTTAAATATCTTACTAAGATAATTGTTTTAAGCATACAAGGTGTCTTTTATCATATTGTTTGAATTCCTTATTCATAAACATTGGAGGGGGTATAGAAAACAAACTCAGAGCCAGTGTGGTGTAGTGGATAGCATGTAAAACCCAAGAAATCTGGGTTCACATCTCTACTTACCCATGGAAAGTCACTGGGACACATCAACAATTCTATGATTTATCCTCCAGCGCACAGCAATAGTTGCGTCGATCACTGCCTTCTGTAACAGTAGTCAAACCACAAATAACCTCTGAAGTCATGCAGGTTTATATGCTTGTACTCTATCTATCTATCTGTCTGTCTGTCTGTCTGTCTGTCTGTCTGTCTATCTATCTATCTATCTATCTATCTATCTATCTATCTATCTATCTATCTATCTATCTATCTATCTATCTATCTATCTATCTCTACCTACCTACCTACCTACCTACCTACCTACCTACCTACCTACCTACCTACCTACCTACCTACCTACCTACCTACCTACCTACCTACCTATCCACACACATACACACACACATATGCATGCATACATAGACAGAAAGGGAAAATAAAATTTACCAGACAAATCCATATACACCATGAATTTGGGAAGGCACAACTTATGCCACGAGGAGAATATGGTCCAACACTGAAATAAAGCCAGTTTATACAGAAGCATTTGCCAAATGCCAGTTCTACTTGCTTAACATCTATAAAGCAATTCTGTGAGCCAACCACTTGAGAGAGACAGGCTGGACCTCATTACTGTGGAACACTGAGAATTGTTTTACTGGAATTTAATACCAGCCAATGAAATACAAGGCCCCAACTGACTCTTTTCTGAGAACATGATAAACAAGCAAAGCCCAGCCCTTTGAAACAAGTCCCATTTATTACAAAGCACGTATACTTAGGCCTGCAGCCTGTCACAGTAGCATCCTGTGGGTTATACAAGCGTCATGATTTCAGTTTGAAGGTCAAGTTAGGGCAGTCCTGCTGTCACCAAAATATTGTTTCTATAATGTTTCTAGCCTTGGCTTTTATGCTGAATGGAATGAGGCTTCTGAAACTCTGCAAACCAGGGATAAACACAATGATTCTCCAGTGTTTCATAAATGTGACTTAAAGGAGTTCCTTCTACTCAGCAATGTTTACAATGCACCTATAGAAGAATCGTAACAGATATTCTGTGCCATATCCATAGCTATCAAAAGTCAGGTTAGGAAAAAAAGATGATTTAGTCAATTTAAATTTACTAAACCCAAATTTAGTAAATGATTGTGGCCAAAACTCTGTTGATACCATGCAACACCAACTAGAAATTGTACAAGTGGTGTGGAAAATCTTTCTGGCTGTTTCTTGTGGGCACAATTGATTGTGCACTCATTTGTGCACCCAGGCACATGACAAACAGCCAGCATTGTGTCACTCTTACACAATGCACTTTGCACCAGGATTTTGGCCCTTGTAGTAAATGTGTCCACAGGCAGATATGAACCCCATTCAGGTGTTTAGCTTCCAGGAAAAATAATATAAACACATGAAGTGGAGTGCTGCAACTCCAACCACTTCAATGTACTGTACATTTCTATCTCCTTCTACACAGAGAGAGAGACAAAAAGAAAAGCCCCCAACTCCTAAGAAAAGCAGTGTTCTGGGCTATGTGGAAAGCCTCCATGATTGGAAAAAGCTCACCTCTCCAGATTGTTTCTTGTTGCAATGATGAACAAATAACAAAACTGGGCAAAATCCTGTTGGTGTACTTACACTGGCATAAACTAGATCCAGGTGCTGTAAATACAGTAATTAGTTTAAATGAACTGAACTGAAAGACTCCTGTCCCCCTCTTTGAGATTCTGAGACTCCCTAGGGCTTCTGGGGAAGCCTGTTGGGGCCTCAGGATGAGCAAGGGAGCCTTTAGAAGTCAAATATTGTTGCTGGATCATAGCTGAAGGCCCTATCCCTACAGTGATGATCCAGTGGCAATTTCTAACTTTATATTACTGTGTATAGGTTTGCAATAACCAGAGGGCAGGCTTAATATAGTGTTTCCATAGTGTCTGTGAGGTCTCTCAGCTGCAAGTCTCATGCCAGACATTTTGAAGTGTCTGATCATGTGGAAGGAAAAAAAAAATCACACCGTTCTTGTAAACCGTAGAACGAAAGTAATTAGGTATTAGAACAGTTTCCAGTCACTAGATCAGCATAAAAACTTTTGCCAGCTTATTTCAGAGTAATTAATACCTAACACACAGCTTAAATTATTATTTGTGAGCAATGCCTACAATAATTGCTGGACAACTTGGGACTCCCCATCTATTAAAACATTTTGTGTGCTGAAGAAAATTCCATTCTCTTTATTTATTTATTTATTTATGTAACACATTATGAGCCAAACATTTTCTGCACACTATAATTAACGCAGCTTAAGAACCAATTACTTTAATATATTTTCCATGTCAGTATTTTTTCCCTGTTTTTCAATAACATGCGGAATGCCAGCATTTTAACTGGCAGAAGTGTTAGGGTGTAGGACCAGCATTCTTGCGGTACCTCCCAAAATCACACTTTAACAAAGCTGTTCAAGGCACAAGAATTCTGCTCAGACTTACAGTGTCATTTTAAAAAAAGCTTCCTGTAGCATCTGTCCGTCCGTCCGTCCATCCCATTCCTGGGCAAAGTGCTGGAGTGGGTTGTGGCTTCCCAACTCCAGGGATTCCTGGATGAGACGGATTATCTAGATCCATTTCAATCTGGCTTCAGCCCTGGTGTAATGGGATAGAGACTGCTTGGTCATCTTAGTGGAGGACCTTCACCAGGAACTGGACAGGGGGAATGTGTCCCTGTTGGTTCTTCTGGATGTCTTGATGTCTTTCGATACCATTGACTCTGGTATCCTACTGGGCTGTCTTTCTGGGACTTGGAGGAACTGTTTTACAGTGGCTCTGATCCTTCCCTGAGGGGAGAACACAGCAGATGGTGCTGGGGGACTCTTGTTCCACACCCTGGCATATGGTCTGTGGTATTCCTCAGGGTTCCGTTTTGTTCCCTATCCTATTTAACATCTACTGGGAGAGGTGGTCCGGCGTTTTGAGGTTCAGTGTCACCAGTACACTGATGACATTCAACTTTCTCTCCTTTCCATCTAAATCTACGGAAGCTGTTCTGGTTCTAAATCAGTGTCTGGTGTCAGTAATGGATTGGATGAGGGCGAATAAAATGAAACTTAACCCAGACAAGACAGAGGTGCTCTTTGTCAATTGAAAACCAGATCAAGGAATAGGGGTGCAGCCTGTGCTGGATGGGGTTACACTTCCTCTGAAAACACAGGCATGCAGCCTGGGGGAGTTCCTGGATTGATCTCTGAGCCTGGATGGCCTGGAGTGCCTTTGAACAATTCAAACTAATACACCGGCTCCGCCTGTCTCTTGTGAGATCTGATCTGGTCACAGTGACACAAGCCCTAGTCTCATCTCAGTTGGATTACTGTGACGTGCTCTACATGGGGCTGCTTTTGGAGTGTTTGGAAACTTCAAATTGTTCAGAAACTTCAAGCCACAGACTGTTAACTGGAGCTGGTTACAGGGAACATATAACTCTGTTACAGCAGCTCCACTTGCTGCCCATCTATTTCTGAGCACAAAGTGCTGGTTTTAACCTACATAGCCCTAAATGGCTAGGACTCAAGCTATTTCAAAGACCACATCTCCCTTTATGAGTCTTAAGATCATCAGGTGAGGCCATTCTCTTGGTCCCACCACCCTCACAGCTGCATTTGGTGGTGACACTTCTCTGTTGCTGCTCCCAGACTCTGGAACTTCCTCCCACAGGAAGCTAAACTGGCCTCATCCTTGCTGTCCTTCCATAAGCAGGCAAAGACCTTTCTCTTCAGGCAGGCTTTGCCTTAGTGACTCTTGATCTGAGAGGGGTTTTAAATACGCTGTTGTGCTCTGTTGTTTTAAATGTGTTTTAATATTGTTCTTAGTTACCATTTTAAGATAATACTTGTTTAATTCTTTTTAAATATTTGTACACTTGCTGGTTTTTGGTTTTAGCGTTTAAATACTGTCTAATGATGTAAGCCACCTTGGGTCCTTTTGGAGAGAAATGTGGGGTAGGTAGAAATAAACAAACAAACAAATAAATGGAATGCACATCTAGCAGGCATGTTCACCACTGGTTTAGTGGAGCCAGGGTTAATGCCCTGGAACTTCGTGAGTAGCAGAGACTACATGTATTGCTGTGGCAATTTGTTTCCATGTTGGCTGTCAAACTGTATTCTCAGCAGGAAACCAGAATTACTGAATATACTTGTTGTAGTAGCTGAAGCCCCTCCATTTTGAAACAGCCCAGCTTTTCTTCATGCATGAAAGATGGGATCTTTTACCCTCAACATTATTTCATTGCATTGGGAAGCTAGCTTCCATGGAAAGCAAAACAGGACATGTGAGACCAAAGACAAAATGCTACAGTGTGGGGTGCTATGGATCAGGATACAAACAATTCCTGCCTGTTTCCTTCCTATGACTTTCCATTCCTCACTCCAAAGTTTTGTGGTCATTGAATTCTATCCCTATTGACCTATTTTAAGTTTCCCTTTTAAGAGTGCCCCCACCCCAATTTTTTATTTCTGCAAACCTTGGGCTTCCCCTGTCATACTGACAGATCCAACATGCCTCCATTTTACCTCCATAAGCAATAATGCTTCATAATATGAAATCAGAAATAGAGAAGATGGAAGTATCTAGCTCTCAAAAAATAAGCTTTATTTTGATGAAAGCTGCTCACCCACTGAAAGTTAACTTTGCTAGTAGAAAAATTTCCCTGATTTAGTGGAAGTGCAGGTGCTTGCCATGACTTCCAGGGGCGGTCTGGAGCAATGATATGCTGGTTTCCTTAATGCCTATTCTGGATAAGTCAGTAGATAGTCTTAACAAAGGTAAACTTCTTTTTAAAAAGCGTTTTGCTTTTTTAAAAAAATCAATACAGCTTCAGGAAGAGTAAGACCTGTCTCAGTAGTCTTTTGGAGTTAGAGATGTCAATAAACACGTGAACAGTACAAAACATGTATTTTACTTAAGAAAGGCCCTCACCAACTACATCCAACCAAACATTATGGTCATGGGATAAGAGGAGATGTCCTCCTGTGAATAAGAATCTCATTAAAGAATAAAAAGTGGAGAATAGAAATTAACCTCCGGCTAATGAAGGAGATCAGTTCTCATAGTGAAAGGATTAAGGGGGGGGGAGTTGGTTTAGATTACTAGAAGAGGTAAAGAGTGAGGTGACCAAATGTCCAACAACACAAAAGCTGGTGTAGTAAAAATTAATTGCAACATCCTGTTTACTAAGGGAACATGGAAAGGAGTGAATACATCCAATACTTCTGTTGACTTGAAATTTCTGCCTGGAAAGCAGTGCATGGACAAAGTCCCATTCATTTTCTTGCATTCCTTAGTCAATTTTTGTGGGGTGACTGTTGCTCAGAAACTGCACATCTGCCACTTTACTGTGCTGTTTCCCAAGAGCAACATCTATATTAAAAAATCCAAAAAACAAACAAACAATGAATGAAGTCGCATCGTGGTGTCTAGGATGTCTTAACCAAATCGTAGACATAAATATGGAAATCATCATCAAACTTGATGAAACAGACGGAGGGTTTGGCTTCCACTTGATGAATGACCATGCCAGTCCTTTTTGAGCCATCTTCTTTGGCATATTCCACTTGTTTCCCCACTAGGCTGTCCACAACTTTGGCAGGTTCCCGCTCTGCTGGAGGTGAATCGTAGGAATCAGGCATAATGCGGAGATCACCTTCTTTATAGTCATCCAAGAGCTGGTACATGTACAAGACAGGAGCCTTCTCATATGTTATATAAAACCACGTTTTCATTATAGGTGCTCGAGCCAAGACCATTCCCTTCCATTCCTCTTTTGAGCCATCTTCTCTTTCAAACCTATGTTCCACTGCTTTGCCAATCATCCTGTCTGCCAGGTGGGCATCGCTAATTTGAGAGGCAGCAACTCTATCTGGAAGGACTTCCAGTGCTGACACTCTCTCATCTTTGTCCAGTTCTAGGCCACAGACACAATCAAACCCATCATACTTAATAAGATAGAGAGAGGGATTTACAGGGACCTGGTCTAGGACTGTGCCTTTCCACTGTGTCACAGGTCCACTTCCTTCCTTCCATCCATGCCGAATTCTGCAGCCTACCATGTTTCTTGTGGGTTCAGAAACGGGTTTGCTTGGTCCCACGTTGTTCTGGTGCTGTTTGGGGGAAGCACTCTTCTTCATCATGCTGGCAGACACACCTGCACGCCCTGCCTCAGCTCTGGATCGCTGACCTGGTGCCTTTCCAAATGGGGTCTTCCTTCAACTGTATTGTCGTTCTCCCTCAAACTGAGCAGATCCGCCTTCAGTTCCAACCGTCTGCTCCTCCCAGCGGCTCCTTCGTCGTTTCTTCCGCCGCCTCCCGCCTCCATCCAGGCTGGCCTGAGGAGAGGGGGAGAGGCGTGGCATCGACGCCAGGGCAGCAGAAGCTTCGCCGCGGCCGCCGTCGCTGGCCCGGCCAGGCCTCTCTGCTCCTCGGCGGCGCTTGCTGCGGCTCCCCTTGCCTCCCTTCAGTGAATGAAGTCATTCTGGAAAGGATTAAAAGGATCCACTGCAAAGCCTGAGCCATCAAAATTATGATTTGCCATTTGCATAGATCTTCAACGGCTGGTTGTTTGCAGCACTTTATGCTGCCTCAGTGATAAGCTTATAGTGAATTATCAGCAGAATGAAGTAGCTTTCATTGGCAGAACTCCTTCCCCCCCCCCCCCCGCAGTAATGAAGTTTAAGAAAGAGGTGTTTCTTGCTGGAAACAGCTGTGGGCTTGTTTGTTTACTTTTGGTAAAGCATCAAGGTATACTCTTGTGAAAAAATGCAGATTCTGTTTCTCTTTGTCAAGGAAAAAAAAGAGGAAAAGTAAAAGTATGAAAGTTTAAAACAGTTTGAAAAATATTGCCATATTCTTTATAAAGGAACTTCCAAGGATATCATATCTATCTCTCTGTCTCATCCATCCATCTGTTGCACTTAAAATCAATCAGCTATGATATTAACTGTCTCTGAGAAACTTTCTGAAATGTTTCTCACTATATAAAATATAATAAAAATATAAAAGTCACTATGACTTTTATATTTATACCCTGTTGGCACCATTCTAATCCCTCACTTAACACGCATTTGTTCTGGGAAATCCTGAATGAGTGGGTGATACATTTATAGTGGCTAGGAGAATTATCTGATTATACTGTAATAAGCTAGCCACCCTGCATTTATTATAATTAAAGTTCATGGCCTGGTTAGGATAATTGCCCTATGTGAAAAAATAAAGCATGGGAACTCTGGGTAAACATAAATTCCTTCAGCAACCTACAGAACTGGCCCATAAAACAACCTAAAACCTGACAAATTGGAAGCTTTGGGAAAAAAGCATAGCCCAGTTCTAAAGGATCTGCACCTCCACATAGACCAGCAGGTTAAGGTGCTAGGTAAGTTACCCCACCACCACCTTTTGTGGACTCTGCTGTTCTGAAAATCTCTTACCTTTTTGTCCCATGGAAATCTTGCCCAATCCTGAGACATCAGTAATCATAACCTTCCTTTGTTATTTTTGCTTGATCTCTATGTGCATGAATCCATATTTCTCTGAGGAGATCAAGACCTTCAAGAACTTTGTTAAAATTTAACAACATGGTTTTCTGCTCTCCTCAAACAGCAGCTCCAGTTTTTGTATCTTTCTTTGGACTTCTCATAGATTTAACACGCTTGTCTGTCCCAATTCAAAATGTCCTCTCTTTTTAGCCACAAGCTCTCTTCCATCAATTACATACACTGTCCCCAACTGCCGCTCCTATTCTTTAACTACTTCCTTGTTCAAATCTCTCGGAGAGAACCTCTGGCTAATGAAGGAGATCAGGAAACCATCTTGTGAGAGTTTGATAAATAGTGATGTTCTAACTACTAGGTGAACAGAGCCATAACTAACAATTTTGGAATCTGGGGCAAGGAACACCACCTCCAATTCTTTCCTCCCTGAGGTGGGGTGCAAAGGAGGAAGAGAATTGGTGTCTCCCCTCTCCGCAAAAGTGGATACTCTTTTTAAAAAAAGGTGGGCTTGGAAGTGTTGGTTCCTGGTGCAGGAGCCTTATGCATATTGGTTAAACTGCAGTATTGCAGTCAAGACTCTGCTCACAACCTGCATTTGATCCCAATGGATTCAGGTAGCTGGCTCAAGGCTGACTCAGCTTTCCATCATTCCAAGGTTAGTAATTTGAGGACCCACTTCACTGCTGTGTGTGTGTGTGTGTGTGGGGTTGACAGTGTGTGTCCTGTATAATTAACTTGTAAACTGCCCAGAGAGTGCTTTAAGCATTATAGGGCAATATATAAGCAACACTTTGATTCCCCACCACCAAATTCTCAACAGTCTATTCATATCTAGATGTTGATGTGCTCTTAAATTTTGGTGCCCTGGGGCAGTGGTGAAAGCTGGCAACAACGTAAAAATGATTCATTTCAAATATGGTTCTGGAGGAGAACTTTGTGGATACCATGGACTACCAAAAAGTCAAATCAGTGGGTTCTAGACCTAATCAAGCCTGAACATTCTCAGGAAGCAAAAATGACTAAACTGGTTATTGTGCTTTGAACATATCATGAAAAGACAAGATTCACTGGGAAAGACAATAATTGTGGGGAAAACTGAAAACAGTAAGGAAGCAGGAAGACTGAACATGAGGTGGATTGATTCAATAAAGGATGCCACAGTGGTTAGCTTCCAAGATCTGAGGAAGGGTGGTAACAGTAGAACCTTTTTGAGCTTGATAATTAATTGGGGTCACCATATGTTAAAAGCAAGAGAACAACAGCATCAGAGCTTGGCAATCATTAGAAATAAATTGATACCCCTAGTTCATCAAAATCCTCAACAAGTAATTTAGAACTAATCGCTATAACAATATGCCAATTATGCTTATATAGATTGTTTCTGAGTAACAACCAGTATTTCAAGTTATTTTAATTCATTACTTTGATGATGAAGGTCTTGGTCTGGTTGGGGCATTTTCAGTATGTTTGAAGGAAATTTAAAATGATTAACAAGTTTTATGAACAATTAATGCAACAAAAACTCCCCCCCTTAACGGTTTGTTATTAGGGAATTCTCCCCCCAATGATTCCATGCTGTGCAGTATGCATGCCTGTCCATGGGGGGGAAGCCCTTCCCCTTTTTGGAATTGTAAACTTGGTATTTTTTTAATATGCACCGGTCAAAACAACAGCCCATAGGAAAAATTAATAGACTTTAAGAACAATTGTGAGCCATCAAGTAAATTCTGGCTTATAGTAGCCCTTTCCAGGTAGAGAATTGACAGAGGTGCTGCGTTACCAGACTACGCCAGGGGCGTAATGGTGAAGTGAACTGCCCAGAGATTAAACCAAACAGACACTGTTGTAGTGTTGAAGATATTATTTACAACAAAGTCCATATATACAGGGTAAATACAGCTTCTCTTGGTCCTTTATACAGTCCTGGTCATACACAGTAGTTCTTCAGTTAGCAATGGTAAATTACAGTTTCCAGTAACTAAATATTGTTACCAATATAAAGAGTTCAGCATCCACGAAGTCTTCTCCTCTCACCACAGAGATAGTCTTCTCCCAGGATCTTCTCCTTGCAATGCAGCAAGTCTTCATCCAGCGATGCAGTAAATACAGTTCTCAGCAACAAGATCACCAGCAACACAATAACCACCCAAACTATCCAACAGTCCAACTACCCAAACTACCCAACAGTTTGTCTCTGCAAGCTTGGCTAGCTTTATTCTTGGTTCAACCAATCAACTTGGTTGTCACACAGCTGCCTCAATTAACTCAGCTGTGCTCCTTTGTAACATGTTGCTTCACTAAATCCTGATCCTGTAACAACTTATACACTGAATTGCAATGAACAATTCCCTAGGTTGACTTTGAGACCTGTCAATCTCCTCCAATTGTTTATAGCAATTCTGTTACATATGTATCTTACATAGTACATTGTCTTGAACATATACAGAGTTCTTTTTTTTACATTCATATACATTATATCATTCCCAACATTTCACATGCTTTGTTATGTTTGGTTGGCCCCAATACTTTTGTCAAACAATCAGCTTTATTGTTTTCTGTTCCACAGTATACCAATTCAATTAACCCATTCTCTATGCTTTGCTTTACATTTTGGTACTTGATATCTGTGTGTTTAGATCTGCTTTTTACATTTGGTGAGTTCGCCATCTGTATGGCAGCTTGATTATCTTCAAAAACCTTTATTTGATATTTTATATTCAATCCCAGATCTTGTGCCAATTGTTTATAAAATACTAGATCTGTACACAATTCAGATAATGCTGCATACTCAGATTCGGCAGAAGACAACGATATAAATTTCTGTCTAGCTGTCTTCCAGCTTATCAAACTTCCTCCCAAATGTACAGTCATTCCTGATGTTGATCTTCTGGTTGTTAAATCACTACCATAATTAGCATCGGCATAAGCAGTAATAGACAGTTCTCCCACTGGTTCTAAATTTAGCTTTTTATTTTGTGCCTCCTTTAAATACCTAAGTACTCTTTTTGCTGATTGCCAGTGTCTTACATTCGGCTTGCTCACATTCCTTGATAGCAGGTTTACAGCTATAGAGATGTCTGGCCTTGACCATCTGCTCAAATATAGTAAGCTGCCTACCAGTGATCTATATACATCAATATCACATTCTGGGCCATTCATATCTTCTTTTTCAAACTCTATGTTCATTGGAGTTGCTGCGCCTTTACAATCCTCCATTTTATATTGTTTTAGGAGTTTTAATATTTTACTCTTTTGGGCTATTTTAAATCCTTTCTTACTTCTTTCTATCTCTACTCCCAAGTAGTTACTTATTTCTCCCAAATCTCTCAATTTGTAGTGTTTCTTTAACATTTGGATTGTTACTTCAGCCTCTTTCTTATCTTTGGTGAATATGGCTAAATCGTCCACAAACACTAATATTATAGCTTGTGTCTTCTCATTTATAAATAAACAAGGGTCAGCCTTTCCTTGCACAAAACCATTGTCTTTTAAAGTTTTAGTTAAATGTTGGTTCCATTCATGGCCACTTTGTCTGAGACCATATAGACTTTTTTTTAATATCCAGCATTTGCCTTCACTTTCAATTCCTGGTGGTATTTCCATATAAATCGTGTGTTTCAGGTCAGCATATAAATAGGCTGTTTCTATATCAACATGCCTGGTCATGAGATTATGCTTGGCTGCATAGGCTAAAGCAAATCTCAATGTCTCTGGTCTTAGGGCCGGTGCAAAAACTTGATCATAGTCGTTTGAAGTTTGTGCATACCCTTTTGCCACTAACCTTGCTCTATACCTCACATCACCATTGGCATCCACCTTCCTTTTAAATACCCATCTGGAACCAATTACTTTTGATTTTCCAGGCAGTTTCACCTCCTCATATACTTTCAGTTGTTTTAATGAATTTAACTCCTTCTCCATTGCCTCTTTCCATTTTATTTGTTCCTGCTCAGGCATATTACATATGTCATTATATGTCTCTGGTTCAGCCACATTGAGACAGTAATAGGTCTCAGGCTTGTACCTGTCTGGAGTTTTTCTCTCTCTGCTAGACCTCCTAGGTAATTCTCTGTCCTCCTCTAGAGTTTCCCTCCTTTCTGAGTTGGATGGAATTTCTTTATCTGATTGCATATCTTCAGGTTCTACCTCTCTTTTTATTTCTTGCTCTGGTTGAGAGTCACTTTCATCTGCACTATCTTCACTACTTACATTCCTTTCAGACAATTTAATTATTGTTTCTGGGGGTTTACATATTTTGTCCCAGTTACTGTGCTCATTAAATGAAGCACTGCTACTTATCACAAGTTTGTTGGTATTTGGCAACCCAAACCTAAATGCTCTCCTATTTTGTTGGTATCCCAGGAAATACATCAACCTGGCTTTCTTCTCTCCCTTTCTCCTTATTTCTTTTGGGATGTGAACCCATGCAGGAGATCCAAATACATGTAAAAATTTTAAATTTGGTTTTCTCCCAGTCCAAACTGTGTAGGGTATATTGTTTATTCCACTGTGCCAAAGAATATTAATATAAAAATTCGCACAAAGTGTAGCTTCCCCCCAATATTTCTCTGATAGATTACTCCCCCTAATCATTGCCTCAGCCATATTCTGCAGAGTTTGGCCCCTTCTTTCAATAAAGGCATTCTGAGTAGGTGTATAGGGAGCGGCTCTCCTGTGAGTAATACCATTTTTCTTTAATATTGCTTGAAATTTGGCATTTGTAAACTCTGTTCCATTGTCAGTTTGTACCACCTTAACCTTTTTCCCTGTTTTACGCTCTACAAATTTGAGCCATTTTTCAAACTCTACATGTACTGCACTTTTATCTTTCATGAGATAGCAGTATCCAAACCTGGACTTTTGGTCTTGGATAGAGAGAATGTATCTGGCTCCTCCTAATGATGCACTTTTGGGTCCAATTACATCAACTGACACCAAATCTAATATATTTTTCACTTGTACATCACTATGTTTCATTATAGGAGCTTTCTTACTCTTGGCTAATTGGCAAGCTTGACAATTCACATATTCATTGCATTGCTTTAAATTAACTCCTACTGAGTTTTCAATTGTTTTTCTCAATGTTTTGTAGTTTGCATGTCCTAGCCTTTGATGCCATAAATGAATACAATCTTTGTGTATACATTTGTTTTCATAGACATTGTTAGCCTTAGTACAGTTTAGTCTATATAAATTATTTCTAGCATAGCAATTCAATTTTTCATTGTTCTTGCTAGTTATTACACATTTCTCCTCATAGAAAGTGCTAACAAACCCATTCTTTGCTAATGAACTCACAGAAAGTAAATTATGCTTCAAATTTGGAACATGTAAAACATCTATTGGTCTAGCAATATAAGGCAATTTCACTTTACCTTTTCCCAGTACCTTAGCACTAATACCATTTGCTAAGCATACTTGTTGGTTGGATACAGGTTGGTAGTTAAATATTAGCTGTTTACTCTTACACATGCTGGCAGTTGCTCCAGAGTCGACAATCCACTCTTCTCCCTGTTCAGAGTTATAAATTTCCTCAGTCAGGCTTAGTGTTTCTCTCTTGCGTCTGGTTTGTTTTTCTTTTCCTTTCTTAAATTTACAGTCTTTCATCAGATGTTTTCTTGAGCCACAGGAAAAACAGCGTTTTCCAGAATGAATGCTTGCAGCTGTGTCCCCCTCCTCCTCACTTTCTTTCAGCTTATCACGGTGATTAGTGAGTTTGGAGTCTCGGAGCTGTTTGTTATCTTTTCTCTTTTGTTCCTCTTCCAACAGTTTGCCTGTTATATTAATTACTGTTAGCTCTGCTTGAGGAAGAATTTCTAAATTGGTCACCAGCTGATCATATGACTCATCTAATGAAGACAGGATAATAAATGCTTCTTGTATTTCTGTAAATGTGATGTTCTTTTCCCTTAAATCCATCAACATTGACTTCATTGCCTCTAAATGTTGAAGCATACACCCTCCAGCTTTCAGTCTAGTTCGAAAAAGTTTTCTGGCAATTTGAATCTGGCTTCCAACGTTATCTCTTACGAAGAGTCTCCTTAAATCCTCCCATGCCTTCTTTGCTGAGTTTTGGCCTCTCAGGTGGATAAGAAGACGGTCTTCTAGAGTTAACCCAATAATAGCCAGAGCTTTTGCATTTAGTTTCTTTTTCCTCTCATTTAGGACTGCTGGGGGATTTTCTACAATGTCCCATAATGCTTCCTTTTGTAGTAACAACTGAACCTTCTGCTGCCAAGTTGCATAATTCTCCCCATTCAACTTTTTTATGCACAGTCCAGCCATAGACATTTCGTTGGCCATCTTTACCACAGACTGTAGCTCACACTACTTTGGCTCTCTCTCTGGTCAGCAGTTTCTTCAATAACTTCTTAAATTTATACCTGGATGCAGTCTGGTGCGCTGTCTGGGCCCATAACCAATTGACAGAGGTGCTGCGTTACCAGACTACGCCAGGGGCGTAATGGTGAAGTGAACTGCCCAGAGATTAAACCAAACAGACACTGTTGTAGTGTTGAAGATATTATTTACAACAAAGTCCATATATACAGGGTAAATACAGCTTCTCTTGGTCCTTTATACAGTCCTGGTCATACACAGTAGTTCTTCAGTTAGCAATGGTAAATTACAGTTTCCAGTAACTAAATATTGTTACCAATATAAAGAGTTCAGCATCCACGAAGTCTTCTCCTCTCACCACAGAGATAGTCTTCTCCCAGGATCTTCTCCTTGCAATGCAGCAAGTCTTCATCCAGCGATGCAGTAAATACAGTTCTCAGCAACAAGATCACCAGCAACACAATAACCACCCAAACTATCCAACAGTCCAACTACCCAAACTACCCAACAGTTTGTCTCTGCAAGCTTGGCTAGCTTTATTCTTGGTTCAACCAATCAACTTGGTTGTCACACAGCTGCCTCAATTAACTCAGCTGTGCTCCTTTGTAACATGTTGCTTCACTAAATCCTGATCCTGTAACAACTTATACACTGAATTGCAATGAACAATTCCCTAGGTTGACTTTGAGACCTGTCAAGAATACTCAGAAGTGGCTTACCACTCCTTTCTTCTGGGATCATCCTGAGACTGTGCAGCTTGGCCAAGGCCACAGAGGCTGACTCTACTGGCAGGAGGCATAGTGGGGAATCGAACTCCTAAACTCTGGGTTATCTAACTCACTGGTTCTTAACCTTGGGTTACTCAGGAGTTTTGGACTGCAACTCCCAGAAGCCTTCACCACCAGCTGTCCTGACTGGAGTTTCTGGGAGTTGCAGTTGAAAAGCATCCGAGTAACAAAGGTTAAGAACCACAACCAGCTAATGGATATTGCCCTCCCAGAATTATTTCTGCAGATGTCCTTGACTATGCTGTTCAATATCAGTTTGTGCATGAGATGTTTATTTTTAAGCCCTTCTCTTGCTTGGTCACTAGAAGAAACAGAACGCTGGATGAGACAAGCCTTTGGTCTGATCTCTGAAGGGACCTTCCTATATTCATACGTGTATTTCAAAGATACAGTACATGAGAAATCCAACACAGAGACTGAAGCACCAGCCTGTTTTCACGCATTCTTATTTTTTTTTCCAAGTTTTTGGTAGTTCTTAATCTCTCTTTCCTAACCCCAATGCTAGGAAGCTTTTAAAAACTGACAGTTGAGGAGCCCATGGATATGGTTAAGGTATAATCATCTCCTTGTACTGAAAACAGCTGTGTCATTTTCCAGCACTGTACTATATATTAACTTTTTATTTCTTTCCAGAACAGAAAGCACTCAGAGCTGGGGGGGGGGGGAATATGCATGATGGTTTGAACAACCATTTTCCAAACTATGTTCACTGACTTTAATTTTCAAGCAGTGTGATAAATATTCGGCATTAATGTTTTAAGTTTCACAGCACAGAACTTCCATGATTGGTTTAAGCCCCATTCTGCCTTGCACAGTGCCTACGTAGAATAAAATGCAAAGGTAAATGGACTGTTATGAACTAATCTAGTGCATTATAATTGTGTTTCAGCACTCCGCACTAATTTTACTGCTTTCTTCAGCTTGACCTTTTGCAAGATAGTGTATGATACTTGAAATCTAGACTAACCTATTTTATAATGGGCTGCATTTCATTTGCATTCATCACAGCTTTACAAAACTCTGGACACTAGATAGGAAGAACAGTATGTGAGAAGAATGCAAGCAAGGGTATTTTCCACTTATTATAACTCAATTACCTGCCACCTGCCAGGCTCATGGTGGGAAGGGAACTTTGTTAACATGACCCAGGCCAGGAGCTGATATAGTTGGAACTGACAAGTACTACCAGGCCTAACTCAGGCTCTGGCTTCAGCTGATTCAAGCTGAATTCAATGGGGCTCATCAATTTCATCCAGGTCATCTTATTCCCAAGTAGCACTGAAGCTTAATGCTCAGCAAGTTTCCTTCATTAATCTGAAATACAGACATACTAGAAAAAGACAAGATGTTCCATCAAAGCCCATTTGGTGCCTTGACTTCCAGATCAAGGTGAGTTGCAATGCAACTCCGGGACTGCTGTGAGGTCTAATCCTGGAGTCGCAGTCCCAGAGCCACAATGCAAATCTCCAGGCAGGCCTTACCATAAAGCAACATGAGGCAGCTGCCTCAGGTGGCAAACGCGGAGGGCGGCAGTGGAAGTAGCAATCAGCTGGCTGTTCTTCCTGCTCACTTGTTCAGTCTGCCACTTTTGCAGATGGAGAGAGAGATCCACCCACGAAAAGGGAAGATCTGTCTATAGAGCTTTTGCTAGGCTGATGCCAAGAGCATGCCACCAGTCTTGTTAATATTGTTCCACCAGTTGTAAAGGCATAACTGGGGCATCCTGAAGAACACCGGGTGAGGTTGGATAGCCACGAAACTCCCTCCTTCGTTGTCCCTTACTTTGAATATAAAAGAAACAACAACAGCAGTGAAGTTTATTTGGTTACTTTGCCTTCCAATGACAAGAGAAAACAAACAGAAGGAAATGCAAGTGGCAACCAAAAGGGAACCGGCCATGCTTTCTCCTAATTTGTTTTTGCCAGCTAACTTTTCACCACCATCACAGATATTCTTTTCTCCAAACCATAGGATTGCTGTGTTACTCTCCCTGCTTTCAAGGGCCTAGGCAGCTTCATCATATACTCAAGGTAGATCCCAGCTATATTTTCTAGGACTTATTCCTAGGATTTTTTCCCTTAGAAATAGATTTCCTAGGGTTTTTTTTTCCAGTGCCATAAGCAGTGACATCATATACTCTGGGTAGATTCCAATTGTATTTCTTAAGATTTAAGAACTCCCAGAAGTACAAGCTGGATTTCGAAGGGGCAGAGGAACTAGAGACCAAATTGCTAACATGCGCTGGATTATGGAGAAAGCCAGAGTGTTCCAGAAAAACATCTACATCAGCTTCATTGACTATAGAAAAGCCTTTGACTGTGCGGACCACAGCAAACTATGGCAAGTCCTTAAAGAAATTGGAGTGCCTGATCACCTTATCTACCTTTTGAGAAATCTCTATGTGGGACAGGAAGAAACAGTTAGAACAGGATATGGAACAACTGATTGGCTCAAAATTGGGAAAGGAGTATGACAAGGCTGTATATTGTCCCCCCGCTTATTTAACTTATATGCAATATACATCATGCGAAAGGCCAGAATGGAGGAATCCCAAACCGAAATTAAGATTGCCGGAAGAAATATCAAGAACCTCAGATATGCAGATGATACCACTCTGATGGCACAAAGTGAGGAGGAATTAAAGCACCTCTTAATGAGGGTGAAAGAGGAGAGTGCAAAAAACGGTCTGAAGCTCAACATAAAACAACAAACAAACTAAGATCACAGCCACTGGCCCCATCATCTCCTGCAAACAGAAGGGGAAGATATAGAGGTGGTAACAGATTTTACTTTCTTGGGCTCCATGATCACTGCAGATGGTGACAGCAGCCACGAAATTAAAAGACGCCTGCTTCTTGGGAGGAAAGCAATGACAAACCTAGACATCAAGGAGAACAAACCTATCTGTTCTGAAACCTAAAGGACAGATCCTGAAGCTGAGGCTCCAACACTTTGGCCATCTCATGAGAAGAGAAGACTCCCTGGAAAAGATCCTGATGTTGGGAAAGTGTGAAGGCAAGAGGAGAACGGGACAACAGAGGATGAGATGGCTGGATAGTGTCATCGAAGCTACCAACATGAATTTGACCCAACTCCGGGAGGCAGTGGAAGACAGGAGGGCCTGGCGTGCTCTGGTCCATGGGGTCATGACGAAACAACTAAACAACAACAAAAACAGTCTTAGGATGGAATCCTAAGTAGCCAAGATGGCTGAGTGAACTGACAATAAACAAGCTGAGACTGTGCTGGATCAAGGCTCTTCCAGTGTAGGGATGGTGGAAATGACTTAGAAATGCCCTTATCCTGCCCTAACTTTGTGCCAACACAGAAGCTATGAGTTAATGTTGAACGGGTTTGGATCTGACATAACTCAGCTTCTCCCTCCCACAGTTCTCCTTCTCTGCCCCCTTTCCATCTCTTCTCTCCCCCTTCCCAACTTATGTCCATCAGGACAAGAGCTGTGTTTCAGAAGCCCCAGATGTGGCAGCATACGAGGGTTGTGCTAGCCCAAGGGTGGTGGTGCTCACACAAGAGTCATTTGCACATTCGAAACCCATCAAAGCCAGCATAGCTTTGAGGCTGGATTGCACTGCCAGTCAGAATCTCATTCAAGGTTTTGTTGTTGTTGTTGTTGTTCTGGAGCTGTTGTGTAAAAAGTCTGCTGAATGGACAAGGTGACCGTTTCTATGAAAAATAAGAGGATGTATGTGAAAAGCAGGAGCTGTGAGTGCCTGGAATCATAAGAAACCATTTTTCATTGTTCATCTTTTTGTCTAGACAAACAAAACAATGGAATTTCCAAAGGCAGCAGAAAGAAACAAATTTTATCCACAGACTGTATTAGTTTATCAGCATTATCTGACATTTCTTTTAAAAAATAAGCCACTCACTTGAGTAAGCATGCCTGGTATCACTATAGATCACTCTAAGAGCTCTTACCAAGGTTGTTCACTCCCCTTTTAAAAAAACAAAAAACAAAACCCAAAACATATTCTATAACAATGGGCTTATATTAAAATTTCCCTGCTTGTTCTCTTTCAGCTAAAGCATAAACCTTGAAGGTTTAAAGTTAAAAGTTCTAATTTCTAATTGATATATAGCTTTAAATTCCTTGAGTTAAAAATCAAAAGCAGGGAAATAGCACTCCATCTGAGAAAAGCTAGAGTGGCACACGACAGATATATTTCTAGGAACGATGCACAGCATATAACATACATTAGGATGTTCAGAAATATCTATCGTCTCTCCCTTCCTCCCTCATAATCTGCTCTGGAAAGATTAACTTGGCTTCTGCTTTCTCCACACATGTTGTTTCTTACTCTAACCTTATTTTCCAGGTGATTAATTCTATTCCAGATTATTCCCCTGACTTTGGTGTTTTCAGCTGGAATAGGGACTGTTATCTTGATGGCTCTGAATTAGGAAGGGAAGTAGCCAAACTGCCTCCCTTGCACACTCCCCACTAGATTATTAACCTCGGGTATTACTTGATAATTCACATTTTAGACCCAGTAAAATGTAAAAAAAGAAAGAAAGCAAAGGAAAGAACAACATACCAAATGGCTGAAATAATGATCTCCCTGATTACCTATTTGTCACAATTGATATTGTACATATTTGTCACCAATTTTACCACATCTACCTCAACACAGGTCCAAAGTGCACTGTGATGAATAGAGATCACAGTGCACTTTGGACCTGTGTTGACGTAGATGTGGTAAAATGGGTGACATTTTAATCATCCTATAGAACACCTGACATGAGTTTTTTCCAAACCCGATGCAAGGAATGGACAATATTTATTTATTTATTTATTTATTTATTTATTTATTTATTTATTTATTTATTTATTTATTTATTTATTTATTTATTTATTTATTTAAAAAAGACAAGAATAATATTGAAAGGGTAAATAAAATCAGTATTAAAACACATTTAGAACAACAGAGCACAACAATCCATTTAAAACCCCTCTCAGACAATGTAAGGTCTTCCTGTTTTGGGGCTGCAATAATCACCACTCCTAGCCAATGTAACCAAATGTGAGGTGTGATGGAAGTTGCAATCCACCAACAAGTGGAGGACCACACATTGCCAATTCCTTGATGCTGGGGCTTGTGGAAGGCTCATCTTCAGGTCATGGGTTTTCCTCACCCCCTCAGGCCCTGCACTCTAGCTTGCAATACAAGAAGGCTCATATGTCACCGTGCCAGCTCTCCACTGCCTGCCTTGCTCCAAATGGTACGATGGAGCAATGTGCATGTAGCCACTGTCATTCTCTCTCAAGTCCCCTCCCTCTGCTCTTGGCCTTTTCATGCATCAATATCATGAAAGCACAACTCAGGTACACACTTAACCTCTACAATGAACTAGCGAGCCCTGGTGGTACATGACAATGGGTGGTGATGAGGAGCCACTTCATCCACAACAATCAAGCTGTTTCCTCCTATAATGCTGCTTGCCCTGGAATTTGTCTCCCCTTCTGGAGATTGTGGAAAGCACAGCAATTTCCTGTGACTTCAGCCAGAGTTGGAAATTATGTCTGACTGAGATACCGTATCTAACTATTACCTTAGTTGAGTCATCACTGTCATCACTGTGTTGTTTGCAAGTGAAATTTTGAGATGGACACTAGCTCTCTTCTTTCTACTGAGGCTTCTCTAGCCATGGATCTCCTCCCAATCCATTCCCAGGGCTGATCTTTAAGAGACCCAATACTAATACAGTATAGAATATTCAGTATCATAGTTCTATTCCTGGGCTAAAACAAAGGTCACTTTTCAGTTTCTTTCTTTACGTGTCCATTTAAAAATGGTTAGGCTTTAGTTGTACAGGATTGCCAGTTTGCCAAATACAGTAGTTGAGGTTTGGTTAGATAGGCGTAACTCAATCTGAGGAGTAAGTTTATCTACTTCCTTCTTTGAATCCTGTCACATGTTATGTTTTTGTTTTCCTATGAAAGTGGTGACCTTGGAAGTGTAAATGACACTCAATTGCAGGGCACTTATTTTGTTTGGATGGTCTCATCAGCCAATTCCTGTCATCCCGAACATTTTGTACCTCATAACTTCATTCTGGCAGAAAAAAACCCTCTGTTATCTTTATGATTTTGTGATTTCTTTTGTGTACTTCTGAATGTTGACTTGGCAACAGGCCTAGCAAGAGAGGCCTGTGACTGCCCTGATCAAATTCAAAATGCTCCTCCAAAACCCTACCAGAGACAGGCACAGTGATTCCTTTGGGCCTTTTCCTGGTACACTACAGATGCAAGGACCAGAGATGGAACCAACTATGTATACCTCTATTTTTCAGTAACCAAGAGGCTCCAAATGATCTCAGTAATACATGGATTCAGCTTCACTCAGCTCGCTCATAACCATTTCTCAGAAGCTTTTGCTATTCGATGAAATAAAATGTAAACATGCAAAATGCAGGTTGGATGCAGAGCTATAGAGCAAATTGTAAATACAGTGGTGGCAAACTTGGAATTTATTTATTTAAAATATTTTTACCCTGTCTTTCCCCAAAAAAGACAGTTTTAAGCAGTTTGCATCATTAAAAAACACAATATAAAAAGCTAAAAACAGTAAATTATTCAAATATATAAAAAGAATTAATAACTACATAAAATGTTGGGTAAACCACTGATGGAATCACCAATTGACCTCCTATTTCTGCTCATAACAATTCCTAATAGCAGGGTTACCAAAAAAAAAAAAAAAAAAGAATAAGGAATTTATTGGAACCTTTCCAATGGTTAACATGCCACTATAAGTATCATTACTCTGATTGTGCCAGTATTTTATAACATTGCATATTACTGACACTGTGTATTGCAACTGTCTTCAAATCAGAAAACAAAAACAGGGTAATATAATAATATAATTTATTGTCATTGTAAGTATATACACAGTATACCTACGTATACAATGAAATTCTGGTTCCCTTCAGTCTTTGTATTGCATCTTATAAATTTTGACAAAATCTGAAAGGGAAACTCACACAACATTTCCCTTGCCATTTAGGATTGATTAAAGGGCGGAATAAAACCAGAAAGTTTTCTACTATCTAAATATCCTTTTAAAATATCCATTGAAATGAAGGTTCAAAAGTATCAATAAAATGTTACTTGTTACAATAAAACTCGTCATCAAAAAAATGTTACTCATTAAGCCTTCGAGAATACATTAATTGTTACATGTTAAAAATAACATTATGACTGTTTGTTACATTGATTTTAGTGCAATGTTCTAACTACTTATAGCAGTAGCTACTTCCACACTGGGCCACCACAAATCACACCAAATTATTTATTTTCATTTTCCAGATAATTCAGCTTCTTATATCATAATCCTAGACACTTTCACTTTGAAGCAAATCTCACTGTGTTCATTACAGCTTATTCTCTCATGTAAATTTAGGACTGGTGTCTAGCTGATTCACCTTTTCTATAAGTAAAATACTTTTTGTCAATAAAACACTTTCCTGCTGACATTCCCTATGAGTCTACAAAATGGAAGTTCTTACTTCAGCATGACATTGGCTAGCATTTTTCAGGGTAATAAGCCATGCACTAATTTCCCCTGCCACCTATGATCCCCTGCCAGAGAAACAGGCTTACCAATGTTTATTCATTCTGTGAAAGACAGCAAGGAATTGACTGTTTTGACCTTTTTATTCATTCTATAGTCTGACTGACTTGTATCTTCTCTCCTTCCAGCCTTGGCAGCTAGCTGAAAGACCTGGAAGATGCAGCCAATTGGATCGGTGAATTTTGAAAAGGTGAAGGCTGCGGAGCTTAGCTTACATTTCCTCTGGTAAGGTCAGGATACAAATTCAGGTGACTATATATTTGACAAAGGTGACAGGAAGAGATGCAGCAACGTCAAAAGGATGAAGTCATCCCCTTAACATCATAAAGACACTGTATTTGTCCAAATAGATGGCATGCTTATTATGTAATAATCTTTTATCTTCATTTCTTATCACACACCATCATTCGACTTCTTGGCAAAGCCATTTTGGATAGAATATCAAAGATGCACAGTCTTTAGATAACCTCAGTAACATATAATATGCTGCATTAAAATGAACGACCATGGAATTCCTACACCACTCCTCTTCTTTAAGTAAATATTGTGTGTGTTCTGTGTTGTCAAGTCAGAACTGACTTATAGCGACCTTAACAGGGATTTCAAGGTTAGCTATTTAAGTTCCAGTCCCCCAGTGAGTTTCCATGGCCAAGCAGGAATTCAAACCCTGTTCTCCAGAGTCCTAGTTCATCACTATAGCCACTACACCACACTAGGAATCCACTTTGAGTAAATACACATGTTTGATTATTAACTGTCTTGGTTGGCTACAAACAGTCAATTTCTAACTTAATACTATTTAATTCTGTGAGGAAAAAATAAAGAATATCAATCTCCCTGCTTCCGTGTCACAACACCTAAAAGTCACCTTGTCTTGCTGAGCTCAGTTTCTCCATGTCTTCTTCTAGACAACGATATGATATCTTCCTTCACACTGCAGAAACAAGGATGGTACAGCCTGATCTTGTGACTTCAGGGCTGTTCTGAGGATTTCCCAACCAGTTAAAAAAACAACACAACAATCCTAAAAATGCAAAATGTCACCTCTCAAAGCTTCTAGGAAGTATGATTTTTGGATGAAACAAGGTGTGCTCTCATGCCCTCTTTTAGATGCCAAACTATTTCCCTGGAACCCTGGATATGTGATTAGCGGTGGTGCTGGGAGAGGAAACTGGGGTCCTTTCCTCCTTCAGTCCCTTCATGGCTACCCACATTTGCCATTGCTTGTGATGCCTGTTTGATATTTATTTAGTAGTGTTTTGCTTCACCCATTCTCTAAGGTACATGGGTGGTGAAAAAGATGTCCATCATCCCTCAACAATTTTATCTTTTCAGCCCTCTTATGAGATAGGTTAGGCTGCCAGAGTGACTGGTGCTGCCTCAGTCAGTGAGCTTCACACCTAAAGGGGATTTGAACCTGATTCTTCCAGGTCTAACCTTAGCAGTCTAAATCAAGCCTTTGCTGTTGAAGGTTGAACTGAAGAGATGAGATTTCTTCTTGTAGCTTTGCTAGGAGCCTTGTACCTGTTGTGACACCGTTGTAGCCTCAGTTCTGTCTGTTAATGAATTGAAGTCTGAGACCTGCATGAGTGAGAATTTTTTGTATTTTGTTTTCCATAATAATTCACAAGAATCCACACATTTCTCCATACTGGGGTTAGAAATGTGTGAATTTAGTAAATTATTATAGAACTTGAACTAGAACAAAACAAAACAAAACAAAGAATGCTGAGAAAGTGAAACAGACAATCCATCTAACCAGGCTCCTGGCTTCATCACTCAGGTCCAGAGATGGGAACAGCAAAGTTTGTTTCCAGGCTAAACAGCTGATCTATGGTTTGGCACCTCACCCCCTCCAGCAGGTGCCCATTAGGTGGCAGCCCCTGGAAGAGATGGGGCATGGCGCTGCTGCTGAGTGGGCACCCACTAGAGGGGGTGGGGTGCCATACTATGGATTAGTTCTTCTGCCAAAAAATGAACTGCAGTGAATCACTGCAACTGGGAGAGAATGACATTTTATTTTATTTTTGAAAAATTTACAAAAAATTACAAATGTCCCCCAGTTCAAGATGAAAAAAACTTGAGATTTGAAAAACACACCTGAAGTAGGTGGTGAAACTGAGAAATCTATCTACCTCTACAGGCAGTTGATCAGTTAAAGTCTGAATGGCAATATGTCTTAACATTTAGAATCTAAGTCATACATTTGGTGTTCCCTGATGTGATTAATGCTGTGTCTAAAATAGTCTAAAAAATAATGCTATGGACTGCTGTGGTATACATTCATGAAGTGAAGGAAATTCTGACAGTTGCAAAGCTGGAGATGATTTACCTCTGTGGCCAGTTTGGTCAGGACTCCTTCTGCACATATATTTTAACAGTAATTGACAGAGACTATAATGCAGTGACCTTGACTAGGTTGCCTTGCACAGGGAAAATGCCCTGTAGCCATCTCAGCTTAAATCACTCTGTGTGCTGCTGTAGCTCTCTATATGGTACCTAGACAAGTCCATAAACTATATTAAAAGTACCTCTAGCCCTTCAGATCAAAAGGTTATGGCTGCAACCCCTGGCATCAGATTGACATGTGGTTAGTAAAGTGTGGGAAGCTGTGATAGAATGATGCACATAAGGAGCCCATATGTCAAAACTGCAAGATGCTAAATGCCATTGACATGGAGAGACAAAGATAGAAATCTATGGTTGGGGGAGAGAAGGAGAAGTAAGAGCAAGATGAAAATGCATGAAACATGAGGCTCATTAGACCAGACAGGGTTTTGGCAAGGGCAATGCTGGAGCCAAAGGTTACTTTTAAAGGCTGGATCATATAGATCTGATAGAAACTGTGAGGTTTGGAAAGGCATAACATGACCCTGGGACTGAGACTCATATTGACCCTATGCCTGTGTGATAAAAAAAAAAAATCCCTGAGGGGTCTAGAAAGAAAAAAATAGAACAAACAATATACTACCAAACCAACATCAAGTTGCAGAACAGGTATGAAGGCGTGGCCTTCCAGATGCTGCCGCCTCATAGAATCATAGAATAATTGACTGGGGAGGGGTGTATAATGGAACTGAGTCCCCTGCTCAAGGCAGGAATCCAAATCAAACAGATCTAATGGATGGTTGTCCAGTTTTCTTTTGAATGCCTCCAGCATTTGAGTGTTCACCACCTCCTGAAGTAATTTGTTCAATTGTCATACTGCTCTAATGGATAAGAGGGTTTTCCTGATATTCAGCCAAAATCTGGCTTCCTGTAGCTTGAGCCCATTATTATGTGTCCTGCAGTCTGGAATGATCAAGAACAGATCCTGCCCCTCTTCTGTATACTCAAATACTTTTCAAGTATTTGAAAAGTGCTATCATATCTCTCAGCCTTCTTTTCTCAAGGCTACCACCAGGGGAGATGCTGTTCATCAAATCAGGAGGTCAAAATCTCCTCCATCAATTTATAAACTAGTAGGAATGAGTGTTGCCTTTGGGCAAATGTAGAAATAATGAAAATATTTCAAATATTCAAAAATATTTATGAATGTCCAGGGTGACTATGGGGCGCAGCAAGCAGCTCTTTGTGGTCCACTGAATAAAGCAACATCTACACAAAGCATTCATGTTCAAACTGGCAAGGACAAAAAGAAAAGAAAGCTGGGCAGACAGAAAGTGTAGTGATAGAACTGGAAGGCCTCTTCACACTATTTTCTCTTTCCACCCCCACCCTTGCTACAAACCTACTTACCGTGCTGATGGACAGAGGAAGGGATCAAAAATAATGGAGAATGAGGTAAAATTTCCAGGTTGTGTAACAGAAGAGCAGGCTGTGTCCTTTTAAGGTCCTTTGTCCTTTTAATCAAAGAGGACCACGACCACTCTCCTTTTAAGGTTCCTTATTCAGTCCATTCGTTGTGGCTGCCTTAGGAAGCTGCTTAGCTCACTTGTATGACTGAGCTTTCTCCCCGGTGGGTGGAAAAAGAAGGGGATAACGGGACAGAGTCAGACAAGCAGGCAGTCTGCAGAGTCCCAGTTCTGTTGTCTGCTGCATGTCCAGCTATAAGCCCCTTTCTCTTGCCTGTGCTGCAAGGGCCCTCCTAACTCTGTGGCCTGGTGCAGTGACACTCTTGCTACTTGCTTTCCCCCATTTGGGGGAAGGCATTTTCTTCCTGGAGTCTGGAAACATAAAAACACCAGAACAGGCACAGGCGATCAGATAGGGATCTCTCATGGGTGTCTGTTTGGATGTGAACATTTTTTACAGCCTTTCTCCTTTGCAGAGGAGTGATGGATGGCCATTTCAGTGATGGTGTGCCATCTTCGTTTCTTTACTGTTTAGTCATGTTTATAACCCACACCCCCTCCAGTGAGTTAGAGGCAAAGCATATAGCTCACTTCCTGCCCTCATTTTCACATCTGTTATTCCCACATCTGTCCTATGAAAAAGATCAGGTACAATGAGAAGGGGTGGCTGGCTCAAGGTCAACCACTGAAACTCAAGACTTGGAGAGGACTTGAACCCAGAGCACCAAGATTCTAGGCCAACATTTTAACTATTGTATGTCTGGAAAGCTCATTTGGTGTTGCTTCTGCCATCATTTTGACAGTTGATGAATGCCTTTTTGTTTATCCAATCCCTCTGTTTTGGTTCTTCTCTTGAAAACCATACCATGGCTCCTGTTTTAATGTTGTTTTTATGTTTAAAGTCATGTTTTGTTGTTTGGGTTTAAAAAGAGAGATTTTAAGATACTCTTGGATGCTCTAAGAGCCCCTGGTCTGAAGGATATACAGGTACAGTGGTGCCTCGCTTAACGAGTGAACCGTTTAACGAAGAATCCGCATATTGACACGTTTTTTGAATGGCAAAACATCGCATTGCGATGATCGATAAGCGTTTCGCTTACCGATCTCCACATTGTGATGTTCTAAAAACAGCTGATTGGCGGTTCCAAATTGGCCGCCGGAAGAAAAAATGGCCGCCCGCTCCGTTTTCGCGCCCTGCCCTCGCTTACCGGGCGGCGAAAATGGCGGCCAGATCGGGGAATCTTCGCATAGTGGTGAGTTTTCGCCCCATAGGAACGCATTAAACGGAGCATTAAATAGGTTCCCCCCCCCGCATAGCGACAAATCCAATTAGCGACATTAATCCTGGAACGGATTAACATCGCTATGCGGGGCACCACTGTAGATGTATACACATACATGATTTGTAAATGATAATTATTTGGTGTGTGTTTTAATAATCATTTATTAGATTAGATTAGATTTATTAGATTAGATTTATTAGATTAGACCACTGTAATGCACTCTACATGGGGCTACCTTTGAAGTTGATGCGGAAACTCCAAGTGGTGCAGAATGCGGTGGCCAGACTCCTTAGTGGAGCGAGAAAATACCACCATATTTCTCCTATTCTGGCCACGCTGCATTGGCTGCCCATTCGGTTCCGCATTGACTTCAAAGTCTTGATGCTTACGTATAAAGCCCTAAATGGTTTAGGGCCTCAATACTTGGTGGAACGCCTACTCCCACCGAGCTCTACATTTGTCACTCAAGCAAGTCAGGAGGTGAGGCTGAGGAGCCTGACGCCGAGGGAGGCCCGGAAGGAAAAAACAAGAAACCGGGCCTTCTCGGTGGTGGCTCCTCGCCTCTGGAACAATCTGCATCCGGAGATTCGTGCGGCCCCCTCGCTGGGTATTTTAAAAAACCATTTGAAAACATGGATGTTCAGGCAGGTCTTCCCTCTAGTTAATCTCTGATTCTTTTCCTTTCTCTTTTTCTTTTGTGGTTTATTTTTTCATATTTTTTTCACCATCTTGAAGAATTGGCTATTTAGTGTAATAATTCTTTTTTTATATTTATTGTTGTTTTATGTGTTTGTAAGCCGCCTAGAGTGGTCGCAATGACCAGATAGGCGGGATATAAATAGAATGAATGAATGAATGAATGAATGAATGAATGAATGAATGAATGAATGAATGAATGAATGAATGAATTTAGTCACAGACAGGTTCAAGCTATGAGTAGTTTCTGGGTTATCTGTGTTAAAGGTTAGGAGACCAGAATGTTAATCCAGTGAAAGATCTATCAAGATGACCCGTGGCTTTCACTGTGACTACTAGTGTGACTAGGGCTCAATCAGACAGGTGTTTATGCCACTGTTCATTTCACTGCAGGGGTCGTTTGGTTTGCTCCTTTTCCAGGCGATCAGACAACCTGTGTCAGGATTTTGTTCTTTTGGTGAACAGGAAGTTAAATTTTTATATTGTAATGGAAGTGCAGAGTCACGAATGTAAAGTAAAAGCCAATGTAATGACTAACAGCATACGGGTGAAACAAGCTGATTGTTTAGCAAGATCAGCTGTAAATGGTGAAATGTGATAGGTTATTCTGGGTATAAACATAACAGAGACAGAACAGCCCTTTGCCACTCAGCAGTAAGTCTGGTGGTTATTTGCTTCTATGTTATTATTGCTCTGACTGTTGTAATGCCAAATGTATATTGCCTTGTATATATGTATATACGTGTATCCATATCTAATATACTATATTATAATCACTAGGAACTTTTTCATGTCATTTTCTCCCCACATCTAAGTCTCTCACTTTGCTATTTAGTGGGAGGAATGGAAGCAGTCTGATAAGAGGCTCTGTATAAACAGTGTTCTTAGTTTCAAGGCTTGTCTTTCATAACAGAGTGCTCTTGCCAAGCTTCACATTCAACCGGACTCTAAGAAGTTTTCTGGAGGCCAGAGCCTCATTAAGCCTCTGGAGTTTTGGCCCCATGCCAACAACCAGATACTAGAGCAGACCAATCCATTCACAGAGCACCCCACTGCATCTTTTTAAGGCTCTGTCAGAGGCTTCTACTTTTTGGGTACAGATAGGTGCACTCTAGTTCAGTGCATCAGGAATGGTCTACCAGAGGCAAAAAAAGAGAGAGTTTCACCTTCCCTGCACTTCTGCAGAAGAACAGGGGAACTGTTCAATTTGCCAGTTTGCCAATACCTTGAAGTGGCTTCTTTATTCAGGATATCAGACACTGACAACAGAAGGAGCTGGACTAAACACAGTCACTTGAGGTTGGTATGCCCGTTGGATGTGAGGATTGCACCAAATAGCATATCATTCTTCCCTCCAAACTGAAGTGACCCTATGTAGGATACACCAGCCTGCTCCAAAAGGGCCAATGGGCCACTGCAGCTGCAGGATAACTTCCTCTGAATTGGGATGTCATTTCTTCTTTCTTTTATGCAGGCATCTTTCCTCTTTTTTGTCTTTTTGTGGGGTTTTTTGCCCTAGTTCCATGCCATTTTGAAGAACTTGATTTCTTCCTTCCAGTTCTGTTTGCCGTGTCTCCAGTTACGTTTGTTATTACCTTAAATCATAGGTTTAGACAATCATCAGATACCACTAAAATGGATGGCGTTCAGAACCTGACACTGATGGGTGTTTAAATGACCTGTGTGTGTGCGGGGAAAACAATTTCCTTTCAGTCTAGCTCATTGAGCCTAGTATAGTTTGTCTTTATTCTCCACCCCACCCCCGGCAGACTTTATTGTGATAGATAAACATGGCAAAAGCCCAGGGAGAATGACATTTTCAGGAACCCACTGAACAATGCAATAGTTTTCTGCCTGCTAGAAAATAGTCTATGAAATCCCCACCACCACCAATTCTTTCGTGTTCAGAAGCTTTGTTTTCTTTTTATTTAGCAGCTCCATCTTTAAAATACAGCCCTAAGTTCCACTTATTAAAATAAAAAATGCGCTAGGGACGGGAATCCCTAAACAGTTCTTTAGCCAAAGTCTTGCTGTATGCCTATGCTCTAGGGAAAACAAGTGCCATAGCACATATATATATTTAGTATACATTTGCTATGTGCAGATGAGGTTATGGCTGCAACCTCTACTCAGTTGAACGTAATGGAAATTACTTCTGAATAGACATAGGGCATAGTGAAGCAGATGTTTTTATTCTGACAGTATTTTCGCACCACACAGGAGAAAGAAGAAAAATATCAGTTAACAAACCAGTTTCAGCTATTTTCATTTTCACCAGGATCAGGTCCTTTGTAAAGCTAATAGATTTTAATCACCCATTTAGGACCAATCTACCCCAAATACTTTGAGATTAAAACAAATTTAAAATGGAAGAAAATGAAGCTAACACATCCATTGAATAGAAAGTAGCAACATTCTTTGAAGACAGCTAAGAACTGCTCAGAATTAAATTTCTCTGATTTTATGTATTGAACTTGTACTCTTCTTGGATATTTTCTAATCTCCAATATCATTTACAACTGAGACTCTCCAAGGCAAATAGTTCTGCAAAATCCTGATAACTCCTACCTCCCCTGGTGTGTGTGTGTGTGTGTGTGTGTGTGATCAATGTGTACTTTAAAGTAACAAAAATGTACTAAAATGAACTTCAATTGAAAGAATGCTACTGTATTTTTCTTGACAGAAGATATTAATATGTAATTTGCCTAAGAAATAGCAGAATATAGAAACCTTAAGTGAAGGGTGATGAAAATAGTCTCATACCCACCTTGGTATTTCTTCACACCCTACTAAGGGGAGATGTTTCCCTCCCCCCACAATTTTAGAAACTGATACAATCAAGGAATGTCAGTTTTATTCTTACTCAGAGTTTTATTCTTTCTGACACAGGGCTTGAGTTTTGTTGTTGTTGTTGTTGTTCTTGTTTTGGAGCAGGCTGGTGCAGGCTAAATAGGGTCAGTTGGGGTCAAGCAGAGGTACAATATGCCAGTTTGTGTGATCCTCACACCCAAATGGCATATTGGAGCTCAAATGATCTGAGAAACTGCCCGCAGCCGAATCTACCACCATGGATTTGGCTGCGGGCAGTTTTCTCGGCCAGCCCTTTAAGACAAGGAAAATAAAAGATTTTTTCATTATCTCTTTATAAGTGATTCAGCACATTTTCCCCACCCTAACAGAGTTTTGGTTTGTTTTCTTAATCAACCTCCTCTGCCTCTCTGCTGAGAAGAAGAGGAAGTGCTTAATTTGCAAATATCTTGAAGTGGCTCTTTTTCTTAAGCCACTTCGTGATATTGGAAATTACCACTGAAAGGAAAAGCTCACCTTTTGGTCCATTTCCAGTTATCATCATATGCACTGGAAGTGGACCAAGCTAGAAGCATTGTACTTACTGGTACTGCTGGATAGCTTAGTGTTTTAGGTCTGTGGCTGCAGAGTCAGAGGTTGGGAGTTCAATTCCCCGCTATGCCTCCTTGAAAAGGGTTGTACTTGATGATCCATAGGGTCCCTTCCATCTTTGCAATTCTAAAATTATTATATACACCACAAAAGTAGAAGCCCCTGACAGGGACTCAGAAATGTGCAAGTACGAATGCTCTGGGGATGATGTGGTTCACTCCAGCAATTAGATCATGTGATTGCTGGAGAAATAAGTGAACCAATCTGTCTCCGCAATGAACCAAACTGTGGGTTAAATGCTTTTGTGATCACATTCTCAGCTTGTCCAGCAAACACCAGCAACATCTTCTCCACCACTGACCCCAGCAAAGAAGTTGAGGTGATATTTCAAATCGTATCTGTGAATAGACCGCTAGCCAGTGCAGTAGTTATAACAGGGAAATCACAGACTTCCTGTCAACAGTGTGGCTGCGATATGCTTGAGTCACTGGCCTATCTGAGCCCTTTGCACACAGAACTCCACAAAGACCATTTAGAGTGGTTTGTATGAGATGTATCTAAAGAACAATCTAGGAAAAACATGATGAGACATTGCTCTCCATGGGCATAGTGGACACATAAGCCTCTGCTGTACAAATACTGTCAATGCTTGGAATCCAGTTTCAGGCATGAAACAAGGAGTACAGCCAAGAGCTCAGAAACATTAGTTTCAGGAGACTACTTTTCCCAGAATCGCCCAGCCAGTATGGCCATAGTTAACCTGAGCTTTCAAAGAGAATGTGGCCTCTTCCAGAAACGTGGTGCTGCACCTCACCTTCTACCAGCCAAGCCCATTTCTGTCTTGTCTGGCCTAAGCTTTTGCTTGTTCACCCTCATTCAGTCTATTACCGAGATAAGATGCTAGTTCTAGAACTAGAACAGTTTTCTTTGGATGTGCACAAAAACGAGAGACAGAACAGGTCATCCCCATTATAAAGTGGCTGTGGTCGTAGGGACACAATTCGTAGAAACATAAAATTAATGTGAAGTGAAAGTTTGATTTTCATTTACAGTTCCAGTCACCAAGGCACTCTACTATGCAGCAACTTTATTAATTAAGGCTGTAGCTATAGCAACAAATGCAAAATTAAAACAGCAGCAGACTATAATGAGTTCCCAAGAAATAACAATGCAGTATTATCATACCGTATACTCGGAATTATTGTAAAACATGTCAATTGGTAAGTCAAGCTATTACGGTCATTGTGTGGTGGCAAATAGCTTGTCCTTCCTTACCAAGCACTTTAATTCTTAGGGCTGCTTCACAAAAGAAAAGCTTTTGACCTATATTCACCTATTCATTTTCTAATCCAATTCAGGCCCAAATCCTGTTAGTGTTCATATAAGATTTGAATCTTCTATCTGATGAAGCACCAGGATACATCTCAGTTGTACAACCAGGCTTGTGACCAGGCGTGTGACTGAGATACATCCTGACACATTCTAGGTAGCCACGATTAGTTGCAGCAAGTTACACAAACTTACATAAATACTAATACGATTACTTAGCAACCAACTGAACAGACCAACAGCAAACAAGCAACTGCCACCAATAGAGGAAAGAGAGGGAAAGAGCACTCAACAGTAAGGCAGGACTCTCTTTGAATTTAAAGACTACAAGGAATGATTGGCTAGTGCTGGATAATCGCCCCAGCCCAGAAAGTCCCTCCCAGTCACACAAACTACAGATATCATGTGAAGCTGCAAATAAAACTCCAGCATTTACTGTCAGATACCTTGTGTGCATTATGTTCTCCACTGCAGTATCCACAAACACTGCAAAAGATTCTCCAAAACAATGGCTTTCTCAGCCATTGGTTCTTAAGCTGTATGGGCTTCAGCTCTTTGAAGGACTAACCACCGGACATAGTGGCTAAAGTTCTTGGAATATGAAGTTCAAAACATCTGGGAAATAAGGTTTGAGCAACACTGGAAAAGAAGCGAAAGAACATATTTTCCCAACATCCGCTTCCCCACCAGTAATATTCCTAGGAGACTCTGCTGGGGTGTTCCCTATGGGGACTATTTTTCCCCAAAGATTCCCGTTGTAGAAACTCATTTCCTCTAAATTGGGAAGTAATACAGTACTCATTTCCTGTATCCAAATGGACCGTTACTGTTTACTCTGATGTAGAGGAACACGCTTGGGAACACTGCTTATCCTGATTGAGCTCATGTGTGTCTAAGAGCACAGTTGTATGTATATGTGCCTGATTGTGCAAATATTATTTTGTGTGTATGTATAGAGTCAGCAGTGTGTCACAGCATAAAGGGTTGGGGCAACTGGGGCTTTCTAGTTACTAGAAATGACAACAGTCCCTTAGACTTCACTCTTTCTTCTTAGTTTAATTATAATTTTAATAACAGAGTATGAGTGGGGTAGAAAGTAGATAGATTTTGCCAGCAATGGTGTATCCTCGTGAGTTTGCAAACTATTTTCATCTTTAAGAGACAATTAAGACCCATTTGATTTACAAAAGACCCACTTCTGTTGTAGATGGATACCACCAACTTGTTGCTGTGGATCAATCCACCTACCCATATTTTTGGACTCTCCTCATGGACCATGGCTGTATCTGCATGTCAACATTCACCACTAAGTTTCCATTGTGTGAAAGAACTATCTGTTGTCTTTTGATCACCTGTGCTTCCATCTGCAAACACCCTACACCTGCAGGGCATGTTCTGATCTGAGCATTCAGTGTGACATCCACAGAGGGGATCCTGCATGCCTAGAGCTGTACGGTTGGAAAGATTAAAATATTTTCTTATGTCAAATCATTAAAAGCTTGTCCTTTTGCAAAGCTTATGCAAAGGATGCCTACAGGGGTTTGAATAAGCCATTAATTAGAAGGCTAGTGGAGGGCTGAGAAGTAAGCTTTTACTCCCTCCTTATATTGATGCAATCGACGGAGGTATTCTGTGCTACAGAGAATGGCTGAATTCTTGGGAAAGCAAGGAAAGTGACTGCATCTGGGCAGGGCAAAGGTCTCCCTTAAAAGTCACCAGCCTATGAAGTACCACAGCATGTCATAAACTCAATATCTTCTCTGTGGCAACACCCCTCCCCCACATTTAATTTTAAGTGTAAGCCAGGAACAGCCTATTAATCAAATTTAAATGTGAATAGAGAAGGGCCTGTTGCCTCTTTAAACAACATACTATGGCACATTGTTTCAGATCCTGCTTGTGCATTTCATCTCTGCCCCTTGTAACAAAAGCAAACATGCAAAGAACACAGAGTTGTCAATTTTCAACAAAGAAACATTAAAATGGCCTGTCTGTCTGTCTTTTCAGAGGGAGTCCTGAGTGCTACACTTTCCATAATTGAGCAGTCGGATTAGAAAACAATTAATTTGGCTCTTAAATGGAAGCTGAGTTCGATAAACAAGGACCTCTAACCAGGGATGTGTAGGACTGCATTATAAGGCTACAATGCTTTACACACTGGTGGTACAATCAGATGGGTATTTGTTCTGCTGTTTGGTCCACTTCAGGAACAGTCTGCTTTGTCCCTCTTTTGGCAATCAGATGATGCAACTGCTGGAGAAAACCAGTCCACCTCCAGAGTGTTCCTACTTGCATCTTTCTGGGTCCCTGTCAGAGGCTACTTGTTTTGTTTTGTTTTGTTTTTGGAGATGGTAGGATTGCTCCATTTTGGTTCATTTCTAGTATGTGTGATCACTGGTATGGAACCAAAGTGAGCTTTCTGCTTTAATTTCCCAACTAGTTTCAATATCCCTGTATCATTAGAGGTGTAAATGAAAGAGAGGGAGGAAACAAACAAAAAATAAACCAATTAGAGCTGCACTGATGTGCTCATCACTTAGAGAAAACATTTTTAAAAATGAAATCATCCTCCGAGAAGTGGGAATAGGCATGAGAAGGCAGGGACAGAGATTTATTTTATTTTATTTGCCTTCTTAAAGGAGCCGGGCCAGGTAGGATCACCTGTGGTGCATATGCCATTTGGATGCATGAATTGTACCAAATGGTATATTTATTTATTTATTAAATTTATACCCTGCCCATCTAGACAGATGTCTACTCTGTGCAGCTAACAATAAAAATAGAATAAAAATAGTATAATAAAATAAAAAGCAACAGTAATAATATAGTTCAAGATGGGGGAAAAATAAAAATATCAGACCTCTTCCTGACTTTAAGCAACCCCATCTAGCCTGCTCCAATTGAGCCCATGTAGACGAGTCTTTCATTCAAAACAGATCCTACTAAACTCATGAAAGCTTACTCCTCAGTAACTATCCAGAATGCTAAGCTATAAAAGTTCTTGACTTTTGCTCAGATTCCAGCTTCTCATTACTTTGACTACTCCTGTGCAAGAAAAAGTGATGGAAAATCTGCAACTGCAATCAGAGAGAGAGTTCAAGGCAGAGCTTCCCTCTGCAGTGCTGGAGTGAGACAATCTCCATTCAATTACACAAGCAATCCATAACTCCATGGCTCCCATTTTCTTCTCCATTACCAATACTCTTCCATAGCTACGTATGCTTTATTGTGTTAGGCTTAGGCACAGAGCATACCTGCACTACACAGTTATAATAGTTTGATATTTCATGAACTGTCACAGCTCCATCAGAGAGATATTGGGAACTTGTATGCTGAAATCTTTAGAATTCTCTGCTGTTATTCAAGAGGGTGCACTAGAGCACTGGTTCCTAACCTTGGGTTACTCAGGAGTTTTGGACTGCAACTCCCAGAAGCCTTCACCACCAACTGTGCTGGCTGGGGTTTCTGGGAGTTGCAGTTCAAAAACATCCGAGTAACAAAGGTTAAGAACCACTGCACTAGAGCTGTCTGGCACAAAATGCTAAAGCCATGGCTGAAGTGCCTCACCAGACTACAAATCTCATGATCCCATAGCCAGAAGCCATGGTAGTCAAAGTAGTATCAAATTGGTATACACTATACAGCATATGTATAGAGGAGACATACAGAGAGAGCCACTGGAAAAGGTGCAAGGATTGTATACAGCCCAATCTCTGGTGCTCCTTTGCTGCAGTTCTTAACAAGGTGTTTTCTGGAGTTCATGTCCCATCTTTAAATCATGTTTACTTACTCCATAATATAATACATGGTGTAACATTCCTCCCTTTAACTCTTAACACTCTGTCTTGACTTCTCTACATGACAAGCATCCAGAATAGATATTCTTTCAGACTTCCCAAATTCCGGAGAATTCAGCAAAGGGTGAGAACTGGATTGTGATTTTTTATAACAATTTGTCAAAAATTTACACACACACACCCGCCCCGCAATATTCAAAAGATAATGAAGAACTTAAGGCCATCCAAGGATCTTCACGATTGAATGAGAATTTGAATCCAGGTCTGCCATATTCTCATTCAGCACTCTAACCTCACATCAAATTCTGCATTGCTGTTAGGAGGTTGTATCTCAAAATAATTTCCTAGCAGGTTCAGAGCAGAAGCAAGATTTGGCAGGGACAAGATGTGGATACCTACTACTTCTGCTCCTTTTCTCCTCTCCAGTCTTTTAGAAGGTTAAATATTTGGAAAAATCTTCCTAACTGTTAGAGCAGTACAACAATGAAACCAATTACCTCGGGAGCTGGCAAGCACTCTAACACTGGAAACATTCAAGCGAAAATTAGATAGTGATCTGACAGATATACTTCAGCAGATTCCTACACTGAGCAGGTGGCTGGACCTGATGGCCTTCCATTATTCTATGATTCTAGGATTATTTAGCTTTTGCTGCCCGCTGTGCTTCAGAAGGGAAAATGGCACTGGGAGTTGTAATCTACTGTGGTTTGTCAGTCACATAGGTCATTTCCTTCTGTCACAGAAAGGGAGAAAATACTAATTTGGTTTTTGAATCAGTCTTCAATTTTTCTAGTTATAAAAGCCCTATCAAAGGTGAGAGCTGTAGAAAGGGCACCAAAAGAAAACCATTGGAAACCCACAGTTCATGTTAATATTTCATTATGACATCACAGGCAGTTTCTTATATTGGATCTAATATTCTGTATAGTGTGTGAGGCTTGTGAATTGGGGAGGTGCCCCATCACGATTTGGGGGGCAGGGCACCCCTCTCCCTACTATGGTCATATATGAACCACCCATTCTGGGTATAGGATATTCTGAACATATCTGAGAAGTCAGCTGATACTGGGAAATGGTGGAGATATTTCAGAAAAGATCACCAGTAATTTTATCTGAAATGCTACAATTTATCTATGCTTTATGACCTGCCAAATGTTATTTTTGGCATGCTGGCTACAGGGCTCTGGGAACTGTAATTTAAAAAAATGCAATAGAAATTTTCCCAAAATAGCTACTAATCAGAAGTGATCCAGGAGGTGGTTTTGCTTGCTTGCTTGCTTGCTTGCTTGCTTGCTTGCTTGCTTGCTTGCTTGCTTGCTTGCTTGCTTGCTTGCTTGCTTGCTTGCTAGTTTTTGGCTGACATGCAGAACAAGATGGCACTGCATCCCACCCCATGTACAACAGGAGTGGGAATGTTCTTGGGACTTGGTGACCTAATTTAATATCCTAGGCCAGCCTTCAAATTGGTCTAAATGGACATTTTGAAAATCAAACAGGTAACCAGATGGGCATTTCTGCTCTTTTTCTTTTCTTTTCTTTCTAAACAATATCAGGGACAGAAAACCTAGGTGCCTTTTTTGGACTAATAAAGCCATTTTGCTCCAATTTTCTTTGAGCTACCCATCCTGATATGGAATAAACAGCTGGGACAAAGGCTGAGTCAAGAGCGACCATAGGACAGGATCCTCTGACACGTGAGAAGGCAGCTGCCTCACCTGAGGGCACAAGACAGGCCACACACCCCTATTTCCTATGGTGCTTTCTCACCACCTTCTAGTGGCGGCTGCTGTCTGAGGTGACAGGCTTTGCCTGTTGTTAAACCATATGTGATAAACCACATTTTCCTCCTGTGCTATATTCATTCAGAGCTCTGGATGCAGTGGTTTATGAGGAGGTGCCGGCAAAGGTTGTCTGTGGCATTTCATTTGGAGGTGGTTCCCTGTCCATTGTGACAAGAAAGTGGGAGAATGAGGGGAGGAAAATGAGAAGAAGATTGTAATTGTTGCAGTTCACCTGGGTTTATGCACTCCATTAATATCAACGTTAAAAGGCTTCAAGTCTAGGAATGGAGTTCCCTGTCTGCTTACATTATAGAACAGCACACTTCCCACCCTGGCTGACAAGTGTGCAGAAAGCCTTGTGTTAGTCCAGATCATTCAACCAGTTTAATTTCCCTCGGTGGATTTGGCTGGTAACTAGCCTTGAAATGCTCAGCTAGCAGACAACTCTATGTCCACAAACTGAGGTTTGCAGTTAGCTAGATCCCACCCCATCCTTTCAAATTGGAATGAGATCATTTGCTGTTTTATTATCATTTTTATTTACTGATTTTGCAAGAATGTTGTTATACTGTAATTTTATTCACTGTTAATAAAGCAGAGGACAAGATGGTTGGACAGTGTCATCAGAGCGACCAACATGAATTTGACCCAACTCCGGGAAGCAGTGGAAGACAGGAGGGCCTGGCATGCTCTGGTCCATGGGGTCACAAAGAGTCGGACGCAACTTAACAACTAAACAACAACAACAAAATAAAATCATTAAAATATATACTACTGTATTTCAGGTTTTTTTAAATGAAAAGATCTGGGGTGTGTGTGTGTCCGCGTGCACGCTAGAACAAGCAAATACAGTATGTTGAATCAGTCCATAAGATAAACGTAAGAAAGCTGCAGACAGATGAACTCTTAATTAATGACAGATCTTTTCATTCTTTCCCTGTGTGGACTCTCAGATTTGATGCCATGGCAAACTGTAACTCCATTTTGTTACTTCAGGTTAGTTTCTTTGTTACTCACGTGAAGCGATTCTTAAAATAAAGTTAAAATGGGTCTGTTCTTGTATTGAATCAGATCAATGGCTGTTAAAACTTTATTACTTTTTATTCTGTGATTACTTTTCATGTTATTGTTATTGCTTCCCATTATTTTCAGGACAATTGTCTTTTTTCTGCCTCCATCTTTTGTATTTGCTACCTTATATTTATAATTAGTATGGGATTGGTTTTCTTTTGTTCATTGTTTTAATTTGATGTTTATTACTGAATTTTATTTATGTCTGTGGTGTGACATTGTAAGCCACCCAGAGTAGTAGCCTGGCCACTAGATGGGTGGGGTAAAAATAGAATTAAATAAATAAGTACTGCCTGAGACCCTGTGAGCTGGAACAATTTGAATTGGGGTTAGGACCTTTGGCCTTCCAAATATTTTGAACTACAACTTCTAGAATGACAAGCTAGGACTCAGGAGGCCTGAGTTCAAATCCCTACTCAGCCATGGAAATTCACAGGGGTTGTGGAATTGGTAAAGCCGCTCCTTAAATGTTACACTTGTCCTGAAAGCCCTCTTAGGGTCACTAAACGTTGGTTCTGACTTGATGGCTCCTAACAACTCCTCCTCCTCTTCCTCTAATCCCTTACCTTGGCCATGGTAGGAAGTGATGGCAGTTGTAGGCTAAAATATCTGGAGACCCAGACATTCTGAACCCATAATTTGAAGAAAGATGTAAAATATAAGAATTTAAAAGTGTTCGGGGTGGTCTTTGTTGATAATGGTGCTGCTTTCAGTTGTTTCTGAATTTTCTTCAGTTTCAGCCATAGTTTCATCACTACTCTCCCGTTACCACAGCTTGTGAAATACATTTTAGACTACAATTCCCAGAATTCCCCACCCAGCATGCCCAGTCATCAAGTGATGAGTCATATAACCAGAGCAGAGGCAGTAAATTTTGAAGACTCTATTTCTAACCTGATGTAGTGGAA
Organism: Pogona vitticeps; assembly: GCF_051106095.1. Taxonomy (NCBI): domain Eukaryota; kingdom Metazoa; phylum Chordata; class Lepidosauria; order Squamata; family Agamidae; genus Pogona; species Pogona vitticeps. Next base: position 128,515,438 of record NC_135787.1, read on the forward strand.
GTTAGATGAGAATCTGTATTCAGATGCCCATCTAAATGTGACTTCTGATAAACAATATCAATTCAGTGAGATTTGCATTCAGAAAGATATTCAGAGACACTTTCATGTTCTGACATAGCTAGTGCATGAAAGTTAATTAATAAGGTGGGAGAATTAACTTGATTGTCTTGATCTGGGGGCACTTTCTTCTCAACCCTCCCACCACCCTTCCTTTCTAAACATTTTCATATCCTTCTAAGAGAAAGAAGGCACATAGGCGGAAGAATTATTTCCAAACCTTATGTATCCTCTTTTGAATTAGCATTAGATTTAATGGAAGAAAATATCCCCTCATGCACATTATCCCATACTTGCTGGCAAACGACTGCCGAGCTGTCGTTTCTGTTTCCAACACAGGTTCTCCCGTCTTGCATAAAGTGAAGTAAGAAAGCACAGCTAAGCCCCTAAAGACATTGATTTAATTCTCTATAAAGCATTTTACTTTTGCTGTCAAGATGAATACTGCTTACCAGTACCTAAAAAGTGTAACACAGTCGACTGTGCTTGCAGAAATACAGAGTTAAGCTGCATGTAAGTGAGATGACACTGCCAAAAGAAAGCTTTTTTCCTTAGCATGTAAATAATGCTACACCTCCTTAAAAGCCTGTCTCTTCCTATTAGATAGGGTTGGTCACATTTGCACTGAAGAGACTGGAGGTGTTATATTGAGATACAAGAGGCCCCCAGATAGATTTACTGGGGTCAAAGCTTCTTAGTTGGTTTCCACAAGAGCCAGCCTGAGGCCAAAGAGCATCATGGTGATCTGTTAAAGAAATTCTTCAATGAATGGGTTTCATTATTGTGCAAGTCAGACAGTGATAAAGGGCTGTGTCTGGAAAGGGTCAGCTTTGCTGGGAGCAATCTCAGCTCCAAAAAAGTGTATCCCTAGTGCTGGACCAAAAAAGGTCTAAGGAGGGCACAGAGCAGAACCAGATTGGTTTGTGATTTTCTGTACATCATCAGATCGCTGGAAAAATAGCTCATACCTGACCATGCCACAAGCAGTCTGAATCAGGAGCTGTATCTCTGTTTGATTGTACCCTTAATTAAAACATAATTCTTCTTTATGTTTGCTCAAAGGTAACTCTGCCAAGTTTAATGAACTTACTCTCAGGTAAGTAAAGGCAGGACTGAGTTCACTTAAATTTAGTTTGAAGGCACTCAGGGATCCTGAAAAAGGGGGACAGGTAAAGTGCGAACAAGACTCCAGTGTAGTTGTGCTTCTTCAGGAAATATCTATCAGAAGAAAAGGATCAAGAAGGAAAAAGTTACGATAGCTACTTCCACTGAGCCCTGGGACTAAAAATATTAATGGATCTCTCTGAAGAGTTACTGAGGCTGTGTCATTGCTCTAAGGCACATTTACTTTGAAGTGAGCAATACTAAGTTTGAATACATGGAAAGGACAACTTGGTAGACACTGTTGGGTATTCATAATGAAGATTGGTTTGCAGTTCCTTGAGTGTGTTTTGGTGATAGATACAGTGATGGCCAGACTAGAAATTATTATAGCAGAATCTTCTCCTGCTCTCAGCCTCAGTGCCCTAGGAAACACCAAACCCGAAGCATTTCATCTTAAATCAAATTGTTTTCCATCTCCTCAGACACAATTCTCTATGTCTCAGAAGATGGGTTATTATTTATGCCCGAGATGGCACCAATATATTGTTCTGATAACAGGATTCAGAATACCATAGGCCAACTCAAAAACAGGGGTGCCCGAAACAAAGAATTATAACTATGAAACTGGATCTCAGCACCAAATTTGGCACAGATGTAGCAGAAAGTCTACTTTTGCTCTGTGTCAAATTTAGGGATGTTTGGGCAAAGGGTTTTCAAGTTATTATTTTTCTAAAAAGTAACACAGTTTTTACCCAGTGCAGAGTCGAGTGACCTGGAGCCCCAGCTGATTTAAAACAGATCAAATACATTGACCAAATGTGCATGCCTGGAAAAAAAATCATCCCTCCCAGCTGTTTGTTTAATTATTATTATTTCACAGGAATTCAGCCATTTGTGACTAATTCAAAGTTTCAAAGTAGGCATTTTAAAGAAAGATTAGCTATGCGTTTATGGGCTTTCTCTTATAAGATGCCAGCATTCTAAACAACAGAACTTTTCACCCTGCCACTGAGATCCCTAATCAATGAGTATGAAAGAAAGCATTTAACTCCTTCTTGTCTAACATTTCCTTCCTATGAAAATACCATTCATAGTTGTTCAAAAACAGCCCTAAGAATTGCTTTATGTTTGAGTGAAAAGAAGTTAATTGATTTTTAAAAAATAGTCAGCTTCTGGGATTTTTCCTTGTATGGTGTCACTTTGTGAATGATAGTGAGTAGAAGAGGGTATCCTGCAAACCAGCTTAACTGTTGCCATTGGTGTTGTCAACATTCAAGCTGCCTATTTCTATATAAAGCATGGCATCCTTTTTGCCTTTTCCCCCTCCTTTAGAACATTAATAAACCAGTGTTTTTTAAAGAATTGAATAATTCATGAAAGCTCCCACCGAAATAAATCTGTTAGTCTTTCAAGATCAACAATACTTTTGTTTTTATTTTATTTTAATGTCATTTTTTGTTTCTCTTATATAGGCTAAAACAATGTTGGAGAAGACCTTTGTGGATAGTTTGAAAAATGGCAGAAATGAATGGGTTCAAGATCATATCAAGGCTGAATTCTTTTTTTCTTTTTTTCTTTTTTTTCATTTTTTTAAATTATTATTATATAAATCTATCTATACTGATTTAACATCGTGTCACCAGGGTACAGTATTTGGAAAACAACTACTACACACATTACACTCCTAATCTATACAACATCCTTCTAACCATTGATAGAATAAGTCCCAAGGCTGAATTCTCACTAGAAGCTAAAATGGGGAGATTTTTAAGAAACTTCTAGAAATATTCTTGATCCTTCAATTTTGGACTGACTTGAGGACATACATGTTGGATCATAGCAAAGACTTATTTAGTCCAATATTCTGTTCACACAGTTGCCAGCTGGTTGCCTCTGGGAAGGCCAGCAGAAGGATATGATTGCAACTCAATGCTCCATCTTTTATTCCCCATCTTCTATTCACGCAGCCACTAATGTCTAAACTGCTGGCAACAAAAGTGAGTACACCCCTAAGTGACAATGTCTAAATTGGGCACAAAGTGTCAATATTTTATGTGGCCACCATTATTTTCTAGCATTGCCTTAACCCTCTTGTGTGTAGAGTTCACCAGAGCTTCACAGGTTGCCGCTGAAGTCCTCTTCCACTCCTCCATGACGACATCACAGAGCTGGTGGATGTTAGAGACCTTGCACACCTCCACCTTCCATTTCAGGATGTCCCATAGATGCTCAATAAGGTTTAGATCTGGAGACATGCTTGGCCAGTCCATCCCCTTTACCCTCAGATTTTTTTAGCATAGCAGTGGTCATTTGGGAGGTGTGTTTGGGGTCGTTATCATGTTGGAATACTGCCCTGCAGCCCAGTCTCCAAAGGGATCATGCTCTGCTTCAGTATGTCACAGTACATGTTGGCACTCATAGTTCCCTCAATGAACTGTAGCTCCCAAGTGCTGGAAGAATTCATGCAACCCCAGACCATGACACTCCCACCACCATGCTTGACTGTAGGCATGACACAGTGGTATTTGTACTCCTCAGCTGGTTGCTGCCACACACGGTTGACACCATCTGAACCAAATAAGTTTATCTTGGTCTCATCGGACCACAGGACATGGTTTCAGAAATCAATGTCCTTAGTCTGCTTGTCTGCAGCAAACCATATGCAGGCTTTCTTGTGCATTATGTTTAGAAGAGGCTTCCTTCTGGAACAGGCTAACTCCCCACCCACCCCTTCAATGCAGACAGCACTCATACGTCTACTTCCCAAAGCCAACTTCTGGATAGGATGCTGAGCAAGGGCACTCAACTTCTTTGGTCGACCATGGCGAGGCCTGTTCTGAGTGGAACCTGTCCTGTTAAACCACTGTATGGTCTTTGGCTACCATGTTGCAGCTCAGTTTCAGGGTTTTGACAGTCTTCTTATAGCCCAGGGCATCTTTATGTAGAGCAACAATTGGTTTTTTCAGATCCTCAGATAGTTCATTACCATGAGGTGCCATGTGGAACTTCCAGTGACTAGTCTGAGAGCATCACAGCAATAACACCTCCTCCCCCTTCACACCTGAGACTTGTGACACTAACGTGTCTCATGACACCAGAGAGAGAAAATGGCTACTTGGGCTCAATTTGGACATTGTCACTTAGGGGTGTACTCACTTTTGTTGCCAGTGGTTCAGACATTAATGGCTCAGCACCTTTACACTGTTATACAAGCTGTCTACTCACTGCTTTACATTGTAGCCAAATGTCATTTCTTCAGTGTTGTCGCATGAAAAGATATACTAAAATATTTATGAAATGTGAGGGGGTGTACTCACTTCTGTGATATACTATACATGCTAATATAACATATCTCCACAACTTTTGCTCTTAAGAATAGTTTGCTGTTGTTTTATAGCAGGACTTCACAAAGTGTGGCTCCAGTTGTTGGACTTCAGTTACCAGTATTCCATATTATTGTCTTTGCTGGTTAAGGCTGGTGGGAGTTATATTCCAACGAAGTATAAACAGCTGAACTTCATTTGTCCAAGCCATCTTTGCATTTGATTATCAGGGTTGTTGATGCGCCTCATTTTGCTTAATACTATGACCAAAAATCCTGTTTGTTTTTGTACGTTTGAAACACAATTGTATTTTTACACCATTTCTGCAAGGGGGTATTTACTACTTCCTTGCAGACATATAAGCTTTGTTGTTTCTAAAGGAGTGATCTCCATCTTGTGTCAATGCAAAGCAGAGATCCCTGCAGTCATCACAGAGTATTCCATCTGCACAGCAGTTACATTCTGCATTTGCTAGCAGGATTCAGGCCATCACTTTTATTTTTTTAATTAATGTTATTCAGCTGTATGTCTGGTTGCAATATTCAGCCTAAGGCTACTGAATGGAATGGGAAATATTTATTATTTATTTAGCCAAATTACAAAGTGGAAGTAAAAAAGGCACCTGCAGGTAAACCAAATTCATAACAATCTGCCTACCAGTCTTGAATCCCCCTACTTTAAAATACTTCCATGGTCTCTGATACAACTTTTTTGTTTGTTTTGTAAGATCCTGAAAGTGGGAACCAAAAAAATTAAAACAATAAAATGGAAATTCATTGGAGCATATTAGTGTTGAACAATCATGGTTACCCTCCAATAACTATTAATTTGCTGGCATTTATGTTTCTTTAATTTCTTGGCTGAATGAAATTAGCTTCTGCCCCATTGCAAAAAGGTGCAAAACTCTTTGCATGTCCTTACTGTCTTGTTAGCTGAACAGTCATTGATGCAGTTGAGTAAGCATGTAGACAGACTTGATGGAGTGCACATTTCACTGAGAATAATGCATTGTGGACAGGCAATAACTGTAACCAGGGATACACCTATTGTTAGGCTGAAGGCAGAGAAGGGTAATCATCTGAGATGGCAGAACCTGGGAGATAGCAACAGCTGTCACTTGGCTTTTCCTACCTCCATGACCCATGTCTATACAAGCTGGGGGATTATGGAAGCTGAAGTCTACAATAGTAGGACTTCCAGTCTCTGATGAGTCTTTTCTGTTAAGGTGATGGACCACCTGCAGTCCTGTCTGATGAAAGCAAATCTGTCCAGGGTTCAGAATGTTTCTTTGTCTGCTTGTTTTTAAAGGAATTTGTGACATTACTCAGATTTTCCCATTATTCAATAGGTTTTTTAAAAATCCATCTCTTCAGGGAGGGGGACTTCCAAAAGGGTTAGAGAATCGTCTAAAATGGATAGGAATACCTCAGAATAACCCTGTGAAGTATTTTTTTGTCCACAACAAGAGGAAAAACTTGAGTAAAAGGTATCTATTACCTGAGAAAAAGTAATGATACAAATTCTTCTATAGGTGCACAAGCAAACTGTTCTTATGCCTTCATTGGGCCCTGGGGCAATTCATGCCAAACATGAACCACAGGCTTCTCACCCCTGCTTGAAATAGTTGGGTTTGATCCTTAAGCCCTTAGTACTCCGGGGCTGAGGTATACAAAGGACTGTATTTGGGAAGACAGACCTACTTTATTTTAACGCTTTTCATTCCAGGCCCTGCTTTGTTGTTTCCTGCTGAATCCAGCTCATTGGCATGTACCCAAAACAGGACCTTTTCTAGACTGGCGTTTAGTCTATTAAACATGTTCCTTGAACAATCCAGCAAGCTGCCTGCTGCCATACGTTTATGCAGTTATTTAGAGAGCCTGTTTGTGATCAGTTTTAATCTGGATATGTCAGCATGCTTTCTAAGATGATGGCAGTGCTGTCTTATATTCTTTTGTTATAACACGATTTATATCATTTTGATTGATCAAGTGATATTTTTAATTGACTTTGCAAACTGCAGACTGCCTCATAAGGAGAGATGCTAGTTGTTGGGCTATACACAACTACCGTATTTTTTTAAAATAATGTTATAGTAGCATTATCAAAATATAAACTCAGTATACACAAAGCCCCCAAGAAAGGATTCAGCATTGATAAAGTGAAGTTCCTGAAACCGGTGCTGTCTAAACAAAGGGAGAAAATACCAGTCAAAATAACCGAGGAGTACCAAAGGAGCCCCTTGGACCTTCTGTTCATGATATCTGAGATTCTATTAAATGCAGCAGAGATTTTCAGAAATTAAATTGGCTCGTAGGTGGGCGCATAGCGGCTGCCTGACTTTATAAACATGGTCAGCAGAGAGCTATGGCATTCAACTGCTCTTATCTAGCATTAAGGTTCTGATTCTCATGCCAAACTTGTTCCCATTTAATTAGCATGGAGGGATAAACAACCAATTACAATGTATCTCTGTGCAAGGCTACAAGATTAACAGCTGCATTTTCAGATGCTGTTTGCTGAGCTTCATTATTTCCACATGAAATATTAAGATTTCAGCCCTAAATATAGGTAAAGCTTCTATATATTTTTATTTTTTTTATTTCCTTTATATGTGCATGCATGTGTGTGCAGTATACGGCCCTCTAATTCTTGCAGGAAAAATGTGATGTTGCTAGCATCACAGAAATCTACAAAAGTTCAGCAAAGTGTGGAAACATTAACTGATTTACTGTGGCTGCAGATGAATTTTAGTAACACTGCTTGGAAGTGTGAGTTGATTAACAGCTTTTGATAGATTAATGCATTAATTCTACTTCTAAGCAATATTTATTTAGCACCAACAGCATGCTAGCTACCCAATAAATTGCTGGTTTTAATTAGATTTTTACTACTATCAAAGAGAATTTAAAAGTCAGTTTTAATTCATTTCTTTGCTGTGAACAGTGAAATGACATTTAGCACTATTAGGACTCTTGAATCAGATGATTCATTTGAGATGTATAGTATATGAATCAATATCCATACCTTTCATTAGAATTCTTATAATGGGAGTACAATATAAACTGAGTTAAAACAAATATTCAACAATTTGGCCAATTTTCTAAGTACTGTATGTCCTTCAATGTGTGGATTTGGTTCAGCATTTTATATTGTTCCTGCAAAACTTTGGACTAGAAATGGGCACAAACTACCAGTTTGGTGATTTGGTACAGTTTGTTTACCGGCCACACAGCTGATCTATGATTCGGTCCCTTGCCCCCGCCCCTTGATGGGTACCCACTCAGAGGAACTGACCTGGCTTCCCTTCCCTAACTCCTCTGGGCGCTGACTCCAAGCGGGTGCCCGCCAGAGTGAGGTGGGACACTGAGCCGCAGATCAGCTGTGCGGTCAGTAAACAAATTGTGCTGAGCCGGTAGTTCACGCCCATCTCTACTTTGAATTAAAACCTAGAGCAGATTCATGGTGCCTGTGACACTGGAGTGACCAGTCTTTATTTCATGGTAGAGTACATGCTCTGCACAGTAAAGGTTCTAGGTTTTGTCCACATTGCCTTCAGGTGGAGCTGGGAAAAATTCCTGCCTGCAACTGTGGGAAGGACAGTGTTGACATTACTGGCCCAGACAGCTCAATAACTTGGCTCTGTGAGGCAGCTTCCCATGTTCCAAATGCCACTGTTGAACGGAATATACTTTGTGTTTTGTTTGTTTGTTTGTTTTTAATTATTAATGCCACAATTCTGGGAGTCCCACTTGCAGGAGCCAGACCTAAACCATGCTGACCTGGAGAGAAGGCCCAGCTGGCAAGCTTCATGCTTTGCACAGAGCCAGATTTTTCATTTGATAAAGAAGCTGCCCCAATGGTTGATGAAAGCTCCTTTTTGAAAATAGGGAATTAGGCCTATCTGAGGTATGAAGACTTCCAGCAGGTCCTTCTCTCCAGATAAGCAAAAATTAGGTCTCTGTAATATTTTATATTTGTGCTTGAAAAAATTAATGACATCTATACGAAAGTGATCTTTCAAGAAATTAAAAATGATATATAATTATCCTTTTCAAATAGTAAATTGTGTGTGTGTCTTAGATCAAGCTAGTACAGTACTGGAAAACAGAAGCACATCCCTCATTTTATTACAGTAACTGTTCAGATAAAATTGGCAGCATCTGATCGAGTGGCAGCACTTTGCCTACTGAACTTAATCATGCTTAGAGTAGTGCTTAGAAATAATGCATGGAAATTGATCAGAAGTGTTAACTTAATTATGTTTTTTAACAAGGACCAGAAAAAAAATCTCTCAAAAATTTAAAGTTTGAAAATAGCATTTTAAAAAGTAACATTAATGGGAGTATTGCTCTTTAAAATTGCCAGTCTCATGGCCCTCTATAGAGGGGTCTATGCCAATCCGTATTCTACCCCAAAGAGAAACTATAGTTCTATAATAATAATTAGGGTCTATGCCAATCCGTATTCTACCCCAAAGAGAAACTAAACTATAGTTCTATAATAATTATTATTTGCTGTTAAGTCAATTCTGACTTATGATAACCTGTCCAGAGTTTTCAAGTATGGAGTACTCAGAATGGAGTAACATTATCTTCTTCTGGAGGCAACTTGGAACCATGCAGCTTGACCAAAACAACACAGGATAGCTCTTCTCCCAGGAAGAACATTGGTGGGCTGAACTTTCAGCCATTGGCTTCGCAGCCAGATATCTAACTCAGTGAAATATCCTGTCATCCTTCATCGTTCCCCTTAAAAACTAGATTTGCACTAGATTTACACTAGGTGGCCCATGCTTAAGCCTCTCAGCCAAAACTCTCTGATATTTTTCTGGACTTCTGAGAATTATAGTTTGAGACCAACAGGAACTCCAAGATTGGGAACAAGAAAATATTTGCTCCAATCTGTCATGAAGAATAATGCTTTTCGGAGGAAAAACTACAACTCTCTGCATCAAGATCAACTTGAGCCAATTTGGATGGCCCATCCCAAGAAAAGCCAAACCTATTGTGGAAGGGCTATACAACAGTTGTGTGGAACTGTGTCTGTTGAAATGAAACTCAATACGAAATGACTAATTAATGAACAGGGGGGAAAATAGAAAGCCTCGGTGCAAAGAACAGAGAAATGGCCAGAAAAAAATGGAATTAAAATTTAGCAAACGTTCCATCTATATTTGCCCATTCAATATTTTCCCCAATAAGAAAAACAGCCAGTTTTTGTTGTTGGTATTGGTGTTTTTTGTTTGTTTGTTTGTTTTGGCGGGGCAGTTCAGCTGACCTTCTTTGGATGGATTAGGAATGGGGTCACTACGGCCTCAGTAGCTGCCTGGGATCAGACTGGCCAGCAACTCTCTCAGGCACCTTAAAATGGGTCCTATACTCTGAGGCATGTTAATATTTGAAAATGTGCATATACAGTATCAGGTGTAAAAATACAGTTAAGGGGGTGCAGAACAAATTGCCACCAAAATGAATGTGAATTTAAAAGTGTGGCTTCGAAATAGTTCACTATAGTCATTGAAAGCAATTTTTAAAGTGTACTAAAACAATTAACTAGCTACAGCTGAGCAAAATCACTGAATCATAAACATCCTGGCAGCTCAATGATACTTTGTAGATATAGAGATGAGTTATGTAGGTCTGATTGTGTGCACTTTTTATAGTTATACTGTTTTTTTTTGTGTGTTACGGTATCAAGCCTTTTCTGGATTCTAGGTTTTCACATTTTTGATGGTACAAGACCATGTTTGTATAGGTTCTGCAAATATTGTTGGTCAAACCAATAATGTTATCAATAAAATAGCAGATATTAAGTTACAAACCTCTGAAGTTACAAACTCTGCTGTTGCAATTAAGATTCCTATTTAAAAGTTTTAGACTTCCAAGACCTGCAGATAAGGTTTGTTTACAGTTATGAAGAAAGGAATGCAATTGGTAAGAGTTATAAATACAAGGAGAAAAAATTCACTCAATCACTCAGCTCAACTCATCATGACAACTCCACACCACTTTGGGCACCAATACATCAAACAACAACAATCATCTTAAATTTCCATCCATAGATGCAAATTTGCACAAAGCTGGCCTAGCTTGGTGAGCATTTGGAATAATTTTCTGTGTATGCTATTAATAGTATGTTTAGAAGCTAAGAAATTATTAACTTTATACTTTATTTTATTTTATTTACTTTTTACAATTTATATATTTTTCCATGCTTTTAAAATAAGGCTAAAGATTAAAGTTACAATGCTTTTTATTGTATGTATTCTTACTTTTTAGAACTTTAATATTTTAAGAGAATTATTCTTTTTGATTTTTAAAGTGCCTCATTGACTCGGAGTTCTTGTATTTTTAGAATATAACTTAAGATATTGTTTTTGGCATTTTATTTTATTTTTGCTGTTGTATTTTGGATTCAGACATGATTTAGGTTCTGTATATAACTTAAGTTTTAAGAACTACATCTTTTCATAACTTGCAAGGAAGAATTGCTTAAGTATTTGTGCCTACAGTTTTCTTTGTAGCTGCAAGATTTTTGTATTTTTGCAACAACTTTTAAGTATTCTGTGTGTGTGGAACATAGAAACAATGTTGATAAATAAAGCTTGTGGAAATAGACAAGCTGATGTTGCCTGGAATTATTCGAATAGTGAAAAGACTTGATATGCAAATTAATTTTGATGTGATTGTCAATAATTGTTTGATTTCATTCTGGAGTCAACTCTTTTTTGGGATAATGCCAGCTGTAACAAACACAGGTTTCTGATTTCTCCCCTGGAAGTATACAAAGTTCTGTAGGACTCTTGTGAATGTCAAGCTTCAGGTTACCTGATCTTACAGAGAAGTCTTCTTAAAGCACTGGATTAAAGATGTATACTAGCAGTAGCTAATGAACTCTTTATAGAGTGGTGGATTTTAATCTTGTGGCTCTGAAAGGTCTTAGACTCTCCCAGAAGCCCGGATAAATAATGTATACTGTTAACTATTTTAGCTAAGATGTCTGAGAGTTGTAGTCTATTCATTGGCTATTTGTAAATATGTTGTAATCTTAGTTTCTAAAGAGAGTATACATGTTTTCCACTTTGAGGGAGGTGAATATGAGTGACATGTGCCTTCTATGAAGACTTCATTAAACTGATGTTTATATTAATGCATTAATAGCACAAAGTTAATAATGCAGCATTTTGGCTGAAATCCTATTGCCCTTGGCATAGTATAAAGTTATGCCTGTGGAAGTTTGCATGGAGATATGCCAGGCAGTCCACATTGTATGCCTCATTTCAGAATTGATTGTGCAGTTAGTTGTGCAAAAATGCTTACTGGATTAAAATTCTACCTTGGTGCAAATTTCAAATTATGCAGGTTACAGATATGCAGCAGTTTTTTTGCCTTTCCATTTTAAATGTTTACACTGAATTAACATCCCAATTTCTAATATTTAACTGGCCAGAATCCTATTAGTGTTTGCATAAGGTTTGCATGTTGCTGCAGCTAATGGCAGCTAATTGCGAAAGTGCAGGTGTGCCAAAATCCTGTTGCGTACATTACTTCTGCAGAAGGGTAACAATGTTACCAGTAGAGGGGGATTTTTGTAATTAAAGACTTCCTCCTTCTTTTTTGTGGTTTTCCTGACTCACAAGTTATTTGCTTTATTATGTGGAATCTATGGGACCTGCAAGACAGAAGAAATAATTCATTATTGACAATCTCTCCTTGCCAGTAATGTCATCTAGGAGAATTTTCAGTAACTGATTTTCTCCTTCTTCCTTCTGTCCTGTGGCTCCCATGGTATTCATGCGATGGAGAAGGTTATTTGTCAGCTGAATAAGCAATAGGAAAGAAGGAGGAAGTCTTTAGTTACAAAGTCTATTCCTATTGATGATAACCACCCATAACTTGCACAACAGGATTTTAACCACTGAATGCAAGCAGCCAGAATGACATCTCCAGTACATAGACAAAGCAACTATGTACATGCTATAAAATTCATAAATCTTTACTCTTCTGACAGCCAGTGGTTAGGCTCTTTAACCTAGAACATCATGGACTGTCTAACTGGTCAATACATAGGACAGAAATACCATGGGTTGCAAATACATTAGAGGGAGATCTTCTGGGTGTATAGACTTGTATAGTTTCAGCAGCTCACAGGTTGAACCTAAGGCACAACACCTGACATCCACCGTCCACAATGTACTTTCTTCTTTGTGCTGTATAACCTGCCACATTCGTAACAGCACACTTTTATTCAAAGCAACTGAAGAAAATGGAAAACGAAGTGTCTTGCCATATTTCCCCTGTTTTTAGTCACTCTAATAAATGTGTACGTGCCTGTGCGCACTTGATTTTTTATAAGTACACATGTGCACCAGGTATATTCACAGCAGTGTTTTTTTAATCTTAGTGTATACGTTGGTTCACAATTTTTAAACAGAACCTGTTGCTTCATTAGCCACCATATCTGCCACCTCTTAAAAACTCATTCATATTCTGCAGCCAAGGACTTTGTGCTAGAGGAAATACATTTCCTCTGACTCACTATATTCATTAGTGTATTGAAAATGAATATCAACTCCCAATTTAGTGGAAATTGAAGTTGTCAGGGCAATGCCTTTGGGTATCAGTTATGAAAAGTAAAATGATTTTAGCCTTAATGAAAATTATGTGATCATGGGTTTTGCTTGTGTGAGGTGCAGAAATCACCTTTAATAGATTGCACATCCAAGCCAATTTGCATAATAACATCATATGCATTAAAAATACACTGCCCTTGCAATACCATCATTTTCCTCATAGATGTAAAGCTAATGAAAGTAAAATAAAATGCTGCAAATTAAGAGTTTATAGATATACAAATCACCAAGGATCACAAATTCTCTTTAGACGTTGACATTGGTAAACTTCGGCACAAAACTACTTCCCAGAGTTACACAGTCATTACAGAGTATACGCAATAAAATACACAAAAGAGTAAAAATGCATTTAATTACACCTACACATTTCATAATGCTCAGAACCCTGTGGATACCATGCAGATGATTTATGAATGGGTATCCACCTCGCTAGCTTTTGTGTGATCATTTTCAAGACCTTTTTCAAATGTAATTGCATATTATCTGATCCATGTATAATGAGTGGGAGATAACCTTGCTTCAAGTGAAATCAGCTTTCTGTGGAGGGATCCTTTATGTGTGAAGGGAACAGTGTGGGCATGGAAGTATTCTGCAGAAATGTGAATCCTGCAGCCTCTTGTCAGACAGCAACCAAGGGAAAATGTGTTCTACTCACTGAGATTTCCCAGTGTAGATTTTCTTTTCCCCTCAGAAATTTTGTGACAAATCTCACAAGATTTCTTGGAAATTCTGTTTTGGTTTTTTTTTTTTTTAAAGAAATGCCAAGCTGTGTTGATATAATTCCTGTGTAGGGTGGCATATTTCCTGTGTATGATTCACCCAGAAAGGAAAGAAGAAACACAAAGCACACAAGACTTTTACATGGCGATTTTCCTGCACAAGATTCACTGGAAAGGGCATTAAGAATGTGGTAGTTCCTGAGCAGAACAAGGACAGAAAAAAAATTAATGAAATAAAATAAAAATGGAAATGAGATTGGAGGAGCCTCGTTTTAATGAGAAGTCAGGAAATCTTCGATGGACTGCAATTCCCATCAGCTCTAGATAGCATAGCGAAAAGGGAGGGATGCCAAGAGCTACAGTACAGCAATGACTGGAGGACTATAGTTGTCCACCCATAACTCTGTGGGTGTTTTTCTTTAAAGAGAAAGTGCATGCTTGGTATATGACAGTTATGCTGCTGTTTATAAAGTAGTTCAGATGTCAGGATATGTCCTTTGCAATTACCACTAAAAGCGTTGCTCTTTCAAATCATAGATAGCACACACAGAGAACTCGGGACAAAGGGGTGTGGGAATCGCATGCCTTCTATAAATAAATAAATAAATAAATAAATAAATAAATAAATAAATAAATAAATAAATAAAGTGGGAGCTTCTGTCGCTTTCAAAAGTTTGTCTATCTTAACATATGATCCTGTTGGAGTGAAGCTGGCCGTTGCTGATGGGGCCAGGATCTGGGAGAGTTGTAGTCCAAGAACACCTGGATTACCCAAGGTTGGGAACCACTGTCCTAGTTCCTTCTGCAGATTTAGAAAAAAATTTCCATCAGAATATACATAGAATCTAGCTAAAGGGAATGAGATAGAATGAGATATTGTTCGCCTTCCATCTTGTTGAATTTGTTTATTATGTAATGATCCTTTTTGTATTTATCTCTATATTTTATGTTGTAAGCCTCCTAGAGTGGTCGTAATTGACCCAGATAGGCGGGATATAAATAAATAAATAAATAAATAAATAAATAAATAAATAAATAAATAAATAAATAAATAAATAAATAAATAAATAAATAAATAAATAAATAAATAAGATAGACTTTGACTAGGATGCTTCCTCAGTCTATTGCCAATGTACTTTCCTGTTGATGAGCAACTTCGAAATCCTTATTCTGTTATTGTATACTTCTTTATTTATATCATGTGGCATAGGCCAGATGTGACTAGAAATAAAGGATGCTATCAAACAGACAACTGTACTCTGATGGCCCTTCCAGGAAAGGACTGCTATCTCTAAATTAAAAATATGTTCACACTATGATTGCCTGCACAGTGTAGATCTCAGTTAGGCTTTTCCATCTCAAGGCTATGGAACCCCCCCAACTGTTTCTCTAAAGCCCCTCAGAAGAGGATAGGCTGTTAAGTGGCCTATTCTCCTCTGATGCAAAAAAGCACAAGCTTTTCCATTGCCAGTGTTGGCATGCAATTCAATGGCCAATCCAGTCAACTTCTGTATGGAGAATGGCAGCATCTTGTCAAATATTTTGAGCTGGCTCTGTCATGAGCTTATTCACTTTAGGGACCAGATGGCCAGGTGAGTGGATCTGTGAGACTCGCTTATCCACAAGATGAGTCTGAACCAAATGAGATGGGAGTACAGCTCTGCAATCATGTGCCTATTTTTAGACATGCCTGCTGTACTCTTTGCTATGACATTTTCTTTTAATGAACTGTGATGACGGAGGGAGACAGTACGAAGTCACCGGAGTTGGCAGTTGGTATGAAACGCACCTTTATTCCCAAGACATCTGATAGTAGCTGTCTTCAGGGTCTTCTCTAGAACAGAACAAAATCAAAGGGCAAAGAAAGCTTCCATGAAGATAACAAACCTTCACCCTGACAACCATCATCTTCCCCAACTGCATAGATACATGAAAAGCCCTCTCATTATCTTCCCTTGCATATACTTCTTGATCTTGACGATCACTGTACAAGACTCTCAGCGTAATGTATTCCTTTCATTCCAAGTTTCTTTAAATAAATAAATAATATCACTGAAGGTTTTGACAGTCTTTCCAGAGCCTCCTGAAAATTCTCTTTATGTTAGGAAAAGAAAAAAAAACTGTATGAGAAGAGATATCTGAAAGAAAAGGCACAGATCTAACAGACTCTCTGCATAATTGGCAGGTATTGCATCAAACCCAACGGAAGTTATAGCTCAAGAATAAAGTGGCTGTCTGGCAAATGGCATCATGAAAAAACTTAGAAAACTCTCATGCTCTGAAATCAGTGGACAATATATCAATAGAGGCCAGAATCCTAGAATTTTGTGTTTCCTGTGGAAGAGAAAGCACAGAAGGTGTGACAGGCGAGTTTCCAGTGCCGTATGGGTTGCATGCCTGGTTGTGCATTTGGACATACTCCAGCACACAACAGCACATGACTGGGGGTGGTGGTGGTCATCAATTAACCATAGCTACTTCCACAATTTCTCTTCTGCACCTCATAAAAAGGAATAGGTTTCTGGTCCGAATATTTAAAATAAGTATTGCAAATGCACTTTTAGAATTTTTGAATCCACTCCCTTCTCATATGCCGTTACAGAGGTATAAGGGTAAGAAGCCAGTAGAAATATAGTAGATATTTTGATATCAGAGGTCAAACAGAAAATAGTGCCTACCCCCAGCGTAGATGTGTAGAATTCAGGGGAAATCAAGTTATTTTTGAAATCTGAGGAAGAAAATCACAGAAGCACCCTCATGTACCTCTGACTATAAAATGTGGTTGTAAGAAATTAAGTAACTAATAATTTGTTTTCATGACTTTTTATGACATCCAAAATCATGCACATGCTATCTTAACCCCCGCCCCACATATATTTCGCTTTGGCATTCACAAAGGTCATGTAGTATCCAAATTAACTATGTGCTTGGTTGATCTGAGTGCCTAAAGCAGAGGTGGGTGATTTAGGGAAAATAGTGGGAAATATTGGCTTGAACACACTACACGCCTGCACAATCTCATTACTGCCTCCACTACTCATGAATTTGCCTTGGACATGATCAAATGAAGTGGCATTTTCCCATTAAACAAGGTACATACTCCATGGACACCTTGTTTACAAGTAAAATCACAATTCCAGAAGCCCAGTTAAATTTGGAAAATGGCATTTAAAAAAAAAAGAAACGAATGGCATTGCTTCTCTTTGCCCCATCAACAGCAAATTAAATGGCAGTGGAAGGCTATATGGCTCTTGACCAGAGAAGGGGGAGGCACTTGAAATTTGAGGAAGGTGGTGGCCTCCTTTCCAACCCACAAGCTGCCCCTCACTGGCAGGGCCGTTGCAAACCCTTGGAAAAGCATAGAAATAGTCAGAAGACTGCTGGTGTTTCATATTGTTTTGAGCCTTCTGATCAGAAAAAAAAGGCTAAGGAATATGTTCCAACTCAAAATGAGTAGATTTTGGTTCAAGGGATTATTTCTCACAATGCCTCCTAATTGATGCATTTGTTAATTCAGAATCAGGAGTGCAGTAAAGGGGGGAAGGTGCTTATCTACCACCAATGGCCATACTTATTTTTCTTCACCTTCTCCCATTTTTCTAAAAGCGGTCTTTGCTATTTTAACTGACTAAGTAGGAAGTCTTCGGGGGGGGGGGGGAAATGGAACAATTTTATTTCAACCAGCTGAGTGCACATGATATTTTGTCTTCGGAATCTGAATCATGATGACCTTGAAGCCTGTTTAATCTTTTTTTTTTCAGCGAGTCAAATGGGTTGTTTTACATTTGTAGGATGACAAACAGTGCAGAATGAACTCGGCATGATAAAAAGGGTGCTGACCAGTAATGAAGACATTGTTGTGCTCCATTTAGTCATCATTTATTTATTTAAAATATGTATATGCTACCTTTCTCCTAAAGGACCCAAGGTAGCTTACAGTATTAAAAGAAAAAAAGGCAAAAGACATATAATAAAATATTACAATATTTAAAAAGTATTGAACAAATATATTAAAACTTATGACAGCAAGATTATAAACGCAAGCAAAACACAGACTAAAATGGCCCATTAAAAAAATTCCCCTTGGTCATCTAGTCATTTTTTTAAAAAAAGCCTGCCTGAAGAGAAAGATCTTTGTCTGCTTGTAGAAGGATAACAAAGATAGCTTACAGCAGTAAATAAATACATTAAGGGAGAGTTGAACATACTGGACCTCAGTGCTATTCTCCTCACGACTTCCATTTTGAAAAAGGTACATCCTTGAGAGCATACAGCAGAACCAGATGCAATTTTCATAGTTGCTACTAGATCCTGTGGAAAGTATACAGCAGAGTCCTTTAAATGTCCACCCAGAACTCCGTGGTGCTGTGCTACCTGTTATTGAGAAAGCTAAGGGCTCCACTGACTGGAGAAATGCCATTAACTCAGTGGGAAAGGGCATACTTTGCATGCAAAGTCTACAGGTACATCCAGTGCAATTCTGGTTGGAATTTTGGAGAGCTGCAGGCAAACTGTATATGTAGGCAATACTAAGTTAAATGGTGCAGTAGTGCAAGCCACTCAGGGCATGGCCACTTTGTGCCCCAAGTTCAATGGGGCTTCCTCTGCAGCCAATCTGTTGTAGCTAAGGAGCATAGCATTTTTTTTTCATTTCTGTTTTGTGGCAACTGCTGTGCTCAGTGTTCTTTGTCCTGAAAAGCTAAAATACAACCTATTTCAGAGCAGAGACGGCTCATTACATACAGCACAGGAAGGTGAGGAACGCACACACCGGTTCCTCTTTAGGTGGTTCAAAGCTTTGGAAAGCAATTGAAATTGATAATGAGAAAAGATTTGGTGCTGCTCTGTCAACATCAGGCACAGGAAACAGTCATAACAACCAGCCCGTCCATCCTTTCTCAATGACAAAAGCCTCCGACATAAGTGCCACTGATCTGCTCTAAATGGTGTAGCTGCCAGGTGATGATTTGGTGGCCATCCGTTCCGGTTGTCAAACAAATCTTGTACTCAACATCATCAGTACAGCTGACTCACACTGCTATAGTACATTGAACCCTTATTATTATTCATCATGTCTAAGACTGCTGTGGGGATAAGAGCTTTGCATAGTAATGTTGGCTTTGGTCCCCCATGTATGATTTTGCCAAAAGTATCATTCACTGTAAGGATTTTGTTTCTTTGTTATCTATTATTCAAACTCACCAGAGAGAAAGGTTTCCAAAACAGTGCTCTAAACATCTTTTTTGTACTGACAGTCTTCACCCTGAATTTCCAGAGGAAATTACCTTTAAACCAGGATTGCCAGGTCTGCTACTTTGATCGGACTTGGGGGAGGGGAACTACTGCCCTCCACCCAATTTCCACAATGAAACAGCAAGATTTATTTATTTATTTATTTTATTTGTTTGATTTATAAAAGATTCACTGCAGCAGAAGACCCAGCATTTTCTACGATATTTATGATACAAACAGGATGGGAAATTAATTGAACTTTTGCTACCCAAAGGTAAATTCAAGTGTCATAAAGTAGTTGAATTGGCTGCAATCATTACTCAGATTTAATACTGAATAAATGCCCAGATGACTTTAAAATACAACTCACCAAATCCCTTCTAAGAGAATATAATTGGTTATGATGTACCTTCAAGGGGATTCCAACTTATGCTGACCCTTCCCAGGGATCTCTTGGTACAGAGTACTCAGAAAGAGTATACCATTCCCTTCCCCTTGGACTCTGAAGCTTGCCCAAGGCTACATAGGCAGGCTGTTCTCCAGGAAGAACAGTGGGGAATCAAATTCTCAGGCTCTGGCTCTGCAGCCAGGTACCTATCTCACCCCACTATTCATATTTCGTCTATTAAAATATTGTATTGTTTAACATAGTTCCAAATTTGTGCAAAGACAAAAAATTTCCTTTGAGCCATTATTGTAACTGATTCCTCTTCCTCTAAATATGTGCTAGAATATGAGTTCATATGAGAATATGAGTTTGCTAGTAAATGTGCATACAAACAAGAACTATTGTTTGACGCTGAAACTTTGGGGATCCGAAACATTGCCAACAGGTATATGTAAGGACCATTGATAGATATGAAGATATTCATATATGAATACCCCTGCACAGGTGGACATAATAAGAGTCCGGCCCCTTGGAGCCAGACCGTCCACTCACCTTCCGGTGCTGCTGCGAGCTTTGTGATCCTTTCCTGTCACTCCGGAGCTCACAGTGTGCAGGCCACTCCTGGCAGGAGGCAGGAGGGAAAGCCTTGCTGCAAGGTCGAAGAGTGGCTCGCAGACCGCAAGCTCCAGAGTGTCAGGAAAGGATCGCGGAGCTCACAGCAACAGCGGAAGGTGAGTGGACGGTCCGGACCCAGGAGGCTGGACCCTCATTATGTCCACCTGTGTGTGGGTATTCGTATTCATATATGAATACAGTACCCCATCTCTAATCATAAATGTTTTGGACATGGCCACACCAGTGACCTTTGCTGAAATGTCTGCTCTCCTTTTCCATAGACCATCCAAGAACAGATGATGTTTTATAGGGTGGGCACACAGGAAAGGTGCCTTGCCTTGAATCTAACTATCAGTTGCTCTGCTTCAGTAATGTCTCCACCAACTGACTGAGATTATCTCCACAAGGTTTTCCTCCAGCCCTATCTAAAGATGTCAGGGTTGACCATGGGACCTTCTGCATGCAGTGCTATGTGTGTGCCCAAGCATCTCATCCAGGTTACATCCTTGATCTCACAATGAGGCCCCATGTGGAAATCGATACCTTTCCCATGAGTTATTCAATACAACCAGCAACCATTTCCCACCATCACACCCCAATTTTCCTTCAGCACAAAATGTGGCTGATTGCTCTCTTTTAGTGTCCGGCCACATTCACTACAAATAATGTAAGCACAAATGGTCTACACATGATTCTGTCACAGAAACACATGACACAATTGCTTACTTTCCCCCTGTTAAACAAAGAGTGCGTTGGTCATTACATTGTTCCTAACGGGCTTGACAGAATACCAGGTAGTTTGTTAACATCTCTATCCGACCAGCTGTCTCCTGGCATCTGCATCTTCACAAAACAGAGAAATAAAGAATATGCAGGAAATAACCAAAAGGGTGGGGGAGAAGGATGCAGAGATGCAGAATTGCACAAGGTTCTTCAAGTTCAACAATAGGCCTCTGTATGTCAGCTTGGATGACTAAATACTTAGACTTACGACATTCATGAGTCACAATTTAATGTATATAAATGAGAAATGGAATGTTCAGAAAAGCCGTGACAAGCATTTAAAACACATTTCTTTGTTTAGCACTGGCACTGCTGTCTGAGATATTTGGGCAACTATAGACTAAAAAAAAGTAACTTGTGCAAATTCTAACCCGAGAAAGACACCAGAGAAGTAGACATTC
Organism: Pogona vitticeps; assembly: GCF_051106095.1. Lineage (NCBI taxonomy): Eukaryota > Metazoa > Chordata > Lepidosauria > Squamata > Agamidae > Pogona > Pogona vitticeps. The sequence goes on from NC_135787.1 coordinate 128,536,692, forward strand.
ACAAATTGTAAGTGCCTATTTATTCACATTTTCCACATTGCTGGTGCAGTCCCTGTGGTGTCCAGGGGTGGGAAGCAATCTGGTCCTTGGGTCCTCCAAAATAACTGCCTTATCAGACTAAGAAGAGCCTTCCTTCCTACTGTGACCTGTGGCTGAATGAACTGCAAAGTATAGAAGAGTCCTGATAGAAAAATTGTTGGCAACCCTGGTTCCAATTGACAGTACCTACACCCACACCAGCTTCATTCTAGGCCTTTATGCTTCTATACCCCACTTGTTCTGGAAACTTTCTTTCAAACATCACTCTATTCTGAAATCTTCCCAGCTTTAGAACATACTTGACATTTATTTAATTCTACACCCTTAGAGTTTCTAAGCACTTTCTTGTTTCATAAGCCAGCGAAAGCTCACATTATTAAGCTTAATTATCTGCAACCTTTATTTTGGAAACTCTTTGCCCAAAGGGAGTTGGCTTCAAGTTTTAGACTCCAGTTGATTAGAAATGCCAAATCTTCTCTCATGGCATTATGGTAGCCAACATAATTGACACTGCAATATTAGTTTCTTCCTCCTGAAATCACAACTTGCCCATAAGAAGTATTTTAAACATTAGGGTAGGAACTGAGGAGGTATCAAAATTTCCTCTTTTTTAAAAAAGGGGGAACTAGATTTTTAAAGTTCTTGGACAAAACTTTCCATGCTTCTTTTGGGTGCTGATTCCCATAGTTCTTCATTCTCTGGGGTTTACTCCATTAAGCTCTTTTCTCAAGATGCTGCAATCTTCCTAGTATGAAGACTTCTGACATTTCATAAGTAGAAATATGGATTGATTTTAGGGTTACTGATTCTCAGGCTGCTGCATAAGGGATTTGATTTAGATTATACCTGACTAGCCCAGCGGTTTTTCCTACTTTCTTCAGCTTAAGCTTGAGTTTTGCTATAAGAAGCTGATGATCAGTACCACAGTCAGCTCCAGGTCTTGTTTCTGCTGACTGTATAGAGCTTCTCCATCTTTGGCTGCAGAGAACATAATCAATCTGATTTCAGTATTGCCCATCTGGTGATGTCCACGGGTAGAGTTGCCTCTTGTGTTGTTGGAAAAGAGTGTTTGTGATGACCAGCTTGTTCTCTTGACAAAATTCTATTAGCCTTTGCCTTGCTTCGTTTTGAACTCCAAGGCCAACCGTACCTGGTGTTCCTTTTATCCACCCAGAGACCTTTGGGTAGTGTGGGCGGCAAATAAAATAAAATAAAATAAAATAAAATAAAATAAAATAAAATAAAATAAAATAAATAAATAAATAAATAAATAAATAAATAAATAAATAAATAAAATCTCTTGACTCCTTACTTTAATGAGAAGAATATCTTTCTTTGGTGTCAGTTCTAGAAGGTGTTGTAAGTCTTCATAAAATTGGTCAATTTCAGTCTCCACTGCATTGGTGGTTGGTGCATAAACATGGATTACTGTAATGTTTGAAAGGTCTGTCTTGGATTCGTACTGAAATCATTCTATCATTTTTGAGATTGTATCCCACTACAGCTTTTCCCACTCTTTTGTTGATTATGAGGACTACTCCATTTCTTCTCTTGCCCACAATCATAGATATGATAATTGTCTGAATTGAATTCGCCCATTCCTGTCCATTTTAGTTCACTGATGCCCAGGATGTCAATGTTTATTCTTGCCATCTCCTGTCTGAGCACCTCCAGCTTCCCAAGGTTCATACATCTTACATTCCAGGTTCATATGCAGTATTTTTCTTTGCAGCATTGGATTTTCCTTTCACTTCCAGGCGTGTCCGCAGATGAGCATCCTTTCGGCTTTGGCCCAACCACTTCATTAGCTCTGGAGCTACTTGTCCTTGTCCTCCGCTTTTCCTCAGTAGCTTGTTGGACACCTTCCAACCTGAGGGGCTCATCTTCCAGCATCATATCTTTTAGTCTTTTGTTTCTGTTCATGGGGTTTTCTTGGCAAAGATCCTGGAGTGGCTTGCCAGTTCTGCTCCAGGTGGATCACATTTAATCCGAACCCTCCACTATGACCTGTCTGTCTTGGGTGTCCCTGCACAGCATAGCCCATAGCTTCTCTCAATTACTCAAGCCCTTTCACCATGACAAGACAGCAATCCGTGAAGAGGTTTCTTGATATAGCTGTTGTTTATTATCAGTCTTTACAGATCCCCCCCACAACCCCTCTAAATTGATGAGATCACAGGGACCTCCCATGTGTCATCTTATTTGCTGAAAAAAATGCAGGGGGAAGCAATGATGAACTATAGAAATTAAGGTGTCATTTTCTTCTGGGATAATTACAGATTGAATCTTTCATTATAAATAGTGAACCTTTACTAGTGTACTTTTCTTTGCCTGGTTCAATTTGACACACAAACACATGCTTCATTCACATGCACACACAATTTTTTGTGTGTGCATGCACATGCACATGCATGTAAAGTCAAACATGGCAAAGAAAGATACACTGGGACAGTTTGCATCTGTATTTGTATACATACATACTAATCTGTATCAGTATATATAAATTACTATCAGAGCACTGTGGTATCGTCTTCCTAAACCCCTATCCATCAGGTGCTCTTCTGTTTCACTGCTATGGACCATAATGTAGGAGAGAATGTAATTCATAGCGGAGCTTAGAAATGTTGCTTTTCAGTCTATACGATACAGAATCCCATGGCCAGACTAGTCACTGATGATGTTCACTGGAGGAATCTTATAATTTGGTCCAAGTAACGAACTTTGTTAATTGGTTCTTGACAATAAATACAGAAAAATCTATTTCTTTTACACATCCCCCAAGTCTGAGTAAGTGTCTGAGTAAGCAGTTCAAAGAGGCATACCAAGACAAAGACGCATGGGATTAGTTTTTTCCAAAAGGACATAATCATGCTCTTATCTTTGTTTGAAAGATAAATGAATTTTAAGATTCACAGCAATCATAAGGAGAAAATAAAATGGAACTTGACATTATGTGGTAAAGTACATAATATTGGACTTGGAGAAGTTCCATTTAAGGATCACAGTCCCCATAATCCCCTAGTTAGTATTCATTTTTATGGGTTTATTCCTGTTTAGTTTGGAGGCAGCTCTTTGAGCAGATGTCAGCTATTTACAGCTGGGGGAGGCTGACATGGAAAAGGTGGTGGTTAGGACAGAACATGGGTGGTGTCAGTGATGGCGGATGTGCCACTGCCTACAGTCTTCTGTTGCCATAGGCAACCACCTCACTTTGGCAATGGCTAATGCAGCTAGAGGCCAAGCACTCCCACAATTGGAACATTTACCCTGCATCTTTGCTTTACACATCTATGAGATCTTGTCAAACTGTTGATAGTTTGAGTCCTTGGCTAATCTTGTGGGAAGGCTTTGGCGGGGAGGGGGGCAAATAATTGATCAAAAGATCCGTGTTTGGCTTTATATCTCTAATTATGTAAGGGCTAGAAACCTACAAAAGGAAAGAAGGGAGGGAGGGAGGGAGAGATGATGGGTTAAAAGGGCATTATGTGGCATGTCTAAACTCCAGGTCAACCCCATCAAGCTCAGTAATACAGCAACCCTAAGAAAGGCTGATTTTTTTGTCTGCTTCCTTTTCCAACTTACATCCCTGTAAGCCTTGAAATCTGATCTGGAAAGCTGGAAAATTCTGTGGGGCAGTTTTTATGTTGTTCCGGGGGGGGGCTATGAGGGGAGGGAAGAGAAAAAAATCCCAATGGCACTAGATTTTGGATTTAAGATAATGTCTATAAGACATTACTCTAACTAGCAGTGGCACTCCAAAGATTCAAGCAAAATTCTTTCATAAGTCTCCTAGTGATGCCTGGCAACACTGCAAGCAGCTTTCAGACCTAACCCTGCATATCTTCTTAAATGGGAGTTGGTGTTTTCAGGATGATTCAGGGTGAGAGCTTTTTTCAAAGGATTCTAGTCACCATAAAAGACACAGGGAGGAGATTTTCACTACTTCTCACGGGATTAGCTTCAGAAGGAAATAAATAAGCTTCCTCTCTCTGTGTACTGCACTCCTGGTAAGAATCATCCGCATGCTTATACCTCCTTGTATTAAAATTGGTACCTATACTCAGTACATTATAGGTACTATGTAGTTTGGCCCTCAGGGGAAAAAAATGATAAGGCATCCCCTGAAACACAATTTAAAAATAATGCCAGCGATTTACCGGGGGGGGGGGGAACAGAGAATAGGCACAAAGCCTGGCACACAGAGACAATTAAAATACATACAACCCTTCATTTTGTAACCTGTTAGATTTTAATTAAGATGCAGTTTGGTAGCAAGCAGAGATTAGGCTAGGTCACACAATACTATTATGGAAAGGTTAGGAGGACGTTAGCAAAGGAAGTAGGTTAACAACAGGGGGTTCGTATGTTTGTGATTGAACCAATCAGTGACCTACAATAGACATTTTCACAGTAGGAGGGGAACATCTTGGGGCAGCACATTTATTCTGACTTGTCAAGAGAGGTGTTTCAGAAACTTTTTTATGAGGACTTAATAGAATCAGGAAATTTAAATGAGCTGTTTAAGAACTTTCCAGAAGGAATACCAGAAGGAGTTAAAAATGAGATGGCGCACACACACACACACACACACACACACACACACACACACACACACACACACACACACACCCCAAAGTCCATTTCTAGGCTGATGAAAAAACTCAGTCTTAGGCTGACATCCTTTCCATTGACAATTTCCCATATAATGCAATAAAGAACATGCCTTTTCTTCCTTTATGAAATCTTATGGATGCTTACCTTCCCTCGTTCTGCTCCTAGGACCACTTATAAATTGCCATAGTCCTTTGGAGTAATTCATTGGTATACAATCAACATTTATTCTGCATCCACCCCAGTGGTTTCTTCATCAGGCACTATCCCATCTCCTCAGAAAGGGGGAAACACTCATTCCTGATGCACCGCTGATCGAAGAGGCTTTCACTTGCACAACACTGAGATATGCTCCACAGATCGCCTAAGGAGGAAGGCTGAGAAAAGTAAGGGTGAAAGGTATATGACTGGCATAGGAAAAAGTGGGCTACCCATGTGAGTTAGGGATCTCGCCGTACTTAGGCCATGACTACACTGGCAAGCCAAATTGGAGTGATGTGGTTTGATTCATAGCCTTTTCCACTTTGGTTTGGATTAGGTGAACACATAGAAACCGTGGATTGTTTTGGTGCAAAACTGACTCCTCCATCCAATGCAGTCTGATCTGCATCACAGCCTACCGCCATCTTTCCTTTGCTCCAATCCTCTGCTGATCCTCAGCTATTATTTTATGGTTCATTGTAAAACCAGTGGGCGGTTTAAAGTGTTGAATGGCACTAGGAAAGGCGACCATTTTCTAAAGTTCTCTATAATGTGCAAACACATACATACTATGGAAACATAGTAGTCTGTTGTAGTTGTTTCTATTTCACAGTGTTCTTTCTTTCTTTCTTTCTTTCTTTCTTTCTTTCTTTCTTTCTTTCTTTCTTTCTTTCTTTCTTTCTTTCTTTCTTTCTTTTTCATCTGTGCAGAAGTGATCCAGTGCTAAACTAGTATATCAAGGGAATGATCAAATCATCGAGTGCTAAACTCTGTTTTGTTTTTAAACACTTTGGGGTGATTAGGGAGAAAGATCGCAGGGGGTGGGTGTTCCCGCTGTCTGAAAGATCACATCCAGTTTAGTACATCGCCAGAATAACACCCACAGTTATGTCCCCCTCCAACCTTTTGGAGAACAAAACAACTGATCACATAGGGGAAAGCTTGTTCAATTCATTTTCATCTTGAAAAAAAGTAGAAGCCCCCATGTGATATATTAGGGGTCTCCTCCCAACTCTCCTCAGACTGAAGAAGCTACTTGGATAAGTAGCAAAACGTTTCAACCTAATAAGAAAGAAGTCCAGTTGCCATGACTCAACTTCCAGATAACCTCACCTGGTTAACTGAGAATCTTCACATATATATTTTTACAAGCTTCCCTTCCTCCTTCTGTGGAGATCTTGAAAGTTACTGTTCCAAATGAATTGAGATGGAAAGAAATTAGGAATAGGGCATGTTGGCAGCTGCACCTCAATTCAGAACATGGTAAAATAATTACATGCAGTTATAATTCCAAGCCCCCAAATGTAGTCACCAATATAGCTATATTTTAAAAAGTCTCTCTTAAGTTAACTGCTTCTCAGAAAAAACTAAAATAGTATCTGAGTTTATATTTGGAAGCGTCTATGTGCTACATGACCTGTTATACAAAGCACATTTTTCTAGCCCACCTTGTTATCACCTTAACACCCACAAGAGGACACAAGGCAACAACACCATATATAAGTGCTTTAACCATGTAATATTCCCTCTCCATCACTTAGTGATGCCACACACAACAAAATGTCAAAGTAACTTGAAAAAGTCACACCAGAAAGAAAACAAAATCACCCTAGATAAAGATGTAAACATGTTGTAATTCATAACACATGTATTAATGGAAACAGCAATTAATTACATGCACTTCGTTATTGCTTCTGTGTTCTGCCTTGGTTAAAAGAACAAATTTCCCACAAAAATATTCACCTGGTTCTATCCTATAGCCATTTGGCAAATTTAAAGACATTTCTGTTTACCAGCCCCTTTAAATAACTTGTGCTGTGTGGTCCAGAATTTGCAAGTAATTAGTTACAAGCAATGTATTTATCTGTATTCAATTATTTTGGGTTTAGGGGCAGCAAATAAAGTAATTAGTATTTACAAAGTCACATTTAGTTGTAATCAATGAAATGTAGGCTATGTCAGCACAACAAGCAGCACCATGCTAGTTTCAAGTTACTTTAAAGTACATTCAAAGTATTTTGATGGAAGCAATTCAGGTTTTATGCCATTGACTTTTCATTCAAACTGGTAAGGGAAGTCGTATTCGATTTTCCTCTTGGAGTCTTACAAATATTTTCAAGTTGCAGAATCAGAACTGGCCAATAAGGGGAACCAAAGAGTATATTTCTTTCCATTGTTTTGACCTGCAATTAAAGACAGCACAATTCATTTCTGCTCTGCAAGATAACAACAACAACAACAACAACAGTAATAATAATAATAATAATAATAATAATAATAATAATAATAATAATAATAATAATAATAATAATAATAATAATAATAATAATAATAATAATAATAATAATAATAATAATAATAATAATAATAATAATAATAATAAGCGTAACAATAATGATTATAGCCAGCTGGCTACTGAGCAGTACAACAAAATCTTTTTAAAATATAAAATTCTGAGCTCTGGTTTGGCCATCTAATTTACGTTTTGTGTTTTCAATTTGCTGCTTTTTAAAAAAATCTTCATTTTATTCATTTATTTATATATTTATTGTACTTCCTACCTTTCTCCCAACAAAGAGACCTAAGATGTACAAAGCATTTTGAAACACAAATATTAAAACAGCTAAAAAGTGCAAGAAATTAAAAAACAAGACGGAAAGACCACTAAACAGATTACAAGTACTGAATTAAAAAAACATTTAAAGCCATTTAGATGCACATTTAAGATGACAAAATGTGCAATTCAAAGGCGAAACGTTTAATTTGTTTTGAAGTTGATCTACTACACTGCAACCTGCTATAGGTTTATCTACACAGTGGGCTTCCCATAAGCATCAGACCAGCTCCTAGGGTAGAAGGATGCTGAACTATCACTAAATGAATCTTTGATCAGGTCTAGCGGGTTTTCTTATATTCTTAATATTGTTTGTTGGCATCCTTTTGTTGGGGGGAAAGAATGGGAATGTCAAAACACCTGAAGTGTAGTCTAACACAATTAAAATCAAAACATTTCCATTAGTTAAGGATTCACTTCACAGAACAAAGGCTGCAACACTCTGCATCCTTATTTGTGAATAAGCACAATTGGAACATAATGTGCCCACTGCGTTATAGTGAACTGAGTGATGGACTAGGACTCAGGAGACTGGGGTTCAAATCCCTACTTGGCCATGGAAACTCACAGTAGGGGGAAGTTACACAAATAAAATCACTCCTTAAATATCTCACATACCTTGAAAACCATTGTACAGTTGCTATAATTCAGATGTGACTTGACAACACATAGCACACCCCACAGGGACCACTGATGCCTTTTTCCTTATAGACCTACACTAGGCATATGCTGTCCATGTGTCCTCTTTTTGTCCATGTTGAGTAGAGGACACTCTGCATGGTTGCACTGTGCAACGTTCAGCATGTATGTCAACAGATCATTGCAGAATGATAAATAAAGGCTGGCAAAATTTGCAGGCTAGAATCTAAACCAAGATAAGGAAACAACAGCCCTCCCCAAGCCACAACAACTCCCATCACCCCTTTCTACTGGCCAGCTTTCTTGTGCTGATGGAATTAAGAGTACAGCAGCAGCTTGGAAGCTATGTTCTCCTGCTGTAGTCTAGCCATAAATGGCTCAGCGAAGGGATCAGCATTGTGGCATTAGTTCAAAGGAATGTGGAGGACTGAGGGTCTTTACAGAAGTGCCGGGTCTGTCACAGAGTGTTTGGATTCTCCTGTGAGAAAATATCTTCCCCTCACAAGTGGGTTTGTCTGAAGTGAAATTTTCAGTACGTGTTGAGGGCCCATCACACTTTTTGGAAGCCATTATTGTATAAATACATTTTACAGTACAATGAAGAAACACATAATTTCAACCTTGTGCTTCACAGAGTTATCTCATTGCTCACTACGGCCTCATAACTGCTCCTTCCACCAAATAACATGAAAGCTTTCAGCAATGTGCAGTGAGGTACAGCTGATCTGAAAATGAACTGATGCAGAGTTGCCAATACCACATGGCTGATACTGGAAATGCTTCTTTATCCCTGCTTGAATTTCATTCTCGATGCACACAGTGCATGGCTGAGACAAATTCACTTCACGTACAATCTTCCTTATGGTTGTAGTTCCCTCCCCTAGGTGGCGGAAAATAACCCATCATGGCAGTAGCTGTCTGATCAATATCTCAAAGTGATACCACTAAGACTTCATCCCAGGGAAGAGAACTTTGCACACTGAAGAATCCCTCTTAAAAGCCTCTTTAATCTCCTAAAACCCTGGAAAAATCCTGACGAAAGCACTTTCTGCAAACACTGAAATACAAAGTCGCTTTCTGCATTGGCTCCTAACTTTTACCTTCGGTATGTTTAAGTGTGTGCCTGTGCACACTGGCGTGTCTCCCTGTCCCTGTGATCTAAGTCATCATCTCTTGTCTCCTAGAAATCACCACCTGGCTCTAGATTCTTACAGAATATTCTAGATTCTTTCAAAAGTATATGGAGGAGATAGTTTTTCAAATGGACACCCCCAGAATCTCCCCTCTATTACGGCCAGGAGCTTATAGTCCATAAGTAACTTTCCTAAGCCATGCTTAGAACAGATTTCTAATCTGTTGTAACATGAGAAAGACAAGCTATTGTAGAGAAATACGCTTGAAATATATGGTTCCAAACATTTCCAAGGCTGGAGTCAGACAGCAATATGTAGAGCTTATGTTTTGGATTGCTTGTGGCACAGTCTGGCTTGAGTGAGTTTCCAGGGATTACATGATGTCCAGGAAATCAAGAATCAGTTCAACCCTGTTCCATGCCTAGTCCAGACCTTTTTGGTTCAGCAACCTATTTAGGCATCCTTCAGTTTCAAGGAACTATGATAATGTGCTCTGAACATAGGTCTTGGAACAGCATCTAGTGTGGCTGAGAAGGCCAATTTGAGAGTGACAAGACAAATAAAATGTGTCCCCTGTCCAGCTCCCTGATTTTGCTGGTTTCGGGACTGCCTCTTTGCCTTGGCCTGATGAACAAGTGTCTCTTCAAATTGGGAGAGGCCATGCTGTCTCACCTGCCTTCTGGTGAACGCTCAGATGTCAAGTTTTCCCATCCGTTGAGATCCATTCCCAGGGCCTTCAGATCCTGCTTGCAGATCTCCATTGTATTGCAGCTGTGGTCTCCCTCTGGGGCAATTTCCCTGCACTAATTCTCCATACAGGAGATCTTTTGGAATCCGACCATCAGCCATTCTCACGACATGCCTGAGCCAACATAGATGTCGCTGTTTCAGTAATGCATACATACTAAAAATTCCAGCTCATTCTAGGACTACTCTATTTGGAATTTTGTCCTGCCAGGTGATACCAAAAATCTGACGGAGGCAATGTATATGGAAGGCGTTCAACTTCCTCTCCTGCCATGCACAAAGGGTCCAGGACTCACTGCAGTATAGGAGTGTGCTCAGGACACAGGCTCTGTAGACCTGGATCTTGGTATATGCCATCAGCTTCTTATTAAGCCATACTCTCTAGAGAACATGGTAGCTACTTTGCCAATGTGTTTATCTAGCTCGATATCTAGGGAGAGAGTGTCAGAGATTGTTGAGCCAAGATACACAAAGTCATGAACAATCTCCAGTTCTTGTGTAGAGATGGTAATAGAGGGAGGTGAGTCCACGCCCTCGCCCATGACTTGTGGATAGCAGGGCTACCCTTTGCCGAGGGGGCGGGTGGGATGAAATTTAAAGGATTGCTTTAAAGGAGATTGCTCCTGGCGCAGCAATCTTCTGCAGCACAATCCATGTTCTCTTCCTGAGCACATCCCTTAAATCAAGCTGAAAATTTACAGAAGTGGAAAAAGTGGGTGACCTTTTAAAAAAGAGAAGGAAAAAGAACCCTCTGAGCATAGCTGTGATTTCCATGGTAGATAGGAGAGAAATACATTTTCCCAGGAACAGTGTATATTTTCAAGTCGTCCTTGGTGTAATGTGATGTACTTGAGGGCCATTTGTTCTTGAATGGGCAATTCAGAGACATTAGCATTACAAAAACTCTGTTCTTCCTTTATTGATCAAGGACCCATCCATGTGCTTGCATTTTTCAACTCTTATTATGGGATGGGGGAAGTGACCACCTATAATGACAGTCATGCTAAGCACCTGCACCTCCAAGCTTACCTTTACTTCGTATATTTCCATATATTTGATATACACGACTTCACACATATATCAGAGTACATACACAGTTCCTCCATGTGACTGGGGATTCTGTGCCAAGCAGGTTAGCACTCTGCATATTCAACAGATACTCAAAGTTCTTTCTCATCCTTGCCTGGATATGGTCTGTCAATGAATGGACTCCAAGCATATGTATGGCCAAGGTCAATGCTAGTCCCTCATGTATTCTTCTGATGCATGAAAGGGTTGTCTAGATCCTTTATAATCAGATTGCTTTTGGAATCCCAAGTAGTATGGATATACTACTCCTGCCTGAGTTTGTTTCTAGATTTTCTTTTGTTTTAAGAGATAGCCTAGCAGCTGCCTGTTTTTGTAAGTAACTTTAGAAAGACAGCTAAGAGTGTGATATAGGGCAAACCAGACAGCTTCTTAATATCAGATCCAAAGCCTTGGAATTAAGAATAGAAGTCTGCAAATTCCTGCAGCCTCTACAGCTGTCAAGATACAGCCTGTATAATGCACACTTTGATTTTGAGACTTAATCACTGCCAACATACAAACTTTTTCTTAAAAGAAGCCCTGCTGTTTCGCTGTATTAGAAAAGGTAATCCCTACTATATCTGGGGCCAGCAATTATGATATATCCCAGCAAATGGTATAAAAATAAAAACCTAAAATGTGCTGTAGAGAAGAGGCTTATGCAACAGTGAACACAAATCAGCAAGCTTTAAAATCAAGCTGTTTATGGGCAAAGCTGTGTTAGTACACTTAAAGACGTAACGTACAGCTACTCCTCTGCTTCTCATTTTCTCACAAGTGGGCATGTAGTTGCCAAATCCAGAGCAGGTTTGAATCCTCTCAGGGCTTCTTTCTTAATATTTGCCTTGTCTCAGCACATTATTTGTTTGCTTGCTTTTAAGGTGAAAACTCCACTGCTATCAATGGAGGCAATTTCATTTTAAAAAAAAGAGTGTGAGAAAGAGACAAGAGTGACAGAGACATGATTTGTGTACAAGGGCAAATATTGAAATGAAAGTCAAGGAGATCTCCATCTCCCCTTCTCATGCTGCTGTCACTCCCAGTCCAGCCTGGGGGGTCCATACATGTAACTAGAAATAATTAGAAAGTTGGGAGCAACATGTTTTATATAAGATGCAAGCTGGCACTTAGTTGCAGAATTATTTCTCCATTTGCAAAACATCTAGGCAATTGTCACATGAACAGAGAAACACAATCGTGATTGTGACTGATCTCAACTCTGTTCTATTTTGTAGAGACTGATGTATAATAGAATGGCCTAGAATCCAACTCACTATTTATCTGACTATTCCTGAACACCCCCAGGTCTTCATCCTTAAGCATACACTCTTGTAAATAATAGTTCAATGAAACATAGGATATTGCTGTGCAATGAGTCTCAAGAGAGCAAATTTCTTTTACCAGACAGATATACAGTACCAGTGAGGGTTTTGAACGGACACCACTTTCCTTCTGAATATCACCCCTCACATCTAGTTTTTACTTCTCATAGCATTATTTCCTCGAGAAGTAGCTAACAGGGCAAATACAAACTGAGGAACCATGTCATCGGGTGGGTCAGCCTTAGAAAGGGCAAGTGCATAACATTCAGTGAGTATCGCGGCTGAGTGGGAATAAAAACCCCGATCATTCAAAACCTAGTCCATCATGAAGCCCTGCAATGCCACACTACCTCACACTAGCAATGTGCAATAGATTTTTGTGTTCAGCTGTCTGAAACCATGCAGTTAGTACCTTCTATTTTGATGTTTTCTTTGGCTTAAATCCTGTTGAGCACCTATGCTTGCATAACTTGATGTTACACAGTCAGTAGCTGTAAACTCACAAAGGCGGAAGGGCTATTCACCAAACACTTCCACAGGTATGTTGCGCATACACAACCGATTGCATCATCAAACTGTGCAATCCTTGTTGCCCGGGTATTAATAATAGTAATAATCATGTGCTGTCAAGTCAGTTCTGACTTATGGCAACCCTTTTCAAGGTTTTCAAGGTACAAAATACTCAGAAGTGGTTTACTGGGCCCCTTCTTCTGGGGGTGCCCTGGGACTGTGCAGCTTGTCCAAGGCCACACAGGCTGGTTCTATTCCCAGGAGACACAGTGAAAAATTGAACCCCCAACCTCTGGTTCTGCAGTCAGATATCTAAACCAGTGAGCTATCCTGAGAAATTTCACAAGTGTAACTTTACATGAAAACAAACAGGATTTCTGATTATGTTACAATTTCCTATATAGTATATCCCTTCAAAATACTAATATTATATTTTGAGATGATGAGAACTTTTTACTACAGAGGAATGATCCTAATAGATTTTCTAATCTACCTGCTGACAATCCACTGGAAATGGAACTTCTTTAAGTTTATAAGCAAATAGCCCTGCTAGTTAACTGTGCCTAAGGGTCTAAGAGGTGGAGTGAGGAAAGTATAATGCAATCAAAGACATGGCATGTTCTGCAGCAGACAGTATGCCACGGTTTTGCATATAAACTTATCCATTTGATTTCGTCTTTAAAATTCTTTATATTCCTATAGAGGAATATAAATGCCTCCTTCACATCCTACAAATACATTTGGAGAGAATGTATTATAACGTTAATAGGCATTTGCTTTGATCTTTTCCCTCCTTGAACAAATGGGAGCTCTGTGCTCTTCTAGATCCTCTTGCTTTAATCGCCTTCAAAGCCCCCTGAACTATGAATAAATTTACTGCTGCCATGTTATGCCCTTTGAGCAGTTATACCATGAAATGAAGGGTGTTGACCAATGAATTGGCCTTTCCATTATCTCCATGCTTATTTTCCTTCCTCACTATTTTTTTTAAAAAAAGGGAATATATTGCTATCTGTAATACCCATGAATGTTAATGTGGGTTAGATAAGTCAGCACACTGATGTTGCTGTTTCAAAGATAACTCAGCTAGCTCTGTAAGCTTTTTGCAGCCAGTGAGCCTCATACTGTTTTGACTGCAATGAAGTTTAGCTGCTCAGAACTATTCTAGATATTTGGGAAAACTTTGAAGTGCATATATTTGAATTTTCATGTCTCAGGTTTATTTACTTCACATTTCTTCCTCTTTGGTCACAGGGAATATATACTATTTTTGTGAATAGTATATATCCTAGTCTACCAAATAGTATACAGTATATCCTAGTTTACCATCATTTCTCATCTTAATTCACTATTAAGCTGATTGCACAATTTGTGCCTACAAGACAATTTGTGTGTGCAGTAGGACCCCTATATCTCAGTTCCAAGTCCCCCATGATGCTGAAAAATGCAGATTACAGTGGACACTAGTTTAATAGCAAATGCAATACATAGTGTAGTCTCTGTCTTCCTCTAGTGGTCAGCTCTGGTAATTTCATCTTTGGAAATATATATTTCTAGGATTTAAAAAAATAATTTTAGTATTTTCAGACCATAGGTAAGTGAATCAGTAGATACGGATCCCGTGGATATGGGGGTCTTACTTATTTCTTGAGGAGTAAGAAGGAAAATATTAGAAATTTCCTTAGAAAACTATATTATGAGAAACTCTGGTTCACCACTTTGTGTCATTCTTTAGGATTCACCATCTTCTTGAAGCCTTTCCCATGTAACATTTTCACTCATTGCAACTACATTATCTCTCAACTGCAGATATTCACAATATAGCCGCTTCTTTTAAAGCCCCTTAGCAGGTGTAAGAAAGGATAGCGTTCATCTAGCTCTTTCTTTTTTAAAAGGCAAAACTAATGTTATGCCATAATTTGCCCTCTAATTTCCCCCAAACTCGATAAAATTGGGCCTTAACTGGAGTGTGAGCTGCTGACTGCCATAGAGATGATGGCTCAGTTAAAGATAAGGCATCCAAATATATTCTTCAGTTATTTCACAAGGAAGGTCAGTGCAAGAATCCTGAATGTTACCCATAAGAACATCTCTGAAATCTCTCTTCTTTTGACTTTTTTTTTCAAAGGGTAATTCTCCTCTCACAGATTGGATGAGAATGGTTAAATTTCTCATGGATAAATGTTTTGCACTAATCTGAGATGATGCCAAGGAGGTCATGGAAATCATGAATTACTGTCAGATGCAGTGAGGAATGGGATGTGGGTGAATGAAATTGAAGCTGTTTAGAGAAAAGGAAGAAGTTCTATTGATCATCAAAAGAGCCAATCTGGGATTGTGATGACAATCTCTTTCAGTTGAGGTCGTTGGTGCACTGAAGGAGCAGGTTGACAGCTTGGGTTACTCTTGGCTCTACCATGGTTCCAGAGGTCCATGTGGATTATATGGCCAGAAGTCCCTTTGGCCAATTTTGGCTGGTGTGTCGGCTGTATCTTATACTAGTGAAGTTTTCTCCATCCACTCTGAGATTAGTCTGTGCCATTTGTTTTTCTTCTTGATGTTGTTTTCTTTTATTTATTTCTTTTTTAGGGTTTTTCTAATCAGTTTTTAATATTTCTATTTTCATTTGTGTTTTCTATTTTATGAGACTGTAAACCACCCAGAGTAGCACTGCGACACTAATAGGAGTGGGATACAAACTGAATGAATGAATGAATAAGTCATACCTGGCTACAGTGATCCATTCCTTAATCATCATACACACACATGCTGTACATGGGGCTTCTCTTGCAGTTTTTTGAAACTAGAGCTGGAGCAAAATGCACTGGTTGAACTGCTGTGTGACGTGCATTTCACAGACCATATGTCACTGGTCCCAAACCAAATACTCTGGTCTATGATTTGTTTTTGACAATCCAAGGTGCTGGGTTTGACTTAGAAAGACATAAGCACTTTGGGGACAGGATATCTGAAGAATCACCACCTTCCATATAAACACACCTGGATTTTGAGATCTTCAGCACTCAACATTGCAAGAGCCACATTGACAAGTATACAAGGTAGACTTTTCTCTGTAGCAGCGCCTAGACTGTGGAATACTTTCCCAAGAAAAGTCAGGTTGGCGTTATCTTTATTAAACTTCAGATAGGTAGCAAAGAAGATGCTGTTCCATCTGGTTTTGGATTTTTACAACTAGCCTTTAAACTAATGTTTAATCTGCTTTTAAAAACTGTTTTTAATGAATTTCATTGTATACCGTTGGTTGAGGTGGGAGGTAGCTGGCCAGTCTTCAAGCTCTTTTAGTTTCACGGAACCTATGGCCAGTGTAAAAGATGCTACATAGCTCTGCAGTTTGGCTGCACATTGGAGCAAAAACCTGAGCCTCCTGTCTTCTCTCAAAAATTGGTGTTCCCTTAAGAAAAGATCCAAAGTGGATGGTTATGCAAGCTTCAGTCCAAAGGAGAACAAGATGAGGTGTGAATCTTGAAATGGATTGTTAGATACATTCAGATCAGAAATAAAATGCCCTGCAAACATTTAATTAGAGAAGTAATTAGGAGTGAAGAAGTTGCCTAAAATATTGATGGATGGCTAATAAGCGACATTCAGTTCAAACCAAGCTTAATTCTAAAAATATGGGAAGATTGATAGTTGGAAGAGTCTTAATCGCCATACATTATAAAGGCATTACTCACTCAAGGAGTCTTTACTGTGTAGTGATGCACACAGCTGCAATAGCCCAAGGTCATTCCACTTTCAGTTTTCTACAAAACATACCATTTTTTTATCCATACACATATGATCCCTAAACTTATGTGCAAGAGTGAATTGTTGCACAATGGTCTCTATACGTTTCTTGAGATCTTCATGGAAACATAAGAATAGCCACACTGGATTAGACCAAAGACTTATCCAGTCCAGCATTCAGTTCCCACAATAGCTAATAAGGTACCAACAGGAAACTGATAAGCAAGACATGAGTACCATATAGAAATATGCATTCTTGCTTTTCCTGCCCTCACACATGAGGGTGAGGAGCCACAAAAATTATTCAGGTATTTTGCAGTGCTCTTGTGATAACAGAACAACAACAACAACAAAAGCACATAATCAAGCAAAACTGTGTAAATAACTCAAATTGTGGAAAATGATGATGGGTGCTGCTTGGTTACAGGGAGTTACAGAGACTGGAAGCATTGCACCCTTTTTATTTTTTGTATTTTTCTCATTAAGCACTCAGATCTTCCATGCTTACTATCTATGTGTGTGCATGGGCATCCATGTGTGCCCATGCACACTTTGTTTCTCATAAGGAGAGGACACAGGTTTTTCATGGCAGCTGTTTATGAAAAATATGCAGATTTTGATAAACAAAAAACAAAACAAATCAAAAAACAATCCTCTTTTTCTGACTTCTGTCTGGAGGCAAGGAATCTCACCTTGAATAGAGACAGCTGAAATAGATGAGAATGAAACATTTAGCAAGTGTTCTTTATAACTCAAATGCAATTGCACACTCTCTTGCTCATGTTACTCATCAACCTGCATCCATAGAATTAATGCCACCAGTGCCACCAATATTTGGGTTGGCACACGAGCCCTATCCAGGCATCGTCTGATTCAGCATCATTTAGAGAGGAGTACCTAGTCTTGTCCACTCAGCAAAAAGTACTTTGTGAAGGCCATGGGAGATTGCTTGCAGTATTTTGTAGCCTCTGGGGAGGCTGCTTGTTGAAAAACTATGAGTGGAAAGGATAACACATCAGCAAAAAGAGTGCTAGATGTCCACACAGTTAGCATTTGGACCCCTTGGACTGTGATTTTCTCCATGCGAGAACCAAGTCAGAAGGTTCCTGCTAATGTAGAGATGGTACAGAACAACAAGCATCTTGCCTCTGTTAACAGCCTGCAGGCAAGCAGGAAACTCCTCTTCACATTCATCACTCTTCATATGCAGAGAGAGAGCTGCTGGAGAGGAATAGGGCTACATGTTCCTCTCTAAGTGTGATGATGATGATGGTGCAAGATTACATAAAGTCTGAATAGGGCCATAGGCATTGTCATAGCTATTAGCTTCTGACAGCCTTCTCTTCCAGGAATTTGCCTATTCCCTTCTTAAAACTGCCCACATCATCAGTGTACGTTTCTTCTGGCAACAGATTCCATGGTTTGACTGTGTGCTGTCTGGAGCCATATTTCCTTTCATTCATCCTCAGTTCATACCATTCCATTCAATGGAGCAATCCTCAACTGTAGTACTGCAAGTAGAAATATCAAATGACCGGAAAGATTCACTGTGTGGAGATTCAAAAGAAAAGGTTGTCAGAAATCCATTGTACTTTTTTGGCAAACAGATGTGACATTCAGATATAGGGAAGAGCAATGGAAATTGTTTTCATGGGGACAGGTATAAATAATCTAACAGAAACTAAAAGGAAACTTCAGTTTCATGAGATTTCTATACAAATGTCTATAGTCCAGATTATGCTAAAGCTGGGACATCAAGACATTGTACAAGACCCACTTGCCAAGTCACAACCATTACAGCAAGGAAAAAATACACCTCTTTTATCAGAAGAAAGGCAACCATTTAATACAACACCCAAGATGCTGTTTATTTGGAATGTTTACAGTCTACCCTCCAGCAAATGCTCTCTGAGTGGCTTGCAACAAATTCACAAGCTCACAATTTAAAAACAAGCACAATAAAGCAAGACACAGCAGAGCCATAAAGCAAGATAACATGCCAGCACAAGGAACCCTTTCCAAACACTTAAATCTGTGAACAAGAGAGGCTTTCACCTATCACTGAAAAAGGAACAAGGATAGGTGCCAGGCACTCCTGTAAGAGAAGAGCCTTTAGGGAGGCTATTTCTAAGCTGTTCATTGATTATTTGATCAGGAATGACACAATGCAATGGACTTGCCTCGAAACAAACCAGAGGCGGGTGTGGATTATTTAAAAATTGGCAAGATATACTGTATTCCACTTCTTCTCCTGGCAAGGGAAGGAATGAAAGAAGAAGCAGATGAACTATCCTCACCAACATCAGTATGCACAATGCCTATGAGCTGTGAAAATCAGCAAGAGGTGCTTTGAAAAAAGTCATGAGAACTCACTTAGGTAAACATCTGGCTTTCACTAAGGCTGCTTGCTATTGAGCTTTGCTTTTCCTTGGTGAAAGAACGGCCCATAAGCAAAAAAAGAGTTCAAGGACCTTGAAAATAAATTGGTCATAATGAGAGTTAGATTGGACAATTAAGCAGTGGGTAATTAACTGGTTTAAATAAGGTTAATTTGATTATAACCAAATCCAATTTGAAATGATCTTGGAATCGCAAAAGTGGGACCTTGTCTAAAGTTTCTTTCCAAATAAGAGATTTGTTTTGGGCCAGATTTGCCACACAACTTAAAACAAGGGAAAATTTTAGTCCTCTCTACATTTTATGTCAGTCATAGCATTGTGGCAATTAAAATGGGCCCTTGCTAGATAACAACTGCAGGCTGAAGAAAACTGATTGTGTCCTTGGGGGTGATAAAGGGTAACATCTGCCAATGCCTAGGTAGAGTAAGGCAATCTTGATCAATGTCCCAGGTGTTTGGAAAGGAAGGGAGGAGGAATGAGACCAAAGTGCTTAAAGTGAAGTAAGCAGGACAAGACCATTGGAGGCATCTTTAACATATCAATTCTGATGCAAAATACAAGAAGAGATATCCCCCAAAATGTCAAAATGATAAAGTGTCTACAGACCTGCAGGAGCTGGTAGAAAAAGTTAATTATCAGACCTTCTGAAAAGCTGAATACCAGGAGGGGAAGCAGGATGTCAGGTATTCTAGGTGTCATGTTCAACCCATATTGAAACTTACAAAAAGGAAAGGAGGCAGTTCCCAACACTGCCTCCCTTCTTTCGGTGTCCGCATAACAATTTACATCGACACAACCTCAAAAGGTAGCCTTCAGCAACTCAGTCTATTTCAATGGTTCCCAACTTTGGGTCCCCAAGATGTTCTTGGACTGTAACTTCCAAAAGCCTCCATCTCTAGCTGTGCTGGCCAGGAATTCTGGGAGCTGCAGTTCAAGAATACCAGGTTTACCCAAGGTTGGGAACCACTGATCTATTATAAGTCCAATTCAGATGTTAGTCACTTTTATAGAATTCCATGTGGAGAGGAAAGTGCTTAACCCCCCATATCTCTTTTATGCTCTTTTTTCCCTCCCACTTTGTGTGGAGCAACACCTCTACATGTCTACTTCTGGAGATAGAGGAAAGGTGGATACCAAAGGAACAATCAGAAGGAAGGGGATGGGGGATTCTGAAGTGGAGGGGGAAATCTATACTTGATTTTGTAACAGGTGCAGACGTGATTCGGTGTTAAAGGAGAAGCATGGAAGACTATTTTTCCACCAACTCATACTCATCACTATACTGCTGAATAGAGAAGGGTACGAATATAAAAACGGATTGTTTTTTCGATGGAAATAACCGATTTGTTAAATATTTGTGCCTTCCCATTCATGGGTTCCAGAGACCCACACAAATAGGAAAGGACGAATATTGACCCATTTCTATTCATCCTTTGTATTTAAAAACAACAACAACCATTCTGCCTACGGCAGACAGGTAGCCACACAACCCCCTCACCTTAATCACAGCTGCTGAGATCTGCTTCTGGCCTCCCAGCCATGCATGTAAAAAGGGAGACTGCCTGCCCTTCACAAAGATGGTGGCTACAGCTTCATTTAGGGTAGGGAAGCTGCAGCTGCCATCTTTGCAAAGGGCAACCTGGTTTCCCTTAAGGCAGGCTATTTTAAAATAACCCACACACACAGATTGACAAATATATTCGTTATTCGTTGCTTCATGGGGGCAACTTCGTGTTTTGTGAGTTGTCAACTTTTAGTTGGACATTTCTACTGCTGAACCATGGTTTAGTATTGTCTGCACTCCTGCATGGTAATCTAATGGTGTACAAACCTAAATGTAAACACGACATACTTATTGCAAGGACAGTTGTCACTGAAAATGCTGTCTATATGATCAAAGCTATGTCATGAGATGGTTTCCAATCTTTCAGCTGCTGTGTAGAACACAACTAAGAAAAATGATTTTGTGCCCTTCAATACAGACCTGTAGCATATTCATGAGATCTAGCTTATAATGATCAATCTTCATTTGCATAAGAGAGATCTCAGAACTCTGCATTGTGACCCAAAGCTTCAGTTTCCACTGTAATTCAGCACACAGTTTAGGATGATAAATCCAATTGATACTAAGAGAGTTTAATTGTGCACTGACTGGAGCTATGGCCTTAAAAAAAAAAGGCCAACAAATATAGTATTTCATGTCAGCGATCCCATTTTGTACATGCGTGGGTGTCATTATCACCCCTTGATAAATATCCTTCTGATTTGAAAGTAGTCCCTACCCCTATACTGGTCTCTGCCCTTGGCAATAAAAATTAATAGCCCACTTTGAATAAACTGCCCCAGGATTTTTTTTTTAAATCAATTAATGTGCTGATGCTAGGCTCCTAAAATAAAATATGTAACAACCTATTTAGTTGCTCATTCATTGAATTATTTTTACTTTACCTTCTGCTTGTATGCTGCCTCCCAGAGAGATCCCCAGGTCACACGCAAACACTCCCTAAGGACCCAAACTGTTTGATCAGTCTTCTGTTAACTGTTGATGTCAATTATGCATGAATATCAACGAGAATGCTCTGCCCTCAGAGCTATGTGGTTTGATAATTGGTTTGGCCTCTTTATGAAATGTGTGGCACAGTTACCTCTGGATGCAACAGTGGCACAATTCATGCCTTGACCTAGCAAGCAATTGTACCTCGCCTCAGATTGTGTCATTTGCATAACAATTTACTTAGTTTACTGCTAAGACATGGTTGCTGCAGAAAATACAGAGCAGGAACACCATCTGTAGCAACATTTCAAGACGAGCCTCATGTAGCTATGCAGACGTTTAATGTCATTTGACTATATATCCTCCCCTTGTAGTAAAGGAGCAGTTTCCTTTGTCCGCTGCCCTCACCTCCAGCACTTGAGGAACGAGGCTAAACTGATTCTAGATGGGTGGTATATAAGTCTAATAAATAAATAAATAAATAAATAAATAAATAAATAAATAAATATATAAATAAAATTACCTTCTACTGGAAATACCTCAAGCTCATTCCAATGGGCAGCTGAATTTCCACAAGAACATTTATCTCACTTTCTTTTTGTTTGACTGCTGGGTTGGTTGAACTCATCCACAGTGTCAGCCTGCTTTTAAAGGAGCAGCCATGTTAGTCCCAGAAAGAAAGTAAACGTATCTCATCCTTAACCCTAACAGATTTATCTTAAACCCCAAAGCATCTTGTGACACCTTTAGGAGTAACAAGTTTTTTTCTGGCGTTAGCTTTCATTGACTGCACCCCACTTCTTCCATGCTTCAGTAAACAGGTGTTTATTCAGTGACAAGAAAACTGCTGGTTTAGGCATCTGGCTGCGGAGCCGGGGTTGGGGGTTCAATTCCCTACTGGGTCTCCTTGGTAGGGGCTGGACTTGATGATCTGTAGAGCCAGTTCTGCAGCTTTAATATGATAACGATGATGACTACAAGATGAAATGGAAAGGAAATGAAAAAGATCCAGCATATTGATGGTCAGTCAGTGGCCATTAAGGGTCATTGACAAACATTCATTCTGACCTTGGGTGAATTTTCTTATTTATAATTTTGTGGGGGATTTAGAAAAATAGTGGCCACAATCTGATCATCAAAACAAATGAAATCACATTAAATAATGGCAGCAAATTTCAGCTATTTAATAAGATGCCAGTTGTGTGACTGATATATGACCGGATATGCAAGGGGCACCTTCCTAATTAGCTGCAATTTTATGCCACAATTTTCACTTTCCTTTATTCTGAAGTGAAAATCCCACAGAATTCTGACCAGTGTTTTTATCTTGTACATGTGAGTGGTTTCTAACCTGATACAATAAGACAGCCAACTTCATGTTCCTATGAATAATTAATAAATTCTAAGTCCAAATTAATCACTTTTTCAAATGCTTTAAATTGTACATAAAGAAATATTCACCAGAAGAGACTTGGCCCTCTAGTTTTTCATCTTTCATTTTTTTACCCTGAGCTTTAGTCTGGTTCCACTGAAATAACAGAAAAATATATTTCCTGCCACCTTTCTCAGTTTTAATATTTTTTAAACATTTTTTATTAATTTTTCAATCTATCTACATTGTTTGTGCTTATCAGACATCGTGTTACATACTTGCTTACAATTATTTGTTTTTTACATCTCAGTGTCTTCTCGATTATCCCCCCCCAAATTCCGACCTTCTTTCAAACCATTCATATACAGATTTTAGTATATAGGATAGCTACTATCATAATATTACTCTCATATTATATAAAGTTCTCAAGATCTTCTAATAACATTCTTATTGAAAGTGGTTCCAGATCCATGACACAGCTTTATATCTAGTTTAGTTTGCCTAAAATAAAAAGTCACCATATTACATCTTTACCCTGATTCGGGCTCCCTTATTTCAATTTAGTTCTCCTTTTAATATATAGAATATAGCCTTTTACAGATGCAAATGATAAATATAAACATGTTTCCAATATTAAGGGGCCCTTCCTTGTTTTCCCTTTTTTCTTCTAGGTAATTCCCTCTCTGGTTCCTCTTTTTTCATTCCCTGCTATATCCCTAAACATGCTGTCATCTTTCATGTCCTCTAAAACCATTTTGTAGATCTGATTTATGTCCATTTTTTGTACTTGGTCTATCTTCAATGAGTCTTCCAGGCTTTTTTTGGTTAATTTTGCTGTTTTTTCCCCTTTGTCTTCCCTTGGTACTCTCCTCTGGTCCAAGACTGATGTTTCTCTTAGATTAACTTTCTCAAGCTGCTGCTTGGTTTGGCATACATCATCTGTGATACTCCCATTTCCTTCCTTGTTGTTTTCAGTTGCTTGTGGACTATAGTCCTTCTGATGTTGATTGGATAATTTTGCCTCTTCATAATGAGATGTCACGATTGTTAATATTTGTTGAAGCATAAATTTTACTTCATTCCAAAATTGTCCTTGTTGTGCCATTCTGTTTCTGCTGCCTAGATGCTTATAAACAGATATTCCAAATTTCCAGAGTCATTTCAGGAGTTCCGCTTTGGCTATGTAGAGTTGAACCAAATTCGACCCAAGGAACAGTTTTTGAAAAGTCCACTTTAGGGTTAATTCCGGCCAAATGCAAAGAGAAGCTCACGAGGAGATAAACAGTTTTTCAGCCTTAAGCAACAACAGAATGTCCAAGGCCACCTCTTCTGGGAATCATTCCAGACACTTTAGATAGACAAAACAATGTCCACACTTAATTTGCAGGAAGGTCTCTTAAGCTTATAACACCAGGTTGTAAATATTCTTAAAGTGTAATTAAAAAAAGTTACTTTCTTCAGCTATCCCTCTCACCAGATTTTCTGCCGCTTTAAAAAGTTACTGAGATAAGATAGCAATTCTTTTTTTCCATATATAGGGGTACATAGGCAATTAGTTGCAAAAGAATTCTCACCCGATGGAAAAACAGCGATGCCAGGTGCTGTTCCTTGCTTCTCTCAGCCGGCTGCCAGCGACTTGAAAGCTCGCCGAAGCTGCTTATTTCTGCCCATTGGCTGATTAGGGAGTTTCCTGGGTCGAACCGGGGTGGCCGCCGCCCCCTGTGATCAACAGGCTTTCTCCCCCAGTTCACCACCCCTCCAGGGTGGTTCCGACACCTTGCGGTGTCCCAAAACGGGTCAGAATTCAGCCCAGGGGACAGAGCTCTGTCCTCCTGCTGCTGTCTCGTCGCGACGTCAAGCCGGAAACCTCACAACAGGTGTACATGTGAGTGGTTTCTAACCTGATACAATAAGACAGCCAACTTCATGTTCCTATGAATAATTAATAAATTTTAAGTTCAAATTAATCACTTTTTCAAATGCTTTAAATTGTACATAAAGAAATATTCACCAGAAGAGACTTGGCCCTCTAGTTTTTCATCTTTCATTTCTTTACCCTGAGCTTTAGTCTGGTTCCACTGAAATAACAGAAAAATATATTTCCTGCCACCTTTCTCAGTTTTAATATTTTGACTTCAACTAAAAATATTTCTGCAGGTGGAATGTAGATGTTAAATTACTGCTTGCATTTACTAGCACATGTATATCTGCTTTCCAACAACACACTCACAGAGCCTAATGCACCTAATAATGTTTATCTATCTGTTTAGTGTCAAACTGAAGTCCAAATAAAGTGGTACCTCGACTCACAAACGTCTCTAGTTGCGAACGATTTGAGTTACGAACGGCGCCATTCGCAAAAAGTTGTTTTGACCTGTGAACGGAGCCTCAACTTACGAACCAAAGGAAAAAGGAAAAGAAAAAAAACCTTTCCTGCCCTCTTTTTGACCTAAGTTTACCTTAGGTCAAAAGAAGAAAAAATAATAATTTTAAAAAATTTCACCCCCTAGTGGTAGAGTACGGATTAACTGGCTTTACATTAGTTCCTATGAGAACCAATGCCTCTACCTACAAACAGCGCCTTGACATACGAATGAAAAAACAGCAGATACGGATTAAATGGTTCTCAATGCATTCCTATGGAAAAGTTTGCCTCGACTTACGAACGCCATTCCAATACGGATTAAGTTCGTAAATTGAGGTACCACTGTATATGGCAAACCTGCCATTTGCTATTCCATTGTTTAAAAATCTGCAATTAATAATGGCTTCTTATACTAGGTGCCATTTTGACTGAACTGCTGTTGCATGTGTGTGGTTTCAAAAAAAGGATAATATCCAGTCAACTGCATGTCTATAGTTGTAGTGCTACACACACACACACATACACACACACACACATGCAGATATTCCACACAGAGATATTCACTAGGTAGAAAATGAAATGATTCATCAAAATTGGTGTTAAAATAGCAGTTCTCTAAAAATGATGCTAATTTGTGAGCCAGAATTTTGCGTAAGTGCAGCTTCCTGTCTCACAGGATGTGATGAGTGTCAAATGGAATTATACAGCTTCAACTGCATCTCCATACATATTGTGCGTAGCAGTCGTAATTAAAGATTCAGTGAGAGCCAGATTGTCACAGTAAAACATCGACTATCAAAAAAAGTGCTAGCCCTTAATTATGTTCCACTTAAAGAGCACAGTTTCCTGTCATTTAGCAACATGTCACACGGATCCATTGAGTTCAGTTGGGTTACTTCCAGGTAAATGTGACTGCAGTCTAAGTCCTATTGTACTCTGTAGGACTTACCTGTAGGTAGAAATACAGGAGATTTCACTATATGTAAATATGGTCCAAATATTGCTTTCTTAGCACACACACATATACACACACACCATAATAATTGTGTGTCTATGTTTAACTTCCACCCTCTTCCATTCTCATTTTCCATAGTGATTACCCAATGTCTGACTAAAAAGCCACGTCATTTCTTATTTATAGGAGCATTCTCGAAAACCACAGATATAAGCAGTTATAAAAGTGAACTAGACTAACCTCTTTCTGGTTCCAGGTTAGGGGAAATGTGTAGGGTCCTGCAAGAATAAGGTGCAGATTTATGCCAATAAAGGTTTGGAGAAAGAAGAAGAATAAGGTGCAGCATAACGTACTTCTTGTCAGGAGTACTCTTCTCCATTTCATTCAGCTTTCACCTCTCCACATTTTGTGCATACTCTGAGCTTGCTCAGTCCTCATTGGATTTTTGAGGGGAATGGGATGCTCCGGTTTTTGGGTTTTTTTAGAGGACATGGTGATCCCTGTCTTTAAGTATTTTAATATCTTGGATTTCTGCATTGATTTTTATATGCAGCAGTCACTTCCCTCTCTTCGGGTGCATGTTTAAATATAAGACGGGTCTCTCCCTCTTTCCAATATGTATCTATGTCTCTCTTCCCTCTTTTGAGCTGCTCCATTCCCTCCCCAAACCTTGTTTTCAATTTCTTTTCCTTCAGCAGTCAATCAGCATTCTGTGCACTCTGGCTAAATCAATCTTTATTGGGCTACTTTGTGGGGGGAGAGTGTGTTGCAGAGTTTGAACTTTCTGTTAAATTCCTCTAGCTGCACAGCAGAAGTGCAGGAATGCACAGAGCAGAATCTCTTCAAGTTCCCTAGAGTAGCCCATCCCTTTTCTCATTAACTGGCATGCATCATCTCAATAACTCATTCTGAGATATTAATAGTAGAAGGGATTTAAAAAAACATTGTTTTTATCTACAATTGTGAGATAAAAAGAGCAAACTGATAAAGAACAAAGAGCAAATTGATAAAGAAAGGAAAAAGCAAAGAGCAAACTGATAAAGAAAGGAAAGGAGACACAGACAAAGTGGTGGGGCTGTCTTTGAATTCAGAGGCAGCAGGGTTAGTACTAGATAGATTAACATCCACCCCAGCCCAGAAAGGTCCCTCTCAGCCAAACTTGCTAATGGAAGGTTGCAAAAACTGTAATAGAGGTATCTGGTGGGACCACTGTGAGATACAGGGAGCTGGACTAGATGGGCCTATGGCATGATCCAGCAGGGCTCTTATGTTCTTACATTCTAGCCCCCTCCCCCCCCCCAATTTCGTCTGCACTTCAGCAAGGTTTAGGATTATATATTCGCAAAGGCTTTCACGGCCGGGATCTAATGGTTGTTCTGGGTTTTTCGGGCTCTTTGGCTGTGTTCTGAAGGTTGTTCTTCCTAACGTTTCGCCATTCTCTGTGGCCGGCATTTTCAGAGGACAGCAACCTCTGAAGGAGGTGCTGTCCCCCCACAAAGTAGCCCAATAAAGATTGATTTAGAGCACAGGTTGCTGTCCTCTGAAGATGCCAGCCACAGAGACTGGCGAAACATTAGGAAGAACAACCTTCAGAACACGGCCAAAGAGCCCAAAAAACCCAGAACAACCATTTAGGATTATCTTTTTTTTTTTTTTTTTGGCACACTTTGTATATGGTTGTTCACATTCTGGGTGCATAGCCAAATAGTACCAAAAGGACCAAACAGCCCTGAATTGACTCATTGTGAGTGGGCTCAAATCTGAGAAAACCCTATTCCCCCTTTTTGTTCCCCAAAAAGTGGAGATAGTCCTTTTTCACAAACACTTCTTTTATTTTCAAACAACAGAATACTATGAATAACAACTTCAGTTGGACCAATGGGTCCCTCGGTTTCTTTATATTTAACATAACTGTCCTTTAACTCAGGAATCATGAAAGAGTTCACCACTGGGGGTTCATTCCAAACTGTTCGCAATCTGTGGGCTTTCTTGTGGGCCTCCTCAGACTGGGACATATGGTGCCACCACAGGGTGCTGAGCCCACTCTCCCTCCATGGGCATTTCTGGCTGAGGCATCACCACTAGTCTTGCCCCCTTCTTCCACCGATCTTGCTTCTTGGGATAGACATACACCATCTGTTCCACTGGTTCTACTTCCCTTAGCTGTATCACAAATCCTTCCGTTCTTTGCCCTTTCTCCTCTTCTCCCTCTTTTCCTGTCTTGCTCCCCACAGGTGTAATAGTGTGATATTGTTGTCTCCTTTTTATTTCTTCTATGGGCAGTTTCATTTTAACATACTCTCCTGTCCAGGGGTCTTCCATTTCTAACCAACCCCATCCTAGAGGAATGTTGTCCTCCTGCACCTCATTTTCTGTCTTTTTTTCCTCCTCCTCTGCCACCTCAGTCTCCCAGTCTAGCTCCTTTTCACCTTCTAAATTCTCCACTGCACCTGTCACCAGATATCCCTCCACTATTGGCTCTCCCCTTTCTTGCCTCCCTCCTGAGATCCTCTTTCCTCCTCTTTTTCTCCTCTATTTTCAATTGGGTCACTGTTGGTATCAGCGTATACACTGTCTCGCATCCCTCTGTTGTGGGTGCTTGAGAGGATGGCTCACACTGTACTTTGCTACTGGGAAGTGGTTCCTTCTCACACTTATATTCAAATATCTGTTTCCCATCTTTCATTGTCCTGAGATCAGTTCTCCCATCTGGCCCACTGAAGAAAGAAAAAGCACCAAGAGAAGAAAAAGAAACTTTTGCTAGTAATTTAAAGGGCAGTTTTTTGAAGCGAGAACTGAACTGACAAGGGAGAGCTAGGTTACTAATGATGATTGCCATTTCATTATGTTTGTGGTCAAATAAGCAACTAAAATAAGCCCTGCATCCTTAAGTGATACTCATTGGACTAGTGCAGGCTGTAAAGTAAATATATTGTTAGTCTTTCACCTTAAACTCCAGCTATTAGAATAGTGGTAAACGTTTATACAGTAGGTACTCCTTGCTATAAAACTATTAACCCAATTAATCTCCACAGTGTCCTCAACAGGCACATAAACTACCAGAGATATGCTAATAAAACAGAAGGCAGAGCAAGCTCATCTATATCCACATGACAGCCTGGCATTTAATGCATCTGGATAATCAGATGTCCAAATAACAGCTTCCAGCTGTTCAAATAACAACCTAATACAACGTTCATGACATTACATTCAAGCCTCTAAGTGGACCATGAGGAACCTCTTCTATCAATCTTCTGCTTCCTCGAAAATCTATGGAAGAGCCTCTGTCCTATATCCTTTATGGAAACTAGATCAGTGGGATTCCTGGGTGGGCAATTTTAATTAATCTGAACCTGATCTCCTCATGGAGATGTGGCTGTATTACATCTCTTAGCTCTTCCCACTCTCATGTGAAGGCATTATTATTTTGAATATGTTGAAATGCTACACAGGACCGTAACCTAGGAGTCCAAGAATATATTTGTAGGTATCATGACAGCATATTCACCCACATGTTTATGCAGCAATGCACATACCTGGAAAGCTGGGAGAGTTTAACACTGAGAGAAAAGTAGCCTGTAATGTCAGTGGTGATGTTACTGACCCTCATAGGTCTGAGCCAATCAGGTTCTTTGAGGGATCTTTAAATTACCATCAAGAGTTTCCTTTCCTTCTCTTGGTTCTTTCTCTTTCTTTTCTCTATTAATAGATTAGGGCTGTAATGAGCTAGTTTGTGTCAGGAATTATGATTCTGTTTGGACTCTCTTGGTTACCCCAACATGCCAGCTACCCCCCAATGTTTTCATTTTCGAAGTTCCTGCTACTGATTGCTCAGATCTTCCAATTCAGGAAGGGGTGTCTTTTATACTGGAGATTAGGTCAGGAAGGATGACATTAAATTGCGGCATCACCTACCACTCTCCTTCCTTGCATTCTAATATGAGGTAATTATATATTTCTCATATTTTGACAATAGTGTAGTGGCACCGCCACAGCAATAGGAAATCAGTAAGTGGGAGGGAGGAGAAAGAGAAAGCCTAATCTGTTGAGACTGTGATTCTAAACTAATCAATCCATTCAAGTACACAAGCAACCACTGCATACACACACAAACACACTGGCTGAAATCCAGTAGTAACATGCATCTAAAGGAGGCTCACAATCTATGGAACTTATATAGGTGTTGACTAATATTACTTTATATTCATGTTGCTTATTACAATATTTGGAACACATTGTCATTCTTCATTACAATGTGGTAAAGGTAACTTGTTGCACTGCTCATTACTTTCATGTTATATTCTGTTACACAGGATTGACAAAAACATAAAAAATCTTGAAAAATTCACATCGAAATTGCTCTGAATGCCCTTGAAGAGTAGCATCTGACTGTAACTAGAAAACATCACTCATTGTACCAGTTTTAATTATTCAGTCTTCAGTGATTTCTGTAATGTAACTTTTGGCACTCTAGTTATCCAAAACTAACTTGTTACAGGGAATGGCATTACTTGGAATTCATTACTTTGAAGCTCTTTGCTGGAGGAAGCCTCATGAGTTGACCTATACCAGGTTGTTGTCATTATGCAGGAGCAGGTGATGCAGCAAATGAGTGCCACCATGGGAGCAAGGGCAGAGATGATACGAGATGGATCATCCTTTCCTAAAGGAAGCCACAGCCTTGAGTTTGGAGGTTGCTCCTAGATTCAGAAATCTACCTTGTTCGGCCTCAGCCTCAAGTAAAATTTATTTATTTATTTATTTATTTATTTATTTATTTATTTATTTATTTATTTATTTATTTATTTATTTATTTATTTATTTATTTATTTATTATGCTGCCCACACTGCCCAAAGGTCTCTGGGTGGCTTACAACATTCAGAATACAATAAAAATTCAGAACAATTAAAACACAATTAATATATATTGTGGTGGTTGGGAGCAGAAGGCCATATCACATCTGCAGCAATAGCCAGTGCAAAAGGATTGTCCACTTAGGGGAATGATTTGCATATACTTGGCCAGGTGCAGCCCCCCACACAGACACACTGATCTTCACAGACCTTCCGTAGTTCAGCCAAACTGCAACCAAGAGTTGACAGAAAAGATACCTCCATCAAACCACTCTGAAATCCACCTTGCCTCCTTTGTTTGTCTGTATGCTGAGACACCGTTTTATACTGGTGAATTCCAGTTGGCGCCCACATAAAGGGCTTTTTTGGGAAATCAGCCTTTCATCTTCGTTGCAGAATCAGTGAAATGCTTCACAATGACCCCACTGGAGTTTGATTTTTGTGAATGAATGAGAAGAACTTTTCCAGTTGGTTGAGCTCAAGTGCACAAAAGAAGATTTGTTTCAGAACCTATCTTATTGCCTTCAAAGAGCTTCTCTCTGACTGCGGCATTTTGCCCTTTGCAAAACTATACCGCTGAGGGCTTCTTTCTTGATGTGTGTGTCTTTCACACAGTTTGCCTTTGAAGTCTGTAAAGCATGTGGATTACAAAGTATGAAGACAGAAGGTTTGCCTTATGATGTTTGTTTTGCACACCAAATTGTCAAAATGTTCTCAGCTTTATAGCAGCTCGATTTTGCTTAGTTAAATAGCTATGCTATTGCCTTTTGAACTTGCTTCCATTTATCATATGCATTCTAAATATATGTATCGGGAAAAGTTAAATTTTGTAGTTTACCATGGTGAATTGCCACCAACAAATGAGGTGCCAGTCGCATCGTTAGGTATGCATCTGTTCCATAAGTCAGGCATGCACTTTGTAACACAATTGGTATCTCACTGGCTAACTGGAGTACACTGGGGTTATTTATGCAATTAAACTTACACACTTATCCAACAGAACTGAGGCCATTCACTGTGGATGGACATAATTTGAGTCAAAGAATCTGCTTTTATGGAACGATAATAATGCTGAGTACATATGTTTTATGTCTTTGTTCTTAGTGTCCAAGACAGCTAAAATATTCAAGTTAAAATAATTTAGACTTCTTTCCTCAAGTACCTCCATATCATAAAATTCATCTGAAGCTGTTATTTTCTGATTTTTGTTGTTACAATAAACACATAGCCCTGCAGCATGCAATTCCTACATTTGTCAAGAAACACAAATTAAAATCTGGAAAGGCTGAAATACTAAAGTGTGCTGCTTATAAACTGCCCCACAGCACTTAAACTTCTCTCCGGACAGATTATAACTTTATTATGCAGGCTAAGCATTGCCCCCACCCAAGTGAGCTACTTACCCAATTTACTGACTTCAGAAGGATGGAAGATTGAATCAACCTCAAGCTGGCTACCTGGGAGATTGAATTTAGGTCGTGAGCAGAGTCTTCACTGCAGTACTGCAGTTTAAACCACTGCGCCATGATATCAGGAGAACATCAGTTCGTGCAGCTAGAGAAGGTGCTATTGTACACTTACTGCACAGCTAAGTAGATTGGCCAGAATCCTGTTGCTTAGTTCCACCTGGGGAAGGCAAGCAGCATAACTCACAATGGCCTCAGTTAATGAAGTTCTGCTTGGATTTTCAGATAAGTGCCAGTCTGCTAGGTCTGCACACATCTGAAAATCCAATAAGAGACTCAATAACTGCAAGCATGAAGCCACTGTGAGTTACACCATTTGCCTTCCCCAGATGGAACAAAGCAACAAGATTTTGGCCATGTACGTTGCCATTGATGAATTTCCAGAAATTTGTATGTGGGAAACTGAAAGCGCTGTCAGTGCTATGCTTTATGCTGAGATTGTGTGCTCTGTTCTGAAGGAAAACAGTATTCTTGTGAATATGATTCCCTTTGCTTTACTGAGACCATGATGTATTTCAATGGTAGTCAAAAACCACAAATATGGGCCGGGGAGCTCCTGTGGCTAAGTATCTAACTAATAATGACTTCCATTAGAGAGCTGCACCTCCTCTTGAAATGAAAGGTATCACTTAACAAGGACATTTTATTTATGTTTTTCTATGGGCTATCTAAGCCTTGTTGGAGTTAGATTGCCAGAAAATTGGTACATATTTTCACACGTGGTGGGAATGCAAGTATGTGACAGACATTTGGCAATCAGTATTTAAGTAGATAAATGAAATAAGTAATTTAATTTTATGGCATGCCCTAAAATAGCACTTTTGTTTTAAAAAATGGGGACATGATAAACAACCGGACAGTTAGAGAACTAGTGTCCATTTTGTTAACAGCAGCGAGATTACTTATTGCCAAGAATTGGAAAACAGCGCATGACATTTGTTAAGCAAATGTGTAGGGAAATTTGGGATATAGCAATTAATGATAAACTTCCATGCAATTTAAAAATGAAAAGTGGAGATACTATGAGAGATTTGTTTTTAGAGATCTGGGGAATATTTGTTGATCTCATGCTGGTGAAAAGAAAGGTTCAAAGTGTAACACAGGGATCTATTCAGTCTTGGAAGAGGAGTAGGGCTCTATGAAAGTAAAAAGTAGAAATGCCAGTGCCTGTTTCCTGGAATGAGTGTATGTGTGCACCTGTATTTTTTTTTCTTCTGTGTGTTGCGTCGATAATTTCTTAGTTTATTGGTTTGTTTGTTAGATGGTTAATTGTATTAATAAAAAAGAAATTTCAGACAAGGGAACTGCCCATAAAAGATAAATTACATAAAAGGGTTGATGAACCAAAGGGTTTTCACTGGATACCATCAGGACCACAAAAGTGGTATCGTGCAAACCACTGAGTGCTATTGAAAAAGTGTCTGAGGTCTTCTTGTTTAGAAAGTTGCAACTGGAATAGGCCCATTGAAATCAATGGAATTTATAGAGGAATTGACTCACTAAATCCTCATTGGGTCAGTGTAGCCATACCCCATAGGAAACCTGTCTCTCATTTTACAAACAGCTCCTTAATACTGAGATTCTTTATTCTGGATATCATTATACTGTAGTCAGAATATGTAAACAACTCTAGATGTGTCAAATATTTCTTAGATGGGATTGGGATGGGGAAATCTCATTTCCAGGTGTTTTTCACCTACAGTCTCCATTAGCCAATAGTGAAGAATTTTGGAGATTGCAGTGGCATATGAGAGTCTGTGATGCCTGGTTATGCTTAAATGTATTGTTTATATGGTTTGGTAATTATTTGATGGTATGAGTGAGTGAGAAGCATGTGGTATTGGTATGAATTTTTTTGGCTGACTGGGAAAGAAAACAGATAAGGGGAAGGAGTGTATTTGTGAGGCAGTCTTGAGTCTGACGTAGAAGCAGTCTGGTGCGGAGAGATCAGAAAGAGGATGTTTTGGAGTCTGGTGTCGGAGATAGAAGTGGGTGAGAGGTGATAAAAAGAAGGAAGGATTGTGCTGAATGAATTTGAAGCCTAGGAATGAACAATGTCATTTTAACACTGTTATTTTAGGAGCATCTTTTTTGTTCCATTCAAGCTGTGTGGTGCTGAGTTCAACACCTGAGGGCTGACTACAGGGCTTGAGTGAAGGGATAAATATGCACATGCCAAGGTGCAGCTAAAGGTTGGTGGCAGCAAAAGAGGATGAGAGGAAATAAGTGAAGATTATTCCTGAGGTGATTTAAAGAGATCATTACTTCAACCGTCAAGAGAGAAGGCAAAGAGAAGTTGGGACATTTATTTCAAAGAAAAGGGGTGAGACAGTGGCCACAATTGCCCAGCTCTGACCTAGAAAGACCTCGGAACATTATTATTAAAAAGAACTTAATTACAGTTATAGTTCTAAGACTCAAAAAAATTAGTTACTGTTATAGTTGCATTTTTTTTAAAAAAAATACAAAGGCTTGTGATGCTTTAAATCTCATGACAACCCTTCCACCCTTGTTCCTTCAACATCTACATATAGGGAATGGGGGGTCAGTCTGAAAAAGAGAGCCTTCAGGATTCATGATCTCTCCATGTGAATTAGAACACTTCCCTTCAGACCTGTCACCCTCCATTTGCAGAGGGTGACAGGAATTATGACAAAGCGGGACAGGTGTAGCCCCTTTTACCTCTTTGTATCTTTACCAAACACCCCTAATGTTTGTGTGGAGGAATGTATAGACATCTATCAAGCTTTGGGAGAAGAAGTCAACAATCCATTTTGAATGTTTAAGACATTAAGGACTACTGACAGGGTTCGACTCTATTCTCTCCGTGTCAAGAAAGATGGGAAAGACCCAAAGGAACAAATTCTTTGGTGTTTCCTCTGGAAGAGTGTGATAGTCAGAAACAGAGATACATCCAGACTTTATATTCAATAGCTATTTTTCAAAGCTTATAGTAGGGTTTCATTCTGATTACTTCTGACATTTAAGCAGATAAGTTTCCAAAATAACTTCCTCAGTGTCAGTTGACTTCATTATTTCTTCTGTGAATATAAGTGGTGCCTCCCTCATTATGCGAATGAAGACTGTACATGTCAGAATTGGAGAGGAATCAGCATAAATAAATTCTCTTTGCTCAATTCATTATGTTGATAGTTAGTCTTTAAACCGCAAAGTGAACATCTAAGATTTTAGGAAGCGTGCTGCATAAATTAATCTGTCTTTTGGAGAAACATACACTCATTACTGTGTTGTCACCACTTGTCAGCAACAGTGGCCAAACAAATCATGCCCTTCTCAAAGGGCAAGAAATGTTAAAGGAAATATATGCTTTATTTGAAAAAAACAAATATATATCTTTGTGGCAGTAGCGTACTTCTGCACATTATTTAAGAGGTAGAAAAAGAGAGGAAAAGAATGGTAAGGGCAAGTTAGTTCTGGCAGTAAGCTTGCTTAAATCAATGGAACTATGAAAAGTATATTCTTTGCTCATGGCCACATTGCATCATGGGCTTTGTATTCTAGAGAACACAACTTTATGACCTGGCATGACATGGCAATAAAGAAGATTTATTACCCATAGGCTTGCACATGCAGGTACAAATACTATATGCAAACCATAATTGGGCGCTTTCACTCCTTTACGGATTAATCTCACATGAGTCATCTGCCACAAAAACAACTGGATGGATTGCAGGGATAGAGTTTAAAAGTATAAGCAAGGATTTTAAATTTGAGATAATCATTATTAGCTTCTCATCCCTAATGTATTGAACAAATGAAAGATAATGCATCTCCACAGGGTTCTATATAGGGCCACTCCCTTTGGCAACTGCTTTCATGTAAAGTAGGAACGCCATCTGCAACCTCACAGAAACTTTTGGGGCAGGAGTATGAGTCCTGTGACTTCAAACACTTTCGCTACATTCTCCCTCTTTCACCCCAGAAAGATTTATTGCTTTAGGGCAATGATTCTATACAATTACTCATAACTAAGTGCTTAGCCAACATGTTAATGAAGTTAAAGTGGGCCGTGCATTAGAAATTTATCAGTCTAAAATCCAAAACAAAACCAACTTTTCTCTGACCCCTGTCCAGTCTAGCTAAAAATAGTCATAAGTACAAAAGGAGTAAAATTTCAACACACCAAGCAAGAGACTAAGTGCTCAGTTTCAATTATATTAGAAGAATTGTATATCTAATCCATCACACGTGACACTGGAGACATTAACTGCTCTTCCCCAAGTCTAAATATTAAAATTGATTCTTGTTAACATAAGCGCAGTAAAGCAAAACAAGGTACTTGTCTGTAGTATATCATTCCATTTGTCTGATCCTCTCTCCAATAGTTCCACAAGAGCAACTCATAGAATAGAATTCTAAGCTTCCTGGACCAATCTAACAAATGGCATTGATAGGGTAAAAGTTATGGGCTGATACCAAGATGAATAAGGAATAATGATCCAAAACACAGCAGATCTGCCTTATTACATTTATAACTAAGTAAGATACAGTGGTGCCTCGCATAGCGATGTTAATTCGTTCCAAAAAACCATCGCTATGTGAAACCATCGCTATGCGAAACACCATTTTCCATAGGAATGCATTGGAAACCGGTTAATCCGTTCCAATTATGCGAAAAAAACCATAGGAAACATCGCTAAGCGAAACAATGTTTCCTCCATTGGAATGTATTGAAGCTGACTCAATACATTTCAATGGCTTTGAAACCCTTCTTGCAGTGAAGAAGCAAAAAACTACAGTAAATATTTCAACTTTAACATCAACAATTGAGGTGGAATCGTCTAAACCACCCTAACCACCCCAAATCAATGCAGCACTCTTTTAGGGGGTTGATCAGGGGGAGGAAGAAGAAATGCTCCACGTTGAAGCAAACTCAGCAGCACTGGTGGAAGGAGCAGGTTCCTCTTCCTGCATTGGTCTCTTTGTGAGGAACCTGTCCATTGTCAGCTGCCTTTGCCGCCTTTTCAGAATTCCTCGGAAAGGGGACACGATCCTTTCATCATAGGAATTCGATAAGTTCTGTGCCAGATTCGTGTCCTCGTGATACCGCTGTGCTATAGTCTGCACATAATTCCAGCTGGTCAAAAACTTCTTAAGGTCCCTGGTCGACAGCTCTGCATGCTCTTGCTCTTCTTCCTCGTGCTCCTCCCTCGCCTCCGCCTGAAGATCCACCAGCTCCTGTGTGGTCAGCTCCTGGTCATGACCCTCAACCAGCTCTGCAATGTCGTCCTCAGTGACATCGAGGCCCATGTCCCTCCCTAAGTCCACAATGTCCTGCATCACTGTGGACTCAGGTGCAGGTGCTGAAGGACCAGGAGCCACACAGCCTGGCCAGAGCGGGCGCCACGCAGAGTTCAGGTTCCGCTGGGTGATACCGTCCCAGGCCCTGGCGATCATCTTCAGGCAGATGACGATGTCAAACTCATCACGCCAGAAGTCACGGAGGGTGAGGCTGGTGGTATCAGTCACCTCAAAACAGCGCCGGAACAGCTCCATGGTGTAGCGCTTCTTGAAGTTTGCGATCACCTGCTGATCCATGGGCTGGAGTAGCGGGGTGGTGTTTGGAGGGAGAAACATGATCCGGATGAAGGAGAACTCCTCCAACAAGTCATCCTCAAGGCCTGGAGGATGGGCAGGAGCGTTGTCCATTAGGAGCAGGGCCTTCAGAGGCAGGTCACGGTCCAACAGGTACCGCTTCACAGCTGGGCCAAAAGCGTGATTGACCCAGTCCACAAAGAGTACCCATGTGACCCAAGCCTTGGAGTTTGAACGCCACATCACCTTCAGTCGTGCTTTGTCTACCTTGTGCTTCTTAAAAGCACGTGGATTTTCAGAGTGGTAGACAAGCAACGGCTTGATCTTCAGGTCCCCGCTGGCGTTGGCACAGAAGAGGAGGGTCAGGCGGTCCTTCATCGGCTTGTGGCCAGGCAGCTTGCTCTCCTCTTGGGTGAGGAAGGTCCTTTTGGGCATCCGCTTCCAGAACAGGCCGGTCTCATCACAGTTGAAGACTGCTCTGGAAGGTAGCCCTCTGTGGTTACGACCTTGAGGAACTCCACAGCAAAGTCCTCTGCTGCAGTGGTGTCTGAGCTCGCTGCCTCTCCGTGTCTAACCACACTGTGGATGCCAGATCTTGCCTTGAATCGTTCAAACCAGCCTCTGCTGGCCTTGAACTCCTCAGGCTCAGCTGACATTCCGGGCTGCTCTGCCATGAGGTCGGCGTACAAGGACCTGGCCTTTTCACAGATCACAGCCTCAGCGACCGTGTCCCCTCCACGCTGCTTCTCCTCCATCCAGATCACCAGGAGCTTCTCCACCTCCTCCAGGACAGCTGGACGGTTCCTGGCGATCCTTGTGACACCCTTGGCGGCATCCATTGAAAGGATCTTGTCACGCTTGGCCACAATGGTGCCGATGGTCGATGCATTGCGCCCGTACTCCCGGGCGAGGTCCGCAATGCTTCTCCCCCCATCGTATTTACGAATGATCTCCTTCTTCATTTCAAGTGTGACCTTCTCCCTGGTCGGCTTGCCAACCTGGGCAGAAGCAGTCTTCTTTGGACCCATGTCCAACGCTGTAGCTACGTTAAATGAAAAAAAAAAAACAGTCAGTGATGTACATCTGCCTCACCTTCCCACATCTGGCCAAAACTGCCCTGGACAGGCAAGTGGCAGTTTTGGCACACACACACGCACCACAACCTGGGCGGGGGAGAAATAAACCCTTACCTACCTCAGGATCAAACGGATCGTTTGGAAAAGCCTGGAAAGGCTACAGCACACCTGAAGGCAAGGCCTAAGCAAAGAAAAATTCAGAACAATTAGACTGACCCTTACAACACCCTCCACCACAAACAAAGGAGAAAAAACCCAAAGGAAAAGAAACGTTACCTACCTCAGGATCAAACGGATCGTTTGGAAAAGCCTGGAAAGGCTACAGCACACCTGAAGGCAAGGCCTAAGCAAAGAAAAATTCAGAACAATTAGACTGACCCTTACAACACCCTCCACCACAAACAAAGGAGAAAATACCCAAAGGAAAAGAAACGTTACCTACCTCAGGATCAAACAGCCACCAAAGGACTCACAACAACACAACACAACACAGCACACCACACCACACCACACCTACAGGAAAAACATTCAAAATTGGAATCAGAAACAGCAGTCCCAGTGTGGCTCCAGCACCCTTGGACCCCAGCACCCACCCCATGGGCAGCCAGGCACAGAGAAAAAAAGTTGTAAAATGGCTTTTCAGTTGAGGACCCCAATCCCAGGCTCAGGCAAGCATAAATCCACCAGAAACAGCAGTCCCAGCACAGAAACCCCCAGCAAAAAAAGCCTGCAATTCCCCCAATTAACCCCCCCCATAACCAAAGCCAGAGCCAGCCAGACCCAACACCCCCACATGGCAGAAGGAAAACATTTAAAACAGAAAAATCCCACACAAATGCACAGAAACCCCCAGCAAAAAAAGCCTGCAATTCCCCCAATTAACCCCCCCCCCATAACCAAAGCCAGACCCAGCCAGACCCAACATCCCCACATGGCAGAAAGAAAACATTTAAAACACAAAAATCCCACACAAATGCACAGACCCAAAATCCCCCTTGCAAAAAACATCTAGCATTTCAGAAATGCAAACTTACCTTCTCTTGCTCAAGCACAGGATGCACCCCCAAAACACAGTCCAAAGTGACAAATGCCAACCTTGGAAGTGCACATGGGAGAGTAAACCCAGGATGCATGGGCAAGGGGTTTTATACCTTCCCCGCACAGGCACAATGCATCCTGGGTACTGGCAGTTAGGATTTGAGGAAAACAAGAAATTAGCATTGCAACACAGCCAGTTTTCCCGCTCTTTTTGCAAACATCGCTAAGCGAAACGGGGACCATAAACTGCATTCGCTATGAGAAGCATGGTCCCAAACATCCTCCATAGAAAACATCGCTATACGAGGCAGTATTTTCCCCGGAAAACCCCATCGCTATGCGAATTCATCGCTAAACGAGGCATTCGCTAAGCGAGGCACCACTGTAACGTACATCACCAGAGATGGGAGGAGTTACTTCATAACAATGGCAGTCCCAAAATATCTGCCTTCTGGGAAGTTCCCAGAATATTTGCATTATTCCAGTATAAATGGTTGGAAGACCCATCAGGCCTGCTGTGTGTAAGGAGAGGAGGTTTCAGACTTTCAAAGGAAGAATGTGTTTCCATCCTGAAAACCTGACACAAAACAAAGTGATCTAATTTGTAAATTATAAGAGGAGAGAAAAGCTCAAGTTCAATGTATTGGCTAAAAGCCTTCACAGTTATTTAAAATACAAATATGATCAAGTAAAATCATGATAAAATCCCTTCATATCTGGGAGTCTCCTGCACAATTGATTGTGATGGCACTCAGGAATTAGTGCTGATGTTTCTGGCCACTTTTGCAAACAGGTCTGTTCTGTATGTAACATATGGGTCACAGTCTAAGAGGAGAGAAAAGCTCCTTCTGTAATATAATCAGTAATGGTTGGAGGGGTGGCTAAGAAAAATAATGTTTCAGAAAGAAAGATTAAGTCTTTCTTACACATTCATGGTGGGACTAATCAAGATCAGACCTTTGTTGCTTATTTGAGAGTAAGAAAGAAACTGAAGTTCAACTGCTGTGTCCATATGTAACACAACATAGAGTTTTACCTTCACTGAAGTGAAAAGTCTGTATTTGGAGTTTATTGTTGCATATGTTCTGCAGGTTCAGCCATGATGAACTAATTGCCAAGGCCCCTGAATTCTTTTGTTTTAAATTCTAAACATTTTATAAAATTACAAATATAAATAATTAGGTATAACAAGGCAGTGAGTTCTGGTCTTCTCATTGGTACACTCCGCTTTCCTCAGGGAAAGAATCTTTTTTTCCACAAGGACCCTTTTCATCCCATCCACCGCCCATATTGACATCTTGGAGCAGCATAAGTCAGGTTTCTTTTTTTCAGTGAGAACTAGACCTCAGTTGCAGTTTCCCATTTCCAAGCATGCAGCAGCATTTACAAACACTTCCCTCTAGTGTTCGAATGGAATGACTGTGTGACTCAAAATACATAGGATTTTTTTCATCGTCTGCTCTGTATGGTGTAGCTGCCAATAGCTAACATATATAACAGCCTCGTTTGAGTGTGACATTATGGACACGCATGTATCAAATTGGCAACCTACACCAGCAAATATACATAAAGGACAATTCCAACCGTCGGTCTCTCTTCTACATGCCACAGCAGCACAATCTCGTACCTCTGTTGCATTTCCCTGATAACTCCAAGTAAAGGTCACACAAAAACTCTTGCCAAAATTTCTAAAATCAGAATAGACTATAATAGAATATTGGCTGCTTTGAAACTGCATAAAGTTTCTTTTTCGCTGTGGGAGGGGGGAAGGGAAGCACAAAGACATAACAGTCTCCAGCCCAGTTTAGGGGTTATAATTTGGTTCATTCACTGGGGAGGAACAGCTAATTGTCTAAAATTAAAGTCAATTAATGTTTTTTATCTGGTGAGCATAAAGAGTTGTTTCTTCAGTTTTCCATCACCGCAGTTTGATGTGAAGCATCTGTGTGGCTGGTACTGGGAGCCCATGCTATCTTGTAGGTGGTGCTATGTGCAGCCATTAATGGTATTTATATAGTCCAGAAAGAACAAGGATAAGGCCATGTGGTCCCCAAGATTACATAAAGGAGTGGTTTACCATGGCCAGATGCCAGAAAATTCCTATGACTGAGTGGGGCTTTGAACCCAAGTTTCCAGTCAAAGGTGCTGCGTGGAGTTCTTTATTTCTGTTATACAGTATATTTTCCATTGCTCTGTAGCCTCTCAGGTTGCCTATATACTTTTTAATCTACAGAAGTGTATAGGAGGTGAGTTACCTCATGTCCTCCTTCCCTGGATGTTGACTGACACTTGGAAGATGGGAGGGGCAGATGGTCAGAGAACTGAGTGTAGGAGGACAGATGAGATGCTCATTAAGTTATGAGGCCACTGCCTCATAACTTAACTGACCCAAGCCCATTCCATGCCTCAATCATTATTGTCTTTTGCTGTGAACAAAATTTTGCAGCTGCAGAAATTACCACAGAAGAATTATGTGGCTAAACACCAGTCCAGATCATGGGTAGTCAAGCTCAGGGGGCTTGGTGGCCATATTCCCACCCACCCATATTTAGCCCTCTCTGCAGCCTTAGAAAAGATTGGAGTTTCAATAGCTTCTTCCAGTTTTCATTCATTTATTTTCATTGGAGGGCCTGTGTAGAAGCTTATAAAACCACCACCACCCCAGCTTTGATGCAAAACCTATTGCTCCTGGTTAATAATGGATAATTATTTTGTAAAAATATTATTTTTATTTTCTTGGGCAGAGGCTCTCAGGGACCCATGAGGGCAAACAAATTGTCATATGGGGTACACGAAGCCCAGAGGCTGCACTTTGCCCACCCCTACTCTCAGCTGGTCTAGTTAGAGTGACCAGTAACACAACATCCTCACAGGAGCAGAGTTGTGCTTTCTGGCAATGCACTCCACAGGTCTGCAAGTTGTTGGGCATGCCTTCAACATTATGCATGCAGCAGCAATGTGAAGGGGCCTATGTGTATATGCATTTGTACACACATAGGATGTCTTTCACTGATGTCCTCATCCACATGAATAAAAAAAGACCCTGAAAATATGATGATCAGGTGTTGCTTGGAACCCACTGGATGGACAATTTCCCCCTGCAAACTATTGGAATTTTATTTGGAGTCCCGCATGCTGCCTGTGGTTTATGTGACTGGGAGGGACTTTTTCCGGGCTGGGGCGATTGTATGTCCATCCAGCGCTAACCAATTCTTCCTTCCAGCTGGTGAATTCAAAGAGACACCTGCTTCTTTAATGAGTGTTTCTTTCCCTCTCTTTAATTTGTTGGTTTTCATTCGCTGTTGATCTGTTCAATTTGTTGCTAGTAAAGAAAGTGATATACACAAGTTACTTCTAACTCCAAGTAACTGTAAGTACAGAAACATTTTTTATTCTTTCACCTACAAATGTCTGAAAGACAGTTTTTTGTTTGTTTGTTTAGTCGTTAAGTCGTGTCCGACTCTTCATGACCCCAAAGACAGTTACTGAAACTTTAAATGCTGCTCAATGAGAAAGGGGTGGATTCTGGGGATTTTCTAACTATTCTCTTCTTGGGATCTCCATACTTCTACCGTATATTAAATTTTACCAGAAATTCAAAACTCTGCAACACAAGTTAGCCTAAATTATGATTAATTCGGGGACACCACATCTACCCTAAGCTGAGAAACCTATCAGCAAGCATGGAGCATAAAATGGCATGGCCATGTTTGTATCTCTGAAACACTGGCTTGTGGTTACACAAGCTGGAGGTTGCTTAAAAAGAAAGAAATAATATCATCTCTTGTGTATAGTATGTGACCAGGATCATATCCAGAAATACAACTAGCTCTAGATTAATGAGCGGCAATTTGTCACCAAGATTTAATGGATCTTTCTGATGCTTGCACAAACTAGCAATAGGATTTTGACCATTATTAAAATAATCCCGTGATTTGTATACCGCAGTCCTTAGTGATCCCAGGGGCCTTGGTGTGGTGCTGTACTGTTAATAATACACTTCCAAGACTGCTGATGATCCCAGAGGTTGCTCAAGACATCTTGCTGCCTGACACATCCCCATTTCTGTTGTAGTGAAACACCATAATCCACTGCTTCTTGGAGGACAGAGACTACTCAAGAGGTGCAGGGAAGGCTACCCTCCAGCACTTTGCCACTCTTCTCCTTGAAATACTTGCCACTGGAGATTTGTTTGTTATTGCCTCTCTAGCTGAAGGTCACTCTGGGTGGTTTACAACATAGGATGGGCATGAATCACTAGTTTGGCACTTCATGCCAGTTTGTTTGTCATCCAAAGAGGCATTCGGCACTTTCCAGCCCACCTCCTCCAGCAGGTGCCCATTCAGAGGCCG
Source organism: Pogona vitticeps (assembly GCF_051106095.1). NCBI lineage: Eukaryota > Metazoa > Chordata > Lepidosauria > Squamata > Agamidae > Pogona > Pogona vitticeps. The sequence goes on from NC_135787.1 coordinate 128,581,250, forward strand.
TGCTCAGAGGCCATGGGGCACTGAAGCCAGGGCACGGCATCTGAGCAGGCACCCTCTGGAGGAGACAGGGCTGGGAAGTGTCACACACCTATTTGACCACTAAACAAACCACCACAAACAGCTGAAGCAGTGGCTTGTGCCCACCTCTACTTGCCACCCAAGGTGACAATCTCACTCTGTGAGGGCTAGCCTGAGATTTCTCGCATGGTTATGGAGTTCTACAAACTGAAGACAATCACATCACAGTAAATCATGTCAGAATTGCACAGAAACTGCCATATTAACTTTGGCCAGAACTAGCAGTCATCACCTAAACCTACAGAACTGCAAAGTTCAGCTGGTATATATAACAATGCTATTGATTCCTAGAACAAATCCTCAAGTGCACACAGTTTATTTGCAGAAACAATGATGGAAGAACATCATTGGAGCCAAGGACATACGTAATGCACAATTTAAAAAAAAAAACATTAAATATATATGAAGGAGCTAGAAATTAGATAGTAAATCAGCTAGAAAAGGATTACAAATAGAATAATAAAGCTATAGTCATAAAACTTCTCATTCACTACCTCATGCATTGTAATGTACAATCCTATGTGCATTTACTCCAATGTAAGTCTCCATTTGTTCAGTTGGGCTTATTTCCAGCTAAGCAAACACTGGATTGCAGCCTTCTGCTCCTAGAGCGAGTATAGAACTCAGACCAAGTCAAGGGACACTTTGTTTATTAATTCAGTAGCCCGCCCACCCCAATTAGCCACATGATGGGTAGCTTTTTAGCCTATTCTCTTCCTTTGCTAACCCATTCTGTTACTCTATGATGGTGAATCTTTGGCCCTAGTGGTTCTGGATTACCGTTCCCACAGACCCTAACCTCTGGCCATACTGAGTGAGGCTTCTGCGAGTAGAAGCACACAAACAGAGGATCACAGGTGCTCCTTTGCTCCTTGTTCCCCACAACACACTTCTTCCGCTGCTCCCCATTTCTGAACCTCTTTTCATGTTAACTCTCCTGTATTCTCTTACTGTGCTCTGCAGTGTATTTTCTCTCCCCATCTCTCTCTCTCTCTCTCTGTCTCTTCATGTGCATGTATACATATTGGAGCATAATTGTTCTCCATTTTTGCTCAAATGGGTGTGTTCCTTCTTTTCCAGCATTGTCTCCCCAGTAACACCAATCTTTCAGGGCTAACTGTCTGAAATCATCCAGGAAACCAATGTTAACTAGTTAACTCTCAATGACTAAAAACAAAAGCAGGCTAATTTGCCAAGTGTGGCTTGAGGTAAGCTTCTGCTAGAACAAGCAGACTCTTCTCTCTTTCCTCTTAAGGGAGTTCTGCTTCCATGGTCTAGTAAGTGTGTCATTCAATTCAGCCCTCAGTTACCCGCTTTCCCCCTCTATGCCTGCCAAAAAGGTCCCCCTGCTGCTGAGTCTTTCCATTGTCCTGGCCGTTCTCTACATATCTTTAATTGTCCTTCTTGTTCTCCAGTGCACCACAAATTGACCTTATCCCACACCCCTAATTGCTGGCTGACGTGGTCGTGACGCTTCCTAGGAGAAATATCAGTGAAGGCAGATGCAAGATTGGAAGTGGCAGTTCAGGAACTGGGGGATGTAAGTGCATCATAAATCTATAGGTAGCACCGAATGTCATTGGAATTTAATGAGGGCATCCAAGGACAGGATCCAGGGAAAGAAGTCTAGAAGACTAACAACAGTGTCCCAAAAGGTTCCTACTGGAAAGGGCCAAAGCACAAGGAGCATGTCCTTCCCTTGAATGGGCAATTACAAATGAGGAAGGACTGAGGAGCAAAATACAGACTTTGAAAAGACTAAAGCAGGAGAGGGCTAAGCATTGTAGCAAAACCAAGAAACTGGAGAAAAGGACAGAACGGAGAGAATGTCGAATCTTGCAGTGGAACACATAACATTCGTTAGGGCACTGTAGCTCCGTGGCAGGAAGACGTGTCCAGGTTAAGCCCTGGCATCTTCAGTGGTAGGACAGGACCAAACAGCAAGTGACGTGAAAGACCATGCCCTGGTATCTTGGAAGACTGCTGCCAGTTGCCACCATATATGGTCAGCCGCTGATCAAAATTAGAATGTTAAACTGGAGGAAGTAGCTCTCAAACATTTTCCTGGCACATGTACAACTTTTTAAAAATGTTCACTCAAATGTGCTTTACTTTTTTTTGTGATCACTCCCTGTTCACAGCCTTTTTATTTTAATTATATTTATGTACCTTAAATGGTTTAATAGATGAATGAAATATTTGCTTGGATCAAGTATGCATTAAAATGCACTGGAATAAATATTAAAAAAAGAGGCAGAAGAGGCAGGAACATGGCTTTGAAACTGCTCTGTAAATTTTAGATGGTGGATCATGCTGATTTTTAATGGTACTTTTAAAAAAATAGAATGGGAGGGCTCTAGGGAAAGGCAAAAATGGTCTTGGAGGTCTGTATGATGCCCTCCCTGTTTTAGGGAAACATTCGCCTCACATTAGAGAAAATATTGTAAGTGTAAGAACGCTGTTTAAGAAATCTCGTATTTGAGGGAATTTTTTAAAAAGGCCAAGCGGACACTTTTAGGTGAGGTACATTTCAGTGGTAGCACTGTGAGCTGTGAGCTGTACAAGCCTGATGGTGGTAGCGAATTAAATTATTTGTGGAATTCTCAGTTTTCTTCTTCTGGTTTCGAATGGTTTCTGGTGACCACAGTTGAGTGGGACCATGAACCCAAAGACTGTGTTGAGAATTTTGGTTAAATATGTATTCTCAGGACATAAGCAGTTAGGAGATATCAGGTTGCAAAGACACTATAACACTAAGAGAGTAAAATACTAACTTAGTCTATTAACACATATAATAATATAATTTATTGTCATTGTAAGTATATACACAGTATACCCATACAACGAAATTCACAATTCATATACAGAGAGAATAGACATTCATCTGGCAACATAACATAACATGATACAACACATAGCATAGAAAAAAGTGATATGACTTACAGCAGATAAAATGTCCCCTTTACACATGACTTATATACATTCTTGGGACCAATCAGAAAATACATTACTTCATTTTCTACTTACATGAAGTTACATGATTTTCTCCAGCTGTACAACATCAAGTCTTTTAAACCTTGGTACCCACACCTGAATACACTCAGTACATAATTTCAGGTAAAATCAGCCATTTTACTTTCACTATACAACATTTATATTTAACACATTTTGAGATCAAAATCTCAACAGACTCTGTCCAAATAAGTGATCTTGATTTTTCAAAGAAAAATTTGAAAAATATTATTTCACATGTTAAATTGAAATGTCTTTTGTTGGCTGATTATTATTTTTTAACTCCTGGAGTAATGCACAAAAGCTGTTTACAGAGTGTATTATTTATCAGGCTTGTACAGCTCACAGACAAAAGATCTGTTTTGAGTATGAGATCATTAGGGTGCTAAAGGGAAAAGAAGCTTCTGGGTAACATAAAAGTAGGTCAGCAGAAAGAGACATTCTCTCCATGACAGTGCTATGACTTAAGGCAACAGCATATCCTAGACGGTTTGTGTTTGGAATTTTAACATCCACTTGAGCAGGTACAAATATGGGGCTGGCACATGAGTTCATGGTGTCAAAGACAGCCCATTTAAACCTGTCCATGTTGCTCTGCAGACTGTTTAATTCTGGTATGTGTAATTCAGGGGAACAACCTGTTACCTTACAGAACTTAGTTGTGCAGTAGTTGTGGATATACAGTATGTGAAGAGTTAGCAAGGAAAGAGGGAGTAGGATAAGGCTGGGAAGAGCTGAATTCATCATGAACAAACACTGAATTTTACAGAATTAAAAATGAAAAGCATGAAAAGTAATTTTCGACATAACATTGAAATTAATAAATGAGCTTTTTGATGTTGTATGTACAACATACCATACCATGGGTACTTAACGGCAGTATAGAAGTAACTAAAGTACTCCCACCACCTCCAGGGGAGAAAATATTCTCGACTGTAAACTAAATAATTCAGCATCTTTCTAATATCACATGAACAGCAAGAGCAAGATGGGAAGAAATAAAACCACTGAAGTGGAAGATACAGAGGCTAGAAAGGGAATTTCAGCTAGAAGTCAAGCCTGGGGTATAAGAATAAAAAGAAAGGTTTCAGCCACGTCCAGCCAAATAATTCCAGGGAAACATGCCCAGATTTGTGGGAGTTCAACTTCTGCAGTATGCCGTTCGCTTCATGACTGCAGTTTGAATCACAGGATTGTGCCATATGTTGATAACTAGGGATGATTGGTGCTGCTGTTAACCAGGCCTGCAGTGCTCTTGGCGACAGGCCACTTTCCGCTTCTGAAGGACAAGTCAGAAGTCTAGTGAATCAAAGTATTTGTACTGTCAAACTAAAGAAGACACCAGGCATGCACAGGCAGTGTGGTGCAGTGATTAGAGTATAAGCCTAGGGTTGGAGGGACCCAGGTTCAATTCTCTCTTCAGTCATGATATTGTCTGGGTGACTGTTAAGAATTTAATGAAAGCTCTGGGTTTGGTTTGGTTTTTCTTAATCCTTATCAGAAAAGAACATATTATTACATAGATATACCCTGTCAGAAAGAAAAAATGAGCAACTATTGTAATGCTCTTTGCTGCTCAAAAAGAACAGTGGAAACACAAGGACTTTCTTATCAGCAACATCTTCAGCATTTAAAAGGGGGGTATTTTGCATTAAAAATCTTGTTATTTTCCAGAAAACACAAGCTTCTTGAATTTTTATTTTTCTCAGAACATCTCTATAAGTCTCCCTCATCCACAAAATACTGAAATGGTCAAAATGCACAATTTTTTCCATAATCTTAACCCAAGCATGAGCAAAATTCTCATTTCTTGCCTGCATGAATGAAATAAATGAGGTTTTATGCTCCTTGTGGGTTTCCAATATCAGAAATTCTCTATCAAACATATTTTGCAAGCTTGTTCTAAAGATAAGATAGGGAGAAGCATTATACACTATATACATTTAAGCTTTTTTTAAAAAAAAACAGGAAATAGATGTCATTAGTAAATAATATGACTTGGTTTTAAGTATCATCATTACCACATATCATTATTTGCATTCAAATATCTGAAACAGGGTGGGCAGTTTTGTGGGACCCAGGTATTGGTAGAGTGCAACTCCCATTGACTTAGCTGGTGGAGTGGCTGATGGCATCTCCAATCCAACAACATTTGGGAAGCTACCAACAAATGAAAAGCCAACATCTGGAAAACCTCCCTGGTCACTTCAAGGAGTTTCCCCACCCCAACCCAGGAACTAAACAGTGTGCTATGTTTGCTTGTCCACAGTTGATCTCAGGGTTGCCTTCTTTGCCTCTGCCGGCCTATCTCAGTCTTAAAGAATGTCTTTCTGACACTTTCTGCTCCATGTCTCCACACAAATACATCCATCCATGTGCCTCACAGATATATAAGGGATGCTCTCCTACTGCAGAGCTTGAATATGGGTATTAATGATATTTGGTAATTCTAAAGCAGCTGTTGATGTTTATATGGGGTTTTTTACATTGTTATTGTTATGCAACATCAAATCATTCCCAGCTTATTTTGTTATTGTTTAGTCATTAAGTCATGTCTGACTCTTTGTGACCCCATGGACCAGAGCACGCCAGGCCCTCCTGTCTTCCACTGCCTCCTGGAGTTGGGTCAAATTCATGTTGGGAGCTTCGATGACACTGTCCAACCATCTCATCCTCTGTCATCCCCTTCTCCTCTTGCCTTCACACTTTCCCAACATCAGGGCCTTTTCCAGGGAGTCTACTCTTCTGATGAGATGGCCAAAGTATTGGAACCTCAGCTTCAGGGTCAGTCCTTCCAGTGAGCTCTCAGGGTTGATTTCCTTCAAAATGCATAGGCTTGTTCTCTTTGCAGTCCAGGGTACTCTCAAGAGCCTCCTTCAGCACCACAATTCAAAAGCATCAATTCTTCGACGGTCAGCTTTCTTTATGGTCCAGCTCTCACTTCCACACATCACTACAGGAAAAACCATAGCTTTGACTATGTGGACCTTTGTCAGCAAGCCAATCTCTCTGCTTTTTAAGATGCTGTCTAGGTTTGTCATCGCTTTCCTCCCAAGAAGCAGGTGTCTTTCAATTTTGTGGCTGCTGTCACCATCTGCAGTGATCATGGAGCCCAAAAAAGTAAGATCTGTCACTGCCTCCATATCTTCCCCTTCTATTTGCCAGGACGTGATGGGGCCAGTGGCCATGATCTTAGTTTTTTGATGGAAAGCTTCAAACCATTTTTGGTGCTCTCCTCTTTCACCCTCATTAAGAGGTTCTTTAATTCCTCCTCACTTTCTGCCATCAGAGTGGATCATCTGCATATCTGAGGTTGTTGATATTTCTTCTGGCAATCTTAATTCCGGCTTGGGATTCATTCAGTCCTGCCTTTTGCATGATGTATTCTGTATATAAGTTAAATAAGCAGGGGGACAATATACAGCCTTGTCGTACTCCTCTCCCAATTTTGAGCCAATCAGTTGTTCCGTATCCAGTTCTAACTGTTGCTTCCTGTCCCACATATAGATTTCTCAGGAGATAGACAATGTGGTCAGGCACTCCCATTTCTTTAAGGACTCGCCATAGTTTGCTGTGGTTGACACAGTCAAAGGCTTTTGCATAGTCAAACTTATAGTGACCTTAATAGGGTTTTCCAAGTACATGAGAAGTTCAAGAAGTGGCTGACCATTTTCATTCCCTGCTGAACTTCTATGGCCCCCCAGGCATTTGAAGCCAGGTCTCCTGAGTCTTATTTAGACAGTGTATCTATCCACTACAGCATAGCGCTATTTGCATTTTTATTTATGTGAGATTATAACATGGCAGAGCTTGACAGTGCTTTTGATCATACTATCATCAGGAATGTTTGTCTTATAAGCAGGAAGGAAAAAATATATATTAATGGTAATGGGAATGGCAGCAGACAATAGGAGACAATGTGCAGAAACCTGATAGTAGCTACCTGTTGCAGGCATCCAGCTACTCAAGAGTCCCTGCTATCCAGATCAAAATCTCTAAACTGGCTTTCAGAGTAAATGTGTGAAACTGTTGATTGTGGGTGTGTGAGGAATTCGGTTTGTCTTTTGATAAGGACTTTCAGAATTCACGTCACAAATATGATACAAAAATTAAATTTTAAAGGAATCAAGAGTGTGTGGCGGGGAGCATATTCACCTAATCAGGCAGATGGGTGGAAGTACATATTCTTGTTCCTCTCGTACCAGACGTTGGATGCCATCATAGCATTACTGAATTTGGATACAGCAGCTCTAAATAATGATGTTGTACTGCATCCCAACCCATCTCTCATGTTCTTCAGGCAATATGTTCTTCTCCTTTCATCTCTTCTTCTACCATTTATCCTACCCTGCTCATTAAGCTGTAACAATTTGTACTTTGCATTTCTCATTATGTGATCAAAGTATTCATCTTGCGATTTTTCCCCCTCATGATCTTAGTGGTGTTTTTTTCATTTAATGCCAAAATGCCAAAATCCTGTTACTTAAGTTACTCCTGCAGAAGGGTTACAATGTCAGTGGCAATGGAGATTCTTGTTAATTAGAGACTTCTTTTTTCCCCAGGCCTTGTCTAACTCAAGAGTGACCCATTTCATTCAAGGATCTCCACTGCCAAATGAGTTTAGAAGTAGGAAAAGATTCTCGATAATTAAAGGATTCCCCTTTCTTTTCTGCAGTTCCCATAGCTTCCACACAATATAACTAATTACTCATGATTTGGACAGTCCATGGGACAGAAGGAAGAAGTCTTTGATTACTGAAAATATCCCTCTTCCAGTGATGCCATCATCAAGCAGGCATTGATTATGCAACAGGATTTGAGCCATTTTAGTAATTCTTTGGTTGTCATCCTCAGACCAAAAAATTCTCAGCATTTTTTTCATAAATTCACATTTCAATTGCTTCTTTTTTTATATAGTCAAAGTCCATAACTGCATATCATGCAGTAGAATTAAGAATAGATAACATTGTGCAATGTGAATTCTCAAAGCCAATTTTAATTTTTTTTGTTACATATTTATTCTTCATTTTAAAGCAGTTGCTCCAGGTTATTTTATTATGATTTTTATTGCATATAATCTCACAAAATTCCAAGGTAGTTAGTTGTTGTAGGTTTTTCGGGCTGTTTGGCCATGTTCCGAAGGTTTTTCTTCCTGACGTTTTGCCAATCTCTGTGGCTGGCATCTTCAGAGGACAGGAGTTGGAACTCTGAGAGAGGAAAGAAAACCTTCAGAACACGGCCAAACAGCCCAAAAAACCTATGACGGCCATCGGATCCTGGCCATGAAAGCCTTCGAGAATACATCCAAGGTAGTTACTTTTTCACTTTGGATCGTTATTATTTCTTAGACTGCTTAATTTTATTATTTGCCATGAATTTGGTTTCCTCAATATTCATTTTTAGACTATATTCACTACTCCATTGACCTTTGCAGTGTCATCTAGTAATACTGTATCATCTGGATATTGTAGGCTATTGAAAATCTCTCAATTTACAAGCATGCCATCATTTGCAAGTGGCTTTTAAAATATGTTCTTGGGATGAATATTTTTAAGAATTTTAGTTAATTTCCTTTAAAAAAAAAAAGGTCACAATTCTCCAGTTCCCTCAAATACTGCAAAAACAGCAACCAGCAAATGGTCATCTAAAGGTAAGGGGAAAAAGCAAATCCAAATGTGAAAAGTGATAGTGTTATAAACCAACCTCGGTCACAAAGATGGGATCAATCACCAGACTTATAACCAAAAAGATGAGGCATTTGTTTAATTTGGAGTGCCTTTCCTTTTGAACTATATTAACTAAAGCACTTTAATCTCTCTAGATTGAGAGCAAAGACCAAAGTCCAGCTGAAATGCATGCGGGACTTCCTCTTCACCGATGATGCAGCTGTTGTTGCCCACTCTGCTGAAAACCTCCAACAACTCATGAATCACTTTAGCAAGGCCTGCCAAGACTTGGATTAACAATCAGCCTGAAGAAAACCCAACTCATGGACCAGGATGTGGACTCACCTCCCTATTACCATCTCCACACAAGAATTGGAGGTCGTTCATGACTTTGTGTACCTTGGCTCAACGATCTCTGACACACTCTCTCTAGATGTCAGACTGAATAAACGCATTGGCAAAGCGGCTACCATGTTCCCAAAACTCATGAAGAGAATATGGCTCAATAAGAAGCTGATGGCATATACCAAGATCCAGGTCTATCAAGTCTGTGTCCTGAGCACACTCCTGTACTGCAGTGAGTCCTGGACCCTTCATGCATAACAGGAGAGGAAGCTGAACATGTTCCATATGCATTGTCTCCGACGTATTTTTGGTATCACCTGGCAAGACAAAGTTCCAAATAGAGTAGTCCTAGAACAATGGTCAGATTCCAAAATATCTCCTGTATGAAGAATTAGTGCAGGGAAAGCGCCCCAGAGGGAGACCACAGCTGTGATACAAGGACATCTGTAAATGGGATCTGAAGGCCTTAGGAATGGACCTCAACAGATGGGAAAACCTGACATTTGAGTGTTCAGCCTGGAGGCAGGCGTTGTATCATGGCCTCTCCCAATTTGAAGAGACCCATGTCCAGGAGGCCAAGGCAAAGAAGCAGTCACGAAAGCAGCAAATTCAGGGAGCTGGACGGGGGACAGATTGTATTTATCTTGTCTGGAAGGGATGGTCACTCCCAAATTGGCCTTCTCAGCCACGCTAGATGCTGTTCCAAGTCCTCCACACAAAGCACGTTACCATAGTTTCTCGAGATTGAAGGATGCCTAATCTAAGGCATAGCAGAATACAGCATTATTCCCTAAGACTTCACAAAGACAATATAAAATATGTATAAAGTGTAAAACCTTAAAAGAATAAATTCTATAAGCACACAATACAAATAGTGAATTATGGGTAAATGTAATAATATTTCAGTAAAATCTAGGAAAGTTTGCAGGGTATTTGAGAGTTTGTCTAGTGGATAGAGTGATGGAAAAAGCAGAAACTGACCATTTTCTTACCCTCCATTTTAATCTGAGAGCTGCAATGGTCAGTTCAAATGTACAGGAACCCATGTAGAACTTACTTCTAGATATAGGTAAATAGGAAGAAGAGACATAGACCCACTCATACACATGTCTTGTCACTACTATATGTAGCTGCTGGGGCCTATACACTATCCTGTTATACTGCGCTCAAAACATTTATCTTTTCATGAAAGTGAATTATGATTAAAAGGAGAGGGAGCGCTTATAAGGAAGTGAAAAGAAAAAGAGAGAGAAATGAGATGAATGAAATCCCATGCAGAGAGAGTTCCTCACAAGGGCATAGGAAGGAGTAAAGCAAATTCTAAAATTGAAGTAGCATTATAGAGGTATGGAGGAGATGATGAAGGGATGCACATGAAAAAAGCACTGTTGTGGGAATGAACAGGGATGAAAAGCGGCAGACAATTACAGAACTGAAAGAGAACAAAGAAAGTAAAAAAAAATAGGATCCCCTTGAAGTCACTTGGATTTTGCTATATATCTTAATGGAAATGTATTGAAATGTGCCCACTATATCTCCCCCACCACCACCGCCTTTATCATAATATGAACTGAATAACATAACCAAATGAAAAGGAGAAAATAGACTTGGAAAGATAAACAATTAACCAAATGCCAGGGCAAGTGCCTAGGAAAGGGATGGGGCAAGGTTCGCAGACCGAAATACGGAGTTGGATCTTTCTTCCCTATTTTCAGAGTAGTTTTCCTGATTTCAGAAAAGTGATTTCCAGTAGCAAGGTCAAAAAGTGTGAAGCCTTATGGAGCCAACAGATAGATCAGGCATGGAGAACTCAAAGCTGGGGTCTGAGAAATAAGAGCCACAGTCAAAACAAAGAAAGCCCTACCAGAGAAGTCAATAAGCCAAGTGCGGGGGATCCAAAATAAAGATCCAGTAATAGTCCATGGTTAAATGCCAGGGTAACTAAACCTGGCATTTAACCATGGGAATCTAGATATCTGAGAGATGCAAACAGCTGCAAAGGCTGGGGAGGGGGAGAGAGCAAACACCATAATAGGTGCTTTATTTCAGCATCTGCCCCAACCTCAAACTTACACTTCAATAGACCAGAGGTTTCTAGATGAGCCTTCCCCAGAGGGACACTTGTATTCCCTGATAGTCATTTGGTGCAGCTGAACACTCCTCTTGAGCAACACACTCCTACCTTGTTTGTTTAGGCACCTGTATTCTCAAGAGTTTGCTGATAACTCTACCTCTCACTCCATTGCAGAGTTCCTTCACTTGGACAGGCCTTCAACCATGCTTTCTGGATTTCCAACTCCTTCTGGACCCCAGTGTCTGACTCTTCCTGCAAAGTTCCTCTGGTTCTTCATCTGCTGAGGAGCCTTCCAGTGGGGCACAACAATAGTAGTTAGTCTGTTATGGAAAAAATTAACAAAAAAAGTGTCTTTCCTTAAAGGTCAGCAAAGATTTTATGGTATAAGTTCTAGTTCTCCAAAAAGTATGCCACAATAAATCTGCTATAACTAAGTCCAGCTCTTAGATCCAACTAGAGCAGAACTATTACATCAAGGGGACTTTCATAGGCTTAAGGTTGATTTAAGCAACCTCATTCATTTGATATGTCTACTTCAGTTGGGACTAACAGTTGGATTTAGCCCTTAATCTTTAAGGTACTGCAAGTGAGTTGTTTCCAAATAGCTCTATGGTTCTTTCCAGTAGCCAGGTAGCTGGTACAGCCCAGCGGATTGCAGCACCAGAGCCAAGACATGGAAATTTAAAATCCCATTGTGCCTCCCAGGTCAGAAGCCACTCAAAGTTATAAATCATGTGATGAAGCTACACAAACAATTGTATCATGCGGAATGGTGCATGGCCAGACAGCACAATTTATTGTGTCCCTGTCACACAATAGTATAGGACTATTAGAGCTGCTAGTTCTCGGGATGGCAGCAGAAGTTTCAGAGCATTATTGTTTCCCCAGGTCTCCAGAAGGAAGGAGGGGAACAGATGTCAGATTGAGTAGGAGCCCTGATGGAGAAAATGCTTGCAGGAAAGACAAAGAATTTTTTTAAAATTTAATCTAAGGGATTCAGTGCATCAGTGATGATCTAGCAGGGGCAAAAAATTTGTCACTTCTCTTGCACCTCCACAGAAGAACAGGGGAAAGGTTCAATTTGCTGATCTCTTTAAGTGGCTCTTTATTAAGTCACTTCACAATATCGGAAATTTACAGTGGAAGGACCCGTGACAGCTTTTACAGCTGCAAGGCTCAATTTTGATCCATTCCCAGTGATCACACAAAGAGGAAATGGGCCACTAGAGTGCACCTACCCACATCAACAAAGTAGAAGCCCCGACAAGAGTTCGGAAACTTACTGTAGGAAAACTCTGTGGACAGATTCGTTCACTCTAGCCATCAGGTCATGTGATTACTGGGGAAAAAGAGCAAACCAACCTGCTCCTGCATCATACCAAACAGTGGGACAAATGCCCATCTGATCAATCCCTTAGTATAAGTGTTAAAATAGAACCACTGCAGCTTCTTAACACTGACTTCTATGAAACTATACATGAACACTACACTTCTTGTGGTATCCCTAGTAGCATTTGTCTAAATTTGATTGCAGAAAAGTGCACCTTTGGAAGCATATAGGGGCTGATATTATGTCGTCAACCTTACTATTTACCAATCTAAAACACTGCATGACTTCTGAAAATACCTGAAGAGTCTAAATAGGGCATAGGAATATGAATTAAAAGTGAAAGGTGATTTGCTAATTCCCTCTTTGGTCATGTTAACGTATTCATTTATACTGGTAAAACCATGCAGCATACAGTAATTTAACTTTGATTTCTAATTAACATAATACCTGAAATAGGAAACAATTTTTATTGCTTCTACCATGCATCCCTCTTTCAATGTGTGTGTAAGAGAGAGTAAGAGAGAGAGAGAGAGAGAGAGAGAGACAGAGACAGAGACAGAGACAGAGACAGAGAGAGCAATTTGGACCATTGCTCTGAAACGCAAACAGCTTTTGTCATAGCCAAATTGTGAAGCACCTGAGATGTGATAGATATATGTCATAAAATATATGTGCTATCAGAACACTATTCTGGCAATAGCTTTAACACAATGAATCCTAGGCTTTTGGCATGGAAGTGTTGATTTATTGTTCTGTTACTTTCTCTTGGCTGACAGCAGGGAGGTTAGAACAGTGATATTTAATGTAATAATAAAACCCAGTTTCTTTTATGTGTTTCAGTCTACGGTATTAGCTGGTGATGGAACTTCATTATCAGCTTCCGAAAGAGGGGGAAAATGATTTAAAAAAAAAAACATGATTGTAGCCTTCAGATATACCTTTATCAATTGTCTGGGGGGAAAACAAGCTTTCTTTTACTTTTTTTTCTATTGTCAGAGAGGCACCCTTTATCTTGCATGATCTGTTTGACAAACTGTGGGTGAGCATCTAACTTATTATCATTCAGAAAACATTTCCTTCAGTCACTGGGCATGATCTAACTAATGGAAAACTTTTGGGGTATAAGGCTACACACATCCAAATCTGAGCAACGACTGCTGTACATAGTGAGATTAATTTCCAAGTACATGTGCATAGAATTAGGTGAAAAACAACAATACAGATTTAAGATTAGCATCCTGCACACTCCTAGGTAACAATAATATAATGTGCCCTCAAGTCAGTTCTGGCTTATGGTGACCTTTTTCTGGTGTTTCCTAAGTAAAGAATACTCAAAAATGGTTCTTCCATTCCCTCCTTCTGGGGGCGTCTTGGGACTGTGCACCTTACCTAAGGCCACACAGGCTGGCCCTACTCACAGGAAGCATAGTGGGGAATCAAGCTCCCAACCTCTACCTAAAGCACTGAGCTATCTAGCGAGTTCCTCCTTTGTGTAAATACAGAAAGAATATGAAAGGAGAGCTTGCTATAGGTCCTATGGCCAAAGCCAGAGCAAATTGTTTGTTTTATTTAATCTCTCTGAGGGGTATACAGAAGCTTCCCAACCCACTCAGTACCTGAACAGAGGCCTATCAATTCAGAGCTGACCTTCATTGTATCTTGTAGGATTCATTCATCCCTGATTCATTCCAGGACCTGTGATGTTGTTCCCACAAGAAGGGGGAACATAAATTGCCATGACTCGAAGGGGCTACACCACACCCTCATTATGTGACCTATCCAGTCAATGCCCATACATCACTCATCCTTCCACCATCATACACATACGGAATCCTAATTAGTTTATTTAATTCATAAGGCATAGCATTCCACAGCTGCGATACAAGGATATCTGTAAGCGGGATCTGAAGGCCTTGGAAATTGACCTCAACAAATGGGAAACCCTGAGTGTTCAGCCTGGAGGCAGGCGTTGTATCACGGCCTCTCCCAATTTGAAGAGACCCTTGTCCAGGAGGCCGAGGCAAAGAGGCAGTCACAAAAGCAGCAAAAGCAGGAAGCTAGACGGGGTACAGATTGTATTTGTCTTCAGTGTGGGAGGGATTGTCACTCTCGAATTGGACTTCTCAGCCACACTAGATGCTGTTCCAAGTCCTCCATACAGAGGACATTACCATAGTTTCTCACGATTGAAGGATGCCTAATCTAAGGCATAGCAGAATACAGCATTATTCCCTAAGACTTCACAAAGGCATTATAAAATATGTATAAAATGTAAACCCTTAAAAGAATAAATTCTATAAGCACACAATACAAATAGTGAATTATGGGTAAATGTAATAATATTTCAGTAAAATCTAGGAAAGTTTGCAGGGTATTTGAGAGTTTGTCTAGTGGATAGAGTGATGGAGTAGGAATCAGGAATGTGGGTTCAAATCTTCAGTCAACCATGGAAAGCAGCATTTCTGGCTTTTAGTAAAAGGCACACTTCTCTATTTAGCCAAGGCTTGTTATTAGAAAACACTCGTACTTGTCTGGTGGTAGTAACAACATCGATGCAGCTTTTGATATAAAACCGTACAGTAATGTATCAACATTGTCCTCCTCAAACAGTGCCCAATCAGTGCTCCTAAAGCAATCTTGAAGTTGCTCAGATGCACCCACTGGCCACACTTGTATTTCTCTAGTTGATGGTCTGATTCTGTTAACAAGAGGTCTGTATGATAGAATCAAAAACAGGGATATATGATCTGACTGTCCCAAACTAGGCAATGGCTTCATCTTATATCCATGCATGATGTTACTATATACCTGATCCAAGGTATTTTCCCCTCTAGTGGGACAGTCCGCATACTGATAAAACTTAGGGAGGACAGTCTTTAAATTGGCTTGATTGAAATCACCTGCTACCACCAGCACTCCATCTGGGTAGGCCTGCTGTTGTTTGCTGATAGCAGTTAACAAACAACTCATAGCTGTGGTTGTTTTTTTTGAGGTGGAAACAGGAACAACCATTATTCCAGCACCTACCATCTATAATACATCATTAGAATCTACCATCGACAGACAACCACTACTACTGCAGATTTCAGATGTGAGACACGCTTTTCAGAATATTAATGTTCGAAAGGCAGCTGGACCAGATGGAATCACGGGACGAGTTGTTAGGGGCTGCGCTGCAGAATTAGCTGGAGTTTTTACAGATATTTTCAATTTATCCTTGTTGCAGTGTTCTGTCCCCACTTGCCTGAAGATATCTATTATAGTGCCAGTCCCCAAGCAGTCAGCTGTGGTATCTCTCAATGACTATACACCAGTAGCTTTAACATCTGTTATTATGAAATGTTTTGAGAGATTGGTGCTGGATTACATTAAGGCTAGACTTCCACCTTCTTTGGACTCATGGCAATTTGCATAGAGGAGAAATAGATCTACTGATGATGCTGTGTCCATTGTACTCCATACTGTATTGAGCCACTTAGAACAACAGGGAATTTATGCGAGGCCGTTGTTTGTGGATTATAGCTCTGCTTTTAATACCATTCTACCAAATAGGTTGTTTTTTAAAATAATCAACCTGGGATTACCTCAGAAGATCTGCATGTGGATAAAGGACTTTCTGACAGGTAGGCCACAGTCAGTAAGGATGGGATCTCACAATTCTTCTACCCTGGTACTAAGTACAGGAGCTCCCCAGGGCTGTGTGCTAAGTCCCTTCCTCTGTTCCCTGTACACACATGATTGCACCCCACTGTATAACACCAACGCAATTATTAAATTTGTGGATGATACGACAGTGGTGGGGCTCATAAATAAGAACAATGAGTCTGCTTATAGAAAGGAAGTACAAGGGTTGATACTTTGGTGTAAAGAAAATCATCTCACACTTAACATCAGAAAAACTAAAGAATTCATAATTGATTTTAGGAGGAAGAGAAATGTACATTTACCACTGTACATAAATGGCGAGAAAGTGGAGAGAGTTGGTAGTTTTAAATTTCTGGGCAATTACATCTCAGAGGACCTCTCATGGACTATAAATGCCAACATGCTAGTAAAGAAGGCACAGAAGAGGCTGTATTTCCTGAGAATGCTCAGCAAGTTAAATTTATCTCAGCATTTACTTCTGTCATACTATCGTAGCACCATTGAGAGTGTCCTAACCTATGGCATTCTGGCATGGTTTGGGAGTAGCTCTGTAGTGGACAAAAAAGCTCTACAGAGAACCATTAAAATTGCCCAGAATATCATCGGGCTCCAACTACCAACCCTGGATGACATCTTCACATCCCGCTGTCTGAGGAAGTCACACAGCATCCTGAGAGACTCTTCCCATCCTGCTTATAACTTTTTTGAACTGTTGCCATCTGGCAGAAGATATAGAACAATTAAGACTCGGACTACACGTTTTCTGAATAGTTTTTATCCCAGAGCTATAATTGCACTTAATAATGAGCTTATAGACCACCAGTAGTGAATAGTTAGTTGGACTGTGTTACTTGGCCTGCGGAGTAGATGTTTGTATTTTTAGTGGGGGACTTTTAGTGGGTGGGGAGTGTTTGGGGATTTTTTTTAGTGGATGGGGAGTGTTTGGCAAATTTTATGTGTGTGCATGAGTCTGGTCTCTGGGTGTCTGTGAATTTCATTGTATGGGTATACTGTGTATATACTTATAATGACAATAAATT
The DNA here is from genome assembly GCF_051106095.1 of Pogona vitticeps. Taxonomy (NCBI): domain Eukaryota; kingdom Metazoa; phylum Chordata; class Lepidosauria; order Squamata; family Agamidae; genus Pogona; species Pogona vitticeps. Next base: position 128,598,440 of record NC_135787.1, read on the forward strand.
ATTATTATTATTATTATTATTATTATTATTATTATTATTATTATTATTATTATTATTATTATTATTATTATTATTATTATTATTATTATTATTATTATTATTATTATTATTATTATTATTATTATTATTATTATTAATGTTCGAAATAATAATAATAATAATAATAATAATAATAATAATAATAATAATAATAATAATAATAATAATAATAATAATAATAATAATAATAATAATAATAATAATAATAATAATAATAATAATAATAATAATAAATCAATTGGCGGGTAGCAATGGTAAAACCACTCCTTAAACATCTCACAGATCTTGAACATTCTAATAGGGTACTATAAGTAGGATGCTACATGATATCACAAACCTACAATAAAATTTAAATTGAATCCAAAAAACATTCTGAGCAATCTTTCTCTTTAGTCTACAGCTCTACAAAATGGCTGGGAGAGAGACTGCAACCATATGTATATGCACCTTATGTTAACCTTTGATTCTGCCCTCCCTAGTGCCTCAGTGGCTTGAGTATCTAAAAGTGATCTTCAGCTTTAATGGCCTGTTCAGCCAGTCAGTTTAGTCTTCTGGATTATTTTTATTCCCCCTTTCTTCAATTCTGGTTGCTACCATGTTTTTAACCTCACAAATGCCAAATTGGACACAGAATTTCCACTTGCTCATCCCCCCATACTCAGTCCAGAATTGCACAAATACCCCTGATAGATTTTTCCAAACACAAGATAAACAGCTAATCTTATTTATGCTTTTTACTTGCATTTGTTTTACTCAAAGGGCTTAAAGCTTCTGGGAGCACTTATTTAAAGCTAAAACCCCACCCCCTCAGACCATGCAGTCAAGGAGAACAAAGGTTAGACCAAACACACCCTTGCAAGCCTAAAAACCCATAAGCCTAGGAAAAAAACCCACACCAAATAAAATGTTCTCCCAGCACACAGAATTCTCTGATTCTGTTTTTTTTTTTTTTTTTTACTTTAACTTGGTAAATAGGAAAGACAAATAGTGCATACACCTGGGGGAACAGGAAAGTTTTAGGGGGAGGAGCAGATTTCCTCTCTTTTTAATTCACTGACCAATCAGTCAAGATGGAGAGTGCAAGATTTGTTGCACTTGAAACACCTGTGGCATGTTTGTTTCTTACCAAACAAGGTGCCTGGGTAGAAATGCTCTAAGTGTAAGTTGGTGGTCCTCTTGGAAGACAAGGTCCAGCAGCCGGAGGCCTGTATTTCTAATCTTTGCACTATTAGGGAGCAGCCCAGGTAGGTGGGACTCGTCAGCCTTGGAAAGCAGCCCATTTAGGAGAAAGAAAACTCTGATTTCAAACCTCCACTGCCTTGTGGCTATATCCACTGCTGGAAAAGGCTTCAGGAGTTAACCTCCAGGCAAAATCCGGAGCTGGAGTCCCAGAGGCAGTTCATGCCGTTCTGGCAACTCCTGCGATGTCATTCGAACCAGTTGTATTGGCTCTTGCCTTTCCATTGGACTATTTCAGTGACATGGAGAGGGGGGATTTGCTGCTTGGGTAACAGCCTACCCTCCATATTATTTTACCCAGGCTTCGTGCTCTGGAGAGGACACTCCTGCTTCACATACAGTGTCAAAATAACGCGGGAAGTAGCAGTTACGGATTATAAGCCTTTCATCGATTGGCGTAGAGCATGAGGTCAGGGACTATGAATGAATCAGGAGCATGATGTCAGGTGGGAGAGGTCACTGGACCTCACTAGGTAGCTCCCGCCCGCCTTAAGTTGGGCAGTCCCCAGCCATCAAAATGCTACCTTGCCATGGTCTGTTAACCTCACAGGGTGCATGGGGTTTAGGGTGAAAGCTGACAAGCAGATTGATAACCCTGCACCATGCAACAATCATAAGAAAACTTCTGCCCTAAAGTTGGGCACCTGGAATGTTTGGATGATGACCGCTGGCTTTTCTGATGACCTGCAGGAAACAGACGACATCCGCAAGACAGCTGTCATCAACATGAAACTGAGTAGGCTGCAGATGGACATTGTTGCCCTGCAAGAGACAAGATTGCTAAACATGGGATCTGTCAATGAAGAAAACTTTTCATTCTTCTGGCAGGGAAAACCATTGAATGAGACCAGGGAACATGGTGTTGGCTTCGCGGTCAGAAATACTCTGCTGAGACCCATTGTGTTAGCACAATGACTCAGCATAATTACACACCTGTTCATCATGGCTGCTCATTAACACACCTTGTTCTGCTCAGGCCTGGAAATTATTCTTGACACATTGTTCCATCTACTGTGGGGAGTGAAAGAATCCTGTTTCTGCAGCTCCACTCATCAGCGGGACCTGTCACCCTCATTAGTGCATATGCACCAACACTGTTATCCACAACAGAAGTCAAAGACAAATTCTATGACAATCTGGCAGCTACTATCAAAAAAATCCCTGAGAGAGAGCTGCTGTTCATTCTTGGAGATTTTAACGCTAGAGTTGGTTCTGGTCAGAATTCTTGGCCCACTTGTCTAGGCCGTTTTGGAATTGGGAAGATGAATAAAAATGGCCAACACTTGCTGGAGTTTTGCTGTTATTATGGTCTTTGTTTCAGCAACACGTTCTTTAATACGAAGCTTCAACGCAGAGTTTCCTGGAAGCATCTTAGATCCAAGCATTGGCATCAGCTCGATTTGATCCTCACTAGACATTCTAGCCTTCCTAGCATTATGACCACATGCAGTTACCAGAGTGTGGATTGCGATACTGATCACTCCCTGGTGTGTAGTAGAGTAAAACTGTGAACAAAGAGATTGTACCACAAGAAAAAGGAAGGAAGGCCATGTATTGACATCAACAAGGCTCGCGATCAAATGCACCTGAATGATGGGAACATTTCAAGAACACTGTTTATAACACCACCTTGTCCACATTTGGCAAGAAGACCAAAAAGACAACAGACTAGTTTAGAGCCCAATTGGAGGAGTTGATGCCAGCCATCGAGGAAAAGAGGAGAGCTCTAGCAGCATAAAAAGCCTATCCTAGTGAGTACAACTTGCAGTCTCGTAGCAAAGTCCAACAGGCGGTCAGATGTTTTAACAATTATTGGCTTTAGCTCTGCTCTCAGATACAGATAGCAGCGGACACAGGTAACATCAAGGGAATGTATGATGGTATCAAGCAGGCTTTAGGTCCAATACAAAAGAAATTTGCTCCTTTGAATTCTTCTACAGGCATGATCATCCAGGACCGAGAACAGCAGATGGAACACAGCAGTACTCTGAGCTATATTCCAGAGAGAATGTAGTAACCGAAGAGGCATCAAATAACATTGAGTGCCTGCCTGTCTTGGAAGAGTTGGACAGCAAACCATCTTTAGCAGAAATAAAAGCAGCCTTGGATTCCCTCGCCTACGGCAAGGCACTTGGGAAGGATAACATCCCTGCTGAAGTGCTGTAAAGAGATCATCACTACTGAGCTGTATTAAATCTTTTGTCTTTGCTGGAGGGAAGGTGGAGTACCACAGGACATGAAGGATGCAAACATCATCACATTGTATAAGAACAAAGGAGAACGGGGCGACTGCAAAAACTATCATGGCATCGCTCTTCTCAGCATTGTAGGGAAGTTGCTTGCCTGTATTGTGCTGAAGAGACTCCAGGTGCTTGCAGACAGAGTCTGTCAAGAACCACAGTGTGGAATTTGAACTCATAGATTCACCACTGACATGGTATTTTCCCTCAGACAGCTGCAGGAGAAATGTAGGGAACAACAGCCACTCTTTGTGGCCTTCATAGATGTTACAAAGGTCTTTGATTTGGTTAGCAGGGATGGCCTTTTTAAAATACTTCCCAAGATTGGATGTCCACATCGACTCCTTAAAATCATCAGGTCCTTTCATGAGGAAATGAAGGACACAGTAGTTTTGATGGCTCAACATCAGATCCCTTTGACATCCAAAGAGGAGTGAAACAAGGCTGTGTCCTCACGCCCACCATGTTTGGGATCTTTTTTGCTGTCATGATGAAGCACGCTTTTGGAACTGCAGCAGAAGGTGTTTATCTCTGGACTAGATCAGATGGAAAGCTCTTTAATCTCTCTAGTTGAGAGCAAAGACCAAAGTCCAGCTGAAATGCATGCAGGACTTCCTCTTCGCCAATGATGCAGTTGTTGTTGCCCATTCTGGTGAAGACCTCCAACAACTCATGAATCATTTTAGCAAGGCCTGCCAAAACTTTGGACTATCAATCAGCCTGAAGAAAACACAAGTCATGGGCCAGGGCATGGACTCACCTCTGTCTATTACCATCTCCACACAAGAACTGGAGATTGTTCATGACTTTGTGTACCTTGGCTCAACGATCTCTGACATTCTCTCTAGATGTTGAGCTGAATAAACGCTTTGGCAAAGCAGCTACCATGTTCTCTAGACTCACAAAGAGAGTATGACTTAAGAAGAAGCTGACGGCATATACCAAGATCCAGGTCTATAGAGCCTGTGTCCTGAGTACACTCCTGTACTGCAATGGGTCCTGGACCCTTTGTGCATGGCAGGAGAGGAAGCTGAACACATTCCATATGCATTGTCTCCAACACATTTTTGGTATCACTTGGCAGGACAAAGTTCCTAACAGAGTAGTCCTAGAACAAGCTGGAATTTTTAGCATGTATACATTACTGAAGCAGTGACGTCTAGGTTGGCTCAGGCATATCATGAGAATGGCTGATGGTTGGGTCCCAAAAGATCTCCTGTATGGTGAATTAGTGCAGGGAAATCATCCCAGAGGGAGACCACAGCTGCGATACAAGGATATCGGCAAGCGGGATCTGAAGGCCTTAGGAATGGATCTCCACAGATGGGAAACGTGACATTCAGCCTGGAGGCAGGTGGTGCATCATGGCCTCTCCCAATTCGAAGAGGCACTTGTTCAGCAGGCTGAGTCAAAGAGGCAGTCCCGAAGCCTGCAAAATCAGGGAGCTGGACAGGGACAGATTGCATTTGTCTTCAATGTGGAAGGGATTGTCACTCTCGAATTGACCTTGTCAGCCACACTAGATACTGTTCCAAGTTCTCTATTCAGAGCATGTTACCATAGTCTCTTGAGACTGAAGGATGCCTAATCTAAGTTTTACTCAAAAGGCACTGAGTGTAACAAACTAGCTCTCGTAGGCATTTGCCACTAAGGCCAGTAATCTTAACTTCTGAAATAAGACCACTATTTTCTGTACAAGAAATTGTTTCATATTCAAGGTCATGGTGAAATCGGCATTGGTGGCTTTTGTTTCTGCATGGTGATTTAAAGTGTAAGCTTGGAACCCTACTGCTGGTGTATCAGAGACTGATGTATTCATCCATGACTTTTGTCATGTGAACAAAAGTCCAGAGGTGTAAAAAAAGACAAGAAAAGTGGGTTAGGGGTGAGCGGAGGCATTGCATTTTTAAATAATCAGGCAGGCACGTTGTTTTTCCCAGCAACAAAAGTGCCTGTAAATATAGAATTCAAATATTATAAGGTAATATCATTCACATTATTCTTTTTTCTAAAAAACATTCTATACTTTTCTTTAGAAACGCACATATACACAGATAGGTTCCCAAGAGTATATGGCAAGAAAGATGAAATCAGTTGGATAAATTTTAATAGAATTTTTTTTTAAAAAAAGCACCACAACACATTAGGTTTATGCACTTTCCATGATGTTGACATAGCTTCCACATAGGGTTAATGCTTTTACAACTGCATGAATAGCTTTTAATTACATGCATTCATAAACAGACTTTGCAGATGACACATCTTGTTACAAATGCAATCTGTCAATGAACAGCAGCTGCAACAGCCATTCTGTCATCTACCCCAAGCAGAGAACGTCTTGTCTCCTTCTGAGTTGGAGAAGATAGGTGACATGCTTAAGTCTTTGGCATTGGTGGAATGAACACTGATTCATAGGATACCTCTTCACTGGTGTCTTGAATTATCAGGAATTATTGGCTACTTAATATGCACATCTTTTAGCACCCACAAAAGTGCATATGTGCATCCTCCAGAACAGCCCATGTACTGTATGCTGTTTCTTCAATTAAATAATATAATTGGAGTATGCAAGCACATAGATGCAGAATTTTCATGAAAACTAATGCTACACCTGGAAGCAACTTGCGCATATAGTGGTTGGTTGGTTGGTTGGTTGGTTGGTTGGTTGGTTGGTTGGTTGGTTGGTTGGTTGGTTGGTTGGTTGGTTGGTTGGTTGGTTGGTTGGTTGGTTGGTTGGTTGGTTCGTTGTGTTTGTTTTGTTATGTTATAAGTCAGAAGCATAAGTTGCTTCTGACTTATGCTGACCCTATGAATGAGTGATTTCCAAAATGTCCTATCCTCAACTGCCCTGCTCAGTTCTTCTGAACTCAAGTCTGTGGCTTCCTTTAGGGAGTCTGTTCATCTCTTATTTGGTATCCCTCTTTCCCTGATGCCTTCCACCTTCCTCAGCATTATTGTCTTCTCCAGAGAAATTTGCCTTTTTATGGTGTGCCTAAAGTAGGACAGCATCAGTTTCAATATTTTTGTCTCCAGAGATAGTTCATGCTTGATTTGATCTAGGACCCACTTATTTGTCTTTCTGGCAGTCCAGGGTACCCACAATGCTCTCCTCCAGTACCACATTCCAACAAATCTTTTGTGTGTGTCAGTTTTCTTAGCTGTCCATTTTTCACATACATACATGACATTGATGATCTTAGTTTTGATGTCTAGTGACACATCTTTACACTTCTGATATTCTCCTTCATTGCCACCTTTCCTCATCTCGGTCTTGTGATTTCTTGGCTGCAGTCACCATTTGGATTGATGACTGAACCAAGGTATACAAAATTTCAGTGTCTTCATTGCCAATGATGAAGTATAGTTCTTCTGTAGTCATGGTTTTTGTTTTCTTAACATTCAAACAGTGGTCAGTTTAGGCACAGTGATTTAACTGAACTCCATCACAAATATTCAATGAACAAAAGAGTATTATTTATGTTGGTGTTCTATTTCTACTTGTGTCCCCTTTTATAATAATATTCATGTTCTGCAATAGGAAATAAATTAATAAAGCATTAAAACCACTGAAATTATTGAAGATAGTGCAACACCAATACAAACAATGGCCAGAAACCTACTGGTGTTTGTGTAAGTTGTGTGTACCTTGTTGCACCTAATTGTGGCTAATTGATGAAGCATTGGCATGTGTCTCAGTGGTGTACCTGGCCACATGTCTGATTTCACTGTAGCATGCTAAAGTAGTTAAGGTGAGTATAAAAAACAGCAACCCTGAAAAGGTACGTTGTGCTTAATAAAGTGAGGTTTGAACAGCAATGTACTAAAAGTCACTGAAAGGCAACTAGCTCACCATCCAAAGCCATCACAGAGAAAACAAGGTCAATGTAAAATATCACTCTCACAAAGTAACTCCATACTCCACTGGATCTCCTTCCTGGCAAATGTTTGGAGAGGACTCTAACCTCAGACTAAATTAGCTGAATTTAGTTCCCTAAAACCTATAAAAGTAACTGGGAAGCGACGACCTTTAGGCATGACTTTTAAGTTCCATTGTTTACAGTGAGAACTAATGGCAACTATCTTAATCTAAATCTAACCTCTCATTTTAATCGGTCTGGGAGCTCCTGAGCATGCATTAAAGAAACATAGCTGCCTTTAACATTGCCTCAGTCTCAAACTTTGGGATCCTAAGGACACTCTCTCATATAATAGTGTTCATAGGATTGCTAGGCAGGTTCCCCTTCAAGACCATTTAGGTCTGCTGAATGACACAGCTTCAAACCAGAGCCTTGACCCAGGGCCAACATATTCCACTAGTGAGGTGCTAACACCAAGTGCCAAACGCTAGGGGGAAAATGGTGGCAGTTTTCCAACGTACCTTCTGAACTCCTCAGCTCTTAGCTTCTGTTGGAGACACTGGGCCACGAGGGTCCCAGAGTCTCTAGGTAGGCATGAAAACTCTATGATGTATAAGAATTATGATGGTAGGTTATCTATCTATCTATCTATCTATCTATCTATCTATCTATCTATCTATCTATCTATCTATCTATCTATCTATCTATCTATCTATCTATCTATCTATCTATCTATCTATCTATCTATCTATCTATCTATCTATCTATCTATCTATCTATCTATCTATCTATCTATCTATCTTTTCAAATGACCTTTCTTTAGCCTCTTTCAACCTTCCATCCCATTCTTTTCCAAAAATATTGGTTTGTTTGAGGGTTTGTGTGTGTTTTAAGCATAATATATCTACTGGTATTTTGCCAGATTCACCATTCCTACCTACCTCTTTTCAGCGACAGAATGACAGTACAGTACCCAGCTTTCTCTTCTAGTTTTTCAGTGTGTTACCTTCTGGGCTCAGAAAGCCCCTCCCTTTTCTCTCTCTCTCTCTCTCTCTCTTTTGCAGCTGGTTCTTTATAAATCTCTCCAACTTTTATATTCTCATCTCTCTGCACGCAACTTCGTAAAGGAGTATTCGATTTTTGTCTTGCTACAGAATCAATCCTGCCTTCACAATAACCTTGCTTTGCCAACGTTAAAAAGATTGCAGGGCTGCGTGTTGTTACATTCCCGCTGGAAATCAAATGTCTAATTTGATTCCCTATGCAGGGATGTGAACCCTGAAGTTTATTTTTCGATATAGGTTTCAAGACAATTTGACACTTAATATTAGCTGTGCGACATAATTTTGAAATGGCAATACCAGTCACAGGTTATAAGTAGACTGTTTTGGCAAGAAATTGCTCTACCATTCCAGCACCGAAGTTGACCTTCTTTGTTAACATTCAGTGTCCTCCTTTTGAAGTGTCATTGAATGTTGACAAAAATTTGCTGTACGTTTCAAATGTATGGCTGCAAATCACCTTCACTGAACTCCGATAATTTGTACTATAGATGTTCATCGTAGAAAATGTCAGTAACTTGCAATCCTTACAAGACTGAGTCATAAACCAAATAGATGATGGACTGCAAATTGAACTTCAGTCCATTTATCTGTTAGAGGAGTGGGCAGTTTCATAGAGACAATGGGGGCACATTTCCCCCCCCGCCCTACAACTAATTAGGAACAGCTGCCAAGGTCCCTGCTGCTGTCACAATTGCCACCGAAATTCAGGAACAACTGCAACAGCTCTCTGTGGTGCAGGAGGTATCAGAGCATGGTCCAAAACTGTAGAGCCTTGTTTATCTGCAAGAGAAGGCATCACCTTCCTTTTCAGAAAGGAAGGGCAGATTTTTAAAAAATGGTTGGTTCATCATTGCTGCTAATTTTCCCTAGGAGGCAATGGGATCTGCAAAAATATGATTGGGCATTGTCTGTGGCTTATGGAAGATCTGCTCTCCACCCATTGTCTATGGAAAGGTAAATGGATCAAGTATTGTTCTCATAGCTAAGGAGATCAGCTCTCTTTAGTCACTCACCTCTCCCAGTCATCCACAATTAGAATTATATGTGGGGAGGGCGCAGGATTCAGTCTACGCTCCGCACATTGTCTTATGTGTTTGCATTTGACCAGCCCTGCAAAAGAAAATGGAGAAAACGTCAGAGAAGTTATTCCTACTGCTGTTATTTCTGAAGTGCCCTGAGGAAGGCTTACATTCAAAATTCTTTGGGCCAGATATGAACAGTTTCTTCTAGCATTTGGAGGTTTTACCTTCCTTTGAAACTTCTGCCTTGCACTTTTCATCATTTAGCTGTACGTCTGCAGTGGAGATTTTCCACTCATATTATCTCCCCTTTTGAACTGGTGTCCTCCCCCCTCACTGCCCTGCTTTGCCTCTGCCCATCTTTCTAGCCCAGATGACCTCAAGAGGCACTGGGAGTAAGAAAGCCAGGAAGGCCATCTCTTCTTTTGACTCTCTGACCTCTACTTTCTCCAGCATATTTTCTTAAACATATTCTCGGGGCGCACCTATCTGCCTTGATTCCTTTCTTTCTTGACTCTCTCCATGTGCCTTCTGCACATATGTCTATCTTATTAAATATGTTAGGTTTAGAATTTTGTATCTTAAATGTAACATTCTTAATAAAGCTTAGTTGTTAGTTTTTAATTGCATCTCCTGCTTTATTGTAGGACTGACGATCCAGTGTCGATGCAACGCTTACTCTGCTACTGAGAAAAACCACAGTAGTTTTTTTCTCTCACTTAACTTATGAACTTTCACAAGCTGTCTATCTTTCCAAGGTTCTATGTCATGTGTGAAGCCTACAGTAGCCGAAAAACATTCCCTATTGCTGAGTTTGCCCATGAAATGGTGGAAGGGGGCAACACCAATAGCTTCATCTTTGCTTTTACTCACCTACTCAGTTGTAGCTAAAGGATGAGAGGAGAAGAAATTATGAGAGATATCGAAAACGAGTACGCTAAATAATTTGTTGCGTAGGTGCTAGTTGGATGAGGTCTCCCAAGGTATGAATTGAAGGCCTATGTTGCAACAATCTTCCTGAAGCTAACAATTTAGCTTCCTGAGTAGAACTTGAATCTGCTGGGCTCGTACCCCAGACTGTATCATATCTCAGGGTAGGCTGGGAATCTTACGTATATAACCATGCAGAACTGCAATGCAATTCCGTACCGCTCCCTATGTCAGTTTGCCCTTGACTTGCAATACTCAAGGGTGATTACTTGCAGGTAACCTGGGCATAGTGTCTGTCAACAGACAGAACCTTCTTGGTTGTGACAGTCCACCTATTCCGTACTGGATATAGGACTGTCATGAATACAAAACCTTTTTTTGTTTATCCAGGCATTTCATTACATTTCCCCTTTATTTTACTGTGTTTATTTCATCCTCTTTTTTAAATGTTGATATGGTATTTTGGAATTTTTATGGCTTTTATTACATTTGAATGCCACCCACTATCTATAAGGATGAAAGGCTCTTTTAAAGTGCTTTAATAAATAGCGTACATTACAGAATCTATACAAGTTTATTCTGAAGCCTGACTCATAATGCTCAATCAGCCTTCCTTACCTGTGTTTCAGATGGAAGCCTTAAATTTTATTTGTCGTGTTCACTTTTTATTATTATTTTTTAAAATACAAACTACAAACAATACCATTTCCCAGCCACTTCTCATGAAGTTATATATAATTTAAAAAATATACTGTGGGATGATATTTAACTGTTAAGCCAAATTACATGAAGTTCTGTCTTCCACTTAGAAAGAGTAATTTCTCAGTAGAAGAGGAAGGGTAAAAAGATACAGTACATTACTTATAGTTATTTAATACATTGTCATTAAAAGAACAGTGGACATTAAATAGGATCTTTATTATATTCCTCCAATGAACATAGACTAATAAGTGACCTACTGTATTACTTACTTATTTTATTAGATTTTTACCCCGCCTCCCTAGACAAAGTCTACTCTGGGCGGCTTACAAACATAATAAAAACATCATAATATAGCAAATATCTTAAAAATCATTTAAAACATTGTACAGTAATTTAACACTTATCTTAAATGGAGTAATTTGGGAGATAAAGAATGAAAATTTTTTGTCTCTTGTATGAAAATCAAAATTAATTAACTGGGACCCCAGTTTTCAGCTCATCCCACAAAACTAACCCAGGCCAAGAGAACAGACCCCCTTATTTTAAGTGTAGCCAAACTCCCAATTTTTCCTTCCCTTTGGAGAACTGAGACCGTAACAAAAATTGTTCTAGTGGAGAAGTCATGAATAATATTTCACATCATCACACCAGTTTATGTAATCAGTGTGGTTAGGCTGTCTATAGTTTGGAGTAAAGTTCCAGATTCACATATGCGCTCTTCCATGACTGGCCCTTTTTTCCCCAAGCCTGGGCTCTAGGATCATAATCTATGAAGTCTATGTGTTGAGCCAATGAAGAAAAATGGAGGTGCTAATTGAGTTAAATATAACCACATTTTATTTTAAGATGCAGTAGACTATAAAAGTGATATACAATAAAACCAATGAATTATTTGTTTTTGTTTTTTAAAAGAACAATGAAAACAATATACAATCAGAATACACTGCCTATGGTGTCCTTAATCTGGTGAAAGGAGCTGGCTTATCTTCATTTCATTAAGTTAAGGCAGCCATCAACACCATCAACACCATCTGCTCCCTTGAAGTCTACTACAGGCGTGATCATCCAGGACCGAACACAGCAGATGGAACGCTGGGTGCAGCACTACTCTGAGCTATATTCTAGAGAGAATGTAGTAACGGAAGAGGCATCAAATAACATTGAGTGCCTGCCTGTCTTGGAAGAGCTGGACACTGAACCAACTTTAGCAGAAATAAAAGCGGCCTTGGATTCCCTTGCCTCTGGCAAGGCACCTGGAAAGGACAACATCCCCATTGAGGTTTTGAAGTGCTGTAAAGAGATCATCACCCTGAGCTGTATGAAGTCTTTTGTCTCTGCTGGAGAGAAGGTGGAGTACCACAGGACATGAAGGATGTGAACATCATCACATTGTATAAGAACAAAGGCAACAGGGGCGACTGCAATAACTACCATGGTATCTCTCTTCTCAGCGTTGTAGGGAAGCTGCTGGCCCGTGTTGTGCTGAAGAGACTCTAGGTGCTTGCAGACAGAGTCTATCCAGAATCACAGTGCAGATTTCGAGCTAATAGATCCACCACCAACATGGTATTTTCCCTCAGACAGCTGCAGGAGAAATGCAGGGAACAACAGCCACTCTTTGTGGCCTTCATAGATCTCACAAAGGCCTTTGACTTGGTTAGCAGGGACGGACTCTTTAAAATACTTCCCAAGATTGGATGTCCACCTCAACTCCTTAATATCATCAGGTCCTTTCATGAGGAAATGAAGGGCACTGTAGTTTTTGATGGCTCAACATCAGATCCTTTTGACATCGGAAGCGGAGTAAAACAAGGCTGTGTCCTTGCGCTGACCCTGTTTGGGATCTTCTTTGCTGTCATGCTGAAGCAGGCCTTTTGAACTGCAACAAAAGCTGTCTATCTCCGGACTAGATCAGATGGAAAGCTCTTTAATCTCACTAGATTGAGAGCAAAGACCAAAGTCCAACTGAAATGCATGCGGGATTTCCTCTTTGCCGATGATGCAGCCATTGTTGCCCACTCTGCTGAAGACCTCCAACAACTCATAAATCATTTTAGCAAGGCCTGCCAAAACTTTGGACTAACTATCAGCCTGAAGAAAACACAAGTCATGTGCGAGGGCGTGGACTCACCTCCCTCTATTACTATCTCCATGCAAGAATTGGAGGTTGTTCATGACTTTGTGTACCTTGGCTCAACAATCTCTGACACTCTCTCCCTAGATGTCGAGCTGGATAAACGCATTGGGAAAGCAGCTACCATGTTCTCTAGACTCACAAAGAGAGTATGGCTTAATAAGAAGTTGACGGCATACACCAAAATCCAGGTCTACAGAGCCTGTGTCCTGAGCACACTCCTATACTGCAGCGAGTCCTGGACCCTTTGTGCATGGCAGGAGAGGAAGTTGAACACCCTCCATATGCATTGCCTCCGACACATTTTTTGTATCACCTGGCAGGACAAAGTTCCAAATAGAGTAGTCCTAGAACGAGCTGGAATTTTCAGCATGTATACATTATTGAAATAGTGCCGTCTACGTTGGCTTGGGCACGTCGTGAGAATTGCTGATGGTCGGATTCCAAAAGATCTCCTGTATGGAGAATTAGTGCAGGGAAGCCGCCCCCGAGGGAGACCACAGCTGCATTACAAGAACATCTGCAAGCGGGATCTGAAGGCCTTAGGAATGGACCTCAACCGATGGGAAACTTTGACGTCTAAGCGTTCAGCCTGGAGGCAGGCGGTGCATCATGGCCTCTCCCAATTTGAAGAGACACTTGTACAGCAGGCCGAGGCAAAGAGGCAGTCCCGAAACAAGCAAAACCAGGGAGCTGGACAGGGGACAGATTGTATTTGTCTTCAATGTGGAAGAGATTGTCATTCTCGAATTGGCCTTCTCAGCCACACAAGACACTGTTCCAAGACCTTCATACAGAGCACGTTACCATAGTCTCTCGAGAATGAAGGATGCCTACACAACAACATATGTAATTACTTCTCAGCCTTCATGGCTTCATGTCAGACCTATGGCTCCATCTCTCATGCCCAGGTATCAACTGGAGGGATGTTGCAGGTTGGCATACCCAATGCCACATGGTTACCAATGAGGTTCTGGTATCAAAATCTTTACTTCCAAAATGCAGTACAACATCCTGAATAGTCTTTCTGCTTCTTACTATATATTGGACCAGAAGAACTATTTGGCCTGTTGTGACAGATGTTAGTTTTCAGAATCTTTTCAAAGACTTCCTTGACCTTATTACACTAATGTTATAGAAAGCAGCATGACCTTTTAGCTGAATTTTCCTTTGTGCAAGGTCCTACACAGACAAATGATGGAGAGCAGACCACTGTCTCTGTTTAGGTGAAGTACGTAGATGCTTTGTTAGAAATAAGAAAAATCGTGACAGATGACAAATATAAAGGTCTTCGCTTCCCAATTACTTTTACAGTAAAATAGTACTATTACTATTTTATGGTGCCTAAAGCACTGCCTTTCAGGTTCCTATTGTTATTTGCATGTCAAATCCAAATAGCCAACAATTCTGATATGCATGAATATTGCTTTTGAAAAGCAGACACCTAAATATGTGTGTGTGCGCACACACAATAAAGGTCTTGTTCAAACACAACTAAGAGTACACTCTAATTTGCTGTGTTTAATTCCACCTAGATTGAAATTGTATTGATTGTTCTTGTTTGTCTGTTTCTCTTTTACCTCATTCAGGAAGATGAATAACAGCACTTTCCAACTATTTTATATTTTACAACCACCTTTTCTGACATCTCTCCTTCCAATTCTTTTCAAAATGCTCTAAGCATCACCAGTTAATGTTAACTAAAGCTTAGCAACATAAACATCAATAAAGTGATTTTCCATTCAGAAAATTAGTCCTGCTGCACATTAATCTTTAAGCCATTGTTAAAAGAAACATACTAATGGAAGTGTCTTTCTTTCTCTCTCTTTTTCAGTAAACCCCCATTAAATGTTTCATAAAATTCTTTGGGAAAGTTTCATGCAAAGCCCTTTTTTAATATCTAGCCTCTAGGTGTCTTCTCATCCAGTTAACTCTCCTTCCTGTTTTTGAGTAAATCCCAGTCTCCCATCAGAAAAACAGTTACTTGGGCCAACATCATAAGTGAAGGGTACTCATGCTACAATTTGCAAATTAAAAAATAAATTAAAAAACACTGGATGGCTGCTGTTCAACTGACTTTGCATGCTGGTAAAACATGAAAGAATATAAAACTGGCACAAGAAGAGATTTCTTCAGGACTCGGTGCTACCCTGACAAATTCCCTTCTCCCTCACCAGTAATATATGGTGCTATATTGCAATGCATACGTATATTACAGGAGATGTTATCTGGAAGCTGATTTATGGCAACTGGACTTCTTTCTTACTAGGTTGAAATATGCTTCTTCAGCCCAAGGAAAGTTGGTAGGAGAGCTGGGTCTCCTATCAACTATCCTCAGACAGGGGTAACAACACATGGAAACAGGAAGAAATGGCCCAGATCAGTATGTGGTCAGCAAGGGTGTTTTGCCAACACGACGATGTATCCACACAAAATTTAAATGAGAGAAAAAAGGGGAGGGGCCGAGAAGGGCACAAGAAAAGGAAGGGGATATGTCTGCTTGAAGGGTGTATACAAAAGTACTGCATCTACTTCACACACAAAAAGCAGAATGGTTAAAAAAATGTATGAACCACTATCACAAGATATATGCAACATGACCACAATGCATGCCTATACAGGAAGCAGAAGACACACACACAAAAAGAAGCAGGGTATTTCTCTAGTCTGACTGCACCCTTAGTTCCTGGTAATTACACTACAAAATATGAAGTTGTTCTGTGTTGACTACTAAGGTGAAAGTCTTGTGTTTTCCACTGGAAACATGGAAACCTGGGCATAAAAGCTGGAATTAGTTCACAGGTGGCTCCTGTTCGAAATCATATGAGTTCCTATTTTGTCTGTAGTGTTCTGAATGTACAATTTTTTAAAAAAAATATGATGTTATCTGAAAAAAAATATTATTTTGTGGAATAGCCACATTTAAATTCAGATGGAAGAACAGTGCCAGTATGACAGGGGAGTTCCCCTTCATAACCTTAGTCCATCTGACACAATGAACTCAGGCTGGCTTCCATCCCCTTTGAAAGATCACCTGTAAGGCAGACTGCTGAGAAAACGGACTTGTGCTTTGAACAGGAAGACCTGGGTCACCGTCCACTTTGCCTGCCGCCTGGGGCTGAAAAACAAGGCTGCACAGTAGGGGTAAAAGAAAAGAATTCATGTAATGAGACAGCTCCTTCCAGAAGAGTCTTCTCTTCCTCTTTACTGTCGAGTTTATTAAACTCGATTTTGAGCATGAGTAGCTTTTGCACCCTGAGGCAGGCCATGCAATAAAAGAAACCATGCTGCACAAGATAATGATCAGCATCCATGGTTTCTGATTCACATGGTCTTCAGAAGGAAATGCATATCTCATGACCAGTTCTGTGTGTATATACGTTACGCCACTAGAAACAGAATGGTGTATATCTTTGCTTACCACTCCTCAAAGTGCCTTCCAACTCTGCATTTCAGCTGGTCCTCTAGCATCAGTCACACTTTTCCATTTGCGAGACCCAGCTCTCACCCAGTCCTTGTTTCCTGCCTATGAATCTTTCATGCAGTTAACACAAGTGGACCGACCCTACAGCAAAAAGTTACAATAGAGTGTTTCAGACCAGTGAAGGAAGAACATTAATGGCAGACCTCTGGGTGGGTTGTGTTTGGTTGGCAAGGATTCATGATTTCCATTTATTTACATACAGGATATCTGTAACCCGGCTAAAAGAAGAAAGACTATGAAAACCAGTAAGGTTTTTTAAAAAGCCGATTATCTGACTGTGTGGATCCTTATTAGACACTCCATATACTGGCAGTAAAGGTAAAAGGTAAAGGTTCCCCTTGACAATTTTTGTCCAGTCGTGTCCGACTCTAGGGGGCGGTGCTCATCCCCATTTCCAAGCCATAGAGCCAGCGTTTTGTCGGAAGACAATCTTCCGTGGTCACATGGCCAGTGAGACTTAGACACGGAACGCTGCTACCTTCCCACTGAGGTGGTCCCTATTTATCTACTTGCATTTGCATGCTTTCGAACCGCTAGGTTGGTGGGAGTTGGGACAAGCGACGGGCGCTCACTCCGTCACATGGATTCGATCTTACGACTTCTTGGTCTTCTGACCCTGCAGCACAGGCTTCTGTGGCTTAGCCCGCAGCGCCACCATGTCCCTATACTGGCAGTGGAGGGGGTCAAATACAAACATGACCGTACCAAAATGGCATTATGTGCCATCTGATCACACCAGGACTCCCATTTGTTTAACCATAACAATAAATTATCTTTTCCTACTGAAATACAGTCTCTGGCCAGAATCCTACTGGTGTTCACATAAGATTCACACAAACTTGTTGCAGCTAATTGTGGCTAACTGATTGGGTGCCATTGAACATCTCATTTGAGCACATGAGCAAGTATGTCATCAAAATTCACTCTGGTACCTCAGCAATGAACTGTGGCAAATTACACAAACCTGAAACAAACATGGATAGGATTTTGGCCACTGAAATATTAAAAGCCTCAAGTCAAGCTAAGTTTTTCAGAAACACTTGAGATCTGTTCAGGCATTGCTTACCCATTTCTCTTCAATATTCGAGTAGGGGAATACCTGCCTTCTCTTGCCTTCTCCACCAGAAGAGTCAGATGGCTGCAGAGAAGACGTTCCAACTTATATGCAGGCTCTCTACATGAGCAAGTATACAGGACCTAGTGAGTTCCCATAGACCTTGCGACATTTTCCATGTAATGTTTTTTTTTTTTAAATTAAAAATTAAAATCTGGTTCTAGCTAGTGAGCCTTTGGATTCTTTATTTTTAAAGCAGCTCCACTAAGCCTAGAAACTTCCCTTTTTTGACAATATCATGATATCAGATTAGATTAGGCATTCTTCAGTCTCAAGAGACTATACTATCGTGCTCTGTATGGAGGACTTGGAACAGCGACTAGTGTGGCTGAGAAGGCCAATTCGAGAGTGACAATCCCTTCTACACTGAAGAGAAATACAATCTGTCCCCTCTCCAGCTCCCTGATTTTGCTGGTTTCGGGACTGCCTCTTTGCCTCCACCTTTGCATCATCCTATCACTGCTAGTCAAAATCCAGTCACTCTCCACACATATCAATATGTGTGTGTATATCACATACTGTACTGTATATACATTGTATAATCGCTTTGTTGACTGTGCCATCCTCCAGTTTTCAGAATTCGTCTGTTTTATATATGTAATGTTCCTGAAATACCTTATTTCATCTGACTCACATGAGTCTCATTTTTCTTTTCTTTTTTGTTTCATTGTCTGTTTAAGAGTGAATCAAATCTGTTTTATTACCTCTGACATTTTAAAAAGTTTGAAATTAAAAATATGCCCAAACTAAAAGAAAAAACGGGGGATTATCCTTGAAAACATACCTCTTCGCTTTTTGTTGCTGAATGGACTATTATGGTGTTACCCCTGCAAGGATGAAGAATAAAAATAATATTTAAATATTTAAAACCTGGTAATCTCCTCTGTGCTATATCAAAGTGGGGAGGAAGACATGAGCAGATCATTAGGTCTGGTATACCCATTTAAAAATGAAAGTTGCCTTAAGCACTTTTGTGGCAGCACACTTAATTAAAGGTATTTAGAGGCAGGTAGTCCAAGATTTATAATAAAGGCACCTGGAGAGTTGAGTTCCTGAAGACAAAGGACAAATATATGCTTTTGAAGTGTAAAAGGTTTAGATTGCTATAAGAGAGGCCTGCAAATTCAGGCAATTAATTAAATAAAATAAGTGTGCATGAACCAGGAAAGAGAACTCCATGGTCTGAGGTAAAGGTTAAGTTATTGGACTACTGAAGAACTATATAAGTACTTGACATATCAGAGAATTGTTTCTCTTATTTTACAGCCATGGAGACAAACTGCAAAGCAAGTAGCACTGGAGGGAGAGAAATGCATCCTTTATTAATGTGAGGTCGACTTAAGGGCTAGACACTCATTTTTGCTCATTGGACTTGATGGCCTTATAGGTTCCTTCTAAGTCCATTATTCCATGATCCTATGATTCATTGGCTCAGTGTCCAATTGTTTATGCATGTGTTATGCTTGTTCAGCATTGATGCACTCAGAATTCAGGAGTGATGGGAAAAGGAAGAGATGGTGGACCTGGGTCCATAATACCATTTGAAGCAAGGCTGGGAGTGGAATAGCAGCAATATAACTTCCAAGCCTTCTTGTTGCACATGTCTGTGAGAGGAGCTCCTTGTGAGATGATAGTGACATTTCTGCAATACCCAGCAGCAGTGGAAGTTCAGAAAAAACTCCCAGTATGTCATCTTTAATGTAGATAAGACTGCATGGAATACAAATCCTAATGGGAATGGTATCAATTTTTGCAATTTGTGGGCATCTTTCCCCACATCCATTTCTCATATTTCTCAATTGCTTGTTGCATAACTAGCTTGCACAGAAGTGGTTCCAGGGTTGAACTTACACTGCCCCCTTTAAGAAGAGAATCAGAAAAGTTTTGGTGAATCACATACAGCCTATACTATTTTGGTGACCCACCTTTGACTATGTATACCAGTTGTGTGTGTGTGATACAATTCCAAAAAGAATTTTTATAAATTTTATAAAGTGACACCACTCAGGGGAAAATCCAATAAGCTGACTCTGTTTTTCATCAGCTAACCACTTCGCACCCAAACACAAGACAATTGTCAGGGCTATTTTCCAAGAAGTGTGAATAGTAGTGAGCAGAAGAGGGTATACTGTAGACCATCGTGACTGCTGCCATTGATGTTGTCAATATTCCTATATAAAGCTTGGCATTCTTTTTTCCCGCTGGCAATGCGGGTAAGATCCTATGCAGCAATACTGGGCCATTCCTAGCTTTTTAAATCATGGATACAGAAGCACAATATCTACATATTCATAAATCAGAGGCTTTTTGAAGAATTGAATATAAGTATAAAAGCATATCTACAACTGGGTACCATATCAGTCAATCCACACAGTTGCATCCACATGTATTTGGTCTCTAACGCAACTGTTTCAACAGACTGTCCTGGTAAACAATTAACTCATCACTGCCAATCAGAATCCAGTCATTCTCCATGCATGCCAATGCATGCCTGTATACAATATTACAGTATATAGAATGAAAATTAAGTCACTGGTTTACCACTTCCTTCATTTGGGGATGCTCTGGGACTATGCATTTTATCCAAGGTGTATAAGCTGGCTCTTCTCCTGGGACGCATGGGGGAGGGGGTGGTGGAATCAAACTTCCAATCTATGGCTCTGCAGCCAGCTCCCCAATTCACTGAACTATCTAGCCAGCTACTAATATATTCATTTGTAATTCTGTACAACATGATTTATCTTTATCTCCATGTAAGCAGCATATGTGCAGCCTCAGATGTCCTTCTGGATAGTTTTTCTTTTAAAACAAGATTTCAGATTTCTAAAATAGCTTTGTCCTAAAGATCTGGAATATTTCTGTTGAAAGTATATTTGATGTATAGTTTTAGCACTCTCCATAAGACAACTGGTACCTTTGTAACACAATATATTCATTTGTAATTCAAATGGCTCAATTTCAATCTCCTGTTATGAGGCACAATTAAAAGTCCACATGAGGACTACTAGTGCATTTTGATGCAGTACAATGCTTCGAAGTAAAGCCATTAAAGAACACTTTCATTTAAAATTCTGTCAATCCAGACAGAAAATGATTCCCAAAATCAAGGGCAATTTTCATTATTATAGCATATGGAACTTGAAACATTCATAATGTATGAGCAGAGCACATTTTTTTGCGGGGGGGGGGAGACATCCACAAGGAAATGAGTTTTTAATATTGGCATATGCTTAACAGTATTTTAAAATTGTAGTTTATTGTGATTATCTTTGAATATGTTATTTCTAAGCTTCCTTGGGTCCCTTTTTCGGAGACAGGATAAAAATAGAGTTAATAAATTAAGTAAATAAGTAGACAAGGCAGACTCAACACCTATGAACATACATTGAGACCTACACAGTATGTGTGTGTACAGTTGTTTAGAAGTGCTGGCTAAAAGCGTGCAAGCAAGGGTAGCTCCTGAAAAAGCCTTTCATCCTTCTAACCTCAGTAAAAACAGAGTACACAGCTCAGCTGGGATGGGAGGGAGGCAATGTGTAGCCTACATAATTAAACTGTAAACTGCCCAGAGAATGTTTAAATGCTATGAGGCGGTATATATGCAGCACACTTTGCTCTTGGAATAGTCTGGAAACAACAGCCACCGGGAAAAGAAATAAAGACAACCTAACCTACTGTAAATACCTGCAATACAGAAAACTTACAGTAATGGTAAACAGACTTCTGGGTTTGTACAGAGTGCAACTTCAAACAACAAGCTAACATCCACAAGCCCATTCCAACCTCTCTCCAGGTATTCTTATAAACTTCAAGCCTTAGCCATGACACCCATAAGCCACTCCAAACCCAGTTCCCTCAGAATGTTCTGGAACATTGGGAAACTTGCATGGCTCTCTGAAAAGGCAGCTGGAGCTAATTTGGCAATTACATTCTTCATACTTGTGGGCAGCACTCTGCAAACTTACACAGGAACTCTTCTCTTGGGAAAAGCTTTTCTCTAGCTGACCCCCAACTTACCCCCTCCCAACAGCTATGTCTCAAACCGATGATGGAAATGGTGTGGTTCTCTATGTCTTCATAAAGATGTAGGAGCCCTGTCTTTCTTTTCAGGTGGCTGCCCTAATGCCCTAAAAACAAAATCCAGGCTCTTGTTACATCCAAAAGAAGCCAGGCATTGCCTTAAACTGTTCAGGCTGATATTTGTCCAGAGGAAGAGAGGCATAGCTTGGAAAAATTAACCAGCTAACATCAAACTACTTGGGGAGGGGAGAATTAAAATATTTTTAAATGATGAAATTAAGTTGTTACATTAATCATAAATAGAAATAATTAATAATTAAGTTGTGTTTTTAATTAACTTTAAAAAGGCAAAACCAATCCTCTTGAAATTACTCCACAAAAGAAATGTACATAAATTGTTGATGTTACTCAAAAAAGTAATGTCACATGTGTTTTTAAAATGGGGGGGTTAACCTGAAGTTTTAATCTGGTGCTGAAAAATATAAATGAATGAAGGGCAACAAATTATACGTTTTTGTAAATTATGTCCATTCTGGAAGGAGAACACACAATGCTCTGGCTAAGGCCCCTTAATATACGGAGGCCTTGACTGAGAAACAATTTCCTCAGAGCTTATTGTCAGAACTGCTGTTGCTTTCTAGGCAGAAAGCTGCTTTTCATCTTCATCTCATATTGAAGCAGAGGCCATGTAGCTCAGCCAAAATAACTAACACACACACACACACACACACACACACACACACACACACACACACACACACACACACACACACACACTTTAGCACTCACAATAGCAGCAACAATGAAGCATTTCTTACAGCCATTGCCTTTTGACATTAAAAAATCAGTCAGCATCTCAACCTACTATCAGTTTGTTCATTTAAACTACCCATCAATCCAGCTCTGGTGCCAAGACCTGGCAGCTTTGCATAGGTGCCTCACATATGTTAATCCCTAACTAAAGCCTATACAGGGTCTGGATATTTATGCCACTGTTCCAGATGATTACATTGAATCAACTCCAAGACATTTGTAAGAAAAATTAAAACAGTAATGTTTTTCATTGATGTCAGATATACCAGACTCTCATGGTAGTAGGGGACACACTGGAGAACTGGGCAAATCTCTTCAAACCTGTATATAGGTCTGTGAGTAACTCACTGTTTCTTAAATCTTTTGTGGGATCTACTGTATCTGTATTCATAATACCTAATAGTTCTTGCATCAGCCACATGTTCTGCCTTCCCACCTCATCACACATGTCTTACTTATTTAAGCAAAATAATTATTTTATTGAGTTCATTCATGCATGATAGATCTTCCTAAGCAAAATCTCATTTAAAGATAATTTCTGTGAGGTAGTCCAAAAAAAGCATATGCGTTGGTGGCATGCCAGAATGAGTTTGGGGACATGACTTTCAAGTGGTTCTCCTTCCATTTCCAGTCAAGCATAAAACTGTCATCAACTTGCCCTGTGGGTACTTCAAGAGGAAATATTGGTCTTTACGCACATTGCAGCTCCACTTGCTGGGAAAGAAGAAGATCTTCAGTAACAGCAGCAAAGGCTCAGTTGTACTTTGCTTAGTTATCACTCAAGATTACCATTTCTGATCTCAGAGCAGCTCTAAATTGAATATTTTAGTAGTATAAAATGAATGGAAACATATCCCAGGGAGGATATTTTCAGAATGCTCCTGTTTGTATTGTTTGTGGTTTTATTTTTATTTGTTGGGCTTTGTAAGCTGATTACAGTTTCTTAATAAGTGATGTTTTGTCCAGTAACTCTAAGAGATACTGTATAATTCTGAATTACTAGTGTTATTAGAAAACACACACACACAAGATCATATTTATGAAGAACACCTATTTAGGAAACCCTACTTGCAAAACGAATCACTGGATGGAAGGCATAGCCCCACCTGCCGCATGCTAGCTCTCTTTATGTGAACCGCACACAAAGATGAGAGACTTCTCTATCTGTAGAGCAATTCCACATAATCAAGAAACCTGGTTCTGAACAATTTATAAACAGCTGGGAGATGTTCCATAGATAGAAATGCCTCTTCTTCAGATTGAGTTCTTCACAGATAGAGAGACAAAATGGAGGGCTACCTGGATTCAATTCCCCACTCATATCTAGAAACTCCCTGCGTAAACCACCCTTTAAACCTCTCACATACTTCAAAAACTCTTATTAGAGTCAACTTGAGTCAGACGTGACAAGACAGTATGTAGCAATAAGAATGCCTAAATAGGGCCACAGATGCAATGATGATTATGAACTATCAAGTAGATTCTGATTTATGGCTTCCTCCGTCATGGTTTCCTTGTTATAAAGTATTCAGCATTGATTTACCAGTGCCTTCTTCAGGTGGCTCTCCAGGACTGAGTAGCTTGCCCCAGTCTATACAGGCCTCTCCTGTGAGGCACAGTGAGGACAAAAAGCTAGATACATAAGGGTGATTCCAGATGATATATTTAAGGGAAGAGGTGTTGAATGTATTAAAAGAAAGCATGGGTGTTCATATTCCCACGTCAAAAATGACATATGCCATTCTATGACTTTTGTTAGCAACTAGGGAAAATAAGCGTGTTACACTGTTGCTGTTATGTACTTTTCAGCTTGATCCCAGCTTTTTTCCTCCTGCTAATCTTGAGTAGAAAGAGGAAGTGGATCATCTCAGTTCTGCCTACTGCCATACTCAGCAGCTGAAACATCATCAAAACACCCATAATATCACCCATAATCCACTAATGGTGCAGATGTTCTGTCTGGCAGGACACATTGCTTCAACTAGCCTTTGTCTGCCCAGCTTATTTGTTTGTGGACAGGTCTCACAAAATGGAGAAGAGAACTGCCTGTCAAGGGTCGCAGTGTGAAGAAAAAGCTGGTCCACAGCCACATATAAAAAGGCTCATAGTTCTCTGGGCTCAGGATAGGGTTTTCTGTTTATAACCATTCTGTGTATTTACATTTTTGTAGATTAATAAACATTTGTAATGAACTAAATCTAAATAATAAACTAAATCTAAATCCTAATATATGTACAAATATCACCTTCTTTTCATTCAACTATAATAGTGATTCTTCAGACCAACCAGCTCTAAATTTCTAGCTGTGAGTCTTCCCAAGACCACCTACAGAGTTCATGGCTGAAGCAGAATTCAGAGCGGGAACTCTGTGATTTGCTGTTCTGTTTCTTAGCAACTGCACCACACTAGCTCCACAGAACGGAAAGGTGTACAGGAGGTTGAAGCATTATTGTTCTTGTCATTGCCACTGGCAGTATCAAGCGAGCTGCCTGGTAGTATCAGCCACTCATCCAAATGCATAACTTGTCTTCTTTTGAGTTAATAAAATTGCCCTAAAATCTATAGCACCTCAGAACAAGTGTAATAAATAAAGATAAGCTCAATACTTCCTGCTTCAAATGAAATAATAACAATACAGGATGCAAATGAGCTTACTGGTCAGAATGGAGCAGCAAAATACGCTAACCCAAAATACAGGAGAGTAACAACTGTCAGTCAATTGAAAATGAGCTGAATTCAAAATATTCAAACCCAGTCTTAAAAAATATACTAATTAAATCCTATTTATTTCAATGGGACAGAAAACAAATCCATTTCTTACTCTCCTTCTCCCCTCTCTCTCACACATGCACTTAAGCTTCATGTAAGTTCATCTTTCTGTGTATTTTCATTTCTAACATAAATGCATCATTTCTTTTCTGCCTTTCCTTAGCATGATTTTCATTATGGAGTGACAGCTGTGTGTGGAGCAGTCCCACCACCCTGGCGGGGCTGAATGCACAATTCAATCTCCACCAGATCCAAAGCCTGTTCATTGGGTGTGGGCCAGGCAAGTTGAAAGCACAGCTAAATTGAATAAGGGTGAAGGTGAAACTTCCAAGGTGCTAGATGAGCAGGAGGGGCAGCTTTACAAAACACCAGAGAACACAGAAGAGGAAAGAGGGAAGTGGGAGGATCAACAGGGTAATGAAATATTAGGTGGAGTAATGCTGAAAGCATTGGAACTGAATAAAGTTACCAGTAGCAACTGAAAATCATTGTACTGTGTAGAGTAGGACAGCAGCCCACCAAAAGAACTCTACTCTGGCCTCCAGTCAGTCCAGTAATCCACAGCTAAAGCATCTCTGACAGGTGGCTGTCTAACTCTGTCGATGAAAGAGAGGCCACCACTTTCCAAGGCAATGTGTTCCACTCTGTAACAGCTCTTATAATCAGGAATGCCTTCATATTGTTTAATCAGCATCTCATTCACCATCTTGCTCAGCCTCATTTTGACGTATGCCAATCTGCTGATTTCCTTCTAAAACTGTGGTGCCCAGAACTGGACACCATAATCTAGAAGAGGTTTAGCCAAAGCAGAGTATAGTGGTGCTATGACTTCCCTTGCACTGGATGCTATTTCTGTTGAGACAACCAAGAACTGCATAAGGTGTTGGTTTTGGTTTTGTTCTTGCCATCATTATACCTCTCTATGACTTAGACAAAAACCAAAGTCATGGATTTGTGGTCCAAATTTATACATATTCAATATGCATTATGATCTTGTCTTGTTTGTTTGTTCGTTTGACGCAGTGAAAGACAGGATGGACCTTCCCATGTTAAGTCTTACCTCTTCTGAAAACAACTTAGGTGGGTACCTGATCCTCTTTAGATGTCTCCTACTTTTCTTCTTCATTAGAATTATTTGTGACTGTACTTTTAATATATGGCGTATAAGAAACTCCCAGCCACAATGAACTTTCTCAGTTGTGGGTTTGTCTAATGATGGTAAATGCTCCTTTAAGCATTGTTACAGAGAGGGATGGGCAGTTCCCAGCTGTCTCCAAATATAAATTGGGTATCTGAATTCAAGAATGGAGATGGAGAGTTGAATCCTCTCATTAATCTCAAGCAGAGTAGAACCATTTAATCAATAGGACTTGCATAAGTATTGATTTAACAAGTCCTGTTTGTTCATAGATCTACAGCAGGTAGCTGGCAGTTGGATTTATTCCGTAGAGAGGGTCCAGGCCCTATTCTATGATGTCTGAAGGTGTGAAACACCCACATGTTTGTAAGCTTACATACAGCCTCACAATAGCCCTCATTTTAAAACAACAATTGCACATACTTCAATAACTTCATTTGAAGATGATATCATGCAAACAAAAAAAAATGTTCTGAGCATCACAATGCTGCACACTCTTATCTCACACTTTTTTTCAAAAAAACAACAACAACATCTAAATAAATTGAGTTGACACTAATACCTCTTCCTTCTAGAGTGCATACTTAATTTTTAAAGAAACCAGTAGTGGACTTTTGTCTGATTTTTGTTTCATTTTGAGCATGTGGTGTGGCCCACAGCAGGTCCCGGGCATCAAAAACTGTCTCCTGCACCACTGGTGCTTGTCCATTGTTGCTGTAATCCTATAAGTAGCTACAGGAGAATATGCTCCATTGAACTGGGACTGAGGGGTTGGGTGAGTATGCATAGGTTCATGCTGTAATACTATAACAGGAATGCAAGAAGACTCCTGGGATCCCCATCATTATAATTAGAAAAAGCTATTGTTATGTGGCTGTGAAAAGGAGTAAAAGGGAAAGCTGAAGGCATTGTCAGGAAACGCAGAAATAAACTGCTTATGGCTCCAAGCAGAAGTGCTGAATGTACCCATGGTAAAATGTACCTTGTGCAACAGACACCCTTCGTTTTTTTTAAAGGTTCTTCATTACAGGATATAATCTTAGATTGTAGAGCTACAGAGCTGTAAGTGATCCTATGGATAATTGAGTCCAGTCTCTGTCAGGGCGGCTCAGTGGGGAATCAAACTCCCAACCTTTGGCTCTGCAGCCAGATACCGAATTTCCACTTGACTAAACGGACAGCATTTTGCCTTACATCACCAGGCAAACTGATGTGATACATGGTAATAATGGCAGAGTCAATCCTCTGTGCATCGCCACAGATGTGGAATATCTGAAAGGCAAGCAAACATCAAGTAGGTTGACTAGATGAGTTATTAATTCGGGTGTTTTTTTTTTCTTTTTCTTGTTAGTATTCTGATCGTCATGCATTTTATGACATTCAAAGCAATTCACAGTATTTGTGGAATACAGGCCATAAATCACTTTGAACATCACAAATGCACCATCTTTTTTAAAGTCAAAAAGTAGGTACTAAGTAATCATCCTTACAGGGGGAAAAAACACAGTATCTAGCAGGTCAGCATACTGCAGTGAAAAATCATAATTGCATCCAACAAATATCAAAATAAAAAGAAGTAATTGATTGTGAGAAAGAATGCTTTACTGAAATACAATTCTGTGTTAAAACATGTAAGAAAGTAAGGTAACTTAATTTATTTGACTGATATTGGCCACTGATTATATCATACTTTACTTTGATTTTAAGTCAAGGCAAGAGAAAAAGGACTTTTTTATTATTGTAAAAGTAATCAGATGGGGATTCAAAGGCCATTTTAACAGCCCCAGGACCACCACTCTCAAGGGAAAATTAGGCCTCATTGCCCAATGGATTTCTCTCCAAATGGAAAAAGTACACATCTAGGGGCACAATCCTTATCTAAAACATGGCCTTATCTAAAACAAACTCTTTTTAGTAAAAAGTATGCAATTTTTAGAACACTTTCAAAGGATTTTTTTAAAAAAACTCGTTTCTGTTGTCATTTTGAAGGGCCGGCAATGCAGTTGCTAGGAGTACTAGGCCCTTCAACCCTCAAGAGTTTGTCCAACTCACCTTAGAAAAGGATATGGGAAGCAACTACATATCATCAGCAATGTGTACTAGGAGAGTTAAACAAAGTCCACTTTTGAAAGACCTTCCACTCAAGTGATTCCTGGTAAATTCTGTCTCCCCGGTACAAGACTAGAACACTTCTCCTCCCACTCAGTTCATCTCTTGGTACCAAGAGCATCAGTGCAACACAGCCGCTAGATGCCCTCCAGCTCTGCAAAGCCCAGCCTAATAAAGAGTTCTGCAGAACTCAGAAGGTAGTCTGTTTTTTTTTTTTTTTTTGAGATTTTATTAGTCTAATAATGGTATCACTTGATAGCCAGTGTTGTGTCATGCATTGAGTGCTTGATGCAAAATCATTAGATTTGGGATCAAATCCCTGGTCAGCCAGGGAAACTCAGTGGATGGTACATTGGCCACTGGCATTTCAGATGCAAAAGTAGGACATGCATCATCAAAAAAGAAAGTAAAAGAGGATATTGATTTGGATGAAGTGTCATATGTTAATTTAAGCATACAGATATATAATTAGAATTTTTTATGATTTAAGAAGAATTATATCATGCAACTTGCATGAGTAGGAAAGATCGTAACTAGGTAACCTGTCTGTCTGCTGAGTTTACTGTCCAAGTTCTTGGTACTCATGGGCAACTTCAAGGTCACTGATTTCCCTTTGAAGTCCTTTAGATCAGACTTGGTGTGGAGAACCTTCAAAGGGAGGACACATTTAAAAGAAGGACTGCCCTCTGTTAGCTCCTTAAGCAGAAGACCATCCTCCCTGACAGAAGATACATGGCAACCTCAGGTGAGATGCTCTGGCATTCACATTCCGAGCCAATACCAATCAGGGGCAGAATATAAAGCATACTGAGGTTGGACTACTGTGTGGAAAACTGTGGTCATGATGGTAGACATCGTATTTAGGTGTAGTACTTGAGATGTGGAAGGCAATGGAGAATCACCATAATATGTTGGAAATCGTATTGCTTAGCAGAGAACGTTTCAAGTGGAGCAGGTCCATTGAATCAAAGGAACTTATGGAGGAGCTAAATCAGCAGATCTCTACCGATTCAATTAGTCTGCTCTAGGTGTGACTCACTATGCAAATCAACAGGATTTCAGTCTATATGTTGCTTGTACACTTACCATATCTAGATTGGAACAGGAATGGAAAAAGGCCTTGACTGGCGTGGAGACTAGGAATCTCCAGGCTGAAAGTTAAATAAGACACTATGAATATACAATTCAAAGCTGTTGTAAAACATGCAAAAAAAGCACCACACATCAATGTCATGATGGACAGTGAAATATAAAGATTCTACAGAGATTTCACTAGAAAAGACAGACTAGGAACAGAAAATTAACTTGGAGAACTACAATGGATGATTGTAGTGAACACCCTGCCCTCCCATATATGTAAAGGTACTGGGCCTGCACCAATGGGAGTTGTTGGGAGGCGGAGCCAGAATGAGACTGGAAGGGAGGGGTGAGTTAGAGGCTTGATAGTTGGAGTTAGACAGTTAGAGGTTTGTCAATTGGAGAGTTAACTGTGAAGTGAGGAGTTAGGCTGTGGAGAGTGAAAGCGTGAGGTAAAAAGGGAACATGGCTCCTGTGCCTTGGGTTAGGGAAACAACCTGGGGGCATTCAGGAAAAAGGGTGCACCTCACTGTTCTGTAAAGAACAAGAAGTTTTAGACACCAACACCACATTTTAATTAATATCAAGGAGACTGTATACATGGAAAACTCCACAAGAAAGCACTAACAACACTGTAAGAAAACAGATTGATTTCAGCCTATCTCATAGACACTAAAATAGTGTTACACTGGTGCAAGTTCATCTTTCAGCAGATGTAAATTCAGATCACAAACCTGGTACCACTGGAATTTACCTCAAATTAGGGAAAACATGAAGAAGCAAAAACCAAAAAAAGCACATCAATTAAACAACTGTGATCCAACTTTACATATTGTGGTTACAGTAGAATTTTTTAATAGTATTAATATGATAGCATACTCATCATGACTTCACAACCACGGCACCAATGTGGATATGTATTCCTGTTTTATTAGCCAGAAGAAAGATATTGCCAATGTCCAATACAACAAACTGATGGTGTTGTTGATGTACAAAGATCCGGATTTGAAAAATATAATTGGCAACTTGTGCAAACAACAAAATCTTGCACTGAAAGATCCATGAACAAAGGACATAAAGAGTTGAAGGGGAGTCTAACAAGGATGTATACTCCTGCCATAATTTTTCAGTAGCCAAAATCCTGTTGCTTAGCATAGTAAATTGCACTAAAGTAGGCTCATTGAATCAGTGGAGATTTAGTAAATAAACTCTTCAATAAGTTTCATTGATCCAAATGGTCCTATTCTAGTGCCACATACCATGTTAAGCCACAGGATTTCGGCTATTATGCATTCTGTGAACATCTTTAGAGAAGTGTTTGCAGGTTCAAAAGAAGGTATCATTTTCAATAGAGAGGTTATTACCATCATCTATAATGCAAACAAACAGACTCAGTGAAATCAATAAAAGTGAATGTTAGCAAAATCAAGTTCCTGGTAATGAATAAAGGAGGCCAAGAAATACAGTTAAAAATCCATAATGAAACCATAGAATGTTTTTACAAAGTAAATACATTGGAATTTGTTTGACTAAAAAGTGGTGTAATAGTCATGCAACAGAAGTCATAATAGAGATGGTCCAGAGTAGTTTCCTTACGATGGAGAATGCCACATGTGGTCAAAACATAAAGCTGGCTTTGAAAACGCACTTTGAACAGTGCTGTGCCTTCTAAGTTCTAGTGTATGGCGTGGTATAATGGATTCAAACACAAGCCAGTATAAAAGATGACAGAAGCTTTTAAAATATGGATTTAATACATATAAGAACAAAAAGGTAGCCAAAGTACTAAGGTGAATTAACCAAAATAGAAATCATAAAACACATTAAATGCAGAAAGTTGGAATACTTTTTTATTAAAAGAAAAGAAAAGTATAGATTCTTACAACTGATCATTCAAGGTAAAATAGATGGGGAAAAATGCTGCAAGAAAGGGAGGAACGTATTAGCTGAAAAACCTTTTGGACTGATTTGGATGTAACACAGCAGTTAAAATCCCATTGTGTAACTCTGTGTATGAAATAGCAATGGCACCATCAGCAGTAACAAATCACTTAACACTGGTTAAGGTGCACAAAATTTCATTGTATTATGTACCAGTCATGTACGCCCTGAAATTGCCTTGAATCAGCAACATTTTGACTTTAATTGGTGGCAATTTCCTGCTGGTGGTGACATCATCCCTTCTGTACACACCGAGTTGTGCAACAGGATTTCAGACAGAATAAGCTTTTAGAACTTTCACACCCAACATCAAAATAGCCAAGAAGACATACAGCCTCTGATAGGAGACTTGAGCCCTTTACATCCCATGTTTGAAGGAGGCCCCAAATGTTCATCATGGTAGTCCAGATAGTAGCCGCCTAGAGTGGTCCTAACCCAACCAGATAGGCGGGATATAAATAAAATAAAATAAAATAAAATAAAATAAAATAAATAAATAAATACATAAATACATAAATACATAAATAAATAAATAGTAGATATAATATTTGAAGGGCTATTAATTGCCCTCCTTCCAGCATTGTCTATCTGCACAGATACAACATCTATCACATGCAGTGGCAATATACAACGTCTGCATATGTCACGGCCATGCTTAAGATTTGGTAAGAACCAACAGAGATGGCATGATCGGAGTAAATGCTTTATCTTTAACCAAAATGTTATGTCGACTAATGGAAAAAGTTTGGGAAAGTTGCAGTAAAAAGTACCCCCAAATCAATATTACTATGTGGTTTTAAAATAGATTACATCTCAAGTGACTCTTGCAGCTGCAGCAGTTTATAGCCAGTTGTATTGCTTTGAACTGACCAATACTTCAAAGCCTATAAAAATGCCCAAGAGTTTGCCAAAAGGGGATGAGAAAGAATATTTACTACCCTAATGCAGCATAAAGAAAAAAAAATCGTGTAATTACAAGACGTGGCTCAAGCTAAATCCCAAAAGTACATTGGATTCCCATAACATTTCTTATTATTAATAATTGCAGTTATTAGATGTATTCTATACTATGTTTGGCAGACAATGGCCTAAATCCAGTTGTTACTCCGAACTGCAATATACCCATTGAATCATTTGTGTCAATCCTATTAAATCAATAAGCCTACTCTAGTTGGGACTAACAAGAGGACTGAGAGCTGAATTTCTCATTACTAATGCTGTGCGGGGCAAAATCCTACCGGGAATTTTACACTGGCTGTAAAGAAAACAGCATCACTTTCAGAGCCAAACTGTCTCAGGTTAAGAAATCACTATGGACGTTACCTGTTGCCTGCTAGGTTGTATTACTCAGTATCCAACTGTAGAGATGGGCATGAACCTCAGTTTGGAATTTTGTCCCAATTCATCACCATGCTCCCACAGGTGCTATGCAGGCATGGCACCGTCTGCCCTCCTGCCTCCCCCTGCATGCTTGCCCATTTCTCAGGTGGCATGCACGTCCATCCCTGCCTCCCCAATGTGACTACCCACTCAGCTTTTGAAGTGCCTGTTCCCTCTTCTGCCTCCTCTGTCAACCACCCACTGAAAGAGGCGGGGCAGAGATTCCTGCCTTTGCGTGGGCGGCTGAGAGAGAAGGTGGAAGAGGGAAAAGACGCTGCAAAAAGTGAGTGTGTAGTTGAACTAGGAAGGCAAGGAGAGAAGCATGTGTTGCCCAATAAATGGGTGAGCAGACTGGGGAGGTGGGAGGGCAGAGAGTGCCGTGACCTCACAACACCTATGCAAGCATGGTGACAAATTGGACCAGATCTCTAAACTGAGGCTCATGCCCATCTCTAGCCAACTGGTAATTGTCTATAATGATTTCTTAACTCGAGGCAATCTGTCTCTAAAAGTTATGCCATTTGGATGTTGGCCATTGTGTGCACAAAATGGTAAACACTGAGCTAAACCTGATAATTAGTCCTTCCTAGAATATATGAATGGGACTTGTTAATTAAGGTCCCATTCATTCAGTGATTTTATGTTAGTTGGCACTAACAAATTGATTTAGTTTGTAATTACTGACACAAGAGACTTACACAAATGTATGGGGGTAGATAACATATCAGCTATGAGCCAAATATTGTTCTCTTATTTTGGTTCCCGCCAAAATATAATGTCACACTACTTCATCATACTTACTCAGTACCCTCCTCCATTCTCTTTTTTTCCTTTCCTTTCAAGAAGTGAAGGAGGACTATCCTGTGGTCTCACTGGGCTCTATGATGCAAGAAGCTGCTCTAGAATTTTCCTGTATCTTAGAGAACTGCTGCAGCTGCCCCAATGTTTATGCTCGCAGGGGTACTCCAGTTGTGGTACCATGAGTTTTGAATTCCTGGAGATTCACTGCTCTTCTCCAGCCTCAGTAACCTGCTCAGGTCTGATTTAGATCCTGAGATTCTCCAGCTTATAGCTTTTGACAGATGATCTGAATTGGTTCTAAGACTGGAACGTAAACTGCAACAAGAAGCATACACAGATGGGTGGACAGTTTCTGCTGAATGAAGGGCCTTCACTCTGGGGATCCAGTCACATAGGCTGGTGTTTCACATGCCTGTTGCCTTCTGTGGCCAGAAACAGACATTAGAAACAGCCCACAGATACAGCTGAAAGCACATCCATGTTGCAGAGAGGTGATTGAGGAAGCTCTTCTGGGTTTGTGAAATTCTACTTCAAAGAAATTCCATGCTTAAATCCTAATGGCCAATAACCAAACAAAGCAAGCAAATATGCATAATTCTGGAGGTGAGAAAAGTTAGGGCTGTGACACTCAGATGTTCACTTTAATTTAAAATGTTTCCTAAGCATGGGCTGCTTCTAGCCTGAGTTTGGAGACTTTTGTCCACACAACAGCTTACTGCACAAGGTTGCAGCCTCACTCACACATTATGATTCTCATCATTCTTAATGGCATAGGGGAAAGGTGAATTTTATGTCATCTTGAAATAAAAATAGTTTCCTAAGATTGCTTTTCACTCTGATGCCAGGGAATTGGTTCAATTTAAAGAAATCCAATCATTATCATGAGAAAAATCATTAATTCCCATTGCCAATCATAAAATGGCAAATTACTGATGTATAAAATGGTATACTAATTTCAAAGTCAGCAGTTAAGTCTTCGGGTTGCATGTTAAATTATCTTTCACTGTAGATTTCCATAGAACCCAAGCAGTTTGGTATTTCAGACCATAGTATAGCTGTCATATGACAAAAGAACCAAGTCAAATGTACACTGAAGACAACACTAAATGAATTCAGTATTGACCATCTCATTTGGGAAGCTTTCACTCCAAACTGAAACATCTGACGAAGCACTGTTAAATAAAGTGCTAAAGAACTTGAAACCAAAAGAATGAAAGATGCACAAGAACATATCTTCTCAACTGCCTGACAAGCCCAGGATCAGCTAACCTGCCCCCACTACTTCCAAATCTTCCAGGCTCTTATTGGGCTCATTACTCACCTGTGTGTCCACCACAATCCTGCTGCTCGGCCTTAAGTGCTTGCTTCTTTTTTCCCCCTAAATGATGAAACTGATGGAGATAGTCACTTTAAAAAAAATGAAGGATAAACTATTATTAGCTGTCATACTACAGGATATTAGTCAGATGCAAGAAACCAGGCATATTGTACAGATGCTGAGTAATTTTCTAGTTCACACAGAATCCCATAAAGCATGCTACAGTAAATTGTCTGTGTGAATGTAGACTATATGGAAAGTCCTTTCATAATTTTATCTTTTAGCAGACCAGCTGCTGCTTGGATGGTAGCACTAGGATCTTCATGGCACCCAATCTGCAGAAGTCACAGGACTGAAGTATAGTGTTATGCTGAGCCTGACAAACCTGATTAAAAGCTGTGCCCAGAGCCTTCCTGCCTTCCAGCCTGGACAATTCCATCGTGCGTTGGCCTGGCTTATTTCATAGAAAGAACCCTTTCTGTCTCACACATTGAAGGTGAATGGAAATCAGTAAGAGCTCGAGAAGACCATCTGGCAGGCTTGTAAAAAGATAAAAGCTGTGAAACCTAGTCAATCTGAAGAACTAATTAGCATTGCTGCATATGTAAAATCTAACCTCGGAATCCTCACTCACATATGAAGCTCTCTGAATGTCTTTAAGGAAGTTACTTTTTCTTAAGACCTATTCTTTCCTTTCTCTGAACTGGGCAAAGGACCATGTGCAAGAGAGATAGAGTGGCACATGCCAGTCCTACCCCCAATGCTCCTGACTCCCACGAGTTGAGTGCGAAGGTCTACAGGCAAGTTTAGGGCACATATATCTAAACACAAATAAAATCCTTTGCTCATAAGAAGGTTGCCAGATCAACAGCTTTCCATTCAATGAGACCAAGAGATGGGCCCTTGTGGAGGGGAACACTTGTTTAACAATTACAAAATAATGGCTGAAATTCTCTTGTTTAGCACAATAAGTGGCACTAGAGTAAGCCCAGTGAGTATGTTACATTGATTCAAAAGTGCCTACTTGAGTTGTGACTTGCTGCACTAAGCAATAGCTAGTTTTGTATGTGTGTGTGTGTGTGTGTGTGTCTGTCTGTCTGTCTGTCTCTCTCTGTGTGTGTGTGTGTGTGTGTGTGTGTGTGTGTGTGTGTGTGTGTGTGTGTCTGTGAGAGAGAGAAAGAGAGAGAGAGACATTGTGGATTTCCTGCACCCCTACACAAATATATGCATAACACAGATATACAGACATATATATGTATGTATATATGTATGTATATATGTATGTCTGTATATCTGTGTTATGCATATATTTGTGTAGAAGGTGGCTATATACATATATATATAGAGCCAGTAAACCCTGGAAATGTTTAAGGAAGAAATGGCATCCGGGCATTATAGCTATGACACAAAATAAAATCAGCACCTGTCCTTCAGAACTGCTTGCCCCAAGATTTGCAGCTCTGCTTGGAGAAGCACAGCAGTTCTCTAAGACACTATCTGGTATCACGGGACAAGGTAAACCTATAGTACAAGTGGCTTGGGGGATATTCCAGCAGTTGTTCTGCCAGGGAATCTGACACAGGGAGTTGCTCATCAGGAGGTAGACTGGGGAGAGACAAGCACTCCCAAGCCAACTACACCAGAGCACAGGTTGCTGTCCTCTGAAGATGCCGGCCACAGAGACTGGTGAAACGTTAGGAAGAACAACCTTCAGAACAAGGCCAAAGAGCCCGAAAACCCAGAACAACCACAACATTCTTTCTCCAAACCTTATGGACAATGCCACACTGGAGGTTTAAGCTGAGATACAGAGGTTGTTGTTTGATCAACGGGCAGGGTGGGGGTGGGGACAGGCTGCCCAACAAGGGAAGCAATGTGCTGCTGGAGATCTGAGCTAACCTGGTCCCGAGGTAGAAAGGTTCCTCTGACGAGCAGAAATGGCTCTGAGGTGAAAATGGCTCCTGTGAATCAGTCTTTCTAAATAAGAACAAACAACTCCCCCAGAGCCCTTTGAGCCATGCATTTGGCTGCCTGACCTGCCAATCCAGTAGTCTCTAGGTCTCTCCCAGGGTTGCCTAGTGCTTCTGATTAACAGGAGCAAGCTTTCCGGGGCAAAGGGGGAGAAAATAAACAAACAAATCGAACGAACCAAAAATCACTTTAAAAGTTTCTTGGTTCAGTTCATTTTGGTTCATCAGTTTCGATGAAACTGAACTGACCCAAACCAACGAACCAGCAATTTTTAATGAACTTCCTGGCCCTTTTTTTCCTTTTGTTTTGTTTCATGCCCATCTCTAATTTCAACCCACAAATAGAAACAAAATCCATAGGTGGGGAGTATCTTTATTAGACCCAACCAACATGCAATTGAAATATGCAAGTGTTTCAATTCCCCAAAATTCTCTACCATGCTAAATGGTTCAAAAACCTCCTTCCTGCATGTTGGTTAGTTCTATTAAAAAGGAGCCTTTCCCAGCTGCAGATCTTATGTTTGCTGTGGAAAAGCCAGCTATTCCTTAAAGAGCTGAGGGAATACCTACAATATCTGTTTCCCAACAAAGTGGCTCATGATATTCAAAAGCTTCTCTGCAACACTGATCTGAGTAGACATCATAGATGGGATGGAAAAGATTAAGATTAAATCCTTGGCTAATGCAGACATCACACACAGTACTCTTAGTGGGTATCAGGTATCACGTGCTGCTGGCTGTTCACCAGCATTACAGCCACACCATGATGTCCATAGCCTCGGTACATTTCAGTGTGCTGGGACAAGGCAGGGCTTCTTGGTTTTCACCTGTCAGTGTAACTCTAATCCCTACAGGCTATTTATTTTAGCCTGGTGGGCAGGCAGTTCTGAAAAGGAGCCAGGTTTGCAAAGTTTTCAGTTTAGAAAAAGAATCATAGAATTATCTTAGGGTTGGAAGGGACCTTAGATGTCTTCTAGTCCAGTGGCCCCCAACCTTGGGCCTCCAGATGTTCTTGGACTTCAACTCCCAGAAATCCTGGATAGCAGAGGTGGTGGTGAGGGCTTCTGGGAGTTGTATTCCAAGAACATCTGGAGGCCCAAGGTTGGGGACCACTGTTCTAGTCCAACCCCCTGCCCAAGGCAGGAGACCTCATACCATCCCAGATCGCTGTCCAACGAACTGGAGAGCAGTCCATATTCCCTTGGATCAGGAATTAGGCTGTGATTCCCCTGATCAAGTAATAAAGTGTTAATACCTATGTACAGGAAGGGTGCGTTCCTTGTAGTGATACTCTGCATTGGTACTTTTTGTATTTTATTTTAGTGCTTCTGAAATGTTACCTTTAGAGCCTTTTTTGTACCTTGAATCATTGTGCAAAAGGAGATTTTGAGAGACCTGATGGCCTGACATCAACGTTCCCTCTAATTTTCAGCCCCACTGGACAGGGCTCTGCCCTTTATGCTCATGACTCTGCCTGTGTACACACATGATCCCCTAGTGCGGGATTCCATTGTGACAAGAACCAACAGGGCTGAAAACAATCACTGTTAGTGCAGAGAGGAGGAGGAGGAGGGCTTCACGGGGGGGGAGCAGAGTTGTGTATGCACATGCGGGCGCACAACTTAGAGGAAACCTTGCATGAGATGTATTTTTTGGATTAAATAGACTTCTTCTACAAACAGCTCTTGCACCTTGGTGGTGAATGGAATCCACAAAGCATCTATTTTGCAGCATCCAGTTGTTGCTATGTTTGTATTGTTGCTGTTTTTGTTACCTGATTTAAAATTCCAAGTCCCTAACGAATTCTTTGTGCTCACATTATTTATTTTTAAAGGTAGCCCTATGGAACCAAAAAGGTACTCCACCCATTTATACTTCCACTGTGGCCCTTTGCTGCTATGCCGGCGGCAGGTTAACCAGTTTGGAATTAAGGATGGCTAGGCTGGATAACTCAGTGGTTTAGGTCCCTGGCTGTGGAGCCAAAGGTTGGGAATTCAATTCCCCCTGTGCCTTACTGGGGAAAGAGCTAGCCTAGGTGACTCTGGGCAAGCTGCACATTCCCAGGGCACCCCTAGAAGAAAGGAATGGCAAATCACTTCTGCGTATTCTCTGTCTGGAAAATCCTGAAAACGGTTGCCATAAACCAGAATTGACTTGACAGTTCAGGGTTACGGTATTATTATTACAGGTAATGCCAACTGTGACATTTATTGTTTTAATGTAGTTCAATGTATTTGTTTGTACATTTACATTTTTATTAATTCAGTTTTTATTTTGTATTTCGTTGGTCTCTTTTTTGCTGGAAGGGGAAAGTGTAAATTAATTAAATAAAGAGATACATCTGAATTTTTTCCTCACTCCTATGCCTTGCACAGGGAAGTCCCAAGTGACTGACTGCCAGAACCACCAGGATGTGGCAGAATGAGAAGGCGAGAGAATGAGAAAAAAGGCAGCAGAGTTATGTGAGATGTACTCCTCTCCCATGGTGTCAAATGATGCCCATTTCTTAACCCTATTTGAACTCAGTACTTGCCCAAGTTACAAATGCTTGTCCAAGTTATAAATGCTCTTCCAGGCTAAAAGCAATACATTTTTAAAAAGGTAACTCTATGTATCTTCATAGAAACACATTTACATATATACATATAATCCTTTCCACTCATCATGATTAATTTATTTGCATTCCTTAAATAACGGCACATTATCAGAGAGGGAATTGTTACCATTGCTAGTAAAGAACAGGCTGATCAACATGCTAATTACAGGGATTCTTCTTTAACTGTTCACTTTTATTATACTCAAATGAATAATGCAGAGCAGCTGTGACATTGAACAAGGGTGGTATAATTGCAATAACCAAAGCAAAAGAGAGGTTGTTTAATAGGCTCATAAAACCTACCTCCTTTTTCTAACACAGATTTTTCCTGCCCTGCTGGTGATTTAAGAGCTGTAACCTGGCAGTAGCAGTCTCACTTGTGCTGTAGAACTCAGCAGGTGGAGTTGGCACAGGTGTAGAACCCAGTGGTTCTGTCTCCAGCAG
Source organism: Pogona vitticeps (assembly GCF_051106095.1). Lineage (NCBI taxonomy): Eukaryota > Metazoa > Chordata > Lepidosauria > Squamata > Agamidae > Pogona > Pogona vitticeps. The sequence goes on from NC_135787.1 coordinate 128,638,638, forward strand.
ACACCACTCCTTGCGCTCAACAGCACCATCTGCCCTATGTTATGTCTTCAAAAAATGGTTCCCTGCCCTTGTTCCCAAGCCTGCTTCATTTTTCAAGCTTTAGCATTTGCACTGTGTTCCTTCAACCCACACTTCCTGTCTGACTCACAATAAGCCTTCAGCCCTGTTTTTTTAATGAGCACAAAAGAAATTGTAACAGATTCAGAAAGAATCATTCTGTCCTTCAGATTTGGAAGTTGGCACTAATAGTAAATAGGGATAAAGCATAAATGACTTTAAAACAGAGGGGAAAATGTGTACAGGATCAAGGATTTGTTATGATTATTATAATAATTTCCTCTATTCTGTCTCCTCAAAAACTACATCATTTTTTTAAAAAAATGGTTTAATAAGAACATTTATCTTTATTTCAATCTTCACACACCCACCTAGCTCATGGAAACCATTAAAGGGGTCACCTGAGACCTCTTTCCCCCATGTGAAGAATTTAGGAAAAGAACAACAAAACATCACTAGTCTAAATGGGCTCTGAAAAACTTTTAAGGACCATGTTTTCATTCCACATTTACATTGCATGGACACTGATAAATGCTATGTGGACATCCTACTCCCTCACATGTTTGCTTCCATTAGTAGCAGGGTGAATGTCTGCAGTGTCAAAATTTACACTGGGTTTAAACATTCCAAGCCAGGCTGCAAGGATGCTTGAGACCACAGCTTCCAGAAGATGGACATCACCTCTCTCAGACATGTCCCAGAAATTTTTGGACTCTTGTTTACAATCTTTCTACACTATCTGCGCAGGGGCTGTGGTAAGCCTGATGAAGTGGGTTTTTCTCAATGAATTCTTGCAATTTGTTTGCTTTTTTTTTTAGTTGTCCAGTTAAAGGTGCTGTATCACCCACTCTTACATATTGTGTGATCTTTTCCTGTTTTTTCTGGTATATTCTATCATGTAAGCTCCTCAGAATTAAAACCCCTCTTCCGCTGGAGCTCTAAATCATGCAGTAGTTTTGTCTCCAGCTTATGGAGGGTGATCAGCCTGACAACAATAGCCAACAGAGAGAGGAGCACTAGTACATCTTGTCCCCATTCTTCTTTGCATGACTTCAGTCATACTGGAGATTAAAACACCGAAGCAGGACAACAGTGTATGTGTGAAGTGAAACCCTGGATCATCCAAGTTTCCATAGCATTTTCATTGGGCAGTGTTCTGTTGCGTAGCTGTGCTGGTGCAAAGGGAATGACACCACCAGCACCAACAGAGTACTGATCAGTAAAGAGTCCCCACTTCAATTTTGCATTGTACATAATGCATGCACAATAAAATGAAGTCACATGATCCTGAAATCATATCAGGGACTCAAATAAGTAGCAATCTGCCACCATTTGTGAAATCATTCCTGTTTCGCCAGCAGAGCTACATAACCAGATACTGGCCAGTATACATAAAATGGAATGCCATGTATGAAAACCTTTCCCTTCAAGTAGACAGTGCAATCTTAGATCTGTTCACTCAGGAATAAATCCAGTTAAATTCAGTGAATGTAACTCCCAGGGAAATGAATCTAGGGCTGCAGCCTAAGATACTGCTGACGGTTTCAGCTATTTGTTATTGTCCGTGCTATTTTCTTCTGCTGTGTGATTGTTTTTATTTACCATGTATTTTAAAGTGCTTTAGTTTTTAATTTGTATGAGTTCCTTGAGATTTTTTTAAGGTGATCAACATGTTATTCTCAGGCTTTTATCTGTATCAACGAGGATGCATTCAAAATATTTGAGGCGGCCTTGTCATATCCATGCATGAAACATCAGACTGGGAAGAAGTAAAGCTCAGTCAGCTCCTGTTCATGTGACCTATATAATGAAACTGCAGTGAATCTAAGATAACTGAAATTTCCTGTAGACAGTGTGGCACAGTGTTATCATCATTAGGAAAACTTGCAAAATGTAATCAAGAAAATAACAGCTGCAGCAATCTCTGTCTACCTACAACCTCGCTGAACAGCACACTCACGTGTATATCTTCTCAGAGGTAAGCCCAGTTGAGATCAAAAGACTTATTTCCAGCTAAGTGCCTATTAAATTGCATCCTCAAATCTACGTAGTCTCTTACAAAAGAAGCAAATTTTCTTCAGCCCATGTACCAGATCTGCAATGTTTTTAACAATGAGAATACTTTGAACATAGAACGGTAGAAATATATTTTGCTGGCAGCCTTAGATCTATTCTTGTGATGGAAAGGTTTTCCTTTGCTAATGATATTTTGCAGTCCAAAGACATAAGGACAGTCTTTAGGCACATGAAATCTAAAATATTCAGGTATTTGCTTCCAATGTCTCCTAACACTGACAAAGGAAACCTTGAAAATTATTTACGTATGCTCTGTTCTAAGTTGCAGTAAGCACTGGCTTAAAATACGTACATCCCAGGTATGACTGAATCACAAATTCCGGAGAACTATATTAGTAAGACAAGCTATATGAGTCAGAGGTAATTAATCAATTGTTGATTCAGGCTCAAAGTTATTCTAGAAAGAATTATGGCTTCCTAAGGCTACTAGGAGTGGGATTATCATAGTTGTAGTCCAAAAAGAAGGCCTGCCTGCCCTGTTTCTTAGCCGCTTTGCCTCTCTTAACCATCCATGCTTGATAGACCTTTGGTCAGTTTTGAGTGTTGCATCACAAAAGGTCTGTTTACCCCATCAAGGCTAGAGGAATCTTAGGCTGCAGTCCAAAGATGTCATTGCTATGCAAGTCCAGAAATTCTATGTGCAGCCAGAGATTTCTTTGAAGTTCAGCCTGCAGCAGGTTCAAAGCCTGAAGAGGGAAAATGAGCTGCTCACCTCTTTAAAAAAAATTTAATTACCAGGCGTTGGACTTAGTGCAGAAAAGTATTTCTCTAGGACTTCATTTGGTGCTGTGATTCCTATTAAAATGATCTATTTGGATCACAACCATTCATGAGTGGGTAGGGAAGATTGCTCCCAGTATAATGGCAGAATTTTCTTGTATGCTAATACCACTAAGACATGACTGATTGTTGTTAAAATAACCTATGGTGTTTTGGCCATGCAATCAAACTACACATGTCAAATAAATGCCACAAACGATTTTCCTTTTCCCCCCCTTTTTTTAAAATTTAAAGCTTCTCTTACTTCTCAGCTTTTAGTTCTGCCATGATCTTAACTACGCTCAATGCACATTTTTGCTACGAAGCCCAAAAGAGTCCTGCAGTGTCATCAAGAGAGATTTACTATGCTAGATTAGGGAGGACTGTTTCTGTCCCATGGATCATATTGTCCCCCACAAACAAGGTGGATAGCTGCACGTTGAAGAGCTGGGTATTGTCAGGAGGCGAGACTCTGTCCTTACAAGTGCCCTCCACACACATAGACACTCCTTTACAACAGCCGCCTAGAGTGGTCCCTGGACCAGATGGGTGGGGTATAAATGAAATAAATAAAATAAATAGAACATCATCAGGCCTGCCCATTTCTTCATTGACCATTTCCAGTTTCTCCATACAGGACAGAAGGATAGCTCTCCATGCCTCTCTGCATGGAAAAATATTCTTTATCCACAATTCATAATCTGATTGGATGGTTTGTTGTGCTCAAAGGGAATTCCCATGTTATCTCTGATCACTGACTGGAGATAATGCAGAAAATCTTCTCTATATGCCTTGTCTTCCTAGTTGAGAGATGCAGGCCTTGGACCTTCTTTGGCCCCTCTGTGGTCTAGATTAAGTGCCAACAAAGATTCCTTTCATTTCCACTTGGGTCCACTTCAAGGGATGCATGAAGTGTACTATTCCTGAGGATAGTCTTTCATGCATCTGGTAGAACAATGACAGTTTATGCTTACTTCCTCAAGCTGGAACCTTCCAGTTTCATTGGGCTATTCCTCCCATCGTCCCAGCCAGCATGACTAACTGTTTTTTAAAAAGCATGGTCGTCACCTTGCACTTCAGCACACCTGGAGAGCATCGGATTGGAAAAGACTGGCTTATTCTATAATGGGGGAGAGTGTTAGTCTTTAAACTACTACAGAATGGCTTTGTATCTATTGTTGCAATATTTAACATGTTACCCCTTAGATGTCTTTTTCCTTAGGACAGGAGTTAGTTATACTGTATGTGGTAATATGTGGGGAAATCCCCAGACGTTTTTATTAAGCACGCAAAACAAGCAAAATTAGCATAAGATAAGAATTTGGCCATAGAGGCGTCGTGTGGTTATCAGTCTTAAGGCATTCCACGCCTGCGCAGAGAGAATCACAGAACAATGCATCTTTATACTACAATAACTTGATTATGCTAAACACCAGTGATGTATCCCTTAATAGCCACAAGATGGAACTTTAGACTACAAAATCCCCACATTCCCTCCGTTTATATTTCATTTTGGATGAGCAAGTTGCTGCCAGTAAGACTCCAGATGGTTTCTGAGTCCATGGAAGCTCTTCATTGATGGAGGGCAACAGCCATGTCATCTCAACCTATATATCGTGCATCAGCCTCACCATAAAAATCACCTACTCTAGAAAGGAACACATGATATTAGAATTGATACAATTGCTGAGCAGATAAAGACATTGATTGTACAGATGTTTGATATCACTTAGAGAAAACATTAATTAATGAAGGAATACATTGTTTAAAACAAGCATAAGGCAAATACAAATTTTCAGTAAAATAATACCATGCATTAGTAGTATGCAAAGCCATCCCATAGGGAAGTGTTAATATTATTGGTAATAATGGTATCACTCAAATCAACTAATATATGCTCAATTGAAAGCTGCAAATTATGGAAGCAAATAATACTTTGAGTATCTATTACAATAAAACATAGTATAAGTATGTGCAAGCAATTAGCGATGCTTTAACTGAAAGCTGCTTTAACTGGTCTATTTCACTCTGCAGAGCTACCATGATTCTTGTAGTAGCATTAACTGTTTTTCTTCCAGGCGACAAGTCAGACCCAAAATGTTATGCCTGTTCTTGTGCAATAATGCCTGGATATGAATGTGAGCGCACCTGTAATAAGATTTGGGTGCCCACTATATTTCCATCCCAATGTGGAATGTTCTAGGCCATTGGGATTAAGGGAGGCATTCTTTTAAAACATTGTCCAGATCAAGTGAAACCTGGAACCTTGGCATTCCAGTTCCCTGCATGAATACAACAGAAACACAAAGCTCAGATGTGGTGCGTAAATTGAACCTTTGAAATATTAGAAGTAGGAGGAACAGCATGGAAAAGAAGTTCAGATTGACCATGTTCTGAAATACTTTGCAAAGAGGCAAGAATTAAGGTTGGATCATCAATAAGACCAGGCAGTGAGCTCATGATTCATATAAAAGAGAAACATTCTGTCCATGAACATCAAATATATACTGAGCATCTTGCACCCAAGAATTGCCTTGATTGTCCAGAGCAGAAATACGTGGAACCAAGAACAGTTCAAGCAGTCCTAGGAGTCGGATGGCAGAGATCCACACCATCTTGCCAGGATCCAAACAGCGCCTTTGTCCAGTGCGACTGCAGCATCCTTGTCCCCAGGTGACCAATAGAATTGATCTCTTACCACTCAGGTGGTCGAGGAAGTTGCTCTTCTGCCCTGAAATGAACTTTAACTTGGGTTGTGAACCCTGTTAATGAGGAAAAAGCAGAAAATTTAAAGTATGCAGAACTTTTGCAATAACCATAGGAACAATCTGACCCAGAAACCCCTCTGCCTGAGGTTTGCTTCTGCAAAAGAAATTTAAGCGTTAAGTGTGCTCTTTCCACAATTGCTTGCCCTGTGGAATTAAGAGGAATCTCATGCTTCAGTGAGAGTCCCCATTGAACATAAGATTCTTGAAAGGCAGATGATATATAGACAGGTCCATTGTCCAGTCTTCAGGCCTAGGATGGCCCATTACAGCAATTGTTCCAAATGTAATGTTGAATAACTTGTTTTGCAATCTCTCCATGAAGAGGAGATGCCAAATAAACCCAGAAAATGTATCCATAGTCAAATGTAATTTAGGCAAAAACCTGCACTTGTGTGACATTCACGTGCCAACTACAATGTCTCTTGCCTGAGTCATTGGGATAGAAAACATTCTGTGAAACATATTTACAGAGTAATGAAACATGTCATGAGAAGCAAATAGGATCAGAAAAAAGACTAAAGCACATGAATTCTGCTTGAAAGCTGAATCAGCAACAGCATTCCCTTCAGTAAAAAATCCCAGAAGTTGAGGGTGGGAACATATATGGGCAATGGAACAGAATGCTGTTCTGCTCTAAAGTAACAAAGTCAGGAAAACAGTGAAAACAATCCTTATCTATGGAAGGAGACAGATATTAAAAAAGCAAATGCCTAAAAAGCTTATAAACGTGTGTCTATAACAAAGTTAAACTCATCATTAGAAAAAAGTTCAAACGCTGCCACGTGACAACACCTTGGAAAGGCAAACCATCTGAAAAAAGCGTCTGTGGAAAAACAAGTGGTTAATTGATAAAAAATACAGGAAAGCAAGCGCTTGTCGTTTGGAGAGTTCAACATCACCCTGCAGAAAAGAAATAGAGTTAATAAGTCCCTGACAATTGTGGCAACATCTGGAACGATGCCTTGGCAAAACAAATCTGCAACTGCTTTAACACAGGAGTACAAGTTCAAGCGAGTGTGTGGCAAGTGCATCCATTCAACAATTATGACCCTATCCTTGTCAGGGGTGTAGAGAACTGCAATTGACAGCCATGGCGTAGCTAAGATTGGACTTGAAATAGGAATGCTCTCAGTAGGTAAGCGATCCACAGCTTGCAGATGAAGTTGTTGAGAGATCAGCTGTAAGAAGCCTTCATTGATGCAGTGATGAGGATGATGTCAGCTGGAGTTACCACAATAACAATAACAGGTGAAGAACGACCAGGGAGTGCAGAGAACAACGGTGAGAGATCATTAGTAGACAATACCAAAACTGATGCGCCCAATTGATATCTGAAAGGTATAGATGCAAAAGTTTATGTCCAGTCTGTTGAATTTTCTCTGTGCTGCAAAAAAACCCTTCTGCAAGAAGACTGTAGGTTGCCAAATGATTCTCCATTTAGACTGTCCGAACACAATGGCCTTCTCTTGGCAGAACGCCCAGAATCGCTGATAAGAGGAGAGAACTAAGTCTGGGCATTGCGCCAGGTGTGGACCTTGAATTTGTTACTTCCAGAGGCACAGAAAACAATACAGAGCTTATGTCCTAGCAGGCTGCACTGAATCCGTGGATGAGATTAGAGGTTCCATCACGCTGAGATATTCAGGAAACTGCTAAGCAATGCAAGGTGTGATAGAATTTGTAGTTCTAGGAAGAACATGGAACATAGTGTCCAGGATGTTGCAAGTGGCTTGAGAGTAACAATGCTTTCTCCAGATTGGAAGGTGATGGGGGAAGCGCTTTAAGGAGTTGGCTCACCTCCTCCCACCCCATATGCATTTTTCTCTCTTACTGGCCAGGTGGGGGGGCAATCTTTCTCAGCTCTGACTGTCCAGCTGAGTAGGATTTTTCACCCAAACCTGAATGTTTGCCATGCAAGTTATCAGTCCTGGCACAACATTCAAGCTGAGACAAACAAAATCAGCGCATGTAAAAACCAGAACAGTGTAGCCTTGAGGAATAGCGGCACATTTAGCTTTAGAAACATAGACCCATTGTGGCAGTTCAAAACAGGCCTCCTGTTGGGCTGTCCCCCTTACATTTTCTTCCTCCTCCCCTTCTGATTTCTCACAAGACACATGGCATGCTTGTAAAGCTTCTTTTGTATACCAGCCCATGACATCACATGAATCCTGCAGATCCCCTATTATTCTCTCTTGGCCTGGGGGCGGCCCTGGGTCCCATTTCCCTGGGTCCCATTTCCCATGTGACCTTGGCTGACTGAGAACTGCGTCCATGAGACGGACTTGAACAGCAGAAGCGAATATACCTTCTCCCATAATAATTGGCTGACGTACAGAAACAACAGCATTGATTTCTGCTTGCTTAGTTGCTAAATCTTGCCATTCTTGAAGGCAAATGAGTCCTTCTGCTGGTGGAAGGAGACCCCTACTCCAGTCACTAGGGGCCGGCTGTTGGGCAGATGAGGATTCCGGGAGAGTCTGTGTCTGTTTGTCCTTGAGACTGAGTTGCAGTTCGCGGACGCCTTGATATGGGAGCAGTTCAGAACTATGAGAAACTGCCGCGGCATCTCCCTGTGCCTGTGCTTGTGTTCCCTGAACGCCAGTATAAGCAGTTTCTAAAGCAGCACCCATTGTATCCATTAAAGGACAGTTAGAAATTTTGTTCTCAGTTGCCTGATGAACAGCAGGACTGGGAGACAATGCTGAGGTGTTCCCAGGCTGAGGCTCGGTTGGCTGGGCAGAATGAGACAGAGAGTCCAGCAGTGGAACCGAGGGGGCTGGTGTGAGAGGAAGGGGAGGCAGAATTTGAGGGAGTTGTTTGAACAGATTATTTTCAAATTCTTGATCGAAAAGAATGTTCCGTGGTGGTGCCAAGCCTTGAAGGCTGGTACGCACTTTGCAGCATGTAGAAAGCACTTTTGTTGTAACTCTTGGATGTCCCTGTAAACAGCTGCCTATTTTAGACCATTCCTTGAGGTCCAGTGTCCCTTCTTCGGGGATCCAAGGGCATACATCCCGAATAGTATGAACTAAATCTTCCACTTCTGTGCGTGTGGTCGTGTGACCATTCCTTTTTAATAAGAAGTGGAGGTCCTGTACTTCCTGAAGATTAGATACAAAGCTCCCCATGTTGCCAGGAGGCTAGGTGTCTAACTTGACAAATTCAACACTCACCCGGGATCCTTGCGGATGTGTGACGTCTGGAACCCTTGCCGGGCGAGGGCAGTGTGAATTGCCGCGCTGTTGCGTTGCTCAGCTTGTCCCGTGCTTCTTGCCTCACACGGGGCACCAAAATGTGGGGAAATCCCCAGACGTTTTTATTAAGCACGCAAAACAAGCAAAATTAGCATAAGATAAGAATTTGGCCATAGAGGCGTCGTGTGGTTATCAGTCTTAAGGCATTCCACGCCTGCGCAGAGAGAATCACAGAACAATGCATCTTTATACTACAATAACTTGATTATGCTAAACACCAGTGATGTATCCCTTAATAGCCACAAGATGGAACTTTAGACTACAAAATCCCCACAGTAATAAATACATGCCAATTTCACTTCTACTCTTATTGTTAACTCTGAATTGCTTTGTAAAACTTCTGTGCTTTTATCTTACCTATCAGCAAAGCAAGGCAGCCTGCCTTCTGATCCTTTATTTACTTCTTGCCTCATATTCAGAGCCGATTGCCTCAAAGACACTTTAAATCACACACACTCCCAACAACATAAGCATTGAGATTGAATGCCTCCATTTATTCTCCACTTCTGAGCAGATCATGCCCAACTGCATATCAATCAGTTATGGCTAGCTCAGATTTGGAAGAAAAGTAGCACTTTGTCATAATTTAGGCTTATAGGAAAGCTCTCCTGCCTGAATGATTCCTCCCCCCCTTCAGAATAATGTAGTATTGCTGTTAACAAGTGTTGTTTGCCACATGGATGATATCACACTGGAAATCCATCAAAAATTGAGGTTTTTATACTTCAGGGTATAATATACCCAGAATGAGCATTCAAGGATGCTTTTCACATATCTAGCAAGTAGAGCGCAATCATGGGGGCATTTCAAAGCCTAACGGTAATTTCTTCAGACTAGAGGTGAATGTATTATTATTATAGGTTGTATTCTGCCCTATCAGCTTAGAACAGTTGAGAATTGTGACCAATACTGTGCTCTTCCCCCCCTCAAGATGAGACATGAGTTATCATAATTCTGATTGCACAAGTCTTGTAGAGAGATCTTCTTTGCCAATGACTTTTGAAATGAGTAGGAGACAGACTGTACACTCCCTCTATCAGTCATTCTATTAAATAAGCTCACAATGATACTGACAGTAGCACTACTGAGATCATTTATGTACAGGTCAGCACATATCCAAGGACAAATGGGATGAAAATCTAGAGCTGTGGTTACGAACTTTGGGTAACCCAGGTGATCTTGGACTCCTAGAAACCCTGGGCAGCACAACTAGAGGAACTGTAAACTGGTGGGAAGAAAACGAATGATAAATAAATGCTTCTTAAATGCCAATACTAAATGCTACCAGTGCATATCATATGTAGCTTAGCAAATGATACATGAATAGAGGTGACATTCAGTTTTGCACACTCTTCAGTGCAGCAGTGAAAATGAGATCAGAAAGTAGCATTGGCTTCTTGTTTGAAACAAAACGTATTCATTACATCCGAATTGGGGGGTGGGAGGGACACTGGTTAACTTAAAGCATGCACAGTTAACAAGCCATGATCCTAAACCACACTTTAATTCTGGACTGCTCCAACAAACAATAGTTTTCCCTAACTTATTTTGGAGGTAACAATAAATTTGCTGGTTTTGACTAGAGTAGACCCACTGAATCAGTGAGATTCACATACTTAATATTCAGCAATTGAATCAGTGGATCTACTGAATAGCAATAAGATATTAGCCAATATTTCTAAAACCAAGCATATTAAAGAAGAACCAGACATTCATAACCTCTTCCTTGCTGCTGCAGAGAGGGAGATGGGAGGGAGGGGGTGTTCTAACAAGCACTTGTATCTGCTTATTCGTGTCATGCTAAACCACCTGTAACCTTTGAATGGGTGCCAGTGGCAACAGGTGGCCCACCCTGGGTTACGATGATGTTAAGGGGAATGCTGTTCTCATCAAATGAGGAAAGAGTAAGCTAAGTATTAACATGGCATTCTGTTTGAATTTATACAGCTTTTGGCCTAATATCCAAGGCATTTTGCTATCAATCATTTCAGGCCTTTGCCAGAAAAAGAATGATCTTCTCTTCTTCTGCTTACTTATTGGTCAAGGGCCAAGGGAACAGAGAGAAAGAGAAGGGATGTCAAGGAGAGAGAAGGAAGGAGTAATACTATGATCTTGCCCCATCAACCTCTGGCTTTAGTCCTACCACTCATTTCTAGGTGCTCCCTGGCAAATTATCACCACCATAATCTTCTGTGGCCCACAATAAAATGTTATCCATCCCTTATGCTATACTATGACTCAATATTACATCTGAAAGGTCCCGAGTGATCTGTGTGATGAACGTATATGCTTGCTATAAACAGGCAACTGTGTTAGGGACCATTTTAGCTTCTGGGCCTTGCTGTAATTGAGTTGTGTGTGAAAGTTAATAGACTGTTTTTACCTGATGGCTCTCTGCTTTAAAGGATTGCCTTTGGCCCAGCTTAATCATGACATATCTAATGAATGTTACTCTTTTCAGCCCCTTTCTGTGAGTCTCAGCCTAAGCGAGCTAAGCAATAAAGCAACCTGGCCATTGTCAAAAAGTCAATAATTTTAGAATATATTAACACTAATTGCTTTAGGGTTATCTAGCTAGAAGTATATTCCCATCAATCTAAATGCCTTGAGTCTCGTGGAAATTGTTCCTGCATCATATCTGACTGTTCTACAGACCAGGGCTATGCTCCAGTTACAAAGATTATGGCTAGTCTGGAGCTCATACCTATCTAACTACCAGTAACTGATAATCTGTTTTATGTCAGAAGAACGGCCAGCCCTACCATTAGGCAGATTTGAGACAGTCACTTCAACAAGGGTGCCCCTTAGACTGGACAGAAAGTGTATCCCATCCACAAATGAAGAAGAGGGGTTCACTACCCTGGTTATGAGTAGACTATATACTCCAGGCAGTATATGCTGGGAGATACGCTCAAAGAGAGAGGTTTGTACCATGTGACTTGCTCTGAAACCTAAGCTAAACTCTCACTTTCAGGTATGACAGAGCATGCTCTCCCATCACCATTATGAAGAAAAGTTAAACTATCACTCAAGTCAAGTTCTGTACACTAAGTGGGAGGACACCCTGTCTTGTTTTTCACACCAGACAGCACAAGGTCTTGGAAAGTCCTTGTCAAGAAGCAATATCAAAACTGCAGAATGCAGCTACTCCCTCAGAGCCCCTAGCAATTTTTTTCACCACCCATCACCAATCATGACACAATTCCTGATGATGGTCCCCTGATTAGCTATACATGGAAGACACCAATTAATATGCAGTGATAAGAAGATCCCCTTTACCTGACCTTTTCCATATCCACATATATGTACAATGAACAACCATACTGCCTGGAGGAAACTCCAGTTTCTGCTTTATTACCATTAATCTGATATCCTAGTGGTTATGGAAAAAGCTTTGAATAAATGAATTCCTTTTAACTAATTAGGCAAATCTATTATCTTTTAACCCACTGAGGTTAAAAGATAATATTGTTAACTTGGTAATTTAACTTCATTGGCTTGTAACTAGTTTAACATTTACCCACAACCTTAATAATCATCATGTGCTGTCAAGTCAATTTTGACTTTTGGTGACCCTTTTCAGGGTTTTCCCAAGTAGAGAATACTCGGGTGTGCTTTACCATTAGCTTCTGGGGTGCCCTGGGATTGTGCAGCTTGCCTAAGGATGCATAGGCTAACTGTACTAAAAGGAGGCATGGTGGGGAGTTTTACTCCCAGATACCTAAACCAGTGGTTCTTAACCTTTGTTACTCAGATGTTTTTGGACTGCAACTCCCAGAAGCCTTCACCATCAGCTCTGCTGGCTGGGGTTTCTGGGAGTTGCAGTTCAAAAATACCTGAGTAACAAAGGTTAAGAACCACTGACCTAAACCACTGAGCTATCCAGCCAGTCCTCAGTAGCATTAATAGCAGCATTAACAGCCTTAACTGTATTCATTCTTTTAGTTTATTTTTGTTTGGGGGTCTATAACAAGGAGTAATGGCATGGAAAGAATGTTATCTACCTACAGTTAAAAAAAGCAAAAAAAAAAAAAAAGAAGAAGAAGAAGAAGAAGAAGAAGAAGAAGAAGAAGACTGCAACATGAAATACTGCTGCACAGGAGCAGTCAGAAATGGAGCAGAATGACCACAGAGTTTGAAGGATATATGGGTGTGGAGGTGTGAGGAACAAAGAGAGAGAGAACTTTTACATGAGATGGTGGAGAGGGGAATCCCAAGATATCCAACAATTTCCTTTGCGAAAACAACATGTGGTGTCAAGATATAGTGAATTTTTTTCTTGTCTTCAGGGAAATAACCTTTTTTTGCCTTGCAAGAACACAAAAAGGGCTGTTTAAAAAAAATCAAGAGCAGCATTTAACAAGAAATATTATTTTTGCTCAAAATACCTGAATCCTGCACAAGAAAACCTCCTATTTTGCACAAAATGCAAGTTATTGCACAAAAGCCATATCCACAATGTTTTTGCAATTGCTCAAACACTCTTGTTGATCTCTCCCAATGGGAAGTAAAGTTATAAATGTTTTCATGTTTACGTGTGAGAGCAAAACCAGTAGAGATTTAGATTCCTAGTGGGAAGGATTTGTGTAAGTATTCAAAGGAAGCTTTCCTTGGAATCCTAAGAGAGAAAGTGTATATGTGTGTTTTAATATTCCCATTGGTTCCAATAGAAATTTGGACAGAGAGAAAAATGAGAGTTACGCATTATTGTATGGTGGCTGATCTTTAAAAAGTGGCTAACAGCAACATTAAAAAGTTAAATTACATCATCCAGGTTTTGTTTCCAAAGGAAGCCCAGGATTTTGGAAAAAGGGGTGGTGGGGGAAATCCCAGTTGCTGAGGTTGGCAACTTCCACCTACCTTTTGATGTGTGGGTTAGTTCTCTATTAAATCCCAGCCAATCTCTGATATTACTTACCCAAGAAATCCATCTTCTACCTCTTCCATGTTTACCCTCAATCTTCCCTTCAATGGCATAAAACAGTATATTATATATGTCATGAAAAATTATGTGTCTGGGATACAAGAGCTTGAGTTTCTTAATAATCAACTCTATTTCTTTTTGTTTTGCTATCTGATAAACTAACTCTTCATTCTTTATTTTATCACTCCATGGAATGCAAAGGATCCACATTTCAAATATTCTAGGATCACTAAATCAAAAAGATTTCTTCTAAAGCAATGCTGACTTCTGTGGTCTCAAAGGTAGAAGATAATTTTCTTTGTCTTCATGTGATCCATTGTAAATATATGTCCTGCTGTTGCACAGGCAGTTAGACTTTCCCTTCCATGTGTATGGCAAAGCTTAAAAGCTCTTGCAGTGTCAAGACGAAGCTGGAGGCAATGCACGTTGGTCCAACTGAACCTGTAGTAAGACTTAACAAAAATGCCCAAAATATCAGAATTTCTGAGATCTCTGACACAAGATCAGCTTCACTGCCACTGGCTCGTCATAAGAGCAGCGCCAACATGACAAATGGAAAATAAAGCAGACTCATTTCTGAATTTCCAGACAGTGCTGCCCTTGATCTGTCTCTCAAGAGAGTTGGAAGGAAGTAGCTTGGATATCTGAATGACAACAGCTGTTCAGCTTCCAAAATGGCTTCTAATATTGAGACGGCCACTGGTGACCACCCATTGTTTCTGAAGCAGAAATCAAAGAGATGATTGCAGAAAGAAGCACTTGGAACAGGCCGGCACTATCAGGAGACTGAGGCAGGTGGCTTATTGTGAAAGGTTGGTGATTTTGGTTCCCTTAGAAAGGGAGAGTGATATGGAGCTGAAGCAGCAGCAGGAAAAGGAAATCTGTTGTGCTGCTTCAGCCGAAGTTTGACAGAAAGAACAGAACAGTGGCAAGGCAGAGTGGGAGAGTGCATCAGCATGACTTGCAGCCAAAGACTGTGTTTTAATGTTCCCATTGATTCCAATAGAAAGTAAGTAAGTAGCACTTACCGAACAATGTAGCATCTCTGTTGAATGCTGGTTTGAGCAGAATAATCTAGGGTCGGGGTAGGGAGAAGAGCTGTTCTGCTACCTTTCCTTTTGCTCATCTATCTGCATATATTTTTGGTGGTAAGGTGGGTATGAATCAAGTTCAAGCTGGAGCCAGAGTCTCTGCCAGATGAAAGCCGTATTTTGTCAAATCTCCCTCTGAGTTTATAAAGCATTTCATTTGCAGGAGCACATCTTGCAAGAAAGAACATCAACCCATGACAGTTGCAAGGCAACACTGGTAGACAAAATGGTTTCCTGATATATTAATGTATTATTATGTATTATGATGTAGTAAGAAATGCGATTAGATCTCATTTTGGAATTGCCGTTTTTGTCATAGATCCCGTGAGTGACCCATGCTGTGACACTTGGAAGTTCAGGAACAACCATAAACTGAAAGGAAGAGTAGCCAGTTAGATGTGAATACACAGACATGCATTTAAACTATATATCATATTATTGAGCATTCAGAAATACAGACAGCTGCTTATACTGGATCCATATAAATAATGATTTGTCTAAGAGAACATTTCCGCCCACTAGATCCGCCCTCTGTTTTTTAAAACCAGGCACAACTTTTCTGCCCAAGTGAGTCCTCTGCTGGAGGACTGTGTTTAAATAGATGTTATTTTATTAGTAAATGCTTTAATGTATTTTTAATATTTTATATGAAATAAATCGTCGTCATCATCAATCATTCAAAATCATGTCATTTATATGATAATGTTTCAGATTCTTCATTCTTGAAACCTCTAAGCCCCTTCGCAATAGGTAGAAAAGCATGAATTTGGGGGAGAGGGGGGAATTATGCCCTCCTCCAGCATATTCTAAGGGTTAAGTGGGCTGAATTAAAGATTTAGAGGGTTATAACCCCCCCAGTTGAGAAAATAGCTAAGAAGAATTTAAGAAAAGGAGGTGACAATGCTTTCTTCCTTTGAGCCCCGGTTTCTACTTACCATATGTGACACAAGTTATATGCTCTGTTGTGAACTGCCCAGAGTGACCATGGGTCAGATTGATGGTATAGAAATTGAGTAGAGTAGAGCAGAGTAGAGTAGAGTAGAGTAGAGTAGAGTAGAGTAGAGTAGAGTAGAGTAGAGTAGAGTAGATAGATAGATAGATAGATAGATAGATAGATAGATAGATAGATAGATAGATAGATAGATAGATAGATAGATAGATAGATAGATAGATAGATAGATAGATAGATAGATAGATAGATAGATAGATAGATAGATAGATAGATAGATAGATAGATAGATAGATAGATAGATAGATAGATAGATAGCCTGGAATAATGAGGCAACAGACAAGAAGTGGGTAGATATTATACTTTGCAAACCTACTATTTATGCTTTTTGAGTGCTGTCCAATGGAAGAGCATGAGTACTGGATTTTCTGTTGTCTATGGATTACTCAGAAACACTTGAAGCAAACTTTTAACAAAAAATCAGAGGTGAGGGAAGAATTTGGCAAGCATTGGATAGGAAATTTAGTTTCTTTCTACAACTTCTATATGCTGTTAGGAGAATTGAGATGGAGATCCAGGATATATTTGTATACAGCTTTATTAAAATTATATATTATAAATTATATATTTGTATACAGCTCTATTATAAAACTTCCATTTTACCTTCAGGAAGAAGAATAAAGGACATTAGGAAAGAGTTTTCATTTAAATGTTTATCTGATGTCATAAGTGCTCTTTTCTTGTCTTGAATATGTATCAGGGCTTCCTGGTTCCAGACAAGTGATCAATGATTCTTAATTTATCAGCATGATTAGAAATCTACAAAATGCCATACTTTATCCCTTGTCCTTCCCTTTCATGATTACCTGGTCAACAAGTTGACTGACTTAATTAAATATTGTATAGCAAGGGGAATTCTTTTGAAAATACCTGAAGGACATGGTCCAGAAAAGCCAAAGGACTTGTATGGAATGAGAAAAGGAAGCCAAAATACATAAACCTCTGTTTTGCACTCAGACATGTGGCCACCCACTTATGCTGTCATTTCCCTCCCAGTGTTGACTACTTCTTAGTAGGGGCAGAAGAATCAGGCAACTTTAGTTTCTCCCCCTTTAGAACTCTGAAACTCCTAAGCTGTTTCCAAGGTAAATTTTGAAAGTTCTTATGGAAAACAAAATAAATTAAAATCTAAGCCATCTGCACTGGCCAAATGCTGTTCCCAGGACAGGGAAGACCACATTGCACAAACCTGCCACAGAAGACTTTTGAGTGGAAGAATGGTGGCAACCCTAATTTAGCACCACAGCATGCTTAAATACACAGGGCTTGTAATCCACACTTTTAGGAACTAAGTCTTCTGCCAGAATAGGCAAAACAGTCAGTTTCACTTCTTTGATTTCTTTTCCAATCTCTCATTCTTTCCATGGAAAATATGAAGAAATTGGAGGCAGGACTTTACCCTGCTTTGTTAGGTTGGGGAAGAAGGAAGGCAAACCAGACAGAGCAGATACTATAGGTCATCTCTTCCTGCCTATCCATCAAAAGATAACATTTGATACACACTTTGGCGGTGCTTATTTCATTGAGACAAACTCCTTATTGAAATTGTACTGGATTAGAAGAATAATTGATTATGTTCTGTTGATCCACTCTTATTAGTCTGCAAGAAAGAAGGACCTTCTTTTTGAAATGTTCTACCAAGGTTCCTGGTTCACCTCCCAACATGCTCTCAGATTTTGGTTCCCCCTGGAACCTGATTGTTTCCACTTTCTTCTGGTTTTCCCAATATTGTGCCAGGTGCAGGCCTTGGAATTAACTAACTACAGATAACTTATCTGTAATTAGTTATCTTTAGGTAATTCAAAGTAACTAGTGGTTGTAATGTTACTTTTAGGTGTAGTTACTAATGCATAAGATACATAGTTTTATACAAAATAACACCTAGTTATTTTCAAATGATATTTTAAAGAGCATTTTTGTCCCCTTAGCTTGACACTGAAATTCAGTAGCACAGATTGCTGCTGCTCTGAGGCCTGTGACAGGTTCTGAGGGAAGAAAAGTGGCCCTCAGACTTTCCAGAGCTGCTCACTTCCCCACTTATTTGTCAGAATAGAAACTGGGAGAGGGGGATCCTCATCAGTTACTTAGAGGTAAACTCACCATTAGCAATGCTTGCAGCAAAGCTTTGTTGTTTTTCCCCAAAGGGTGTTTTTGTTTTGTTTTTTGATAGTGCCACTACAAATAGGAAGAGAATCATCTGTGCTAGTAACCTAGGTGTGATTCTGCATCATTGTCCACAATGCGATCTCCCTAGTGTCCTTCCAGGGGCACTATGATGGTGGTGGTGGGATGGGCACTCAGTCTGAAGTCAATGTGAGGGAAGGCAGTCTTGTGTTCAGCTGCAGAGAAAAGGTGAAGTTAATGCTGTGCCATAAATTGTCCCCAAATTTCCACAGAGCTTTATTCCCCCCCTGAAACAGACTTCCATTTTGCTTCCTCAGTATTCAGGTCCTTCAGAATTTTGAGGTGGTGCTTGGGCTTCTCGCTGACACAGAGATGCTGCTATCATGAAAAAGAGTAGATATTTCTGCAGCCACATCCTAAATACAATAAGCACAAGGACCCTGAATTACAACCACAAGAAGTATTTCTAAATTTCTCTTCCTTTGACATACTTTTCAAAAGCCATTTCTTGTCCTATAAAATGGACTGAGAATGATCAAAATTCAGGGAGATATTTTTCAGCATGGGAATACTCAGTTGGCTCCTCTACATCAGCTGAATGGATTGTGAAAGGTGTGTGCCATCTACTCAGTCACATGTTCATCATGTCACTCCAAATGACTATAATAGCTGCTCTTCAGTGGCTGAGGAATGAGCCCAACATTTCTACCACGTCCACTTGTGTGTATATGTACTTGAAGGAAACAGTGCACTGTTAAGATCAAAATAGATTGGAGTAAAAATTAGTGTTTACTAATTTACTATTAGCATTTTATTTTATTTTTACAAGGATGCTTATTTATCACATCAGCTAATGACTTTGCGATAATTTTACCCAAAGCATTGTTCAGGCTGAGTAGCCAATTAATTCTACCATCTGTTGTTCTCCAAAACAGAGGTGTTGTTAACTGCCATTCTTTGTAACTGGGGTTCATTAAGCTTTAAAAAATAGTTACCTGTGTATGAAATAAAAGTTAAAAGGTTTTTGAAAATGCCATCAAAGTGGCCAAGATGGACATTTTTAATGGCCTTAATCTCTTCTCACAGTATAGTATAAAAAATACAGATATGATTTCCACCACAGGTCAGTCAATGTACTGTTTAGACAAATGAGACCTTTTTGCTAGCCACTAACATTGGCTTCAACTACAAGGGTACTACTTTGAGAGTTGTGTCCACTTTTTAAAGCAGTGGACAAAATTCATTCCTGATGTACTTCTAATATTGGCTCAAAATTAAATAACTCACTTTGATTCTAAAGTGTTTTTTGATTTTTTTTTAAATGCCATGTGCCAGCCCTTCTTTTTTCAGTTTGTGGAGACCCATACCTTACACGCATCAATTTCAATATCACTCTAGATGCAAAGACATCAACAGAAACATCAGCTGCCCCATCCCCCTGCCCCCAAATCTCTTCCCTATGTTTTCTTTCAGCTGCTTTCATGCATGGCAGAGAGAAGGGGAAGAAATCATAATTCTATAGAAACGGCACAAAGAAATGGTGTGCAAGGAGTTAAATGTTGCTTTTCCTAAATTTTCTCATTTCTGAGTATGTATAACCTTTGGCTTCAATATTCCTTTGTATCTGTTTGCCTGCCTTCTAGATAGAAGATGACACCTTGCAGTGAGGAGTAACGTTTAATTGCACTCTGCCCAGAATCCTTCAATAGAGCCTGTCACTGGGTTAGATACATAAGTCATGATTAAATTAAACTCAGTTGAAAATGGTTTTATCTGTCTGTGTCTTGCAACAATGATGCTATTTTGTTAATAAAATATTGGAAAGTTGAATATTGATTTTTAATAACAAATCATATAAAATGCTACATAACAATATCTTGTTTCTTGGTTTGAACAGGAGACATGAGTTCTTTTTTAGTTTATTTTATTTAGGTACTAACAACAATATTATGTTTATCTTGTAACAATGCTTCTATGTATCCTGATTAAGAACCCTGTTTAACTAATACAGGCTGGAATCCTGTTGTTTAGTGCAGTAAGTTGGACTAGCATAGTAGCCCCATTGAGTCAGTGGGAATTTGCTGATTCAGCTCTTCCATAGGCTCCAGTGATTCGAATCAGCCTACTCTAGTTGCAGCTTTCTTCAACATAGGAAGTCACAACGATAGTAGGCTCATTGCCCCCTTACCCCGGAATAAATACACGAGACCAGAAATATGGGTTAAACACAGGCCACACTTTATTGAAATATAATCATTGTTGCCAATCATTTGGCAAAAGAGGGTCCTGCCATAGTGCGGATTTAGGTTCCAAATGTGGATTTAAATGGATCCTTCTAAACAACCAATGTGCTAGTCCCTGGCCTCAGTTCTCCCAGTTCTGAAGACAGTGGGAAACTCTGCCGGCCCAAATTTGACAACCCCCCCCCCGGACCTTGAGCCACTCTCTTCATTCTGAGTGATGGTCTGGATGTGTCTCCAGCACATCTTTCCCTCCAAACACTGTAATCGCACAATCCACAGTGCTGGGAGTTCTGATGAGCTATAATTACCAGCTATTACTATTTGACTCCCTTCTTAAAATACCTGCTTAATCCGCAGTAACCACCAGTGTGACCAAATTTCCACCTCCAAATGGCCAGCACACCTAAACTAGTGTGGGATAGGCAAAAAATCCCTGCCTCCAAGACCCAATCAGGAGATGGGTCAAAAATTCCTATCTGGCCCCAAAGGCTACCAGGTAAACTCACAGTAGAATATAGGGCGGGCGTGTGGGATGGCGACAAGAAAGAGGAAGTGAAGAGGGGGGAATGGCCCTTATAATCAACCATTCCCCCCCCCCTTCCAAAGCTGATCTCTCAAGACTGCAGCAAGATCTCGCGTCCATCCGGGGAAGCTGGGAAAGGGAAGCTGCGTTGCGGAAGCCTCAGCTCCACAGAGGCTTCTTCATTTGAATCAATGCAACCTATGGAGGAGCAATGCAAGATGGAGGGGGCACTTGGGATCTTGTGAGAAGAATGTACTAGAACAGGCCTTTGTTCTGAACCAGCTGGTTTCTTCTTATGAACTGATTCAGAGAAGGTGGGTGGGCAGAGACAAAACCCTTGTCAGAACTCTTGCTTCTGTTGCAAATCTATTAAGTTCTCCTGCTTTCTTAATTCAGGACTAATTTGCTGAACAAAGCCAAAATATTGTTTTACATCCCAGTACTAAAGTTGGAGCAACCCAGATGTCGTTAAAATTGGTTTTGCCATGGAAACTTGATGGGGGGGGGGTTTAGAACTGGTAAACCCACTCCTTAAATACCTTACTTACTTTGAAAGCCTTGTTAGCCTGTAAGTCAGTTCTGATTTGATGGCATGTAACAGACAGGTTAAAAAGAAGAGGCAAAGATTCTCAGAATGTGTCACAAAGATTCATCCACTCCATGCAGGACAAGGTTCCAAACCTCCTTAATATAACATGGTAAAACTGGTCTCATTTGACTGATCTTTATGAAACAAAAGCTCTTTCAGTGTACTATCAACTTTCTTTCTAGTTGTTAGTTTTCATTTTTCCGAGGTCAGAAGCAGGAACATCAGGTTTTGACTGTGATAAAATTCTCGGTTCCTGTTCTGGATATTTGTGGAAATTTACAAATTTGCTAATATGTGGCTTTTGAAAATTACTTTTATAATGACACTTTCCAGAATCTTCCATTTAACAAGGCTGCTGGTTTGCTCTGCATATTTAATCACCAGCAGATGCTACTTCTAAAGACACCCTGTAAACAAAATTGCATTTTAATCCGACTGAACATAATGAGACTTAAGTGTGGTTTTGCAGGGGGAAAAGAGGTACCTATCCTGGTTGGCAGCTTAAGGGGCTTCCAAAAAGGAGAATGGTTCTGCTTCTCTGGCTCTGTACTACATCCCCACAAGAGCTCCTTTCACAATTTGGGACCACACTACCTGTCGGAATGTCTCTCCCCGGTGTTATCTGCCCAACCCACCAGAGCTTCCCAGGCCAAGCTCCTCCAAGAAGCCACTCTGAGGGAGGACTGAGTGATCTTCTCCACAAAAGATTAGTCCTTCTTGATGGGGGCTCTGATGTTGTGGAACCAGCTCCCAAGTGGAGCTATGCCAGGCCCCCTCCCTGGTCACATTCAGAAGGCAAAATATTGCTATTCAGGGAAGTTTTCCATACCAACCCCGTTTGATCTTGACTTTACACTCCCTGTGATGCTAACGTCCGGATAATTGTCCTTGGTGCCGCTTGTTCTTATTTTGTTAATGTTTTCATTCTTGTGTATTTATTATTAAGTACTGTACTGTATATTTTATCTATTGCTGTAAACCACCCAGGACAGTAAGTAAGTAAGTGAGCGAGCGAGCGAGCGAACGAACGAACGAACGAACGAACGAACGAACGAACGAACGAACGAACAAACAAACAAACAAACAAACAAACAAACAAACAAACAAACAAACAAATAAATAAATGTTCTTTGCAGCTGGGCTATGTTTTTATTTGTTCACGTTGCCTGGGGCCACTATTTGCACCAGAGTTTCCAATTGTACAAGAAGGCAGCGAGAAAGGGCATTGGGAACTAACAGTCTCTGTGCTCCAGCTATCATTTTGAAGCAAAAATCAGCATTCAAGTATGATAAGAGCAGTGAACAGTGCACACCTAGTATGGTATAGCAGACAGAATGATGGACCAGGACTCAGGAGACCTGGGTTTAAATTCAGCCATATAAATGCATGGAGGGGGGAGCGGAATGGTGCATGGGGGTTGCTATACATTGGCTTTGGCTTCATGGCACATAACACACAAGAGCAGTGAAGTTGGTGAAGAAAATAGCAAAGGCCCTAAAAAACAGCTTCTTGGGAATTTAATCCCCATAGTGTGAAATTCCACAGCCCCTTCCAAATCCACTAAATCTAGGAGCGCAGATTCTCTCACATGGCTATTTCTTCTGTCATCCTTATACTTGTAATTATAAACAAACAAACAAAAACAAAAAAAAAACCACTCTGCAAATACATGGGTGGGCAGGACACAAACACTTTACAAAGGTACTGCCGTACAACAATGGTTCCCAACCTTGGGTGGCCCAGGTGTTCTTGGACAGCAACTCCCAGAAACCCCACCCAACACAGCTAGTGGTGAAGGCATCTGGGAATTACAGTCTAAGAACACCTGGGTGATCCAGGGATGGGAGCCCTACAAACGAAGATAAACAGTATTTAAAAACAACAGCAACAGCAACAACAACAGTGTGTGTGCATTTTCTCCCTTGACTCTTCTTGTGAAAATAAACATGTTATCTCTCTCTCTCTTTCACATTGTAAGCAGGCAGGTCATTTGTATGCTGCCAGCTAACTGCAGCACAGCTTTTCATGTAAAATATCTATGACAAGATTTTAAACCTGCTCTTATTTTGTTGCCTAGCATGAAATCCCTCTTCTGAAACTTGCTTGCAAAAAGTGCTTCCAGACAGATATGATCAAGTATGCTAAATCCCTTAAACTTCTTGAAAAATCTACGTCTAACTTCCTAGACTAGCCCAGGATGCTCAGTGAAATGAATCTTCATGAATGATATGTACCATACTTTCTTCTGTTTTCCACCAGGGAGTTGCATTCAAACAGGGTGAGAGTCTATGTTTACATGCAGCAGCCAAGTTGTTGTTTTTTTCCTGGGATAAGTGGGGCAAACTTTCTGACCTGCTTGTTTTTCCCATCTGGCTAGATTTTGATGGTGCTTTTCTGCATATGCCATCCATATGGCCAAACACAGCAAAGGAGTTGTGGTGTAAGAATGCAGAAGCACAGACATGCCCCCACTAAGAAATCTCCTCACAAGGAAGATGGCTACAGCTGGTGAGAAAAAGGAATCCATACTTTACTGAAGCTTACATAACATTATGCACATACTTTGAGATCAGGGAATAGTAGGAAAATGTTGCACTAGTCAGTAGTATATCATAAAAAAGCAAAAATAAACCGAAACCCAGAGTTTTACAGTAACATACTATAGTCAGTTCAGCTAGGCATCTGATAACCGAAGTAGCAATCTATTAAACAACGGTAATTGGATTAAGTTGGAATTTTTGCATGAACATTCACCTGTAGTAGTTTAGGATTAGTTAGGTCACCAACAAGAACCAACCAAAGCCGTAGCCTTAAAAAAATGCTGTTAGTGCCTCAAAAGCTAGCAATTATAGCAAACAAACAAACAGCAGTTTGTTCAAGGTTGGTTGAATGGAATGGATAGTGAAACTTCTAAGCAAAACTTGTGAAGAAAAGCTGCAGCTCAGTAAGAAAACCAACAAGTTCCACGTTGTCTCCTGGTGAGAATATACACAGGAAACGGATAAAGCAATTTTTCCTTGCCATGTCTGTTCAGACATTATGAGAAGCATGACAGAGTAAATTACCAATATAGTGTGGTGCTTACTTTTTATATTCCCACTTTTCAGTGTATAGATTCTTTGTAGATTCTTTGAGAGGGGCTACCAATGTGTACTGTGAACTATACCAGCTATTCCTGAGAAATATCTTGAAAAGGAGTGGCATATGGATGAGTGAGTAAACGGATAGTGCTGGAACCTATTTGTGTGCA
Source organism: Pogona vitticeps (assembly GCF_051106095.1). Taxonomy (NCBI): domain Eukaryota; kingdom Metazoa; phylum Chordata; class Lepidosauria; order Squamata; family Agamidae; genus Pogona; species Pogona vitticeps. The sequence continues at coordinate 128,663,309 of NC_135787.1, forward strand.
TATATGAATAATTCTCTTCAAGCCCAAGTTTTGCTGAGCAACTTCATGGAAAGCAAGACAAACTACATTGCATGGAGTTCACAGTTAGAGGAGGGACCACAGTGCAGGCTTTTTGCCCTCATAGCAAAATTTGTACCTCCAGTCCTCCTTCAACTACCTTTACTTTAATGAGACCATGCATGTAATTTCCTTGAAACCCACTCTCTTGAATTGTTAAAGCTGCCGGTGAAGCAACCTAAGATCTCGGATGTGAAGGGTAAAGGGCATAAACATAGAGAAGTCGAAAAATTGTAAATGAATTTCACTTGTAGATGTCATGGAATCTCCTGACATTTCAGGCTGAACTATCCTTGAGAAAAACATCAACAGTGCTGATGGCTGCTATACCTCAACTATCTATTATGTTTTAAACCAGGCTAGGAGGGTACTACTAAGAGACTAAGATAATGGAAAAGTTCTGCGTTTCAGGAGTGATAAAGTTTACATTTTATACTTCTCCTGTGGAAATGCTTTTATAGTGTTTAGCATTGGTTAAGCAAATGTTACATTCTTACTGCTGTCTGTAGGTATTCATTCAAAAGGAAAAAATTGTATGATACATTGAAGTTTCTGAACCTATTAGTCTCGCCAAAATTATTCCAGGCTTCCCCCACCCCTCTTTCACAAGCAGGACAAAAGAGTCTGAGGTCATTTCACTCTCAAATCATAATAGTGACTAAAATTTAACAATGCAAACGTCTACAGCAGCTGCCTCACAAAAGCTCTGCTCCACAGGTTGGTTTTTAAAAATGCATGCAAAAGGCTAGAAATGAAAATAGCTTCAAAAGGAAATAGCAAAAGGGGATGATGGGTAAGAACTACCTGGGGGAAGTTGCCAATTATTTCCACAGAATCAGCTGGCTATTGCCTTTATTCCCAAAGTTTGTTGGGAAAATATCAAAATACCCTTCTGAAACACCAAAATACCGGTAAATAACAACAGCTTCTGCTATTGTTCCAGTAGTTACAGAAAGAAGATGCATAAGGGGAGAAGATGACAAGGCATTTTGTGTTGACAGGAAGTAGAAGAATGCTTCCAAGCCTTATATCTGCATATTAAAGGGACAGACAAACCAGACATCTGTGTATGGAAATAACAGTAACCAAACCATGGATGGATAGATGGTCTGTGGTTTCTTCGGCTGCCCCTAGTGCTCACGAGTGGTAAACCAGGCTTCTTCCGGGATCCTAGCCTACTGTGATGCTTTCTAAGGGACAGACAAGCCAGCCATTGTCTTTTGAAAGAGAAGATTGTGTCTAGGTGATGTTTGACATCTGGTAGTGAAATTCTTTCCTGTATGTTAGATTCTGGGGTTGTAGAATTTGACACTTATGAAGAATCCAGTCTATACTTTAGTGAATACTGATTGTGAGGATTCTAATTTCAGTCTGAGATTCAAAAAACATGTCTTGATCCATGCTTCCTGGACTGTGGATAAGGCAGACACAATTTGTGCTCCAAAAGTCTTATGTTGGCAGAAATGTGAAGATGCATCCTCTCCCTACACACAAACAGAATGTGTTTACATGCATTCAACATTTTCTTAAGCATGTTTTGTTTAATGGGGGAATTGTGGAAATAAGGCGTATAATTCAAAACACAGATTTTTTTTTTTAAAAAAAGAAAGAAATGGAGACCATTCTGGTTTTTAGCACATAACTCTTCCGCCCCATCCCAGAAACAGACATAGACTGGACATCGTGTGGGAAATGGAAAGCATATCTAGATGTGGACCTCCTAGTGGTAAGAATGACAAAATGTCTGGCAGCTCAAAACATGAACAAGTTGGATGGAAATAAATTGGTTCATAGGTCATGTTGTGCATCCGTCTGAATAGGCTCTAATTAACAGCGGTGTATATTGTTACATTTCTTATACTTCTTACGTATTACAAGAGTCTCTGTTGTCCTTGTTGTTGTTGTTTAGTCGTTAAGTCATGTCCGACTCTTCGTGACCCCATAGACCAAAGCACACCAGGCCCTTCTGTCTTCCACTGCCTTCCCGGGTCAAATTCATTTTGGGAACTTCGGTGACACTGTCCAAACATCTCGTCCTCTGTCGTCCTCGCCTCCTCTTGCCTTCACACTTTCCCAACATCAGGGAAACCCCATGAACAGAAACAAAAGGCTGTTGTCCTTACTATATTAGAATGATCCTTCAGAAATCTGCTGCATAGAAGTAGTAGGGGTTTTCTAATAAGTGTCTTCTTGAATGAGTCAATCAACCTGACCCACAGATTCTTCAGTGTAGAGGCTCTAAACCTATTTCTCTAACAATTGTTGAGGCTAAAATATTAATCTACTTCTTTCCCAACAGGACTTAAAAGGTCAATATTTCTTTGATACATCCAGATCAGGTAGAATTTATACAACATCAGCAGGGTTCTGATAATATGAGATTAATGGTTGGTTTGATTGCTCTTAATAGTGAGAAACCTACCTGATCAAGCTGCTATTCCTTTTCACTATATGCTGAAAAAGCTTTTGACAAAACGCATGGGCAGTTTGTTTTTACTGTTCTTGCAAAGTTTGGTTTCTCTCCTGTTTTTAAGAAATAGGTTCAGATATTTCATTTGTTTGCAAAATGCAGCGTATTGTGTAATGGCATCTTGTCTGCATCATTTTGCCTCAACAGAGGTACCAGACAGAGTACTCCTTTCACCTCTTATATTAAATTTGTGTTTGGAACTGACAGCTTGTGCTGTTAGACAAAAGTGTAATATTCATGGCCTTGTGTAAAATTCTAATTTAAAATTATTCTTTATGCAGATGGTCTTTTTATTGCTTATCTCTGAACTCAAGTCTTCCATTCCAGCATTAACAAAAGTTATTAACTATATTGAATTGGTTTTTGAGATATCACTGGACCTAGACAGATGGGCATCTTTAAATTTGTCGTTTTTGGGCAAGGTAACTGTGGAATGCACTCAAGATAAATATTATATGTCCTTTGTGCAGTCTCTTTTCATGTGCCCAGCAGATATTTCCATGAAATTAATACTGGCTGAAATCCTGTTGCTTAGCACGGTAAGTTGCAGTTAGAGTGGGCTCACTGAATCAATGGAACCGATAGGGGAATTGACTCACCAAATCCCCACTGATTCAATAGGCCTGCTCCAGTTACTGTACTCTTGCATAGTTAATTACTATGCTAAACATCCGGATTTCAGTCAATATGTTTGGGAAATTTATTTGGGGTTCCATACCTTCTCAAATTTCACTGAAGAGGATGCAATTCATTGGAAATGGACTGGGCCTTCTTGATCTTTGTTTATATCATCAGGCTTGTTTGTCAACTGGTACTAATTACTGGAACAATGTTCCACTGTTGAGTTATCCACCCTGAGCACTTTTGAAAGACTCTGTCTCGTATGTCTCTCTGTAAAGTGGATGGCTTTAGGGTATACATATGTTAAAATAGACTCTATTCCCTCAACAATTTCTGCAGCAAGAGAAATATGGCACAGACTGTGCTTACAGTTTCAGTCTGACCCATTTTCACGTACTAAATTAACATTAAGGAGTGACCCAGATTTTTAAAAATTGGGAATAACTCTTTTTTATGGAGGGTTTGGACAGATAAAACAGTTCTTACTTGTAACAATTAATTGGACATGATGATAAATTTTGAGCATTTTCTACCTTGAAGGCTTGTTATGACTGGCCACTCTCAGCAGAATGTCACTATTTACAAGTACAGCTTCTGCAGGTATTTAAATATGGTTGGTGCAGAAGGCAGGGAGTGCCTTAGGGTCTCTTACATTTTTGGGAATGCTTATTGAGTCAACCCTGGAAAAACAGCGTTTATAAATATTCGTTGTCATTTCATAAATATGACATACAAGTTCTTAGAGGTGAATGAAACAAGGAAATGGATTGCTCTGTATTTCTTAACCAGCAGAAAACAGCATTAGCTAGTATACTTGATGTATTTATCGTTCTTAAGCTAAACTTATTTTTAAAATGGCCTTTTAAAAGGCCTTTCCCTTTAGGAAAGGTATGATCAAATGGTCTAAGTGCTAGTGCTGATCCATTTCTCAGACACATGTTATGATTATACAGTATTCTGGTATAAGTTTGTGCGAAAGAAAGTTATTTGTCATATTAATTTTATATTGAAGCACTCTTTGATCTTCATTGACGCTTATGTACTTTTAAATTATTTGCCTGTTTCTTGAAGATTGGCTATCAGCCAACGTAAATGGACTTTCCATGTCCTCATGGTTAATAAAAGACATATTACAGCATTGGAAGGATAAATACACACCTCTGTAATTCAATGAATAGATGACCTTGCTATGCCATTGACATATGTACATCTGGCATATAGACAACAACCATATACTGTATATACATGTGTTTACATATTTGACAGCCTTTTATAGAATCGTAGATATAAATCACTTGCTCTTTTTTCTTTTAAAAATATGATTGCTATGCTTCTTTTTCTATTATCTTTCCTTCTCTGTAGCTGTTCTTTTTGTCTGTTTCATCAAATTTCTTTAATAGCTTTTTTAAAGAAAAAAACTGATCCAAAGATTGTGAGTGTAGAATCACAGACGTGCCTGCCGATCTGTACACACACAGAGATAAAACTGTTCCATTCTTTTATGTAGAACATCCATTGATCTATATTTGTTTCCTTTATGTGCACAACAAACTTCCATTAAAGTGAATGTGACGAGCCACACACAAGTGTACTGGCATAATAATAACTCTGATTTAAAAATGAAACTCCCCGACCCCCAAGTTTTGGTCTTTTTCTGACTGAAGCAAATCGGTTCAGAGGAAAATTAGATAAAGCAAAAAGCAAACGGTGCTACTTATTTGCCACCCCATAACACTAAAGTACTTTCCAATGTAATTCTGCAGGTTACACATTGCCACCCCCTACCCCTGCAGCATGCTGGATACTCAATTTGCCAACCTTGGAAGGCTGAGTAACCCTCATTGAACCTGGGTCATGAGCAGAGTTTTGGCTGCAGTACTGAAGTTTTATCAGTGTGTCACAAGGCTCAGGGAAGCTTGCATAGAGGATGCCATAAGCAGCACTTTGCTGACTTGAACTGAAGGCCTGTCTAGTTCAGCATTCTGTTCACATCATGGCCAGTGAGTTGCCCAAGGGAAGCCCATATGTAGCTCATGAGTGCAGTATGACCTTTCCACTCATGCTCTCTAGCCTGGCCTCTAATACCAAAGGTAATATATAGCCTAGTGGCTGTATTTTCCACAAAGCTGTCTAATCCTCCATTGAAGCTGTCAAAATTAGCTGTCATCATCACTGCCTCTTGTGTTATTATACAAGCTATTTGCTGTGTCAAACTGTGCATCATGCAAAGAAGTATTTTCTTTTATTGAGGGTGGATTTCCCAATATTCAGCTTCAGGAGGTGACCCTAGCCTCGAACATTTTGAAAAGGAGGAAATAATCTCCTCTATCTGCTTTCTCCTGAGCATGCATAATCGATTCCCTCTTTATTTGCCTTTCTTTCAAAAATTTTCAAAAGTTATTTTCTTTTCACTTCTTTATCATTTTGCCATCTCCATTCTGTACCTTTTATTTAGCTTTACATTATCTTTATTAAGTTATTATGATCATAACTGTGCACAGTACTCCAAGTGTAATTACACCATAGACTGTATAATGACAGTAGGATATTGGCAGTTTTATTTGGTATATTCCTTTTCTAATGAGGTCTATCTAGCACAGAACTTTTTTTTTACAACAGCCACACACTGGATTGACATTTCTGTGATTTATTCACCAGACCTTGATATCTCTTTCTGGGCCAGTCACTGCCAAGTCAGATCCTGTCAATGTATATGCGAAGCTAGGATTTTTGTCTCTGTGCACAACATTTAACACTTTTTGACACCGTAACTTGTTTGCCATTTTAGCTCCCATTCCCACTACCTGAGGAGATCTATTTGGAACTCTTCTCAATCCATTTTCAGTCCAACCACTCTAAACAATTCAGTGTCATCTTCAGCAGATCTAGCTGCCCTGTTGTTCTCCTTTTATGTACCTGAGCTTTATCCCATGATAACGTGAACACATACTATCACTATCTGTTGGAGTTTTGTTTGCAACCCTGCATACTTTCTGTGGTTTGTGTGACTGGAGGGATTTTCCTGGACTGAGGTGACTGACTGTTTATCCAGCACTAACTAATTGTTCCTTACTGCCTTTGAGTTCAAGGAGAGCCCTACCCGTTCATTGAATGCTTTTTTCCCTCTTTTTCATCTATTGCTATCAGTTGTTTGTTTATTGTTGATCTGTTCAGTTGGTTGCTATGACAGCAGTAAAGAAAGCAGAATATACAACTCTGTAACTTTAAGCGACTGAAAGTAAAGACATTTTTTACTCTTTCTGCTACAAATGCCTCAGAATGAGTTACTGAAACTTTAAGTGCCAGTTAAAAAAGAAAGGGGCAGGTTCCGGGGAACTTGTAGCTATTCTCTGTGAATTTTACTAGAAATTCAAAACTGTGGAACATTATCTTGGAATGACCATAATCATTCTAAATCTAGCAAGTGTTTCTCCTCTTTCTAACTACAGTGGTGCCCCGCATAGCGAGGTTAATCCGTTCCGGATTAACCTTCGCTATGCGGAATCGTCGCTAAACGGGTAGGGAAAATGTATTGAAATGCATTAAACTTAGTTTAATGCGTTCCAATACCTTTCTTACTTACCCGTTCAGCGAGGATTCCAATTGCCGGCAGCCATTTTCGCGCCCTCGCTAAGCAAGGGCACGGCGTGAAAATGGCTGCCGGCAGCCATTTCCGGGCTTCCGGTGGCCATTTTGGAGCCGCCGAACAGCTGTTCGGTGGCTCCAAAATGGCCGCCGCAATACCCGATCTTCGCAATGCGGGTTTTCCCCATTGTGAAGATTGGGTATGTTTCCGTATAGCGATCCCGAAAAAGGGATCGCTATACGGAAACATCGCTATGCGGTGCACTCATTAAGCGAGGCACCACTGTAATGCTTTTCTTTGCCTAGGTGGATGTAAATGTTCCTTACTGCCTTATCACCAGTGGATTATATGCTGCCGTTTGGACATGAAGAAATAAATAACCAAATGTTTAAGTAGCACAGAGCTCTGCCTTTGAATAACTAGTTATCAAGAAAACATTGCCTCTTCATGCTGTTCAATTTTCTACACAAAATAAGCTTCCATATACATTCCAGAATGAATAGCTACAGTGCTTCAAAATTAAAAAAATGTCCTTCGATGGCTGATTTCAATTTACACTTCTAAAGAATAATACCTGGAGTGAAAACATATGCTTTTAAGAACCTCTTTTTCATTGTTCATCTTTAAATGTTTATTCTGAGGCCCATGGAAAATCAGTAATATAAATCAAAGGAAACTCAGCCTGGTGAACTTTCATGAATGGAGCATTTTGACAACAATTTATTTAAAAGACAGTTCACAGTGTTGAACTGTATTTAGAATGACTCACTTTAAAATGACCTGAGAAAACTATGAAGGGTTGCAAACTGAATTTCCAGTGTTTCTCACTAACTTCTCTGAGCGCCAGTGAGCAGTTTGCATGCATTAGGAACATGGGTTGGGTGGAAGGATGAAGAAAAGAAAGAAGTTTTTGTTAGGGGAAGGGCTATGCAACTTCCAGAAGTGACCATGCTGTTTATGAGTTTATGGGAATTACAGCCCAACAAACCCCAAACATTATCCATCTTTCAGAGGAGCCTCTCCCTTCTGGGTTAGTACTACAATTAGGTGAACTGAAGCAGCTAGCTCAGGCAGCTCATTTTTTGTGCCATGAAAGAGCAAGGAATTGTCTGTTTGTTACTTTGTTGTTGTCTTTTTCTCGCAAAGAACAGAGAGAGGTGTTTCTGAGATATTTTGCGTGGGTTTGGGTACTAATCATCCTCAGCTAGCAAAATGGCATGGGCCAGCCTTAACCCAATCCCTCATACCTGTCAACTGAAACTATCTCAAGGCTTGTGAGTTGCAAGTTTAGTTCTTGTGACAAGGGAAAAGAGCCACAACCTGTTCTCAGGCTGTTTCCCTTTTTAACAATTTGGGCTTTGTATTTACAATTCTGTTCATATGAATCAGTAGTACTGTATAGCATTCAGCTGATGTGTTGCACAGCTACATGATGAGCTACTTAATTCGATATTAATGCTTCCCTTTTTGCCAGCCTTTAACTTTATTCCTTCCTTCCTTCCTTCCTTCCTTCCTTCCTTCCTTCCTTCCTTCCTTCCTTCCTTCCTTCCTTCCTTCCTTCCTTCCTTCCTTCACTTTTACTTCACCTTTCTCCTTAAAAAGACCCATCACGAAAGGACAATATTTAAAGTTAACAACCATAAATATACAAATATTAAAATGAACCAAACAAATACTATACTAAAAGACGGTAAACAAAAGTAGCACATACATTCAATGTAATAAAGCCCCTGTAAGAGTGAGAAAGCTGAATCAGTTGGTCATGTTCTCCTTTTCTGTACTTACTATCGGGATCTTCGCATGGAGCTTTTATCACCTATTATTTGTAAATCTCCCGGGAGATCAGAGGAGGATTATGTTCAACTGCTACTCTCTGACAACACCCCTTATATTACGAGACAAGTGGCCAAATTCTGTGCAGCAGCAGTGGTTATCCGTAATCAAATGTTTGGGTAGGTGATTTTAGATGGATATGTTTTTAATATAACACTGACTGAGGTTGTATTTATGTTAAGGATACATGATGTTATTAATTGGAAAGAAGGGTTGTTTTATAATGTTTTATTGGAATTTTATTACCCTGATTGATCTTACCAAGCTATAATCATATGTATCTATTTTATATTGATTTGGTTTTACTGGTCTTTGACCGTAATGAAGTATTCATTTCAACAATCAATTTAAAAAACCCTACTGAGGTAACCATTCAGTCAAGGAAAGCTTGCCTGAAAAGAACGGGCAGTAAAGATGGAGCTACCCTAACGTCCTGTGGGAGAGAGTTCCAAAGCCAGGGAGTAGCAACAGAGAAGGCCCTCTCCCGTGCACTCACCAAATACACCTGTGCAGGTGGTGAGACCAAGAGGAAGGCCTTTCTTGATGATCTTAACACCCAAGCAGGCTTATAGAAGGAAATGTGGCCCTTAAGATAGCTTGGAAGCAAGCCATTTAGGGCTTTATAGTGCAGAACCAGCACTGGAAACTGCCATGTTACAGCAGTGGAGCTGCTGTAACATGGAAGTTGTGTGATCCCTATGACCAGCCCCAGTTAGCAAACTGGTGGTCACAATGGTGTGCTTCATAACCTAAGCATTTTAACATTGCAGAATATATTGTTGTGTACTTACATCACAAGTTGCAAGTACAGTTTTTTTTAAAAAAATACAGTATTTATCCAATTATTCAAGTTATACTATGGTACCAGTCATCCAAGATCCTACTGGGAGACTATGGTTCCTGTTATAAGCTTATGAAAGTCAATCTTCCATAGATAAGGTTATATGTATAATTATACTTTGTGTGATTTCTTTATTCTGTAGGCTGATAAAACAATGGATTTTATTTGAAATGTGCCACAATTTTCTTGAAGGATAGCTATGTTAGTGTGCTCCTATACAAGGGATTTGTACCACTGTCATCCACTTTGTTTTCTGTTGCTTGCTGACAGAGGTCCGTGGAATTTACTGGGAACTGCATCCTTCCGTACTTCAACTCTGTACTTGCACCCTACTTCTGTTTGCCAGGGCCCAACAAACCTCCTTCCTTCTTCAGTACAGTTCAGATGGGCTTCCCCACACTGTGTTAGCTGTTGCTTCTTTTTGTTCATTGTGCACGACTCCCAAAATACCTGGGAGATACCATAGTGCTAAACCTTGCTGCCACACTACAAAATGGAAGCAAAAATAGTCCCAGGGCTTGGGCATGATGAAAATAGTCCTAGACATTGGGCTGGGGGAATGATATGACATGAAATGAGGACATGCATGAACATCAGGGAAAATTCAAGTGAGATTAATGCAGGACACAGAACAAATACTGTTCTGGTTGGAAGAGCACTTAGTCTGTAGTTTGCTGCTGCTGCTGCAAAAAAAGGGGGAACTCTGTAGCCATATAAAGTTTAATATGTTCTATTTGGAATAAGCTTTCATGGGCAAGAGCCCAAGTAACACATGGACTATAGTCTATGAAAGCTTATGATGATAAATAACAAATTGTACCACAAGACACTTAATTTTATTGGCAGGGCTTGTCAATGTTATGTTTTTGGGTTACAGCTCCTAGAATTCCTCTGCCAGTGTGCATCACCTATGTATTTCATTTGCTTTAAAAACTGACATCCCATCTTTTTACCCAAATGAAGGCACTCAAGATCATCAAAGAAGACTATAAACTTGATAGATATCCAACCCCACAATGTCACACAAATAAAACAAAACAACAACAACCCCAACTATACAACAGCCTAGTACAGCAGAATTTACTTGAAAATGGATTTGATGATTAGAAACTATCCCGCAACTACAAGTCACAGAACGCTGTTGTTGTTTTTAAATGCCACTTTTCATTTTTTAATTTTTTTTAAATAAGTGCTTTATCTGGACCAAGTCATCCCATTACTTCTTGTCCTGTGGCAATGAAGATAAAGCTTGGAAATGTGGAGGAAAATACCAGGCTGGGAGTTAACAGGTAATGGGAAATCCAATGTGGGACTTTCACTGTCAGGACAGAAGTTGTTTGAACCTCTAGTTTTCCAGTCCTATAAAGGTTTGCTCAGAAAAAACCCATTAAGATTGATAGTGCTAACTTCCAGCTACAGAACTGCAGCCCCCATGTAGGAGTACAATTGCAAGGCAATTTATTCCTAACAAATGTTGCATTATGTATAGTTTGAGCAGCCAATTATTTTCCTGGAAGCAAAAGAATTAATCATAATCATGTACTGTTTTTCATCTCCTCTTTCCCAACTCTGTCAGTAGACTATCCCTTATTTGCTGATGCCAATATTGACAAATTGAGTCTTTTATAAGCTTTCATCACTAAGCAGCCCAAAACACAACAGCTAATCTTCTGGGCAAAGTCCCTTGAAGCAACATCTCATTCAGTTGTTGCTGGTTTGAAGAAAAGCTGGTAGTACTTGCCACTTGTTACTAATCCCCATCCATCATGTTCCATGACATCCAATCTTTGGTGCTCTCAAGCTCATTAATAAAGTTTGTAAGTCCATTATAATGTGTCCCCTATAGACACATGGACTGAGCTTATTATACTCTCCAGATTTTTGCAGAATGCTGACCACCTCTTTTCTGCAACCTTTCCAGCACCCTCCTGATATCATGGGCTAGCAATTCTATAAGTTGTAGTCCAACACATATGATGGACACTAGGGTGGGAAAGCTATTTTGTCATAATCTGCAGCATTTTTAAAATCAAAAGTGGAGGCCATCCGCCGGGATCTTGCACCCTATTTGAAAACAGTGGATTGAGCTGAGACATCCAGTGCAGCACCTTGTCCTTTGGGAATTACTCAGTTTCAATTTGTGACATTTGCAGAGGTGGACAAGGTCCTTAGAGACGGCTGAGCCTCCTCCTCCTCCCTCGGCCCTTGCCCAGCCTGCCTAATCAAAGCTACCAGGCCGGTAATAACTGAATGGGCCACTGAAATAATAAATGGGTCTCTTCTTGAGGGCAAGACTTGACCTTAAGGAAATGCTCATTAGGCCCATTAGAAAGAAACCGAGCTTGGTGGCAGACAACATTGGCAATTATAGGCCTGTCACCAATGTTTCTTTTCTCAGCAAGATAGTTGAGAGGTTGGTGGCCGACCACCTTCAGGCTCTCTTGGACGAAACCGATGCCCTGGATCCATTTCAGCCGGGCTTCAGGCCGTGCCACGGCACAGAAACTACATTGGTTGCCCTGATGGCTGACGGGGCAAAATGTCCTTGCTCGTCCTTCTTGATATCTCAGCCGCCTTTGATACCGTCGACCATGGTATCCTCCTGGAGAGGCTTTCCGAGTTGGGGATTGGTGGCCTTGCTCTCACTTGGCTCTGGTCCTTCTTGGAGGGCCGTCCCCAGAGAGTTCAGATTGGGGAGAATGTATCGGCCCCGTGGTTCCTCAGTTGCGGGGTTCTGCAGGGTTCAATCATCTTTCCAATGCTGTTTAACATCTATATGAGGCTGTGGGGCGGGGGTCATCCGGGGATGTGGAGCTTTGTGTCACCAATATGCTGATGACACCCAGTTCTACATCTTTTTTCCATCTGCAATGGATGCCGTTCTGTCCCTTGAGTGTGCCTGGAAGCCATTCTGCAATGGATACAGTCAAACGGACTGAAGTTGAACCCAGACAAGACGGAGGTCCTGCGGGTGGGTGGCCCTGATGTCAGTGGTTTGGGGAACTCCCTCTCTTTTTTGGGGGGAGTGACTCTCACCACAAAGAATTCAGTTCTCAGTCTGGGGGTCCATCTTGACCCGGTGCTTGCCATGGAGACCCAGGTAGTCACGTTCCCAGGGAGTTTCAACAGGCAAAAGTCCAATATACCAGTCCAATATCAGAAGTCCAGAAGATGCAAAACAGATACCAAAATGCCAAAGCCAAAACACAAACCGTAGTCAGCAGTCAGAGTCCAAAGTCAAGGGTCCAAAGAAAAGGTCCAAGGTAAGTAGGCATGTGGATGCAAGGCCGAGTGCTGACTTATTACTTCCACAAACTTCCAAGCTTCTGGGTGCAGATTTTATAGCAGCAGCAGACATCTAAACACTTCATCCTGCTAAAACTCAGGGCTGGTCAACCTGATGTTCCTATGGGAAGCATTCATGTGATCTTTTGCCTTTCGTGTCATGAGTCTTTGCTGAAGCTTAGCCCTCACCCTGGCTACTGGCGGAGGAGAATCTGGTGGTGATTCAGCTGTCTGTGCTTCTAATTGCCCAGCATTTTCTTCAGCTGTAATTAACCCCTCAGACTGCAGATCTTCGGCTGAATTCATGACACGTCCGTGGTTCGGTCTGCCTATTTACATATTTGGCGGATCGCCCAGCTGTGTGCCTATCTAGACATGGGGGCACTCACCACGCTGGTCCATGCACTCATAGTCTCAAGAATAGACTACTATAAGACTCTCTACGTGGGGCTTCCTTTTAGACTGATGTGGAAGCTCCAGATGGTCCAGGCTATTAACAGGAGTGAAAAGATTTCACCATATTTCCCCCACTCTGGCTGCCTTACACTGGCTACTTATCCGCTTCTGCATTGATTTCAAGGTGCTAACCATTACATACAAAGCCTTTAACGTTTTAGGCCCTTGATACCTGGCAAAATGCCTTCTTCTGCCCAGTTCTACCCATATCACCTGCTCCAGTCAGGCTGGGCAGCTGAGGGGCCTAACACCAAGGTATTTAACTGCAGAGCAAGAAGTTGGGAATTCCATTCCACAATGGCCTTGGGCAAGCTGCACAGAAGGAAATGCTAAACCACTTCTGAGTACTCTCTAACTGGAAAACTCTGAAAAGGGTCACCATAAGTCAGAAGTAACTTGAAGGCACATGATGATCATTATAGGAAAAATACAAGTCACACACCTGTTTTCTGTTGGTTTGTATTAGAGATTTAAAGAATATTGGCTACATTCCTTATTGCTCCAGAAATTAGAAGGTGCCAATCTCAGTTTTGAAAAATAATGTTTTGGCATCAAATTTTGCAGCGGGACGCTGTTACCAATTTAACAGATGAATCACTATGAATTCTTGTTTTTAATGCCTGGGAAGTGAGATAAATCTCATGGGGCCACTTTGTCCATGCCAGCTTTAGTCTGTGCCCGGTATTTTTTCACAACAAGCAGGACAAGGAGAAGGGCTTCACCAAGAGAGTAGAGTAAGAAAGAAAGAAAGAAAGAAAGAAAGAAAGAAAGAAAGAAAGAAAGAAAGAAAGAAAGAAAGATAGATAGATAGATAGATAGATAGATAGATAGATAGATAGATAGATAGATAGATAGATAGATAGATAGATAGATAGATAGATAGATAGACAGATAGACGGACGGACGGACGGACGGACGGACGGACGGACGGACGGACGGACGGACGGACGGACTCTTGAAGGCTATAGATAATACCTCAAATTGTTCTTCTAAATTCTGTCAATTGAACATTTTCCAAATTGATTCAGGGTCCAGAGTGCCTGGCATTAGCCTAAGCACCTCAGCGAAGACCATGGATCTTTTGTCACAACTCTTTTTATGTCTTTGAAAATGTAAGCCAAATTCCCTTTGTGTTTTTCTTTCTTTTCTGATAAAACGAGGTTAATAAGACTTCCCTGTTTCAGAAGCATGCTTTGAGTTCGTCAGATGAAAGGCACTGCCGAAGTACAAAGCCCAGTTGTAAACAAGCCATGTTCTGTGTGCTGTTGCTGTGATTGTTCAGCGGCAATGCTTTTTGTATTTTTTTAAAAGAACATTAATAAAGAGTCACAGCATGTACCTTTGTTCGGTGACATTACAGGGCTGATACCTCAGAGCTGGGTTATAGAAAGCAATCACCTTCACTGAACAAATCAAGAAAGCAGAGGAAGAATTTGTATTGGTTTTGTAACTGTGAAGTTACAAATTATGATTAGTCTGGACTGCTGGTGCTTTGTTTCTTGCATTGCGATACAGCTGCACAATCCAACTTGTGGGAGACATCCTCCCTTTATAATAAGCACTAAGGCTTCCATCTATCATGGTGAAACTACTCTAACAGTAGCAGCCATGTGCAGTGATAAGCTTTGAAGTGCAGGTGCCTATCTGGGCTGTTGCAATCGATACACTCCAAAATGTCCAAAAATGGTCCAAAAATGAAGGCAGATGTGTTTGTCTGTATCAACAAAGTTACAGAACTAATGACCCTCAAATGCTTATTCAAGGCTAAGCCAATGATTGTAATTTGCACAGCAGTACGGCTAGTTCACAAGAATATATTCCCTTTTCCTTAGCTATGGTAAAGATTACAGATACAGTGGGGTCTTGACTTGAGAACTTAATCCGTATTGGAAGGCGGTTCTCAAGTCAAAAAGTTCTCAGGTCAAATCTGCATTTCCCATAGGAATGCATTGAAAATCATTTGATCCGTATCTGCTCTTTTCCGTCCATAGAAACTAATGGGAAGCTGCTATTCTACCTTCGACCACTAGAGGGGGATATTTTGTTTCTTTTTTTCTTAGGTCAAGAAAGGTTCAGGGAAGGCAGGGAAAATACAGTCCAGGCAGTACAGTACCAGGCAGTCCGAAGACTGTCTCCCATTCCACTCTCTAAACGCTGGGAGGAGTGAGGAAGCAGACAGGCACCCTTTTCACTGGCCAACAGTTAACTGAAAGTTCAAATTTTGCACTTTCCCTGCCTCCCACGTGGTTTTTTTCAGTTCTTAACTCAAATCTAAGTATGTAAGTCAAGTCAATATTTTCCAATGAGAGTGGTTCTTAAGTCAAAATGTTCTTAACTCCAGCCGTTCTTAAGTCAAGACCCCACTGTAAACTCACAGGGAAACCAGAGTGATCTTAGAACATAGAACTAAATCGGGTGAAGGATTGGAGTTCTTGAATTCAGTTTAAAGTCATCAGGTAGTCACGTGTTTTTGCAGTTGATGTCTGCATCCTTTTGGGAAAACTTTCACTCCATTTTTAAACTGTGTTCTATATCAGTTGAGGGGGGGCACACAGGCTTTTAAAACTGTTGCACTTGAGGTTTGGCCCTGTGCCCATCCTCACACTGGCTGCCTCTCACAGCCAGTATTTGCTGTGATTTTTTTTCATTTCTTGCAGTCTGAAATAGCACTAGAGCAGAAAGAAAGAAAAAAAAATTAAGGTAAGAGCTTTCTCTGCAGCCTGGCACATGTGCATAGAGACAGACAGACAGACAGACAGACAGACACACACACACACACACACACACACAGAGGGTGAAAAGGGAGAGGGAAATGTGGAGCTGGGGCTGAAACTGACCAGGATTGCAAAGGAGGGCTGGTAGGCTTGTGCAGGAGGACGATATGGAGCTGGCACTGAAAACTTACCAGATATTCTGACTAGATTTTGACAGGCATTTTGACTAGATTGGCACTTCTAGGGTTGCAAATGAGAAAGACACACACACACATATGCACACAAACGAGGAGAAGGCAAGGGAGCACACAATGGATACCAGTGAGTGGCAAACTGCACAGACACAATTTATATTAGCAGAGGCATTCACTCATGCCAAAATGATCAAAAAATAAATCAGTTTAACATCCTAGTTAAAATAAATGACCCTCTGGCAGAAGAGTAAAATAGTGTGTCTCGTTTCTGATCTAAATAAGACAATTTCCTGTCAAAGCAATCCGTTCTTCCATGTGCCATGTAGTTACCTTTTATATGTTGATTTAAACCATGCTAAACATGATTCAGTGACGTTTCTGAATCAGGAATATGCATAAACATAGTCTCAGCTGGCAGATGAAAAGAAAGGGTGTGGTCAGATTTGCATCATAAAGGGTTGTTTTCATGGGAGGTTGGGACACAGACTTACCCGGTCCTGCATTGAGGCCCGAGTGACCGCTGGGATTCAACCGGTTTCTGGACAGCAGGCGGTGACCTGCATGTCTGCATGGGGTGAGAAATCCCCATGTAAGAACCTGGGTAGGGGACCTGGATCTGCCCCAGCTTGGGGGGGGGGGAGATTTGCCCCCAACCTAGGAGGCAGAGTAGACATGGAGTGGCTTACATCCGCATGGCCTCCCATGGAAACTGCCAACCCAGAGGTCTCTCAAGGAGACAGCGGATGGCATCAGGGGGCATTTGGATCCCCCAATGAGGTGGATCCAGCCCAATATTTGGCCAGGACAACTGCTGCTGTGATCAATAAAGTTGTGACTTCTTTTTCTCCAATTATGTTGTATGTGTCAGTTAATTCTGTTATTTAAGGACCAGCCAGCTTAGCAGTAGGCCATCAATGATCTCTCTTAAAGCAACCCCTCTGTCTGCCAGAAAATAACCCTAGACTAGACCCAAAAAGTAGAAGCCCTTGAGTAAGGTTCAGGGTTGGGCTGAGTGCATCTCCTTGTGTGTCATGCGATCTACAGGAAATAAATTGCACGGTACCACTCCAAACTACAATCTATTCCCCCATGTGATCACACCCAGAGTCCCTACTAGTCACAAAATCCTGGTGTTTCAGCCTTAGGTGCCTTAGCTCTACTACATCACTAGGTGTATGTATTAAACCACCTTTTACAGCTTCTGCCAAAGGAGGAGAAGAGTAATTTGTAATGGAGAAGTGATAAATGAGAGGAAGTATTTCATTCTCCACTTCCCAGTTGCTTTTCTGCTAAAAAAATTCTTCCCACAGGTATATGAGAACTAGAGAGCGAGCGAAATGGGGCTACTGGAAGGGAAAAAAGAAAGATGGAAAACTAGTTAAGGGTTTTCCTCCAAGTTGCCATTTCCTTGCTGACAAATGTCCTGTTTCCAGTTTAAAAAGGAGAAGAAATAATTGAGATTTCCAGATCTGTAGTTGCCACCACGAGTATACATCCAACCAGATTTAGGGTCAAATGAGATGTTAGGGGTAAAGTATACTACCTTCCCAAAATTAGGGAAAGAAAGAATACTCACTTAATTCCTTGTTCTCATCAATTTACTCCATCCTGATACAGGTATCTTGAGAAACCTCAATGAGGAAGTTTAAACTCCAGCAAGACTCCTGAAGTCCAAACAAGAATGAAAAAGAGAGAGAGAGAGAGAGAGAGCTCTTTCTCCTCTCTCAGGATCTGTAATTTGTGTAAAAAGTCTCCAGTGTCTTTTCACTATGAGAGGCAGAGCACAGAAATAAAACAAGCACAGGAAGAGTGACTGATTGTAAAGAAAGATGCGAACACTCTACTCAGTGCTTCAACCTCTTTAAGAAAAGCACCAGTTTTCCTCATTTGAGGAAATTTGCATAAATTGTATAAATTGCACGGATTGGGCAACATAATGCAAAAAATTGGAATTTTCATACAAAATTTCACCAAACCCAGCCAAGGGGACCACCTTCTCCACCATCCACACCCAAAGTACCATAGAGTAGGATGAAGCATTTCCAGTTTCTCTGGTGTTCATACATGGAGGAAAGAAGGAACCCTGGGCCAATCTTGCCACAGGACTGGGTTTCCTGCCTTCCTGTTCACAAGGCAGCTTTTCTGCTGCCTCCTCCCCACGTGGCTTCTCCATTTCACTGGAAGCTGATTCCCCATTAAGACACCTGTATATAGCAAAGCCTCTGGTTCCTTCTAGTGGTCAGTCCTGGTAATACACCCTGAGAGGGTGTATTTTTGGGTTTTAGTTTTTTAATTTTAAAAAATAACTTTTTTTCAGGCAATGAAGAAGTGAAACCACTGGTACTAATCCTGCAGATATGGCAGCCCTACTGCACTGGGGAGCCATGACCAGTGACCAGTAGGTCAAGGGAGCGTCAAGTAAAAAAAAAACTTTCAATAGCATATACTATATACTATGAAAAATAGTCCTCTTATGGTACTTATGGATGTTCCAATATTAATGATATAGATTGTCTAATCTGACCTGTAGACACACCTAATCTCATAAATGGCTGCCATGCCTTCTAGGCTGTACATAGTACAAGTACAAAAACCAGCAATGAGTTTCTTCCCCATTATCCTTCCCGCATGACTTCTTATCCAGATTATTTAATCGCTTCAGAAACCCTGACAGGCTACTGCACCATAAATGAGGAGCTTTGAAGAATATACAATTCAGGCACCAAAGAGAGGACCTGTTTGGTGGGAGCAACTTCTTTGTGGAACCACCTCCCAAGGGACATACATGATTTAACACCATCTTAATTGCTTTGAAATTTACTTATTCCAGTCTGCTTGTAGCCAAGATGTGAACTGTTTCCCGTTGTTGCTGTTGCTATTTGATAGTTCGAAAATGCTACAGATTTCCTTTAAGCAGTTTTAAACCAGCTCCCAGGAGCACAGTATAAGACTGTGCAATGTTTTAGACAGTCAAGTTATCTTTATTTATCTATAATGAAGTAGTTTATCCTTTTGCTTACACATGTGAGCCATGGGAGAGATTTACCCTGAAAGGTAACTTACAAATGCTTGAAATTAAATAAAATGACACAATGTATAGGACATCAGTATGGAAGCTATATCCTATTTACATTGGTATTCATGTTTTCCTCTTTGAAATAAGGAATACAAGGTGTATGCTTATGGCCACATCATTGGCACATAGAAGCCTTCCCCTTGTGGGCATCTCCCTTACTGGGTCAGGGGTGAAGGAAATGTTTGAGTATTGTTTGAGCATTACTCCCTAAGTTTAGCAAGCTGAAGCGGAAATGGGTATTAAAAATGTATGTTGTTTTGCAGGATGTTTGTCTGGGAGAATGCAGAAGAATAATTTATAAGCTACAAAATGACTGTTATTCTCTGAAGCCTTGGTAAAAGTTTGTTGAAATACATATAATTCTGGAAGATTTTATTGAATTTTTGGAGCATGGTGAGTAGAAGCTGCAGAGAACTGGGGTTGGTATTTTCAAAAAGAATAAAAAAAAACACACATGGGATATATTAAAATTAGTATAATTCCCATAGCAGGTTCAGAAACCTCAGCCCATGTTTACAGAATGTGCATTCTTAGTTTCAAATCTTAGTTTCTTCGATGCAAAAACTGTTGGATTAATCAAAAAGTTACATTCTTGTGTGTGGACTGGAAAAGGGGTGTCTTTCACCACAGGAAGCAAAATTACTTGGGGCAACCACGCTCTGCAGGGAGTTCTACTTCCAGAATCATCCAACTAACAACTGGTGGAATATACAGTATTGGATCTGTTCTCTTACCAATTTTCTGTGTTTGCCTCAGCCGATAAGAAATGTAACTTTTTGATTAATCCAACAGTTTTAGTACCGAAGAAACTGGGATATCTCATGTCTAGTCATCAATGTTAAAGGAAGATTTAACAACTTGTTCAGTTGGCTTTTATAATATGTAGAGGCACTGCCTGGTCCTGCACCTCAGGCAGCAAAATGTTTCGGGTGGCCTTGCCTCCAACATAAAACTCATTGGCTGAAATCCTGTTGGTGTTGTTGCAGCTAATTGACAAAACGCTGGGGATCATCTCAGCTGTGCAACTAGATGGGCGTGTGACCAGGCACATAACTGAGACATGCTTCAGCACCTTGCCAATTAGTTGCAGTTAGCTGTGGCAGGTTACAAAGATCTTACAGAAACACTACTTGGATTCTGATCATTTTCATTAAATGACTGTTGCTGTTTGTCATGGTTTCCAGCCATGAATGGAAAGCAACATAGAGTAAACTTCTCTAGAAGTGTTCTAGCACCAAGTACACTCTGTAGATTCTGTTTACCTGCTTTACTTCAGAAAAATTCTTTGTTGTTGTTGTTTAGTCACTAAGTCGTGTCTGACTCTTCATGACTCCATGGACCAGAGCACACCAGGCCCTCCTGTCTTCCACTGTCTCCTGGAGTTGGGTCAAATTCATGCTGCTTGCTTCAGTGACCAGCATGTGACCGTGCTGTGACCAGAAATTATTTAGGTAATCTAAATACAAGGGAGAGCGGGGATCTTGAATGGGATGCAGGTTTCATACCTAAGTGGGACTGTACTTCCCTGTGCGAACCTCCTCACATTCAGAATTTTGGGGAAGGGCTTTTCTCAGTCAAAATACAGGCTTATCTGATGAGGATACACAGGAGAGCCTTTTTCGTACAATCAGGCTATGGTGTATCCTCCCTTAGGAGACAAGGTTGGACCTCTGCCAGGTATCCTTCTGCCAGCAGGCAAAGACCTTTCTTTTTAGGCAGGCCTTTCAGCACCTGAATCGAACAATAGAAAAAGAGTTTTAATGCTGAATGCTGCAGGCCTTACTGCCTTCTTAGGTAAAGGTAAAGGTTCCCCTCGACATTTTTAGTCATTTGTGTTCGACTCTAGGGGGCGGTGCTCATTCCCATTTCCAAGCCATAGTGCCAGCGTTCGTCTGAAGACAGTTTCCGTTGTCATGTGGCCAGCGCAGCTATACACGGAATGCTGTTTACCTTCCCACCGAGGTGGTACCTATTTATCTACTCGCATTTACATGCTTTCGAACTGCTAGGATGGTGAGGAGCTGGGACAAAGCGACGGGAGCTCACTCTGTCACGTGGATTCGATCTTATGACTGCTGGTCTTCTGACCCTGCAGCACACAAAGGCTTCTGCGGTTTAACCCGCAGCACCACCACGTCCCTTACTGCCTTCTTAAGCATTGTTCAAAAAGTTGTAAACTATTTTTAAATTAGTGATCTATTTGATACCCTCATTTGCTGAATTGTTTTTTTCAATGTAGTACTTATGTTCTGTGCTGTAAGCAAAACCGACTTACAATGACCCTAATAGGGCTGTCAAGGTAAGTGAGATGTTTAAGGAGCGGTTTTATCCGTTCCATATATATCTGTTTTAATTCCTTTGTGAGCTGACTTCAATCCTTGCATTGGGAGAAAGGTGGCATAGTAATGAAATACATGAATAGCAGATAAATATGTAAATGGATAGGTCAGCAGAGCTTTAAAAATCAAAGACCTATCACCAGCCATGATATAACCACGTCGATTTCCTGGCTCTGAAGAGGGTTTCCTCAGAAATAGCTACACTTCGACCACCTTAAGAGGACCAAGGGGGTGGCTGCTAATTATCTAAGAAAGATAATAATGGGGCTCCCTTAATCACATATGAGCCATTCACCAAAAACACAGCTTCTATCTATGCAGAAAGAATAAAGTATAGAAAGTCCTAATACTGTAACATGTTGTGTTGTGAGGGAAGGTACGTGAGAATACTTTCCTTTAAGAAACAACTGCCCCATAACAGTCACTATCTGGCCCCGATACTGATTTTTGGGTTGGTTTGTTTTGTTACTCTCAGACAAATACCTTGTTTAATTCTCCATGGCTTCTAATGAGTTTCTTGTTTGCATTATTTATTCCAGTTGGTATTACCAAGCTACAGACATTTTAGGTTTCATTTATTCTCATGTGCTAGCTGCACGTGATTGATTTTGTGTTTGTTGTGTTGCATTCATTGACATGAGTATAGCCATTTGTGTTGCTTTTTAATTGTTGTTTTTAGTGTTAGTTTGATGGTTTAGGTACAGTAGTGTTCCATATTTGATTTTTTTTCATAACTCAGAACATTTTTGTTCTAGAATGGCTGAAAAAGCCTAATAAATATTAACATTATCCTGGTATAAACAGGCTTTCTCAAAATCCTGCTATGACATATGCAATAGGGATATATGGAAAATCACCTACGCAGGCATGTCATTGGAAAAATTTGGAAAATAAAAATCTGGAAACCATTCAATGGCCAAAGATATTGTATGTTTAATCTCTTTGCTGCCCTCTTGTGTCTTGACTGTTTCAGTCATTTTGTGTTAGTCATGTTTTCCAGGTTCCTGATAAATTGAAGCTTTCAGTTTTTTTGAATTGAAATTAGTGGTCCATTTAACTCTTAATATTTAAAACTAGAATTGCACCTATCACATAGAGTGAGGCAGTTGCCTCAGGTCATGATTAATGTGCATGGGCAGGATTGTTGGAGCACAGAGCTTTGTGTTATGCGCTGTCTCCAGGACCATTCCTAAGCAGACCATCAAAATCAGAAATGAGATGGAAGAGTTGCCATACACTCACCAGATGCATTGTGAGGACAGGTTTCTTAACCTGTTTTGAGTCGTGACCCCCAAGTAACCTGCAATCCCCATTATATTTGCATATAAAGGCATTTTAATCGGGTAAAGAAAACATATTAAAATAGAGTTTCCAAAATATAATTCTAACCTGATATTTAATGTGATGGTTGTAATTTCAGCTGGGTAACCGGCTTCAAAATTCACAGCTGAATGTTTGTTAAAGCCACTTGTCTCCCCCACCCCCGAAAGTGTTTTAATTGGCTCAGGGAGCGGGGAAGTAACAAGAGTGAAATAAAATTTGGTTTTACTGAAAGGGGTGAGTTTTCTCTCAAGAAGTGAACTGTTACCCTTTTTATCTTCCCTTCACGTGGTAGCTTCGCTGACACCACCTCCTCAACTTTCCTCCCTAAGATGCCTGCAGCTGGTCTGCAACAGAGGTGTTGCAGCGGTGATAGTGGCAGCCTTTTCATCCTCCACCACCATTTCTCTCCCTCCCCTTCCTGCCTTCCGCTTCCTCCTCACCTCTGAATCCCCATGGCGACTGGCCTGGCTCACTGTGGCTGGGTCCTCCCTGTCCCGGTCCTCCACAGCTAGTCATCAGAGCCAAAGAGGAACTGCCACCCTTGCCACCAGAGAAGGAAAATGTGCAGTCTGGGGTCATAATCCACAGCTGGCCAGGCCATGGGTTAGAGCCTCTTAAACCCAACTTACAGATCTAGTAAACCTGGACCTTCATAGATGAGGATGTATCTTTGGGGCTTGGGGTCCCCAGACAAAGCCTACTCCGGTGGTTACGTTAAGCAGTCTGGACCCCTGCTGAGTTCATACAGATGCCAAATGTTAAAGATACAAATACGGAGAGAAGATGCAAGATCTATTTGACTGAAGGGATAGTCTCTTTGGGAGAAAGGCCCTCTTGAAAAGTAGATGGTCTCCTTGAAAGAAAGCCTCCAGAAGGCCAAATTCTGCAGCTGTGCTGTCCCACCAGTGGGCCAAATGCCTGCAGCCAAGCTATATTAACCACAGCTTGGGTCTTTGTTTGCATGGAAGATATTGTTCCGTTTGATTCCTGATTAGAGATCAGGAACCCAAAAAATGAACCACAAGTTCATTTAAAAAAATCACTGGTTTTTAGTTCAAAAACGATGAACCAAAACAAACTGGACCAACAAACATTTTAAGCTATTTTTGGTCCATTTGGTTTATTTGCCCATTTTCTCCCCCCTTGGCCCTGACAGCCTGCACCAGTTAATCAGAAGCACTAGGCAACCCTGGGAGAGACCTAGAGACTACTCGATTGGCAGGTCAGGCAGCCAAATGTATGGCTCAAAAGGCTCTGGGGGAGTTGCTTATTCTTATTTATAAGACCAATTCACAGGAGGCATTTTCACTTGAGAGCTACTTCAGCTAGTCAGAGGAACCCTTAGAACCAGTTTAGATAGCTCAGATGTCCAATGGCATGTTGCTGCCCTTGTCAGGCAGCCTGTCTCCCCCCATTCCCCACGCCACACAATAACCTCTGTACCTCCGCTCAGACATCTAGCTTGGCACTGTCCATGGAGTTTGGGGCAAGGGTGTTGTCCCTCTCCAGTCCACCTCCTGATAAGCAACACCCTTTGTGGGGTTCCCTGGCAGGAACCACTGCTGGAATTTCCCCCAAGCCAGCTGCTAAAGGACCCTTTCCTGGGATGACCTGCTTTGAGGGTATTTAACTCCGATGTTTAAAATAACCAAACTTGGAAGGGGTGTAGAGGAAAGTCAGGGAAAGCTTCCCTGCGATTTTGGTATCTCTAAGTGGCTGAGGGCCATTCTAAGGTTTCTGAACTTCTAAACCAAAAATGAACTAATTTGTGATTCATTTTTTCCAAAAGATGTAGGAAGTTTGTAGTTTGTGGACTTCACTGAGCCAGAAACCACAACAAACATCCATTTTGCTGGTTCATGACCATCTCTATTTCTAATGTTGTGTGGCTTGTATCTTCTTGACTTTTGGACTGCTGGATTATACCTTTGGATCTCTTTGTTTTGTTACATTGTACCTGGACTATTTTGGACTCTGATATTACAGTGGTGCCTTGACTTACGAACTTAATTGGTTCCGAACTCCAGTCAGAATGATCATAAGTCAAAGCACCATTTCCCATAGGAATGCATTGAAATGCAATTAATCTGTTCCAGCTGAAGGAAAAAATCACCAAAAAAACCCCCAACACTGCAAGACCCATCGGAAACGTTATTAATCCGTTCCGACCAAACTGGGGGAAAAAGCAAAGCAAAGCAAACAAACCATGCAAGACCCCTCAGAAATGCAAAAAGAAAAAAAAGAAAAAGAAAAAGAAAAAAAGCAAACAAACCATGCAAGACCGATTGGAAACACAATCAATCTGTTCTGGCTGAAGGAAGAAAAAAAAAGCAAACAAATTGTGCAAGACCCTTCAGAAATGCAAAAAAAGCAAAGCAGAAAGCAAACAAACTGTGCAAGACCTTTCGGACATGAAAAAAAAGCAAACCAGAAAGCAAACAAACCCTGCAAGACCCATCGGAAATGGAGGGGAGACACTAAAAAACAAACCCTGCAAGACCCATCACAGCATAAACATAATCCCACCACCCAGCCCAAAACCACGCTGCAAAGCCCACCCAAAACAGTTTTTTAAAAGTAGAAAGCAGCACCTTCACAGGCAGTCCAAAGCCTCCTCCAATCCCACACTCTCTAACTGCTAGTGCAAAACAGCTACAAAGAAGCAGCCTCTTTGCCACCAACGGTTAGCAATTTGAATTCTCCGCCTTTTTCCCCTGCCTTTTTCTGGTTGTAACTCGAAGCTCTGGTTGCAAGTAGAAGCAAAATTTTGTGGCCGGAGCTGGTCATAACTCGAAATGGTCGTATGTTGGGACGTTCATAAGTCGAGGCTCCACTGTAAATCTCCTGCACCTGGTTTACCATACACCCTGGAAATCTTCTGACTGCAGGCCCTGGAACTAAACCCATTGAATAAGAACATGATCACTAAACAGCTTTGTCGCTGCTTTTTTAAGAACAGAAAAGCATGCCTGTAATTATACTGTACCTTTTAGATACCTACCTTCCCCCTTCTTTTGCATAGAATTTCTTTTTCATGTTTGAGATTTTGTCATGTGAAACATTCCCAGTATTTATTTATGTCACTGATTCCCAACATTTTTCGAGACACAACCCCTTTTTATAATAGTCAAACAATCTGTGCCCACCCCTGCCATTTTTGCCTAAAATGTTATCCTTTCTTGAAAAGTAGAGGCTTCTTTCTCCCCCAAAGGGCCTGTTTCTCATTCATACACATACAGGCTAACTTTAACATCTGACTCTGAAAACTCAAGGAACAAATTATTTAACAAAGGTTATATAAGGTGACCCGCAGCCCCGCAAAAATTTTTTTGTGACCCCCAGGTTGGGAAGCACTGATTTATGTCCTAATTTACCAATGAGCTCAGACTGTTATATATGGCTCTCTTTGTCCATGATTTACCTTCACAGCAATCTGATGAGGTAGGCCAGGCTTAGAGAGAATTACTGGCTCAAGTCATCCAGACAATTTCATGGACCAGTGAGGACCTGAACTGGTTATCCAAATATGCTAATTGTTATACACACTGACTTTCACTGAACAATCAAAATACAGTACTGTATTTAAATGTGTTAATACTTATTTGCCAACAAAAATGCATCACTAATTAAGAGAAATGTTAATTCTTTTTTATGCTGCCTTAATAATTATGCTGTATTGCATATAGTTTATTAACTGCATTAGTCAATACTGAAGCTTACATATGACCAAAAAATATAAAATTATGTCAAAATTAAGCTTTAAATTATTCACTCACCAATTAGACTGACTATATCATGCAGAATTAATTTATGGAGGTTTCATATCCTAAAAGTCTAAAAGGCCTCACTCCATCATGAAAGGCAGAAATATTCCTAATACTTTTACTAAGTCATAATAACAATATTCATTTTTCCCCTCTTTATTAGATCAATATTTATCTCACAGTCAATAAGGGTCTTTCTAGTTACATGAAGAACTGGGGCAAATGTTGATCACAACAGGAAAAAATGCTCATTTTCAGAAACAGACATAGTTGCAATATCCAAATATTTTAGGGCTGATATATTTTCCTACAAGCACATCTGGAGAGACCATACCACTGGCCTTCTCTGCTGCCTAGCAGAAGGGAGAGATGACAGCTGCCATCTTGGCCTGTGTAGCTCCCAGGAGCCCTTGCATGCTTCACAGGCCTGTATCTGATTGAAGGCTACAGCAGGCTCCTAAGCCAATCAAGAACAGAGGGGGTGGGCCTAGCTGGGGCAGACCTGAGGGCAATAGTCTTCACTCTGGTTCACTTTCTGGGTAGAAAAGCAAGCACTGTAATGTCAGAGCAGTGAGTCCAAACTTGGTTTGTGTTTCTTACTTGTCCTCATTGAATAAATGGTTAAACGTGTACAACTGAAACATGGGGATAATTGCTTGTATTTTGCTATAAATCATAATATAGTAAAATGAAAGATCAGTTTTCCTTCTTCACAACTTCTGTGGGTGTCAGCATGGGGATGGATCTAGTTGTCACGGACAGGGAGATAACAGACTGAGGTACCTTCCACTAGTGGTGATCTCCTGAAAAGATTGTGGGGGTGAAAGATGAAGGTACATAACTAGCTTATGAAGGGAAAGCACTTCACTCCCAGGCAACAGGAAGGGTAATACTGTATACTGGCTTGCATCCATGTGCTTTCCCCCATAGTCATCCCTGGGTCCCCCTCAGCAAGCAGGCTGAGGAGTGGGATTTAATGACAAGTCAATCCAGGCAGTGGTGTAGCCATCTCCCATGCACATGCCAAGGGTGCCTTCAGCTGTAACAAAAATGTGGATGCTTCCCGTTCAAATGAAGTTGTTACTCCTCCTCAAACCTACGGTGCAGTATCCTTGTCTTGAGCTCCTGCACTCTTACCACTCTGTCCACAATAATACACCATCTGGCATTGCTTAGATGGTGTATTATTGCTTATACAAGGCCCACTCAGAAGTTTGGTGTGAGGACATGGGATATTTCTGGCATTCTCCAGAGGATTCTGGCTCAAAGGAGGATTCTAAGCACATTCCACAGAGACATTACTGAGGTGCCTGGCTCTGGGGAAGGTTTTAAGT
This sequence comes from Pogona vitticeps, assembly GCF_051106095.1. Taxonomy (NCBI): domain Eukaryota; kingdom Metazoa; phylum Chordata; class Lepidosauria; order Squamata; family Agamidae; genus Pogona; species Pogona vitticeps. Next base: position 128,691,202 of record NC_135787.1, read on the forward strand.
ATACTTACCTGAACGTAATTATAACCCATCTTTAAAATTTGCACTCAGTGCACAAGATTTGGGATCAAAGGGGGTCAGGCTGGAACAGCTGGGGACATTGGGCATGGGATTGCAGACATGCCTCTGGGCCACTACACTATATGCCCAATACAGGATGGAAGATGAGATCCAGTGAACACTTCTCCCTCTCTGAAAACACATCTGTTTGAAGCCACCAGGCAAAAGCAACTACTAGCAGCTTTCTTTGAACTATTCTAAAATGCCTTCAGTAGACAATGCCCTCTGAGAGCCAAACTTTGTCTGTGTACCTAGTTGGAACTCATTTGTTAAGGGATAAGATCCTACACATATGTACTTGGGAGTAAGAATGTATATGAGCTGGCTGAATAGCCCCGTGGTTTAGGCCCAGTGGAGCCAGAGGTTGGGAGTTCAGTTCCCCACTTTGCCTCCTGCCAACAGAGCTAGCCTGCATGGCCTTGGGCAAAGCTGTACAGCCCCAGGGTGCCCCCAGAAGAAGGTGATGATATACCATTTCAGAGTACCTTCCACCTGGAAAGCCCTGGAAAGGGTCACTGTAAGTCATAATTGACTGCATGTATTGGCTTTTAAATTAATTCAATCTTTTGATGAAGCGACATCTACACAGTAGTACCTGAAGTGACTCAGTACTCTATGACTATCAGAGCAGATATCTCAGTGATTATAAATATCAAGGAAACCAAGCTGATGATAACTATCAGTGCAGATGAGACAACGTTGGCAGAATGTCCTAGCACTGTAACTTCTCTACAATCCACACCTTCAAACCCTTGATAACAATGGCAGGTGAACTTCTCTGCCATTATTTGAAGGTCAGTCTGTGACGCTTCCCCTTTCACAGTAAATCTCTGGTCTTCTGAGACTTCTATTTGAAAGTTATGGGGATTTAAATGAAGGTAGTCCAAGGCTTTCCAGTTCTTTCGTATGCAGCGCCCGTTGTTCTGGCACAAATGCCGGCTGCACACTTCTGCTGCTTTGGTTACATTTATGATATAGGAACCTAACTCAGAAGCAATGAATCGTTTCACCTTTGTGCAGTTGACCTAGAAAAAGCAGGAAGGGAAATAAAGCATTACAGATTGTGAAATCATTGCTGATGCCATCCTTTTTAAGAAACATGAAGCGTATCTTGTCATGGGCAAGCTGCACAGTCCCAATGCACCCCCAATAGATGTGAATGATAAAACATTTCTGAGTATTCTAAAACTAGAAAACCCTGGGAAGGGTCACCATAAGTTGGAATCAACTTGATGGTGTGCAATTATTATTATTGTTATTAAGGCTCAAATATGACAATACAGTTAGCATGTCAATTGAAGCAGAGTTTCTTTAAGAGGTGAAAGTCATCTGTTTATCCTGTCACTTCATTGGTTCACCCACATGTTGAAAATTAATGACTGATTGCTCATCAGGTGGTGAACATGAGCTTCATTTGCATATTTGATTGTGCTTTGAAGGAGTTGCAGGCCTGGTGGGGAAAAACATTCTGATAGCAGGAAATACAGAATTACCTGATAGTGTAATTCAGGTTTAAAACAATGTACAGATTATGCAAGCTCATAAAGTAAAAATAAATGTTTTAATTTTTTAAAAAATGTTTTTAAACATAGATCTTGACATTTTACTACCAATTTAGCGTTAAACCTATAGACACTCTGAAGGAAGAACAGGTCTTCTGTAGCCTTAGCACCTGAGTTGGAAAAATGATTGTTGAAAGGTGAGACCCATCATGCAAGTGTGAGAAAAACTGCATGTAGTGAAATTCCCTCTTGATGCAGAAGCTTGCATTCTTCTTTCTGGTCCCTGAAACTCACACATACAGTATGGGTTGTTTTATTATTATTATTATTATTATTATTATTATTATTATTATTATTATTATTATTATTATTATTATTATTATTATTATTATTATTATTATTATTATTGTTGTTGTTGTTGTTGTTGTTGTTGTTGTTGTTGTTGTTGTTGTTGTTGTTGTTGTTGTTGTTGTTGTTAAGGAAATTATGGGGAAGGGGTCCTTAGAACACCCCAATGGTCTGATTATGCTGAAATTACTGTATCCTCAGACGATATTTTGTGTGATGTGTTCTCTATCATATCAAGAAAGGATGATTCATAGTTTTTGACCTTTACTGCTTCCTAGATTTTCACCAGTCCAGAAATAAGTGGTTTAGTATAAGATTCTTCTATGACAGCTTCAGTTTCTCACCTCCATGCATTATAATGCCTCTGAAGTTAATGGTACCTTTCCATATTTATGTGCAATGAAAAGGTCAGCTTTAAACCAATTTAGTCCTGAAGAATCTTGGAATGTATCATTTGAGGAATGAGTGCTAAGAGTTTTGTTTAAAGTCTTTAATTTTCTCCCTGTTCTTGAGAAAAAGCATGAATATTTAACATATTTTCTTGGTTTCTATTTCTATATTGTCTTAATGCTGAGCAAGCTACCCAGTTTAAACTTCAAGAAAGGAGAAAACTGTAGGCGAACTGACAGCATATGTCTACTCAGTCAGACAGAAGTCTGGGGGAAAAAACAGTTATTCTAAAATGCAGATCCAAATCCCTAGAATCAGCTTCTGGTTCTTATTGTCCTGTAGTTGAACTACATAAACATCCTAGCCCTAGCATGAGGACACCAGATATATCACTACAACCTTCATAGGCTACCTGAGAACAACTTGTCAGATGAAAGCATATTTAAAAGGTAAGTAAAATGAATCTGAATTGTACAGAGTGGAAATTCTGTTTATGGCATTAGACAATTGTCTGGAGTTAGAATCAAGGCATCTGTTTACCTCTGATGAAGTTAAATTCATGTCTCCCCAGATAACAATTCCTGCAGCTCCCAAGGCAGCACTTTCCCCAATTGTGCTTATTAGGTCTTGCTAAAATGAAAATAGGAAAACAATATCAGTGTATACGTATATTGCAGTTCTTTTCTCAGTTTATATTGTTGAAAATGCCTAGGTAAAAGCTCCTATTGTGAATGCTAAAGAACATGAGGAACCAAGCCTGTCATCTGTCAGTTAAGCTACCACTGAGATGCTAGGGATGGTATCCATGTCCAACGTAGAGTTCTACTGTATTCCTCTTTTAAATCAGCTGATGTTTAAGAGGCTGCCAGCTCCATTATTATATTATATTGCTCTTTCTTTTCCAGCACTGTACACGTCAGAAGAAATAATACACCTCATTAATATTTACACGGATAGTTTTCTGTGCCTTATTCATCATTTAAGTTGTAGAACTAGGAGAAATGCTCCAGTAAATGGATTGTCTTTGATTAACTCTAACACTTTAGTCAACAATATTTACTTCATCTTCCATCTCTGATGAGAATTCTATTGCTTGTGTATGCTTGTGTAAGAAAAATCACATTAAATATAGCTCAGTGGTTTAGATATCTGGCTGCAGAGCCAGAGGCTGAGAGTTTGATTCCCCACTATGCCTCCTTGACAGGGGCTGGACTCAATGATCCATAAGGTCCCTTCCAGCTTTGCAGTTCACAAAGTGCCATCGGCCATATGCTGAGGATTGCAACCAACACTTTACTAGTGGGTACCGATTTGTTACTATGACTTGTGATTTCTCTTCCACAAGCATATATCAGCCCTAGAATATTAGCCTCTGTCCATAAAATTTCTATATTGTGAGATCATATTTCTTTACAGTACCTGCTTCTGATTGCCACATCCATGAAAAGGAAAACAATAGCCACCAGGAACCCAATCTTCAACAAAAACTCTATCATAATTTATATGACAGTACTTCAATAGGTTTGCCTGTCAGTGCAACAGGACATTTCCCAGTGCCATCAGGAAACTATTTAGATCCACCAGCCTCTTGGGAGAGGACATCTCAATTGGCCACCAACCTTACTGTTAAATGCCAGGCCAGTGAACAAGGAAACAACAATCATTAACTTGATCCAGGATGATCATATTAATGTCTCTCAGAATTTTCCACCTGAATTCTCTGTGCAACAGCAGCAGGTGAGATCTGGAGTCAGGGAGGCAGATTTGCAGTGGTCTGTCATCATTCCATCACCCTCTGCAGTTTGCATATCTTTAAGACGGGTGCCCAGGAAAGAATAAGAATTACGTTGCTCTATTGCCTAGTGTACAAGAGTTCCTCTCCCAGAGCTAACTCGTGTCAGGGAAGGTGCTCAAATAACCTTGGGTTATTGCACTGGAAAACTTCAACATTTATGTCAAGAGCACCCTGTCAAAAGTGGTTCAGGATTTCACATCTGTCTCCAATAGTATCTGTACTATAGGTCTGTCCCAAATTGTACTTGGCTCCATTAATGCTACAGAGCATACTCTGGACCTGCTTTATTGTAAAAGCAGAACAATGGTGGTCTGGGTATGGAGGAACTTTCTGCAGCTCTCTTGTCATGGACAGGTCATTACTTGATGGCATTAACAATCTTTGGAACTCAGAGACCCTTCAGGGAGCAGGGACAATTAAGATGGCATCCTAAGGAAGGTGATGATCTGAATGGCTTTCTCACGGTGCTAGAGACCTTCCTGTTGCCTTAGACCTGCTCGATCTCCAGAATGGAGAAATGAGCATGGCATTTGTTCCTAAGCATCCCCTCCCATGTAATGGAGCCAGACTGGACACCTGGTTTATTGTGGAGCTGCTGGTGACGAAGTGAGTGGGATGGAGACTTGTGAAGGAGGAGATGTTAGTGTGCCGTCCTCACCGAAAGACCTCAAAGGAAAACCAGGGATGCGTGGAGGGAGTTTTGGTTGAGATAGAAAGAGAGGAGAGGGAGGAAAGGAAAACTTTAGAAGTGTGCTTAGCTGATGATAAAGGGGAGGAGCTAGACCTCATCGTATGGGATGAGATTAAAGGAGGAGGAAGAGGCACAGGAATTCAGAATCATAATGGATGGGACCACGAAATGCATGAGAGATAAGGCTATACAGATGGGAGATGAGGGAGATGCAGAGGAGGTCAAGAGGTTGATAAAGGAGTTCCCTAACCTAACCCATAGCCAAGCCGGGCAAAGCGACAATTGAACCACAGAATGGACAGTAGTGGTCTACCCCTGCAACCAGTGTTGGGGGAGGAAGGTGATTTGCCTCAGTCCCTGTTTCAATCTGCCACCACGCAAAGGGGACTGGGTGAGACACCCTTGCTGTGGAACGGTTTGCGCGGTCCAGAGCATGCCCTTGCGGGCAATGACAGATCGGGAGCGCTTTGGTCCGGCCCCGATGTGAGGAGCGATATATTTACTCCCGAGGTGAAGGTTCATAGTTACAAGGTTTTACTGGAGTTGAGCACATTTGATCCGTTTGAGTTAATTGATGTTGCGGTTACTGAGAATAAAAAGGATTCTGTTCAATCTTTAAAATCGCCTCCAACTGTTATTCCCGCCCAAACAAGGGGACCGCCTCCGGCCTCAGGAGAACCTGATTACAAGACTACAGCAGTATTGGGAGAAAATTCAGAAAAAATCAGACAGAACATGGGCAAGAGCCAGCAGCGGTGAAAAAGAATATTCTTGTCTGCTAGCACTGCATCTGCAAAGAGTAATCCAGCAAAGGTGTCTCGAGTAGTCAAAGACCTGTAATGCTCTGGCTCACAAGAACAGAATGCAGACCATTCAGAATGCAGACTACTGTGAAGATTTTGCACAATGCTTTGCACACACAGTAGTCCATCTCAACTCTTACTGGAAAGGTGCACCTGACACAACATCGGTGGATGTAACTTAGGCAACTTTTTGTCCCATGATAATGGATAACTTCCAGTTTGTACAGCTTAAGGATGTGGACTGAACCCTTGGAGAAGTGAGATCCACTACACGTGCCCTTCCCAACTCGTAAAAGTAGCCTGGGGCATTAGCCACATGAATAATAGATGTGGTGACTGCCTCCTTACAGGAGCAAGGCAGAGTTCCAGCATACCATTGCTGAAAATCCCTTCTTTGAATCCAGCAAGCTGGAATCCAGCAAGTTCCAGCCACTCTCTAATACTAGATTCTTGGCTAAGGTATTGAAGTACATGGTAATATCTGAGCTCCAAAGGTTCCTAGATCATTTTGATTCATTCCAGTCTGGCTTCAGGCATGATGACTGAATAAAATACAAAAGGAACTGTCATGGTTATTGGATGAAGAGGGCTTTGGTCACCTTGGTGGATGATCTCCCCAAAGAATTAGACAAGAGAATTGGCTCCCTGTTCATTCTGCTGGGCTTCTCAGCAGATTTCAGTATCATCAGCTGTGGCGCCCTTCTAGGCTATCTCTCTGTGGTGGGTCTTAAAGGCACTGTTTTACAGGATGATTGTGTTGGATATATTACAACCTGCATATGATACATTTTAAGGAGTTTTTAATTGGGAGGGCCTTTTCTGGACTGAGGTTGCTGTTGGTCAACTCAGTATCAGCTGATTACTGCATTCCCTCTCTATCTCAGATTTCCCCCCCACACACCTTTTTCCAGTGACTGACTGCCAGTGTTAGATATTCAGTCTGTCAGAAGAAGACAGAATGAAGAGTTCTGTCAGCTATGTAACCAGTCAGTTGGTTAGTAGTGAAGCTAGTTAACCAGTTAAGCTCAGTCAATGTAACAATTTGACATTTTTTACACAATTTGATGTTTGTTTTTCTATATGAAGAACTGTAAGTAAACAGAAACATTGTTATTCTTTCTCATTACCAGAGTCTCTGAGTGAATGTTTGAGAAAATAAGTGTCAGTTAAAGTAAACTAACAAATAAGGGGTAGTTTGCTGAGGGAGATGTGATGTCAATCTGCTTTCTAGGTTTCTGACAGAACCATTTTATCTGCTACATAATATAGGAAGTTTTTAATTTATTTAATTTTTAAAGCCACACTCAATTCCTCACTCCTTCTGGCCTCCCATGTTCTAAGTCTCTGCCTGCTGTCTGTAATGGGCATATAATGAGGAATAATGAATCTAAACTTAATTTAAACAAGATAAAAAAAAATTGTCAACCTAAGGCCCTTTTTTGTTCAGTCGTTTAGTCGTGTCCGACTCTTCGTGACCCCATGGACCAGAACACGCCAGGCCCTCCTATCTTCCACCGCCTCCCGGAGTTGTGTCAAATTCATGCTGGTTGCTTCGATGACACTGTCCAACCATCTCATCCTCGGTCGTCCCCTTCTCCTCTTGCCTTCACACTTTACCAACATCAAAGTCTTTTCCAAGGAGTCTTCTCTTCTCATGAGATGGCCAAAGTACTGGAGCCTCAGCTTCAGGATCTGTCCTTCCAATGAGCGCTCGGGGTTGATTTCCTTTAGAATTGATAGGTTTGTTCTCTTTGCAGTCCAGGGAACTCTCAAGAGTCTCCTCCGGCACCACAATTCAAAGGCATCAATTCTTCGGCGGTCTGCTTTCTTTATGGTCCAGCTCTCACTTCCATACAACACTACAGGAAAAACCATAGCTTTGACTATTCGGACTTTTGTTGGCAAGGTGATGTCTCTGCTTTTTAAGATGCTGTCAAGGTTTGTCATTGCTTTCCTCCCAAGAAGCAGGCGTCTTTTAATTTCGGGGCTGCTGTCTCCATCTGCAGTGATCATGGAGCCCAGGAAAGTAAAATCTGTCACTGCCTCCATATCTTCCCCTTCTTCTTCTTCTTCTTCTTCTTCTTCTTCTTCTTCTTCTTCTTCTTCTTCTTCTTCTTCTTCTTCTTCTTCTTCTTCTTCTTCTTCTTCTTTAGAGGAAGGCTTTGTATCAATCCTTCTATCTTCGTGGCAGGGCTGAGGAGAACACAAGATGACATTTCCAGTGCCGCCTTCCAGATAGTGGAACTCCTTCTAAAGTGTCATGTTCCTAGGGGATTCAGCAGGTGAAAGTCCAATAAGCCAGTCCAAATTGTCAAAACCAAAACACAAACCATAGTCAGAAGTCAGAGTCTGAAAGCCAAGGGTCAAGAGAGCAAGGTTCAAGATAAGCAGGAGCGTGGACACAAGCCAGGGAATTGATGTGTTGCTTCCAAGACTCTGGGTACATTATATAGCAGCAACAATCACCTAATTCCTAGAAACATTCCATCCTGTTAAAACTCTGGACTGGTTAACCTGATGTTCCTGTGAGAAGCATTCATGTGAACCTCAAACCTTGTGTTGTGAATCTCTACCAAAGCTTATATCTCACTCTGGCTAGTGAGGGAGGAGAATCTGGTGGTGATTCAGCTGTCTTTGATACTAATTGCCCAGCATTTTCCTCAGCTGTAATTAACCCCTCTGATTCCAGGCCTTCTTTGGCTGAACTCATGACATAAAGGGAAGTCATGTTGGTCCCTCCTTCTAGTGGTAGGCTAGGAGCTTTTAATTTAGACAGACTTTTGGCTAAATTAAAAGGGGTTTTAATAGGAAATGTGCTTTTCACCATTCTCCATGTACTGTTTAAAAAGCATTTATTTATTGCATCATTTTATTGGCTGAAATCTGGTTGCCAAAGTTATGCCATGTAAGGCTGATGACGGCATCAGGCACAGTGTTTTCTTGGAAATTTATGATTTCTGATTACCCCACCGCACTCTGAAGGTCTCTTGGGATCCCGTTCATCATGAGGAATTCATCTTTAATTTCCAAAAAATGCCAGCACTGGAATTATTTTACTGCTGGCTGTGATTTTAAAAAATTAAAAACTTTCCCCATGTCCTGCAGCCCCCAACCGCTTCCTCACAACAAATTCATTCATTTATTCATTTAATTTCTACACCACCCATCTATCCAAGGTAGCCAGGTTGTGTTCACAAAATGTTTTTTAAAAAAGCATAAGTACAGGTATAAAATAAACGTCACATATAAAACATTATTTTAAAAAGAATTACGACATTCAAACAATGGCACATTAAAATTTATATATTTTAAATGGTAGAACAATTGTCTTAAGACTGATAATTGGGATAAATAAAAAAATGTGGATGATGACATCCTTACACAGCATAAGTTACAGTACTGGTTTCCAACCAGTGTTTTAAAATATGTAGCATGTTTCATTACTTTTTAAATATTGTAATGTTTGTCCTCATCTAAAGGATTATCCTACCATTGTTATGGATGATTTCAGCAGGTTATTATCACCATTCTTCTTAAAGAATAACTTTCACATTCAGCAATGCTTCTCATCTTAGTAGTAGGAGCAGAAGGTGGGTTCTCAGCCCCTTACATTCTATATTTATTTCTTACATTTATACACAAACAGATACACTGCATCTTAGCTGCACACAAATTATATGTAGAAATTATGCTAACACAACAGTGTGCAAGTTTCTCTCCAACAGACAAAATTTCTGCAGATGTCCTTTACTCCCAGGGCATAAAGGAACACCCCAAATGGGTCCCCATATCTTGGAATAATCTCAAATTTAGTCAACGAAGTTCTGTGATATATTCTTGTTGTTGGTTAATGCAAGGTAGTGAAAAAATCTCCATTAAAAAAACTCTGATTCAAAACCAAGCCTTTGAACAATCTAGTTGGGGGGGAGGAAAAAACTAAAATATGTTACTGAAGTCAGTTTTTAAGATAAATAATGATGTGCACATGTCTATTACTTTATTTTCTAAGGCTTCAGTCTTATATTTCAGGCTAGAGAACCTTTTTTCATGCAGGTTGCCCAGGCATTATTCTCTGTGGAGGGGACTTTGCTTATTATATAAGAGTTCACTAATGCTCAGTTGATTGTGTTGTAGAGCGGACAGCCTTCTCCATTTTGTCACAGACCATGTGGCATTGTTTCCTCATGAAGATGAGGCAGGCTCCTAGTGTGGAATATTTCTACTCAAAAACTTATTCCTTTGCCTGGATATTTCCAAGACTATGTACAAGATCACCTTCTCCTGGTCATGGTAAATGAGTTGTTATGCCATTTTATTTTCTTATTTAATGTTTTTATAGTATTCTGTTATTTTATTCTGTGAACTGCTCTTGTGAAAATTAAAAGTGGTACATACATTTTAAAAAATAAATAATGTGCTCCTTTTCCACAAACATGACATGAGAAATATGTTTGTTTTCCCCAGCAAGCTGTATAGAAGTGATGTTAGTACAGTAAGACTATGACCCAGTTACCCAGGAGTAAGTTCTATTAACTGAGGTCTTGCTTCTGAGTAAAAATGTATTGAATTGCACTGTGAAGCACTTGCTAAAATCCTGTTGCACAGTTACGCAAGCAGCGTAACCTTCAGATGCAAATTGTTATAAGTAAAAAAATGATGGTAGACATAATCTGTTGCATACTGAACTGTGCAACGTTCTTAACTATAGCAATTCACATCTAAAGATTACACTGCTTGCATAACTACACAACAGGATTTCATCCTCTATGTGAAATGCTGGTGAATGCCATTGTAAAAGAAATGCCTGAGACCTGTTATACAGTTGCAAAGGACATAACTTTTAGAAGGAATATCATTTACATACCCGTGCAGCAGGATTTCAGCCATTTTAGGCTTAAGGGAAATTGTGCAATTTTCTGGCTGGCTGTCATGCACCCAGGCATGCAGTCAATGCCATAGCTGGATCTAAGGGATATCTTTGCATGCAAAAGACATTGAAAATGATCATGCACACCAGTTGTCATTTTAAGATATATGGTGCACAAACACAATAGGATTCTGGACATTAACCGATATTTAACACTTATATATTGTTTTTTCTGAATTTTCAAAGAAGCCTTACAAAAGTCTTATAAGAGAGTAAGCCTTATCAGATAGGCAAGTATTATTATATCCATATTAAAGATAGGCAGCTGAGGATTAGAGATATCTGCTTAAATCAATCTAATGACTTCTTGTCTGAGGTAAAATATGAACAAGTTACTCCCGTTTCAGAGTTCCTTTGCAGTTGCTCTTATTCCCCAAGCAGCTTACCGTAGAAAGAAATAGCAAAGGCTCATCTCTATAGTCCAGTCGGGTATATACAAATACTGGAAGAGCATAATCATGTGATGTCATCAAGGAAATCCTCATGGATTCATTCACTCTAAATTGTGAAAAATGTAATATATTTTCACTGTTTCCAAGGGATTTCTTAATACCAATGGATGGATATAGAGCGGCACTGCTGTTCCATAGCCATGACAGTTCATTGTTTCTCAGAACTTCACTTTCTGGGCAAGAGCCAGTGTAGTTCTTGTCATGAAAATTATAATTGTGGCAGTCAGGGTATAAGTAGTAGCCCCACAGTCCCTTGGGTCTACTTTTAATCCCTAGCTCAATTGTCTCCTTCATGAAAGCCTTAGCACATTGTTCAAAGGAAAGTTTGGCTAAATGTTCAATGGCATTTGTTGAAATATTTTCTTGCATTTCAGAAATGAGTTTTCTTGACTGTTTCCTGTAAATATCTTTAGTACTCCAGTTGCGGTCCCATTGCGGCCTCCAATGTTCCCAGTCTATGACAACCAATCCTGTGAAATCTTTATCAGGAATGTAGTAGTTAATGTCTTGGGCTGCTTTTTCCAGATGTGTTTGCAAGCTAAAATTTTGAGGTAGGCCACCATTAACTGGGATTTCCTGTGGCGTATACCATGGATAATATCCCAGCCTGTTGACATAAAATATTGTGACATTCTGTCCTCTCGCCTTGGCAAATGGGCTTCCAGTCACATGGAAAATTTTCAGGTTAATAGTTATGTTATATCTGATGGAGCAATGATCTGTTGGTGCATTCCAGGCAGCTATAAATGGCTTCCTTCGGAATACAGGTAGCTGGGCAGGTTTCATGGGAAATGCAGAACTCCACATTAATGTCAGCTGCAACCAGACTGTGAAATGGACCTGCTGAGTGATAGAAAGTGATATTTGAATTTTCGTTAGAACACCAATGATAGGAACAATTTTTGCAAATAATATTTATTTATTTATTTATTTATTTATTTATTTATTTATTTATTTATTTATTTATTTATTTATTTATTTATTTATTTATTTATTTATTTATTTATTTTATATCTTGGCCATTTTCTCCCATAAAGGGACTTGAGGAGGCCCACAATACTTAAAACACAAGAACAGCTAAAAAGGGCAATAGGTATACAATTAAAAAAATAATGAAATATAGGTGAATATAGAAAACTGATGTTGCAAACATTAAAACAACCTTTGTAATCACACTTAAAAGATTGCTACTACCACCATGAATTTTAACAAAAAAAGACATGTAGCAGCTATACTAACAAAGAGGATGGTAGTGCTTACAAAGTACTAAAATATGCATGCAATGTGGACAAGATACATTGATTACATGGCAGGAAACCCCTAAGATTATATTTAGCATTTTTATCTTCAGTTGAAATCAGGCAATATTTTATTTAATTGTATAAAGAAAGCATGTCTCTAGGCATCAAAACATAATATTTCTGGCTAAGACTGAAAAGCTCAGAGCCAAAGTTGTCTGACAATTCAACGCATGTTTCCTCCTAAGTAATACATAAGTCTACAATCTTCATATCCACAGAGAGGTAGCTCTCAATGAACCTACTATAGTTTACTTCTGATGAATTGGAGCAGGATGCACTGCTAACTATTGATTCCTACAGTATCATTTCTTAAGACTTCTAGGTTTGCTAGATGGTTTTGTGCTGATTTCCTCAATCCTATGTTCTCAAGAGACACTATGCAATCATTGGAGAATGTGGAATGTTAATCCTAGATAGAATGTACCCACTGAAGTTAATGAGACTTTTTATTAATCTCAGGGGGTCTGCTCCAGTTTGGATCTCAATATTGGATTTAGTTGTATAATTTGAATCCATTTGTTAGTCCCAACTAGAGTAGACTACTGACTCAATAAGAATCTGATACATTAAAAGTTACATAAATTCCATTGACTCTAGATGAAAGTAACATGATTTTTTTTTCAGTTGGGATTAACAAAGGATTTTAGATTTATTTTAAAATTACTTGTCAGCATAGTTGTAGGTGTTTTGTTCTGCCACTGGGTGTCACTGGGAGTTTATTTTATGTGCCTTTTAAAATAAAACAGATCTATTTAAGGAAAAGTTATATCAGAGTGTTTTGGCTTAGATGAATGGTTTTGTGTTAATTTGGGTGCTTAGAGGATGGCAGGATGGGAATGCCTTGTTTAAAAAAATATGGTTTTCTAACAGTAAGTTTTAAAACTGAAAACAACAATTTTCTGAACTGCTGTTGATCTGCAGCTATTTCCTCCTAGGGTGCAGTTAGTAAACATGGCATTAGCTGAGCTATACAAATAGATCAAATTTTGATTGCAAAAGCAGGAATAAAAGGCCCTATTACCATCACCTATAGACACTGAAAGAAAAATAAACAAAACACACTATCACAGTCAACCAACTGCATCAAAATCCCCATAACAAATGCCACAAGCAAACAAACACCTGGATTCCACAAGGGCTGACTGAGAAGAATACATCCCAAATTGCCTGCATGCCAGCCAAACAATCAAACAAGGTATTTTTTCCCTTGCACTCCTAGTTTAAAGATCCTTAAATATAATTATGAGGCAGCCACAGAAGCACTACCACCCTTAGTTAGCTAACTGATGATATTAACCCTTTCCTGATCGTGAATCTGTGCTTATAACATGATGGACAAGTAACCTGTAGTTTGTGATGCTGCATCATGGCAAGGCTGAATCAGTTGGGCTGTCATTAGGAAAATATGGCATTACTTTGTGAATGACTGATCAACACCAGTACAGTCATACAAGCGTTGAAAGAAAGACCTGTATGATATTTTTATTTTTGTCACCCATCTTTCATCTGGCTCTCCTGATTTTAGCACAGGTGGCCAGCTGCATATGATAAACAGCAGCTGTTGCTAAGGTATGCATAGGTGACCATTAAGGCTGGGCTGTAATGAATTTTGCAGTGACAAGACGGTGACCATAGCCAGGTAAGGGAACCTGAAGCAGTTTTACTACCAGTTGCCTATTGCCCCAAGATGGGACTGGCCATGTGGTCTAGGAACAACAAGGGAAAAGAGCACCAAAATTTACCAAAATTGTCAAAGTAGTATTTGAAAGTGTCTGCACTCAGAAGTGGAAAATTAATTATCATATTTAAAATCTTATACAATCAAAGTATGAGGACATGTCAGTACTTTGGTGAAACAGAAGAACCTCAGGCTTAAAAGAACCAATTTTGTTCTTTTTTCCTTTGGATTTGGACTGAAATCCTCCCCTTGGATACTGCAATGTTTTTCCTTACTCAGTTTGCAAATTTTTCCACTGCTATATAGATTTTTTCCTTACTTAAACCTTAGTGTTTTTGCTCACACAGGCATTTGTGTGTACAGTACTGTATTTTCCTTTGTCTTTCAAAATGTGTACATCATTCAAATGTATTTATTTGTCCCATTGACTACAATGTGTTGGTATTAATTCTTGAAATATGTGCAATTCTAAATGTACACATTGTTTGTTTTATTCTGTGAAACATACCACAAACTCAAAAATATATAGATTTCTAACTACTGCTTACATTCAGATTTGCATTTTTCTGGAAGGTGTCAATTGAATAATCCAACAATAAAATAGAAAGCCAAGAAATGTCTTGCTGATCCTCAGTCAATCATAGGAAAGCTTTTTCCTATTGCTTTTTGATTTTTTTAACTGCAGAGCCAGTCCTAAATCAGTTGCTTGGAGCAGCTAGGCTGGGCTTCAAACTGAAGTCCAACTTTCAGCTCAGTTGTGTCACTAATTGGCTTCATCACATTGCTATTTTTAGAAAAGCAGAATGGAAATATTTACTGTGCTAAAACAAAGACTTAATATGTGCAATCTCTGTTCCTCTTTATCTTATAGGAATGCAGAATGTGGATTTCACAGGAACAACTTTGTTCATGTATTTAGCTTTAAAAAATTGATGAACGAACACTGAGTTCATCAACTAATGCTACCCAAAGTCAAAGTACAGTTCCTTAATAAAAATGATTTTCATTAGGTTTCTTTAATGATTGGTCTTAGCAAACCTTAGGATTTAGTGAGAAAAAAAGTCTATTCTGTATAGTTTGAGGTGAATATATATATTTGAATCAGAACTTTAAAAACTTTGGGAACTATAAAACCCAGCCAGCATGGCTAGAATCCTACAAAATGCCAACTAAAAGTGTTAGTTAATACATACCTGCAACTGAAAGGAAGAAATGGCCAGATGTAGAGTTATGCTGCCAACTTTTAAAGGTTTAAATGAAGAACTAAAGTTACAAGGTGACCCATGGAGCTAAAGCTAGGGATTAAGTGCTAATATTTCTGTTCCATACTGTATATTCTTGAAAGTTTTCACGGCTAGGATCTGATGGTTGTTCTGGGTTTTTCGGGCTCTTTGGCCGTGTTCTGAAGGTTGTTCTTCCTGACGTTTCGCCAGTCTCTGTGGCCGGCATCTTCAGAGGACAGGAGTAGGAACTCTGTCCATGCTCTGTTGCTGTTTGTTGGATAGCTGAGTATTTATAGCTGTGGGAACACAAAAGGTCTGAAGATGCCGGCCACAGAGACTGGTGAAATGTCAGGAAGAACAACTTTCAGAACACGGACAAAGAGCCCGAGAAACCCACAACAACCATCTCTGTTCCATTTCTATTGATAATGCTTAATTAAAATCTTGATCAACCGACTAGTCTCCTCAGAAGAGAAAGGGGAGTGCATCCAAACTAGCAATCATACAGAACAAGAAGAAAACACCCACATTATGATGCAGATTCAAACAGACATACAAAATGCAATACCAGTTTCTATTCATGGACCGTCATCTGGCAAATAATAAGAGGAGAGAGATTTGCTGCCATACGTGGCTCTTCTTACCTGGATTGGTGCAACTGTGTTTTGTAGAAGATCAGGGTGGTTGTTTTCATCCCAAGCCTGAAATTGTTTCCAGACTTTCATTCTCTGTGTGCAAAACTATCATTTCCATTTTATTTTTAGCCCAACCTGCATTTCCAAAGACTCCCACTCTCTGAACCTGGCACAGATTGACAGGAAATGACTTTTCTTCTAACGTGAAGAGAAAAGTGTCCTGGCTGCAGCTACATAGATTAATCACAGTCCATGCAGGCAGTATATTTTTGCAAGGGTCTCAATAAACAAATACTGTATTTAGAATTCCTAATGTAAATAATACTCTCAGTTGGGGAGGGAGTTTGTGTAGTTTGAAATGGGGTGAATACAAAAGGTCTCTTCTACAAAGTCTTGCATTCCTCAAGAAACAAAGATAAAATATCTCTGTTTAGTTCTGGTTGGACCAGCAGTTAAGTATATAGTGGCCAAAATACTATAGGTGTTCATGTAAGATTTATATAGTCTTACATGGATATCAACAGGATTCTGGCAAGCAATGATTGTATGGACTGTGGAGCTACTGATTTATGCATTTTAACACAGCAGACTGTTATATCAAAAATAGATGGGAGAGAGAATGAAATTAGAAAAAAATTTATCATGATTCAGAGATCTGGAAGCACGTATTTGAAGGACCTTGGTGTACAACTGTAGCCTGAATCCTGTGGGAACTGTGGAAAATATGCAGGCAATTGTACAACGGAGCATATTGCATGAAGTCTTCATCTGAAATGGTGCATCAGCAATTGGATCAAATTGGGGCTTGATTCAACCTGGTGCAAGTTTAGGCCCCTTGTCTCTAATCAAGGTCTCAAATCCAAATCAATATTCAAATTTCTGACTCTCCAACATCCCCAGTCACTGGAAGCACTCAAATAGTTACAACCCAGAAGGGGGCAGATATAACTATGAAACATGGAAATATAGTGGACTACAAAGGCAGTGTCCACAGTGCTAAACTGCAGCTGCCTAACTCTTCAAGACTGTGCTGAACCAAAACTGCTTTAGCTGACACTTGGGAGAAATTTCCACCCTCACCCAATGTAGCATGAGAGAAGGAAGAAAAGGACTAGTGGTCCTTAAGCAATATTTTTTCTTGTTCTGTGGAGAATGACTGAGGCAGCCCAGTGGCTGCAGTACCATGTTTGCTTTTATTAATTTTTGGCAGAGGTTCCCAACACAAACAAATGAAATAAATACATCCAGGCAAGGCGGAATCTAAATTGCAAATAGAAAGAAACCCCAAAACCTACAGAGGAGGGGGGAAACAGACGAGGAAAGAAAGACAGCCTCTACCGTGGTGATTTTGTTGTTGCTGTTGTTTAGTTGTTAAGTCATGTCTGACTCTCCGTGACCCCATGGACCAGAGCAGGCCAGGCCCTCCTGTCTTCCACTGCCTCCTGGAGTTGGGTCAAATTCATGTTGGGAGCTTCGATGACACTGTCCAACCATCTCATCCTCTGTCGTCCCCTTCTCCTCTTGCCTTCACACTTTCCCAACATCAGGGTCTTTTCCAGGGAGTCTTCTCATGAGATGGCCAAAGTATTGGAGCCTCAGCTTCAGGATCTGTCCTTCCAGTGAGCACTCGGGCTTGATTTCCTTCAGAACGGATAGGTTTGTTCTCCTTGCAGTCCAGGGGACTCTCAAGAATCTCCTCCATTACCACAATTCAAAAGCATTGATTCTTCGGCAGTCAGCCCTCTTTATGGTCCAGCTCTCATTGCCATACATCACTGCTGGCTGATACAGAAGCCTAATTACCCCAAACCAGGGGTATAAGTAAGGTGGAGCAATAGGACTTTACTCTGGAGAGATGAGATTTAGAGGGTACCAAAACATCTCAATCATCATTTAAAGCCCTCAAGAAAAGAGCTCTGGTTTTGAAACAAACTAGCTGAAAGTGAACAGCATAATGTTCATAGGGGATCCACAAGATCATTCTTTTAGAACAGCCATTCTCAGCGAGGGTCATATGGCCCCCTGAGGGGGGTTGGCACATTTGAAGAGAAGCACAGACTGGAAACAATTCTTCACACACCACCTTATAAGATTCATTATGTGCCCTATACAATCCTGATTCAGCCTATAGTTCTATCATATTGTGTTAATGGCTGTGGCCACGAAAACGTTGAGCATGGCTTTACAGCAGTGGTTCCCAACCCTGGGTGACACAGCTATTCTTGGACTACAATTCCCAGAAACCCTGGCCAGCACAACTAGTGATGAAGGCTTCTGGGAAATGCAGTCTCTCCCCAAAAAAATTACTTCGTTTACCTAAAGTTGGGAACCACTGCTTTGAAGCAACCATTCTCAACCTTTTTTGGGGGGGGGCATGGCCATAAACACAATATGAAAGAAATATAGGATGAATCAGGATTATATAAATCGCATAATGAACCTTATAAAGTGATATGTGAACAATTGTTTCCAATTTGTGGCCCCTTTCAAATGTGTCTGCCTGCCCCCCCCCCATGAGTCCATGTGGTCCCCATTGAGAATAGCTGCTTTAGAGAACCTTGCTATCGGTCTCTTCCCAGCTTTCTGCTGCTGGAGAGGAGAGGTAAGAAATGGCTCCTCCTCTTGTCTCACTAGAAGGAAGTGTGTATGCCTCAGTGCTGAACTCACCATATTCTCTGGTAGAGGTTGGGGGCACTCTCTGAGGGTCCCAGTGGAGAACAGAACCCTGCCCTTCTGTTCCAGCCCCAGAACCCCTCCGCATAGCATTCCTTTCCATCCAGGGCTACGCAGTTGTAGGTCAGGCAGCCACTTGAGATGGCAGTTTGGGAAGAGAAGTGGGTCAGGCTGCTGCAACTGTTGTCTTCCCAATTCAATCATCGCCTTCTCCCTGGAGTGCCTGTGGGACTCATTTACACTTTGAACCTCAGCTGCTGTTGCATTTTTCTCCCGGCCACTTCCTCCTCCTCTACCCAAGACTGAGATGCGCCCAACCTCTCTCTATTTCTGCTGAGCCCAGCTATCACCCTTCCAAATAACCAGAGCTGCCCGTTGGGTGATCACAAGGAGAGGAGACCCTTCCATAGGTCTTTTCAACTGCTGCTGCATCTAGCAAACATAGCCTCTCTACACTCATACAAGCCGCAGGGAAACAGGGTAGTTCAGCACAGCAGACCGTTTTTCCACAGTACATAATCCATGGCAATGGGACCCTCCAGCAACAAAAGCAGAACAACAAAAATCCCCTCTCCCCCAATTTTTTCTGTGCACTGTCCAGATTTTACAGCATCCAATAGTAAGAGTGTCATCCTAGAGGAAACAGCAGTTGTGGGCAGTACAGCTTCTTTTAGATTCAGAGGTGTCACATGCCTCCAGTCAAGAATAACTTGAGTGGCTGCCTGGTCCCTGCATTTCCAAACTCAACTGGATTTCAATAAGCAAGCCAGTTCCAAGAAATACAGCTTCAAGGAAAATAATTGAGCTAAGCCAGCAATGCTGTATTTTTCTAAGCCTGAATAAGAGATGTGTTTGAAGGGTTTTTTAAAATTGCAAGTTCCAGAATATCCCTGAAGCTGGGTTATTTTGGAAGTTGTAGTCCCCAAAAAAGAAATTTTCCCATCTCTGGAAAAAAAAGGCATTACAAGTTGGCACTAGATACACAAAATAAATAGCATAAAAGCAAGACCTCTGCCTCAGTTCAGCAAAGTGTGCATCCAAATTGTTCACATGTGAAATGAAAAAATAAAAATATAATTACCTTCCGATTTGCCATCAGTCGTGCAGCTCTCCCATGAAGAAGAGAACTTGAATGCCAACCCTTTTTCTCTTGGCTCTCCACTAAACATGTCATTATAGAGGTGACTCAGGGCAAGCTGGAGGCTTTCGCTCAATCTCTCTTTAACTAAAGTTAGTCCCACTTAAGTGCTATAGTTCAAACTAGCCATTACTGCCTTGAAATATTCATTACAATTCTCTTATGAGCCAAACTCATGTAATTCAATTCAAAGCATGACTTCTTTGGAATCAAAAGTTGGTTCCCAATGGAGCTTACACCTAGGCAGGTGTGAATGGGTCTGAAGAATTTAAGCCAAGCATCCAGTTGCCACAAGTGTGCTTTTATCATTTTCTCCTCCAACTGTGTGGTAAATGTGGTGACCACTGTTGAGGGTACCTGTTGAAAGGGGCAAGAGAGAGCTGAGCCATCAAACTAGGCATGTGGCTTGTGTGTGAGTAAACACCTTGCTGACAGAGGGAAGGAAAACTGGCAAAAGCATTTGTGTGCAAAGAAAATGCTCTGCTCATGAAGTTCTGCAGTCCTGTCCATACTTACTCAAATGTGAGTTCCATGGAAGTCTAAGGATTTACTTCTATGGAGCAATGCTTAGAATAGAATTATGTGCCTGGCTCGTAAGAGAATTGTAATATATGGATATTAAATTGGTACTCCCTCAGTACAAACTCCAGTGGGGACCTTCTTGAAGTCACTCTGCCAGGGTGGAGGGAATCTCACCGGTAAATACATTCTGGAACCAAGGTCTTACCAGTAAATAAACTCTGGAACCAAGGGATGTGTCTTGCATTGAATCAAACCATTGGTTTGATCCATTCAGTATTCTCAGTGCATCCTGGCAGAGCATCACTAGAGTTTCAAGCAGGCTTCCATCTTATCCCTAATGAAAGGGATGAAATTTTAATCGGGGACCTCAACAGAAAGCGTACTCTCTACCACTGAGCTCCTTTCCCCCCTTGCTTTTGTATTCCCTCCCCCAACTTTTGGAATCTCTGTAATACAAGGAATTTCAGATTCAAAACTAAACTGTGCTGTTAAGTCAGTTCTGACTTAATAGAGACCCTTGGAAAAACAAAAAGGTAGCCACTAATAAGAACTTGTACGTTAGTTGATAGGATATAATTAAGTAGGCTTTGACAAAGAGGTATACTATATCTGTATATAAAGACCCACCCATTCAGCTATTCAGATGGGTACCAGACAGTGAGAGACAATTCCCTCATAAATTTGTGTAATTTGTTTTTTAAAATCGATATTAACTGTCGGCTCTGTTTGTAGCAAGGATTTCTACAAATTAAATGAACTCCTTGAAGAAATTTCCCATTGTTTAAAATGACAGATTTTGCATCAGTATATTCAGTGGCATATCATTTTTTTAACTGCATGCACAGATTTGTGCCCAATTTTTCATTGTCAAAATGCATTGCATGCTATGGAAATCCACGTTTCTGGCAAAAGGACAAATCATCTGAGGCTAGGATGATTTGTCCTATTGCCAGTGTTGGGAAGTACGAAGCTGGTATTTTATGTGGAAATGTACATTTCTTTTCCACTTCTAGTGTGGGGAAAGCAAGTGTGTAGGCTGCTATTCTCATGGATTGTTTGGGAAAGGAACCTAATCTGTGCATGTAGAATCCACACATGATTTTAGAACCCTGATTGCTCAAGTTTCTAAATCAGATGAGGAGCCTACACACCTTGAACATGATTTATGCTCTCCTGCTTTTGACATTTCTAGAGAAGGCGCAGAAGGCAAGTAACAGAGACATGACAGAGGCTGCAGGGCCTATACATACAGTGCCATTCTTCTCCACCCAAATCCAGAACTTGGAAAGGTTATTTTCTCTTTTTTTGGACTACAAATCCCAAATTCCTCTGACCAATATAGTCACTGGCCATTATTGGCTGGGGCATTGCAGAAGATATAGTCCAGACTAGTAAATTTCCCAAGCTGTGGCCCAAAAGGATATGGAAGAATACTGAAACTGCAGAACATATGAGGCCTGTCACAAGAACTAGAGACTGTTAAAGAAAACTTAAGAGCACATCCAGACAGGGAAGCTGGGGTGTTCTGCTTCATGCTTAAAAGGTTCTTATATTTAGTTAGAAATATTTTAATTCTCACTTGCACAATCCTTCCATTCACACTGATCGAAGTTTTTCCTCCTGTTAGAAGTGTCCAAACAATTTTTTGGATCACCGATTTACTCAGTTTACTTGGTTTATCTACAAGTAAGGAGACAGCAGCAACAGAGGACAATGGCAGTGTGGCAAGTGTGCAGTGGCAATAACAGTGGTAATAGTGACTCTCCTTTTTTGTTGTTGTTAAGGAAAGTAAGTGACCTAGAAAAAGAGCAATGCATCTACCTAGCGTAGGACACATAATGCCACCAATGTATTTTGTTCATCTGGAATAGCACTGCATCAATAGGAAAATGTATTTTTTAAAAATTTAAACAGTAGAATAAAGATAAAGAAGAGGAGTTCTCTATCATCCCTTTCAATCACACAACCCACCAAATACATCACAGTATTGTCACCTCATTACCACCTACAGCTCTATTCTGGTATGGACTAACTATCTGCATGGTCTACAGAATGGGCTAATTAGGAGTGCTCTGAATCGAAAACAAATGTAACCCCACTGCTGTGCCAGAAAGGAGTGGGATGGGTCTAACAAGCGGCAGGATGGATCACTCTAAATTAAAACATACATGGACCACATATACCAAACCAGCGCCAGAAGCAATCCAAACAGCAAGCTATTCTACCCATGCAGATGTGACCCTACTAATGATGGAACAGTAGATGGAAGCATGGGGCACCTCAAAGGGAGACAGGTCAATTCCATTTGGGGGGCCTCCTAATCACTAATTGTAGCCCTGGATTCATTCTCCCCAAATCCTCTTCTGAATATGCTACTGAAGGTACAAGTGTGTGAGATACTCCACTTCCTGCTTTTATAGTAAGAGGACTGATTCATGCACTCTGCATAGATGAGCAAAAGTAGTAGTAGTAGTAATAGTAGTAGTAGTAGTAGCAGCAGTTGTTGTTGTTCCTGGACTACAACTCCAATTTCTAGATTATTAGGTAGCCAACGGCTATGTTTTCAGGATTTCTCCAATTAGTAAACTTAAACCAGCTTTTGATTAAAATGAGGTAGATGTTCTATGTCTCAAAAAGAATTTGGTAACAGCATATTGAACAAGAGACTGATTTTTCCATTCCACATTTATTGTCAATAGGTTTGGCACGCATTTTCAGAACAAGGCATTTGACAAAATTTACCTGTCCAGCCCTGATAACACTGACACATGAATTTCTGTTTCATGGCCTTGATATCTTTCTTCTTCAGCCTTCCTTTCACAAAGACTTTTTTATTCATCTCATCGAAATGAATCTTAAAACTCTGGGGATGTAAATGCAGAAAGGCACCTGATTCACTGTTTCTACGAATGCATCTGCCGTTCTTCTTACAGAGGACTTTACTACAGAGCTTGGTGGCAGAGGTCACATTAATGACATAATGTCCCAAAGGACCATCCACATATTTTTTCACGGTTAAACAGTTGTTCTAAAAGAAAACAAAGAGAAGGATAGGTTACTTTACAGTGCAATCCTATAGACATACAGTGGTGCCCCGCTTGACGACGATAATCTGTTCCGTTAAAATCACTGTAGAGCGAAATCGTTGTCAAGCGGGCGGGGAACCCATTGAAATGCATTAAAAACCGGTTAATGTGTTCCAATGGGCGAAATACCTCATCATCCAGCAAAGATCCTCCATAGGGTGGCCATTTTCCGGTGCCTGTAAAGTGAAAAATCAGTCCTGAAAACAGCAGGGAGCCATTTTACACAGCAGGTGGTCATTTTGAAACCCGACAATCATCTGTTTTTAGATTGTCATGTGAAGAATCAGTTCTGAAGCAGGGAACCGATTGTCATAAAACGAAAATCGCCCTTTGAAACATTGTTTTGCGATCACAATAGTGATCGCAAAAGCATCGTCGTGAAGCAATTTCAGCATCAAGTGGGGTAATCATCAAGTGGGGCACCACTGTATAGTCAGACATTAGCCCTATATACCTCAATGAGCCTTGCCCCTCAGCTGCCATGAGTAGCACACTCTGTGTCTACATTAGAGATGGGCACTTCGTGCTTTGTACGATGCATGAAGCACAGCACCACAGGTGGTGCTGAGTTCCATCTCCCTTCTCCCAGGCTGTCTGGTCTACTTACCAGGTTCCGCATGCTGCTGGGGTCCTTCTTTGGCAGCAACACTTCAGTCCAGGCAGAAGGCCAGCCAGCCTTTCCCTGTCTCCTCAGGCAGCCAACCACTCTGGTGAGAAAGTAAGAAAGGGAGTGTCCCAGCACAGCTGATTGGAGAGCCATTGCCAAAGAAGGACCCCAGCAGTGTGTGGAGCCTGGTAAGTGAACCAGCTGGCCTGGGGGACGGGAGATGGAACTGAGAACTTTAGTTATTTGCTTATCTATGAACTTTCTAGACCTCATAGTACTGAGAATTACTGCAAAATGTGTGGCCAAAGAGAGCCTGAGGAAGTAGAAGGCACTAACATGTCTTCTCACAATTTCACCCTTACTCAAAGGAAATAGTTCCTTTTTTTCCTTTTCACACCATTTAAACTCTACCAAAAAAAACGTACGGGGAAGGCTTGGTGAGACACACTAAGTAACATGTGTATAAAATAGATACATGCACAATAATGAAGCATTAGATGTGTTTAATTTTAGGCCTCTTGGCTTTCTTCATGTCGTAGCCCATGTTTCTAGGGTATAAACCACTCAACAGCCCACACAACAATCATGTGCAGGTGCTCATAATCTTCCTTAGCACTCTTTCATCCCTGCATATAGGAAAGAACTAGATAAGTGTTGCAATTCAAAGGAAAAAATAAGGTTTTCCCATCAGAGACACATCTCTTCAAAGCTGCCATGTTTCACACTCCAAATGAAGGCTGTGTTTACCTCCCTTTGACCAATTGCAAAACAAAAACCAGATAATTTACATTCTCCAGAGATGAGGGAATATTGTACCAGGACAAAAATGGCCTTTTACCTCTTAAAGTAGCCCTGTTGCTAAGGAAACAGTAACTTTATCCTCTGCTTTGAACTTTACTTGATCCACTGTTTATCTATCTTCCAGATAAACTCTTCACAGGATTCTTAATACAGTATTATATACATTATCCATGGCCAAAGGCAACTTATGTTGAAGATAGTACTCCTCTATATCTGAGGGTGGGGGGTCAACAAGGATGTAACACAGTGAGTTAGAGCTAACAAGTTTTCCCCTACTACCCATCTCCATGTGGAGACCTTACGTGTTGTTCAGTGCCTGGAAGAAGGCTCCTGTCATATTCAGATGTGTTTTAAATTCAGCAGGAGAATTAATATGATCAATGCATATGGATTGTTAGGAAAGTGTGAAGGCAAGAAGAGAAGGGGACGACTGAGGATGAGATGGCTGGACAGTGTCTGCGAAGCAACCAACATGAATTTGACACAACTCCAGGAGGCAGTGGAAGATAGGAGGGCCTGGCGTGCTCTGGTCCATGGGGTCACGAAGAGTCGGACACGACTAAACGACGACGACAAAGATATGGATAGTTGCAGGGACGAGAAGTATTATCACACATATGAATCCCTGTTAAACTGAGATCTCTGATTGAATTAGTTGTATGATTAGATATAAATAAGAACTGCAGCAAAATGTTGCAGTTGGAGTGTTCCTATCCTGTAGCTTTACTTCAGGATTCTCTGTACCATTTCACTGCTTTTCTGACTAGTCCCTGTCCTGTCTCCCCAACAGAATTGACTATTCTGAGAACCTAGTTTGATATGTTCCCAGAAACTGACGTGATAGCTATCCTAGACCATTACACCTGCCACCCCATTACAGGCTGTACTGCAACATTTTGTTCTTGGAGCCCATTTCAGATTTTGAGAACTGAATGGTGGCTGAGGAAAGAGCATTCAATTGAGTTGTGAGAAGGACATTGATGAGTGTGCCTCTGAGCTGCCAAAATATGAGGCCCACAAAAGCAAGTGTCAGGGGCAGGGCACTTGGAGCCCTAACAGAGTGTAGATTGGGAAAAATGTCTAGGACTGCTCACACTGAAGATGGCACTGATGATCTTTTTGGTATTTCCATTTCCTGCATTGTACTGGTTTGGGGGTCGGCTCAGGGACCCTGACCCAGTTATAGGGAACCAAGGACCAAAGACTGCAAGACACACATAGAGAAATTGCTGGTTGAGACCATAGGAGAAGCACCCATTGGTGCAAGTGTCTCAGCAAATCTAGAGTGATTCCTGCAGGAGGGGCAAGATAAGGATGCTCGTTGGGAGGTAAGAACTATTAAAGAAGTGCAAGAGGAAGTGGGAAGCCAGTTGAAGGGAGAGGAGGAAAAGGAAGCACAAGTACTACCAGAGAAGGAAAGAAGAGGAGCCTGGGGAGATGCTCAGGATGGGAAAGGAGTAGTATATGGAGAAGGACAAAAAGGAAGAACCAGAAACACCCAAGAAGTAGGGCTGTGAAATAAAGGAGCAATCATGGACAGGGGTTCTCCTGGAGTTATGGGTACCTAAGGGGGAGAAACACCAGTACCCATGACCTCCACCTCACCTACACAATTGGGAACAATGGCAGAGGCAGGGCTCTCAAGCATAGGCAGGATCCGGTTCAGGAGAGCCAACCCCAACCCAGCTACAATGCTGGAGACAGAAGTATCAAAAAGAATGCCAACATCATCTTCAGTGAGAGCAGCCCCTGGCATTGTCCCCAACCAGCACTTTGTCAAGGTCCCAAGTGCACAACATGCCCTGTCCCTATTAAAGGTGTACAGGCCCTCACTTGTGTGGGCCTTAAGATTTGATGATTCATGGTACCCACCAGTAAGTCAGATTGTGGACTCTGACCACTCAGTGCTGCCAACTCAGGGAGTGGAGAGCAGGGCTGAGCCAGTGCAGTGTAACTAACTAGCTCTGGGACTTGTCCGTTGCCTGAAAATACTTATGTTAAATTTCCTATCCAAGTTATAATAAGTCCTGTTTTGTTTGAAACCCAATCTGTTGAGTCCATGGATCTGGGAATGGAGGAGGGGTCACCCTACCCAGGTAGGGCCAGCATGGCTCACAGGGAGGATGCTGTAATATTTTTTGTTTATACTTTTTCTCAATGTGCTTTTAAATCGTTTAATTTCATTCCATTTCTAATATTAGAACTTATTGGCTGAAATCCTGTTGCACAGCTGTGTATCCAACAGTGATTATGTCATCATTAGTGATGATAAAAGGCAATTTCAAGGTGCACAAAACTTGTACACACTGTGGCAAATCACCAAAGAAAGTCTTTAGTCAATAGCAACTTGCCACTGTCTTCCTCTGCCTCCCAGAGCTGGGTCAAATTCATGTTGGTAGCTTCAATGTCACTGTCCAACCATCTCATCCTCTGTTGTCCCATTCTCCTCTTGCCTTCACACTTTCCCAACATCAGGATCTTTTCCAGGGAGTCTTCTCTTCTCATGAGATGGTCAAATTACTGAAGCCTGAGCTTCAGGATCTGTCCTCCCAGTGAGCACTCAAGGTTGATTTCCTTCAGCATGGATAGGTTTGTTCTCCTTGAAGTCCAGGGGACTCTCAAGAGTCTCCTCCAGCACCACATTTCAAAAGCATCAATTATTCAGCAGCTTTCTTTATGGTCCAGCTCTCACTTCCATACATCACTACTGGAAAAACCGTAGCTTTGACTATGAGGACCTTTGTTGGCAAGCTGATGTCTCTGCTTTTTAAGATGCTGTCGAGGTTT
Source organism: Pogona vitticeps (assembly GCF_051106095.1). Taxonomy (NCBI): domain Eukaryota; kingdom Metazoa; phylum Chordata; class Lepidosauria; order Squamata; family Agamidae; genus Pogona; species Pogona vitticeps. The sequence continues at coordinate 128,718,618 of NC_135787.1, forward strand.
GTCATCACTTTTCTCCCAAGAAGCAGGCGTCTTTTAATTTCATGGCTGCTTTCCCCATCTGCAGTGGTCATGGAGCCCAAGAAAGTAAAATCTGTCACTGACTCCATATCTTCCCCTTCTATTTCCCAGGAGCTGATGGGACCAGTGGCCATGATCTAATTTTTTTTGATGTTGAGCTTCAGACCATTTTTTGCACTCTCCTCTTTCACCCTCATTAAGAGGTGCTTTAATTCCTCCTCAGTTTCTGCCATCAGAGTGGTATCATCTGCATATCGAAGGTTGTTGATATTTCTTCCAGCAATCTTAATTCCGGCTTGGGATTCATCCAGTCCAGCCTTCCGCAAGATGTATTCTGCATATAAGTTAAATAAGCTGGGGGACAATATACAGCCTTGTCATACTCCTTTCCCAATTTTGAGCCAATTAGTTGTTCCATATCCAGTTCTAACTGTTGCTTCCTGTCCCACATATAGGTTCCTCAGGAGATGGATAAGGTTGTCAGGCACTCCCATTTCTTTAAGAACTTGCCATAGTTTGTTGTGGTCCACACAGTCAAAGCAGGTAGTATCTTTGCTTAATTCATGTGAGCTAATTCTTTACTTCTTTTGTTCTTTTCCATTTTTTCTTTCCTTTTCCTTTTCCTTTTCCTTCTTTTCCTTTTCCTTTTCCTTTTCCTTTTCCTTTTCCTTTTCCTTCCTTCCTTCCTTCCTTCCTTCCTTCCTTCCTTCCTTCCTTCCTTCCTTCCTTCCTTCCTTCCTTCCTTCCTTCCTTCCTTCCTTCCTTCCTTCCTTCCTTCCTTCCTTCCTTCCTTCCTTCCTTCCTTCCTTCCTTCCTTCCTTCCTTCCTTCCTTTCTTTCTTTCTTTCTTTCTTTCTTTCTTTCTTTCTTTCTTTCTTTCTTTCTTTTATTGCACTTGTGATACACATGAAAGAATTATTTTCTCCTACCACAAATCCTTCAACACTACTTTTAATATGTTTATTTTCTACTATTCTTTTGGGAACTTATTTAGAAGAAGTTGGACCCACCAACAGACTCAGTAACGACATTCATGAATGGCAAAAGAAATCCCAACCCATATATTGGCAGCTCTCACTGAGCCATAAGCTTCTGTTCAAAGATTGAAAGCACTTTGTGCATTTCGTGTGGGAGGTCTCTCTAGAACGGTTTGTGAAATTTACTCACATAAGTACTGGCGTACTGCATGCTTCCCCAAAGGACAATTCCCGCTGCCCCCAATGCAGCACTCTCACCAATAGTGTGCACCAAGTCCTCCTGAAAAGTAAGATACAGATATGCATAATAGTGATACAGCAGCATATAGAGAGAGCAAAGAACAAAAGCAGAGGTGCTCCTACCCATGCTTTAGATCAGTGGGTTTTCAACCTTGGCTCCCCAAATGTTCTTGGACTAAAAGTCCCATAAGCCTTCATCATTAGCTGTGCTGGCCAGGAGTTGCAGTCCAAGAAAATCTGGGAATGCAAGGTTAGGAACCACTGCTGTAGAGAGTGATCTGGTTCCTCTGGTTTCTTGGTCACTCCCTGCAAAATTCATTCATAGGAGCTGGAAGAAGGATGAACATACATACCTTTGCTTGTGCGTGGAAATGTATGTGCTTGAAAGCACATACATGAAGTAGAGAATACTGAAGGCAGTTCTGATTTTCAGTCACCTCTATGTGGATTTAGAGGCTTTTTACTGTGTTAATTAATGAGCTTATTTTATATGCTTCTATTTGATGATATGCTAATTTGTGCTCTGGTTCTGTACAATGGTTGATAAGTGGCATGCTTAGTCACTTGTTAGCTTCTTCTGGCCTTTATTTTCTAAATGCCTCAAGCAATTTCATTCTACCTTGTCATTCTAGCTTTTGCAGCTCCGTAAGCTTAACCTGCAACATTGGTTTCATTAGAGAGAACAAAGGCATTTATATGGATGCAACTACTGTGTGGAGGTCAAAACATGCTCCACACCATCAAGCCAGACACTGATCACACAGAAGATCTTATATGTAGACAAACAGAACAACATTCACACTTCTGCTATTTCCCCTCAGGTGGTATACTGTATGTGTAGGGAATATTCAGAGACCTGGGGGGGGGCACATATGCTCATCCCTTGACCTTCTTCTGCATTCCTCCCATTTTTCTAAAAAAAGAGAGAGTTTTTCTATAGGAAACCCCTTTTGTGTCCTTTAATAGTCTTTAAGAAAAAGAAATAGGAATGTTGGGCAAGCTAGGAGCTAGAAGCTCATTAAAACTTTTAAAAAGAACATATGCCCAGCATCCAGGGGGGATTCAAACTTGGCTATTAAAAGTTCATGTTTTTAAGTGTCAGAAAAAGGATAATCAGGAGGGGACACAGTCTAACCTCCCAACCGAAAGCATTCTGCAATCTGGGACTAGCCTCAGAGAGGACCCTCACTGTTGTCCCCATCAATCATGCCTGTGATGGCAATAGGACCAAGAGAAGGGGTTCCTTGTGAGGATCATATGATTCCTCATATGGAAGTATCATATGACGATGGTCATATTGTCCAAGACCACAGCTCTCATTCTTACAGACTAATGTTTAAGACAATTGTCAACAGTAACTGGTTCTGAGAGGTCATGCAATTCCAGTATACGCACCACGCTCCCCTTACCTCTGTCAAAGCCTCGAAAGTATAGGCATAAAATGGCCTAGAGTACACGTAAACAGGCAAAGTATAGTCCTTTCTTGCTATGGAAGCAATGCGTATGGCCTCCTTAACCCGATGGTGCACAAATTTCAACGCATTCATGCTTGACCTCAACATATATTCCAGGTAAATGGAAGGATAAAGGGCAGTACTTTCCTTCCAAAGCCAAAGTAGAAGATCATTCCGTGTAGATTCAATATCTGGACATTTGCCCGTGTATGAATCTGGATTGCCTTTGTAATCATAGTTGTAGCAGTCAGGATACAGGTAGTAACCCCAAAGGCCATTGGATCTCATATCTTTTGCCAGGAAAAGGGTACTGTTCATAAAACTTCTCCCAGCATATTCAAATTCTTCCTTAGCAGCTTTCAGAATCGTGATCGCAGGCCACTGAGGGTGTCGCTTCCTAACAAGTTCAAGAGACTTGTTTCTATAAATCACTTTCTGTCCCCAATTCCTGTCCCACTGGGGTCTCCAGTTTTCCCAGTCAATGACTCCAAGTCCGTGGAATTTCTTCACTGGTATGGAACGATCCATATCAGACTTTGCTTTGAAGAGGTGCTTAACAAGACTCTGGTTCTGAGGAATGCCTCCATTGATGGGCTCGCCATTGTCATCAAAATAGGGGTAGTACCCAAAGTGGGTGTGATAAAATATGGTCACAGTGGACCCACTCAGGGTCTCATTGACATTCGTCTGGATGTCAAAAATATGGAGATCTAAGTCCACCTTGTAGCGTAGCCGGCATTGGTCAGTAGGTGCATTCCACAACACTACAAAAGGTTTGTGGGAGAACAAAGGAGCTCTTGTCTGCTGCACTTTTCCCTCTTCAGTGACAACCATTGTCAGTAATATCCAGAATGATAGGCATGTAATCCACAGGTAGCACATACTATTATTCTTTTTTCCTCCTGATACTGTTGAGATTACTTCCTCAAAGGAGACAAAGCAGGAAAAAAATAAGTTAGCAGAAACTAATGTAAGAGCAAACTGTGATGTTAAGAATTGGCAGGATGATCTGTCAATTGAAGGTTGCAGCTCTAGAAACGTAAGTTGGGTCTAGAACAGTGGCTCCCAACCTTGGGTCCCCTGATGATCTTGAAGTAAAACTTCCATAAGCCTTTACCACTAGTTGCGTTGGCCAGGATTTCTGGGAGTTGATTTAGTCCAAGAATATCTGCTACCCAAGGTTGGGAACCACTGGTCTAGAATAAAGAATAAACTGCTTCCTTGAAGATAACCTGCATTATGATCAGTGGAACATACTTCTGAATGGACACATATCAGATTGCAATTTAAATCATGATTAATGTAATCTGATTGCAGCCCAGAAGAACATTTTAATTTAATCAGTCTCCAAATCTGCCAGTGCAATTTCATGTATCTGTTCCAGAACAGAATTTCAGTAGATCCCCTGAAGAGTTTCAAGCCAATCCTAATCATGGCACAAAATGCTAAACATTTCTCATAAAATTATGATAGCGTTGTATTGTAGAGGTGGCTTCAAACAAGCATGATGAACAAGATCTGTCTGTCCATGTATAATCATCTCCATGATAGGGTAATGTTTAGGAAGAGTGAACATAAATGTATAAATGCATGTTACTGACTAGTTCTTTCTGAGATAAAGTTGTTAAATTAAATGAAAATATAGGTAACAAAGGTAGTGAATTCTGACTCCAAGCCAAAAAAAAGGTGCAAATGGAAGTAGGCTTTGAAAGAATAAGGGAGGGCAATTGTGACCCCCATCTAGTAATGTCACCTGAGATGACAGCCTCTCTCTTGCTAATGGTAAGGAAAGCCATGGAAATGTCATCCTGAAAATTGGTATGCAGGTCCTTAAAAGAACTATCTGAAGGTTACCGCATTTGTCTGAAAATTGATAGCTAAACCTGGGGATGCGGCCACTCAGTATCCCATCTGCAATGTCTCTGTGGCTGCCAGGTCTCACCCTCCTAGTTCTCAGTTCTAAGGCCTTGAGTGAGAAGTAGAGATGGGCTGTCAGTAGGCTGCAGTTTTCTATACTTGGTTGTAAACAAGGTTCCTGCTAAGTTGTGCGCTCGGGCGCACGACTCCGCTTCACTCTGCACAGCTCTCTTCCTTCTCCACACAGCAATCGTGTTAGGCTTTGGTTGGAATGGAACCTAGCACATGAGGGGGTGGAGTCAGGAGAAAGAGAGAGGCAGAGCCCTGCCCAGCGGAGCTGAAAATTAGAGGATACGTTGGTTGGAAAGTTTGCATTTCACTGGCATTTGTAAGGCTGCAGACAACTACCTGATGGTAAGAAACCCCAGCAATCAGTATGGCATTATAGCCTCTTTTTGCTGCCTTACATAAACTACAATATTTGCCAGACATGTCCCTGACTGCAGCCAGATTGCATTCCAAAGGAGCTTTTGTCCATCTTCTCTCTAGCCATCTTCTTAATTGCTTCATTGCCCTCAACCTTTCCATAAACCACGGTGAAGACTGAGCTCTGCAATGAAGAGGGGTTGTTTGGGAGTGGTTGTGTCTACTGCCCAGGTCACATCTGAGTACCAGTGGGTGGCCTGGGCAGCAAAAGTGCCAGTCAGACCAGCCAGTAAACCCTTAAGGACATTCTAGAAACCAATTGGATCCATCAGTCTTCAGGGCGGGCCATTCTAATAGGTCCATTCAACCCATGGAGGGGGACAGATGTACACAGTCCAAAACTCAGCAGGTGATTATCTGACTGTGACAGGATGGAAGACTCAATGTTTACCAACTTCAAATCTGCCCAGCCATGAATATGAGGACCTGCCACATGTGTAGAACTCATGACATGATGGGATAGGCCCACAGATGTCATAGTGGCCATGAACTCCAAGGCCACCCCAGCAACCTGAGTCTCAGTGGGATGTTAAAGTTTCCCAGAAATAAAAGTCTCAGGGACCTCAACAGAACACCTGAGATGGATCATCAGTTCTGGTAGGGAAAGCATGGGTCATGAAGAAGCAGTGCACCAACCCAATTCCCAGTCTATCCCAGTGGTTCAGCATCAGGTGAAAGCATTCTAGGCCTGAGTCCAAAGAAGCTGAGATCCTGTTGACCTTAATAGGTGTTCAATGGACTGTGGCAAAACCTCTTCTCTGTCCCTCTGATCTGCCATGATGCTGGATGAAATACCCTTGGGGGGGGGAGGGCATGTCTGGGAAAGGGCAACTCCACCTTCCACATTCACACACATTTTGCTTAAACAAATCAGGTCAGCCTTTTTATCTTCTATAACAGTGGTCCCCAACCTTGGGCTTCCAGATATTCTTGGACTACAAGTCCCAGAAGCCTTCACCACCATCTCTGCTAGTTAGGATTTCTGGGAGTTGAAGTCCGAGAACCGGGGGCTCAAGGTTGGGGACCATTGTTCTATAAGATCACAAAGCTAATTTATTCTGATTTATCGCTCCTGATTTATTTTGGACCAGTCTTGCATTTACCAGCAGCATGTGCATATCAGCTGGTAAGATTACCTTGATTCTGCCAGGTGAGAAGAAGACCAGAGCGTGACTCAGGTATTAAACATCTGGCCTGCCTTCTCCTCTAATGGCCTGTCCTTCTCCCACCATGCCTCCCTTATCACTGCTATAACTATTACCATGTTCCTGATGACATTCCCCCTTGCTCCCTCAACTGCCTAGAGTCCCTTCCAGATGCAACAAAGAGCAAGAGAAAGGAAAAATAAGAAAATACTAACATCAGATCCTGATGTTAGGAAAGTGTGAAGGCAAGAGGAGAAGGGGATGACTGAGGACAAGATGGTTGGACAGTGTCACCAAAGCGACCAACATGAATTTGACACAACTCCGGGAGGCAATGGAAGACAGGAGGGCCTGGCATGCTCTGGTCCATGGGGTCACGAAGAGTCAGACACGACTAAACAACACTGGCAATTACACATTACCCCAGCACAAGATTTATTTTAAAAGCTTCTATAAATCATTGCACATCAACACAACAGTGAATAAGTCCCACACATGGAAGATAATATGCATCTCTCTGTCTCGTTTTTTTAAAGAATGAGGCAACATGTTGCTACATTAATCTGACTTGATTTCCAGAAAACATTTGGCCCAACTGATCTGACTTGATTTCTAAAGAACATTCAGCCCATACAGGGGTGGGAGGGACCTTAGTAGTAGTGAAAGAGCACTTGGCCTAAAAAATGAGCATGTTGTCCACCAGCCAAGGAGAACAACAAACATGGAAATTTCTTTTTGCTTGACTTCTCAGAGCACTTGCAGGTACACTTGACATTCTCAGAGCACTTACAGGTACACTAGCTTAGGGGCCACCCAGCAGGAACTTGAGGATCACTCTATGAACTCCAGCAGCTGGAGATAATTGGGCAAAGTGCTCCAAAAAAGTAAGCATGGGAGGGGAGCTTTCTAGAAAAGAATATGCCTCAGAGCAATCCTGAAAGTCCCACACTCCTCTCTCTCAGGGACAAATGTTGGACTACAGAGCACTCAAACAATGTCGTGTCCAAACAATATACTTACAGAATGTCTCTTGCTACTCAGCCTGTAAGATAAATTGTGCACTGGCCTAACAGCCATTCTTGACTAAAGAGAGAAGTGGTACACTGTACCATCAGCTGTGCATGAAAGGTAAATGCGGAACTTGCAGGAAGGAACATGATGATGTAATTTTGTATGGAGTGCTTGTTCTCCAGCACCATTGGTTATTTGTGCTTTCTTCTCCTTTTGCTACTGCATAGTGGTAGCTCACCCTGCAGACACCAATGAGCTCCAATCATACACTGGGCAAGAAAAGAGACATCCTCTGGCGGGTGATGGAGAACAATCAATCCATGCCACTACATAGCCGCACTACTATGCTGCACTGCACCTCATTACAAGACCACAAGACCATATTTTGCTTCTTAAATTACTCCCATACTGATTGCCAATGCATACAATATGCATGTGGTCTAAAAATGGGGTGGGTGGGTTTGTAACTGGAGCATAACTGGAGATAGTTAATAGTACAGGGGATGAAAACCACAATAAAAACAGAACTACAACGAGGGTGGTGACATGTCCTCTTTCAGAATAGACAGGCCTTCATTTGAAGATGTACCAATGGATAATCCTTTTAAGGGTTTTGTCCATTTGAAGGGGTTTCCTCAATTCCAAGTGTGATTAAGGAGGTATAAGGAAGGGGATCAGGGACTTTGAGTGTTGGCTACCCATAATGAGCAGTCCATCAGACCACAGACTCAGAAGACATACAAATCACTGTCTCCCAAACTCAAGAACACATTCTAATTCTGTGTAAGTTGTAAAAAATAATTTCAAATTTTGCATCTGTACATATAAATTAGCAGGTACAATTTTATATAAACTAGTATTCTCTTTTGTCTTGTTTTTCAAAGATCTGGTGGTCACTTTTATTATGACATAAACTGCAGAGGAAACAGAGAGGAAAGGAAATATGGCAAATGAACTCTGTTTTTCAAACTAAGCAAGGATTGCAAGGAACTCGCCAAATGGCCCATTTGGATAAGAAACAATGGCATGGACATTAGAATGAGTCCTATCCTTTCTAGTATGCATGCACAAAAACAGCTCTCTCTCTCGCATACACACACACAGAAAGATAGCAAGAGAGAGCACATATCTCTGTGGAGCAGTGCCTGCATGACAGAGGTCAAGAACTGAATGTCCACAGCTAAAAGGTGTGTCAATATATTTCACCTGATGTTGAGCTACAAAAATGGTGCAGGTGACTATTTACTGTAGAAAAGACAAGTATAAGTAGCAACAGCAACTAGACTGCCTGAGAAGAGAGTAGAGGTTATCCTGGTGAGACACAACCATTCAATTTCAGTCCTATATGTTGCCAGGTGTTCCCCACTCTCCAGAAAAGGGCCACTGCCTCGTCCACCAAGCACCATGCATCCTATTGCTGATGCTAACAAAAGCATACGGGGAGGTCGAAATAACTCTAGACATGCTTTTCCCAAGTCCACTAAGAGCCACAGTGGCAGTCAATGCAACCCAATAGGTGCATCAACTGTTCATGCACACTATTACTTACACTAAAATATTGTTACTCACTCAGTTATATCCATCAGGGCCCTTGAAAGAGGCCAAACAAAGCCTGCAATGGAAGCCCGTAAGCCACAGCCATATCACAACTGGAAAATGTTTACCCTTCATAGCAATTTCCCTGATTTCTATCCTGTGATTTCTACAACAGGTTGCTAACAAACCACCCCTGACTCTCATCCAAACAGCCACATCCCTCTTCACCAGCAGCCTCTGCTATCTATATATTAGGGAACCAAGATTGTCTGAGTTCTGTTCCATTATTATCCCATCAGTTTGTTACGTTCTGAGTTCTATGCCAGACACCTTCCTTACAGAAGAGAATTTTAGAATGTTGGTAACAGATTTTTTCAAACCTTCAAATGCTGGGAGAAATGGGATAGTTTTCTTATCATTCGTGTTTGTGTTCTTATTACCCCTGTCATGCACATCAGTCCAGTGCATAATTTGGAAACATCATTTTGTTGGCTGCAACCCCTAGCACCCCAGCAGCCACATTGGCTGAGAGGTTACTGGAAGTTATAGGCCCCTTTTCCAAGAAACTGCATTTCTGAAATATTGTCCACTCAATGTAATGATTGCCTATGGCACTACATCCTTTGACCTCCCTCCCAACTGTCCTAGAAAAGCCACACATACTTCTCATAGGTCATAGGCACGTCAATGCCAACTGATCTTTGCATCTGCAAGTCAAAGGCCACACTGGATAGTGACTACTAGAACTATGCACGGGTTCCACAATCCAATTTGGAGGTCAATTCGGGATTTTGAGATGCATTCAGATTAAGTCCAGAGCAATTTGTGTCCCCTCCAATTTTATGCTATTGATCCAAGTCTGTCTGTAGGCTTCCCATTGCTTTGCATTGGAAAACTTAAAACCCTTCCTTCCTTCCTTCCTTTTGTGATGAACATGACATTGGAAGATATGATCAACTTTAAAACTGCCCAGTTTGGGGGTTACATAGTAGGCACCTTTGAAGTTTGTATTTCTTTTCTTTTTTTCAAGAAGGAAAGGAAAGGACAGGAAAGGAAAGGAAGCTGGAGCAATTTGTGCCCTAACTGATTCTATTTGTGCTCCAGATACAAACTGATCTGTACATTCATTTCTCCTCACTCTGAAACTGAATCTGACTGTTCTGCTTCAATATAGAGTTTGTACTATTTAGTCTTGACCAGACCAGTTCAGTTAGTAATTTACGATTCATCCCAAATGTGGTGCACAGCATTTGTGACTAACTTGCATTATCTCTTCAGTAATTATAAATATGCCTTGAATAATTGTTCCTCTTTGATTTTGGAGTGTCACAGTCCACAAGCAGTAAATGCATGGTTCTCTATCTTATAGGACAGAACAAGTGGCAGTGGCAGTCACTGGGAATTAATTTCCCTCCCTTTGGAGAACTCCTCCTGCAAAGCTCTGTCTTTTGTCATATTCAAATCAAAGTCATATGGTTGCTCTGTGTGTGTTTCTCTGTGTGTGTAACAACATAACACTAAACACTGCAAAGCAGGATAGTTTGTGACTCCTAAATCTGAAGATAAACATACCTAGGAATCTGGGATAAATGGCTAGTTTGGTCCCTCCAATAAAAGTGAATAAGTAACAAAATAAAAGCATTTGAAAGGAAAATAATACATAAAGGCCATTTGATGGCACCTTTCCCCCTGCCAGCCTATCCTTCTTCCTCATGAATCCCTGAGTCATATCAATAACCCTTTAGAGGCTAAAATGAATCATGTGAGTCCCCAAAAAGTGTGTGCATGCATGCAGATGACTATGACAGAATTTGCCATCTCCTGGCATGCTAGAAGATTTTTTCTTTTATGGGCTTGTCCTGCTCCAATACAAAATAAAGAGAACTCATTTGTGAACAAAGGAGGGAAGGAGACGATCAGATGATATGCTAGAAGAACTCAGAACAGACATCCATGAATGCTGAGAATTAAGGAGAGAAACGAAGAGAAGTGGTGGGAGCTTTGTCTGCACACCGGCAGTCAAGGAGTTGAATGGTACTGAGTTTCAACCCACCCCCATCCCAGGTCAGAGTCCTTTCATTCTCCCCATTTTCATGTTTCTTCAGTATTCAGACAAATAAGAATATGTACAAACACTTTAAAACGTTCGCATGGAAATCAAATTACAAGTTGGATTGAAGTGAACTGGTTGTGATTTCTAAGACAAACAATTTGGACCAAATCAGAGCAGATTGCACTCACACACCTGTATATATTTTCCTATTCAAGCATTATATATCTTTGTTAAATATGTGTGTGAGAAGGGGACATGTACTTGACCCCACTCTTCTCTGTCCCCAGTTCTGTCAGCCTCTACATATGGAGGGTTGACTTTTTGAAATCTCTGCTGTTGAAAGGTGCTTTGCCTATTTTAAAACTTTGATTTCCCCCCCCTCCCAGTTCCAAAGCATGTGAAGAGTCTCTATGGATAGTGGAGACTCTTTCTTCAGAATCATAACTCTCCCTGTCATAGATTACAACAGAACTGTCAAAGTAGAGGATAGGGTCACTGTACTTTCTTGCCACACATTTTTATGTAATACACATACACAGCATTTGAATAGGGCTATTATCTTGAGAGGCTATGAGAATAAGAGACAAGTGTTTTTAAAGAAGAATTTAAGAGAGAAGTTATTGGTGATGTGGGAATCCTATGATAAATAAATGGCTTATTATTGTGCATCGCTCCAAACGGACAATAGTATCTTTTGTTACTGTCACTGCTGTTCTTCCTCTCTTTCAACTGGAGTTTAGTATTGCACTGCTTTAATCCCAAACTCTGTAATGAGCATAAGCGCTAATGATTTAGTTTGGCACATCATTATCAACTCAGTACAAATTCTCCTACATTTCTTAGTCAATACCACATTGTCGTGCCTTGTCAAATAGCCAAGGGATGCACATTTCTGTCCTGTGCATACAAGTGTCCCCAAAATGAAAACCATGCCGAATTGTTTCTGCTCCATATTTTAAACATAAAAAAGGGGGGCGGGGTTCCTTTAAAAAGAAAGATTTAAAACGTTTTGCCTAGGCTGGTTAACATCGATGGGAGTGTTTCCAAAAGATGGCACAAAACTAATATTAGCAAGTTAAGGTGATTTGTCAAACAATATGTCCATTTATTTCAACTCCTTCAGTGGATAAAGAAAGGTATCAACTTCTGTACTGATCCTTGCATAGGGAATAATTGAAAGGCATTTCCGGTACTTGGAAGTGTATATAATAATAAAGGTGTTACCTATAGTAAGCCATGGGACTCTGCTGCATTATTTTAAATCAGTTGGATTCTGATGTACTCATTGTTAGAGCAGGTTCACTGAAGTCAATAGAACTTAAGTTCATTACTAACTTAAGTCTTATTAATTTAAATAGTTCTACTCTCAGGTTTGGATCCAAGTCAGTGGCTGAGATCCTATTGCTTAGCATAGTAAGTCACCCTAGAGTAGGCCATTGAACCAGTGAGGATTTGGTGGGTCAACTTCTCCATATGTTTTACTAATGCAAATGGGCCTACTCTACTTAGCATATTAAGTGACAGGCTTACTCTAGTGTAATTTACTATGCAAAACAACAGGATTCCATCAATTGTTTCATTTCCTTTTGGAAACAAGAAAGTGTAGTGTAAAATGGAATGCCTCATGACAAACATAAGTGTTGGATATATGTAGTTGAATAACCCAGCATATATATGTATGTGAATAAATAAGAATATTAGAATGTTAGAGATGTGCAATTTACATAATCTAATCTATGTAGCCAGATTCTATCTGGTGTCAGCTAATACAGTAGATGTTAAGAGAGTTAACTGCCAGATAGATAAAAAACAGGTTGTGACAGCCTAGTCATATCTAGTGGCAGTCTGAAGTTGTCTGTTAGAGATGTTTGTTATAAGTGGTCTGAAGGAGTCTGTAATGCCTGCCAGGTACAGGTCTACATCAAGTACAAATGTTTGAAACACTTTTAGTTTATTCTACATGTCCTATACAGTAGATGTTCTTAAACATTTTTACCAAGACAAAGCAAATATTATTTCAGCTACTGGCACAGACAAGAGGGGAATACCATTCACACCTTGTTTTTATGCTATGCTTAAATCGCTGTGTACAAATTCTCATACATTTCAACAATAAGAGATGTGATACAAAGTAAAAAAAAAGATGAAAGGGGAGGGGAAAAAGGAAGAGGAAAATATACAGTATACTGAAAAAGGTAGTGCAAGACTAGCTCCAAAGAGTCTCAATGCCAGCCAAGGGCCTTCTGTCTGTCCAAAATACTGATACTCTGTCTTTCAATAGAAGGCTTCCAAAATGGTCAAAGACCCACCCTAGCTGGCCAGAGGCAGCATGAGAACATCTTCCACCTCTTCCATGTTACAAAGGTCAAATGAGGATTCCTTGCTCGGGTGCCTTCATCCTGCAGCTAGTGTTGTGGGGAAAGTTCGCTCATGATTCCCACAAGCTTATTTTTTAATAGCACTTCATGGGCATTCAAGTATAGAAACAAAAGAAACGCTCAGCCTGGAAGGAAGTGTACGTGATCTAACATGAGCATTTCACCTGGGATGCATCAATGCAAAGGCTGTCCCATCAGAAAAGAAAGTGAAAGAATGTGCTGCTTGTTTTCTTTGCTAAAATAGATTTGGGCTGACATGAATTTACCGTTCTTTCTTGCTGAGCTCGTGGGCAGAGAAATCTGGGTCAGGGAGTTCCAGCTATTCATTCATTTTAAAACAAAAGCACATGGCTTTCTATGAAGTTGTATGATTTGATAGAGTGTATAATGTATCCTAACAAGCTATAACACCAGAATATGGAAAAACAAAGCTATATTTAAGGATTATTTACAAGAAATGTTTTTCATGTGTAAGGTTTTAAAAATATAATCAAAGAAAATAAATATGTTTAACAAGGAATTGGAATGGGCATTAGATGAGGGGAATCAGCAAAAAGCTACAATAATTAGCGTGGGTTCCAAGATTATAGCCATATCTTGGTAATTCTGAGTCAGATATTAAGTCCAACTGAGTTCAGTGGTTTCAGTCCTAAATATGTAGTCAGGATTGAGGCCTTGAAACAGGACAAGCCCCAGAATGAATCTGAGTAAGGCAGTCACCTCAAGCGGTGGGGCTCTGTGAGAGGCAAACTCGTGGTTTATTGCCCCACACAGGGAAGGCCCATTTCACTGTGGTGGTGCTGCACTGCTGGTAATTTTGTCTCTACCACTGGCCTCTCCTCACCCACAGAAGGAAAAGAAAAGGAGACCTTGGCTGCAACCGCCACCTCAAGAGCAGCGGCATCTTCAGTTTGATCAGAAGCTGGCTTCGCTATATAGAGAGCTGGTTCTACCTACATTTCGTGCAATAGGCTTAGAGCCCTGACATTGGGGTGATGGGGGATGATCTGGAAAATGGATTACGCTATGCTACAGATGAGGCCGGCAGCGCTATGGCCTCTTCCTCTTTTCTGAGGGAGGAAGAGCACTACAGACACTGCTGCTTCCTTTTCCTCCCTTGACAAGGGATGGCAGTGCTGCCAGGGCGAAGGACACTTTGTCCACCACCTCAGACAGCAGGACAGCTTGGGCCACCATGCTTTAGGGTAATATTTACTAAGAACATCTCTGGTCATTCATTTCAATGTGAGATGGGTAGAACAAATTCTCAGTGGCTTTTGCCTGTTAATTTACAACATTTTTTTTAAATTCAGCTGGCTGCATAACGTAGTGAGTTAGGTATCTTGCTGCAGAGCCAGACGCTGGGAATTCAATACCTCTAGTGGGGGAAAGCCAGCCTGTGTGGCCTTGGGCAAGCTGCACAGTTCCAGGGCACCCTCACTTCAGAATATTATCTACCTAGAAAACCTGGAAAATGGTCACCATGAGTCAGAATAGACTTGGTGGCATGTGATTATTGCTGTTAAAAAGAAGTCAGAATCTAAGCAATTAGGTTTTTTTTTTTTCTTTATCACTGTAAGAACAACTTTTTCCACAGCTTGCACCCATATATGTGTTGATGTTTTGTATTGATTTTTCCCCCCTCAATGTCTTATAAGAAGGAAATATAGAGGATTTTTAAAGCCAGCATGTGTTGTTTCATTTCACAAACAGAACTCAGTTATTCCCAGGAATGTTGCAATTGTTCTTTAGAAACTAGGGAAAGAAATATGAATTTTCAGCTCTTTAAAATATTAACAAAACAGATTAATTAGATTAATCCTAGGACTTTAATTCAGTGCACTCTCTGTGGCATGTGTTTCAATCGGGTGCTTCTACCTTAAAACCTCTCAATGAGAGACCCCTGGCATTCTTTCCCTGTGAAGTTCATGTCCAGTGTGGTTTCTTTGACACAACTTTCATGACCCTTATTACAAGATAAAGTTTTACACAGATCCGTAGCATCGTGTACCAGTGACGCTGGGCTTGCGGCAAAACTGTTCAGTCTGGGTGTGAAATTCCATTACAAGACAGCGCTTCAAAGACAGTCTAAACTATCAGCCTCTAAGCACACACAAAGCTGGATGTTGTTTATACTCATCTATTGATGAAGATAGTAATGGTACTTACGTCTAGAGAGCCAATCAGGAGAGGAAACCTTGGCAGAACAACTTACAGTAGCCGCTGCATTTATATTAAAGCCTGCTCCTCCTTTTGGGCTTGCTGTTAACTAATGAGATACTGACACAATCTGGAGAGGGTAGAGGGTTTTACCTACCAGGCCTTGAATAATTGCATAAAATACAAAGTTGGCCAGGATCATTTTGTTCCAATTAGTGTGGTCCTTGTTCTTTTTTAATGTCTTGAATTATGTAATGAAGAATAGAAAGTTAGTCGTTTGGCTAAATACTGAGAACCAAAGCTACACGATCTCCTGTTTTGCAAAATATGGGCATCCGGAATACACTTAGAAACATGGGCTTATGCGGACTGGGTTATGTGGTGCTGGCACATAAGAAGGAAACAGAGATTGTCAAGCTGTAGAGCCAGGTTTTGAATAACCTGAGAAGGCAGCAAATTGTACATTTGAAAATACTGTTTTATATTTATTTATTGCCTGGAATGTACTGTGCCCTGAGTATGGGAAAAACAAAATGGGTAGAAAGATCATTAGTTACAAAGAAAGACTAATAATTCCCAAAGTGCCAATAACAACGGAGGGAATAAAATAATCTTTTAAACTTCAGTCAAAACATATGTGAAGGGGTTGGCCCCTCCCTGGTGAATGGGGGTAACAAAGGTGATCCCAACTTCTTCCATCTTATCACTGAAACCTCAGAATCACAGTTCAAAGAATGAACCTAACCTTTATTGTAAACTATTTATAACATTCAGTGTCTTTACATATATTCACCTGCAAAGCCATGGAAAAGGTGAATCAGCCAAAGTCCAACACATCAGTTATGTTCACACACCTAAAGTCTCCCTTTTCTGATGTCCTTTGTCAATGTGCATAGCTTTTGGAACTATGACTCCGGATAAATCCATAGCCGTTGAGTGAAGGTCAACCTGTCTCACTGGATCTGGCTTCCTTTCGTCACTGCCTATGATATGGCATGCGACTTAGTCCTCAGGTCCTTGAGCTTCTTCTGTGCCTCCAAGCTGAGGTTCTTCAAGTAATCTGGAATGTAGTCTACAAAAGGAGGGTTACATTTGGTCTCCATGAGACCACCCTGATTTATCAGGTCCAACTCTCAGTGGGTCCACTCTGGAGCATCTTCCCATATCTCAATAGCACTCTCCTCCTCCTTCCTGTCAACTGCCCCCACCTTTTATTGTGGCTCTATCTTATTCACTTCTTAGTGGTAACCTTTTTCAGTGCCTATCTTGCTTTCAAAAGAAAATGCTGATTTCTCTCTTTCTCTTTTTATCATCACCACACCTCCAAATTTCACTGGCATGATAGCAGTTTCAGCAACAATGATTGTGTTGAAGGCTACAAAAGCCCATGGCCTACTCCTCAAAACACCTTCTCTAAATCCCCTGATCTTTGAGCAGATTTATATGGCTATGGCCAACTAACCATGTGTTAAAAAGGCAGTGAAGTGAAGTGGAATGATCAGTGGCCAAAAGGTTCCTGGTATTTCCAGATTTTTTTAAAAAAATCTAGATATAAATTTATCCTTCAGAGTGGTGTTTAGGTGTGCCCTGTTCCTTGGAAAAATGAAATAAATAAAAAATACAGAGTCTACCAAATATTAGACCCACTGGTCTGGATAATGGAGCTATACCTCTTCTTAATGGATTCACCCTGCCCCTAAAGAAGCACAGTTTGAATCTAACATTGCCCAGGAAATGGCTACTGCTAGGATTACATTATTTTACCTTTGCCTGATTTGTCAATTGCATCCCTTTCTGGAGGAAGAAACCAGGGACACAGTCCTGTCTGACTAGCTGCCATTTCAGCTTTCCTGTTGTAATGTACTGACCAATAGAAAATGGTATGGAAAATTTAGCTGGCCCCTACAGCAGCTCTGACTTAATCATTGTTGCACACATGGAACTACATGACAGGGTTTCCTGCTTCTAAATCATAGGGAGATAGACAGAAAGATGTGGTTATGTAATATGTACAGATGTCCATTACCCTCCCTGATCCATACCCTCATAAGGTCACATGAATGGGTTTCCACTCCACCTTGTACTATTTTAGGTGCATTCCAACTTGAACCTTGTCTGGGTCCACTTCGTTGTTTGTGTGTTTCTGAATCTGTAGGGAAAATACCAATCCTCTAAATTAATGGTTCCCCCCCATGGGTCCCCACATGTTCTTGGACTACAACTGTCAGCACAGCCAGCAGTGAAGGTTTCGGGAGTTTTTGTGCAAGAACGTCTAGGGACCCAAGTTTGGGAACCACTGTTCTAAATGATAAATTGCAAATGACTGACTTGGTGTGTGGGTTGGTTATTTATTTATTTATTTGATTTGATTTGTATACCACTCCCATTGGTGCTGATGAATGGTTTACAATAAAAAGCCACATACAGTAAAACTGCAAAAATAAAAGTAAAACTGCTAAAATTAATTTAACAACTAACCAATAAAACACTAATAATATTGAAATTATTTCTAGCAGAGCTATTTGTCCATTGCATCCCAGAGGACACAAAACATTCAAAACAGGGAAGTGCCACCACTGCACAAACAAGAAAAGAGAAACCAGGGCAGGGGGGAGAAAGACAAACTCTGGCATTCTAAAAGGAAGCACTCAAAATCCATATAGGAATACAGGCAGATATGTGCACATATGAACAATCTGTCCTAGCAGTGTAACTAAAAATTCTTTTAAAAATGGGAAAAAAGAAAAGTTAAAGTCCTCCACTTTGCATGCAGCTTAAAATATTGATTGATTGATTGACTGACTGACTGACTGACTGACTGACTTATTTAAATCTCTTTTCTACTCCACCTTTCTTCTAATGAATGGACCCAAGATGAGTGATAAAATATTTAAAAACAAATAACCTAGAAACGCATTATTACTTTTAAAATAATTAGACATATAATAGAATTTAAACCATTAAATACCATTAAAGATATTTATTTATTTATTTATTTATTGGACTTATATACCACCCCATAGCGCTACAAGCACTCTCCGGGCGGTTTACAATTTAATTATACAGGCTACGCATTGCCCCCCCAGCAAGCTGGGTACTCATTTTACCGACCTCGGAAGGATGGAAGGCTGAGTCAACCTTGAGCCGGCTACCTGGGATTTGAACCCCAGGTCGTGAGCACAGTTTTAGCTGCCGTACAGCGTTTTAACCACTGCGCCACGAGATCCATCAAAATATATTAAAATACACATACAATTATAAAAATGTGCAGCACCTAAGATCTAAATTCTTTATTCCCCCATTGTTTGTTCAAAGCCCGTTGAAAAATGATTTTCACCTGTCATTGGAAAGATAAGAGGGAGTGACCAACCAAGCCTTCCAAAGGAAGGCATTCTATAGCCTTTGAGCAGCCACAGAGGACTCTCTCTCCTATTCCCACCTTGAGAATGTGATGGGACTAAAAGAAGGACCTTCCCTGAAGATCTTAGGAGCAAAGAAGGCTCAAATAGGGAGATAAGGTCCTTCAGATAGCCTGGACCCAAGCCATACAGAGCTTTATAGGTCATAAAAGCATTTTTAATTGGGCTTGGAAGCAGACAACCAGCCAGTGAAGTTGTTGTAACGGGGGAGTTATATGATCACTGTAATTTGGATGTGGCTGCTACCACCTGATTACAGCATTCAGAAACTGAATCATGACTAGAGTGTGCAGAAGAGGTCATGGGCTCTGAGGAAGCTGCAAAGCCTTCAGTCCCCTACTTTGGTACTAGCTGTATGTTTTCTTTGCAAGGCATGGAAACTTTCAATTCAATTTTCCCCACTTTTAATCACATAGCATGCTTTTATTTTAACATTTTAAACCCTACAGATCCTAGATTTAACACAAGCGATCTGTGGGGGTGATTGTCCACTCATAAGTATCTCTGGGATTTTTGCTCTGACCTATAGTCATCCCTCAGAAACACACAAATACCAGATGTAGTCTGTATTTATACATTTGTGTATATCCCTAGATAGATGTATAAAAAGCAAGAGAGAGAATAATTTTCAACACAGTACACAATTTAATTTGCATCCTTCATCAGCATTACAAAAAGAAAGTCAATGTTGTGTTTATAATCAGTAAAATATTTTTTCAAAAAAATATGTCCTTGTAGATAAGAGAGTTCAAAGTCCTCTGGGTCCTCAGGTTGTGTTTCAGAAGAAACGGAGTGTTCTTTCTTCACTCTTCTCTCCACAATAGTTCAAAAGCAGAAATACAAATTAACAAATGGTACTGTACTCTCCTCAAGCCATCTGGAGATACTTCTTCTCTCCCTGGGCAAGGCTGAACTGCAGAGAAATTTCCAGAAGCAGACAGTTCAAGGTTACTTACTGAGCATGCTCCAACAGCTAAGGGGGGGGGAGAGAAAAGGGGATGGACACATGTTAGTGATAGCAAATACGTTCATACTGAATTATTTTCCTTTTTTAATACTGATAATAATCTCACACCATAATAACAGTACAGTACAAGTTATAGTAGCAGATGTTTTCCACATGAGGCAGGCATAGTGATTTCCATTATTTTTCTTTGTAGTTAAAGATCCCAGTTCTGCAAACTGAAGTACACCGTCAGCTCAGCTATTGCATTACAATGAGTCATTTAAGCAAATGCAGTGACATTTTCTACAGTAGACAGGAATGCTTTCCTTTCCATGTAGAAAAGAATGCTGCTTGGCAAGATCCTTGCTGGATTGTGCCGACTCTTCATCTGGGGAAACAGGAAGAGCTCAGCTCAATTATTAAAACATATGGGCTCTAAGATGAAGCTGTGGGCCTATTTCCATTACCCTACACATTATATAACAGTATCAGTGGTATTGGGCCTTAGTAGTATCTATGCCCTGCTCTACTTATAATGAAACAACTGGACAGGTGTAATTAGTAAACATAACATTTAGATGGTGTAATCTTCCACCTTATGCTCCTGCACACTGGAGTTCCATTGCTATTACACGGATAACCTCTGCTTTGCTTGCTCAACATAAGGAACATTCCTACGCTTTAATAGGATGCAGGAAGCAACCTTTCAATGGAAATAGCTGACAACAGTGAGAATTCCAAGCAATATAAATTTCCTTGCAAACTAAAAGCCAGTTTTGGAGGATATATTTTCCTCCGAGCCTGGAAAACATTCTTTTCCTGGAGCACCGCTCACAGAATCCCACAGCCACCATATAAACATGCCGTGAATTAAACCTACCCTACACAAGATGAATACATGATCCTTCATATTATGACTAAAACATTAGAAATAGAGGGGAATTGCTGGGAATGGTAAAAACAGAATTGAAACTGTAGGCATGGTTTTCCAACCTGATTTTTGTTGAACTAGAGATACTTTAGTTCTTTCACCAGTAAGAAGAACTTGGAATTAACGCATTAAAATCTTCGTCATTACAATGACTACAAGGGCCACTACTTCTCGGCAGAACAATTTGCTGTGACATCATTTTATTTGGGCATAAATTAATACTATTCATACATTATCATTAACCTTTAACTAGGTTTCCTTTCATCATTGAGATATTCATTCCATTATCATTATCACTTCTTTAATTATCAGAACAGGTACTTGCTAATTGGCCATAAGTCGGAAGTGACTTGATGGCACTTAACAGCAGAAGAGCTATTTCCAAAATGACAAATTGGGGACAAAATAAAAACTCCCTTGTCATATGTGATCCAGAAGTGGGGACTTTATCTTCTTCTTGTGTCTCTGCTCCAAATATTTGTTCTGCATTTTCACCTGAATTTTTTGAAAAGCATTTCAAAGTGCAGTATTGAAACCAGCCATTGGGATGAGCTGGAGAATATTTTTTTTTTTGTATTTACCTCTTATTGTAGAAGAATAGTGCAATGATAAATACAAAGGCAACACAATATTTTGGCAAGCAAACCAATAAGAATGATCATGGTCCTATGTTCCCCCACTCATGAATAAAACAAGTCACATTTTAAAAATGACAATCCCAGGTCTGTTGGCAAGTCCGAATACAGTGTATTGGGTTTGTTAGATCACACTACCTGATTTGACTTTAAATGGCTCACGGTGGCACATACATTATGATCCCATCTTATGTTTACAATGTTAGTAAAGAGAGTCAGTAGAGACCTATTTCATTGTCACTCAGCTATGAGCAAGAACCCTAGAAAACTGAGGTCCTTGCTTGCATGGAAGGCCTGCATGGAATTCAAGACCTTTCCACTTAAGTTACATCAGTCTCTACGCAGAAGAAGTGACAATTAAGGGACAAGGTGTTGCTGAGAACAGGGCAAATGATGACTGAAAAAAGGCTAGTAAGTAATGAAAACCCCATGTGACTGAATAGGTTGGAAGGAGCTGGGTCCTCATCTTTTCAGTCCAAGGTCACTATATTTCAGGAGTGTCAGTCAGAGCTTGAAAGGGTACTGTAAAGGATAGTGGGTTATAGTTCCAACACCACCCAAATTATGGTTGGTTGTTATTGCAGTTCAGAAAAGTAGAAGTCACGCTATACTTTTTCATTATTATGTTATGTGGCATGAAGTAAAAATTGATTTATAGTGACCCTGACAGGGCTTTCAAGGTAAGTATTGTACAGTATTTAAAGAGTAGTATTACTAATTCTACTCACATAACGAGTTTCCATGGCTGAGTGGGGAATCAAACCGTGTTCTCCAGAGTCTCTCACTGGGTACATATTTTCATTGTTATACTCTTGGAAAAAAATTAGAATTTGGAAGACATTTGACCTGTGGGGCAAAACATAACCTGAGTAGTAAGGCAATGTTCCCTTTAACTATAAGAATAAATAAATAGTTACAATTATACCACAGAAATCATATTATCACTCATTATCTTATAATCATAATGCAATTTAGTTATGCCTTATTAAGGAATTAATTAGAAGTAACTTATTTATTACTAGTTACTTCAAAGCTATGGCGTTAGTGCTATTATCAATGAATCTATAGCATTAATTGCAATATGATCTGCTTGTCTTGTGCTAGGACAATGCTATAGCTGCCTAGAGTGGTCGCAATGACCAGATAGGCGGGGTATAAATAGAATAAATAAATAAATAAAAATAAATTTTAAGCTCATCATCAAAGTTTAAATATCAAACTCCTTTATGAGTTATAGCTACAACCCTGTTTCCTGACAATAAGATCTATTCAAACTTTTTTAATTTCAGACTTTCGTGAAGATGCATGTAGATCTATACAGTACAGTTAATACCAAATAAACTTGCAGATAGGTACCGATAAGATTAGTTTTCATATCAGGGAAAATAATACAATACATTAGTAGAATTAATACCTGTTAGGCAATTTGGAAGAAAACTAGCTGATGTTTGTCAGTAAATAGGAGTTATAGTGTATTTCTATTCCTATGTAGCATCTAAATTTTCTTCTCGCTGTTTTTGGGGGACTCAAGCAGGATTTAAGTGGTTTATCATTATTAGAATGTTTTTTTTCTGGAGATGCTGAAGGAATAAAGATGTTATTTTGTGCATGGTTTTTCAAGATTGCTGCATTTTAAACTTTGGAAGCGGCACCATCTGGTGGATGACAACGAAAACATTGTATTCGCGAAGGCTTTCACGGCCGGGATCTAATGGTTGTTGTGGGTTTTTTGGGCTTCTTGGCCGTGTTCTGAAGGTGGTTCTTCCTGTCCTCTGAAGAAGCCGGCCACAGAGACTGGTGAAACGTTAGGAAGAACCACCTTCAGAACACGGCCAAGAAGCCCAAAAAACCCACAACAACCAACGAAAACATTGTCTCCCTTTTCTACGGAAGAAATAAAAAGCTGTGTCTATTGATCATGTTGTTGTTGTTGTTGTTTAGTCGTTAAGTCGTGTCTGACTCTTCGTGACCCCATGGACCAGAGCACGCCAGGCCCTCCCATCTTCCACTGCCTCCCGGAGTTGGGTCAAATTCATGTTGGTAGTTTCGATGACACTGTCCAGTTATCTCATTCTCTGTCGTCCCCTTCTCCTCATTCATTGATCATGTACTTTCTGCCTATTTCCCCATTTCTTTAGTTAAGAATTCTAGTAAGCTAGAAAATGTATAATACCCTCAACACAAAGGATGATATGAATTCCATTTGGTTTGTTTTTTTTGACAAGAATTTTGTAAAATCAGCAGATCACTTCCATCACATGATGGAGAGAACTTGACATTTTAGACGTTTGAATGTAGGAGAAAGCCTACATTCTGTCTCATCCGAACAGACCCAATTGGTTGCTTGAAAGGTAAGCTACCATCTCTATGTTGTCAAGAGCTGTATCTGTTTCATTTGGCCAGTGCAAATGGGTGAGAATTTTCTTCTACTTCCCTTTCTTTCTCATAATAAAATTTAACATGATTCATAGGTTTTTTTTAAATAAACAGGAAGAAAAGAATTCAAGATTTTGAAGTACTTGAAAGCAGGAGAAGGAAACTATCATGTAACAATAGTTGTCATCAGCTTGTGAAAAACAAGTCAGTGATTAACTATTTATTGCTGCTTTCAAAGAAAATGCCCTGTTTATTCAGAAGGAGGTGCCAAAGTGTTACAACAGTATTGCTTGGTGCAAGGCAACGCCAAGCTAGATGAAGCAATGATCTCACGCTCTATGACAGCTCCCTATACTTCCTCATTCTTTTTGTACAAACCATGCATCCAGGTAGTGATGCAAACAATGGACCTTCCTTAGATCAAGAGTTGTTTGGGATCAGGTTCTGTTCGTATGCATTTATGTGCTGATGCTGATTTGTATGCTACCGCTCCACCCAAGCTTATGAGCAACTAGTGTCAAAGAGGATGCGAAACAAAAGACTGCTGTTGAAGTACTCCTTGTCCAACCACAAATATGAAGCAAGAGGAAACTTTCCACAAAACCCTCTCTCAGATTATTTCCTGTCTGCACTTGTTGTAAAAGGGGTGTGAATAAGTCAGAAAATGCTGACTTTTGGGAATATGGAGTTACTGTCTTCTTGGATAAAAATTAAGTACTATGAATGATCAGCTGGAAGCTTGTTAAGATTGATGGGTTTGAAGCTTGTTAAGATTGATGGGTTTCATAACATGGGAAGAAAAATATCCTTTTCAATGTTTTTTCTTCCTTCACACAGCCATATGAAAAATCGCACACAAGATAATTTGATGGATTGATAGGCTGATTTCCACTGGAAAGAAGCGCCTCCTGCTTGCCTTCTGTGCCATCAAGATTAAGGATGTAACTATGTACAGTATTACATTAATGTAATGATATCACATCATGCTTGTAAAACATGTTAAATAGCAGGCATTTGTCTTCACAAATATAACTTGCTTTCTCCTAGTCATACCATCAGTAAAAATTGCCTTTTGCTTCTTCTGCTAGTAAATAGGGAGAGAGAGATTCATCAGTATCAGGCCTATGGACCACTCTCTGTGTCCCCGCCCACATCTGATTCCTGGTGTTTAATTTTTAAATGATCCATATAATAAAATTAATCCCTCTTTTTCTTTCTGCCCATCAAGACTTAGATCTCTTCTTCAGGAGTGTTACTAAGCTGAAGTACCAGCCCCAACACCTGATTGATTCAGCTGGCCCAAGAACCAATGCCCCATTCAAGTCCCACCTCAGTTTGAGGTCTTTGTAAGAAGACTCTGACAAGCTAAGTGCTTCCCTGACCCTGGGCTTCTCCTTATGGAACTTGACTTATTTCTTTGGTTACTGTTCCTATTGTTTCCCTTCTTTCCTTGCTGTTTACACAACTTGAGCTTTGCCTACCTTTGATTATAATCGTTCCATTGTATATTGTTAAAAAGTTAAAAGTCAGCATTTCTGAGTGAACTTATTACTTAAAAGCATGCCTGAAGAAGAAGGTCTTGACCTGTTGATTGAAGGACAAGGAGGGGGGCTAACCTGACTTCTGTGGTTACTGCATTCAGAAGCCTGGGAGCAAGCACCAAGAAGGCCCTCTCTCATGTCGGCATCTAAAAACCTCGGGAAGATGGTAGAACCACATTTAGTAAGAAAAAAGGCCTTTTTGTGGCTGCTACCAGCCTAAGGAATTCCCTGCCTCAGGAGGCTAGTTGGGCCCCCTACTTACATTCCTTCCACCAACAGGTGAACATCTGCCTTCTTAAGTTGGCTCTTGACCTCTAAATGCCCTTGTAGATTGTATTTTTTTCAGTAGGAGGATGCAGCATATTTTTTTCATAGACTCATAGAACAATTGAGTTGGAAGGGGCCTATAAGGCCATTGAGTCCAACTCCCTGCTCAACGCAGGAATCCAAATCAAAGGATATCTGCCAGGTGGTTGTCCAATTTTCTCTTGAATGCCTCCAGCACTGGAGTACTCATCACCTCCTGCGGTAATTAGCTCCTGTCACAATCCAAGATATCCCAGGCAGCATCTTACCAGGGGCAAGGGCACCAGGACCCAGTCCACTACACAGGATATTGAGTCCAAAGACACTCACTGCACAGTTGGTTGTGACCAAACAGAGGCAGGAGTACAGGTCTGGGAGCACAGAGCAAGGCACCAAGATGCAGGAGGCCAGCAGAAGTAAGTAGGGAGCAAAGCAGGGGCAAGAACAGGTGCAGGAACACTGGAGTTCAGATACAGGGATGCAGAAGGCAAGCACAGAGGCCAAGGCAGGGGCAGAAACAGATGCAGGGACTCCAGAGCTCAGGAGCACCAAGGCACTAGGAACAGTAAGCACAGCACAAACTCTTTGTTGCTGAGGCAAGTTCTGAGAGGGAGAAACACTCTTTAAATAGGCCTTCCCTCCAGGTTTCTGGAGAGCTTAACAAGTGGCCCAGCAACTGCTACACAGGCCAGGACCTGAGCCTGCAAACACCAGGCCATTCCGGAGTCAGGCTGGCCCCAATTCCGCAGCTGCGAGGGCGGTATGGGCCAGATTCTGACAGTTCCATTGTATTATTACTCTAACAGTTAAGAAGCCTTTCCTCATATTCAGCCTAAATCTGGATTCCTGCAGCTCCCGCCCATTGTTGCATGTCCTGCGTTCTGGGTTAATTGAGAACAGATACTGCCCCTGCTCTATTTGACTATCTTTCAAGTATTTTGAAAAGTGCTGCCCTATTTCCGCTCAGTCCTTTTTTTCTCAGAGTTAAACATACCCAGTCCTTTCAGTCTTTCCTTATAGGTTTCCAGTTTCCAGTCTTAGTTCCCAGTCCCCTGATCATCCTTGCTGCCCTCCTCTGAACCTGCTCCAGTTTGTTGGCATTCTTTTTAAAGTGTGGGGTCCAGAACAGGACACAGAATTCAAGATGAGGTCTTACCAGTGCTGAATAGAAGGGAACTTGTACCTCACAGGATTTGGAGACTATATTTTTGTTAATACATCCTAAAAATCACATTTGCTGCCACATTGTACTGTTGGCTCATATTCGTCCTGTGATCTGCAATGACTCCAAGGTCCTTCTCACTCATAGTATTGCTGTGCCAGGTATCCCCCCATCTTGTAACTGCGCATTTGGTTTCTTTTCCTCAGGTGTAGAACTTTGCACTTATCCCTGTTAAATGTTATTCTATTGTTTTCAACCTAGTGCTCAAGCCTATCAACATCTTTTTGAATTTTTTTCTTGTCTTCCAGGGTATTAGCTATTCCACCTAATTTTGTATCATCTACAAATTTGATAAGTATTCCCTGCACTCCCTCATCCAAGCCTTGTGGCACCTCATTTGTTACCTCCTCCCAGTTTGAGAAGGAGCCATTGAAGCACTCTCTGAATATGATTTTGTAGCCAACTATATATCCACTTGGCACTCAATTGTCCAGCCCACACCTAGTTATCTTGCTAATCAGAATATCATGAGGCACTATGTCAAAAGCTTTGCTGAAGTCAAGATACATTACGTCTACAGCATTCTCACAGTCTACCAGGGAGGTTACCCGATCAAAAAATGAGATAAGATTAGTCTGGCAGGATTTGTTCTTGACAAATTCATGTTGGCTTCTAGTTATAATTGCATTGTTTTCAAGGCGATTGTAAATTGACTGCTTTATAATCTGATCCAGAATTTTCCATGGGATTGATGTCAGACTGACCAGTCTGTAGTTCCCTGGTTCCTCTTTTTTGCCCTTTTGGAAGATAGGGACAATGTTACCTATCCTCCAGTCATCTGGTACTTCACCCATCCTTCATGATTTAAAAAAAAAATAGACAGTGGTTATGTGATCTCTTCAGCTGGTTCCTTCAGTATCCTTGGATGGAGTTTATATGGCCCTGGGGATTTGAACTCAAGCAATAAGTTACTCCTTGACTATTTGTTTATCCCTCTCAAGCTGCAATCCTGTCCCCTCCCTTTGTACACCACATTTGCCTAAAGAAGCATAGACTGTCTTTTGGGAGAAGACCGAGCTGAAGTAGGAATTGAGTACTTCTACTTTTGTTGTTGTCATATATCATTTTCCCATCCCCATTGAATAACTGAGCCACAGATTCTTTTTCTGTCTTTTAGCGTCTTGTTCTAACCTCAGCTCATTCTCAGCTTTTGCTTTCCTAATGCCATCCTTGGAATTCTTTGCTGGTTGTCTGTACTCTTCCTTTGCAGTCTGGCCTTCTTTCCACTTCCTATATGTCTCTCTCTCTCTTTTTTCCCCCCAGGTCCTCTCTGAGCTTTTTGTGAAGCCACTTTGGTCTTATTTTGCTGTCTTCCCTCTTTTTTTCTTATTGGAATTGTTCGTAGTTGTGCCTTTAGAATTTCCTTTTTAAGAAACTCCCACCCATCTTGGACTATTTTTCCTGTTAGGTTTCCTGCCATGGGATCTTACCCATCATTGTTTTGAGTTTATTAAAATTGGCTTTCCTAAAGTCCAGCGTATACATGCAACTACACTTCAGTATCAGGTATTTTAAATTTAGCTTAACTTTTTTAAATGAAAAAAATATGTTTTCAACACTCTTTTGGTTTAATCATATTTTAATCTTTATGTCTTAATTTTCTGTGATCTTAAATTTATGCATTTTTAAAGTTGTTGTACACTACCTTGTATACCTTTATTGGAAGAAAAGCAGGATGATAAACAAGCAAACTTCTAAAGGCTTTTAAACTCAATTGTACAGATTCTTACCTCAAAGATATTTTTGTGACACACTTTGAAAATATAGATTTCTCTGTCAAAAAGATCAAAGTGTCAGTATTCCCATTGCTCCAGGATTTCTTCCATGTGATGAATGCATGCTATTTTTACAGTATCCACCAAAGAACAGAAATTCCTGAAGGAAAGCACAGCCATGACACAGTGCCTCAAGACAGCCTGAAGACATCACATTGCAAAATTAGACAAACCACAAGCTAAGATGACCTCATCTGATCATTCGGCGACTGAAATGCACTGATTGGGAAAACATTATACCCAAGTAATATAATCTAAGTTTGGAGTAGATTATCTATTCAATTTTTAAACAAATTTGTAGTAAAGATGTTATTACCTCTTCTGTAAACTATAAGAACTTGGATTAAAGGATAGGAGAAAATAATTTTTAAAAAAATCATTACTCATCTATTTATGAGATTTACCACAAAATATGTGTAATTGCCTGTACAGGCTTTATAATGCCTTCAAAGACTCAGCCAGGTATTATTTCCAATTTGATTTATTTTCTTCAGAATCTGTGTGATTGAAAACAGCTGTGCAAACTAATCTCAGCTCAGGGAATTACAAATTTTCCGACGAAGTAAAACAGGCAAGAAACTACACTACTAGGCTAGGCTAAAGCTTTTGTAAGTGGGGTATAGGCAGCTTGTGATCAGGGCAGGGGGTGCCCTACCCCAATTTTAGGGTGAGGTGCCCTTTGCTTTCTTGTTTCACCATTAGCAAAACTGGTATTTTTATTAGCCTAAATGGCCAAAATTCTGTTTTCACAGTTCTGCTGGTGTGAACTGGATTGAGGTGTTGGAAATGACTACTTTGACTTAATCTAAAGACTCCTATCCCTCTCACCCATCCATTTCAGCTTTCATGGCTCCCTGCCTTTTGCCCTTGGGAAACCTTGGAAACTTCAAGGCTGGGTATGTTTGTGAGGAGACTTCAGAATTCAAAAGCCACTAGATCACTGCCGCAGGACTGCCAGTGGTGAACCTCTGGCAATTTTTAACTATTAAAACCTCCTCCTTCTCCAATGTTCCAAAGCTCCCAAAGATTTTCTCAGAGCAAAAAAAGGTCCTAGAGAGCCTTGAAAGCTGAAATTGAGCAACAGGAAACTTTCAATTAATTTAAATTAATTATTTCCGTTGCACCTGACCAAAAATCTGACAGTCCAATAAGCATCAATGGCAGTTTTCTCATACACTGTGGGTGAGGTCTAATTAATTGGCTAGGGACTGATAAGATATGATCAAAATGATGACTCTTTTTTAATTGGTTCCAATGTGAAGACTGCTTACCTGGGGAAGACGAGTGACTTGGTGAGGTAGTCTTCACACGTGTGATACTCACTGCCCACCATACTCACCTTGGTGATGTACTTGTGATTAGAGAAGTACCTTCATTTTAAGTTATCTGTGTGGCAGCATAGCTGCCACGTGTTCCCTTCTCCATGTGTTCAGCTACTTTAAAATGCTACAGAAAGGGCCATTAGAGAACAAGAAATTACTAATAATGCATGAGCATGCCACCTTTGAGATAATACCGCTTCCCTGAAAATAAGACCTACCCTGAAAACAAACCTTAGTAGGCTTTTTCAGGATGCTCATAATATAAGCCCTACCCCTAAAAGTTAAGTGAAACCCCGCCCTCCAGCATTGTGCAGCTACCAGAAGAAGATTACATGGCTGTATTTGCATAAATGTAGATTGTTGTACATGGGGAAAAAATCCCCTGAAAATAAGCCCTAATGTGTTTTTTTGGAGCAAAAATTAATATGAGACCCTGTCTTATTTTCGGGGAGACACAGTATGAATTAAGCTTCAAGGACCACTGTGGTGTAAATCATCTGCCTAAGCAATACATATCCCTCTAATGTGTCATCTTCTGTAAGTGTTTACACTTAACAGAAGTGGTGAATTAATTAAAACCAATAAAAGATTAGCTGTAGAAAATGCAGTTATAATAGCTTGTCCTCTTGTGGATGTTCTTGCAAACATTTCTGAAGGTCACATCATAAAGTCTACATGTAATTTAAAAATTTATTTAAAAAATATAGAAGAAAAGACAGTTCAGCACCTTAAAGACTACCTGCTGTATTTTAATTTGTGCTTTTGTGGACAAGTCCACTTCTTCAGACATGAGAGGAAGTGAACTTGTCCATGAAAACTCACATTAAAATGTAGCAGTTAGTATTTAAGGTGCCACAACATGTTTGCATTCTTTATTTTTTATTTCTCTTTTGTTTTTGCCTGATAAGCTAGCAAAGACTAACGCAGCTACCTCTTCTAAAACTACAGTTATGTAATTTAGGGTAATTTGCTTTTGCTTCCAGATACAGAGGTTTCAACAACACATATACACACCATGTTTTAGTGCAGTTACGGTTAGCAGGACTGAAGTGTTAAGGCATTTGGATCAGCAGGCCCTTCAGATTCCCCTGTTCCCTCTAAGCTTCAGAGGGATGCATTGTTCACAGTGGTGCTACTGGGGAAGGGGCTGTAGTGTGGGGGGGGAGAAAACAGAGGTTTGTCACATGAACAACACACTGTTGTGAACCATCCCTGCTGAAACATAAAATACAGTTCGCACAAAGACAGACAGATAGAACCACACAGTTACCTGCATTTTGTTTATTTTGTTTTTTGAACTCTCCTTGGTAGCTTGATTATGGGAATTGTCAAGTTGAATACCTGCTCTTCAAAATCTATCATGCACAAGTCAGTTCCCACTGACTTCATTGACTGGTGGAAGCAGTATATTGGATTGTACAGTAACATGTAAGATGAACTAATGTTGCAAAGCCGAGAAGAGCTACACTATTTGCTCAGCAAAATTCCTTGGGAACCTGCTTTAAGCCAGAGGCAGAGCAGGGATACGAATATAAATAGCGGCACCACAGGAGCCACAGAAGTCAGTTCCCTCTCCCAAGAACTGGCCTGTTCACTCACTGGTTGTGCTGTATGGGCCCATAGCTGTTGACATCGTGCCAATCATGGAAATAGCTCAGTCGGCACTTCCCTGCCTCCCTGCACAGCCAACCACTCCAGCAAGGAGGCAGGATGAAGAGTCTCCCCACTCAACTGTTGAGCAGTTGGCTTTGCGAGGAGGCAGGGAAGCGCCAACGAGGCTACTTCTGCAATTGGTGTGATGTCAACAATGATGTCGTGTGGCAAGCAGTGCATGCCATGTGGCTATCAGCGAGTGGACCATCCAGTTCTGGGGGGAGGGAATGGACTTCTATGGCACCTGTGGTGCTGCTATTCATATTTGTACCCCAGGGATATGAATAGCCCATGTCTGCTACAGAATGTTTATGATCATGGATGAAGGAACTTTTGATGTGGACCCACCTGCTCTCTTAGCTTGCTGTGCTGTGTCAAAGAAATGGTTTCTGGTGTTCAAAGGTTGCAGCTGCTCCACCAGCCTTATTCCCTGTTTCATGAGCCAGGTGCCACCATTGGCCTCGCTTGCCCTGCTGGTGGATACCCCAGCGGTGGCTTGGCTATCTCGCTGAATAACACCTTAGCTCCGAGGGTCCTTGGAACCAAGGCACTAGTAAGAGGAGAGGTGCCTCCCTCAAACCCCTGTAAACATACAATTTTGGGGCCATTCCCCACTCCATAATGCCTAGGCTCCAGGGGTCCTTAGGTCCAGGCACTGTTTATATAACCAGTTGGGGAGCAGCCGTGAATGCAAGTGGGTGCCAGCTAGGAGAAAGGTGCTGTTGCAAACTTTTTTCTTCTTCTTTTTTCTTCAGTGAATGATGTGGAGGCCATCACATAGCAGTGGTGGAGGCATTTTTCTTCCCGCCTCAGGTGGCAAGAGAGTTTGTGCCAACATTGGCCTATGTCCTTGCACAAACTTTTTTACACACAATTTTTGCACACCACAAACTTTTCCAGCCATCCAACTAAGACATCAAATTCCTCTGGACTTTCCAGTGGCATATGTAAGTACTAGGGTAGCAAAGCACCTGACAAAATGATTGATTTCCCCTGAACTGGACCCCCCCCAAACTAGACCCCCCCAAACATAAACCCCAAAAGTTGACTCTCCTCAAAAACGTGACCCCCCAACCCAACCTAGGAGGAAGGCCCACCCAAGACCCAGCTGCCAGGGGAGTGAGGGGGACTGTGGCTCATAGGCAGTCGCCCTGGGAAAGTTTAGGTGGGTGAAATGTTTTGTGAGACTAGAAGAAGAGGTGGGACGCCCTGCTCTGAAATAGGTGGTCAATGGGGCTTTCCAGGCAAGTCCTAGGGAGCATGTGGGGTGGCTGGAAAGCATCGGCAGGGCCAGACACACCCTGAGGGTAGAAGATGGACATTCCTTCCAGGTTGCAGAACAAGGGGAGCCCGACCTTACCCCCAAAGATAGAAAGGCCTCAGCTCAAAGCAAAAAGGCGCTTGCAGACCCAAAGATTTGCCGGACCTGTGAGTTTTTCCACCCCCTTTGCCCACTAGACCAAGAATGGGGACGCTGACTGAATCTCGAGAGAAGATGGACGTTCCTTTTAGCCTGCAGAGGTCCACAGAAGTAACTACCCCAACCAAGGCTAAGCCCAGAAAACATTATATAAGCACAAATTCTGACATTGAGAATATTCTGCCAATATCATAAGTACTTCTGGAAAAGCCTGAAAGCTCTGCAAGGCAGCATAACATGGGAGAGCCCTTTTACACAGAGAATGCTGTAACACTGGTAAGAAAAGCCTTTGATTTCTTCTTTTCCCACACTGTATATTGTTAGTTTTGTGTGGGTGTGTGGGATAGTTTCAAAGATTGCAAAATGGCAGACATAGAATACATTATGCTGTTACAGGAGTCCAAGACGTGTAGCAGAGATGCTGAAAATCCATCTATCCCAAAAGACAGGGGGCCACTGGACTCAACTTTGTGGAAGATAGTCTCAGCAGGAAATTCTGAAAAACAGCTATGTAATTATGGGTGGAAGGATGGTGCCAGAGTCATGCTGTATTTGATAATTGTGTTTGTTAAAACCCGTTTTGATTTTTCAGGAATCACCACATAGAGCTTTAAGCACTGTTCTTCAACTAGAAGCAAGAGACACTCCTCTGAGAAAACACAAAGTCATGGGGTGCATTGTGAGGGCTGGCATTTAATGAGTCCTAAAGCACTATCTGGCTGAATATCTGAAAGATGAGTGTGAGGGTTGCCACATACAAGCACCAGGCCAAGCAGCTCATGCCTGTTTGTCCTGGGATGAACATAGCCTTTCAAGAATGCTGCAAACACAATGTGAAAAAAATCTGTTTTAAAAACATACTTCACCTTGTTATTCTTATAGCTGTAATACACTTTTTTTGACAGAGAGAGATAGCAATCAGACCTTAATAATAAACACCAAAATAGGCAGATCTCACAGGACATATGAACTGTTGAAAAAAGTGCTGAGAAAGTCAGATGAACCCTTTTTAATACATGTGTCAAAGGACCACAGCTGCGATACAAATATATCTGCAAGCAGGGTCTGAAGGCCTTAGGAATGGACCTCAACAGATGAGAAACCTTGACATCTGAGGGTTCTGCCTGGAGGCAGGCGGTGCATCACGGCCTCTCCCATTTTGAAGAGACACTTGTCCAGCAGGCTGAGGCAAAGAGACAGTCCCAAAACTAGCAAAATCAGGGAGCTGGACAGGGGACAGATTGTATTTGTCTTCAATGTGGAAGGGATTGTCACTCTCGAATTGGCCTTCTCAGCCACACTAGATGCTGTTCCAAGTCCTCCCTACAGAGCACGTTACCATAGTCTCTTGAGACTGAAGGATGCCTAATCAAAGGTCTTCAATAACAGACCTTACACTATATTGCTTTTTGCCATCCTGTATAAAATTACGAATAAAGGTTTTTCTTAAAGTGGCTATTTTTGCTTTATCATTGTCCCAGATGTTTTTTTGGGGGGGGGTCAAACGTTATGAGCAGGAAAAACAGTCTGTGGTCAATAAATGCCTTTTCTCAAAGCATTTGTTTTTGTATCATTTTCCATGCTGCTTCCTATGATAAGATACCCTGGCTCACCTTCTGTTTATTACTTTTCCTGATATTTGTAAAAGCAAGGTGAGAAGATATAGCCTTCCTATCACTACTTCTTTCACAGGAAACTAACTAGTTTCCAGTGACCCTCATACGTAAGCACAGATCTGCTATCTGTCCCAAACTGCTTCCGGGGTAGGAAAAACAGCCAATCTTAGTGAGCAGAATTAATACTAAGACAATACACCATGAAAAGTTTCCGAATGTATAAAAGCTGGATCCCTTTGTGAAACATCTTTCTGCTTTCAACTCTGATGCTGAGAGAGATGGCTCATGTAAGTATCTTTCCCTTCTTGTAGTTCTAGCTGTTTCAAATGTAAGATTTTAGTGCAGCTATCTGTTTTAACTATGATATATCTTCCTTTTTAATAGAAAACTGTGATAACAATGCAGATCCATAGACCTTCAGATTCTGATCAAGCATGTATGCATCTTTTCTATTTTAATTTAAAATGCTTTGCTATGATATGTTCAGACAAACCATGGAGTTGCTTAGCGCTAGGAAACGTACCCATGGGGCTTGCTTAATGCTTGGGGTCTTAGGGGTGGTCTTTGTGCAATAAAAGAGAGGAGAGAGATTCAGGACTTGTTCCTTGGTAGATTCATATTGTTAGAAAGTATGTTGTTATGTTTAAAAATATTTCAGAGTTACCAAGACATAGAATATGACCAAGAATATAATAGACCAAGAATATAATTCATTTTATTGCAAGTCACATAAAAAAGGTTTGGGTAACACAAGACCAATTATCCATTTCCAAAATGCTAAGATTCTTGTGTGAAGGTTTACTGTCCTACCCTGCCTGTCCAAGATAGTTAGAAGTCCAGAGAGGGAAAAGGAGGGATTGTTTCTTTGTAGATTAGCATCATGTCAATAGGAAATGGATGGTTTAGAGAGAAGTCTCACAGTAACATCTAGACTAGCCCCATGTAAAAGTTAACTCTGTAGTTCTTTTACATACATGGGCACAAGGAGGTTTTTGGATGTTAGCTACTTACCCAACCACAATTTCCAAGAAGCCAGGGGACTTTGTAGTCCATAATATAGGAAGTCATACATTATGCCTGATAGTCCACATCTCTGCTTGATAGTGTCCTGTAGGAAGACTGCAGTTTCTTAGCAAGGCATCCTCCAAATGGTAGCATTGTTAGAAGCTTTCCCCAGTTGGATTTTCCATCTGCAAATTCATACTGCATCACTAACGGGAAAGTATTACATGCTTCAAATACGTTAGTGATCTGGAGATGTCTTAGATGAGTGGTAATTTTGTCTTCAGAGTCATTTTGAAACAAAGAAGCTATATTTTTTTAAAGGGTGAGCATTCTTGGATTTGGCGTTTCATTTATAGTATTCTCCCTTACAGATATGTGAATACAATGGTACTGTATATGTTTGCTGCTCTATGTTCTCCAGGGGCCCCATATTCTTGCAGTATGGTACTAAAAAGGATGAAGGAAATGTGAGGCAAGCCCTAACATATCCTTTTCTTGCCTTCAGCTTCACAGGACTGCCCCTCCCTCATTTTTTTTCCAAAGAAGCAAATAAAGGGAGCCACTATACATGCCCCTGAAAAAGATATAGGTTGGTTACATTTCTGCTTTGATTGGGTCTCCAGTACTACTTATGTCTACCATTTTGCAGAGTGATATTTGTTTGCTCCTTTTTAATATATGCTTTAAATATTGTCTCGTGATGATGTATGCCATCTGGGTCCTTTTAAAGGAGAAAAATATTGATGTATGTACTTGTCATTGTGTGTGTGTGTGTGTGTGTGTGTGTGTGTGTGTGTGTGTGTGTGTGTGTGTGTGTGTGTGTGTGCGTGTGCGTGTGTGTGTGTGTTTGTGTGTGTGTGTGTGTGTGTGTGTGTGAGAGAGAGAGAGAGAGAGAATATTGCTGACAAGTGTTTCATGAATCATCTTTTTTCTTTTGGACCAGCTTATGGAACCGGCTCTCAAAAGGCCATGGAAAGCACAACATGCAGAGGCAAAAAGGAGTGGCTGCTCAGATTCTGACACCCCATCAGGACAATATAGCATGAATGGGAGAGAACAATGTGCAACACCACCAAATGGAGGTTCTTCAGGTTCTAACACATCTGTGGGGCAATATAATGTGAATGGCATGCAGACTGCTGATTTCTTTAAAACACTTGAGGCAGTCATGAACATCATAAAGATGGGTAGAATGTATGGTACATGGGAAGAATGTATGGTACATACATTAGGAAATCATCTTGATTTGCAAAAGTTCTGTGGCAGGCTTAAATGTTTTGAATGTTCTTCTTGTGCAAAAGTATCTCCTAAGTATATAAGGAGGAGAAATCCTGGCTTACAACCCCTAAATAGAGGGAAAACTAAAGGGTGGGGGGAGAGAAAAAAGAGTGTATCACATGGAGGCAGTACTGGAGAAAAGGAGCTATGAACTTAGTATGCAGGGCTAAAAAGCTACTGTCACGCTGGAAAAGGTCATTTGTGCAAGCTCCTACTGTACCACCACAGGAACCACTATAAATATCTCAGTGGTGAAATTCTGTTCATATCCATTATCAAACACCCCTTTTGTTTTAGTACCCCTCACATGGTCTCCTTTTCTGAGCCTCAGAATCTCTTCTTTTGTTTTAGCATAGTCCCCATAGACTGTTTTCCAGACTGCCAAGGTTGGGGGGGGGTTGAGTTTTGGGGTGGGGGTCAAGTTTCAGGGAGTGTTGCAGGGTGGGATGGGGGTGCAGGGAAGGGGGGGGAGATCATCAGTCATTTTGACAGGTGCTATGCTACCCTTCATGCTGGATTTCACTATTCAATTCACTTCCAAGGGAAATACATTATTATACACTTTTATATCACCACATTGCATTTCCTGTTAATCTGAGCCATTAAGCACTCACTGAAGACCACTGTGCTTACAGAAGCCAGGAGAATCCTCCCTACCATTACATTTCAGTGTCAAGTTTCAGCCCAGGCCATTATAATGCATTTTATGGCTATGACACTGAAAACCATATCATGTGATTAACAAATGACACCCCCACACTCCCCAAACTTATCAGCATCTGGCACCTGCTTATCCGTTGCCTATATGAAATGAGTAAATCACCACTTCAGTAGGGCTCTTAATAGATGGATGGATGAAGGATAACTAATAGCTAGACTGCTAAAGCTTTCCTCAGAAGAAGATCATTATTTCATTCTCTCCTCTCAAGGTTTTCCTCCATAGATAAGGCAACAGCAGTCTGTGATGGAAAGTAACACCATAGGAGGTGAAAACCTTGGCAACTGATGTGTACAGTTAAGGTACTTCCTTATTGTTACTGAAACCTCCTTATTTAGTTAATGAGTTACATTTATATCCCAATTTTCATCCAAGGAGCTCAAAGCAGCAAACAGGGCTCTCACCTTTATCCATTATTCTCACCACAACCCTGCAAGGCAGGCTGAGCTTAGAATATGTGACTGGCCCAAAGTCACCCAGTAAGACCAATGGCCATTTAGGACTCTAAACCCAGGTCTATGTCTTAACATCCTAACCACAGCATTTGTTTTACAAGAGCTGCTTTACAATGTTCTATTTTAAGCAACAGAATATTATATGGATGACAACAGCACCCTCTCCGGAGGAGAAATAAGAGCTCTCTTTTGTTAAGAAATGTCCCAGTCAAATCAATATTCTGTCTGACTGCATCCTTCACTTGCTTACCTGAAGTCAGCAACATTTTCCCATGGTTCAATATCAAGAAGTAACCTGGTAACATCTTCTGCTGAAGTAAATAGAGTACAGCACATAGAAACGGTGGTCTTTATTTGCAGAGGGAGAAAGCTTCCCTAAGGTTAAAGATGAAATGCACTAGCAAGCAGTAGGAAATTCTCTCTGTAGTTCCAGTCCTATTCTAGCTCATGTGAGGCAGAGGTATAGTCATGCTAAACCCCTGTCCATTATTTATTTATTTGCAGATAGTTGTAAAACAGTTTCTGGTATTTGGTTCTGAGATTCCTGACCATCATATGCTCCCAGGTGGATAAGCAGATGATTGCTGTTATGCATTTCCAAAGTGCCTTTTGGCAAACAGAGGAGATTCTTGCACATTGATTCTGCTAAAGCAGAAGTTCCAGATGTTCTATTATTAAGTTGAATGGCTTAAAGTTGCCAGATGTCAGAGTGCCAGGTTTGAGTGAAGGTTCGAGGATCTGTTGTGTTTTTTCCAAGTCTTTTGGGGGGGGGTAATTCAAGTGTGTGGCACTACAGGAAGAGAAATCGGATTCTTAGGTGTGAGCTTCAAGCACCCATTTCCATCTGGCACCAGGGCTCACTGGCTTGGCATCAAAAGATATCTAAGTGTGGTACACCAGTATTCATGAGGGGTAACACCAGTGCTCCTCTCCCTACTGTGCTGCAAATCGTACAAAGGGCAAAAAAAGGGCAGGAGCCCAGTAACTTCCTCCAGAGACTCTTCTGTCTGGCATTTTGGCACGATGACATTGCACAAGCACAATACATCAATATCTTCATGCCAAGCCACTGGGCCCTAGCACTGTTAGCACGGCATGGGTGGAGATGGGTGCCCACGTTTAAAACCGTTATGCTCACAAAAATTAGACTTTTTCCTCCTCTAGAAGGGATCCATTCTGAGGAAACACTGCCCTTAATAAACATCAGTGGGTCTCATTAAATGGTGAGGGTCTGATCAGAGATTGTGTTAAATGTTAATGTGCACAGTCTTCTGCAGGTGGATATGGGTGGAGCAGTTTGT
Source organism: Pogona vitticeps (assembly GCF_051106095.1). Classification (NCBI taxonomy): domain Eukaryota; kingdom Metazoa; phylum Chordata; class Lepidosauria; order Squamata; family Agamidae; genus Pogona; species Pogona vitticeps. The sequence continues at coordinate 128,757,851 of NC_135787.1, forward strand.
ATGTGGATGTCATCCAACGCTGTCTCTCCTTGCCATCTAAATCTGGGGTAGCTGTTTTAGCTCTAGATGAGTGTCTGGTGTCAGCAATGGACTGGATGAGGGTGAATAAACTGAAACTTTATCCAGACAAGACAGAGATACTTCTGGTCAGTCAAAAGGCAGATCAAGGAATAGGTATGCAGTCTGTGCTGGGTGGGGTTACACTCCCTCTGAAAACACAGGAGCACAGCTTGGGAGTGCTCCTGGATTTGTTTATGAGCCTAGATGCCCAGGTTTCAATTGTGGCCAGGAGTGCATTTGCACAGTTAAAACTAGTATAAAAGCTGCACGGATTTCTTGAGATGTCTGATCTGGCCATGGTGACATATGTCTCAAGTTACATCCCAAATGGATTACTGTAACACACTCTATGTGGGGCTGTCTTTGTAAAGTGATTGTTAACTGGGGTTGGTCACAGGGATCACATAACCTCCCAGTTACAGCAGCTCCATTGGCTGCCAGTCTGATTCTGGGCACAATTAAAGTACTGGGTCCAAGCTATCTCAAGGACCATGTCTCCCTTAATTAACTTGCCCATGTATTAAGATAATCAGGGGAGATATATGAGTCCCACCACCTTCACAGATGTGTTTAGTGGAGACATGGGAGAAGGCCTTCTCTATTGCTTCTCACAGTTGGAACTCCTTCCTACAGAAAGCCAGCATGCTGGCCTTCTGCAAGCGGACAAAGCCCTTTTAATGATGTAAAGCTGCCTTGGGTCCTTTTAAAGGAGAAAGGTAGGATAAAAATATTTTAAATAAATAAATAATAAATACCTTTGGATCAAGAAAGCAGTGCATGGGGAGGAAATTGAAATATTCTTCTCCCAGTTGTGATCCTCACAAAAACTACATGTTCACTTCTGTACCATGCAACTATTTCTCCTCCCACTCCAAAGGTACTGGTGGTAGTAATTTTCAAAAATTAAAGACTCCCTCACATTCCTCAGCTCCCAATGGCTTCCCCACAATGAAAGGGAATCCATGGGAGCTGGAAACCATAATTTTTTTATTTCCAAAATTTGACATTATCAGCCTTACGCGGTGTACTTACATGAACAGGAGCTCAGCCATTATTTCCTAGGATGTGTTAAAGCTAACTTTCCCCAGAAGTTGAATGCCATTAAAAAATTTAGATGCAACAAAATCAAAACTTTCTAGCAAAATGATAGTTCAGTGAATGGATGATGCTTAAAAGGTTTAGAGCCAGCCAATTTAAAACCCAAATGCTCATGTTACTATAGTATTAAATTTTGAAATTCCTTCTGCAAGATCCTATCCATATTTTTTTCAGAATACTGTACAACTTCTGGTGTTCTGAAAAGTTAATCTGAAAATTATTATGCAGCATGATAACAAAGTATGTAAGTCTGCTTGACACAGATTTCCGCTCCAAAATATTCATTATTTGCATTAGGCTACAGTTACCTGTGATGTATATTCAGAGCTATTAATCTATAAATATATGTTAAAGAGACAGATGGTGATCTGGAAGACGCATTAGCACTGCAACAATGTTCAGACCTCAGATTCTAGACTCCATTATAATGTTCTTGACAGACTGCCTGACAGGCACCTCCATATGTTGGGCTGGCCTGCGGCAAAAGGCCATCTTTCTTCTAGAAATAGAGCTGTCCCATGAAAGCAGAGTCACAGGCACAAGAGCAGATGGGGAGAGAGGGAGAGAGGACAACCCTCTGCCACTTGCCTGCTGTTGTTCCATCAGTTACCCGGACACCTCTGTCACCCGGCCAAGCCCAACTTTATTGTGAAAGGCTTTGACTTTTACTCATATTTTGGTGGCCATCGTGGAGATTGACGGGATAGATAGGCAGGCATAGCATTTACAGGGATGTACCATTTCTTTCACCACCACTCCCCCCACCCCGACACAATATTTTCGGTATGTTAAGCACTACTTCTGCAGGAGGAAGGAGGACTGCTCCAGAACGGCAATGTATCCAAGTGACTGGAAAAAAAATCACCAGCAATATTTTTAACATATACGTGTGGTTCCAGGACACAATCAGGTAACTCTTTTTTTAGGGTGTCTCTAAGCATGGAAATCAATGTGCCATGTATGAGAACTCTGCACAGATCTTTCATTTGCATACATCAGTGGTTCCCAGCATTGGGTAACCTAGGTGTTCTTGGACTGAAACTTCCAGAAGCCATGGTCAGAACAGCTGGTGGTGAAGGCTTCTGGGAACTGCAGTCCAAGAACACCTGGTGAGGACCCCCAGTATACATAGTACACTGTGGAATGTCACGTCAGGACCAGTTAGCATAGGCATATGATGAAAGGACATGTAGATAGTTTGTGCTTTCGATATTGCCTTTCACATTTCAAAATCTGAAATGTAGAAGTATACAAAGGACTCAGGGAAATTTGCCCAAACTGTTTAACCCCCTGACCCTCAGAGATAGAGGAAGGGAGAGAAGAGAGAGAAAATTATTACACATGGGCAGCATTAGGATTATAGGGGTTAGATTGTTATGGCACATTTTATGTGTGCTTCCTACTCTTGTCCCCTTACTCTCTACAGGTTGTCTACCATGCCATTCCTGAGAAGTGCACTTGCTTTGTGGGTGTCACATTTTTAGTTAGTGCTGTAGTTATTTATATGATCCATCACTGAAAACGGATGAGCTGGCAAAGTAAGCTTCAGCTTTGTGATGTAACATTTCTGCACTGAAGCCTGTTTATGCACATTTTAGATCCCAATATTTGAAATACTGTGCATAGGAAAGTGTAATTCAGTCTTGACACTACACATATACCAGTAAATCTTAGGCAGAGCTCTTCAGTTAATATGAATTAAATACACAAAGTTGAAGGATTAATATTTCATCCCATGCAACAACTTTGCAGGCTGCAAACCAGAGCTCAGTTCATGCAACAGGGTCCCAGATTTAAACAGACTCTTATTTCTATCTCTGGTCAGAGATGACAGCAGAAGCTACTTCTGGCAGATGGAGGCCCTATCCAGCCCACAGCTCAACTCCTTAAATTAAAGTTTTAATTAACAATGCTTATTTCAATAAACATATATATAATGCGAAGGCAAGGAAGGCAGAAAGAAAAATATGGCATTTTTTTCACTTCCCCTCCTCCATGACAAATGTTTGCTTTTCAATATAAAAATGGAGAACATTGGGAAACCTAGAAAAATGCTATGATGAATTATTTTCAGTCGGAACTAGAGAAATAATTTGTAAAACAAGAATCACTTAAGATGCCAGTTGTTGTAGAATATGAACAGGTATAATAAAGACATCCTACAGATTTAGAGAAGGGGGACGTGGTGGCGCTGCAGGTCAGAAGACCAGCAGTCATAAGATCAAACCCACATGACAGAGCGAGGTCCAGTCGCTTGTCCCATCTCCTGCCAACCTAGCAGTTCGAAAGCATGTAAATGTGAGTAGATAAACAGGTACCACCACGGTGGGAAGGTAACAGTGTTCCGTGTCTAGTCACGCTGGCCACGTGACCACGGAAACTGTCTTCGGACAAACGCTGGCTCTACGGCTTGGAGACGGGGATGAGCACTGCCCATTAGAGTTGGACATGACCGGACTAAAAGTCAAGGGGAACCTTTACCTTACAGACTTAGAGAACAGCAATTCCTGTGCATATTGCAGATGTATGTAATGCTCGAGACTGAAGCAGTTCCTCTTTTTTTGTGGGAAATAACCAGAGATCCATTTGAATGATTAACAGATTTATTTGTACTAACATGTGGTTATTCAACAATGACTTCAAGAGGATCAAAACAACTAAGGTCTGGTAATTTTTCATAGGGAGAAGGTAAAAGTCCAAACTGTAACTTACAGTAGGAGAGTTTATTGAGGGGTTGGTCCAAACCGTTCTTTATCGGTGGGCTTCCTCAGAGGAGCGATCCTCACTGCACATATTGTGCCACAACAAGGATGTCTCGCCTAGTCTCCCTCGCAGGGTGGCTGATTGAAGGTCGAATCTGGTCTGATTACCATCCTCCAATGACCTTGCCCCCCCGAGGGAAAATCACCACTGTCCATTCTTGGGTTTCCGTTACAATCACCTTTTCTTTTTGATCAAGGCCAGGTAATACTCCTCCTACTTTTAAGTTGGGAAAGTCTTCTAATAGCCCACACATGTTTTCATATCTAAGTTCTTCGTCTTTTCTCTCCCTTTCCCATCTTTCATCTTTCTTTATCTCTGTACGCAGTATACTGAAAACTCTCTCTCCTCCTTGATCTTTTATATTCTCCCCCTACACTGGTAGTTAATTCCTCCTCCTCTTTCCCTTTTCCTTTCTCTACCAGACAGACTTCTACCTTTACTTCTTTCTCCTTCAATTCCTTCCCTTCAGTTTCTTTTACAACCAATCCTTCCTTTTCCTTTCTGTCTCTCTCTCTCTTTCTTCGATGTTTCTATTTGAGGGGACGGCTGATTCTCATCTTTTCCTCTCTTTTCTATTTCTCTTTCATAAACAGCAATTCCTGTGCATATTGGGCTATATGTAATGCTCAGGAAAGTAAATTTTGCTTTGAAATGAAAATAAGTATTGTACTATTCTCGAAGGCTTATACTTATTTTTTCCCATTTCATCTTCTTCCTTAACAAGTAAACAACTTTAAAAAACTGTTGCTGGCTTCAAACATTTTGGAAATGTTATAAATTTACTTCAACTTATTGAAATCCTTTTGCTTTCCATAGTAAGTCACAATACAGTAGACCCATTGAATCAAGTGATTAGGTGAGTCAACACCTCCATAAATTCCATTGATTTAAATGGGGCTATTCTAGTATCAAGTTGCAACTGCAGTAAGCCCATTTGAATCTATAGACCCTGTGGAAGAATTGACTCACCAGATCTCCTCTAAATCATTGGACCTATTCTAGTGTAACTACTCTAAGCCACTGGTTCTTAACCTTGGGTTACTCAGGAGTTTTGGACTGCACCTCCCAGAAGCCTTCACCACCAGCTGTCCTGACTGAGGTTTCTGGGAGTTGCAGTTCAAAAGCATCTGAGTAACAAAGGTTAAGAACCACTGCTCTAAGCAACAGGATTCAGCCAGAGTGTTATTTTGTATCTATGATACAAATTTGGCCAGTTCCTTTATCTACCATTTCTGCATTCCATTGTCTTTCCTCTGTTTTATATTCAAGTTATCTTTATTTATTTTTGTAGCCATTTCACAGAAGCCATAAAAACCCTAATATACCCAAATGTTTCTGGTTATGGTTGCCACAATTCTATTAAGAAGCCCAAAACTGGACTCCAGTCCTATGTGTGCTATTTCACCCCACCTGCTTGCATATCACACTAATATCTCCAACAAAAGAAACTGTTCAGGGAGTTTCCCTTTTCCTCTGAACGCAGATGACAGAGGTTACAAGGTCGGTCCTTTGGCATACAATAAATAAATTGCTCAGAACATAACTCTACCCTTGTTTCAAACTCTCTCTCTGTTCTTTACTCAAGACAAATGTTGTCATAATTGGCCCGCCCTTCTTTGGATGAAGGACTTTTCAACTTCTTAATCCTTGCAGCCCTTCCTACCTTATGGGGAATAGAAATTCTTGTTCCCTTCAGCTTACCTGTTAAGAAACAGGATGTGCCTGTGCCAGAATCCTACCACTTTCTTTCTCCTGAACAACTGTGAAAGATTCACGGCACTGATCTCATTTGGTAATTTTTCAGAGGTTTCACATATACAGTACGTAGAGATTGAGATTGAGAGAGAGCACAATGGATTTGCAACAGAATCAGAGAACATATGCCCCTCCAGATGTGGTTGGATTGACATCAGCCTAGTGAAAGATAAGGGACCACAGTAAATGCAGATAAAATCATACAGTCATGACACAGAATTGCAGAGTTGGAGGGGAATCCATAGATTAACATGTCCAACTTCCAGATGATGTAGGAATTTATAGCTAAAGCATTTTGGACATAGAGTATCCAACCTGTTGAAAAATCTCCAACAAAGTACACCACATTTTGAGGGAGGACATTCTATTGGGTAAAATCCTGTCGCTTAGCAAGGTATGTTGCAAGTAGAGCAGACCAAATGAATCAGTGGAACTAATGGAAGAGTTGACTCACCAACACTGATTCAGTGGCCCTACTTCAGTTGTGACTTATTGGGCTAAGCAACATGAATTTCCTTGTTATTTGAATCCTCTGGCTTGTGTTCTCTGCCCTGAAACAGAAAATAAGTTTGCTCCATCTTCCATGACAGCCATTCAAATAGTGCTGTCATATCACCTCTCAATTTTCTCTTTTACTTGGCTTACGGACTCTTTTCCATCCTTTTGTCTCTTAATTATACTTTCCAGTTAATTAATATGCTTTCCGAACAGTCATGTCCAGAATTCAGCATTGTAAACTAGATAGCACTGTGATGCAGAAACCAAGATCAAAGGTATGAGTCAACATGATTTTTACATGGAGCCATCCCAAATCTGCTGTTAAATTCACAACTCATGCCCAGTTTATTAATTTATTTAATTTATATATCATCCCATCAGAGCAATCCACTATTCTTATACAATATACAGTAGTTCCTGGACAATACGTAATGTGAAAACCTTAGCCCTGAAAGGTAATACGATTATTTCCATCATCAGGAATAAACACTATAATTAGATTGTTAGAGGCATTTGCATGTAGATCAGTTAAGTATTCATGCTTTGATCTTGGTTTCAGTGTCATAGGAAACCATATCAATTCTATCGGCATCAATTTGACCTGTGTGAATAACTCACATAATGTGGTGTCTCAATGTTAATAAGAATACAATGATTCCAAGATGCAGATATTTTTGAAGTAGTACCACAGAACACATCGGGTGGTGCAGCTTGCTGCAAGAATGCTGAGGATGTGTATTGGAAGTCTGCACCCCCAGGCGTTTGCTTCCTAATTTTTAAGATTCACTCTTTATGTATCAATGACAGGTTTGCTTAAATGATGGCATTTTGAGAACCATCTTTTAAAAACCCTGAAAGCCAAGTCCTCTGAATCTTTGTTTTTATGCTACACTGGCAACAAAAAGTGATTGCCATTCGATGGTGGATTTGGAGTATTGTATGGTGTCGTTGTGGTTAGTCAATGCAAAGCTCGTTAACTCCCACCTAAAGCTCTTTTGAATCTTTCTGAAATCCGGTATGATCGCCTACAGGAGAGAGGCCTGGTCGCCAACCTCGCTTCGTTCAACCCCCGCAGGAATGCTTCCTGCTCGCGAGGAGGACCCTTCTCCTTCCCAGACGCGCTGCCGCTCGCGAGGCAGAGTGGCCAGGGAGGGGGCGGGGCTGGCTTACCCTTTGCAACCCTGCTGACCCCGGATTCTGGTAGAACGTCTGAACAGGGCTTGAAAAGGTCTTGGCAATTCCAGAAGTAACGCAAAGCACTTCGATGGGCAGTGTTTGCTTTTAGACTACGGAGACAGAGCTAACCTGCGATGTGCAATATATACCTAGTGTATCACCTTGTAACCATCATGAGAGAGCCTGGTTCAAATCCAGAGTTTTGCCTCCAAAGCCTTAGAATCCTGTTTGTTTCAGAAACAAAACACCCTCAAATCGGTTGGCACAACCATCCGTTACTCTTGTTTTGTTTGTTTTTTTCCTGGTCGATCTGACACCTCTCCTTATAAAAAGACTTAGGGACTATTCCTGCGGGTCTGCTTTCTCCCAGTAGCGGGTAGTGCCACAGCCCAGCCTCCCAGAGCAAACTATCCAATACTTCCCAGATGACTAGTGCTCTTGCCGCTGTGGACACCTCTGTGATGACAGGCTAAAAGAATCAGACTTTACCGGCCTGGCCGGTATTTAAGAGGAGTAGGCCCCAAAACAGCGCTGCTCTCCGGCTTCTGATTGCCTGCTCCCGCCAGCCGGGGAAGAGCGACCGCAACAGGGACGCCACAGAAGTGCTTCGCCGCCGCCGCCGCCGCCGCCGCCGCCCCCCATCCCCATCCCGGCTTTTCTTTCCTCCCTCCTCCGTCGGCGGCGAAGGAAAGGGAGGGAGGGGGGAAAAAAAGCAACCGGAAAGGAAGAGCTGAGTGAGAAAGTGGAGGCGCCGCCGCCGCCGCCGCCGCCGCGGACGGGCCCTTTGGAGGCAGGCCGGCCGCTCTCCCTTAAGCCGGCTCCCAAGGCCCGAGCTCTCCCCTCCGCAGCGGCGCCGCTTGGTTTCGCCCGCGCCCTGCCATGTTGGATTGGACCGCCGGAGCCGGGGTGAAGTTGGAAGTTTAGAGGAGCTCGTCAGGGAGGAGGAGGAGGAGGAGGAAGGCGGCGGCGAAGAAAAGGCTGAGGAGGGCGAATTCCCGTCCCTTCCCCTCCTCCCTCGCCAGAGCCTGCCGGGAGTTCGTCCGCCACCGCCCGCCCTGTCTCCGGTTGCCGCCCCGATGCTGCTCCTGCTGGGCTGAGAGCTCCGTTGCCTCCTCCTCCTTCCTCCTCCTCAGAAGGGACGCCGGGCCCGACCCCGAGAGGAGCCAGCGCTGACGACGAGCCAGTCTTCAGGAGCGACCGGAGGAGGAGGAAGAAGAAGCAGCGGCGGCCGTGGTGGTGGTCGTGGGAATCCCGGCCTGGCCCCGCCGGCGGCCGCGATGAACAACAACAACCAGCAGCAGCAGCCCCCGCCGCCCCGGCGGGTCACCAACGTGGGCTCCATGCTCCTCACCCCGCAAGAGAACGAGAGCCTCTTCGGTTTCCTCGGCAAGAAATGCGTGGTGAGTGAGTTGCTGGGGCTGGGTCGGCGGCGGGAGCGAGGAGGAGGCTTCGCCGGGCCGGCTAGGCCTGGTGGCTGGGGAGTGGGGCGGGGGAGAGGGAGAAGGAACGACCGGGAAGCGGGGAGGGATAGGATGAGGCCCGGAATTAGAAAGTGAAGGGGTGTGTGTGTGAGAGAGAGGGGGGGCGGGGGCGGGGGCGGGAAGCGAGTTAATTTATCCTTGGTGGTCCAGTGTGTGTGTTTGTTTATGCAGAGTGTGTTGAGGAAGACAAAGCTTAGGGTTTTGGGGAGTGGGATTGGGAGGCTCTAAAAGTCCTGGCCCTATTGCCAGGAAACATGTTACCTTTGACCTTTGTGAGGCTGGTTTCCTAGGAAATACATTGGGGTAAAGCCTGGAGGGTGAGTGGGCGGGTGGGTGGCTTGGCCTGGGGCTGTGACCCAAACGACTGCTGTCTGTTCTGCCCTCTTTCCCCTCTGCAGTGGGGAGGGGGAGCATCCTTGGCAGACCTCTCTGAGAGTGAGAGAGAGAGAGAGCACAACGTCCCCGGGGGATGGAGCCTTTCCCACGTTAACAGCTCTTGCTTCCTTTTTTCTCACTCCCACCTCCGTGATTTCCCCATTGTGGGAGTGAGAATGGGACGGGAGCCAGCGAAGAGCAGTCTCTACTGAAGCAAAGGCTAAAAGAGTATGTGGATGGTGGGAGGTAGGGTGTCCCTTTCACTCTGGAGGACTGGGGTGAAACCTTCATCAGCCTTCTTTTCTTTCTCGGAGAGTAGGAGAGATGCTGGGCACAGGTGAATCCTACAGTTCCAGTCAGTACTTCCAGTTCCAAGCAGTACTCCTACGGGAGGAAAAGAAGATCGATAATTGTGATTTCTCCTTCTCTCAATAATCTCTGCCCCTTGTCCCCCTTCTCTTCCTTTGGTTGCAATCCTTGGGATTGCTGTGACTTTGCCAAAGGTAATCGACCTGTCAGGATGAGTCTTCCACAGATGAATAGTCATACCCTAGTTTGTTTCACACAGGTGTGCTGAGTGCTGCACTGAGGCTGACACTAGGTCTTTCGAAGTGATTATTCTCTTTTCTACTTCCTCTTTGCCAGTATCTAACAGGTATGTTCCAGGAGAGACTTGTCCCAGTAAGGCTTTGCAGTATGAGTGTGTCAACAATAGAGCTGTTTTGTAACACTGTGGTGGAAATTTTCAGCTAGTTATAGCAGGCCTGAATTAATCTGTCTGGATTGCACCTGCAGAATTTCATGAACCTTTAGGAAATGAGTGGTTTTGGGCCAGGCAAAATAGGAGTGGGCTCTCTTTTGTTTTTCATTTAAACAGTTGGCTTATATTCCCTGTGTAGGTATATTTTATTGGAGAAGCCAGAAAGACCTGTAATGACAAAACATTCTTCAATCTTTAGTTCTAATATCTTTTTTTAAATGGCATTAAGGCTGCAATATCTTCTCTGGTATCTCAACTACACTTAAATCTTCTGGTTTGAATTTCATTTAAAAAAACATTTTGCAAGCAAAATCTGAAAGTAGCACTTGTCAGTACACAACGTTATTTTCTGAATTGATTTACACACAGATGTTATGCTTTTAAACATTGTATTTCTTTCCTAAAATGTAAATATGAGCAAATTTATCCACAGCTGTAAATAAATTAGTGTAGATATGTTTAGAGCTAGTTGGGATTTATTCTTATTGGATAGGAAATAGCATGGGTGAAAGCTTACTATAATTAAGTATTGATTAAAGGCACTTGGGAAAAAACACATTAAGAGCAAGAAATTGTCCAGGTCATCATAACAGTGATTTGAAAATATAATTGTGTACTGTTGGATTGTTGAAAGTTAGTAAAGATGGGCACATCACAGAGAAATGCAAACTGCAGTAAGAATTGCAGTAGCATACAGTACTGGCATCCTGCTTTTTCTTCTCATACGTTTTCCTGGATAGGAACGGCATACTAGAAATCATAGTCTGTCTCTAGCCATATTTCAGTAATAAATGAAATGCACTGTAGATCTGTTGTGTCCTTTCTCAGTGCTAATGGGCCTAATTTGAAGGATTGTTGCATGGTTCTGCTATTTCCCTGATGGTAAAAAGTTTTCAAAATCTGAATTTAGTACTTAGGTATCAGCTCATTATGGCTCTAAATGGAAAATGCTAGTATTCTGTCACTGGTCTGCTCTGGTTTTCCCCCCCTCAAATTATCATTAATACTTTCTCACGCATAAAGTATTTTGCAGTCATTCACACAATAGCCTGGAGATCTAGGTGAGACCAACACTACACAGTATACTTTCATGACTGAGTAGGAATTTAACTTGTGAGTCTTCCTGACCTCAAACAGATTGGCTACTGCACCAGAGTGATCTGGATGAATTTTGCATGACAACACTATCCTTTGATGTATAATAAAAATAAGTAACAAAGATTAACCTTTTGTTTTTAACGATAGAGTTCCCAGTTGGTTCTTCTGTTATTTTGTTTCCATTGCTTCAAGCGGAGGATTTTAGAGATACAGTGGACCCTTGACTTACAGACGGCTTGACTTACAGACTTTTTGAGTTACAGACTTCTCTGGCCGCAAAATTTAGATTTGACTTGCAGACTGAGATTTGACTTACAGACCAGAAAAAAACCAAAATGGAACAAAAATGGCCTGTTACGGGATTAATCGGTTTTCAATGCACTGTAGGTCAATGGAGACTTGACCTACAGACTTTTTGACCTGCAGCCACCGTTCCAATACAGATTAATTCTGTAAGTCAAGGGTCCACTGTACTGCCTGGACTGTATTTTCCCTGCCTTCCCTGAACCTTTCTTGACCTAAGAAAAAAAGAAACAAAATATCCCCCTCTAGTGGTCGAAGGCAGAATAGCAGCTTCCCATTAGTTTCTATGGACGGAAAAGAGCAGATACAGATCAAATGGTTTTCAATGCATTCCTATGGGAAATGCAGATTTGACTTGAGAACTTTTTGACTTGAGAACCGCCTTCCAATACGGATTAAATTCTCAAGTCAAGACCCCACTGTAGTAAAAGTAGGATTTTAAAATACTCTTGAGTTACTGGTAGTGCATATAGAGCAGCCATGGAGAATGTACATGTTGCTGCCCTGCTTAGTTAACTGTACAAAGCAGCTGAATGTCAGCTTGCTAGCTAGCTGGTGCAGTACAGGACAGAGTAACCCCCACCCCCAACTAAAGCAGTTGGCTACTCTCACATTTGCCTAATCACTATGTTAGGTTCATGTCAAGATAGCAGAACTTATGACTTAGAAGACACATTGTTTTTTCTGACTTCATAGGTATGAACCAAATTTTTGATTTAAAAAAATGCCATAATCACTGCACTAGATTCTAATAGTAACATTCTGGGTGTTGCAGAAAATTAGAACTGCAGACCCCATTATTAAAGTAGTTTAAATTAATTGGCAGCAGTTTTTAAAAATTAACTATTTAAAATTCACCAACTTAATATAGGTGACAGGTATCCTCTTTAAGAAGCATGAATGCTTCTCTTTTGGGAAGGGCCATACTTGGGCAGAATGCTTGTACATACTTTGCAGTAGCAAAGTAAATTTTACATATGAAAAGCATGAGGTCCATACCCTAGCAAGTCCAGGGAAAGCAGGAAAAGAGCCCAGTTTGAACCTATAGGAAATCCCTGCCAATCAGTATATACTGAACTAAATAGACTAGGAGTCTGATTTGGTGCAAGGCAGATTCCCACCCACATCAAACTGTCTTGTCTACCACTCTTTGTGCATTGGCTAAAATGAAGTGTGCTTTTATCTTTTGAAAAATTGTTTTATTCATATGCAAATCAATTAATGAAATCTCAGTCAATTATGTGATTGCATTACAGAAAGCTTAATTAGCTTGCGTGGATAACTGCAGAAAATAAATAAAATCATGCTACAGAGACTGTGTGAATGGTTAACAGTAATTTTAAAGCAAGTACAGTGGTGCCTCGCTTAACGGGTGCCTCGTTTAACGCGGAATCCGCTTAGCGACGAATTTTTGCGATCGCATTGCAATGGTTTAGATAGGAAAATATCGCTTTGCGGTGATCGGTACCCTGTTTCACATACCGATCATCGCATAGTGATGATTTTCCAACAGCTGATCGGCGGTTCCAAAATGGCCGGCGGGTAAATAAAATGGCCTCCCGCTGTGTTTTTGCCTGGATTCCTTGCTTACCGAGCAGCAAAAATGGCCACCGTATGGAGGATTTTTGCTTAAAGGTGAGGGTTTTTTTGCCCGTAGGAACACATTAAACAGGTTTAAATGCATTCCTATAGGCTTTTTATTTCTGCATAGCGACAAAATCGCTTTGCAGCGATTTTTGCTGCACAAATTATCGTCGCTATGAGGGGCACCACTGTATTGACAGCAGTTTACCATGAAAATTAAGTAATATTCACTTAAAGAATTGTAGGATGGTTGCAGTGTGTACTGGATTGGAGGAAAGTACAGTGGTGCCTCGCATAGCGATTGCTCCATTTTACGATGAAATCGCTTTGTGATGGACTTTTTGCCATCGCAAAAGCGATCGCTTTGCAATGCCCCCTATGGGGAAAATTCACTTTGCAATGATCACGGGGAAGCACTTCCCCGCGATCATCCCAAAGGCCCCACCGATCAGCTGTGCTGCAAGGGGTGGGGAGCGAGAGAGCCGAAGCACAGCTGATCGGCGGGGGTTTGCTGATCGCAGGGAAGCCATCAGCGCAAACCCCCGCCGATCAGCTGTGCTTCGGCTCTCTCTCTCCCCTCGCAGCTCCAGCCACGGCACGGAGACTGAGGCACCGCCACCACCCCGGCCGAGAAAGACCCTGTGCAGGCGCAGAGGGTCTTTCTCGGCCAGGGTGGCTCGGCAGTGCCTCAGTCTCCCTGCCCGGGCTGTCAGTCTCCCTGCCGAGGCTGGAGCTGCGAGGGGTGGGGAGAGAGAGAGCCGAAGCACAGCTGATAGGCGGGGCTTTGCGCTGATGGCTTCCCCGCCATAATCGCAAACCTCCGCCGATCAGCTGTGCTTCGTCTTTCTCTCTCTCTCTCTCTCTCTACCCCCTGCAGCACAGCTGATCGGAGGGGCCTTTGGGATGAGCAGGGGGAGCACTCCCCCCGTGCTCATGTTAAAGGCCCCATTTTCCCACAGCTGATCGGCGGTTCCAAAATGTCCGCCCGCTGTGTTGCCTCGCTTTAGAGCACAAAAAATGGCCACCCCTATGGAGGATTTTTGCATAAGTTGATTTTTTAAGCCCATTTTAATGCGTTTCTATGGGCTTTTAAAACTCGCTTAGTGATGAAATCGTTTAGCGACGTTTTTCCTGCACGGATTAACGTCGCTAAGCGAGGCACCACTGTATTTCAAATTCTAAGAGCTGAATCTTTAGAGATCTGAAACTATCTTGCAAATTTTACACAGCTATCTGTCATGGCATGATGAGACTTTTCCAGGCCTGCTTTATACAGAAGAGGTTGCAGAAATCTTCTTTTAAAACTGAACTTACAGTTGAGTTTATATTTTCTTAAGATCTTTTAATTTTGACAGAAATGAAGTCTGCATCCTTTCCTCATCTCTTCATCTTTCTTAACGGCATCGTTATAGACATGAGAACCTTTTGACTCTTACAGACAGGATATTTTAGTCTTCAAGAATCGCATTGATTTCAGGATGTACAGTGGACTTTATTTCCACACTGCTAAGCAGTGTTCTTGAATTTCAGCTCAAAGATAGTGCGCTTTTTTGCAGACAAAATTTGCCAGACAAAAATTGACCCAACAAATCCATTGCATTTTGTCACTACATACTTTTTTGTTCCAACCAGTGTAATACATTGGGACAAAATACTGTCTCATGCTGAGTTTTAGCAAAACGTGATGTCAGAATGCAGAGGTGACATATTCTTGCTGTCAGTAGGTTGTAACTACTGTATTCAGTTGGAAATGTTGAAATTTGTAGACAGTTTAGGGAACATATTTAAATTCTCATAGAGTCAGAAAATGTGTCACATGTCACTCAGTGAGAAGTTTTTTTATATTTTTATGGTGAGGACTAAATTGTTGTGCCTTTGTTTTGCCTCAAGTACACATTGATTTTTGGTAACGTTACTTAACTATTGTGCCATAAAACTGCAGACTACAGTATTACTGTTTTGTATTCTTGACCACTAAACTGAAAGTTAGTATGACCATATCATATGGTATGCCTTGTGGAGTTGGTGGTTGAGGAAGTTCTTCACCAGAGACCAGAGTACTCCCATTATTCCTACTAAACATTTTTAGCTTGGATAGACAACGAATCTAATTCTTTAGGATAACAAGTAGCTTGTTATACTCCAAATGATCTCAGTTCAGTCTGATAGTTTACTAGTTGTAAGGTGTCAGTAATAGAATCAGAAATAAAGTACCATCGTTTATCTCCTACAGGTGCAAAACACGTTGCAGAATAGTATATGATAACATCATCATCAATATTTATATTGCACTCTACACCTGAGTGCAATCCAGCTAAATCAATAATGTACAAACATGCAACACTATGTTTAGCAACAACCTTAACATTTTGTTTGTATGTGTATGTGTGTGTGTATGTATGTACCTGTACATCAACATAAAACTCCTTAGAATATGCAATGATCAAGAAGAATTAATCGACTGCTTAAAAAAAACAGTTAAAAATCCAAATAAAATAAACTGGTCACTGACCTCTCCTTACACCCAACACCTGTGGCTCCAAGTTGATAGGTTTTCAAATGTTGTCTAAATTTGTCCAGTTTTGGTTCCATACAAAGCTGCTGGCTGTGAGAATTCCACCAGTTTGGAACCTTAGTGTGAGGGTTCAGTTTTTGGGGCTGTCGGGTCTTCCAATAAAGGACGAGTCGGTCAAGGTAAATCAAAAGGTTCTGCATTTATTGCAACATCAACTCCAACAGGGTTCACCCCCAAAAAGGGGTTCAACAATTCTTGAAACATATTGCTAGGTTTCAACGGGGTCCCTAAACCATTTATAACGAGATTTGTTGTCTCTGGGTTCCAAGGTCCTGTTAATAATGGCACAGTCCCTTGCCCAGGGTCCAGTCCTTCATCCAGGGATATTAACGGTAGGGTCTCTTCGTCTCCGCTCCACTCACCCCAGGACGACCCGTCTCCTCCTTCGACTCCCCAGGGACCAGGGAACCCCCCAGCTTCCTCAACTCGGCTATATGCCATTGTTTCTTACGTTCCAGTTCTCGGGCCACTGCTTCCCTTTCTTCCCGGAGCTTTCTTCTCCACTCTTTGGCCTTGGTCTCACCCCAGTACGACGGGCGAGGCTTTAGCCCAAGTTGGCGGCGTTTCTCGGCCTCCTCATGGGGGACTCCGACCTGCTCCCATTTGTGGGTCCAGGGATCCTCCATCCAGATCCACTCCCATCCCCCCGGTATTTCCGCCCGCTTCCCTCTTATATCTCCCGCCGCTGCCTCAGTCTCCTCCCTCCTTCTTCCCGCCAAAGATTCCCCAGGTCCCGGGGTAAGGGTTAACCCTTTCACAGTCGCTTCCAAATCTCGCGTGTCTACCCCCTTATTCAAGGTAAGGGATTCGGCGACCTCTTGTTCCCAATCTGGGGTCTCCACGCCTTTCTCTTCCCGACGCATTGGGGACGGAGGTGGGGATGTCTGTGTGTGTAGGGTTCTCTTCGAGAGCGATGGCACTCCCACTAGGGCCTCCACTTTGGGGGCCTCACACTTAGTCCTAGAGACCACAAAAAATCTGAAATGTGCAGACAGAGCCCTTTTAAGAGGAATATGCCATGCTACCAGCTCTGTTAAGTAATTAGGGCAAGAAAATTGTAGGACTTTGAATATCAGAGCAAGAATTTAAAATATGTTATTGACCTGATAGACAGCCAGTGACAGAAAATACGCAAGCAATGTGTTAAGTTTAAAACCACTCATACCGCAAGTAGATGAAATGAAGAAGGAAGACCCACCAAAAGGCTGTGAAAGTAATCCAGTCATGAAACCACCAGGGCATGGACAAGGAGCTTTGTATTCTCAGAAGTCAGGAAGCGACAGGGTATCATCAATTTAAGCACAATAATAAAAACCCAAACTAGAAATTAAGACACCCAAGGGAAGTTTATACATGGGGGGGGGGAACCAGGCCTAATACCGAGCCCTGTGGAATACCAACAGGGAGGTAAAGGGATTGAGAGGCTTTAGAATCCATAGAAACAAACAGAATGATTTAACAAATAAGAAAGAAAACCAAGAATTAGCATTCCCAGAGACCCCCAAAGAGATGAGTCTTGCAAGAACAATCTGGTGGTTAAGAATATAAAATGCTGCTGATAAGTCAAGCAGCACCAACACGGCTGAACAATGTTGAGCCTTGGCCACTAGGATATTACTAAAAACTTGAAATAATGCTTTTTCAGTTGAATGTCCAGCCGGAAATATAGATTGAAATGGATTGATGGCATTTTGACGAACTAAATAAGGAGCTAGTTGAGAAAGGGCCACTCTCTCCAAAACTTTAGACACAAAAGGAAGAAGAGAAACATGTCAGTAATTAGCATAAACTGAAGGATCAAAGGAAGGTTTCTAGCCATAACTAGAATTGTAACTCCAAATGCTAAACATATTATACTTCCACTGTTCTTTGTAATTTTCCTTACCCCTGGCATCTGGTTATGCTGTATACTTTTTATAGTGGTAGGCATGTTAGGATACTACTTTGAGTAATATCTGTTGTATGCACATGATGGCAACTGGAATTTAAGTTGGAGAAGTTTAAAGCTAGCAGAATGTTTCTCATTTATAGATGAGCAGGTCCATGGTAGGATTTCCTGAATTCTGCTTTGTTTTATATTGGACAAACATAGGGTTCTTTATTGCAGAAAAGGCGTATCTGCTTAATATTTTGAGATTGGTTTCAAAACATGTTTGCATACAGACTTGAAAACTGTGAAAGGCAACTTGGTTATCTTCATATCACAATTTCTGTCATCCGTCTAACAATAACAGCAAAGCTGTGGAAATGTGTATGATGTGCCCCCCCTATTAATAAGAAATAGAACCTTAAGACTGTGTTTGTTCAAATAGTACCCTGTTTCCTCAAAAGTAAGACAATCTGAAAATAAGCCCTAGTATGATTTTTCAGGATGCTCATAATATAAGCCCTACCCCAAAAATAAGGCCCAGTTAAATGAAACCCTGCCCTCCACCATTGTGCAGCAACCAGAAGATGACAAGACTGCATTTCAATAAATGTACATTGTTGTAGATGAAAAAAAAAATCCCCTGAAAATAAGCCCTAACACATTTTTGGAGCAAAAATTAATATAAGACTCTTTCTTATTTTCGGGGAAACACAGTAACAACTTTCTTTTTTCATATAGACTTTGACAGTGCACCCTTGTTAAAATTAAGACAAGTATTTTCTAAGAAAGTATGAGCTTTATGTGATTTTGGTGTTTGAAAAATGCCATTGCAGTATGTTTTTTTACTCCAGTGTTCTAGCATTATGTATAAATCATAGTGCTTCAACTTAGCAGAGGGTGTCTATTATTAACTTTGTTCAGTATTTTCTGGTGTGTGGGTTGACACTGCGTTCAGAGTACTTGCCATTTGCCACCTCCTTTCTGTTTCTTTCTATACCCCGAATAAAAGAGTGAGGCAGGGTAGGGATGAGAAGATTGGATGGATTGTTTCATTTTCAGAAAGCCTATGGTGAGCCCATAAAGCTTCCCCCCCTTTTTATCAATTCAGACTTGTTAATAACTCTACGTGTAATTAGACCACAAACTGTGTGATACCTTGGGATTTGGAAAACCTTTGAACCTGTAGCTTCACTGTATGTTTCCCTATAATAGGATAATATTCCCTATGTGGTAGCAGGTTATTTTGAAGGGGTTCAGCAACTCTACATGTGCTTTGTAGGACATTCTAGAATAGCTTCCTGAAACTGAATAGTGAATAACAAGACAAGGAAGTACCTCTCCCTGGAAAATGATGGACTTGAACTCAAAAACAGCAGATGTGGACAGCATAAGGTGAAGAAGTATCAAAACTCTTTGGACTAACAATCTTTAGAAACTTTTCATGTGAGATATATTTGATTGTAAAAGGTTAAGTATAGCCAAGTTATGTTTGAAATGTTGGATTGTTGAGTAGTCAAATACTGACAGTTGAATTGTAATTTTGCCACAAACAAGCTAATGTTGAGATGGTATGCCTCAGCACACATAGAAGAGAGGGGAAGAATTCCATGTACACAGCTGAAACCTTTAGACTTACAAATGTATCTTGTAGCAGTCAGGGTGCCCTTTTGCACACAGCATACATTTTGTTGTTTAACTTGGAGCACCTCAAAATGCCTACCAGGCATAGAACTGACTCAATATGTAGTTCTATTACAAGATTTGTATAGTTTTGTCTCTTGAGTTGTAAAATAAATAGTTATAGAATGTTTTCACTATAGTTTTAGTTTATTTATAGTTGCATAATGCTTTTAGTTTATAAATAACAAATTACAAGGATGTAGAATTTTGTTTTATTATGTAGCAAGCTACATAATTTTTTGCAGTTGGAAGGCAGATCCGGGAATAGGATGGGGTTAAGCTTCCCCTGAAACCACAGGTGCACAGCTTGGGTGTGCTCCTGGATTCTTCTCTGAGTCTTGATGCCCAGATTTCAGTCGGAGCCGGGAGTGCATTTGCACAGTTAAAGCTAGTGTGTCAGCTGCTAGTTTTAACTGCAAAGTCTTCTGTCACTTGCCAGCAGGGATCCACAGATCTTTAGTCAAGTTAAAATTTATCTGTCACCTTTTTGCAAGTGTTTGGCTTGTTGTTTTGATTAGTTAGGGACTTTTTCTCTTTTCTTGTTGCTATGGATTTGGAAGAGTAGACGGAGACACTCTCAACAGTATTCTGTGAACTATTTGTATTACTTTTTGTGAACAGAATAGCTAGCCACTTCCAACTTGGATGCTCTCTTTCCTACATAATCTGAGATGGATGGAACTATGGCACATTTTGGTCAACCTCTGATAAATTTCACCTTGTTGAAGCTCAAGATGTAGACAAACTTCTTGGAGAACTGAGACCTGTTTTTGGATTTATATCTTTCCTAGCAGGTTATCTTAAGAGCTGAATTTCCCAGGGTTTTGTGGGGGGTGGTTGTTGTTTTGTTCTGTTCTGTTTTTTGTTTTGGTTAATATGTCTCTTGGGGAGATAACTACACCTGTTAAAGGGGGATGCTAAAAGTGTGCTGCTGTTTTTTTTTAAGCACAGTTCTCTACCTTCTCTGCAGTAGCACTAAGCTGAAGCAGTTTGAGGCATATTTACATGTAAGCCCTATCAAATTAACTGGACTTGCTTTGCAGGAGAAATGCATAGGAATACCATGATTCATTATCCTCAATCATGGTATCCTTCTTGTCCATCTCTTTGAAATGGGACTTGGAGGCACTTTGTTATGGTGGCTCTGGTCTTTCCTAGAGGAGAGAACTGATAAGGTAGTGCTGAGGGAATCCTGTTTGACACCCTGGCTGCTGGCCTGCTTGGTCCGACAGGTTACTCTTGTCTCCTGTGTTATTTAGCAGCTACATGAAACCGCTGGGAGAGGTTGTCTGAAGTTTGGGGCTTTGGTGTCACCAGTATGCAGATAATACCCAACACTATCTTGCCTTGCCACCTAAATCTGAGGAAGCTGTTTTGGCTCCCGATCAGTGTCTGGTATCAGTAATGGACTGGATAAGGGTGAGTAAACAGAAACATAATCCAGATAAAATAGAGGTGCTCCTGGTCAGTTGAAAGGCAGACAAAGCAGTAGTGATGCAGCCTGTGAGGGATGGGGTTACACTCCCTCTGAAAATACAGGTACACAGGTTGGGGTGCTCCTGAATTTGTCTCTGAGCCTGTATACCCAGATTTTGAGGGTAGCAAAATACTCTAAACCTCTTGTGGTAGCAAAGTTCGTAGTTTAATTGTAAAATACTTTCTTTTATCTTCCACCATTGTGTTTCATTGGATAATTCCTTGTATTTTGATTATTCTGCACTACTTCCACAGTGTAGTATTGTAGTGCCTCTGTCAGGTCCTTCCTTATTTACCATTTTTCTAAAATAAAAAGCCACAGATGTTGTAATATTTCCTCATAACAGAATTTATTTGCTCGTTTATTTTTTAGTTGCCTTGTTCTGGACATTCTTTGGTTCTGTAACTATCTTCTGTAACTATCAGAACTATAAGTGATATTCCAAATATAGCTGCACTATAGGTCTCATTATGATGTTGGCAGTTCTATTTTCAGCCCTTGTTCAAACGACCCAGGAATAAAATTTAGCTTTGTCTTAGTTACTGCAGAGTAGATCAAGGCACCTCAAGTCCCATTAGTATGTATGTGAAGTTAAGATTCTGTGGTCCATTATATATTGCTTTTCACCTTTTTACAGTAACATGGGATGTGGTGTGTTTGTTCTCCCCCAAGCCATTTTATGTTTTAGAATTAACATACATGCAGAACTACAGTGGTGCCTCGCTTAACGAGCGCACCGTTTAACGAAGAATCCACATAGCGACCCGTTTTTTGGGGTCGCTAATGCGATCACATTGCGATGTTTAGATAGGCTAAACATCGCATTGCGATCATTTCTGCACCTGGCAACCATTTTGGGAACAGCTGATCGGCGGTTCCAAAATGGCCGCTGGGTGCAGAAAATGGCTGCCCGCACCCTTTTCGCGCCCTGCCCTCGCTTACCAAGGGCGCGAAAATGGCAGCGCTATGGAGAAACGTCGCAGAACGGTGAGTTTAAGAGCCGTAGGAACGCATTAAACTAAGTTTAATGCGTTTCTATGTTGTTTTCCATTCCGTATAGCAATGTTTCCCCATAGCGACGGTTAATCCGGAACGGATTAACCTCGCTATGCGGGGCACCACTATATAATGAAATTCTCATCTGTGCAGAAGAAAGCAGGGTCTTCCACTTTCAGCATCTTACTATTTACAGTTCTCTTTCTTTACAAAAAGAAATATATTGGGATAAAAGTATCCAAACAAATATATTGTTATTATAAGTGACTTTTTTCACCTAGCCAACATAATGTACTCCCTGAAATCCTGTTGCAATATTCCGTGTGCACAGTGGTGATAATGTCATCGGCAGTGACAAATCATCACAAATTAGACTTTGGCTATTTGTGGACACACACAACTTTTTTGCATTATAAATGAGTTGTAAGCACTGCAGAAATTATTTTTAACGAATAGCAGTTTGCTGCTGGTAATCAGATTGTCTCTGTTGTTAATGTAGAGCTGCACAAAAGGATTTCAGCCATTGAGACAAAAAATGAATGCTATGGTTATTCATAATCTTAGCACAAACAGTGCCTTCGGGGGGAGGGCACATGCCTCATAAGCGAGTGTTAAGTAGCTGGAGTAAAGCTATGTTCCATGATTTCGGTAATGCAGTTTCAGCCACACGCTGTTGTTGTATATGTGTGAGTGGTTGAATGTTACTGGTATTGTGAACAATTGGCACAGTCTTCTTCCTGCCAATAAGTTGACATCAGTATGGTACAGTATATTGAAATGTTTCACATGATACTAGTAACGTAAAGTGTGTGGGTGGTTTGTGCCATAGAAAGAAATTTGAAGCTTATTTGCCATTTTTTAAAATAGTTTACCCAATCTGAAGATCCTGTTGGAGTTTAGCAGAAAGGCTTTCTGTTTCTGATGTCTGCAGACATCATGAGATCATTGCTCCTAAGTTTAAATCATGAACAAATTAAAGGCCATTTATTCTGGTGAGAACCTGAAGATCTGTCATTTGAAAAAGTTGTCTGATTATTCTTATTCTCTTTCCTGTCCCACAATCATTATACCCATCTTTTTCTTCATTACATGACTGCCAGATTTATTCAGAGTCCATAACAGAGTTTAAAAGCTATTCCAGTCATACAGTGTCTGTAGAATGAAATCGTATAGTTTAGCATACAAAGTTGTATGAGAATGGACTGATTGAATTAGTAGGCTTACTCTAGTGCAATTTACTACACTAAGCAACAGGATTTTAGCCATAGAATTAACCCTGTCCATATTGTTGTTGATACTAAAAAAAAAACCTTTAAAAGATTAGTGAAATGATTTACCATTGCAGGAGCCATGTTAATTCTTCTTCAGCAAGAGTTGCTCTTCTGTGTTCTTTTTAATTTAATCTAATTTAATCTGTCTGTGTACCACTGACACAGACAGCACAGTGTATAATATCTTGGATCCCCAGATGCCTTTAAAAAGTGGTTTTATGTTGGATCCTTTCCAATTTTATGATACAAAGATCAGTCAAGGATAAATGACATATTTTTGTTAGGCGATAAAGAATTTCCCATTTAAGATCTACAAAGGTTCTTTGCTAGCAGCTACCTAACCACTCCAATTATAAAATATTTCAATAAGACCTAGAACTGCATCTGTTTGCTTCAGTTATTGGGAGCTCTGTTCCTAAAAACCAATCTAGTCATATGTATGTGCCTTCTGTTTTCAGCAGCAAAGATACTGTAGGAACAAATAATTCATTAATCTTTTCTACAGACTTCTCTCAGTAGTTTCTTGTCATTTAACCAGTTCCCTAGCTAGATTTTTGTTTCTTGCATATTAAAATAAATCTATATTGTTAGCCTTTACTTTTTAGTTATCTTCTATTGTTTTGGTTTTGTTCTGTTTGCTTGCCTTATTTACTGCTAATAGTTATATGTATTCATTTTAGTTCTTTTCATTCGGACAAGGTGTTGAAGACCACTGTCATTTAAATAGTACTCAAGTAGAAATGGCACATTGTCCTATATGGCTTCTCATTTGAATATAAATGCTACATGCTGTTATAAGATTGTATTATAACAAGTAAATAGAATACATTTTAAAGACTTTAAAACTTATGAGTTCGATATTTAAGACACTGGAGGCAATTGGTAGTTGTAATCTTCAGTGTACCTGTTGATCCAAATCATTTTAAAATATGATTTTAGAGTCATAGAGTGTCATTGCTGCATATGTAGATTGCAGCAGACTACAATGTCTGTCCTTCTGTGGTTAGGATTGTGAAAGCTAGGAACGTAGTTTTGTGGCTTCAAGTGAAATGCCACAAATTAACTTCCGTTTTTTTTGGGGGGGGGGTTGGTTTGGTAACAGTTTATAATTGTAGCTTTTGTGATTTCAGATGAATATTCAATTGTCTGTAGCTATCGACAAAACTTTTCTTAAAAGTGTTTTTTGTAACATTTATTTGTGGTGGGGAACACTATTTATTCCCAATTGGATGCCATAAGACCTCTGCTACAGTTGCCCTGCTACCTGAAGTCATCAGTGTAAAACTGCTAAGGATTAAGCCTGAAACTCTTTTATATACACTTTGTACAGTACACCCACAAGAAACAACACGCTGATCGCCATAATCACCCAATCTCCTGAAAAGGACAAAAAGCTAATCCCACAGCTATAAATACTCAACTATCCCACAAATCTGCACCAGAGCACAGACAGAGTTCTGACTCCTGTCCTCTGAAGATGCCGGCCACAGAGACTGGTGAAACGTTAGGAAGAAAAACCTCAAAAACATGGCCAGACAGCCTGAAAAACCTACAACAACCATCAATATTTTATTTTATTCATTCTTGTGACTTCTTATTCATTTACATACCACATAACATTCTTTTAAAAATTCCAAAACTATTTACAGTAGAACAAAGCAAAACAAAAACCCTGTACTTTACAATAAATGAACCTATGTAAGGATAATAGAACATTGATCACATATTTCAGATTATAAAACAGTCAGTTTTATGTCGTTTGTGCAAAATTCTTCTTTGGATAATTTTAAAGACAAATATTTTTGAATTTTTAACGAGCTCTTATTCCAGTTATTTTAAGGTTGTTTTTTCAAAAATTTCTGAATAATATATTTTGATATTGGGATATCAAATGGCTGCCAGCTTTGTTTTTCCTTGTAATCAATATGGTGATATTGTGCAGATGTTACACCAGTGTCTGGCTGCTGTAATGGGTTAGAAAGGGGCCAGTGAACTGAAATTGAATATCAGAAAAATGGAGGTTCTGTGTTTCAGATATTTGGATAGTTCAAAGCTGGGTTGGTGACCTTTTTGGATGAGCTTGCATTTCTCCTGAAGGAGCAGATGTGTAGCTTGAACGTACAGTGGTGGCTCGCATTATGAGCACTCCATTTTACGACAAAATTGCTTTACGTTGAAGGTTTTGCAATCGCAAAAGCGATCGCAAAATGATGTTTCCTATGGGGGAATTTCGCTTTGCGATGATTGGTTCCCTGCTCCAGGAACCAATTCTTGCAAAGCGATGATTTTTGGCCAGCTGATTGGTGGCTTCAAAATGGCCACCGGGTAAAAAAACATGACTCCCTGCTCTTTTCTGGGACAGATTCCTCGCTGCACAGGCACCGAAAATGGCCGCACTATGGAGGATCTTCGCTGGACTGTGAGTTTCAAGCCCCTAGGAATGCATTAATCTATAGGCTTTTTAATTTCGCATTCCGACGTTTTCGTTCTACAGCGATTTCGCTGGAACGAATTAACATTGTAATGCGAGGCACCACCGTACTTCTGGATCTGTCTCTGTCAGTGAATACATTGTATTTACTGTACAGGGGTTTTGCAGCTTGAGTTTGGGCTAGGAGGGGGGTTATGTTTCTGTGCTCTGATGGGTCTTGCAGACTGGTGTACTTTAAAATGGAGTTTAGTCTTTTGGTTTTAAAATCAGAAATTTTTTGCAAGGCTCTGTGCTGGCTGTTGTGCTCTAAAATGGAGTTTAGACTCAAGCCTCCTCCCCCTTGTCTCTCTTCCCCTCTCTCCCTGTCTCTCCTCCCCAGGTTCTTGGTTTGGTTTAAAATGTGTTTTGTTTAAAAGGTGCTTGGTGTGGTTTAAAATGTGTTGATGTAAAATGGGTAGGTTTAAAATGTGTTCGTAAGGCAAGGCACCACTGTACATGTGCAAGCTGCCATCTACTCACAGAGCTATTGGGTACAATACACACAGACTGCAATTTTAGGAAAAATCTTTTTGGTTAGCAATGTGGACATAATTCTGTGACCAAAATCCTGTTGTTTAGTGTAGAAAATCACACTGGATTAGGCCCAGTGAATTTGATGAGCCAGCTCCTCCATAAGTTCCATTGATTCCAGTAGGCTTACTCTAACTGTGACTTACTTCAACATAGGTTGCAATTAGAGTAAACCCATTGGAATCAATGGAACTTGAAGATGCATTGACTCTCCAAATTCCATTTGATTCAGTGGTCATACAGTATTGTTATTTATTATACTAAGCAACAGGATTTGGCAATTCTCTTGCCTGTGGCATTTACAAAAGCACCAAGGCAGAAGTGCTTGCTATCCAAAGCACAAAGCGTTTCCACCAATACATGATATTCTGTTGCTGTTCATAATGCTGGACACATTTACATAGGCACAGGATGGATAATCTTTAAAATCAAATTTACAGTGGTGCCTTGACTTACATCCAAAATCCGTCCCTGAAGATGTTCGCAAGTCAAAATGTTTGTGAGTCGAATCAGCATTTCCCATTGAAATGCACTGAGACCCAATTAATCCATTCCGGCTGTTTTTTGGTTGTATGTAGAGGTGCTGATTATAAGTTGAAGCATTCGTTCCTATAGGAACTAATGCAAAACCAGTTAATCCGTCCTCTACCACTAGGGGGAGAATTTTTCTTCTTTTAACTAAGATGACTTAGGTTAAAAAAAGGACAGAAATGGAAGGAGGGAGGGAAGGAACAATGGGGAAAAGAGGAAAGAAAGAAGGTCATCACTGGGGCACACAGACCCCTCAGACAAAGGTTTGTGCTGTTTGTGACAGGCTCCCTCAGTGACAATGAGCCTTGCTCTTTCTGGACACAGAACACAGCTTTTGGCTTGGTTCTACTCGACTCCTGAGGCACAATTCCTTTTAGCTGCTTTAATTTCTCACACTCTGAGATTAGATGGCCCTTTCCCTGACAGAAATAACATTTTCTGCTATATTTGGAGTCTTTCTCATCGTGTTTTGGTTTTCCCTCCAAAATCTGAGGTCTTGGTTTCATGTCTGAGGGCTTCCCTTCACCATGGGCCCCTCCCCCTTGCTGGTTTTTCCCTGGTCCCTGAGAGTACTTGCTGTAGGTTTCTTTGGGTTTATCTACAGATTTCCACTCAGCACCTAAGGGTTTTCTTATTTGATAAATAAAATCTGCAATCTCGGCTGCTTCTGCCACAGATTTTGGTTTCCTTTCCCTCACCTGGAATTTCAGTTCCCCATGCAGGACTGAATAGAACTGTTCCAGCGCTATCAAGTCTTTGAGCTGCTGAAAGGTCTCTGTCCCCTCCTGAGATAGCCATTTCTCTAGCAGCCTCACCAATTGGGCCCCCACTTGGGTAAAAGTCTGCTCTGGTTTCTTGGTGATTGACCTGAATCTTTGCCTCAGCTGTTCCGCATTTATCCCATGTCTGGCAAACACCAGTTTTTTAAACTCTGCAAAATCTTTCATCAGTTCCTGTGGCATCTCTGAATAAACTTCAGCAAGGCTGCCACTGATTAAAGATCGCATGATGGTCATCTTCTCAGTTTCCCTTACTGAGAAGTCCACAAACGCTCTTTCCACTAAGGAAAAGAACACCTCAGGACAATCTCCCTTGTGGTACCCAGGGAATTTCTTCAGGTCAGCTTTAGACAATTGGCCTCCCTCAGAATCCCTATTGTTATTATTGTTCTGGTTCATCAGTTCCAGTTTTCTTAATTCAAACGCCATTTTCTCTCTCTCCAATCTTTCTGCTCTTTCCATTCTCTCTCTCTCTAACTCAAATTGCCTTTGTTTCTCTCTTTCCCTTTCCTCCATTTTTTCTCTCTCTAACCTTTCCTCCATTTCCCTCACCCTCAGTTCATGCTGTTGGGCTAGGAGTATTTTTCTGAGTTCTGGGTTTTGTTCTCCCGTGCTGTCACCCTGCACTGAGCCAAATTCATCCTCAGAACCTTGGTCTACCTGGGGGTCTTTCACTTCACCCATTTCTGCCATTTGGCTTCGAGTCAAGGGCATAATCCCCCCCCCCCAGAACAGGCTGCTTTAAAAAGTCAAGCCTCAAAATAAAACGACCACTTTTATTTTCTTTTGCCTCAGAACCAGCTTTCTCTATAGATTGCTGCTGTCCTTTCAGCACTAACTTGCAACAGTTGCGAGCTAGAGTCTACCCCCCTCGGCTAGGCCTCTCAGCAGACAAGCTAGCTCACTGCTATTTCACAGTTTTGCCTCAGCTTTTTTCCCGCCAAAACCAGGTTGCCTCAGAGCTCCCTAATCTAGCCCCCAATCTGAGGTTACACGTTCTTCTACTAGTGCACCTCCCCGTGAGGCACACCTAGAAGATTACCTACGCGCTCTCAGATTGTCCCTGAGTAGACCCCCCTTGCTCTGGGCACACTTGCCAAGGCTTTGCTGGACCGCTGGACAACTGGACCAGTCGTATCCCACGCGCTGGACACCAATCAATGTGACAAACCCAGACCTACTGGGATCTGCCACAGTTTCACTAAGCTGCCACCAACCATTCCCTATAAGAAGTCACACAGACCAGGGATGGATTTTCAACAAATAAAAGAATAAGGTTTATTTAAATACAACACACAGGGAAAAATAAAATGATCAGGTGAATAAGATATAGTAACGTGGCTTAGTCTCATTCATACATACACACAGTTTGGTTCAAACAGAACACTTAACTTGAAGCACAGACCCTGAACCTATCAGTTCTGGCTAACCATACAGACACCTGAACCTATCAGGTTGGTACTGACTGACACACAGTAGTACCCTGTCTGACACACAGACTCCCACTCAAGCTTCTTCTCTCAGCTCTCCTCCAGCTTCTCCTAAACTTCTCCACACAGGCTTCACATATATATACAGTACAGCCCCTCCTCCTGATGTCCCGCCTCCCACTCCCCATAGGATGGAACTTTCCCTCCAAACCCATGACAGACAGGTAACATCAGTGCTGTATGTAACACTGTTAAGCACAAAAAGAGAGAAGAGAGAGAGAGAGAGAGAGAGAGAGAGAGAAGATGGGGAGGGGGAGAGTTTGGAGTCTAAAACACATTTTAAACCTACCCAGTTTACATGAACACATTTTAAACCAAGCCAAACATCTTTTAAACAAAACACCTTTTAAACCAAACCAAGCACATTTAAAAAAAAAAACACATTTTAAACCAAAACCAGCAACCATTATTCCAGCAAACAGACCCCCCCCCCAGCACAAAAAGAGAGCATAGGGAGGGAGGGAGAGAGAATGTTCAAATGTTGCAGAGCACAATGTGCCTTAAAATATTTGGTCTAGGAAGCTAGTCTGTGACTGCCAGAAATATCCCTCCTACAACATGATGACAAGGCCTTTGTATAACACAGCCTTTGCTGCATCTTGCTTCTCACTTGCTTTAAATTCCTCTGTTTTTTGCAGAGAAGACTATAATATGTACAAAGACAGAGAGGCTTTTCTAGAAGTATTACATTTGTTTCTATTTTTAACAGATTTCCATTTTTCCAGGGACAGATGTTTTTCTATGGCTTCAAAATATCAAAAATTTACATCTTTCTAGTCAGTGTTGTATCCTAATAGACTTTTTTCACTTGCATACCCTTTGGCAGCCTGTTTCCATAACTTGTACCCTTCTTAACAAAATATTTGTGATTAATATGGTTGCTGCTATTTCGAGTTTACATGTTGTAACTGTAAATAAATAGCTCAATAATTGGAATAAAAAGCCATGGAATATTTACAGTGCATAGATATTAATACTGAAAACTCAAAAGATACAATGAATTCAAGTGAATACATTACCAATTACAACTTTTTTACTGTGCTCGTTTTCAACCACTGATCTGATGATACACAAAAGGAAATTTTAATTAAAAACTTAAAACAGTGACAAAGAGAAGACCCGGAAGAACTCACTGCTCACAAGATTGACTGAGGTGCCTACTTATAGATACAGTAGTACTGGCGCAAAAGCACTTGAATGTTTGTGAAGTGAAGGAGAGTGAAAGCTGAGTCTGCAAGGGACTGCCACTGTGTTCACACACATAATTTAGGGAGGGACTCCCCACAATTCACCAGAATAACATAGCGAGGGAACAGGGCTTTTCTTGAGGTTAAATAACAAAGAAACCCTCCTCTGCCACTTGTCATATTGTTCAATTAATTTCTCAACTTTTTTCTTGTCTTACATTATTGACCTATGTGCCTTTTTCAGCTGTTACTCAATTTCCCGACCATACTCTTAAATGTCTTGTTTCATATACCTGGTTGTACATGTACCCCAGGTTGGGAATCACTGCCATAAACCATTCATTGAGTCTTCCTCTTTCAACGGTGTTTTCCTGATTGTTTCCTATATATATCTTGTTTGCCCCAGACAAGGAGTGTTACAACAGAGATTTTATATAACCATCTTGATACGGAATTCATGCATTCACACTCCATGCTCTCTCCTGGGTATTGAAGGTTCGATTCTTCACTCCTCTTGGCAGGAGCATTTCTTCCTGCCAGGGTTTGTGTAATGGAGAGGACTGTCCACCGAACTGTTGTTCTTCAGTCAAATTCTTCTCCCCAGTAAGAGGGCTTATAAGGGGATTAAAAGTTAAGGTATTTTTCTGCTTCCTGTTTTGGAACCCCTAACTGTACAAGTACCCTAGTCCATAGGTCTTCTTTGAAATAATGCACCCCCTGGAGGGCTCAGGATGTTCTGGGAGTTCAATGTCTAAATGATATATTTCCTTCCTGAGATCCTTTATTGCAGTGGTGTCGAACTGTGGCCCTCCAGATGTTCTTGGACTTCAACTCCCAGAAGCCTTCACCACCACCTCTGCTGGCCAGGATTTCTGGGAGTTGAAGGCCAAGAACATCTGGAGGCCACAGTTCGACACCACTGCTTTATTGCATCTTCCCAGATTTCCATTTGCTCCTTCTCCCTCCAGAGGCTGACTTGTTCTGTTTATGTCTTTGATTCTGTTCCCCCTCCCCAATTATTTCCAGTCCCTTTTTCATACCTTCCACCCCTGAGTTCTATTCTTTTTAAAATTTTTGTCCTTTCACTGTCTTTTCTCTTGCCCGACCTTCTCTGGCTCATCTGACACTCCCTATTGCTTCACTCTGTGATCTCCCTGATATTCACAGTCCATCATGGCCTCCTCCCGTCTACTGGAGAGTTGCTGGCATGAAACTCTGTTGGCCTTGGGGGAATAATTGACAGCCTGCCAGCAAAGGTCTCCATGCCTCTGTCCCCTTCTTTATAGTTGGTTAAAGTGTGCCTGCAGCAAACCATATCAGGTTTGGGATTTTTTGCTTAGGTTTTAATGCAAGTTCACCAAACTCTGCAAACTTCAATGTGGGAGGAAGCAAAACTAATGTATTTCTCCTTTCCTGCCTCACACTTAGTGGTTGAATACTTTTTTATGAGAGAATATTCCATGACTAAATACTCCTCTATACAAAAATGTCACTGCAGAGAGAAAACCATTGAGTCAGGAAAAGTGTTTAGCACTTTTCTCTGATTTACTAATTTTCTGTGTAAAGATACTTATTTCCCCACCAATATAATGGCACAGTACATCCCAGATTATGAGCCACTCCATGAGATCTCTTTTGTGGAAAGCAAGCATCCATATCCAGATTGGAGATTGAAGTTAACAACTTGATAAGATTGATAGCTTTTTAACTTTATATCATTCCGCTAGTTTCATAGCTGAATTTTTTCCCTAATATCAAGTCTAATTTTTTAAAATAACTGAATGCTGCATGTTTATGATTGCTTGTACAGTGCCATGGCCAATTGAAGTTTCTTAAAATAACATTTTTCTGGAAGATAAAAAGTATTAAATTTAGAAAGAAACTGCTGACTATTTGGAATTATGTACTAGAATCCAGCTTGATGCCCTTTTCAGACAGTAGAAAAATAGTCGCAGAATCTCAGAAAATGGGGCCTGTTTCAAACCAGAGACATGCTGAGTCTTGGAAAGTGGTGTTAGAATATTGTTAGACGTAATTATCAGCGGTCCAAGTATGTTAAGAACCAGTTAGGTGTAGTTAATAGAGTGCTGGTGTAGACTCAGGAAACCTGAGTTCATATTCTCACATGGCTGTAGAAACTTGAGGGGGTGGGAAGGAGAGGTGGTAGTTATTAATCTCTTCATTTCCTGACCTTCACATACTTCTTTTACCTATGCCTTCCAGTCCATATTTCTAGTCCAACTATAAAATTCCAAAATTTTGCACCCTTTTAAAGATAACCATGTTTCTGTTTTCCTCCAATGTTTCCGATATTTTAGCGACAGCAATTACAGTGGTGCCTCGCTTAACGATGTTAATTGGTTCCAAAAAACCCATTGCTATGGGAAACATCGTTAAGTGAAACACCATTCCCATAGGAATGCATTGAAAACCGGTTAATCCGTTCCAATGGATTTCAATGAGGAAAAAAACAAAAAATCACCAAAAACTAACGAAGACTCAGAAGAAAGCCAAACTAAGTGTGCATAGGTTTCACAAGGTGGACTAACTATTCCAACCATTTAAAACATGTTCCAAACATTGTAAGACACTTAAAAATGAGCAAACACGGACATCGTTAAGTGAAATTCCCCCATAGAGAACATCGTTAAACGATGCTGAAAATTCCTCAAAGAAACCCATCGCAAAGCGAATACATTATTAAACGAAGCAATTGCTAAGCGAGGCACCACTGTACAAGTATTATCAAATGTTTCATTTCTTTATCTACAATCTCAGACATGATTCTCATAATACTCAGTTAACACCATTCCAGTTTAACTGATATCTCACAAAATAGAATTTCCCCCCAATATTTCAACATTTCATATTCTGACCTGCAGTAATCTCCAATAATTTTCTGCTTCCATACCTGTTCACCCACTATAGTTAAAATTACCCTCCTGTATTTCCAACACTTATTAAAAAACATTTCATAAAGGGGTTCTTGATTTTCATACTGTAAATTCTGAAGATACATAGTGCCCAATTTTAATTTCTGTATTTGATCATAAATTCTTTTACATCTGTTGTTACTCTATTCTTTTCATTTTTCTTGAAGGCTTGTTTTATCCATCTTTGTTATTAAGGTTTTATTTCCTCTTCTTAGATCCTCTTTTTTCCATGGTGTACTTTGCTTTGGCACTTCCCCTTTAGTTTTCAATCTGAAATTGTGAACTTCCTTCTGAGTTTAGCCCTAATGATCCACTTAATTGCTCCTCTTCCTGTTTCTCATCTGTCTTTTTCTCTTCTTTCCTACCCAGCCATTTCCCCCCTTTTTTCATAAAGTCTTCTGCCTTCGTTGTTGAGTTAATACAATATCTCTGCAACTGGAATTGGAACGAGACACCTTCAGGTATCAACCACTTACAGTCGTGCCCCGCTTTACGATTGCCCCACACTACGACGAAACTGCATTATGACGACGTTTTTGCGATCGCAAAATGATGGTCTGAATAGGGGTTTTTCGCTTTGCGATGGTCGGTTCCCTGCTTCGGGAACTGATTCTTCGCAAAATGATGATTTTCGGACAGCTGATCAGCGGTTTCAAAATGGCCACTGGGTAAATAAAATGGCTCCCCGCTGTTTTCTGGGACAGATTCCTCGCTGTACAGGCACCGAAAATGCCCGCCCTATGGAGGATCTTCGCTGGACAGTGAGTTTCCAGCCCATTGGAACACATTGAAGGGGTTTCATTGCGTTTCAATGGGCTTTTTATTTTTGCATTACAACGTTTTCGTTGTACAGCGATTTCGCTGGAATGAATTAACATCATAATGCGAGGCCCCACTGTATATGTAATTGAGTTTGTTCTCAAGAAATATGTTGGCTCTGTGTATTGTCTCCTTTTCTGTCTTATTTGCCATGGAATATGTTTCAAAATCTTAATTTCTTTTTCTTTTATAGTGGATTCTTTATCTTGCATATTTCGTAGAACTTTTTCTCGAATACCATTCCCGTGAATTTAACATGAATTTCTCTGGGGAGTTTGTTATTCTTAGTGTATGCTGTATTAATTCTTCGTGCTGTGTCCATATTTGGCTTTCCGTCTTCTGGTCACATCTCTGTAAGTGGGGCTAAAAAGTTAGTTACCAATTGCACTGTGTCTTCATCTTTTTGTTTTGATAGATTCTGGATAAATATGAGGTTGGCTTTCTACATTTGTAAATTTAGCAGGTTGATTTCATCTTGTTTTCTTTCATATTGCATCACTACCAGCTCTGCATTTATAATCTCCATTTTTCCCTGTTTTTCTTGAGGTTTCTTGTATTTTGGCTATTTCTTTTTATTTTCTATAATTTGGTGCTTGATATCAGTCATTTGTGACCCTAAATCTTTAATTTGTTCAGATAGCTGAGCCATTCCTCCTTGTATCTGCTGTAATCCTGTGAATAACATGTTTTGAATGTTTTGTTGCCAATCCTTAAGTGTCTCTTGCCCCAATACTTTCAGATTTTGTTCCTGCGCAGGTGAACCTCTTGGGGACTTTTCCTTTACTCCATTTGCTGTCATCTTTAAAAAAATTTTAATGATTAATCTTCCAGATTTGTTAAAGATACTATCTGGTTTCTTTTCCAGCAAGTGTCGCCGCTTCTCCACATTTCATTCAAACAACACTATTTATCTAGACCAGGGGCTTTAAACTCAATTTACCTGGGGGCCACTAGAGGCAGAGTCTGGGTGAGGCTGGGCCACATCAGATTTTCCGCCAAGCGGAGCAAGAGCCCGAGGAAGCCGCCCAGGAGTTTCCTTAGCCGACAGATAGGTGGGCTGGCTGGCAGGCTGCAGTTCTGGATGGAGGGTGCAAGAGGTGCTGTCTTGGGAGAGAGCTGGCAAGTGAGGCGAGGCTTTTTTTTTACTCTTTACAGCAGAGGATGTGTGGGCACTTTGGGGGGGCAGGCAAGGCGAGGGCCACAAACTATCATCTGGGGGGGTGCAAATGGCCCTCGGGCCGCATGTTTGAGACCCCTGATCTAGACCATCCAAAACGCAGGTCAGCACCTCTCTCTCTCTTACTGAAATGTTCTCACAGCCACCAGTCAAAACAATGAGTGTTTAAGATAACAAACAATGCCTTGAGGCAAGTAACATTAGTTTATTTACCTCAGTTTATTTTTATGTTGTATGTAAACCATCCAGAGTAGATATGTTCTAGATGGGTGGTATGTAAATCTAATAAACAAGCAGTTCAATCTGTCTCTCCGGCCTCAATAATTAGGGGTAGGTCCTCCAATCAAAGCTGCTACCGTGGTGCCAAAGAAAACCAAGGAAAAAGAAGTGCCTCCAATCTGGTGATGTTACACAATCTAAGGCTCTTCTTGAGTCCAAAGTTCTATTTCTGATTCAAATTTCCTCCATCAGCATTGCAATTAGAGAGTTTATTATTAAACTGTTTCGCGGGAGTGAGTCTTCGCCTTTGATTACAACATTTCTTCTTCTTCTTTCCCCAGTCAAGGCTGAGGGATGTGGGGTGGGTTACAGGATCTAATCCACTTCATTAACTTGTTAAGTCCAGTTTTCTTCCATGTCATTGTTTTAGGTCCATAAAAGATGTCTTGACTTACTTAGAGTCCTGGTCAGGATATTTTTCCAAGATCCTTTTGTACTCCTCCACTCTCTGCAAGGAGTGTTCCCAGTTCTTTGCCCAACATGGCTTCCACCTCGATCTGTGCACTCAGAAAGACTTGGGGCGGGGGGAGAGAGCAGCTTCCACCAACTTCTCTCAACTTTCTGTCACCTGTGCTGCTTCAGACACCAGCTTTCTTAGCAGACCTTCCTTTACCCCCTACATTGCTTTCCCCCTACCCCCTACACTCTAGCCACCTAGAGTGGTCCTGACCCAATCAGATAGGCGGATATAAATTAAATAAATAAATAAAATTGGGAACTTTGAAACCAAGGGGTCCTGGTCAGTTTCAGGAGCTCTTCCGAAACCCGACCAGTCTTATCGCAACTGAACCCTGCCCTCCCATATGTTGGAAGCAACTTGATGACATATAATACATAAATATGTTAGTACTAGCTGGCAGTGTATTTGTTGGTCAGAATGTGCAATATATTTTTCATGTACAGTATTGTCATAGATTCATATTAGCACTGCTAATCTTTGGAGGGAAAGCCTGTTTAGAATAAATCTCAAATTGTGTACAGGATTCCGCCCTGAAATGGGAGAGTAGGAGTGGCATATGCTATCCAGTCTTGAAGACCAGAGTTGCAATGTATGTATAAATTATGTTGAATAGTTAATGTTTGTTTTTTATATAATAAAAGCAAACATAGTAAACAGGCTTACAAATATCCAAGTACTGTACCCAACCACTGTTGGCAGTTAGAATATTGCTTCCTGCTTCTTGGGGCAGGAATCACTTTTTCCTCACTCATCTGTGCAGCTATTTATGGGGCCAATTAATGCCACAACAGGTCTTTGCCTACTTAATTATAACTGGTGTTGAAAAAGCTCTCAGATCAGAGGTGACAACTTCCAGATTGATGTGAGCACTAACATTTTTGTTTTAAGCATTTCCTGGATCATTCTGGAGAGGAAAAAGAAAGAAAGGAATAGGGATCATAACAGAGCAGTAAGATGTTTATTCTTATTCTTACCTCTTAGTTTGTGATCCCTCTTCTAAATGGGCTCCTAACTTTTGCAGATTTTTTTGGCATCATTGTTAATGATAAAGATAATAGGGGAAAAGCTACAAATATTGGGTTTATTTTAGTGTTTGGAGCTGAGTTCTTTGTAGAACTCTGTAATCTCATACAATGTACAGAGGAGGTACTGCAGCACACAATTCAATGCCATAAGAAAAAATGAGAGAGAAGAAATAGTTTTCAGAAGCATAAAAGGACTTCTTTGTTTTCAGTTTTGCTGTTATCCTCAGAGTCACTTGACAGGCAGTGCAGTCTAAACTCCACTAGATGTAGCAAGTTTGAATTAGGCAGAAGTCTCTTGTACTAGCACAACCTCTTAGGCTGGTTAATCTCATGATTGCTGTGCTGGTTGAAATCAACTGGCAGAAGAACCAGAAAAATCAGAGAAGAGAAGGAACTGAGTTATACAAAATTTACTGTTTTTCTGTGTATAAAAGCCCCCCCCCCACTTTTCTAACCCAAAATTAAGAAATCTAAGTGGGGCTTAGCAAATGTGGGGTAAAAAGGATCAAAGTGCTGCATGATGGCTTTGATCCCTGCTTTCTCCCTTTGTACTAAGCCCCGTGTGGCTTAGCAAAAGGAGGGGGAAGGGATCAAAGCAATTCCATGACTGCACAATCATTTTGATCCCTTTCCCCCTTATAAAGCCACTGAATTGCTTTGATCCTTTCCCCCCTCCTTTTGCTAAGCCCCATGGGACTTAGCAAGCAGAGAGGAAAGCAGGGATCAAAGCAATTCTGCAGCAATTTGATCCCTGCTTTCCTTTTGCTAAGGCTTAGCAAGTGGAGGGGAAAGCAGGGATCAAAGCCCTGCAGGATCACTTTAATCACTGCTTCCCCCCCACTTGGTTTTTCTCCTCAGCTTACTTCTGTGTATAAGAAGACCCTAAAATTTTCAGTCTAAAGTTTTTAGACAAAAGTATAATCTTATACAAGGAAAAATACAGTATTTCAGCTTAGATTCATGACCTCTATGCTAGCACAAAGTTAAGGTAAGATGTGAACATAATTTCCATCATACAGGTATCTTGGTTGGGAAAGGTTCAGATTCAGCACAGCTTTAACTGTCCTAATGTCAGCCATCTTCACCAATTAGGGTTGTACTATAAGTTACTACAGTCACTAATTTTCACCTCCTTCAAGCCTTTGATGGTTGCAGATCTAATCAGCTCACAGTTAATATGCATTACTGAATAGTGGCATCTGACCCACAGAATAATAAAAATGTAATAGCAATACAGAATGCTTGCTTCAGTGCTTCATGGGACTGCAGCAATTTTCTGTCTAAACAAGAGTTTGCTTTGTTGAACATGCTCAGCCTTGGATTTTTCTTGTCTCCATTAAATCAGGTGTTTGCTGAGTCTCCATGAAATCTTGCTCCCCAGGAGAAGCAAGCCAAGTGGAATATTATTGCACCTTTGAACAAAGGTCACTGTTGCATTATTGTCTGAAAATTACACTATATCTTAACCAGATCCTTGTCTAAAAATACACTCAGTGCTAACCAAGTACTGTAAATGCAGCAGCCTTCTTTTCTCAGTCTTTGTTACAGGTAATATCTGGTTAGACTTCTTGTGGGGGTTAATAAGTAGTAAATTTTTGCAAACTAATGAAGGAGATTGTTTTGCCTGAGATGCTTCATGAAAATATGTGTACTGATAGAAGGAGCTCTTAAGGATAAAGATCTCTTGAGTATTAACCAAAAAAACCTTTCCTCTTTTTAGACAATGTGCTCTGCAGTTATTCAGATTTATGCAGCAGATCGCAATGCCATGTGGTCAAAGAAGTGCTGTGGCGTAGCTTGCCTTGTAAAAGACAATCCACAAAGGTCATATTTTATCAGAGTATATGATATCAAGGTGAGGATGTCATCTTTTTCTCATCTCTAATATATGTCTGTATTTATTGGCCAAAATCCTTTTGCATAACTTACACTGTGTAGGGGAAATTATGTTACTACAGTGGCAGATTGCCAATGATTAAAATCCCCACTACAGTTCCTTATGTGTTGCTAGAATGCATTCAAATTGAGGGGCTTTGCATGCAATCGTGAATCCGTTGGAACACTTTAATTAGCAAAAAGTACTGCAGTGATTGCCATAGGGGATGTCATTTTCCCTACTCACCTGCTGATTAAGGAGTCTTGGGTTCTGCCATGCATGAAGCCACTTTACTTTTTCATGTGAGAAATCACATGAGGAATTGCGGTAGAAATTCTACTGCTGTGGTGATATAATTTCAACTATGCTAGTGTAAGTTATACAAGAAAATTTTGGACATTACCGCTTAATTTTCTGAAATGTTTCTGAAGAATGTATATTTCAATGCAACTGTATTAAAGAATTGTTTAACTCTGTAGAAATAAGACATATTTTTGTATAATGATATGTATTGATACAAATGTAAAAAGCAAGCAAAGTGTGCTGCTTATATTGGCATCGCATTGCTCTTAAACCACTCTCTAGGTAGTTTACAATTGAATTGAATTGCCACACAAACACCCACCCATGAGCTGAGTACTCAATTTATTGACCTTGGAAAGATGGAAGGCTGAGTCAGCTACCTGAATCCATTGGGATCAAACTCTGGGTGTGAGCAGAGACTTGTCTACAGATAACCACTGTGCTGCCACAGAGCCCATTATACATAAGAAACATATGCAAAATGAAATCTTTCTGTTTTGCTTTTGCTGCAGAAGTTCTTGTTGCCAAATGAAGAAACTACAGTGGGGTCTTGACTTGAGAACTTAATCCGTATTGGAAGGCAGTTCTCAAGTCAAAAAGTTCTCAAGTCAAATCTGCATTTCCCATAGGAATGCATTGAAAACCACTTGATCCGTATCTGCTCTTTTCCGTCCATAGAAACTAATGGGAAGCTGCTATTCCGCCTTTGACCACTAGAGGGGGATATTTTGTTTCTTTTTTTCTTAGGTCAAGAAAGGTTCAGGGAAGGCAGGGAAAATACAGTCCAGGCAGTACCAGGCAGTCTGAAGACTCCAAATCCATTCTCTAAACGTTGGGAGGAGTGAGGAAGCAGACAGGCACCCTTTTCACTGGCCAACAGTTAACTGAAAGTTCAAATTTTGCTCTTTCCCTGCCTCCCACGTGGTTTTTTTTAGTTCTTAACTCAAATCTAAGTATGTAAGTCAAGTCAATATTTTCCTGTGAGAGTGGTTCTTAAGTCAAAATGTTCTTAACTCAAGCCGTTCTTAAGACCCCACTGTACTGTGTAACTCATCTCTTCAGAACTGCTGAAGAAAAATAAATAAATAATTGCACAGCTAGTTGGTTTTGTTGTGCAAATACATGCCTTGAAGGGATTGTGAAGAGCTCCAGAAAGATCTCTCCAAACTGAGAGAATGGGTGGCAAAATCGCAAATGTGTTTCAGTATAAGAAAATTTAAAGTAATGCACGTTGGGGCAAAAAATCAAACTATATTTATCAGTTAATGGGTTCTGAGCTGTCCGTGAGGGATCAGCAAGGAGATCTTGGTGTGCTGGTGGACAGCTCGATGAAAGTGTCAACCCAGTGTGTGGCGGCAATGAAGAAGGCCAATTCCATGCTTGGTATCATTAAAAAGGGGGTTGAAAATAAAGCAGCCAGCTTTATGCCATTGTACAAAACGCTGGTAAGGCCGCACCCAGTACGGTTCTGGTCGCTGCATCTCAA
Source organism: Pogona vitticeps (assembly GCF_051106095.1). Classification (NCBI taxonomy): domain Eukaryota; kingdom Metazoa; phylum Chordata; class Lepidosauria; order Squamata; family Agamidae; genus Pogona; species Pogona vitticeps. Next base: position 128,798,017 of record NC_135787.1, read on the forward strand.
AAAAGACATAGTTGTATTTTAATTGTATTTTAATTATTTTATCTTTTACTGTATTGAATTTTAATTGTTGTAAGCCGCCCAGAGACCTCTGGGCAGTGTGGGCAGCATATAAATTAAATTAAATAAATAAATAAAATAAAATAAATAGTGGAACTGGAAAAGGTGCAGAAGAGAGCAACTCAAATGATGACTGGGCTGGGGTACCTCCCTTATGAGGAAAGGCTACAGCGTTTGGGGCTCTGTAATCTAGAGCACAGGTGCTTGAGGGGGGACATGATTGGGACGTATAAAATTATGCAGGGGGTGGATGGAGGGAAGCTCTTTTCCTTCTCACACAATACCAGAACCAGGGGACATCCACTCCAATTGGGTGTTGGGAGACTGCAAACAGACAAAAGAAAATATTTCTTTACCAGCATGTTGTTAGCCTGTGGAACTCCTTGCCACGGGATGTGGTGATGGCATCGGGCCTAGATGCCTTTAAAAGGTGATTGAACAGATTTCCAGTCCATTGCAGGTTACAAGCCATGATGGGAATGTATAATCTCCAAGCTGAAAAGGAAGGTACTTCAAAATGCCAGATGCAGGGGAGGGGTACCAGGAGACAGGTATCTAGTTGTCTTGTGTGCTCCCAGAGGCATCTGATGGGGTCACTGTGAGATACAGGGAGCTGGACTAGATGGGCCCTTGGCCTGACCCAGCAGGGCTCATATGTTATATGGATTTTGTCCATATTGCTTTTAACAAACCTTGAGCCAATCTGTGCTATCTAGAAACAATTTCTTATTTATTTATTTATTTATTTATTTATTTATTTATTTATACATACATACATACATACATACATACATACATACATACATACATACATACATACATACATACATACATACATACATACATACTGTTTGGCTATAATGCAGAGTTATCCAGGTAGCGTACTTCCAAAATGAGTGGTCAGACAGGATGCAAAAAACCAGAATTTCCTAATTTGCAGAAATCACATTAGAATTTGGTTGTAATCATTTCATTTCATATTATGATTCGAGAGTGTACATCTTTTTTTCTTTTCTTTTTTTAGGATGGAAAACAATTGTGGGAACAAGAATTGTATAATAATTTTGTATATAATAGTCCTAGAGCATATTTTCATACCTTCGCTGGAGATGTAAGTATTTCACTATTATGCCAATTTGAATAGTTCTCTCTTTAAAATCACATACTTCTTTTATGGCCCATAAATACAGGTGAAGCTGCTTAATAAGGTTATATTTAGGCCCTATATTGTCCAATAATACAAGAACTGTACATTTTGTCCTAATGACTCATGATTAAAGCTTTTTTCATAATGTACAGCACGTAAGGCTGATCATGGCATCAGCTATGGCAATTTTTGGAAATAATACATTTCTGCTTTCCTCCCGCAAAGGTCATGGATCTCTTTTATCATCAGGAAGCCTTTGGGGACTGTTGGACAACGAAAGGTTTTAATTACCAAAAATTACCCCTGCTGGTATAGTCATCTTCATGGCAGTAGTTTTCAGTAATTAAAGACTTTCCCTCCAGTCCTTTGGCCCACCAATGACTTGCTGACAGTAAAAGGGATTCCACCGGAGCCTTGTGACATTTGAAGGGGATGGTCAGAAATGTTTTATATTTGAAAAATTTGGAAAAAAATTGAAAAAGACTTCCAGAAGAAATCAAGCCTTCTCAGTCTTGCACCATTCTTGTGGATGGACTCCCATTAGAGCTTCACCAAGCTCCCTCTCTCCCAACTTTCAAGAGGATGCTAACAATAATAATCTTGGAACTGCAGAGCTGGAAAGGACTCTATGGATCATCGAGTCCAGCTCCTGTCATGGAGGTAAAGTGGGGAATCAAATTCCCAGCTTCTGCCTTTGCGGCCAGATACCTAAACCACCATGCTTTTCAAAAGAAGCTTTTAAGGAGATCCTCTGTATTTGAGTCACCTGGTCTTGCCATCATTTAGGTTTAGATAGGTCTTGATTGTTGATTTTTTTAAAATTTGTATTGTTTAATATTGCTTTTGTGGTGTTGGGTTTGTTGGGATATGTTCCTTTTATTCTCAACTGTCCAAAATAGTGCTTGCCACTAAGTTGGACGATATACAAGCATCTGCAACAAACAAACAAACATCATTAGCCTTATGTAGTACAATGTATGCAACAAGATTTCCACCATTAACATATAGGCCAGTGAGTACATTCTGGGGCAGGGGGGGATGTAGTATATACTGAAGTCAGTAGTAATATTAAAACCTTTTGATATCAGTGGGACGTTAGCAAATCTGATTTATGTCAAGAAATAAGAACATACATATATTTTATTCAGTTTCTTAGGAATGTTACAGGCTGTTGTTGTTTTTTCAGACGTGTCAGGTGGGTCTTAATTTTGCTAATGAAGAAGAAGCTAAAAAATTCCAAAAGACAGTAACCGACTTACTTGGCAGACGGCAACGGAAATCTGGTAAATACAGTTTCCTAGTTTATCCCTTTGTGTTTAATTTAAACCGATGGAGACGGGGTCTATAAGCCACGAAGGCTCGCCAAAAGACCTATGTTTCTGTCACATGCAACACTTAATTTTCTGTTAGAAATCACAGAAGGCTTTGGTGAAACTTAATTGTTAAGTAAGGAGAGTAGCTGTGGGAAGTTGCAAGTGGGAAGAGAATGTTTAAGAGAACATGTAGACTGACATATTTCTGCAAACAACATTTCTACACCATGCAATTAAAACTTATGCCAGTAGAGTTTCATGGAAGTACAGTGTTTCCCCGAAAATAAGACAGGGTCTTACATTAATTTTTGCTCCAAAAATGCATTAGGGCTTATTTTCAGGGGATGTTACAGTCATGCCGTTTTCTTCTGGTTGCTGCACAGTGCTGCACAATGGTGGAAGGCAGGGTTTCACTTAACTAGGGCTTACTTTTGGGGTAAGGCTTGTATTACGAGCAACCTGAAAAATCATACTAGGGCTTATTTTCAGGTTAGGTCTTTTTTTCGAGGAAACAGGGTAATAATTGCTAATATTTGATCTGTTAATAGTTTGAATTGATTTATACATATGCTAAGTATTTTTTCTCTTATGCCACTAGATGGAGTTCTAAGTCTGTATTACATTGCCAAGTATACTTTTTCGGCACAGTAAATCCTTGCTGTTACTTTTCCATTCCCATAAGGCAGCAGGAATGCATATCTTCATTTGGAGTGTGTTGTGTAATACACCAGTTAATATAATACTCAGGGCTTGCGGATAGGCCATTCTCAGATCCTTAGAGTTAAATTTGAGAACTAGGGCATCTTGTGTCTGCCTGCTGAGAAAAAATAAGATAATCTGAAGAGATAAACCCCCCATCTGTGTTGTAACTACTTCAGACTTCCCCAGATAACAGGCAAGTATGATGGAATGCCTCCCTTACAGACAACACCACAGACTCCCTGCACATTCAAGTTTGGATGCCATAAAGAAGAGGTGTATCATACTTTTCTGATCAATATGTTCATTTCTTTAGTGCTATGAGGCTAATGCTTTGTATTGTGCCATGTGAAGTGGCTGTAACCCAGAAGTACATATGCTTCTTAATCCCATATTTGCACTTTTAAGGTTCAAAGGTAGTTCTGATTCTGTGTCTGCCGATTTCTGTGTAAGCTTCTACATTAAGGAAACAGTCAGTTTGTTGTTATGTGCAATGAAGACACATCCAGTGTATTACAACCTTATGAATAATTGAGTGACCTCCAAAATGTCATGTCATTAACACCCCTAATCAGCTCTTGCAAACCAAGGCTCTCAGTCAGTAGGAATAGATATATCCTGGCACATTTTAACAGGAATCGCCTGATCTTTGAGAGGAAGGGAAGTTTTACAGTAAAAGTCCATCTTAGTTGTAGTACTTTTTTTATTAAAAGAAATCAAAGTATTGGTCAATATAATGCCTCATACATATATAATTTATATATAGGTGAACCACTCTGAACCAAGAATTTTTATTGTAGTTTAGTCGTGTTCGACTTCGTGACTCCATGGAGCAGAGCACGCCAGGCCCTCCTGTCTTCCACTGCCTCCCAGAGTTGAGTCAAATTCATGTTGGTAGCTTCGATGACACTATCCAGCGATCTCATCCTCTGTCGTCCCCTTCTCCTCTTGCCTTCACACTTTCCTAACATCAAGGTTTTTTCCAAGGAATCTTCTCTTCTCATGAGATGGCCAAAGTACTGGAGCCTCAGCTTCAGGATCTGTCCTTCCAGTGAGCATTCAGGGTTCATTCCCTTCAGAACAGATAGGTTTGTTCTCCTTGATGTCTAGGTTTGTCATTGCTTTCCTCCCAAGAAGCAGGCGTCTTTTAATTTTGTGACAGCTGTCACCATCTGCAGTGATCATGGAGCCCAAGAAAGTAAAATTTGTCACTGCCTCCATATTTTCTCCTTCTACTTGCCAGGAGGTGATGGGACCAGTGGTTATGATCATGGTTTTTTTGATGTTAAGCTTCAGACCATTTTTGGCACTCTCCTCTTTCACCCTCATTAAGAGGTTCTTTAATTCCTCCCCACTTTCTGCCATCAGAGTGGTATCATCTGCATATCGGAGGTTGTTGATATTCATTCATTCAGGCAATCTTAATTCCGGCTTGGGATTCCTCCAGTCCTGCCTTTCGCATGATGTATTCTGCATATAAGTTAAATAAGCTGGGAGACAGTATACAGCCTTGTCATACTCCTTTCCCAATTTTGAACCAATAAGTTGTTCCATATCCAGTTCTAACTGTTGCTTCCTGTCCCATGTATAGGTTTCTCAGGAGATAGATAAGGTTGCCAGGCACTCCCATTTCTTTAAGGACTTGCCATAGTTTGCTGTGGTCCACACAGTCAAAGGCTTTTGCATAGTCAATGAAACAGAAGTAGATGTTTTTCTGGAACTCTCTGGCTTTCTCCATAATCCAGCGTATGTTAGCAATTTGGTCTCTAGTTCCTCTGCCCCTTCAAAATCCAGCTTGTACTTCTGGGAGTTCTCGGTCCACATACTGCTGAAGCCTACTTTGTAGGATTTTGAGCATAACCTTGGTAGTGTGTGAAATGAGTGCAATTGTACGGTAGTTAGAGCATTCTTTGGCACTTCCCTTCTTTGGGATTGGGATGTAGACTGATCTTTTCCAGTCCTCCGGCCACTGTTGAGTTTTCCAAACTTGCTGGCATATTACATGTAGTACCTTAACAGTGTCATCTTTTAAGATTTTAAATCTGGCCTTGTTGTTAGCCATGCTTTCTAAGGCCCACTTGACTTCACTCTCCAGGATGTCTGGCTCAGGGTCAGCAACCACACTATCTGGGTTGTCCGCATTATTAAAAAAAAAAACCCAGACATATTCTTACGTGTTATATGTTAGGTATGTCTTCATTTATTTATATGCTTTCTACATTCCACTGTTACATGAAACCTTCAAACTTTCTCAAGGTTGTTAGGTCTAAATGGTTTTAATTGAATTAAAAGCCTACCAGTTGTCTATTACTCTTTTAACATTAAGAAAATACAGAGATTTAAATAGTTCTTAGATCGTGTCTGAGACTGGAAGAAATAGTATATGTGTGGGGGGAAGTCTCTTGGATAATTCAGATTTTAAGAGAAACATGAAGAAATCATGCTTCTAATGTTGCTTCTCTTCTGAACTTGCACTTTTAATTGTAATTTTGTTGGAAACATGACTTTCTAAACCGGTTGTCACGCTGGGAGAATAGCAGTTCTGGAGAGAGAGTCTTTTAAACTCTTGGGAGTCTTCTCTCCAGCTGGATTGAGGGAGATAATAAAACTGTTACTGTAATGAATTAGGTCGGTTAGTTTTTTTACCTGTTATACTACAACTTCTAAATTAGGATGTGAACATTGAAATATTAGCTTGGCAAACATAAATCATGTATAACAAATCTGTGAAGACTGAAAAAAAGTTTTAATGACATGCATGAATGGAATGATAATGTTCTGTGTTTTTTTTCCTTCACAGAGAAAAGGAGAGATCTACCAAATGGTAAGATTTAATTTGTTGTTCATTTCCTATTTAAGCAGATTTAATTTAACTTCCAGCTTATCATATATTAACTGATCGGTCATAAAAAAATTATCTGCATATTTGCTGAAATTTGGCATACAGAATTTTATTGCATATTATGACATTCCAAGAAAGGTTTCCCTTCTCAGTAATCTCATTCTAGTGAGTTACACACTCCTTAGGTAGTCACAGGCATTTCTTTGATACTTTTGTCCTAAAACCTAGCCACCTCTTCTTAGTGTTATTAGATTGGGTATTAGCCCAAAGGGCGACCGCCTCCAGACCTATCCAAAATCTTTGGGGTTGCCCTTTTTTATGATGTCTCCTAGCACCAGCTGATACTAATACTATTTAGTTATTAAGTGAAAAGTTGTTATTGATGTGGGCTCTGTCTTCTTCAAGTTTCAGTTTTCTGTAGTCTGAGCAAACATGAGTATCACGCTCTGTTTTCTCTGACAGTTATGGGTCTATATATATACTGTAAATATATGTAATATATTTACATTTAAAAATAAAATAAGGGAAAAAGTTTATGTAGGAAATACAGATATAAGGAAAGAAGGAAATGGTAATTTATTGGGCTATTAAAACTAAAGTGGAAAACACTGATAATGGATATATAATCTTTTATAGTGTTTACTCACATTTCCATATAAACTGTTATCCAGTCTTTAAATTTTAAAATTAACTGTTTCTGCAGACTCCCTCTGCTCTTTTCTCATCACAACTACAAGACAGTCTCTATGATTAAGTCACTGACTACTCCAAAAAATCAACCTTTCTAAATAGCACCTTGCACTGCATTTCAAACACATCAGCTAATCAGCATGCAGCCTTGTATTCAGCATTTTTTCTCTCATCTGCCAGTCAGCACTCAGCCTATATAGGCAATACTAATCATGTGTCCCCACTTACATGCAAACCTGCTATTATTATTTATAAATAATAATAGAAGGGGCAGAATTGCCACAAGTATCCCAAAGGCCCTTAGATATAAACAGAATCTTTACAAGAAGGTCAATCTGTTTAATACAAATAGAAAAACAAAACTGTGCATCCAGAAAAGTGCTTGTACAGATTTTAATTTGAAACAAATATCAAATAGAAGAATCTACAATTCCATTTTTTTAAAAAAAAAGGTGTGATTTCTTAGTAGCTATAGCAAATAGAGTAATCCTTTAAACTTTTCTTTTAAATTTAAATGTCAGCAGTGCTTTTAAGATATCCTTTGGTATTTCATCTGTACATTGCCTAGAATTATATAGGGAATTTATTTCTAAATCTACTTGCACAAATTGTGTTACAAATCACTGCTGCTTAACACGTTGCTGGTCAAATTCCTGGTTACATATCAAATCATAAACTCGGAATGCAAGCAGCAACTCATTAATTAGTGGCAGTTTCCCCCCTCAATTTTTGCAATGTAGCATAAATCTCCAACAGGATTCTGGAGATTTTGAGAGAAAGCACAACTGAAATCTTATCCATGGAGTGACATATAGTAGACAAAATAATAGATAATGAATTATGAATTCAACAGAATTGCATCTAAAAAGGTTTTTCTCCTGTTGCAGGATACCAAGCTATCTTTACTTTAGATATGTAAACAACATGGCCTGAAGTTTTAGCTTCATAAAATCTCTGTATTTCTGGAGAAAAGTCAGTGCTTAAGTATATAAGGCATGATGTTACAACCATCCTTAATTACAGAATACCACAAAGAAAAAATTATATTTTTAATGACTGTGATTTATATCCACCTGAACTTCATGGTCAAAATCGTTCTGTTTCAGATAGTGGCAAGCAGTGTCCAATTGATAGATTATATTGCCTTGGCATATTTGAGCATCTCTGTCTAACCATTTCTTCTTGATTATTCAAGCTGACAGAGTTTATAGAGGATGTAATGTCCATTATATTTGATTTTCACCAATATATTATATAAAAATAAATCCATTCTGGATACAAGGACATGGAGGCAGTTGTCAACTCAAACAGCAATAGGAATACCTGTGAGGAAAGTTAAAGTACTCCTTAGAAATTTACTGTGTGATTAAACATTATAGTGTATATTTCTGTTTCTAACATACAGGTGCAGATTTCCTATAGTGTAATCTGTGTTAGCTGCACTGTAGTAATATTTTTGAAAATGTAATAAAATTAAATTGAAAAAAAGGCAACGTCTATGGTATGAAAGCCTAGGAGGGAAAATGTGTAAATATTACTAGTAGAGTAGTGACTAGCTGTTCTTAACATATGCTGATGTTGTTGGAATGGCTTAAGAAGTGAACTGAAGCCATTTGACATACTGACATCAGTAGTTGTAGAATATACGCAGGCATTCAACTGCAGAATCACAAGCAAGAATCAATTATCTATCTCTTCATGGGCTTGAAGTAACACCTTTGTGTATCCTTAAGCAGTTGAATTTTGCCACAGACCACAGAGGTCTTCATCTCTTTTAAAACAAAATCACTGTTTTGTTGAAAACCCCTGTTAACATTGCATAGTAAAAATTGGAGGATTAAACAGATTGGCATTAATGGTTATATAAAATGCATTAGCCTGTAATTTCCTGGGATTTATGGGGTTTTTTGTTGTTTTAGTTGGCAACAGAAAAGTCTTCTCAGTGTGAAGCAGTAAGCTTTGATTTTACTGACCCCTTATCATAATGGTTGGAATGAAAATGGGGATTTATCAGAATTAGTTTTTTAAAAGCTTGCTGAGAATCACGTGACCATTTTCCTCTTAACATATAAGCTAGAATCTGATTTAGTGTTCTGCAGATTGCCCTTGAGCTAGAAGCATTTGAGGAATATACAGAGTTTTTACAACACTGCAATGTTTTGTACTACGTTTTCGGGAAAACCGTCTGAGGATGTGACTGATATCAACCTCAGTGGATGCTTAGGGCCACTATATTGTCATGTTCTTCCTAATGATGAACTTTGTAGACCCCTTTCGTCTTCACTAATGGAGCTGTCTACAGCTGACGGGGAAGGTGCTTGTGTTATGATGGGTAAAATTTTGCTGGATATAAATATGGCAGTGTTAGAAGAAAGTGGAAGCTTATTAGATTCATGTATTCTTCATGGACAGCCAAAGTCTACTGAAAGTGGTAAGCATAGTTACTAATCAACTGAAAGTTCTTTCTGTTTATAGGTTACTGGCAGTTCTGACACTTGTTAACAAAGTGTCAGAAGCTGCAATCCAGTCCATGATTACTTGAGAGTAAATGTCATTGAACATGGTGGTACTTGCTCTGAATTAATTTATTTAAGATTGTGCTGCATTTTGTCACAAAATTACACATAAAGGACAACATAATAATTTCAGTGCAGTTCCAAAAGGAGGCAGAAGGTTTAGTATAAAAAATTCTTGGCAACTGATTATTCGGGTAAATTTTTTTGAACTTTAGTGTCACATGTTCGTGTATATCGCTTTCATGTTTGGAAGCCCTGTTTTTAGGCAGGCAGTTTGATATTTTTTTTCCTGTAGTTTCCAGGAAAATTGTAGTTGCTTCATGTTTGAATCCATCCAAATAACATTTATAAGTAGATAAGTGGGCTGTTATTTTATGCTTGCACTAATCTTCTGTTTTTGAAAGAGATTTCTTCATAAAGGTAAAGGAACAAACTTTTAATATGATCGTACCTATATACAGTATATGAATGTGTGTGTATGTGCATAGATCAACATAGAAAATTTATTGAAGATCACACCTGTTTAGCACTCTTTTCCAAGGATTTCATGGTAATATACCCAAGTTTTTATCTTGTTTTATCAAGTTTTTCCAGTTTTTATCATCACAGTAACTTGTGAGATACGTTAGCATAGTGTATAGCTCAGTCACAATGAAACAATATATGTTATACTAGCCAGTCTACCATCCAATCTCCTTTCTCCCATTCTTACTTGTTAGACCTTTAAACAGCAGCTATGGAATGAAGAGGGAGAGAATATTTGCCTTTGTGGTTGTAAGAAATTATCAAATTTATTTAAAGTTTGTGTAGTTCAGTTAAACATAGTCATAAAATAGACAAGTTTTCAAAGTTTTTGTAAACAAGAAAAACTTGATGGAAATCCTGTAACTTTTATGTCAGAGTTGAGTAGATAATGTAGTAAAAAAAATAATATAATTTTACTCTTCAGGCCTCTGTCATGATTCTGTAAATGCTTGTATTGCATGTAGAGAACACAGAGTAGGTCAAATGAATGTAAATAAGTATACAGCCTCTTTGTACTTGTACAGGTCCAAGTCTACCAATGGCAACTGTTGACATCAAAAATCCAGAAATCACCACTAATAGATTTTATAGTTCACAAGTAAACAATATCTCATATACCAAAGAGAAGAAAAAAGGAAAAGCAAAAAAGAAGAGGTTGACAAAAGCAGATATTGGAACTCCAAGCAATTTCCAGTAAGAGTGCCCATTGTTTTTTATTATAATATTAACTTTTATATCAAAAATGCCAAATGCAGCTAAAGTTGAGGGGAACATCAGTCTGGTCTACATAATTTTTGTGAGTGGCAAGGATTATTACATTAATCTCTGTCCCATGATAATCACACATAGAAAAGATAGAGTCCACAGATTACCAGATGTTCCAATTGTAGTTTGCTGTTCTGGAATTGAGTGTATGTGGCTATTTCTTTTAAGATGTGCAACTAGGAATGTGTGCATAATGTCCAGTCCAATTTGTATCCAAATATTTGCCATACAAATTGGGACAGTCCACCAACCTGATTTGGTGGTGATCTTGAACCATTTGTTTTTAGGTTTTGGTAGAAAGTTGTACATATTTGTATATTTGTGGATAAGTAGAAAAAACTGAAAATAAAGAAAATAAAGGGTTGGACAGCTCAATAAGTTAGATTTCTGCCTGCAGAGGCGTTGGTTGGGAATTCAGTTCCCTACTGTGCATCTCAGAAGAGCCAGCCCATGCAGTCTTGGACAAGCTGCACAGTCCCAGTATACCCCCCAGAAGAAGGGAATAATAAACTACTTCTGAGTACTCTGTATCTAGAAAACCCTGAAGGGTTGCCATAAGCCAGAATTGACTTGACAATATACGATTATTATTTATGGCTATTTATGACCTAGGAATGGGGATGCTACACAATAACATCACATTTGAGAAGGTGGTGGACCTTCATTTTGTAGACAGAGCTCCTACCAGTTTTTTTTAATCTCCTTATCCCCATGAACTGTGCTCAGAGAAAACATGTTGCGGATGTGGAAGGTGTCACCTTTGTGTACCCAGTCAGTAGCCTAGCTTGCCCAAGTACAGTGGGGTCTTGACTTGAGAACTTAATCCGTATTGGAAGGCGGTTCTCAAGTCAAAAAGTCTGTAAGTCAAGTCTCCATTGACCTACAGTGCATTGAAAGCCGATTAATCATGTAACAGGCCGTTTTTGTTCCATTTTGGTTTTTTTCTGGTCTGTAAGTCAAATCTCAGTCTGCAAGTCAAACCTAAATTTTGCAGCCAGAGAAGTCTGTAAGTCAAGCCGTCTGTAAGTCAAGGGTCCACTGTATGCCTAAATCTGAGAGTTCTTCGTAGTGTCTCTGTGAATGCACACAAATGGATTATCCTGATTTTGAGTTACTTGTTCTGTCACGTTTCTCCGCATCCCCCCCACACACCAATCAACGATCCCTCTTTTTCTCTTTTGTTTATGGCTCCTCGGGGATTCAAGCAGTGTGTCGTCTGTTCTCAAAAAAATCCTTTATCAGATGGGCACGATAAATGCTTGTTTTGTCTTGGAGAATCACATCAAGATCAGTCTTGCCCTGCTTGCAAAGGTTTTTCAAAGCAAGCAATTAAGTTGAGGCGCCAAAGACTTCGAGCTTTCCTTTACGAAAAGACTCTGTCTCCAAAGATGGAAAGCACCTCCCTCACAGCACTGTCCCCGCCACGTGCTGAGGCTTCTAAACAGGACTCTTTGGCAGACCAACCGCTGCTTACCGTCTCGGTGCCAGTTAAGGCTAAGGATGCTTCCAAACCGCCTTCTCGCCCTGCAAAAAAGAAGGCTACCAATAAGCCTAAGAGAGCGAAGAAACCGGCCAAGTTGCCTGTTGTACATCCTTACCAAGCAACAGTGATTTGCTGCAAAACAGGCAGCTGACATCGCTTCTAAATCCATGCTGACTGCCATTGCTGTTAGACGCCACGCTTGGCTTAGAACAGCCAACATCCTTGAAGACACCAAAACCAAGATCGAAGAACTTCCCTTCGATGCTGCAGGACTATTCAACTCTAAAACTGATGAGACTATGGACAATATCCATAAGATGAGAAAGATGGTGAAATCTTACGTACCATACCAGCTGTATGTCTGCCTACAAAAAGCCTCAGTACCAATCGTCTACTCAGTACCAGCCCTCTCGGTACAGTAAGCAACAGCAGGACCGCACTTACCAAGTTCAGCAGCCTCCTACGCCACTGTTCAAGCAACAACGCTTTCGTAGCCCTAAGCAGTCCTTTCGCAAGACTCAGCATAGGGGTAAGCAATTCTCATGAATCTCCCTCCTATACAAGACTATCTCCATTCCTACGAGAATGGAAAAACATCACTACTGATAAGTGGGTCCTTAGTATCATTCAACATGGATATAGGATAGAATTATTCTGCATCCCTCCACCTTTTCCAAGCCACTGCATTTGGAAATCTCATCCCTGTTATCTAAAGAGGCCATAATCCAAATTCCATCTGACAGTACAGATGGGATTTTTCTCACACTACTTTGCAGTCCCCAAGAACGATGGGGGGCGTAAGGCCCATCATGGACTTAAGAGACCTCAACCTGTACATACTTCACAAGAAATTCCGTATGATCACCCTTGACTCCATTCTTCCCCTCTTGTCTCAGGGAAATTGGTTCGTCACTATTGATCTGCAGGACGCATATTTCCATATCTCCATCCACCCGTCTCACCAAAAATTCCTCCGGTTCCAGTTCCACCACGATACCTTCCAATTCACTGCCTTGCCATTCGGGCTCTCAATAGCCCTCAGGACATTCACAAAATGCATGGCACCAGTTGTAAGCAAACACGGGTTCGAAAACACACGTGTAAGCTTGGACAGAGAGCAATCAGGAGTTTGCACATGCTAAGATAGGCTGAAGAGTCCAAATTCAGCTAGCCATGATACAACACTCCTTCTCGCAGGTCTGCCCACATAAGAACACCCTGGTACTCTCAGATATTATTGTGAAAAGGTCAAGTGGGCTTTGTAGTCCTTAGACTTAACTTGCACCACTGACAGGACTCTAAGTAAGCTAGGCCGAGGCAGCACTCTCAGATGACCCTATGACAAGTGTACTGTTCAGGAAACCAAATGAGTTTTATAATCTTTATTTTATTAAAGAAAAAGCATGTTACTAAGCCAAATTAAACCAAAACAAATAATCTAGCATTGTGCTGTTTAGTTACACAGATGTAGTGAGGCAAAGAAAACATGAAAAATATAAAAGAGTTCAAAAACCTTATTAAAAATACAAAAAGACATTAAAAAGAATCAAAACAGTTCCAGAACAAGACATCATTAGTAAAAACCAAATAATCCATGTAGGTCATAAAAAGGCTATAGTCCTCAGTGATCCTATAGAATAAAAACCCCTAAACAAAAGTAAAAATCCATTATATGTCCCATAGTCCTTAGAAAAGAAAAATCCAGTGAATATACCATAGTCCTTACAAAATTACAAGAGCATAGTCCATATGGAGTATTCCAAGAAAAGAAGTCCATAAAGAATATTCCATAGAACAGTCCATAGAAAATAGTCCATGCACAGTCCTTAGGAAAAATCCCATAAGTCCAAAAGTAAACCAGCAAATCATAGAAACCAGTCCATGTAGGTAGGCCACCAAACTCTCTCTAAAGACATCAGGGTAAGTCCCAAATGACTGAAATGTAGGTCACGAATCACTGAAAGGTCGGTCTTGGAAAGACAAAGTCCATATAGAAAAAGTTCCTTTTTCAAGAGTAACTGGCAAGGGCTTAATGCACCTTCCCACGATGTCATCCAGTCAGAGTTCGTTACTAGGCCAACAGTCCTGTTACATCACATGAATTCTTTCTTATACACAGCAGATGTTATTTGGGTTAACTGTGGTTTCTCAAAGAGTCACAACAATTCCCATCTATCTAATCACACCGAGTCCTTTCTCAGGCTTTCAGAATAACATTCTGTCGGTTCGTCTGGAAAACACTTGTCAGCATAGCAAAGACACTTTATACAAAGAAACAAGATGGAACCTCTCTGGCTTATTTCTTAATTACGAAACCCATATGCCTTAAAAAAATTTTAACTCCAAAAACCCATCTCATCACACCAGTCATCGCGTACCTACAAACCCAAAGGATAAAAATCTTTCCTTACATCGACGACTGGCTTCTGGTGGCCCGATCCTATCACAAAGTGCTCTTGGCCACAAGATTCACCCTGTCCACCTTAAAGAAATTAGGACTAAAAATCAATGCAAAAAAATCCAATCTCATACCTTCTCAAGTAGTCTCCTACATAGGAGCAACCTTGGACTCTATTCGTACAAAGGCCTTTCTCCCACCATAACGAATTCGAAAGATCAAAGCAGCTCAAACTGTGTGCCATACTTACAGCGCACTACATCCAACATGTTCTAGGGCTGATGGCATCCACTACCGTGGTGGTACCGTACGGCAGATTTGAACTCAGAGCCCTACAGTCTTGGTTCATCACCCAGTTCAATCCCGTGACAGACCCGCAGTCCAAGAGGTTGAGAATTCCTCCTCAGGTCGTGCGGTATCTCGCCTAGTGGTCCAGCTCCAACAACCTGTCACGGGGAAGACCGTTCCACTCCCCTCACCTGTCCATACAGGTTGTCACCGACGCCAGCCCGTCAAGCTGGGGCGTACACTGCCAGAACCTCCGTGCTCACGGTCTTTGGACTCCAACCCAAAAGACCTTGCACATCAATCAGCTAGAACTGCTAACCGTCATGAAGGCTTTTCAATCCTCCCTCCCTTGCATCCAAGGCCATGCAGTGCAACTGGTAACGGACAATACCACAGTGATGTACTACATCAACAGGCAAGGTGGAACGCGATCAGCGCGTCTCCTCCAGCTGACCATCAAGTTTTGGAAATGGTGTCGCTCCCACGAAGTTTTCCCACAGGTGATCCACATCGCTTCCAAGGACAGTTCTCTGGCGGACCACCTGAGCACGCTCCCTACCAAGATGCACAAGTGGGCATTGAACCAAACGGTCTTTCGCGATATCTGCACACGATGGGGACAGCCCACCCTGGACCTTTTTGCGTCCCATCGCAACACCAAGTGTGTCTGATACTGTTCCAGGGCGGGCATGGACGCCGCCTCCCTGGGAGACGCCTTCCTCATACCATGGTCAGGGGAACTAAAGTACCTGTTTCCTCCAATAACGCTGCTTCTCAGGACTGTGACCAGGATAATGCGGTATGGTACAGACGCAATTCTCATTGTCCCTTGGTAGCCGAGGCAACTGTGGTTCGCTCACCTATCAGAAATAGCACAAGACCACCTTCCTCAGATACCGTCCCTCCTGTCACAGGAGGGGCTCTCCTCCATCCTGATGTTTGGTCCCTTCGCCTGACAGCGTGGAGGATAACCCCCACTTCCGCGAGGTGCTACACCATGCACAAAAGCCCTCTACCTCACGCTTATATGAAGGCAAAAGCATGTACCAAGTTTGCCCAATCTAAAGGTATGACCACGGTACCAGCTTCTCTACGCATGGTACTTACCTTTTTGCTGCATCTCTTCAATATGGGACTTGCTCGCTCCACGCTTAAAGTTTACATTTCAGCGATTGTAGCACACCAGCCTCCTCGTTCATACTCTGGGAGGCTTTTTTTCCAATCCTACACTCAAAAGATTTTTAAAAGGTCTCCAAAACATACGACCACCCTTCCAAACCATTGCACCCCAATGGTCCCTTCCGCTGGTCTTAGAGGCCATTACTAAACCTCCATTTGAACCAATGGCTACGTGCTCTGAAAAACTTCTTTCCTTGAAGACAGCATTCCTAGTAGCCATTACTTCAGCCAGACGAGCAAGCGAGATTGCTGCCCTAAGGTCTGACCCTCCGTACCTACAGATGCACCCAGATAAAGTTACCTTATGACATAGACATTTCCTTCCTCCCAAAAGTGGTGTCAGAATTCCATGTCAATCAGCCCATTGTGCTCCCAAACTTTTTCCCGTCTTCAACTACACTGCTGGAGCACAAACTTCATTCTCTTGACGTTAGAAGGGCTATTGCCTTCTACCTACACCGCACCAAGTCCATCTGACGCTCTCTTCTTATGTTACCACGGACCACGCAAAGGTGCTCCTGCTTCTTCTCAATCAATATCACGGTGGATTGTTCAGCTCATTCACCTGGCTTACCAGCTGGCGAAGAAACCTCTTCCAGAGGGCTTAAAGGCACATTCCACCAGAGCGGTTTCCACCTCGACAGCCCTACTCAAAGGTGTCCAAGTGCAGAACATTTGCAAGGCAGCCACCTGGGCTACCCCTCTGACTTTTGCCAGGCACTACCAACTGGATGTCAGAGCAAAAAATGATGTGGCGTTTGGACAGGTGATACTGTCATCTATGATACCATGACGGCCCTCCTGCCGGTGAGTAGAGCTTGCTATTCACCCATTTGTGTGCATTCACAGAGACCACTACGAAGAAAGTTAGGTTACTTATCTGTAACTTTGGTTCTTCTAGTGGTACTCTGTGAATTCACACATCCCTCCCTTCCTCCCCTCTATCCGTCATGGTACCGTTCTATGATACCATGCTTATCTAGTTTACGGTAACGGCGGATTAGGGAACTGAAAGGAAGATGGAGGAGGCGGGGCTTATATACCCCATGGGGGGAGCTAATTGACTCTTTTTTCTTAAGCTCTAGAATCTTCCAGACGTTCCTGCGCAGGCGCAGGATAACCCATTTGTGTGAATTCACAGAGTACCATTAGAAGAACCAAAGTTACAGGTAAGTAACCTAACTGTTTTAGAAATAAAAATGATTCTGTAAATAAAGGGCAACAGCAGGCATTAAAAATAAAAGCAGAAAAATTTAGAACATGATCTGTCTAATATCCACCCTTGCCTTGCCATGCCTGGATGCAAAACAACTGGTGGATGGAGAATAAACAAGAGTTTGGGGAGGCCAATCTGAGCTCTCCCCAGAGCACAGGTTTTTTTTCATTTCCAAGAAAGGTTTTGGTCTTCCACTGGGCCTTCCATTGAAAGTCTTTTTCTGTTTTGGCATTCTTCTGGGTATCCTCCTCCTGCTATAGCAACTGGCACCATGTATTTTTATTCTAGCCCCCAAAATTCTAGAGCAAACTTCAGTGATTTGTAAGAATGTGCTAAGTAACTCATGCACGTTGGAGCTTCTTGAATCAGCTTGTATCTGCTCTGGTAAAATACAAATACCACTGCTCTACCTTGTTTGGACATTTTTTTTCTGAAGGCCTGTGTACATCACTAGTTTAACTGAAAATGTCAGTGTGATAAAACTCAGTGTGTAAAAAGCAACAGAAGCAAAGAAGAGTGTTGAAATTCAGAAGAATCAATAAAAACTTCTGTTTAAAATAAGCTCTTGTGACACATTGATTCAGATTATGCTCCTTGTGTTCTGCACAGTTATTTTACAACAGGCAGTATGTCCATTCAGAGGACATGTTTTCTGGCAGGTAAATGATGGTAGAAAGGGAAACTGTTTCCTGTGAAGGAAGTTTTAAAATCATTCTTAGATTACTGTTGAAATAAGAGTACTCAGTGGCAACTGTTACTTGAAATAGTACTTAGAGTTCTTTGTACTATGCATTATACCACAAAGCAAAAAGATTATGTAATAAGTAATCAAATAACAAGTGGTCTGGCATATAGCAAAGTACAGTTTGGTCAGAACCCTGACTCTTCATTTCACAAAGATTGTCTCCTTGATTGTTGAGCTGTTAAAAATGAAGAATGTGTTTAACCACTGTAATGTGACCTTTGCAGGTCTCCTTTTTAAAAGGATTAGAAAGTGTTGGCCTGCAACTAAGATAAATCTGCCCTTGTCAGAGCCCTAACATCAGCTAGTCCAGATAAATGAGCAGAATCTGCGGAATCATCTACCCTGTTTCCCTGAAAATAAGACCTAACCTGAAAATAAGCCATAGTATGATTTTCCAGGATGTTCATAATATAAGCCCTACCCCCAAAATAAGCCCCAGTTAAGTGAAACCCCGCCTGCCACCATTATGCAGCAACCAGAAGATGACATGATTGTATTTGAATAAATGTATATTGTTCTACATGAAAAAAAATCCCCTGAAAATAAGCCCTATTGGGTTTTTTGGAGCAAAAATTAATATATGACCCTGTCTTCTTTTTGGGAAACATGGTAGGTATAAAATCCATCATCTCATCCTGGCTTTCTCCATAGATTTTTGTGTTAGCTGAGTAGTTCAAACACAACAGTTCATAATCTTGTATTCCTTTTTTAATCCTGCTTCAATTTTTTCTTTACACCAGACACATTGGACATGTTGGCTGGGACCCAAACACAGGTTTTGATGTAAGTAAGCATGTAATTCAAAACACTGAACATTTTACCATGTGCAACCCAAGTTTTGATTTTCAAAGAAATAGGCTTGTTAGTCTGACTCAGTATGTACGCACAATTAAAGGCGAAGAAAGAGGTTTGGAGAAGAGGTGAAAAAATGCTACATATTGTCACACTTTTGTGACCTGCCTCAATCCAGAGTTGTCCTTTTTAAAGTTAATTTTCTATTAGTGTGTTTGACAGCATTTACCAATCACACCAGACCCGGTGGTTAAAGAATGAAAATGTTAACTTTTTATTACATAGTAATAAACTATTGTAACAGATATAAGCTTCAGTTCATCTTCAGCTACCACAATCCAACAATAACCCCTTTCTTCAGTTTTTAATTTTTTTAACATAAACATAAAATACATAAACCAAAATATAATTTACCGTATTTTTCGCTCTATAAAAGGCATCTGACAATAAGACACACCTAATAATAATAATAATAATAATAATAATAATAATAATAATAATAATAATAATAATAATAATAATAATAATAATAATAATAATAATAATAATAATAATAATAATAATAATAATAATAATAATAAAACTGTCCCAGCCAGCTCATCATCCGGAAGCGCTCCCTGCCCCGGAAGGGGAGAAGGGCGGCGTAGTGACAATGGTGGCGGTGGGAAGCCAAAGAAGATTTGTCTTGATCACCGGGTAGGTTGGGAGGGTAAAAAAAGACTGGCAGTGGGTGAGCATATGGAGCAAAAAATATGGTACTTGTTTTCTTTAGAATAAAGTAGAATTAAAAAAATAAAACTCTGCCCCAACCAGCTCATCATCTGGAAGCGCTCCCTGCCCCAGAAGGGGAGGGGAAGGGCGGCGTGGTAACGATGGCGGCAGTAGGAAGCCAGTATTCGCTCCATAAGATGCACACACTTCCCCCCCACTTTTTTTGGGGGGGAAGTGTGTCTTATGGAGCGAAAAATACGGTAACTGTGTTCCCCACCATCACAGACGGGACCTCTTACAATAATCTTCTTCCTCCATCTATATTCTTCTTCTTTTATTGTCCTGTTCTCCAGAACTGCAGTGATTCTTGATTTGGAGCTTTTCCTTTTCCTCTTGTTAACACATATTCCAAAAATCTGCCCCATATATCATAAAAATTACTCTTTTTCAACTCTCCTTTCTTAACCTTTAAATTATATGTTATCATTTTTAGCTATATTCCTTATTTCATTATACCATTCATCCATTCGAAATTCAGATTTTGATTTCCATTGCCTAGATATTATTAGTCTAGCTGCTGTTAATAAATTGGTAATCAATTCTTTAGTCCTCTTATCATATTCCACATTCTCAAATATAACAAAGCAATCTCAGGATTAAATTCTATATCTTTTTCTTTTATGTCATTCAGTTCTTTAGAGATTACTTTCCAAAATCTTTGTACTTTTTCACATTCCCACCACAGGAAAGTATGTACCAATTTCCTTCTCTCATTTCCAACAGACATTCAGATAACTAGTGTTAATTTTATTTAATTTTGTCTGTATTAAATACCATCTTAAGCCCAATTTTAAAAATTGTTTCTCTTATTTTCACTGACATAAATCTTAAAACCCTCATTTTCCACATCTTCCTCCATTCTTTCTCATTTATTCTTTTTCCTAAGTCTTGTTCCCACATTAACTTCAATCCTTCTTTCTCACTTTCTTCTTCTAAGTCAAGCAGGAATCTATAAATTTTATTCATTGCACCCTTTACTGAATCAGTCGTCTGAATATCTTCATATGATAATAGAAATTGTTCATACTTCATGTATTCTCTACCTTTGTTATATTTCTTTACCCATTCATTAGTCCATCTTTCTAATTGCATAGAATTCAACCATGAAGTATTCTGAAGGATTTGTTTCATTTGATCTTTCGATCTCATTTTTTTACAGCCAGTCTTTCAATCTAATCACTTTTTTCTTTAAATAATTCCACATAAGCTTTCATATTGACAGAAAAATTCTCTGTGGAGAGTTAAATGGACATAAATTCTTTCTATATTTATACCATATGTTTAACATTGTCTTTAAAAACGGGTTATTAATTTCATTTATTTTCTATTTCTTGACCATACCAAATAGGTATCTTTCAATATCTTCCTGTAATTCTGATGATTCCATTTCCCACCAAATTAACCTTTCTGGGTTATATATAATTTCTCCAATAAACCTCAACTGATTAGCCACATAATAGTTCTTTATATTTGGTATACCTATACCACCTTTTTGTTGTTTTATACCAATACTTTTTATTTATTCTGGCCCTATTCCCTTCATTACAATATTTGGCAATCATTCCTTGCCAAAATTTAGAATAATCCTCTGTTAACTATATTGGTAACATTCTAAATAAAAAATTGCTTTTTGATAAAATTTTCATTATTATCAGTGCAATCCTTCCAAACCAAGAAAGTTTTAAATTATTGTATTCCTGTAATTTCTTTTTAATTTCTTCTTTTAATTTATTATAATTATGTTCCTTTATTTTTTGAGTATCTTTTACATAATTCTGTACCTAAATATTTAACTGATTTACATATCTTAAAACCATATTTATCAGCAAACCTTTGTTGTTCTAACTTACTATATTTCAGATTTTTGCCAATTTGTATGTAATCCACTTATTTTTCCAGATTTTTCCAAATGAGTTTTAATTCTATTTATATTTTCTGACGGGTTTTTCACTGTCAATAGGGAATTATCAGCAAATAAATTAATCTTTATTTTATTATTTTCACCCATACCTTCAATTAAATCATCCTTCCTTATTACATTTGCTAGAATTTCAAGAATCAAACAAAATAGAACTGGAGAAAGAGGGCAACCTTGCCTGGTGCCTCGGCCTAGAGCTGTCTGTTCTGTCATCCCATCATTAACTATTACTGCAGAAGTATTCTCCACGTATAATTGGTCTATTATCCCCCTAAATTTCTTCCCAAAACCCCAGCTCTTTAAAAGAAGCTTTAACATTGACCATTCTACACAATCAGATGCCCTTAAAATATCTAATGATAAAATACCTGCCTTTGATTTATCTTTTTCCATATTATATATAATATTCAAAACCCTCCTAGTTAAATTTTGAATTTGTCTTCCCTTTTAAAACTGATTCTCATCCTCTTTTAATTTTGTAATAAACTTGTTCATTCTATTCACCAATATTGCAGCAAATATCTTTGCATCTTGGTTTAATAATGAAATAGGTCTATACGAACTTGGGCCTGTTAAATCTTTATTGGATTTTGGAATAAGAGTTATTAAAGAATGTTTCCAAGAGCCTGGTATTTTCTCTCCTTCCAATATTCCATTATAAAATATTTTTAACTTGGGGGTCAATATTGATTTAAAAGCTTTATAATATTCTGATATCCTTTCCTCTGTTAAAACTCTGCTTCTCATCACATTCCAGCCTTCAGCCCCTCTTCCTTCAGGCTCCAGAATAGGCTGGCTGCATGCACCACCCAGCCACTCAGTTTGTTTCCCCATTAACAAGCAGATTGGTCAGGGTTCCCGTCACAACTTTGAAGATTAATATATTTATTTCACTGTGAGCTTTTGTGACCAAAATCCAGTTTTTAAGATACAAGGCATACAAATACAGTACCCACGTCTGCTCGTGACTCCTACAACATAGGATGTATATATATTGAAAACATCTTATTTACATGTTATGCCTGTTAGTCTTTAAAGTGTCATAATATTTTGCCTCGTTTTCCCTCCTTTTTTAAAATTTTATTTTGCCAGATTAAATATTTTCCTATATAGAATAAGAAGCAGTAAAAGAGCAATCACAGTTTGACTCTTCAAGTTACTGAAGACGATTTTACATTTGCTTTGCAAGCCAGCAATCCAAAATTATTTTATGTTAAAGATATTTTCATAAATAAAGCACTTCTTGGACTGTGAGAACGTGCTATTGAGCTCATGGTTTTGCTTTGTTTTAAAACAATAATACCAGAACCTATATTACTATAACTACAATTTTTCTTGTAGGTTAACAATTTGGATCCAGAATTGAAAAACCTGTTTGATATGTGTGGGATTTCAGAGGCTCAGCTGAAAGACAAAGAAACATCCAAGGTTATATATGATTTTATTGAAAAAACAGGAGGAGTGGAAGCTGTCAAAAATGAGTTACGTAGGCAAGGTAAGTTCATGTACATCACTAACAAGTTTTAATCTCTCTCTCTCTCTCTCTCTCTCTCTCTCTCACACACACACACACACACACACACACACACACACACACACACACACAAAATAATTTTACATCTACCCCTATTGCTATGCAGTTTTAATTTAAAAAAAAAACAGTTTATATTTGCAGTAGAGATTACTGGCTGAAATCGAGTAGTAAAGTCACAGCTAGAGTAGGCCCATTGCACCAGTGGAGATTTGATAAGTCTAAATTCCATTGATTCAGTGGGTCTCCCCTGGTTGTGATTTATTAGATTCCAACCACTGAGCCAAAAGTAATAAATCACATAAATAGCAGTGCATTTATTCCTGTTAAACTTGCTCTTGCATATGCTTTTCCCCCTTTTCCTCAAGTATTCCGATTGACAAGTAGAATTGAAAAATGTTATTTTCAGTGTTTATATTGTACTGTCTCTATATATACTGTAAAACATATTTGGCAAACAGGATGGTCAAACCTAAAGACAAACATTGAAGCTAGGATGCTTCAGCATAAGTTAACATGTTATGTTTGTGATCTAGGTCCACCACGCTGGAGTGGTATGTATGAATTCTAAAATTTAAAGTTCTTCACATTGCAGTGGTGTGTAATGTGGAATATATAAGTACTGTATTGGGGCAGCTAAACACCAGAATTACACATTTGCCATACTGGCATTCTAAGTTACAGCTATTCTATACGGCCGGCTAATTTTTATTTTTTTATTTTTTTGGCATACTGATCCTGCAGTGAATCTTGCCCAAAGTCTCTTAATTTACTCATCTCATTACTTCCACCTTTGCAGTGTGTTCTAGGCCATAAATAATAAGGCTTAATCACTGTTTGAAGTGTGCATGGATTTCAGTTTGGCTATTCTGAATAATGGATTTGTCCTGAGTTTGTGTGTATTCTAATAGCAAGAGCCTATACACTTAATTTGTTTTAGTGGTCTTAATCAAGTGGAATGAATTTATTAATATCTGGCTGGGACGTGTGTAAACCACATTGAGTGTCGGGAGCAATTTGACTAGTTAAAAGAGTGGTCCACTTGAGTGAACCACTTGTTGTGTGATCTTAACACAAAGCAGCACTAATGTCTACTGGAAATTATGTTTAGGAAAAGTTTGAGCCTGTATCCTACAGAATACTGAATCCTTTCATTTGTAAAATGTTTTCTACAATGATAGCAGGTACCAGGAAATTGCGTTAAAGAGGCATCACTTTTTATATTGCACTAGGATGTTTGTTTATATCTGTCCCTAAAAGCAAGTGTATGAGGCAAATTGCTACTGGAAACTGATGGGATTAAAGTAGATATCTCATTTAACATTTAGCTAAAGTATGGTGAGTTAAATCAAAATTCTGAGTTTGTTTGACCATGTAAGAATTCTTCTCAAATATATGCTTTGCCCCTTTGGCCTAAGTAGCCTCAGTGCTGAAAGAATTTATTAGATAATAATAATTTATTAAAGATTATTCAGAAGCTTCTGTTGGTTTTGAATTTAGAAGTTAATTTGCCTTCAGTGTTGGATTCCATGGTGCAGTTAAAGATGTTAAAGATGTGTGTTTATTTCATGACAAATGAATAATCTTGGACAGTGCGTACGGAAAACAAGTCCCTCCTTTCTAATCATGAAGATTTAAACTATTTTGAGTGGCAGTTGTATAGTTTGATTGATTAGAAGCTAGAATTGTATGCAAAACATTAAATTTCAAATTTCAATGCATCTTAAATGCAAGTTATTGAGATGTATGTAGAGCTGGTTCCTCTAGCTCAGTGGTTCCTGGCCTTGGTTCCCCAGATGTTTCTTGGACTAAAAGTCACAGACATCTTCACCACTAGCTGTGCTGGCCAGGATTTCTGAGAGTTGTAGTCAAAGAACATCTTGAGACCCAAGGTTGGGAGCCACTGCTCTAGATAGTTTACGACTATATTAAAAATATATTTAAAATATTTCCTTCTCAAGAAAGGGAATAGAGGTTCTCATTAGATAAAAGCTTTACACGTAAAAAATAACTTTCAGATACAGACATTGTCCTGTGCAGGGATTCAAGAGTAACGTATTTTCGTACATTTTGTACAAAGAATGAATTGTTTCAATTGTAATGCTTACAGAATATTATACTATTTAAGTTCATTGGAAAACAATGAAAATCTGTATTAGTTTAAAGTTCAACTTACTAAATGACCGTATTGGAATTGCAGATTTAGTGTTTTTATTTGTTCTTAGTTGTAAGTGATTTAACACTACTGTATCTTTTTTATTTCAGCTCCACCACCACCTCCACCCTCTAGGGGTGGTCCTCCTCCCCCTCCCCCTCCCCCACCACATAGCTCAGGGCCACCTCCTCCTCCTGCTAGAGGTAGAGGAGCTCCACCACCACCACCTTCAAGAGCTCCAACAGCAGCACCACCTCCCCCACCTCCTTGCAGGCCTGGTGCTACAGCGCCTCCGCCACCCCCAAATAGGACGCATCCTCCTCCTCCTCCAATTCATTCATCCTCTGCACCCTCAGGCCCTCCCCCACCCCCACCCC
This sequence comes from Pogona vitticeps, assembly GCF_051106095.1. Classification (NCBI taxonomy): domain Eukaryota; kingdom Metazoa; phylum Chordata; class Lepidosauria; order Squamata; family Agamidae; genus Pogona; species Pogona vitticeps. The sequence goes on from NC_135787.1 coordinate 128,823,424, forward strand.
CACCATCAGGTGGTTCAGGTGTGCCTCCACCCCCTCCTCCCCCTCCTCCTCCCCCTCCTGGTCCTCCACCACCACCTGGTCTTCCAGTGGAAGTTGACCATCAGCTTCCAGCTCCTTCAGGAAATAAAGCAGCTCTCTTAGATCAAATCAGAGAAGGTGCTCAGTTAAAAAAAGTAGAACAAAACAGTCGTCCAGTGTCCTGCTCGGGAAGAGATGCGCTACTTGATCAAATACGACAGGGTATACAGTTGAAGGCTGTGAGTATTTTTTTTAACGTCTAAACTGGTAGAAAAAAAGAGCCATTTTGTTACTTAAGAACAGAGATTTCCAGTATCATGTTTTCTTAATATAAGATTGAACTGGCATTATGGACAGAAGGGCTGAATCTGGTCTGAATTGGTAAATGCTAACATGGAATCAATATATGTTAGGAATGAGTTTTCCTGGTTGGCCAGAACATTTCCTAACTGCTTTTCAGATGTTGATTCCAAATGATGGACAGATTACAGATTAAAAGTATTATTTAAAAACAAGATAGGAATATATCTGATGGACTCAGAAACAGAATTTTAACTGCTATTACAATTTCTACAGTGCAATAAGGGAGGTAGATGAATATGAGAGAATTCCATATTTGCTTGTAGGGCTTGTTTAGTTGCTATTCCAGTTCAGTTCACACAAGATGGGATTTTGAAGCAGAGCCTATTTGGGAAGGTTCTTCATATTGGTATTGATTTCTGTCCTGTCAGCTTCTCATTTCTGTTGTGGTCTCTCTCCTGAATTGGATTTGTCTTGGGACAAAATCCACATGTTAGTGCCAGTGAGAGTGGACCCATTTAATGAACAAGATCTTTTGCGGCAGGCTTACAGTTTTGAAAGTCCCATTGATTCAGTAGTCTATTTGGGACTAACAGTTGCGGTTAGTCCTCTTTCTCTGCTCAAGATAAAACATATACCTAATCCCAGATATGTTCTTATACCTGATTTAGGCTGAAATCCTTTTTTATAAGTAATATAAAGCTAATAACATCATCAGCTGCAGAATTATTTTGGAAATAAAACATTTCCAGTCCCAGTCCCTGCAGATCCTGAGGTCCCGGGAACCTCTGTGGTGACTGCATAATAGGATGAGCTTTACACTACCAAAAATTGCTGGCAAGAGTTATTTTTAGTTATTAAAGACTCCCTTCCCTAGTCACATGGCCCTTAGTGGTATCCTGGCGATGAAAAGAATTACATGGGTGCCTCAAGACCTTCTGTTTTTATTTTATTTTTTTATTTACATAATATAATTTTTTCTATATAACAGATTCTGTTTTCACTGGATGCACATTACATTCAGCAGTAGTTAACACGGACCTTCAAAATCCAGCCACTTTTGGAAATTTGGTAGTCCTTCAGCAGTGGATCATAAATACAAAGCATATGAAAGCCCATTGCTTGGGCACTGTAATTCAATCTCATGTCAGCCTTTGCAGAGTTCTTAGGATGTTTATAGAAAGTTGGCAGACTTAGGTTTTTAATTCTTATGAATTCAGGTATCTGATGGCCAGGAAACTGCACCACCGACGCCTGCACCCACTTCAGGTATTGTGGGGGCATTAATGGAAGTTATGCAGAAAAGAAGCAAAGTCATTCATTCTTCAGGTAAGCCATTAAATCAATATTTGGTTGAATTCTTCCATTAAATATCCATGTTCTTTGTATTAATATAATTCTTTGGAAATGTCCACAGATTTGTTCTCAGTAAATACTACATTGAAAATAAATTTGTGGCAACTACTAATTTTCTGTTAAATGGAAGGATACCATTCTAAAACTCTGTTCAGAACAACCCATAAATTTGATATATAGAAGCATGGAATGGAGTGTAAATAGAAAAATATCTGTTTAATGTCCTGGAGAGATTGAAGGATTTTTTTTTAACAAGAGGACTTGTCATCACTGTGGAAGATTGAGTTAGTTGTACATTGAACATTGGTACAATTGAAACCCCTTGAATATTGATCGTAACAGTTGTTCCTCAACCAGCAGTCCATGTGCCACCATCAGGAGACAGAACTGGTCTAGATGGAATGAAGGGTTTTCATAACAGATTGCTAAGAATTCATTCTCCCTTAATCACTTGGTCCTCTTACAAGTACGATGTTCAGTTTTTCATTAGCTTTGTATATTACACTTATGGCCATTTGGTTTTCAGTGCTGGCAGAAAATTAGAGGGAATATTGGTCAGTGGTAGGCGTTATACCATAACACTTAACAAACATAAATGCTTTTATGACTTTTTTCGTTTTTCTTTATGCCTTTTTATTTCAGTCATAGTGAAGACCCATTTAGGGTTGAGGTAATCCCCATCCAGGCATTTGGCTAAACAATATGAATAGGATTTTACTTATGATATAAGGATATGTGGATTAGTGTAAACCCTGCCATTCGTCCCCTACCACCTACCTGCAGTTCAGCCAGAGATCCCAATAAGGGAACTTTGTAAGCACATTCAGTTGAATGTGTTTATAAGCTTCTTTTCTTACCATTACACATTAAGTGTGAAGGTCCTAATGTCTTCAGAGTGGCAAGAAGTGGTGGGGATGGTTATTAAGCCCTACTCAGGCATCTATGTGAACTCCTGAGCAAACCTATAGCAATGCATGGGCTGTAAGATACAAAAAGGCCAGAATCACTAGAGTAGTATTACGTTTTGCTCAAGATGTTTCTTCTGGGCTGACAACAACACTTTGGCTTTGGTTTTTCTTTTTAAACCTATGAAAAAGAGCAGTTTCAGGAAAGAATAAAGTGAATTTTAGCTAATATTTTGAAAGGGCTAGGAGATAAAACCTTTCTTTGTTTAGGACTGAGAGAGATTGGCCACGAGGAGGGAGCACACACCAAAGACGAGGCCCTCTCATTCGTTGTTGCCTGCATAACTTCTGAACATGTGTGCATTTGAAGTAGGCCCTTAGGTTAGGACTGCAGTAGGATTCCTGTGAGAAACGAGGGTCCTTTAAGTAATGCTGCAGACGACATCAAACATTAAAGGGAAGCATTGGTACTTTGTGTTGTGGTTAGAGACATAGCAGGGACCCAGTAGGTCTGTTTCAAAACTAAAACATCTGGAGGTGCTATGAATTCATTTGGGAGAACACCAGCTTGTTCTGTCCTGTCTTTTTTAGTCCTAGCATAATGTGGTGGCAAGAATCTAGTTGGTGATTTTCAGCAATGTAAGTTAAATTGTGTAACTCAATATGGTGCATCACTGCCAACTAAAAGGACTCAAGTTACATTACTGGGTACATACTTGTAACTCAGTTCAGTGTGTGCCTTGTAATGTAACTGGTGCCTCATCAGTCATTGGCAGTTAGTTTAACTTATATACTTTAAAATCACGAATAGGATTCTGGTCAGTGGCTTTCAAAACAGGCTTCTTGGGAATGTTGGACTTCCTTAGAGCCTCACTGGAGTTTTTTTTTTTTAACAAGAACATCAGGCAGGCCTCACCATAATGGTGACAGGACAGTAGCTGCCTTCTGTGATGTGTACTTATTTTGTGTAAGTAAACAAAGTCCAGTAAGCCTGCCCAAAATTCCGTGGGAACTGAATAAAATCAAGAATTTTGAACATCTTCCGTGTAAGAAAATGCGATTTGGTTCATAAGGTAGTTTAAGTCATAATTTTAGAGAAGAGTGCACTTAGCTTGATTCAGCAGATTTTCACTTATATTATGGGAAGACAGTTACATTAAGCATGTATTTGTGCCTCCAGTGGGAAAAAAAAAATGATGTCTTTCGGCTAAAGGCCACATCCTGACATTTTCATTTTTCTATATATCTATGCCTGTTACTGTGCACATGCTAGTTCCTATATCATTGCTTTAAAAACAGCAAAACTTATTTTTCTTGTGAGTTTTTCTGTTTATTTCTTGTAAAATAATTAACATTTCCTACTATTAGATGAAGATGAGGATGAAGAAGATGAGGAAGACTTTGAAGATGATGATGAATGGGATGACTGATCAATATATTATATCATATATATATATTTTTAAGGTGAAATTCTAAACTACTTTCTGTCTATGGATTCTTTAAGATGATCATGTAAATGTTCTACCAATTTGCTGTATATTTTTGTTGCCTTTTGCTTTTTTATTAATCTGTGCAATACCTCATTTAATCTGTAAAGGTTTGTCATAATCCTATACAAAGCTACTCCCAATTTAATGTGTACAAGTTTACATCAAGTTTCTCAGTGTACATGTGAATACTTTCCATTCCATCAGTAAGGGAGTTTTAATGTAACATGTGAGATTGACAAACACACCTTAAATTGTATTTAGTTATAATGCAAGAAGGAAAACACTATTTTCATACCCTACTTTTTCTGTATCTAAATTTTCTTATTAAAACCTAGTATAGCACTATGTTCTTTAACAAAATGCAGCTTCTGTCCCTTCATCTTGGAAACTGTGCTACATGAATGAGGCTGATAAAGCAGATGAACAATCTCTGCTCATAACACTACAGTTCAAGTTTAGCATTTAAGCTATTCATAAACAGCAAAAATCAGTGGTCATGAAAATGTTTCCCTGATTCTGGAGCAGTGTTCCTTGCTATTGGAAGAGTTTTTACCCTTGAATGCTGAACAGAGTCACATCCCAGATGGTCACTGTATGTGACCTTTTTGATGTAAACTACATTAACTGCATTTTGCCACCTGCCCTTATCAGTGAAGAAGGGTCTACGTTTATGGCAACTGCTGCAGTCAACTTATTTATTTTTATATAATGTGGGTTTTTTTACTGAAGGGCTGTGGTTAATGCTTCTTCTGAATAATAATGGATTTAAATTAATTTGTAAATGTGTAGGGCATCAGTAAACTAATAAATGAAGGAGTGGTGTTACTCTGCAATCTTTATGGATGATGGTTCAAAGCCAACACTGTTAGGCATCAGATCTGTGTCTAGAAATCAAAAGCATTTAATAGATAATGGGTGCCTTAAATATATATTTCTCCTGACTGATAGGCTGCCTGCAATCCTGGGAACAGTTGCTACAGTTAGGGAGGGGTAAAAGCCTGAGTTCCTCACTGATGCTTTTGCGTTCCTAAGGCTATATGCTCTATTTATTCAGTATTTGGGTGGCCTAAACATGTGCAGGAAGAGACTCATTTGTCACACATGTATGCACAGACACACACACACCCGGTTACTGCTTAGGTTACATAAAGCAACATCTGAAAATGAGAAGGAGGCTCATCAGTCCATTTAGGGATCTCCATCTGAGCCAGTTAACCAGTATCTCTTTTTCAGTTTTGTTCCCTCACTTAAGGAAAGGTAATAATGAATGGGACTTCCTCTCCTTCATCACACATTCAGTCCATCTGGCTACTGAGTAACTGAATAAAGCTCTCGCGTCTTTGTGTTCTTTCAGTCAGATAGTGAGCGAGACTGGGTGACCTATCTGCCTGTCACCATGTTAATGCTGCTGCAGCCGAGACCCTGTTCAGTATTCCTCATACATCTCTGAACCTTGAGTGGGTAGAGTTAATTGAACTGTATGCCTGTTACAGTTTGGGAGAGGCTCACTACTGCATTTCTAAACCACTGCTTTTTATATGTAATGAACTTTCATATTACATTATTTGATTTGTCTTATGTTTAGAAATAATAGCAAGGAACGTAATCTTAAAAGATGGAAGGCCCTATGCTTGGAATTACATTCCAATACACGATGGGAAAATTTGAATTCTCATCTCAATTGCCATCTTTACTAACAAATTTAATATTTGGAGTTTCTGCCTATTTTTTCTGCATTGCGCATTTAAGATAGGCATTGCTAATGCTAATACAGTACAGTGTTCACAGTAAAAAAAACCTTTACATAGAAAATATTAGAAATTTCATTCGTCTTATGCAAAATATTTCAAGCAAGACATATTTGGAGTACAATTAACACGTGCTTCCTTTTTCTCTCCTCTTTTTCTTACTCTATTCATGATATATTGGATACAATTGTATTTACTGAAAATCCAGTGTTGGCCTGATATTGGCAGGCTGGACCTGCATGATATGGCTTGGAAATCTAGTGCAGTTACTACGTAAGTCTAGCATTTTTAATTGCATAAGGAGACCAGGATTTAAAATGTCATGTTGATGAAAGAAGGTGTAATAAAGCAGAAGCTAAATTATTCAGAGGGGAGATAATTTTTCTTTTTGAAAAAATAACCTGGGCAAAGGAGATGTTTTCCAGGTTGTTTTTTCCTTTGTGATGGTGTTCACCACCTTGCCTGCTGCTAGAGGAACTTCCAGCTAGCACTACTGCTACTGTAGTTTAAGGACTAGAAGCAGTATGGCTAAAGTCTGATTAAAGCTAAAAAGTAGGACAAAGAATGTGTGTCCATGGGAGGAAGAGCTGAGGACTTTCAGTACAGGTGTTTAGTGTTTTGTGTAGTTATGGAATAATAAAGGGCATTTTAAAAAGTGGATACTGCTCAGGTGGCCTCCAAAGATGTTTCTTATCAGCATAAACAAAGCACATGCTTCTGGAGAACGTTTGGGAAGATTTAATATTTTCGGGATGCTTGTGTAATCTATTAATCACCTGTCCAATGGGGCTTTGGTGTTTTCTTTCTTATAGAAATTAATCCATGTAATTGCACACACGTTCAAATGTTTTGCTTTCAATAGCATATTGTATGGTTTTAATTTAAGGCATGACTGCAGTTACAGTTAGGCTACAAAATCTCAGCTGCATGTTTCCACATTCTCCTGCTTCTACCGTGGGCAGGAGACAGGGTTTCATGTCATTAAATCACTACAGCTAACCATTGTAACAAGCCAGCCTCGTGTGCCAGTTAAAATGACTGTCCAAGTAGTCTTGGCAATTAGCAAATGAGCATGAGGACTATATCTCAACACCACGCTTCAGTAATATCAGCTAGCCGCTTGTACTCTGAAAACATCTCAGTCATTCAATTTTCTGTTTCATCAAATCGAACTTCTTGGTATGTGAATTTTCTTTCTGGCTTTTTTTTAAATGTACAGTGAATAGGATGTTGCACTGGTGGCAATTCATCATGGAGCATAATAAAATTAATTTGACTCAGCATCACAGTGTGATGTGGCTTCTGTTGCGGGCAAACATGAGCATAGGGGAAAAGATTTATTTTATGGCTTGAAAAAAACTTCTCTAGTCAAACATTTGAACCACCGAAATCGACATCTCCCTCGGCAAATAATCTTCTTATGTCACTAGATCAGATTGGATTCTGTCCTTAAACTAAACATTAAGAGAGAATCTAATGCCTTGGCATATGGGCAACATGCCTCTTAGCCTGCGGGTCCTGTGGAAACTACTGCTGCTGCAAGCCAACACCTTGTGTAATGCCTTAATATTGCAAGGTCAAACAATGGTAAAAGAGTGATTGAGCGTTCCAATACAAAGCCCAGTGTTTGGTTACCTCTGCAGTTACTGTTTGTATATAGTCTATGGTCTCTAGCACAGAACTAAATAGTTGCATATGTTCTGATTATGACTTCTTAGAAACTTCACAGAGCAGCCGTTATATCCAAATAGAATTCCATTTTCAAGAATCAACATGTTTCAGCTGTCATCACAAATCAACCAAATGTAGAGAAATACTTGGTGTTTCTTGCAGGTTACACATATAACAGAGGCTGGCTCTTTCATATTATTGAGTATATAAGGGATTAGAACCTCTTACGTATTAAGTAGCGGTGAAGGTGAGTGTTTGCAACAAAAGCTCATGATCACAAGATTCTGTATTGTGTAAGATGTCCCTTTTTATTCACATTTTAACTTGCTAATGTATTTCTGGTCACAGCATTACCTCCTAATATATAGCAGGTACAACCAGTTTAAAGTTATACAATGTTCTTCCAAAGATCAGTGCTTGAAATGCATTGGGAATTTCTTTCCTAGATCTAATTTAAAAGATGCCATGTTAAATAAAACACTCTATCAAAAAATTGAGATAATTGATTTTCTCTAAAAGCAAAAAATAATAAATAACAGTGAGCTACTATGGAAATCCTCTTTTTGTACCCAATGCAGGTGTACATAACTCCTTTCCAGGCTTGCATTTTCTCAAATAACTGAAATTCATTGTGGTCTGTGGTAATGAACGTATCACCAAGTAATGATAGACACTGAGAGCAGTTTTCAAATCTCAAAATATTGCCTTTAAAATAAGATAACAAAAATTAACGGAAAAAGAAGGAATACATGGACTCCTATTCTAAGTGTCCTTCGCCAAGTCCATAATACTTGTTGATCTGGAGTTTGATTTGCTGGTGAACTCATCCAGCATTTTGAGTTGCAAAGCTTGCAGAAGAAGAACTTGCAACAGGCTGTCTCACAACTCTACTGTCTGGCTTCCTTTTGTATATTACATGACAAATATTTTCATCCTTCAGGTTAACAAATACCTCCTGCAAAAATGAGCCCTGTGTTTCTGCCCACCTGACTTAACAATTGTATTGCCTTTGAGGGTAAGTAAATCTAATGTAATGGATGATCTATTGACATCTGAAAGAGATGCCCTGGCATTTAGAAAGGGAAGATGGATAGCAAGTTAAGGGGACTAAGCAGTGGTTCTCAACCTTGGGCCTCCAGATGTTCTTGGACCAACTCCCAGAAATCCTGGCTAGCAGAGGTGGTGGTGAAGGCTTCTGGGAGTTGTAGTCCAAGAACACCTGGAGGCCCAAGGTTGGGGACCACTGGACTAAAGGATACTTGGTAGGCATGTTTTTTTTTATTCATTGACTACAGCCCCCAGAATTCATTTTTGTTCTGTGATGAAGGCAAAGGAAAGAGATGGGTGGGTTAAGATCTGGGAGCCACAAAGGATTATGGGTCTGATAGTGTTTTTGAGAGTCTTGGGCAGAGATTACCACACTTTCAGCTCCCACAGAGCTTAGCCCTACCCACCCATTTCCCTGGCTTCCTGTAAAAGGTATCACTTGCTCTCAAATTGTGTAATCTTTGGGGACCACACAGTCTTCCTTGTTCCTTCTGGACTATACAAGATAGCATTAACAGCCACATACAGCAACACCTGCAAGACAACGTGAACTCTCAAGACCAACCATGTGGATTCTTCACATCAACTAGAGGTTACTACAATCTGAAGAAACATCTTTTGCTCACTAGGTAAAAATACCATTTTGACTTAAATTTGGCACAATTGGTGATTTCTACCAGGCGAATAAAGTGGAGTTTCAAAGCAGGCAACCTGTGTTTGTATGGGAAGGAGCACAATCACGGAACAATTGCCAGCCTTTTGGTCCTAGGAGAGAGGTGTTGAAATTCCAAATCAGAATACAGAGAGGCCTGAGACCCAGCTGCAAGAGGACTTACATCAACTCTCACAAACACATACCACTGTTTTTTTTACTCATGTACAATTTTTCTGCACTATCCACAAAGTGAATATGCTAAGCCTGAAGAAGTGGAATTTTCTTCACATCAGCCAGAGGCTATCTGCCTACCTGAGTATTAAGATAAGAGAGACCTTTCTAACATGTGTTTAGTGAGGACATGAGAGAGGACCTTCTCTGTTGCTGCTCCCAGACTCTGGAACTCCCTCCCACAGGAGTCTGGCCCCATCACTGCTATTCTTCTGCAGGCAGGCAAAGACCTTTCTCCTCAGGCATGATATTTAAAATACTGGTTTGACGAAGGGGATCTTTTAAAGAGTATTTTTTCCGTATTTTTAATATTGTTCTTATTGTGAGTTTTAATAAGATGTTTGATACTTTTTAAATATTATAATAATTTATTATTTGCCTTTTAATTTTTTTATACTGCAAGCTGCCGTAAGATCTTTCAGGAGAAAGACAGCATAAAAATATTTTAAATAAATAAATTCTCCATGAAAGTTTGAAAATTGTTTGAATTTTAGTGATCGAATTAAAAACTATCAACCACTGTTACATTGTGTGGTCTTTGGGGACCACACAGCCTTTTCCTTAACTGTCAGACTTTCACTTTTTGATTAAATCCTCCACACCACCCCCCAGGACATCTGGCTGGACGAATTCCTGCAGGCTTCTGGGGGCTGTTGTCCATGAATACCAAAACTCCCATGCCAAGTCCTTGACTTACAGGACATGTTTGATTCATGTATTTATTGTTACATGAGCTCAGAGAATTATAAACTGTAGACAAATGTGCTGCTTGATGTCTGTTTTAACATTCTGCTTAAAGTGGTAGCCTAATAAGAGAAGGGCAGGTAGCACTTTGATTTATTTATCACCCTTTTAGACCACTCAATAAGTCAAGTTTATTTTTTTTTAACACTAAAATATGTTTACCCTTCCCCTCTCCTTAAAAAGGACCCAAAGTAACTTACATTAAAAGACAGTATTTAAAACAAAAGTTGTCTGAATTGTGAACTTCTCAGTCTAATTAAATTGCTGTTTAACAGGTTTGTGGTTCAGTGTGGCTTTGCTTTTCTCTTTCTTTTTTGATAAAGGAAGTTGGTAATTCTGGTTCTGCTTCACTGAAGCTGAACAAAGATGATGCACTGTCAGAAAAAAAGTAATTATGTTAGTTACTTAAAGAGCTGGTGTTTGAGTTTCCTCATTTTTCTCTTATCTCTCAGTCCCTTTTTCTTTTCTGCCATATCTTTTAGACAGTTAAGTCTGTAAGTAGACACTGTCCAGTGTCTTGTTCCCCGTAATCTGTGATCGAAACTGGGAGTTTTCCTGATGCAGGGAAAGGATGGCAGGTGTTGAAATGCTTTACATATGTTAGAAGTTAAATATGAGTATGAGGTAGTGCATGGCACTTATACTGCATATTCCATAAGTACCAGTTATTTGATGAATGAGCTCTCCTATTTTAATTGGAGGAAACAACACAATCACTGGGATCAAAATATTTAGATGACCTTCATTACTAAAATATTAAAGTTGTAATGTTAGGGCAATATATTCTTCCTGCTTCATGAAAGTGGCTTTTCTTTGTATTTTTACGCTGGTTTGCCTGTTTGTTTCCAAGAACTTTACAATGTGTAGTAGCAGTAAAATAACAACAGCAATGGATATAATGAATAAATGTCATATAGAAGGGGAGAGAATAGCATTCTCAATAGCTTGAGAAACGCTTATTGGGTAGAATTCTGCTTATACTTCTCCCTTGAATTGAACAGGTTTTGGTTAGACACAGATTTTATTTTCAGTACATAAATAAATATTCAAATGCTGTGCCCCAGGCCACCTATAACTCCCCAAGAGTTCAACGCTGAAGATATCAAAGTGGTTTACTTGCCTCCAAACACATCTCTAAATCAGTGTCTCGATCCAGGGGGCCATAAGGACTTTCAAGACTCATTATGCACGGTACTGTATGGAAAGTATCAATACTATGGAGCAGTGGTTCTTAACGTGGGCGATAATGCCCCCCAGGGGGCGATTTCATTTTTCAGGGGGGCGATAGAACGAAAAGGGGTGGTGTGGGGGTGCTGGAGCAGAAGGGGGTGGTAGGGGGGCCCTGGAGCAAGCCAAACCTGTTAAGATGGCTGCAGCCTTTTTACAGTGTGCATGAATATATATTTTCCTCCAATCTTAATTTAGTTTCAGACTTTTCGTCTTGAAATTTTTAGTTCCTGCATTGTGGTTTGTTTTTATGCCCTTTTTATATTTCTTTATGCGTCTTAAAATTTGCTTGCAACTAAATCATTAAATGTTTTTGGGGCATTTCATTTTCTTGGAATTGAATTTTGTTTTCAGGGGTCATTGGATTTAAGTGTCATAAATAAATAAATAAATAAATAAGAAAGAAAGAAAGAAAGAAAGAAAGAAAGAAAGAAAAAGATATCATCACCGCGGGGAGGGGGGCGGTGATAACTTCCTCAATGGCTCAAGGGGGCGTTTCTTTCAAAAAGGTTAAGAACCACCGCTATGGAGGACAATCCTGATAAAAGAGAATTGTTCTCTCTCTCTCTCTCTCTCTCTCTCTCTCTCTCTCTCTCTGTGTGTGTGTGTGTGTGTGAGAGAGAGAGAGAGAGAGAGAGAGAGAGAGAATCAAATGTTTATGCTTTGCAGTTTTTGGAGGCATAAGAGTTATACACAGATTTTGAGCTATGCTCGCACCCATAACTCCAGCATTGTTGAAGGGAGAAGTGTATTTGCTGCATCTGGAATACACTTTGTAAACATTGGGGTTTTTTGAGTTCATGGGTTCAGTAAGCATTTTGTTTATGGGATGGTTTAGCACAGCAACATGTAAGCAGGTACCTGCTGATTTATTGTCAATTACATGTTTATCATCCTTTTTGTGAAAGAGGAGAGGCGTATTTACTGCACTAGTGTTTGGTGCTGAAATATTTTTGTGTTCTGGATTAACAGGAGTTATGGAATGAAGTTGTGTCTGGAAAGACTGAGGTGACTTCCAGGACCAGGAGCCATAAATCTCTTGTTGTTATGTGCCATCAAGGACAGCAAAGATGGGGCCAGTCTGGGAGGCAATTCCAAAGTCTTGGAGCAGCGGCAGAAAAGGCCCTCTTATCACGTCCCCACCAAACATCCCTGTGAAGGTGGTGGGACTGAGAGAAAGACGCCCTCCTGATGATCTTGATACTTGAGCAGGCTCATAGAGGGAGAAATTGTTTGAGCTGGCTTGGACCCAAGTCATTTAGGGTTTCATAGGTTAAAACTATTACACATCTTACTAGAACATTATTGCCAAAGAAGGATCTGGAATTACCGTTAACATGCAGAACTTGATTTACACTCTTCTTTTGGGCTCCCATTTTGCTCTTTGCAGTTGCCTGGTCACAACGTTATAGTGATATTAAGAACTAGAACTTGCATAAGTTTTGGTGTATCTCTTTAAGGCAGGGGTCTCAAACATGCGGCCCGGGGGCCATTTGCGGCCCCCCAGATGATAGTTTGTGGCCCTCACCTTGCCTGCCCCCCCAAAGGACCCACATGTCCTCTGCTGTCAAGAGTTAAAAAAAGCCTTGCCTCGCTCACCGGCTCTCTCCCAAGACAGCACCTCTTGCACCCTCCATCCAGAACTGCAGCCTGCCAGCCAGCCCACCTGTCTGTCAGCTAAGGAAACTCCTGGACGACTTCCTCGGGCTCTTGCTCCGCTTGGCAGAAAATGTGATGTGGCCCAGCCTCACCCAGTATCAGCCTCTAGCGGCCCCCAGGTAAACTGAGTTTAAAACCCCTGCTTTAAGGCTCTCCAATAAGCTTGGCTTGCCAATTATTTTTGAGTTTACTGTGCCCCATGGGAAGGGCACTGGGTCAGGGCCATATTTCGAAGAGAGAGAAAAAAAAACTGAAGATACTGACATTTTCTTTTTCTGTCTTAAAATTATGTCCAAAGGATGCACAGCTATGGCAAGATGGCTTTTTGTTTGGGAAATGGAATTAGTGAAGACTAATGCATGTGTGTTTGCTCCTTCTCATGCTGGAACAGATCAGAGGAAAATCGTAGCTCTGCATCTTGCTTGTGAAAGAAGCCAGCCAGATCCTTTTAGGAAAAAGTGTAGGAAAAATATAAGTAAAGCATGAAGGGATTTTTCCCCAATTGTTTTCCTTCAATAAGTGATGTTTGCAGCTGTTCTATATATTCCCTTCACTGCTTTCCTTTCTGCTTCTTATCAAGGTATACTGCCCACATTTTAAGATATATTACTCATTTCCAAGGAACACTGAATTACACAGGTACTAAAACTGTTTGAGGCCTGCCTTCCTGCATTTCAGAAGGACTCTAAAAGTCAGCATTTTGGCTTTTGAAAGGATAAGAAGAAAATGTGAAAGAAGACTCCCCTCTTAACACACCCCATCCCTATAGCAATTTTTATTACTCTATCACACAAATTGAAAATTCTGCCAGTGTGTTCTTGAAAGGTTGCCAACTTGTCTTAGCAGCTGCTATTCGATCGATGCAGCACTGCTAGTTGTCATACTTGCAGCATAGACTAAGAACTAGATACAGAATTTGGTAATCTTGCTGCATAATTTTCTGGGAACAGCTGTGCTGTCATTTTAGAAACTAGGAGTTCTTCCAAGCAACACAAGGGCAAACAGCTCTTCAGATATGACCTTCTGCTTTCATTATTTCTGCAGTGCTTGGGGTTCTAATGGTAGTATATTTTGCACCATTGGACAGGGATGAAGAAGAAAACAAGTGATCATTGTGATACTGAAGGAAGCAAGGGCTGCATTGACTTTGAAGCTTTGCCATGCCAAACATTTGAATGAAAAACTGAACAGCTGTGTGTTATAAAAATTGAGGAGCTTGAGAGTCTTCAAATATTTCTAAGGCCTAATATGGTCAAAGGGGTCCAGTGCAAATACAAATAAAGCTAGACAGGTTTTTGAGATGCCTTCATCATGGGTATTATTAATTGGGGGGGTTTGTTGTTGTTTTATTTATAGGCCACCTTCCTCCTGATAAGGGGATCCAATGCAGCTCACAATATTAAAAGGAACAGAATGAAAAACATAAGTTAAACATTTAAAAACAATTCAACTATATGCTAATTAAAATGAAGTAAACATTAAAAACTATCTTAACTCTTAAGAAGGCATTCAGGGATTCAATCATGATTGTTAAAAGCCTGCCTGAAGAGATGGGTTTTCAACTGTGGGCAGAAGGATAAAAGGTAGGGGACCAGTCTGATCTACCAAGGGAGAGCATTCCATAACCTGGGAGCTGCCACAGAGAAGGCTGTCTCCCATCTACCCATCAGCCGTGTTTGCATTGGCAATGGGACTAAGATCACCCTCTGATGATCTTAAATGCCAAGAAGGCTCATATGGGGAAATATGGCCCTTCAGATAGCTTGGACTCAAGTTATATTGGGCTTTATGGGTAATGACCGACACTTTGAATTGGGCCTGGAAACAGACTGGCAGCTAGTGCAGTTGTTATAACAGGGGCATTATATGCTCCCTTTAACTGGCCCCAGTCAATAGTCTGGCTACTGCATTTGGAGGAGCTGAAGTTTCCAAACTGTCTTCAAAGGCAGGCCCACATAGAGCACATTACAGTAATCCAAGCAGGATGTAACTAATGCATGTGTCACTGTAGCCAAATCAGACCTCTCAAGGTATGGTCACAGCTGGTGCACCAGTTTTAACTGCTCAGTAGCAATGTTATTTCATTGCTGTGCACAGATTTTGGTGTGTGTAATGTCAAAGACATGTATTGATACCTCCACAATGAAACAATAATATATTAAATGATGTCATTGTCAGCGAACTATTTGCTAGTCCCACTACCAAACCACAACCACATTGTATGTGGATAAAGTACTATCCAAAAAATTTTATATGGATTGCTTTTCTTGTAGGATACATAGGATTCAGGCATAAAATGATGTGAAAGTATTGCCATGAAATGAGAAATAGTCACAGACAAATCTAGGTGTGCCATATTTCTTTCTCTTAACAGGTAAGACCTGTGATGTCAAAAGCTAGACCTGAAAAAAATTCATAGCAACAGTATGTTTTAAACTATGCAAGCAAACTCTTTGGGCTGCTAGATCAGTAGATTTGTTGCATTGTGGCCATTAATATAAAACCTCAAACAAGCTTCTCCCAGGATTTGTAGCTGAAGATAAGCCACTGTAGTTGTTGCTATTTATTAAGCCCAGGCTTGACAGATGTAAAACTGCTATTAATTTAGTCAAATGTGCCATGTGGGCAACAGAAGCTTTCTTACACTCCTGCTTTGACAAACTATCCAGTTGTAGAAGTTAACATTAACGTGATGTTTTTATACACTTGGTCTAGAATCTTTTTGGCAGCTTGCACATGTGTAAAAAAAATTGTGTAAGTCACTGTGGCAAATTGCTGCCCAGAGTAGACCTTTGGTCTAGATGGACGGGGTAGAAATCTAATTAAATAAATAAATAAATATTTTCCACAAATTAATGAGATCACCTTCATCATGTGCTCATTGTGCAACCAGGTGTGAGACAAGGAAACTGACCAGTAATTTATGAATTAATAGCAGTTTATTGTTACAACTGAAGGAATTGCCATGCAAAAATTTCTAGTAGGGTTCTGGCATGTTTGTGTGTATGTGTGTTTATAAATATTAAAAGTACAGTGGTGCGTTGACTTACAAATGTCCCTGATGTAGCATAAAACTGGAATTTTATGCTACATCAGTTGGAAGTGCTGCAAGTTGGAGAAAGATTTTTGAAATTAATTAGAGCAATCTATACTCAGCAAAAGGCAAAAGTAAGAATCAATGGAGAGTTGATGAAAGAAACACAGATACAGAAAGGTACTAGACAGGGGTGCCCTCTTTCTCCACTACTATTCACCCTTACTCTAGAAATATTAACTGAGCAAATTAGAGGTAAAAAGGAAGTAAAAGGATTGAAAGTAAGAGGTCATACCTATAAGCTGCAAGATTTTGCAGATGATCCAGTTATTATATTGGAAGATCCAATCTACTCAATTGAACATCTGAAGGAGATGTCGAAAAATTTTGGTGATATGGCAGGAATAAAAATAAACCAAGAGAAAACAAAAATATTGGTTAAAAATATGAGAGAACAAGAACGACAGAAACTAATAGAAAAGACTAATTTTCAAGATGAAAAGAGAGTTAGATACTTAGGGATCCAAGTCACAAAGAAAACGAGTACATTATTTAAAGATAATTATATGAAGTTGATGAAAGAGATACAGAAGAGCTGATGGGAAGAATAGCAACCATTAAAATGAATGTTCTACCTAAAATTCTATTTTTATTTCAGACAATTCCCATAATATTAAAACAGTCCTTTTTTTAAAGAACTTAACAAGACAATTATGAGATTTGTCTGGCAAGGTAAAAAACCAAGAATTAAAATTAAAGCAATGCAAGATGCCAAGCAAGGGGCGGGTTTTGGTCTTCCAGATTGGGTTTTGTACTATAGATCCTGTGTATTAGACTGGATAAAAGACTGGATAACCTTAAAAAATGATAGATCACTCAATTTGGAAGGATATAATTTGCAGTTCGGCTGGCATGCTTTTCTGTGGTACAAAAAAGATAAAGAGCAGAAACAGTTCAACCTGCATATAATAAGAAGAGCTCTACTAGGGACTTGGAAAAAGATCGTCCAACAGATTTACCAAAAAGCACCAGTCTAGGTATCACCTATAGAGGCCTTTACACAACCTAATCTTATGATGAAAGCAAAACGTTTAAAATACCAAGATTTATTAAAATAAAAGACAAAATAGAAGGTTTTTACCCAGAACAAACAATATTTCACAAACTTCTGCTGGGTTCAAAAGATAAAGTAATTAAGAAAATGTATGATTATTTGTTAGAAATTAAAATGCAAGATGAGATAGTCAAAGAATGTATGATTAGGTGGGCATAAAATATAGGACATGATACTGATATTGATCAATGGTTACAAATATGACAAAATAATATAAAGCTCACAAAATCGGTTAATTTCAAGGAAAATATATCAAATGTTTTATAGGTGGCATATGATTCCGCAAAAACTATCAAAGATTTATACAGATGTATCAAATGTTTGTTGGAAGTGTGAAGCACATGAGGGAAGTTTTTGTCATATATGGTGGACTTAGAGTAGCGAAGCAATTTTGGATAGGTGTACATACTCTGTTACAAAAAATATTGCTGTGTAAGGTTCCACTACCCCCAGAACTGTTTCTATTGAATATTATACCAGATAATATTGATAAGACAAAGAACTACTTAGTTATATACATAGTCACTGCAGCCAGAATTCTTTATGCCAAGAATTGCAAGAAATCGGTGATACCGAAACAAGAGGAACTTATTGAGAAGATACGGGAAGCGGCAGAAATGAATATCTTATCAGAAGTGCGGAAAGACTCTCCAATACAAAAGGCAACTGAACAATGGGATTTATTATATAAATGGCTTGAGTCACCAGATAGTACTGGAATAACATAGATTAAAACTAGTATGTAAATGTAAATTATAACCTGGAGGGCAATCATATAGTATCAAAAGCGGAAAGTCGAGTTGATATGGCAACAATCTGATATGGCAACAGAGTGGATGGCAGTACATTTTGTGTTCTCCTCCCCCTACTTTTCCCCCCATCCCCCCTTTACCTTCTCTATCCCCTACCTTATCCTAAATTGTTAATTTAAAAAAAAAAGACTTACTACCGTCCTGACATACGACCATTTCAAGTTGTGACCAGCTCCAGCTGCAAAATTTTGCTTTGACTTATGGCTGGAGCTTCGAGTTGCGATCAAAAGAGGCAGGGGGAAAGGTGGGGAATTCAAATTAGATGGCTAACCGTTGGTCAGGGAAGAGCTTCTTTGTAGCTCTTTTGCCCCAATGGCTAGAATGAGTGCATTGGAGGAGGCTTTGGACTGCCTGGTGCTGTTTTCTGCTCCTGAGTAAGTACATTTACTTTGTTTTGCAGGGTGGGTTTGGGTTTAGGGGGTTACGTTTCTGTGCTGTGTGGGTGGGGTGTTTTTGCGATGGGGCTGGCTGTGTGTTCGTGTGTGTGTGTGTTTGCTTTGTTTTTCAAAGCAAAATGTCTGGCTGTGGGTGTTGTGAGTTTTTTGTGATTTTTTTCCTGCTGGAACAGATTAATCCCATTCCAATGCATTCCTATGGGAATTGGAGCTTCGACTTACGACCATTTTGAGTTACGTCCATCTTCTGGAATGGATTATGGTCGTAAGTCAAGGTACCACTGTATAAGTAAAACTACCTGACACTCATGCTCATGCATGCAGCGTAGCACAAATAAAAAACTATAGTCAGATACAGTGCTATGGCCAGAATCCTGATGGCACAGCTCAGCACATATAAGGCTGATGACATCATAAGCCACTGTTTCCTATCTTTAGTTTGTACTTTTTCTACTAATGAAGAGAAGTGGATTTTAGAAAAAGATTGGCCTGGATCAAAACTAACAAGCTTTACAAGCAAAACATACCACCATTGTTTTAACATTCCTGTTCCAATGAGAATCAACTGGTAAAAAGACACTGAACAATTTATGTTATTAATTTATTTAAATTTTTATCCCACCCATCTAATTAGCGGCCACTCTGGGTGGCTTACAATAACATACTGTAAATATATAATAAAACTACAGTAATAAACTAATAAGACATCACACAAAACCAAATTTCTAAGAATAAAATAACCAATGAAAAAAAATTATGTACACTTAACAATTTATAACACAAAGATAGAATAGATGGCGGCAAAACAGTGACAGTTATTCCAAAATTCAGTATAGGTGATCAAAACTGAAATTAGTTTGGAGTAAACTAATTTCACAGGTGCATTTGGTAGGTATTCAAGAGAGGGTTTTCTCTATTGCTGCTTCCAGACTTTGGAACTCCCTCCCACAGGACGATAGGCTGGTCCTCTTTCCTCAAACAGGTGAAAACCTTTTCCTTCAGGTGGGCTTTCCCTGAGTGACTGGTTGCCTAAGTGGGATGTTTAAATGGGTTGTTGTACTTTCCTGCTTTGAATGTATTTTGTTGGTGGTATGTTTTAGTATGGCATTTGTATACTTATCGTTGTTAATTTAAATACTGGAAGGCAGGAAGGCAGGAAGGCAGGCAGGAAGGAAGGAACCATCTTCCTTGAAAGACTTTATCTGCATCCAGATTTAATGAAAGAACCTAACAAATGATAGAGAAAAGCTACTGTTCAGCAACACTGCCAAGCTGTCTTCGCGCAGAAGGGTAGCTTTAAGGCTCATGAAAGTCCTTACAGCTGAACTGAAATGTTTGTGCATCTTTGATAAATGTTGACCCTGCCCACACATTCCGACATATTTCTTCTCTGTTCAAAAAACTGGTGCTTCTCTTCCACAAACAGCACAGATTGTTTGAAATGTCCTCCACCTACATTGCAGTATGACATTCCCAAATGTCATACTTCAGGAAATTCTGCGGATGTCTTTTTACTTCAGTTTTCAAACGGAAGAAAAAAGTTTCTATAAGTCAAGATGAATAATGTAGTGTGTGGGCATGCATTGCTTCTTCCTTTTCTTGAATATTTGAACTGTGGAGGAAAGACAGGTGTTCTTCCTGGAATTTAGACTCCCTACAGCTTTATTGAAATCATGTCCCTCTCTCCATACCCCACAACATTTGAACTAAAGAGAATTTCATGTGATGCAAGATGGCTGGAAACTTTTGAACCCTTTGCAATTTAACCACTGGGTCTTGGCTTAGAACAGAGTAAAGTTGCTCCACAGGCATTTTCTTTTTCAGGCATATGGCTAGGAATGTACTTGGTGAAAACATTCATTTCTGTTTCATCTGAGGTTCTTTTCAGGGGTGCCTCTTTAGTTTTTGTGTTTTTCTTGCACCAGTCCATTCATTTAACACAAAAGGGACAGCCTCTTTCAGATTGTTTCTTCCATTTCCTCCATTCCTGTTTTGGGGCACTAGTCTCCACCCCCACCCCTGGAGAACAATGCAGCTGCATTCTCTGCCTCCCTCCTCAGCCTTAGCCCCTGCCATTCTTATCATAGAACAACTCAAGCCTTTTCTACTCCTCCTTACTTTCCTCTTGTATTGCCCATGTCCACCTCCTCCCATTGGAAACCTGCTCTCCTTAGGCCACTCCACCCATATCGCCTATATTCATGCAGCACGGAGGATCAGGAAGAAGAAGGTCACCCCAAGTGATACAGGATCACATACCTAGAGCGTTCTTTTCCGTACAGCACCTACCTTGCTATTTGTTTCTTGCCATAGAGCAGATAGGAGAACTAACTCTCCCTATCCACTCCTTTTCCTCCTCCTCCTCACTCACTGAAAGGCATCATGGTGGACATAATGACAGCAGGGGCAAGGAGGAAGCCCAGCTCATATTGCTCAGATTGGCTGTGTGGAGGCCATCCACCCCCTGCTGCTTTGCTACCATTAGCAGCTGAGACACAGAAGTGAGCACAGTTTCCCTCAAAAAAGGATAGACGCAAAGAGTACTCCTCCTCACTGTGTGGCAACCAATCCAGACCCTTCTACAGATGCAAAATTCACCTCCACCACCTGGATGTTCTGATTGGCTGCTGGCAGATTTTGTCTGCTGACAGTCAGCTTTTATCATACAGGAATGCTTTTGCAATCTGTAGCATCCCTACAGTGGAATGCTATGGAACCTTAGAATAAGTAGTGTGCGCATTAGTATAGTGGTTAAAACTGACTAGAAAGCTGGCAAGGTTGGCTTAAATCTCATTTCAGTCTCAATATTTGAATTTTCCTCTTCACCTATGTATGTGTTCTTCCACCAGCCTGCATTATGAACAACAATAAAGTCTCTGATGCATTCCAGGACTGTGGTAAGAATTACTTCAGTTAAGTGTTTTAGCATTCAAAAAGTGCTGAAGTATAGTTTTTCCAACTTTGCCTTGAGGTCTTGTTGAAAATGGGTACAGCAGTAGTGACAATACACTCAAATGGATAAGAGAATCACAGAATTTTTTGTACGTCATACTGTAAGAACTAGGAAACTATTTCTCGTAGTCTCAGAATGACTCAAGGGAATAGAATAGAACATGAAGCTAAGTTGGCAAGGAGAAGCTTAGGGAGGTAGTATTACACGTTTTCCTCTTAGCTCTTCAGCAAGATGTTGACACAACCTAACCTCTTCTCTTGTTACTCAACATAGCTTCTCCTTAATTACTTCATCTGAGAAAAGAGTTCTAACCATCATTTTCCACACAGAAAATCTAACAGGAGCATCCATGAATGATACCATCGTTTTTTTATTCCAGTAAACAATTCCACTTGGATAGGATGGAATTTCATGTGGATAGTACAAAACTGACTGCCCATGTATGTATTATCAAATCATTCATTTCAATAGCTCTTCTCTAAATAGCTTTAATGCTGGATTGAACTATCTGTAATTTTTCTTCCGCACTCCATTTTTCTTTTGTTTTCGTCTTTGTTTTGTATATATCTGTTAAATGTGAAGCTGTCCCATTTAGTATGATCCTTAATTCTGCTCAGTTGAGGAAGACACTTGAAGAGCCACTGTGAACAAAATATAATAATTACCTTGGTAGTCAGTGATTCTGTTGATGAGAACTGTGTATTCAGTTCCCATGAAGAGGTAATTCCTTTTCTTTTGGAATGCTGATAATTCCCAACAGGATTTGAAGTTTTCTTAATTACTAATGGCTACTTTCAGTAGATTCCTTGAAGTGAATATGATATCTTAGTCCAGAAAGCTGAAGAGGTTGGAGTTGCTATCGCCACTTAGACTGCTAAGGCCCTTGCTAACTTGGTTTAGGGTTTTGAAGATTCTGCACGTGAAGCTGATTCTTCTGTGTTATTGGTACCCAACCTAATTGAGGATACCTTGGTTTTTTATCTGAATTTAAATTCAAAAGGATGCATGAACTTTTTAATTCTACAAGCAACTTCTGTATTGGTACTGTTGCCTAGGGTTTGGGTGCACAAATTGTAGCATTTTAATGGTTGTTGTAATTGCTCATGTTGTCATATAACATGAATAAGTAAGTAAGAAGAGATGCATTTTCTGAAACTGTGTTTGCAAGGTTTATCAATAGATATATAAGTAAACAAATAGCCCCACACAGCTTTAAAAAGTTACACTTGCAGCACAGTTTTGTTCTACCCACCCCCATGGATTTTTGTTTTTTGCCCAAGCACTGGACATGGCAACAAAAACAAAGAGTTGGCAACCGGGCACCATTTTGCTTCTTCCACGATGCCTTTCCCCAAATGTCACGGCAGACCATGGTTGTCGCAGTGGGAGGTAGAGGTGGCAACCTCCAACAAATGGTACAGGAATTTTGGAAAAAAAATTCTTCAAGTTGGCCTTCCCTTTCAGGGGAAGTTATAAAAAGGATATCTCAGAGAGTCTCTAAGGGAGAAAAAAGTATTTCCAGAAATTTTGGTTCAGCATCGAAGTTGAGTCATGGCAACTGGACTTTTTTCTTGTTAGGCTGAAATGTTTTGCTACACATCCAAGTAGCTTCTTCAGTCTGAGGAGAGTTGGTAGGAGATCCCTGATATATCCTCCACGTTGGTTTCACTTCCCCCTGGTCTGAACAGGTGGAGGATATATCAGTCAACCTATCAAGAAAGAAGTCCAGTTGCAATGATAACTTCCAGAGAACCTCACCTGGATGACTGAGAATTTTCAGATATTTTGGTTCAGCATCTTCTCCTGTCTCCATTTTGGATGGGTCACTTCTCCCTTGAATTGCAGTGGTCTGAGCAGTGTGGGTTTGGTTATGCTGAGAGTTTTTTCAATCAAAAAAAATCATTATTTCAATAAATATAAATATTCAATAAACAAATATTCAATAAATACTTTGTTGGTATTCATCTCCAGGAAGCGGCCTGAGAAAGATGGGTCTTAGACTTACCAAGGCCCCTGTCAGTGGCAGTGCAGTGGACCCTGGTCTATGGCAGCAGCCCATCCAGCCCCCTTTCCTGGCATGGCGGCTCCACAGGGCAGTTGAGGAGGGTGCTGGGGCATGCCAGGAGGTTGACACAGGCCAGGGGAGGTAACAGGGGCATGCTGCCCCGTTGGTGGGCTTGGGAGAAGGACAAGAGATTGTACCTCAGTATTCCAGCTCTGATAGAGGCTTTAGTTACATGGGGGGGTGTGACATAAGAGTTATACACAGACTTTGAACTATATGAGAGTCTGGCACTCCTAACCCCACCATTGTTGAAGGGAGAAGTGTACATGTATTGCAGAAGATGATTATACAACAGGACTTCTCTCTGGTTGAGCTGAGGAAGAGAAGAGTCCCATCTCACTCCAGGAAAAAGGTGCTGCTAGTACTGTGCCATAATGGGCTCTCCAATTTCTCCAAAGTTTTGTGATTTTTGGCTTTATTCTGTAGAAATTCTTTTGGTTATATTTTGAAACTTAGTATAACATTGCAAGCTGATGCATTGGCTGTTTTCTTTGCACTACATATATTATCCCTCTGCACTTTCTCTGGCTGCTGACCCTCCCTGGTCTGAAAAAGCCATTTAGAAAGACCTACATTGAAACAACTTGCCCTGGGTTTAAAGTGAAGTGTGGAAAGGATGATGGGAAGCTGCGGGCATCACAGAGATGAATGTACAATGAAAGACAAAACATGCACATACGTTTTTTAAAACCACATTATAAAGTACAATAAAGGCAAGAATCCTGAAATATCTCATCCACAAAAATTTCTCCAAGATTTCTCCTTCAAAATTCCTTTCCAAGGGAATTTCTTTTCTGCAAAAATTACTGGGAATAGTTGAAATTCTCAAGGAAAAAATTTTCATCACAACACCCAATACCCAGTATCTTGCAGGCCACCTGGGTATGTCCATGATGTCAGCGAGAATAAAATATATAGTCTACTAGCATGATCTCACTTCAAGGTGAAGTCTCCCTTCAGTCTCTTCTCCCTGCCTTCTGCTGCTTCTTATTCCAATCTCCACCAATTTGTTCCACTTTGAACTGATGGATGTGGCTGATGGATGTTATCTCTGATGTTGTAAGGGAATGAACCTCAGTGACAGGAGCAGATATCCTAGGCCTACATTGTTTTGTTGCCTTTCCCATGCAAATGAATATTACTTGATATGATCCATTCAGAATGTTGCTGTATTGTGTTTTTTCCTCAGCTGTTTTAAGATATGACAGATTCAGAATACAGTGAAGAAATAAATGATGTGTGGGAGGGGAGGTAGTTTTCAGTGGTAGTTTCCCACAATTCTCACATATACAGAACTTTGTGTGCCCCAGACTGACATGTTTAGGCAGAACATGGACACAACGATGCAATCATCTTAGGGAGCAGGTGCTGGGGATAGCAGTGGCATGCTTTTGAGTGATACTCCTGGATTTCATAGCTGTTCTCCTCTGGCACACATTATCTTCTGTATGTCTAAATTGTCTTTGTTGAAAAGGCTGACCAGGTAGCGCAGTGGATTAAGTATCTGGCTGTGGAGCTAGAGGCTGGGAGTTCAATTCCACACTGGGCATCCCAGGACCAGAGTCGGTCTCTGTAGTGATGTACAATCCCGGGACACTCTTTCTTCACAAGAAAGAGAATGGTAAACTACTCTATATCTAGAAAACCCTGGAAAGAGTTGTGGCAAGTTAAAATTGACTTGACAGCATGTTATTAATTTGCTGAGGGCTTTTCCCCCTTGCCACTCTTGAACTTAAATTGAACTCCCAGTCCTATCCCTGGAATGGGGAGGCAGGGATATCTTGTCGTTTGCTTCAGGTAACAAAATGCTTTGGACCAGCCCTGACTTAATCATATTAACATCATACAGCATGGTCCTTAAAGCCGTTGAATATACTCCCATGTGTCACTAGTTGAAAAGCAGACCTGATAATGTGGGGAAAAAACACATTCATTATGTCTGAAAAGATTTCCACACCACTACCACAAATTCTTAATGATCATCAGCACTGTTGTAGAGACTGCACATGAATGGCAGTCTTTGTGGTGAGAGGCTCTTGAATTCTACACTTTCTGTTTCACCTGGTACCTTTACAACACAAGCAATCAACTCTATTGCTATCATTTTTCATACGTTGAGTGTATGTCAGAAGAGTTTACCTCAGATATATGAATTATCTCACATCATTGTTCCATGCTCTCTAAAATCCATATAATTTCATTTACAGACTCATAGTAATGTAGAACAAATACTGTTTTGTCACTTGAACATTTAGACTACCTTTATTGTAAATTCACAAAGCAGACAAAAATAAAATACAGGTCACAGAACAATCCCTTTCCTGTGAAGTGCTACTTGATGTCAACAAGTATATCTAAATGAACTATTTTTAGAAATTTTGTTCAATAAAAAAGTCTATTCCATATGTACACATGAAAAAAGGTCAATACAATGCTTAATGTTTCTCTTCGTATTTGAAACCTAAGAGTGCATATTTGAAGTCATTTACACAAGTGTGTTTTATCATGGAAGAACAATTCAGTACCTTTCTCTTAACCACCATAGTAATCACAATATTCTCCATGGCAAGGGTTGCACGTATCAGACTTGTTAATTGTCTTATCGCAGAGCTTCTGGGATTTCCACCTAAAAAAAAGTTTTTGTTGTTAAAATTTAGGAATAATAACTGGAAGGGAAAGAATTAGATGATTTCACTAAGAAAACTCATCTGACCTCCTCCCACAAATGGGCTTTATGCTACTCTGCACTACATCAGCCCTGGAACTGCTGTAGTTGATTCCTTTCCATTGACCATAATTGGAAGGTGGAGAGAGAAACGAAGCATCTTCCCCTCAGAAAGGGTGAGGGGTTCCTCTCCCTACCTCCTGCCCAGGCCCTAGCTAACCAACAAGGCTTTGGATGATACAGCTCATCCATAACCCTCTCTCTCCCTCTCTTCCACTGCTTAGCCTACAATAATACATTGAAATTTTTTTGTCTTATCTAAACATGTGTGCTATTTTTTTTGTATGTCAGATTTGTGTTAGTTATGTCTCTCACCACAACCCTTATATTGTGTCACTACAATTTTTTCCCCTTATAAATATATAAAGAAAGTCTGGCTAAAGAGTGGTCCACTGACTATGCCTACAATATTATTTAAAGTGTTAATCAAGATTTTTTTAGAATTAATGTACGCAGAATGTAGGTACATTTGTAAGGCTAAAGGTATATTTTATTATTTTGTATGTATGTGATCTCTCTCTCTCTCTCTCTTTCTTTCACTCACTCACTCACTCACTCACTCACTCACTCACTCACTCACTCACTCACTCACTCACTCACTCACTCACTCACATGTGCATTTTTGTGGAGCAAAGATACACATATTTCTACTAAGGACCACTTCCCAGAAATACATGATTTTTAACACTGTTTGTACTCCTGGACTCAATACTTGTGAAGCTTATAACAGGTGATAACCACATGCTCATCCATGGCTGCAATAGGCAACTTAGGGCTTTTTAAGTATTGCTGGATGGCAACTGGCATCAGCCTTAGCTGACACATGCAGTGGTAAGGGACCAAGGAATTGCACTCCAACAACATCAGGAGGACCAGCCTTGATCTCAGGGGAGGGCTTAATGTTGGCTGCAGACTGCACCACCTCCCCAATTCCCAAAACAGACGCTGGATTCAGAACTTGCATTTATGACAGGGATGGGCATTTACTTGGGCATTTCTTTCCTGGCAAAAAAAGAGAAAGCTGAATGTTTTGGGAGCCTCTAGGAGTTGTGATTTGCCTTAAACAATCCATAGGTCCTCTCTGTCCCATTTGACACCCCCAAATACCCATTTCTCAAAACTTTTGAAAAATGTACTTTTGTTTTGCTTGTAGCTTTTTGGATGGGGGATGTTGTTTATTTTTGGCAGTCTGTCTGGCCCCAAAAGAGATGGAAAAATGGCTCATAGACCCACCAAAATTTAAAGAGATGTTTATAAATTTCTTTTATTTATTCATTCATTGGTTTTATTTATCCCAATGAGGGGACCCAAGGTGGCTCACAAGGATTAAAACAAATTAAACTAAGAACTACAATAATTACGTTTTTAAAAAACAATTAAACATCTAGCAATATTTTAAAAGGTTATCTAAGCACTTAAAAACTTTCAAAACACTTTTAAAAAGAACATAAGCCCAATGTCCAGGAGTATAATAACTTAGTTGTTAAAACTCCTCCATGCTTAACTATTAAAATAACTTTGTTACTAAACTCCCAACCAAAGAGGGAGATCTTTCTGTTGCTGGATAAAAGGGAAAGCGCCAACTGGCACACTTCCTTACCTAAAATACTAATTTGGTGAACCCTGTATAAAAAAGAGAGGGATGGACAGCTTAGTAGGGCATATTCCCATTACACAAATCTCAGACTTGAAACTAATTTATGTAAATTAGTTTACATAAACATGTCCCTTCTAGGGCTGCTTGCCGTGTTAGGATTCAAGAAAACCTCATCAACCACAAACTGATCAAATTAGCCTTGCCATACCTTTATATATTAAATGTGCTTTATTAGTATGATGTAAGATAGGTAATACGATGAAACAAAAGAAGATAAAAGTCACTGTCCCACAGGTTATGAGACCATTAAGTAGGCTATAAATGCCTCTCTGTGTTTAATGCCTTTAGAGTTAATTTGGTTTAAAATATCCTAGAGCCGTTAAATCAAATTAACTATCATCAGCTATCATCATCTGCTCCCTGAGCCACCTCCGAAATAGAAACAGATTCAAATAATAATACTTCCAATAGGATGGGCCACAAGCTGCCCTCAGAACTCCCAACACCCCATACCATGATGTAGCCACACCACCAGTTTAAGCAACATCTTGTTTCTTTTAAACCAACAGACCTTTTCTGATGTTTCCAAATTGTAATGGCATTATGATACAAAAGCAAGACAAATTATTTCTGGAAAAAAATTGAGAGACAAAGAGCAGTCGTGGGTATGGCTCCTCCACTAGGGCAAAAAACTGTGTCGCTCCACCTCAGACTCAACCAATCTACCCCTCTCACTTCTGCCTGTATTCCTGTGAGAGACAGAGGGCCTGTTAGTGTGTGTATGTGTGTGTGAGAGAAAGTGAGTCTGCTAACCTCAATGGGTGTATGTAAAATACCCGCTATTGCTCCAATCCCCTTCCTTATTTGCTATGCCTTCTGCCCCACCAACCACACTAGGCAGCAGCTGTCACAGTGTGTAACACTGTTAGAAATTTTTAAAAAAATCTTATTACATATGTTATTCTAAGATTTTTAAAAGAAAGAAAATGTATGACCCTACACAATCATTTTGAAAATTCATTGTCATGTAACTTCAACATCATTTGATTCCAAATCTGAATCCAGTTCTGGGAAAGATACTTACTCGTCTTAGCTGTTTTAGGCTACTTCCACGAATTGCTTCCATGAGATCACTGTGGAGGCATCTCACTGGGGTAGAAGGTCGAGTAGAGGGCCGGGAACCTTCTTCTGACTTCTTATCTGAGACTGATCTTAATGAATTTTTAATTTCTGACAAGATCTCATTCTCATATTTTTTCCCTTTCTTTCCTTTTTTCTTTTTCGGTTTATTTTGTAGAGCCTTTTTGGCACTTTCTTGCTGTTTGATAACCTCAGCAATATTCCGAGTTGGTGCCTTTTTCTCTGGAACTGCTTGAGGTGGTGGAGGTGGCGGTGGTGGAGGTGGAGGTGGAGGAGGTGGTGGAGGAGATGGAGGTTGTTGTTTAACAGGAGGGACTTTTTTAGGAATCTTTGGAGAGGAGAGAGGCGAACTTAGGGGAGAAGGTTGGTTTTGAACAGGTATGACTTTTCTGACCGTTTTTGGGGAAGACCAAGGTGAACTTCGGGGAGATGAATAAGGTGAAGAACCAGGAGTTCCTTTTGGGAAAGCTTTGGTCTTTGGACTGATTGTTCCATTGGATTCTTGCTGCCTTTGCTCCTGCATCCGCTTCTGTCTTTGTTTATCCATGTTTCTTGTCAGGATGCTTGTCATACTCATTCTTGGTCCAGCAAGCTCAAAATGATAGCCTAACTTCACAATAGTAGTATTGTCCTTCAGAAGTTTAGCAATGTCCATTTCAACCTGGCCTCCCATTATATGCCTTTGGTTGTGGAAGCGTAATTCTGTTAAAACTTTGTTATTCTGCAAAGCTCTCATGATAGCTAGTATTCCTTTCCCTGTAATAAAATTAGAATCAAGATTCAGATTTGATATATGTTGATTAACTTTGAGCATACCAGCAATAGCCATGGCAACATTATCATCAGCATGAGTGTTGGCCAGACTAAATGTTTTGACTACAGTGTTGTTCCTGAGAGCCTGAGCAAAATTTATGAGCATCTGTGATGTGATGTTTTCAATGTTGTTTAGGTTTACTTCAGTGGTGTCAGGATCATTGTTCCTGACCTTTTCCAATGCATCTTCAATCACAGTTGGATTTCCACAAGGGTGCATGGGACCCATTCTGTAGTTCAAGTCTTCTGCATCCTTTTCATTATGCCCATTGGCAACTATCTCATTTTCACTCTTCTTGTTGTTGCATTTTTTAAGGTTTATACTGAGTGAACTTTGTTTGATTTCAGTGTCTTTGGGTTTTTTACATTCTTCACCAACTTCTTCTTCACTGTCATCTGTACTACTTTGCTCTCCCTCTTCTTCATGTTGATCCTCTTCCTCTCCTTCTTTGTCTTGGTCTTCTTCTTTGTCTTCTTCTTCTTCCTCTTCTTCTTCTTCTTCTTCTTCAGTGTATACCTCCTCAGAAACTTCACTATTACTTCCTGTGAAATAGTCTTCATTAATTTCTTCTTCTGATTCCTCACCAGCATTGTCTTCTTGATTAGCATCCTAAGAAAGAATGTAAATTTCATAATGAGCAAACTAAAAACAAACTTTATCCTGACAATTCCTGAATTGTGTTCTAATGAGGCTTTAAATCTATAGAATAAAAAAAATGTACCAATGCTTTAGGTCATTCAAGCATATTTTCCCCAGACAACAACTAGCACTGGAGATATCTCCAGAAATACCAGAATGTAATATTTTGTGGGCCACTGCAATTTAGAATGCAATGGCTATGTGTCATGAGCACCTACTTGAGAGCATCCCCAACATCACTGAAGATGAACAATATATCCCTTCCCACATTATGAGTGTACTATTTTCTGCCTTTTAAAAATCATTATTAGCTGTTCTGTAGTCATGTCTGGCTGTCATGCTCCAGCATGGGCACGCTAATGACAACTTTTAAGGGGGAGAACAAACTTTGACATGTATTAGGAATATCAAACCGACTTTACTGATTTACAGAAACCCTACATGAGCATACTGTGGAATATAGCAAAGGCTGAAAAACACACACACCATGGGGAGAGGGAGGTACATGAGTACAGAAGGTGAGGGCCAATACACAAGCTGAATATTAATGAAGCATTGGCTGGTTTTGGCTGGGAACGGATGGTTTTCCTGGAACGGATTATCGCCGTTAAGTGAGGCACCACTGTATTAGTATAGTAATGGAGAAAAATGGTACCACGAAAGACCCAATAAATTCCAAATGCCATAGACTGGCTACATTTTTGCCATAAAAATCTGCTGTGTGGGCCATTTTGGTCAGACTGCATAGTCTTAATGTAGATATTCTGCACGTTGACCTAGATATGTACTCATGAAAAAATTACATGTTTGGACTTCTGCTCTCACCCTGCCCCAGGTAGCATAGCCAGTTGTTATGCTGGCCAGAAGGATTTTGGGAAGTATGATCCAAAAGGTGATGTTGTAATCTTGAGATTAGACCACTGTAATGCGCTCTACGTGGGGCTACCTTTGAGGTTGATGCGGAAACTCCAAGTCATGCAGAATGCGGTGGCCAGATTCCTTAGTGGAGTGAAAAAATATCATCATATCTCTCCCATGCTGGCCACTTTGGACTGGCTGCCCATTCGGTTCCGCATTGACTTCGAAGTTTTAATGCTCACGTATAAAGCTCTAAACGGTTTAGGGCCTCAATACCTGGCGGAATGCCTACTCCCATCAAAATCTACTCATATCACCCAGTCGAGTCAGGATGAGGAGCCCGATGCCAGGAGGCCCGGAAGGAAAAAACAAGAAACTGGGCCTTCTTGGCAGTAGCTCCTTGCCTCTGAAATAAACTTCCTCCGGAGATTTGTGCAGCCTCTTCACTGGGTATCTTTAAAAACCAATTGAAAACTTGGATGTTCACGCAGGCCTTCCCTCCAGTTAATACTTGATTTCTTTTTTTCCCCTTTTTCTTCTCCCCCCCCCCCCTTTTCCCATCTTGGATAGCTTGCCTATTGATGTCTAAAAATTTTGTTATGTTTTATACGTTGATATGTATGTTGGAAGCAGCCTAGAGTGGTCATTCGACTAGATAGACGGGGTATAAATAAATAAATAAATAAATAAATAAATAAATAAATAAATAAATAAATAAATGTTTCCATATTCTACTTCACACTAGTTATGTTTCATAATTTGCTTAGATTTATGCAGCTTCTCCATCCAACACCATCAACCACACAACATAAAACATAGATAAGTTCACAGCATGCCCATCCCTGTTTAGCTTGACTGCACCTTTCCATATTCTATATCTAAAAAAGAATTTGTAACACTAGCAAGCCCACTGAAATGCTAATCCAGTTCTGCAGCATTTGCCCTAGGCATCACCTGTGGTTCACTAAGAAGAATACATGAAAATGCAAGAAAAAAAGGTACACAATGGGAAAAGTCTTGGGGCCTTCATCCATTTGAATTGTGGATGCAGCACCCATTCACACAAGGCTTTGATAACTTTCTCTTTCATACTTTATAGGGCATCTGGGAAACCACCAGCCACCTCTCTCTCTCTCTCTCTGCCTGATCCAAGAAAGTTACTTTGGGACAAATAATGTGTAGCTTTTGAATCACAGAGACAGAGGCCTCTTGGGAATTCTGTTGGATTCTTTTACCTCTGAGCCCTTTACCTGGGGTACAAGTGGATCACGCTCCTAAACATTTGAAACTAACCGTACAATAATAATTGTGCTGAAAGCAGAGAGGAATTTCAGAGAGATGCCAAGCAGCCTCAAGTTAGCCTGAAGTAAAGTATAGAATTAACTGTGCCTGTACCTTTCCAGAGCCAGATTTAACTATTGTTGCTATTTGGGCGCACTATTGTGTTACACTGCTTTGAATGTTAGCTGCTTCATTCGTACTGTTGTCATGTAATATTTTATATTAGAAGATTGTTTTTATTCTTATTTATTTGTTACCATTAGACAGACTGTGTGGCAAAGACTATATTAATATTCTGACTGCATTCCAACACCCAGGCTTGTAGTGCTTGGCTAAATTCTTCCTTCTCAACTCTGATAAGTTCCAGTCAAGAGCCCAGATAATGCCACGAAAAGCCACTGAATGATGCTGCTTTACATGGGTAGAAAACATCAGCCTATCGGTTTGGTGGTAAATATAGCCCTATAATCTGTACACTGCTGAGAACTGTGTTCTCTCCAGGCTGTTTTTTTTTTTTTAATTACCACTCTGCAAAAACAAGTGATTATGTTACCAAAAAAGCAAGGGATTATATGAGAAAGATTGGCATCCACAGAAATATGAAGAGGTCGCGTCTTTCCAAGTATTTATGACTACCACCCCACCCCCCAACTATTCATTAAAACCAGAATGATCTCGTAGATTGAATATAGTGCCAGGAAATATTCTCTTCAAATAGATTTAAAGCAAATAATAATAATAATAATAATAATAATAATAATAATAATAATAATAATAATAATAATAATAATAATAATAATAATAATAATAATAATAATAATAATAATAATAATAATAATAATAATAATAATATATTCATAAGATGATTCCGATTTATGGAGACAAGTTTTCAAGATAGTCATTACTCAGAAGTGGTTTCCCATTCCCTTCTTCTGGGGGCATCCTGGGACAGTGCAGTTTGCTCAAGGCTACGCAGGTTGGCTCTTTTCCTACGAAGCACAGTGGGGAACTGAATTCCCAACATCTGACTCCACAAACAGACACTTAAACCACTGAGCTATCCAGCCAGCTAAGTATAAAATAAACAGTCAATTTTTGTGTTTCAGTTATGATACTTGTATGTTTTAGGAACTGGCATTAAATATTGGCAGGATTATTTATTGTTTTATAGGGTGAAGTTATACTGAAAGTAGAGGGAATTTAATCCTCAGCACAGTCTTGGGTAAACTGCAAATAATCGATTTCTTACTTAAAAGAAAGCTACAGTGATATAACAGATTGAGTGCTATGTATCTTCTTGCTGTTTAGTCATTAAGTTGTGTCTGACTCTTTGTGACCCCATGGACCAGAGCACGCCAGGCCCTCCTGTCTTCCACTGCCTCCCGGAGTTGGGTCAAATTCATGTTGGGAGCTTCGATGACACTATCCAACCATCTCGTCCTCTGTCATCCCCTTCTCCTCCTGCCTTCACACTTTCCCAACATCAGGATCTTTTCCAGGGTGTCTTCTCTAGGGAGTCTTCTCATGAGATGATGTATCTTCTACAAGATCTTTTAATCTAACAAAGATTGTTTTTTTAATTCTGGGATCAAGATTACATTTTAAAAGCAACTCTTACCTGCTAAACTGCAAAGTTTACAATTGGCTGAGAGTTCCATTGTGGCAAATCTAACACTGAACTGGTGGCAGTTGCACAATTTTCTTTCCATCTCCTCCCCATGCAGCTCTCCATGCACATCAAAAGCTGGTTCTGCAGGGCTAAAACCTGGTTGTGTGTTGCATCTGGTGTTGCTAGTCTCCACCCTTCTGCTCTTGGAATCCACCACTAGATCTTGTCTCAAAGCTACACTCCTATTGCTCTCTGTGATTAAGCCTCACTACACTGAATGGAACCCATTTAGGACAGATACGCAGAGGAGTGCACTGTAAAAGTAGACCACTCTCTCTCTCTCTCTCTCTCTCTCTCTCTCTCTCTCCCTCTGAACATCATTAACCACAGTAAAGCCTGTTAAGGTAAAGTTTGGTGGACTGGATACTGGAGACAGAACAGATGTGGGAAGCAATGCTGGGCTCAAACCAATTCTTTTCACCAATATTAGAGAATGGGAACATTACAAGATTGGCAATTCACATAGAAATTATCATGCTATATCTTTGGAACCTGTCTAGTGACTGCAATACAAAGCACTTCAAAAGAGCTTTTGCCCACCTTACAAATGCTTCCGGAAAGACAATCCTGTGCAAGTCACGTGCTGTTGAATTATGTTGATTTCAGTGGAAGAGTTTTCTTTTGGAGCCAATGGGCCTTAGAAATAAAAATGTTTGGCTGGATTGTTCCTATATTTCTTATACAGTATTATTTATCTATGTTATTTAATTTCCTCACCTATGCATCTTGTGTTTGACCAACTTTGTTTTGGGATTGGTCACTGGAAAGTAAACAGAAGCCTACTTTGCAAGTCTAATTGGCGAGGTAGGATTTTTTTGGGAAAACCCACTGTGCAAGAGAAAATTGATTAATCATAGAGAATGAATAATCCCCAGGACATCTAGTTTAATCCTGTGATTAAACTAGATGTTTAAGTTGAGGTCAATGTCAAAGAGGCAAAATATAAAAGATCCACAGTAGTTTAGAGCAGCAATGGGCAAGCAATAGATAGATGTGTACTGGTAGCTCCAAGAAATATTTTCAGTAAATCAGCAAAGTTTTATTTTTTTCCTGCCAATTTACTTAAGAAAAACAACAAAAAGTCACACACACACACACACACACACACACACACACACACACACACACACACACACACATTTAGTATATTGGGATCCTCAGATGTTGGTTTGTATATCTAAATAACGTATATTTCTTAAATACAGAGTTATAAAATTTATTTAGTTGATGACAAGGAAGAGTTAGGACAAACACACTAGCTGCTCACTTTCTATAGCTATCCTTCTCACTCCTCACATTGTGAAGGGAAACATCTGCAGATGGCTCTCTATGTGGAGGGTTCCTCATGATTTTAAATCCCAGAAATCATGGTGAATAATAAACACAACAATAGAAAAAAGTGAAACTATCATGCGTTTCTGGGTTCTTCCCCACTGCATGATCACCTAACACTATGTTCTTGTTGCTGGATCTCAAGATTCTAGTAAAAGAAAAAGGGGGAAAAAACCAGTTGACCCCACAATCCTAAAGTCTGGCTATGCCTCCTCAAAAGTTCAGGCAATGATTTTGATGTATTTGGGGCATGGAACATGTTAATGAAGCCTGGCAATGGAGATTAGGGAGGCCCAACATAGCAGGATACTTCTGGGACTCTATCTCCACTTCCTCACTTACCAACTGATCAAGTTTTTGAATCCTTCCTCATGTAAAACTCAAAAACCAACTCCCAGCACATGGGGGTAGAAAATGTCTAGCTTAGCTCTCTTCTACAAGCAGGCGTCGTTTACATAATTGTAAGTTATATGCCATCAAGCTGCTTCTGAGGTATGGTGACCCCCAACAGGATTTTTCAAGGCATGTGAGAAGTTCAAAAAGTGGTTTCCCCAGCTCCCAGTGAGCACAAATTTGAACCTGGGTCTGCTGAGTCCTAGTCTGGTTCTATTCACTACACCACACTAACTCTCACAAGATATACTTTTAAAAGAAGGCTTCCATCTGAAATCTGGAGAGGCACAGTCTCAGAACTGCTCCACTATTTTGAAAGTGTTTTTCAGTCTTCTCTCAGTAAAACATGATTTTTAACTGACGTTCTTTACTATTCTCGCTTTGATAAATATTTACGATCATCGATTAACTTCCTTCAGTTCAATAGCAAATGCCGAGACATTTAAAAAAGCAAATACTGAAGGGGTGGGGAGAGGGTTCTTATGCTTGACAGATAGTAAGAAAAGAACAGGTAATATTTTCAGGACTTGTTTACTGAATTTGGTAACCTACCTTTTCACATGCCCCCATTCTCTCTTTTTCTAGAAGTTTCCTGGTCTCCCTTTCCCAATAGGCCATCAGCGCCTCCCGGCTGAAAGTTCCTGTTGGAGTTTTCTCAGTGAGACTCTTTTGCCTTTGTCCCACAGGGAGGTTTCGGTCAGGCTCAATGTCCTCAAATTCTCTCTCTAACTCCTTCAGCTCCTCTTCCGTTAGAGAAGCGAGGAGTTCGTCTTCATCTAGGTCTTCATATTTACTAAGCTCTCGCCTGTAGCCAAAGGTAGACATGGTCCCTTTTTACTTTCCTGTCAGGCCAATGTAGAGGAGAAACTATAAGGCAGCATTCGTGGAAGCCGGAGTCGAAGTGTCTCTGCCTGGTTTGGTCAGCAACTGTTTCCCTACGTAGCAGCAGCACCCTTTAAAATGTATTCCTAGGGGGTTGCGACAATGCGCGGAAGGATGAAAGCATGCTCTGTTTTAAGCATCAGACGTCAGCTAGAGAGTTGAAGAGAAAGAATGTCCCGACACATCAGTGTCTGTATGTGGCTTAAACACAGGGATTATTGACATACTGACATGACCATATTTAGCGTAGCTTGATATCAGGAAAATGTGTACCCCGCTATCTACTCGGAGGCCAGGAGGACGGTAGGGAATAAAGCAACAAGCACACCCAAACAAGAGATAGGAGAGAATCAAAACACATTTCATTTCAGTATGCTTGATGCCATTCCCAAGGGGAGCAAAAGAAATTTCTCACAGCTGTAGCACACCTCATTTTCGTGGTTACTAGGAGCAGGTGGTGGTAGAAGGGAAAAGGCCATAATTATGTCAGGCTTAAGATTTGTTATCTTTCAGGAATGCAGCATGAAGCCAGGAAGACACTTGCTTCCCAGACAGTGAAATATACCACACCAATGATGTTGGAGAGATTTTGCATGGTTAAACATAAAGGACAATTATTGAACCCCTTCTAAATAAAAGCAAAGAATTGGAACTCAGCTGGAATAGTAATTTTATCATGTTTTACTGTAATTAGCCAACATTTTTAATTTTGTTATTGTTGTTATTTGTTAAATTGTGTCTGACTCTTCATGACCCTGTGGTGTGTAAATCAC
Organism: Pogona vitticeps; assembly: GCF_051106095.1. Lineage (NCBI taxonomy): Eukaryota > Metazoa > Chordata > Lepidosauria > Squamata > Agamidae > Pogona > Pogona vitticeps. The sequence goes on from NC_135787.1 coordinate 128,860,951, forward strand.
CTACCTAAACAATACATATCCCTTTAATGTGTCACCTTCTATAAGTGTTTACACTTAACAGAAGTGGTGAATTAATTAAAACTAATAAGAGGTTAGCTGTAGAAAATGCAGTTATAATAGCTTGTCCTCTTGTGGATGTTCTTGCAAACATTTCTGAAGGTCACATCACAAAGTCTACATGCAATTTAAAAATGTATTTAAAAAATAAAGAAGAAAAGACATCTCACCACCTTAAAAACTAACTGCTGTATTTTAATTTGTGCTTTTGTGGACAAGTCCACTTTCTCAGACATAAGAGAAAGTGAACTTGTGCATGAAAACTCACATTAAAATATAGCAGTTAGTCTTTAAGGTGCCACAACATGGTTGCCTTCTTTATTATTTATTTCTCTTTTGTTTTTGCCTGATATACTAGCAAGGACTAACACAGCTACCTCTTCTAAAACTACAACTATGTAATTTAGGGTAATTTGCTTTTGCTTCTAGATACAGAGGTTGCAACAATACATATACACACCATGTTTTAGTGCAGTTACGATTAGCAGGACTGAAGTGTTAAGGCATTTGGATCAGCAGGCCCTTCAGATTCCCCTGTTCCCTGTAAGCTTCAGAGGGATGCATTGTTCACAGTGCTGCTATGGGGGAAGGGGCAGTAGTGGGGTGGCAGAGATTTGTCAAATGCATAACACACTGTTGTGAACCATCACTGCTGAAACATAAAATTCAGTTCACACAAAGACAGATACAGAACCACACTTTGTTGTTTAGTCGTTAAGTCCTGTCCGACTCTTCGACTCTTCTTGACCCAATGGACCAGAGCATGCCAGGCCCTCCTGTCTTCCACTGCCTCCTGGAGTTAGGTCAAATTCATGTTGGTAGCTTCAGTGACACTGTCCAACTATCTTGTCCTGTTGTCCCCTTCTCCTCTTGCCTTCACACTTTCACAACATCAGGCGCTTTTCCAGGGAGTCTTCTCTTCTCATGCGATGGCCAAAATATTGGAGCTTCAGCTTCATCATCTTTCCTTCCAGTGAGCACTCAGAGTTGATTTCCTTCAAAATTGATAGATTTGTTCTCTTTGCAGTCCAGAGGACTCTCAAGAGTCTCCTCCAGCACCACTATTCAAAAGTATCAATTCTCCGGAGGTCAGCCTTATTTATGATCCAGCTCTCACTTCTATACATCACTATTGGGAAAACCATAGCTTTGACTATGAAGACCTTTGTTGGCAAGGTGATGTCTCTGCTTTTTAAGAGGCTGTCCAGGTTTGTCATCGCTTTCCTCCCAAGAAGCAGGCGTCTTTTAATTTCGTGGCTGCTGTTACCATCAGCAGTGATCATGGAGCCCAAGAAAATAAAATCTGTCACTGCCTCCATATCTTCCTCTTCTATTTGCCAGGAGGTGATGGGGCCAGTGGCCATGATCTTAGTTTTTTTTATGTTGAGCTTCAGACCATTTTTGGCACTTTCCTCTTTCACTCTCATTAAGAGGTTCTTTAATTCCTCCCCATTTTCTGCCATCAGAGTGGTATCATCTGCATATCTGAGGCTGTTGATATTTCTTCCAGTAATCTTAATTCCGGCTTGGGAATCCTCCAGTCCATCCTTTCGCATGATGTATTCTGCATATAAGTTAAATAAGCCAGTGGACAATATACAGCCTTGTCATACTCCTTTCCCAATTTTGAACCAATCAGTTCTTCCATATCCAGTTCCAACTGTTGCTTCCTCTCCCACATATTGATTTATCAGGAGATAAATAAGATGATCAAGCACTCCCATTTCTTTAAGAACTTGCCATAATTTGTTGTGGTCAACACAGTCAAAGGCTTTTACATAGTCAATGAAGCAGAAGTAGATGTTTTTCTGGAACTCTCTGGCTTTCCCCATAATCCAGCGCATGTTAGCAATTTGGTCTCGAGTTCCTCTGCCCCTTTGAAATCCAGCTTGCACTTCTGGGAGATCTCGATCCACATACTGCTGAAGCCTGCCTTGGAGGATTTTGAGCATAACCTTGCTAGCATGTGAAATGAGTGCAATTGTACGGTAGTTGGAGCATTCTTTTGCACTGCCCTTCTTTGGGATTGGGATGTAGACTGATCTTCTCCAGTCCTCTGGCCACTGTTGAGTTTTCCAAACTTGTTGGCATATTGAGTGTACCACATTAACAGCGTCATCTTTTAAGATTTTAAATAGTTCCACTGGAATGCCATCACCTTCCCTGGCCTTGTTGTTAGACAAGCTTTCTAAGGCCCACTTCACTCTCCAGGATGTCTGGGTCAAGGTCAGCAGTGTCATGAATTCAGCCGAAGAAGATCTGGAATCTAAGTGGTTAATTAAAGCTGAATAAAATGCTGGGCAATTAGAAGCACAGACAGCTAAATCACCACCTGATTCTCTTCCCCCAGTAGCCAGAGCGAGAGCTAAAATTCAGCAAAGTCTCATGATACGAAGGTCATAGGATCGCATGAATGCTTCCGCTCATTCTGGGACTTTCCTGGCTCTGAACACATAACCCCCTACTAGACTGGGCACAATGGGAGTTGTGCTCCAGGGATCCGTGTCCGCATCTGGTTCCACCGGCCACCTTAGCTGCAGCAGGATCAATAGACAGTCTCATGATACCTTCGGAATACAGGGACTTTGTTGATGTTTTTGAGGAAAAGGGGGCTGACCAGCTACTCCGGCATCGATCTTATGATTGTGCCATCATTTTGGTGCCTGGGTCACCTCTTCCTGTGGCGCGGATCTACCCTATGTCTGAACCAGAACTCGCAGCCTTGTGGGCCTTTCTTGACAAATACCTGAAATGGATTCATCCAGCCATCCACGTCACCTCTGTCTGCACCCGTTATCTTTGTCAAAAAAAAAACAAAAAACAAAAAAAAAGGCAGAGAGCTCCGCCCCTGCTATGATTACCGGGCCATGAAAAATAAAATAACCATTCAGGAATGCTACCTCCTGTCATTGATCGGCCTGACCAAGACTCCAGCTGTATTCCAGTGGTTCATGAACATCATGTTTCGAGACCTGCTTGATCACTTTGTGATCATCTATTTGGATGACATTTTGATTTACTCCCAAGACCCCGCTTGGCACACAGAACACATTTGTCAGGTCTTACAATGACTACGAGATCACCAACTCTACGTCAAGGTGGAGAAGTGTGACTTCAACCTGCAGGAAGTTGAGTTCCTAGGCCACATTGTATCACCCCAAGGGATCCAGATGGACCCAAAGAAAATAGAATCAATTCTGACCTGGCAGAAGCCCTGGAACTGTAAAGAAGTGTAGCAGTTTCTCGGCTTTGCAAACTATTACTGCCAGTTTATACCAGCCTATGCGGACATAACCACACTGCTGACCCGTCTCCTCTGGCCCAAAGAGCTGTTTCTTTGGACTTCGGAAGCAGACTATGCCTTCACCACACTGAAACCTCGCTTTACAACCAAGCCAATTCTGTGTTATCCAGACCCCCGACTACCATTTACTGTGGAGATGGATGCCTCCAGTGTCGCCCTGGGTGCAGTGCTGTCCCAGCAGGAAGACCCCTCACAGCCACTGCAGCCCTGCGCTTTTTCCTCCCAGCAGTTCACCCCCTTAGAACACAATGACACCATCTGGGAGCCGGAATTCCTGGCCATCAAAACTGCTTTCGAGGTCTGGAGGCATTACCCTGAAGGGGCCCGTCATCCCATCCAATCTGGAACACTTGCAGACAGCCTGATGCCTCAATCAACGCTAGATCAGATGGTGCCTCTTCTCCCGGTTTGACTTCGGCATTAACTATATCCTGCAGGCTCTGAATCTGAAAGCCGACGCTTTGTCCCACAAACCAGAATACGCGGCGTCACCCTCTGAAGAGTCTCTGACTGCACCTATCCTATCACCCTCAGTCTTTGCAGCCACTACAACCCACTTGTCCCTGGCTGAGGAAATTTGGGCCAGCTCAAGACCCCTGGGCCAAGCAACGCTTGCAGGAACTCCAAGAGGGCTTTGCTGGAGACTTCGCTAACCACCAGGGTCTCCTATTACACCAAGGGCACCTGTATGTTCCTCCAGGGCACCTCCGAACTAAGGTGCTCTATTTGACCCATGATTCCCTTCCTGCAGGACACTTTGGTCAGTATAAGACTCTGCATCTACCCACACGGGAGTTCTGGTGGCCCCGGGTTCACGCTAACATCGCTCATTACGTCGATTCCTGCAAGGTTTGTCATTGAGCCAAGGATGTACCAGCCAAACCTCCTGGGCTGCTACATCCACTACCCATACCAGCCAGCCCTTGGGACACAGTATCTCTGGAGTTCATCACTGACCTCCCACAATCACAAGGGTACACCTGCATTCTGGTAATAGTGGACCTGTTCACCAAAATGTCTCATTTTGTCCTGTGTTCCAAGCCTCCCACAGCTCCTGAAACAGCTCAGCTCTATCTTCAACATGTTTTCCATCTACACAGGCTCCCGACACACTTAATTTTGGATCGTGGCTCCCAACTCATTTCCTGGTTCTGGCAAGCCTTGCACACCAGTTTAGGTACCCAGGTGCACTTATCGTTGGCATACCACCTTCAAACAGGTGGACAGACTGAGCGTACTAACACCACCCTTGAACAGTATCTACGTTGCTATACCTGCTATCAACAAGATGATTGGGCTACATTGCTATCCCTGGCTGAGTTTGCCTGAAACAATGCCATACATTCTTCCACAAAACAGACCCCATTTGCAGCCACTTATGGATACCACCCTCATTTTTTCCCAGCTGTCCTGCCATCAACCATAGTTCCTGCTGCTGATGCTCACGTACGCGAGTTGCAGGCTCTCCAAGATTTACTCTGAGAGCAGCTTCAGCCAGCTAAGGATGCCTATAAGACAGCGGCCAACAGAAAATGGCAAGAAGGGCCACCTCTGAAACCAGGGGACCAGGTCTGGCCCTCCACTAGTTATCTACGCCGACCTGGCTGGTCACGCAAGTTGGACCCTCGGTTTGTGGGGCCTTATTTAATCACAGATCAAATCAACCCTGTTGCTTTTCAGTTACAACTCCCATCCATTCTCTATATTCATCCAGGTTTCCATCGGTCCCTCCTTGTCCCTGTTGCTTTTCAGTTACAACTCCCATCCATTCTCTATATTCATCCAGGTTTCCATCGGTCCCTCCTTGTCCCTGTTGCAGCACCGGACCCTGCGCAACCTCCACCCTGGACCCACCTCCACCCATTTTGGTTGATGGCAAGGAATAATATGAGGTTTGTCAGATCCTAGACTCCCGAATCCACTGGGCAGGTCTTCAGTGCCTCATGGACTGGTAGGGCTACGGCCCTGAGGATCGATCATGGGAACCCGCACGTAACTTACACCCCCCAACCTTGTACAACAGTTCCATGTCACCTATCCTGATCGACCCAGCCCATATGAAGGGGGGAGCCCTGCGGAGGGGGAAAGTGTCATGAGTTCAGCCAAAGAAATCTGGAATCTAAGGGGTTAATTACAGCTGAGGAAAATGTTGGGCAATTAGAAGCACAGACAGCTGAATCACCACCAGATTCTCCTCCCCCAGTAGCCAGAGTGAGAGCTAAACTTCGACAAGGACTCATGATACGAAGGTCAGAGGATCGCATAAAAGCTTCCCACAGGAACATCAGGTCAACCAGTCCTGAGTTTTAACAGGATGGAAGACTTCTAGTAGTTTGATGACTGTTTGTGCTATATAATCTGCACCTAGAAGGCTTGGAAGCTTGTGGAAGCAACAAGTCAACACTCTGGCTCGCATCCATGCTCCTGCTTATCTTGGACCTTGGTCTCTGGACCCTTAGCTTTGGACTCTGATTTCTGACTACAGTTTGTGTTTTGGCTTTGGCATTCTCGTATCTGCTTCCAATCTTCTGAACTTCGGATATTGGACTGGTTTATTGGACTTTTGCCTGTTGAAGCCCCCTGGGAATGTGACAAGCAGCCACAATATCTGGGTTGTCCGGGACATCCAAATCTTTCTGGCATAATTCCTCTGTGTATTCTTGCCACCTCTTCTTGATGTCTTCTGCTTCTGTTAGGTCCCTACCATTTTTGTCCTTTATCATGTCCATCTTTGCACAAAAGGTTCCTTTAATATCTCCATCTTGAACAGATCTCTGGTTTTTGCCTTTGCATTATTTTCCTCCATTTCTTTGCACTGTTCATTTAAGAAGGCCCTCTTGTCTCTCCTTGCTATTCTTTGAAAGTCTGCATTCAATTTTCTGTAACTTTCCCTATCTCCCTTGCATTTTGTTTCCCTTCTCTTCTCTGCTATTTGTAAGGCCTTGTTGGACAGCCACTTTGCTTTCTTGCATTTGCTTTCCTTTGGGATGGTTTTTGTTGCTGCCTCCTGTACTATTACGAGCCTCCATCCATAGTTCTTCAGGCACTCTGTCCACCAAATCTAGTTCCTTAAATCTGTTATTCACTTCCACTGTGTATTCATAAGGGATTCGGTTTAGATTATACCTGCCTAGCCCAGTGGTTTTTCCTACTCTCTTCAGTTTAAGCTTGAATTTTGCTATAAGAAGCTGATGATCAGAGCCACAATCAGCTCCAGGTCTTGTTTTTCCTGACTGTATAGAGCTTCTCCATCTTTGGCTGCAAAGAATATAATCAATCTGATTTCAGTATTGCCCATCTGGTGATTTCCATGTGTAGAGTTGCCTTTTGTGTTGTTGGAAAAGTGTGTTTGTTTTTGTCAAAAGAACCAGCTTGTTCTCTTGATAAATCTCTATTAGCCTTTGCCCTGCTTTGTTTTGAACTCCAAGGCCAAACTTCCCTGTTTTTCTTTTTATCTCTTTACTCCCGACTTCAGCATTCCAATCCCCTAGAATGAAAAGAACATATTTGTTTGGTGTCAGTTCTAGAAGGTGTTGTAAGTATTCATAGAATTGGTCAATTTCAGCCTCTTCAGCATGGGTGGTTGGTGCATAAACTTGGATTACTCTGATGCTGAAAGGTCTGCCTTGGATTCATATTGAAATCATTCTATAATTTTTGGGATTGTTTCCCAGTACAGCTTTTCCCACTCTTTTGTTGACTATGAGGGCTACTCCATTTCTTCTATGGGATTCTTGCCCCAATAGTAGATATGATAACCGTCTGAATTGAATTCACCCATTCCCATCTATTTCAGTTTACTGATGTCCAGGATGTCAATGTTTATTCTTGCCATCTCCTGTTTGACCACATCCAGCTTACCAAGGTTCATAGATCTTACATTCCAGGCTCCTATGCAGTATTTTTCTTTGCAGCATCGGACTTCTCTTTCACTTCCAGGCACATCCGCTGCTGAGCTTCCTTTCAGCTTTGGCCCAACCACTTCATTAGCACTGGAGGTACTTGTCCTTGTCCTCTGCTCTTTCTCAATAGCATGTTGGACGCCTTCCAACCTGAGGAGCTCATCTTCCAGCTTCATATCTTTTAGCCTTTTGTTTCTGTCCATGGAATTTTCTTGGCAAAGATACTGGAGTGGCTTGCCAGTTCCTGCTCGAGATGGATCATGTTTAGTCAGAATTTTCCACTATGACCTCTCCGTCTTGGACAGATAATAGTGCCCTGCATGGTCATGTGCCCTGCACAACGTAGCCCGTAGCTTCTCTGAATTACTCAAGCCCCTTCACCACAACAAGGCAGTGATCCGTGAAGGGGAACATTTTTTTATTCATTTTATTAACATTTTATTTATTTATAAACATTTTAAATACAGCCCCTTATATCTGACAGAGAGCGAAAGAATAGTTATTACAGAGCTCAGTTTGTGGGAATAATGTTAGGAACAGTATCATGACAAATTCTTTTTCGGAAATGACTACATTTCAATACTCCTTAGGCCAGAGGCCAGATCAGAAGTTAGCTACCTACCAGCTTTTGCATGTCTTTGAATCCAAATATGGCTCTTAGTTTCAGCCCATAAAAATATGCATTTAAATGTCTAATTTAAGAGAAACACACACATAAAGATGTACTTAGGAATCTGTTTTGAAAGGATTTCTTTTAAAAAAACAACATAGAAATAGAACTGATTAATTTGAAAATGGAGCAGAATTATAGGTGGAAAAAAGTGATAAAGTGAAATGGACTGATTTGTCTTTTTTTTTTTTTCAAATTTAAGCTTTTTAATGTATCTCACACATCTGCTAAGAATCCACAAAATGTCCTAGTAATAGAGTCACTGGAATTGGTTTAAATCTGATCAACCACATCAAGGTGGGGGGAAGGAGGACTGATACTTTTCCTGCTTTGTAAATTATTTTCAGTAACACTGTACTTGGAATGGGGAAAAAAACCTTACTCTTAACTAGTGGCATTAATTCCAAAGTGCTGAAATCTTCCTACATGTGAAAGACAGACCTGTTACTCCCATGCATATATTCTGATGCTGTTTTGATTTATATACTGCCCCATAATCCTAGAGCACTCTCTGGGTGGTTTACAATGCAATTATGCAAGGAATACTTTGCCGCTTCCTCCATGAGTTGGGTACTCATTTTACTGAACTCAGAAGGATGGGCTGCTGAGTCAGCCTTGAGTTGGCTGCCTGTCAGGACTGAACTTGGGTCATGAGCAGAGTCTTGACAGCAGTATTACAGTTTAACTACTGCCCCATAGGTCTTATATACTGTATTCTCCCTCATTCTGGGGAGGGCCTTCAAATAGTAACATCAGCTAATTGCAACACTCCCTGGGCTGCTTCCGTCTTTGTCTTTTTCTTTTTGGTGCAAATGATCCAAGGGTGTTAAGAATAAAATCAATACACAATGTTTTTTTTTATTTAAAGTGTTAGGAGTGTCATCTTGAGTGAGCAGTGGAAATAATAAATAGTGATCTAACATTATTCAAGGTTCAATTAAATGTTCAGATAGAATATGAGTTGCAAAATATTTAGACACCAGGTAGAATCCACACTTAAGTCGTGTTTCTTCTTTTTGTTATGTGCTATCCAATCGGAACTGACTTACAGCAACCCTCACAGGGCTTTCAAGGTAAGCGATATATGTCAGGAGCGGCTCTCCCAGTTCGATACCATCAGTGGGCTTACATGACCAAAGGGGGATTCAAACCTTGTTCTCCAAAGTCCTAGTCCATCAGTCTCTCTAGTATACTACACTGGGTAGCCTAACTCATACTTACCATGGGCCAATTGAAATTAATATGCTAAGTCATTCATTACAAAGTTATGTCCCACTGTTTTAAGTGAGTCAAAGAAAATAATGACTAAGTAAGATTATGACATTTTACTGAAGTAACAAGTTATATATAACAAAGACATACACCAAAATTTTAGATAATGTTTGCCACTTCTTTGATAGATGGTACTCCTGACAGAATAATGTAGACACTAGGGGTGGGCTTTGGGATTGGAAATTAGTCAAAATCCAAAGGGAAAAAAAATATATTTGTCAGTTCCTGAGCCGATCCAAAGTAAAGCAAAGAAGCCCAAAGCAACACTTGAATTGAATCAATGTTCTACAAAGCCTCAAATACAGTTTTGCATCTCAGGGATTTGAAAAGCTTAACATTAAAAACAACAACAACACACTGGGAAAACAGGCATCATATTGTAACAGAACCAGGAAGCTGGAAACAGGAGGAGATTAACAGTTGAAGTGCCAATGAAAAACCCAAGCTCTTTTGGAAACCCCAGTCATAACAGACTGGGAAAAAGAATTCCTCTCCTGTCACTGATATTAAATCAATGTACTGTATTTGATTTGATTTGATTTGATAATGTGTTAATGCATTTGAGAATGTGTGTGCAAGACTCCCTAACACTTCTTACTCTGGACCAGCTTAGTTTGACCTTGAAGCTGTAGAAATATTGTTGAACTCTCAAGTGCTTCATAGGTTTGTCCGGTCTGATGTGGTGGTTGAGATCTTGAGGATAGCTCCTCTGTTTTTCTGGGTCTCCTGGGGTGGGGAGACAGTTCTCAAAGCAAACAGCACTGGCAGAGAAGATAGCTCAATTTTTGTCTGTGAGGTGGCTTTAAAGCCTAAATATTTATCTCTGGCCATTCCCAGCTGGCACCAGGGCCCAGCAGCTCAGCATGGGGAGGGGGATGTCGCAGTAAATGCCATGAAGCACATTCTCCTTCTTTTTCCATTTCTCTCCTTTTACTCCTGGCTTTTTAGCTCAGCAGTATTGGGCCCATTACATTGTTTGAAGAAAGGCAACATAGAGACTCGCAAGCTTCCTTTTTATTTAGGACCTGGCACCTATGGTACAAAGACTGGGGGAAAAGATTATTCTCCTGAAAAGTTTACCTGCCCTGCTTCTATTGAAAGTGCTCACATGCCTGGTATTATGTTTTAGTCCTTTTATCTCAGGGAAAAGGGTAGTGCTGACGTGGCTACTCTTTAACCTATAATCAGGCTTCAGTAAAGTGAATGCAATGATGCTGTAGTTTCGGGAGTGATCCTCTGCCTCCCAAATATCTTAATGTTAAGTTAAAAACTAATAAAAGGTCCCTCCCATGTTGGTTGCTATTTATTAATTTTTTAAATGTTAAGATAGCTGGTTGCAGTTTGAGGCTCAAGGCCTCAGTTATTTTTATACTAAAATAAATGATGTTAATTCCCTGTCTGTTCTTGGTGAAAGCCAGGAAACATCTTGAATCTCTTTCACGACACTAAGGTACTCCTTATGTAATCATCATCATTGTGTGCTGAGTCGATTCTGACATATGGTGCTCTCCAAGTATTTATTTATTGTATTTAAAATATTTTTACCCTTCCTTTCTCAAAAAGGACCCAAGGTGGCTGACATCCTTGAAAGACAGTAGCTAAAGCTGAAAACAATGAGTACACAATAGTGGTTTACATCATTAAATGACAATATTTACAGCTAAGAACAATGAGTATGAAGAGGTAGGTTACATCATTAAAGGACAATATTAAAGCTAAAACAATTGTAAATACTAAAAAGGAACAAACAAATTCCACTCTGAGAGACAGTAAACATAAGTAGTACTAAAGACACAGTAAAAGCAATAATACATAACAATCCATCTAAAAGGTAGGGAATACTCAGAAGTGGTTTACCATTCCCTTCTTCTGGTGGCACCCTGGGATTGTGCAGCTTGCCCAAGGCCACACAGGCTGGCTCTTTTCCCAAAGAGGCACAGTGGGGAACTGAATTCTCAACCTCTGGCTCTGCAGTTAGATGCCTAAACCACTGAGCTCTCCAGCCTGTTCCTTTTCTTAGGTGTAATTCAGTGCTCCACAGTACCTTCTTCATCGAGAAAAGGTGAAACATTGTGAGGAAAATACAACTATTAAACATGGATGCCGGATAGATAGACCCGACTGCTAAATAAGTCAGTAGGACTGCTGAAAACTGTGCATATTGCATTGTCCTTGAGAACGATGTGTCATTGCCTACATTTAACAGTTGTATCACTAAAGCAAGCTGGGTAAAAGCAAACAGGTGTTGAAGGCACATGAAGGAATAACTTTTCAGCTGGTTTTCTTTGCCAACTGATTCCATTGTTCAGGTCAGCTGGCCTGATATTGTAAATACAAAGTCAGATGGAGTAATGGCCTATTCTGACCTCCATGTAATGAGCATGTTAGAAACAGCAGTTAACGCACGCACAAAATATTTTCTCCTCATAAGTTCTAGCATTCAAGGCAAAATTGTCAGTTAAGAATATAATCTGCCTGGCTCGAACACCCATTTATGGAATATCGTTTATGAATGTCCAGCAAATTACCAATCACAATATGTAATCCTAGTGACCCTGTTTCCCCAAAAATAAGACCTAACCTGAAAATAAGCCTTAGTATGATTTTTCAGGATGCTTGTAATATAAAACCTACCCCCAAAATAAGCCCCAGTTAAGTGAAACCCTGCCCTCCACCCTTGTGCAGCAACCAGAGGAAGATGACAGGACTGTATTTGAATAAATGTAGATTGTTGTACATGAAAAAAAATCTCCTGAAAATAAGCCCTAATGCATTTTCTGGAGCAAAAATTAATATAAGACCCTGACTTATTTTCGGGGAAACATGCTATATATGAAACATCAGTGAGAACAGATACAATTCCTGTTGGAGGGATTTGGTTATTCCCTTTTTGAGACAGAGAAAGATGGCCAGAGATCTGCCCAGTTTCACTCCTCCCTTGAAAAAAACTAATGTTTTCCATCTGGAAAGGAAACAAACAAACAAAGAATTATTGACAGTATATGGCTATGTTCTTGCCATATTTACATCTTCACACATCTATCCTTGGAGAGCAGAACATGAAAGAGAGAGGAAAGGTGGCTATTCAAGTCATAAAAAATTCTATAGTTAAGTAACTAGCATGTAAGAATGTAACTAGATGAGCATCTGTCTCATGGTGTGGTCCAAGTTGGGGATGGGCTGGCTTGCTCCTTTTCCTCCTGACCACACAATGAATGCACCATCACAAACCAGCATGCCCTTGTTTGACTCACTCCTCTTTGGGTACCTTTCAGAGGCTACTTTTTTTTAATGGTGTGAGTTGGATCATTCTGTTTTGGTTCCATTCCAGCATGTGGATGGTTTTGCATAAGCCACTTAATGATGTTGAGAAATTGAAAGTTTCCTTGCCACTCCATTCCAAGGGAATGGGAGAGGATGTTTTCCATGTCTTTTCAAATTGTTGCTAATACATCAACAATGGCTTGAAAGCGTTTTTTCAAAATCTAATTTTTTTCAATATATCACTGATGTGCTATATCAGCAACAAAATATCAGATGGCTCAAAATATCAAATGGATTCCAGTAGGGACCCTCAAAGATATGACTGGACATTGGTTTTAAATTGAACATTCCAAGTTCCAAATAGTGTATAGCAGGATATGTATACCAAAAGGGCTTCCAGATGAGGATTTTACTGTGTGATTAGCCCATGTCGTTAATGGTTTTTCATAAGGGTCCAGGTACCACAGAACTGCACTGCACAATTCGGTACCACTTAAACTGTCATGGCACCATTCTACAGAATCCTAGGATCTGTAGTTCTGCTAAGAGATGTAGAATTACCTGCAACAGAACGCTTGTGCCATCCCACAAATTACAATAGAGAAATCTTAATACCTTACTGAACTACAAATCCCAGGATTCCACACGATGGAGCCATGAGGGTCAAAATGGTATCAAACTACTACAGTCTTGGCGTGCAGACATACTCATAGTTGTCCATTTGCAACCTTTCTGTTTTTCCCCATTGTTTCTTCTGCCTTTACTTTTAACAAAAATATATGTTGGGAAAGAAAAGATTGAATGGGTCCACCCACCTGGTGGAACAGGGATCTGTCCATTTGGAAATACGCACAAAGTAGGGGTGCTAGACTACAATTGTGTTGCAATTCTTCTTGCAGTTTACAATGAAAGAATAACAGCTGGGTAGTTGTAGGACAAGGCTGCCAGGATCATCTCATGCGTGTGTGACATCAACGTGTTCAAACTGAAATCCGGTTTCAAGTAATAACATTGTGAGTTAATTCCAATTATTTTTTCTTTATTTTTTGTTACTATCTTTACAGAAAAAGACATCAAATTCTTGTGATTCAATAGTGGGACTTATAGTTGAAGTGGACATAGATAAGGATGAGTAAGGTAAATTTAAAGGTTCCCCTTGACAATTTTTGTCCAGTCGTGTCCGACTCTAGGGGGCAGTGCTCATCCCCGTTTCCAAGCCATAGAGCCAGCATTTTTGTCCAAAGACAATCTTCTGTGGTCACATGGCCAGTGAGACTTAGACACGGAACGCTGTTACCTTCCCACCGAGGTGGTCCCTATTTATCTACTTGCTTTTGCATGCTTTCGAACCGCTAGGTTGGCGGGAGCTGGGACAAGCGACGGGAGCTCATTCCGTCGCGTGGATTCGATCTTACGACTGCTTGGTCTTCTGACCCTGCAGCACAGGCTTCTGCGGTTTAGCCCGCAGCGCCACCACGGATGAGTAGGAAGTATTTAATTATAGGGTTCAACTTTGATATCAGTTGAGACAGTTTGCAATGCCCTCTTGACAAAATGCAAACCTTGTACATTGACAAGGGTTGGGCTATTTCTCTAGCAGGGATGGAGAAGGCCATTTCTGCAATTAGGAAAAGGATTTAGAAAAGGGATGCCAATTTTTTCATCTTTGGGGTGAATTTACTGCCCAGTCTGTTCCAATCTCTCATCTCCACTATCTTTAAAATTCTGATAAAGGTCTGTAATACTTACTGTAGAAGAAATTTCTGGAGGCATCAAATGACATTGTGACTGCATATTTTTTTTAATGCACTGAGTATTTATTTTAAAATTGCCAACCTCAAAGGTGGCAGATGCCCTTCAGGTGGCAATTCCAATGATCAGCCAAAGGCTTAAAGGTAATTCAACTCTTTGCACAATCACTGTTGTTTCAATACTCCTGCATGCTAGTTGCTGCCCACGCTTTTATGTGGCCTTCATGCTCCTGTCACCCATTTTACTGGATCCCCATGTATTAAAGCCTAAACATTTAAAATAAATCTTATTGTTTGAAGATTCCAATTTCCATATGTGCATCTTTCTGACTGTTTCTATTAATTAATTCAGGTGACAGGACGAAATAATGTTACCTACATTACAGAGCTGGCATAAATAGCATAAAATGTAATGTTGTTGTAGATAATTGTGTCAAAAATTCTTGGTTAAAAATACATTACATAGGCATAGCTCCCTGAATTGCTAAATCACTTCTAAATGATGACTATGAAGCCAACCTTTAAAAAAAAATCCTCACTGTTTGTGAAAGATGAACAATTGCTTTAGGCATCGACCAATGGGAATGCTATTTCACCACAAGAAACAGATTTGTGCCATGAAAATCACATATCCTAATCAGGTGACACCAGAAGATGCAAACTACTAGGTTCTACTACTGTGCAATCTTAATGCATTTGGAAAAAGATTTATTTGTGTGATGGTACATAGGAAAAAGAAACTGATGTGTATAGCCAAATGCCTTTGACCATACTCTCGAAATGTCTGTTCACAAAACCATTAGGAAATTAGCAAACAATAAACCAGCAGCAGTTTGTTCGGTGCTTGGTGAAATGCAAAGAACATACTAAAGGTGATTCTATTCACCCAAGGTAAGTCCATGTCATTTGAAGACAAACAGCTCACTCACACAAACACTTTTTTTTCCTGGCCAACAATAGTAATGCTTAACATTTTCATGTGGAAGCAGGAAATGGCGGTTAACACCACTTTTCATGCCACGGCACCTAATGAAGTGCCTTCTCTCACACATATGGTCATCGCATGTTCAGAAGCTGATGCATAGTATTTGTCTAGACTGCCTGCTTTTGTGGGCTCAGGGGGTTTAAGGACATAGCTAACAGCAACATAGCTGATACCTCACAAAAAATGATGTTCTGCATGTAGTGTAAACAAACCAACCAACCTTCTATTTATTCTGTCTAGTATCTACCCAAATCATCTGGCTGAACTTTATCTTTCTTCCTGTTTCTTGTCACATAATTAACTGCCCCTCTCACCAGCCCTTAGATTTGTCCCTCCTCTTCCTCAAATAAACCAGCATTTGCCCCCAACAACCTTGAGACCTAGAACTTACAGCCATACCATTTCTCCATTCCTCAAAAATAGGCACAAGTCAGCAAGAGATTATGACGATATGCCTCCTATGTGTATCATCCAGCTAGGTTGCATCGGGTGCTGTCAACAGGGATAATTTAAGCACAAACAAAATTGGAGGGGGCAAAAATAAAACACATAACTAAAGCCTGTTTTGTATTTGAAGTTCCGCATAGGACTCAGATAAGGTCTGAAGTAGAAGTTGTTATTTTTCAGTAACAAACAGTTGTGCATTTATATAACAGTAAATTACCATTTACTGTTGGTAACTGGTAATTTTTTTCTTGATTGTCATAAATCCCCATACCCCACTTTAAATTAAATTTGGTTGTTGCCTCGTTTAAAATTAAGAGATTTTAAGTTGGAGACACTGAGAGAAAGACCAGGACCAAGTACATTCTCTAAAAAGGATGAAAAGATTTTTATTTTCAGACACTATGATCATGACAGATTTAAGTCAGACATTCAAAATTTATTGTTTTGTAGTACAGCACTACAGATTCCACAGAAGGTCATTACGAATTCTAAAAAGTAACAAGAATGTAGACTTTTTACAAGGGATCATATCCAAATGCTGGTATTTCTTTCCTATGAGTTATGCCTGGTTTGAGTATAGAGAGTTGAACAGATCTTTAGATAGATCTATGGGATGCCTATAGTGGAGCCCACAGACCAACTTTCAGAACTTTTCACAAACCTTTCTATGAAGTACACAGAACTTGGAACATCACTTTCAAAAAGCAACTCATTCCATTACTCACTACTTTGGAACAACAAAAAATTGTTACAGTCGTTACTACACTCTTCGCAGTCTGTTCCCTATTAATAGTGTGTTACAATTCCTTGTTACTTGGGTAGCCATTGGAAAATTCATGAGATTGTTCACCAGTTCCATCAAGTGGACAGTTCTTTTTACTGCACAAAATATAAACAAAAGCAAAAACCAACAAAAACATTAAAAAGCAAAGATTTCCTTGGTACTTCCTTCTCAGATGCCTTAAACGATATCCCACACATGTCCATACATAATCAAATTGGAGATGGAATGTGATTTGTAATCCAGTACATTGAGTGCCAAATTGGCTGAAATTCTGTAGAAAGGGCTTCCTATAGGCCTTGGTTCACTGGATAAATTGAACTAAGTAAATTGAACTGTGGCCTGTCTGGTGAAAGAGAAACAGTGTGAAAGTAGAAAGGGCCAGGAATTATAACACCTGAAGTGGCATGGAAAAGTGACACCAGACAGTGTATCTGTGTTGCAAACAAACAGCCTCTTTGAAACGTTTCTCCTCAACCTGAGCCTCTTCAACTCACATTGCCTCCTTCCTCGTGTGGAAGGAGAATGTCTTTCTCCCCTTGTTGGTGCTTTCATTTCCCATCAGTCCACTTCTCCAAATCAGGAACAAACTAGATTTTAAAATTATCTCTGCACCTCACATTCCCTGTTTTTGTACACTGCCTTTCTTTCTCCCTCCCAATATTCAAAGCCTCCTTTTCACCAAATAATGATGCAATTTGACAGGAATTTGTCCTGTGGCTTGGTCTGCTTTGGGAACAAGACAATTTGCTCCTTTTTCTGGCAATCACGTGATATATGGGCCATGGCAAGCCAGCTTGTTTCTTATCCTTGCCTAACAGCATCTTTTGGGGTCCCTGTCATATGTATGTATGTGTGGGGGGATAAAATTGCTCAATTTTGGTTTGGTTGTTGCATGCGTGATGGATGGGATTGGACCAAAGCAGATAGGTTAATCTGTCTCTTTGTTTAAGCCACTTTGGGTCTAATCATTTATTAGAAAACTGAAAGCTTTCCTACTCCCCCATAGAACTAAAACAGAATATAGAAAAGGATGCAAAGTTGCTGTTTTTTATAAACCCTTGTAAGCCAGTAATGAATTGCTTGATCAGCAAGCCAATTCAGCGTTATGCCACTTAGAAATTTTCTTTTTAAAGCTTCCTCCCACTCCCACTCCTCGTAGGAGGAGATAGGACAGGTAAAGGAGGAAGATCACTTTTATTATTATTATTTCTTTAAAGGGAAAAAGGGCTAAATTTGGTCATTTGAGGTGCAGTGTGGCTTCCTGCCCCCAAACCACCCAATCGTTGCATGTGGTTGGAAGGACAGCCCCAAATTACATACCACACCTGCAAGTGACCCTGTTTAGGACGATCTAACCCAATTCAGCCCCAGACAATTTGGCTATCTAGTCATATCCTAACCCAAGATTCTCCTTCTTTTCTCCTTTGGGTCTGTGCCCATTGGTTTTTTTCTGGTTTCGATGCAGGCAACTGTGTGAGGTATTCAATCCTATTCCCTGTGTCCTTTTCCTAACGAGAACTCATCTTCCAAAGCTGCTATTAATCTAACTGGAAGTAAAAACAACATGGATACTGGGTTTTCACAGCAGGGCTAATAGTAGCTTTAAGGAGAATGGTTAAGACTGGGAAAACTGCATGGTGGGGGAGCCCCCGAAACTATCTTCTGATGTTACTACTAGGCCCAAGGTCTGGGCACAGAATAAATCTTATAGATAAATCCACTAACATACACATCTGTTCCAATTGAGTAAAACATTTCCTGTCAAATCTATCTTCCCCACAAAAATCCTTGTAGACTGGGAATAATAAATACTGGTCTATCTTATAGGCTTGTTAGAAGGAAGATATTGTTTATCCAATAATTTAAACTCTCAGATAGTGTCATAATAGTAATGCATTGAGTGCTGCAAAAACTGTATGTATCCGTTCCTTAGTCAGCACCACACTTGCATTATTATGTTGCCTGGTCCACAATGAAGGAGACCAAAGTTCAAATTCTACCCGCACTCCACTCCTAGCCACAAAACGTATTGGCTGATCTCGTACCAATCACTGTCTGTCAGCCTAACTGGCTTCCCTGGGTTATAAGGATAAAATGAGCAGGACAAATACTGTGTATAACATCCTGATCTTCTTGGAGGAAGGAAGGGTTGGGACTTTAATAAATGTAATTGCATCTAAGTGGTTTAAAGTGTTCCTGTTCCACTAGCAGGGCATGACCTGGAGCTATCATCAGTCATGCAATAACACTTGTTGTTACCAACTGAGAAAACAGCTGTAGAAGTTAAAGGCTGGGAACGGGGGAAGCTGTTTTATGCCAGGTCAGTCAGACTATTTATCTGTCCAGCTTTGCACTGTCTATTGTGACTGGCAGGAACAGTCCTGCATTTTCTATATCACCTGCTACTGACCTTTTCTAACTGAGAGAGGCCACAGACTGAGCTTATTTTCTGGTTAGATAGAAGTCATGAGTTATGGCTTGTACCCTCAGAGTAGGGGTGAACTGTAATTTTTCTCAGAAATGAAATTGGTCCTGGCCGTGGTATGCACCCTTGTGCTATCTGTTTATATACTCCACAATCTTGGGAGTGCTCAGGGACCAATTTCCTAGCCTCAACAACCAATGAGGGCCATATTAGCCTCCCAAATGTGCCAAATCCACAAAAATTACAAACAGAACATGACTGGGAATTCACTGTCAGTTTCATTTTGTGGGTTCACTGCTTCTTGAGTCTTCCAAGTGTGGAGAATAAAATATTTTTGCACATCTTGTTTAAGCTAAGCATCCAGGGCCAATTTGCCAGGTTTCTATGTTCTTCTGCAGTACTACAAAACCACCTGAAGATGATACAAGACTAAGTTGAAAGAAATGAATAGAAATGATTGTGATCTCCTTAACAACATTTTGTATGTCTGCAGCTGAAGTATTTAAGGATAGCTGTAAAGCATCTTTTATGACATAAGCCAGAAGGAAGGAGTGTTAGAAAGCTATTCGAATAATATATGGACATAAAAGATGGACACCCCTCAAAATCACATTCATCTTCACTGTACTTATATCATTGTGGAAGTTTGTGTATACTTTGCCAAAGTGTACCCTTCAACTTTAGTGCTATATACGAAGTGTGTTGCTACTGAAATTGTTTCTGTCACTGGAGAGTGGAAGGAGGTTGTATTTCATAATTACAATTATGTCTCAGTTGAAATTTGGCTATTCTAAGAAGACAAGCACTGGACGATGGCTATGAATAACTATACAGCTACAGAGCACCAGTAAAATGTTTCTTTATAGAAATATGTACATAGAAAACAGAAACTGAGAGGTTATTAATGTAATCCAACACTGGAAGTACTTCTAAAAAATTAAGGATAGATCATATATCTTGAAAATTGCCATGAACATCTTAAAATTGGACATGCATATTACTTATTCAAGTACTGGTATTGCACAGTGGGTTGGAGCATTTGGCTGGGGAACCGTGAGTCAGGAGTGAATTCCTACTATATTTCCTGGGAAATGGAAGAGCAGAGATCATCCAGAGTTTGTGTGGCTGATGAGGTTGTGTGCCCTGTCACCTTGTACAGTCCTGGACAATTTGCATGGTCCCAGAGAGCCATCAGAAAAAAGGGACAGGTAGACCACTTCTGAATATTTTATACCTTTACAATCCTAGAAGTACCCACATGAATCAAAACTGACTTGATGGCACACCATTGTTGCTGTTGCTGATATTATTTTTAAGATAAATCTGTGTCTTTGGCTATATAGTTCTGGAGCATGGAGGCTGATTACTCTCTTTGGTGGATAACCAAAGTAATTACAGCTTTCCCATAGCTGGGGGATTCTGGTAAGTGTAGTCCAAGAATGTAATTCTTTAAAATGTTCTTTGCTTCAAACAAAGCATGCAACAGAGATGCCCAATGCCAATAACCAAGAGGTTCATTGCCACATATTAACAGATTTTCCTTCATTGATGCAAGATTTGGCAATTGGGCGTAAAGGGAAAGACCCAGGAGACTGGGTATAGCATTTATGGACAGCCATATGCAAGGGGCCACAAGTATATTTGAATGTAAACTAGTCAGCCTGATCTTTCATCCTTTCATCCTCATGTACAACGTATAGCCCAAATCCCTCTAAAATAACTAATTCCAGCAATGTCGTGCTTGGTCTGACAGGCAGACACCTAGTATAATTCTCTTAAATCTCTTGCCCCTGTACAGTGGGGTCTTGACTTGAGAACTTAATCCGTATTGGAAGGCGGTTCTCAAGTCAAAAAGTTCTCAGGTCAAATCTACATTTCCCATAGGAATGCATTGAAAACCATTTGATCCGTATCTGCTCTTTTCCGTCCATAGAAACTAATGGGAAGCTGCTATTCCGCCTTCGACCACTGGATGGGGATATTTTGTTTCTTTTTTTCTTAGGTCAAGAAAGGTTCAGGGAAGGCAGGGAAAATACAGTCCAGGCAGTCTGAAGACTGTCTCCCAATCCACTCTCTAAACGCTGGGAGGAGTGAGGAAGCAGACAGGCACCCTTTTCACTGGCCAACAGTTAACTGAAAGTTCAAATTTTGCATTTTCCCTGCCTCCCACGTGGTTTTTTTTCAGTTCTTAACTCAAATCTAAGTATGTAAGTCAAGTCAATATTTTCCTATGAGAGTGGTTCTTAAGTCAAAATGTTCTTAACTCGAGCCGTTCTTAAGTCAAGCCCCCACTGTACAAAGAAGCTAAGGTAACACCCACAGTCTCCTTCGGCTTTAGCACACATACACAATGATTTATAGTCAAGCACTGCATGTAATTTCGATACGTATTGAGCAAGGCAATTATAATTTATTTTTATTGCATCAAAAACATAGTATTAGAGAGAGACAGAACACATGTATATGAATGCTGGAGATAAGAATAAAAATAGCTTCCAGGGTTGTGCTCCTATTATTTATTTTGTGCAAGAGTTTACACAGTACTATCACAAAGAATGTCTGAAAGGGAATTCCCACGCCCGTGATTGTGCACATGGAAGGACATCTTTGGCTTTGGCTTTACTTTCCTCATGCAAACCTCAAAAACAAGATGCTTTAAACATCCCTTCTGACGGCAACAGGGCACTGTAGGATTTGGCTCCATGATATACAATGGTGGCACCTTCAACCTCAGCACAGCTACTCCCATACCTCTTGGATCAGAACAATCATTCCACATCTAGCCCCCTTCCATAAAGGTCATAATCTTTGTATAGGATGTATGCTTTAAGAACAGGTGGAAGAGGAAGTTTCTTCATCGTCAGGGGCTTCCGTGACCTCTCTAATCCCATACATTTCCTTATTTTCAGGCGGCACAAATGCTTGAGTGGACGGGGATTCTCTAGAAGACAAAAACAAAGTACTGTAAAAAGAGGAAGAAATGGAATGAAAACCATGTCCAGTTAATTTATTGACTATTAAAGAGTTCTGGCAAAATTCAGCTCATGGCATGGTCCATATTACATACAGCTAGCACATTAAGTGATTTCAAGGACATAAATCACACCCAGTGCTGTTTTAAGTTCTTCATAGCAAGGATGTATTGAATCTAGTTTTTTCAGTACTACCTGTTTTCTTCCAAAGGCATATTGCCTCTCTTTCTGGCATTAGACAATTGCCTTAGAGACCCTGTTCAATAGCTTAAATATTAACTTGTGGTACTGTGTTTATTTATGGTACTTATTACATAGATCAAGTGATGATGAAAGCAATCATTCCCCTTGGGTCACTATCCTTATGCCATTGCTTTCTATGCAATTCATCTCCTTACCCTCACTTGAGATAGGAGAACACACTTTCTTCCATCCTGTCCCCAAACCTTCATCCAGACAGCCCCGCATACTGTATTCAACCCTCCAGTTGGGTTTTTTGCTCTGTTTAATTAAAAAAAAAAAAAACACCCTTGTTCTCCTGATCTCAAATATAGTTATTGTTGTTCATTCATTTAGTCGTATCTGACTCTTTGTGACCCCATGGACCAGAGCACACCAGGCCCTCCTGTCTTCCATTGCCTCCCGGAGTTGGGTCAAATTCATGCTGGTAGCTTCAATGACACTGTCCAACCATCTCATCCTCTGTCATCCCCTTCTCCTCTTGCCTTCACATTTTCCTAACATCAGGGGCTTTTCCAGGGAGTCTTCTCTTCTCATGAGATGCTCAAGTATTGGAGCCTCAGCTTCAGGATCTGTCCTTCCAGTGAGCACTCAGGCTTGATTTCCTTTAAAATGGATAGGTTTGTTCTCCTTGCGCTCCAGGGAACTCTCAAGAGTCTCCTCCAGCACCACAATTCAAAAGCATCAATTCTTTGGCAGTCAGCCTTCTTTATGGTCCAGCTCTTGCTTCCATACATCGCTACTGGAAAAAACATAGCTTTGATGATGAGGACCTTTGTTAGCAAGGTGATGTCTCTGCTTCTTAAGATGCTGTCTAGGTTTGTCATCACTTTCCTCCCCAGAAGCAGGTGTCTTTTAATTTCATGGCTGCTGTCACCATCTGCAGTGATCATGGAGCCCAAGAAAGTAAAATCTGCCAGTGTCTCCATTTCTTCCCCTTCTATTTGCCAGGAGGTGATGAGACCAGTGGCCATGATCTTAGTTTTTTTTATGTTGAGCTTCAGATCATTTTTGGCACATTCCTCTTTCATCCTCATTAAGAGGTTCTTTAATTCGTCTTCACTTTCTGCCATCAGAGTGGTATCATCTGCATATTGGATATTTCTTCTGGCTATCTTAAATCCGGATTGGAAAACTGGAATTCATCTAGTTCTGCTTTTCGCATGATGTATTCTGCATATAAGTTAAATAAACTGGGGGACAATATACAGCCTTGTCATACTCCTTTCCCAATTTTGAACCAATCAGTTGTTCCATATCCAGTTCTAACTGTTGCTTCCTGTCCCACATATAGGTTTCTCAGGAGCTAGATAAGGTGGTCAGGCACTCTCATTTCTTTAAGGACTTGCCATAGTTTGCTGTAGTCAAAGGCTGTTGCATAGTCAATGAAGCAGAAGTAGATGTTTTTCTGGAACTCTCTGGCTTTCTCCATAATCCAGCGCATGTTAGCAATTTGGTCTCTAGTTCCTCTGCCCCTTCAAAATCCAGCTTGTATTTCTGGGAGTTCTCGGTCCACATACTGCTGAACCCTTCCTTGGAGGATTTTGAGCATAACCTTGCTAGCGTGTGAAATAAGTGCAATTGTATGGTAGTTGGAGCATTCTTTGGCACTGCCCTTCTTTGGGATTGGGATGTAGACTGATCTTTTCCAATCCTCTGGCCACTATTGAGTTTTGCAAACTTGTTGGCATATTGGATGTAGCACCTTAACAGCCCCATCTTTTAAGATTTTAAATAGTTCCACTGGAATGCCATCACCTCCACTGGCCTTGTTGTTAGCCATGCTTTCTAAGGCCCACTTGACTTCACTCTCCAGGATGTCTGGCTTATGGTCAGCCACCACACTATCTTGGTTGTCCTAGATATCCAAATCTTTCTGGTATAATTCCTCTGTGTATTCTTGCCACCTCTTCCTGATGTCTTCCGCTTCTGTTAGGTCCCTCCCATTTTTGTCCTTTATCATGTCCATCTTTGCACAAAAGGTTCCTTTAATATCTCCAATTTTCCTGAACTGATCTCTGGTTTTTCCTTTTCTATTATTTTCCTCTATTTCTTTGCATTGTTCATTTAAGAAGGCCCTCTTGTCTCTCCTTGCTATTCTTTGGAAGTCTGTGTTCAATTTTCTGCAACTTTCCCTATTTCCCTTACATTTTGTTTCCCTTCTCTTCTTTGCTATTTGTAAGGCCTCCTTGGACAGCCACTTTGCTTTCTTGCATTTCCTTTTCTTTGGGATGGTTTTTGTTGCTGCCTCCTGTACAATGTTACGAGCCTCTATCCAAAGTTCTTCAGGCACTCTTTCCACCAAATCTAGTTCTTTAAATCTGGTCTTCACTTCCACTGTGTATTCATAAGGGATTTGATTTAGATTATACCTGGCTAGCCCAGTGGTTTTTCCTACACTCTTCAGTTTAAGCTTGACTTTTGCTATAAGAAGCTGATGATCAGAGCCACAATCAGCTCCAGGTCTTGTTTTTGCTGACTGTATAGAGCTTCTCCATCTTTGGCTGCAGAGAATATAATCAATCTGATTTCAGTATTGCCCATCTGATGATTTCCATGTGTAGAGTTGCCTCTTGTGTTGTTGGGAAAGTGTGTTTGTGATGACCAGCTTGTTCTCTTGACAAAACTCTATCAGCCTTTGCCCTGCTTCGTTTTGAACTCCAAGGCCAAACGTATCTGTTGTTCCTTTTATCTCTTGACTCCCTACTTTAGCATTCCAATCCCCTAGAATGAGAAGAACATCTTTCTTTGGTTTCAGTTCTAGAAGGTGTTGTAAATCTTCATAAAATTGGTCAATTTCAGTCTCCTCAGCATGGGTGGTTGATGCATAAACTTGGATTAGTGTGATGCTGAAAGTTCTGCCTTGGATTCATATTGAAATCATTCAATCATTTTTGAGATTATATCCCAGTACATCTTTTCCCACTCTTTTGTTGACTATGAGGGCTACTCCATTCCTTCTACAGGATTCTTGCCCACAGTAGTAGATATAATAATCATCTGAATTGAATTCGCCCATTCCTGTCCATTTTAGTTCACTGACGCCCAGGATGTCAATGTTTATTCTTGTCGTCTCCTGTTTGACCACATCCAGCTTCCCAAGGTTCATAGATCTTACATTCCAGGTTGCTATGCAATATTTTACTTTGCAGCATTTGAATTTCCTTTCACTTCCAGGCATGTGCACAGCTGAGTGTCCTTTCGGCTTTGGCCCAACCACTTCATTAGCACTGGAGCTACTTGTAGTTGTCCTCCGCCCTTCCTCAGTAACATGTTGGACACCTTCCGACCTGAGGACCCATCTTCCAGTGTCATATCTTTTAGCCTTTTGTTTCTGTTCATGGGGTATTCTTGGGAAGGATATTGAAGTAGCTTGCCAATTCCTACTCCAAGTGGGTTGCGTTTAGTCAGAACACTCCACTATGACCTGGCCATCTTGGGTGTCCCTGCACGGCATAGCCCATAGCTTCTCTGAGTTACCCAAGCCCCTTCGCCACGACAAGGCAACAATCCATGAAGGGGACAGGAATGAAGAGGATTTACTTCCCCAAACAGAGTTACAAGGAAGTAAATCCTCTTTATTTTAACCAGGTATCCTTAAGATTAAGACATATTGGAAACACATTTTCAGTGGAATAAACTTGTCTGAGCTACATATTTACAGACCTGGTTAAAAAATATATCATTTGTTGCCTTACTAGATTACCTTATAGAGCCAATAATGTATATATTTACCTAGTATGTCACGAATCTCTGCCCATTCTTTCTGTGACTCCAACACAAACTTGAGTTTTGAGCACAGGGGAACATAATCCATGTAATCTATCAAAATGCGAACAATGGGTCCCACTAAGTGTTTCATCCAAGGAACAGTAATAAAATCACAGAACTGAAAAGAAACGTATCTAGCGTTACCTTAAATCTTCTCTCAGATTCAATTAATAATAATTGTGCAACAGCTAAAAAAAATCAGAATAACAACTATGAAACAATTAACAAAAATAAGATATTGTGCAGGATTCAAAAACATATTATAGAAGACAAAGGAAAGTGAAACCACCCAAATATTATCTCATTTTTGTTTTGAGAGGCTAAAGAAAATACTTAAACAATTATAATGTCATAGTGCAGTTTCTAACTTCTTCAGTTCTAGGACAGTTACATGTTCTTTTTTGAGAGAAAAGAGAATGCAATGTTGTTGCGTTTCAGTGGTGGAAAATAAATACACTGGGAAGAATTCTGTTTGATGATTCCATCCACTCAGTGAACTATTGTGCGAGCACAACAACATGTATAGAGCTTGAGTATTCGAAAATATCCAGAACCTCCTTTTGCAAGCAAAAGCCTTGATGCTGTGAGCAGGCAGAATCTGTGATCACTGCCTGTGCGGTACAAACCAGAAGAAGAGATATGGCAGAGCGCCTGCTGATGGACTGTTCTAAGGGGCAGCTCAGTCCTCAAAGCAGTTCAATTTACATGCATTTAAAACTCACTGACAAGAAGATCCCACAGATTTTCTCTGGGGGCGTAAAACTGTTGTAGCTGAAGTGGTAATTTATGACCAACAATGAGGGTGGAGTAGTAAGATATCCCCTACTATAGACAGAGGCCAGCCCTCTTTGCTTTTTTGTAGCTAGGAAGCAAGACAAATGCCATGGTGTGGTGCCAACAGCAATGTCCTTAATCTTCTATTGTCTCTATGTAACTGTCATCACTGATTTAGGTTACCTAGTGACAGACACAACCTGTTTGTCCACATAGCATTGTGTATCCTGTTGTTGCTATTCTAATATTGATTTTTCCCTTAGTTCTACCTGTATTATCACTTCCTAGTGGGGCATTTCTTCTACTCCAGAATAAGATCAAGTTATACTAAAATCAATGGCACTAGATAGCCATGAACATAAGCATGACCTATGTCATTTGTAGGCAACAAGACCAGTTGATCAAAGTTAGGAATGTGTCTCTAAGCCCCCTTATCAACAGAGGCAAGAACATAAACTATATGTCAACATTTTCTTCTTGTGGCATGCTTTAGTTAGCACTTCAGCCTTGCTCTACATTTGGCCTTTGTCATTCTGGCTAAAAATAGAGAACGAGATAAATATTCATACAGTTCTTACTCCTCTTTCCTTTGGAACAGTCCATAGCAAAGTGTGTCAGCTTAAATTTAACCCATTCAGAGTTATGCACTTGAAAATGTTGATTAAAGGTCCTTCAAGAGTAGACTTTTGTTGTGCCTTCATCCCGGCTCATTGTACATGGAATGTGGGGAAGGGGATGGGACAATACTTGAGAAGGAAGTTTGTTTTTTTCTGCTCTGTAGGATTGGTTCCAGGCCAATGGATCCAAGTTAAAGAAAGGAGATTCCAGCTAACCTGTAGGAAGAACGTCTGAGCAGCAATAGCTGTGCTGACAGTGGAATGGACAGCCTAAGAAAATGGTGAAATCTCCATTGGAAGTTTTTACAGAGATGATGGATGCCTTTCTGTGAGGGATTCTTTTTTGGATTTCTTGCACTAGTGGATGTTCTAGACGATCCCTGGAGTCTAATACAGCCCTAGTATTCCACCATTGCATAGTTCTATGAATGATACATACTATCTCCTACTTTTAGCCCTCCTACTAGTATTTTACTACTACTTTTTTCTTTTCACAAAAAAGATCTAGTAAGTAAGAAAAGACATAGCAACTATACAAGATTTTTTGACTTCTAACAGTAGGAGCAATCCATCTGGAAAATCTCTAAAAATAGTAGAGAAATGGAGAAAAATATCAGGTAAAGTGCTTACCGGATTATCTTTAATTATACAAGATGTCCATCCAGGTAAGATTTCTTCCTCCGGCGTAGACCACACAAAAGAATTTCCAAAGATGTCCCCATGCATGCAGTCAAAACACAGATCCACACGGTATCCATGGTTAAGCAACAACCTTAGCATTGCCTCGTCATTCAAGGCATACTGAATGGCACTGGGAAAATGGGTGTCATTCACAAGGTTAAAGTAGCAGTTGACATTTGCCCCATAAGAAAGAAGCAAACGGACAATTTCATGGTTCCCAGCTCTCACCGCTACAAGTAGACAGCTCAGGGGATCTTTATTTGGATCCGCACCTGCTTGCAGTAATATCTGAGTCGAGAGAACATCGTTGTTGGAAACGGCAAAATAAAGTGCTGTTTTCCTCTCATCGTCGTAACTTTGTGAAATGCGCTCTGCCAAAATGGCATTGACGTCAAAATCATTTTCAATTAAAAGTTCTAGGCACTGTGGGTTTTGGCCTTCAGCTGCTGAGTGAACAGGACTATGTCCACTTTTCTGGATTGCTGTTCTGGAAGTAACTGGAATGAGGAACTTCAGGGCCCTGCCAAGAACAACAATAACAACAAAAGAAGGATGGTTGGAAAACACAACAATTTATCATGTTAGAAATATGAACCTTAGCACTTGATTCATCATAGGATATTCCTTGTTCAATGAGCAGATGTTACATGACTATTGGTTATACATAGGTCCTTACTTACAGGAGTGGTGGCAAAGTGTGGCCCTCCAAATATGGCTGGACTGCAGTTCCCAGCATTCCTTGTGATTGGCTATGCTGGCTAGGGCTGATGGGAGTTGAAGTCCAAGAACATCTGGACAATTGCACTTTGCTTCTCTCCCATCAGTGTTTTTTTTTTTTTTTTAAACATCCTTAAGGCTGGCAACTGCTTCTGCTTTGGAGGGCTATTGCTGGTCAAATAGGATATACCAGACAGAATGCACTTGGTAGCAGACAGATTTATTAAAGTATTCATATCCTTTTATGTCCCTATAGATCTCAGGTTCTCATGGAGTACATAATAGTAAGAATATTAAAGAGTTATACAATAATTAGAAATGACAGAATTAAAAACTGGGTGATAAGCCTAATGCAGGAGACCAGAAATCATCTTCCTTGCTTATGTTACTCTAGGATTCCGCATATATTAACACTGGTATAAAAGCAACAATACTGTCATCAATGTTTATAACTATGGCAATTTTTCAAGGAAGCACACTGGACCAAGAAAGAGAAAGGAAGCATACTCACAGATAATGCCCTTCGTATGCTGCTCTGTGTATAGGGAGGTGGCCTGCTTTATTAGGCAAATTACCACTTCCCCCATATTCCAACAGCAAAGCTATACAGTCTGGATTACCGCCACCAGCTGCTTCAAAGAGGATAGATGAGCCATCATCAGCTGTAGCATGCACATCACCACCTAGTGGAGGAAGGTAAACTCACCATTGAATTCAAACCAGCAAGGCCAACCATGTCTTCCCCTGTTTTTATTGATTTATTTTAAAAATGATCTCAGCATAGAATTTAAAAGAGTGAAACATGGGATATCTGCTACTTTCAGCAGCCAGCGTTTGTAAATTCAGACACAGAATTAACCAGGATTAAATACACACAGTGGGATGTGGTGGCGCTGCGGGCTAAACCGCAGAAGCCTGTGCTGCAGGGTCAGAAGACCAAGCAGTCGTAAGATCAAATCCACGTGACGGAGTGAGCGCCCGTCGCTTGTCCCAGCTCCTGCCAACCTAGCGGTTCGAAAGCATGCAAATGCAAGTAGATAAATAGGGACCACCTCGGTGGGAAGGTAACAGCGTTCCGTGTCTAAGTCGCACTGGCCATGTGACCACGGAAGATTGTCTTCGGACAAAACGCTGGCTCTATGGCTTGGAAACGGGATTGAGCACCGCCCCCTAGAGTCGAACACGACTGGACAAAAATTGTCAAGGGGAACCTTTAAATACACACATGCTTTTGTCCATATTTGTGAAGGACACTCTTTTAATGCATATTAAAAGTAACACATCACAGCTACCTCTATGTCACAAGTTGTCAAAGGACTGCTATCCTGATTCCCCACTCCAGTGTATTTAATGAACAGGAACAGTGACCGAGGGGTGGGTGTGGGTGGGGAAAGAGAACATTTACTCAGTAAATTTTATTGTATTTTCTCCTACTTCAAGATACACTAGGAAGTACATATAAATCACACTGCTATGTTCACACTACAACCCCATAAGGTAAATTCAAAATTAGAAATATTGTGGGTTATATTATACAGGAGCCCAGCTCTCTTACCACCATTTTATCTATTCCATTCACCTCAATGATTCTCATAATTAGCTCCTGATATACATCAAAAGCTATTTATCAATGTTTAGGTATATCCTGGCTAAGTAGAAACAAACAAACAAAAAATTCAATCAAGCTTTTACTGCTTTTAGTCAATAGCCGCTACAACATTCAAAGAACAGAAAAGACTCTTTAGAAATATCAGTGTATCTACATAAATAAATCCCAGTTAACTCTTCACAGTATACTCTGAGGTATTATTGATACTAAGGTTCCACCCCAATATAGAATTTTGGGAAGGAGAAAGTTCACAAATGCTTTAAAGCAGGTGTGAAAAGAAGACACCAGACCAGCCATTTTGTAGGAAATGACGTATGTTGAATACATGCTGTTATTAACACACCTTTATGGATCAGATGCTCTAGCACATCGCAATGGCCATATTCAGCAGCCACACCTAATGGGGTGACTCCATATCCATCTGTCAAGTGTACATTCCCACCATTCTTCAGAAGAAGAGCAACAATATCATTGCGCCCCTGTTTTGCAGCTTCGTGCATTGCTGACCAACGTCTTACACAGGGCTGGTTAATGGTACAGTTGTACTCAATCAGAGCGGAAGCCATCTCATATGAGCCCTGTCTAACTGCTGAAAATAATAATAATAATAATAAAAAGAGAAAGAAAACATTGTAGATTCTACACCTCAATGAAACAAACACAGTAAAATATTACGGTATTTTTACCAAATGAAAAAAAAGCTGCAGAAGATACAAGACAGGCAAGAATCTCAATGACTCCCAAAGTCCTTGGAACACAGGATATCCTTTGATTCAGGGTGCTGGGAAATCTCACACCTCCTGCCATAGCAGTTTCCCAGATTTTCTCTGACCACTTGGTTCAGGGTAATGAAAGTATTTTTAATTAATCCAACTAACATTTAAAATTCAATATCTTCACACCTATATTAGTAATAAAACAAATGTCACAATGGGGATGGGCAAAGTGCGGCCCATTGGCTTCATGTACTGACCATCATTTTTTTTAACCTAAAAAGGCCCCTTGTGACCTCTAAGGAGTACATGGAGAAATTTACCTTCTAGGAAGTACAGGGGGAAATTTGTCTGACTATTTTCAGTCTTAGGAGGGTTTTTTTGAAACCAGAAATCACTCCTGATAATTTCTAGTTTTGGGAAAAAAGCTCCCCTCAGGCAAAAATATTTCAAAAGCCCTAAAAACATGGTAAAAGTGTCCCACACCACTTAGGTGGGAAAAGCAGGCTTCAATGTCATGAAATGAGGGTGTACGGTGAGGGAGCAGGTGGACACCTTCAAAAGCTAGTAGGAGCCCTGTGTCATTTACAAGAACAGGGGGTGTTAGAAGAAAAAAATTCCTTTACTATATTTGAAAAATAAAAGTTCTAATGAGAAGAAGGAATTGCTATTTTACAGTTAAAGTTGCAGGATTAGAACAAACCTTATTGCTGGAAGAAGAATGGAGAATTTGTAAAAAAAATGAGACTGAAATACAAGAAGTACCGGTAGTTGAAATTTGAGGGAGTTATTTACAGCTTCAGGTGATAAGGCCTGTAATGCATGGCCTTATCCTCCATGGATTTTGTAACAAAATGATTTGGTGTGGGTGTCTGTCTAAAATGCTATATTTTGATTCCTAAGCATTAACATCATGCTTAGTTTGGTCCTCAGTATCCTTCAGTAAAGCTACTGCATTTGGTCTTGGTGGCTCAGAAAAGATATGGGCTCACTCCATAATTTGTAGGCGGGACGCTCCTCAAATACTCTGGCCACAGTTGGACTGCCAAGATGGCTATTATAGACTGAGAAAATTATGTGGTTTCTGGCCCCACAGTACTACCAAGGTGTGTGCAAGGGGTTTGAAAAGTAAAGGTACACCCTATCCTGCCGTGTTGTTGCAATGTGCCATTGAGTTGTTTTTGAATTATGGCGACCTCTCTTTATTTCTATACTGATGTTTACACATGCACTTAGGGAACAGATCAACACAGAGACAAATAGAAATAATTTAGAATCAAAGTAAAACAGAATGAAACATTACAGCATAGAATAGGCTAAATAGCCATAATTCATTGGATCAAAGGTTTGCACATTTATAAGTTTCCTTTTAATGGTCAGCTTTTGACTTGGAAATAACTAGTAACAAGCACGCAAACCAACAAACACACAAACAAAACTCACCAACCATTAATAAAACAATTACCTATTAGAAGAGGAGTTTCTCCTTTTCTGTTAGTAGTATTGGGCCACACCCTCTTTTCCAACAAGGTCCGGACATTTTCCACATAGCCGGATTTGGCAGCCAATGTCAAGGGTGTCTCTCCATCACAAGTCCTGTATTCCCACATAGTTTTATAAGTTGCTAGATTTAAGTTGGGGTAAAATTGCTGCATTATCTGAGTCACAAAAAAATTCAAATTACATGTAAAAAATTGTACAAATGCAGATCAAAAATATTTTTAAAATATAAATAATAGCTAGCTTATAAGGCAGTCCTAAAGTAACATACATGCTCTGGCTATATCCAACAGCGTAATTCCACATCCTATACTAGTGCAATCATTATTTTCTTCTCCTTCCCTAATTTATCTTTCTCTGGTATAAAAACCCTGTTGCAGAGTATCACCTAGCATCACACAGGTTTTTGGTTAGAGGGGGGTTACAAGACAGTGGAAAAATGGCCACTTCTCATAGAAGAAGCCAATGCATACTTTACTGCCTGCCACAAAAAATAAAGAAATAAATCTGGATATGACCTGGCTTCTTGCATGGAGAGGAAGAAACTTGAGGGTATCAATGTCTGAATGATAGCTTAGTTGCTGTGTATTCCCCACACTACCAAATAATATTCCTTCAGAAAGAGAACTGGCACTATTACCAATGAAAGCACTGACCATCCACTCAGTAAAGTCCACATGCAGAGCACTATGTTTTATCCACAATCTCCAGATCAGGACCTGTACCTTTTGTCTCTGTGATTCTGTCTAAGTTGAGAATATATGATTGAAATATATTATTAGATTTGTGAGAACACAAAATTATGTTTTCACATTTCGACTATTCACTTGATTTACTCAGCCGCTTTGTTGGGTTTCCTCTTCTATCCATTTGTTCTTGGCCTGGACTTACTGCTGTGTCCCTGGATTCCCAGTTTTAAAATTTCTGTCCTGCTCTAGCTGTCCTGTTTTTGCACCATTCCAGATTAATGGCAACCATAAATTTATCTGTTCATCAATTAGCCTTTGAGCCCATGTCCAGACTCTAAAATAGACTGTCTGATGCTGTCTTCTGACCTAGATTCAGATTGTGCTTCCTGCTTCCCAGGTGTGTTATTAGTCTCCTGTTCTGAGTTATTTTTCTTCCACACTATGTAGACCAGCTGACTGCTACTATGGGAACATGTCTATTTATGTACTTCAGAATCAAAGTGGAATTTAAAAAGTCAAGAAAAGGTTCTCATTCTTTTCTTTCCTGGAGGCATTGATTTGATCTATCATGTTTGCAACTTTTTGAACTCTGCTACCAGACCTTTGAAGTAACAAGTTAAAATAACATTGCTACCTGTAACTAGTTTCCTTTTGGGGCATCAGGCATTGCAGTGAATACAAACTTGCAGGGAAAGTAATGTACAGTATTCTAAGCAGTAGTGACAAAGTTACTTTTAGGTATAACAAGTAACATTTTCTGGTTACTTTCAAGTTTCATTTTTGAGGGTATTTAAGGCATTGTTAGAGAAATTTAGTCGAGAATAGTTCAGATTTAGAGATGGGAGTATCTGTATTCGTATACAAAAATCTCTGCGCAGCTGGAGTTAATGAGGGTCCACTCACACATCTGCCACCACCGCTGGCCCCACTCATCCTTCCAATTGCTCCTGAGCGCTGTTCTCTTCCTGGTCATCTAGCCACTCCTGGCAGGGGGAGAGAGGACGAGTCTCCCTGCAAGGCTGCCGAGTGGCTAGCCAAGTGGCACTCCGGAGCAACTGGAAAGAAGAGAGGGGCAGCTGGCAGATGTGTGAGTTAAATCCAGCTGCACAAATTCGAATACCCTCATCTCTATTCAGATTTAATAGCATTCTTTAATCAGTCCTTGGTGTCTAAGGAATCATTGGCTGAAATCCACAAGTAGCAGCAACTAGAATAGACCCATTGAATCAGTGGGGTTTGGTGAGTCAGCTTCTCTGTAAATTCAATTGATTCAAATGGGCCAACTCATTGGAATCCTTTCAAAAACAAATGTTTCAAATTCTGGGGCCACTTACCATCTAAAATTACTTCCAGAATTTGCCGAACTGGCTGGGCAGCAGCTTCATGCAAAGGAAACCAACCTCTCTCATCAGCTTCATCCAAAGCATATTTATATTTCACATAGCTCTGCAGATCAAATACATGACCTAAAGAGGAAAATACAGTGGTGCCTTGACTTACAAACTTAATCCGTATTGGAACGGTGGCCGTAAGTCAAAACGTTCGTAAGTCAAAGCACCATTTCCCATAGGAATGCACTGAAAACCAATTAATTCATTCCGGCCGAAGAAAAAAAATACCCCCCAAAATAAAACAATAAAACACTGCAAGCCCCTGGGGCTGCAAGAAACAAATCCCAAAATAAACAGAAACATAACCCCACCAGCCCAATCCCACCCTGCAAAAGATTATTTAAAAAATAGCTTTAAAAAAGCAAAAAGCAGCACCTTACCTCCGCCGCCACTGCCAGGAGGCCTCTTGGACTCCAGCCACTGCTGTTGGGCCAGGGCTTCCCCGCCGCCATGGGAGACTTCCCTGGGGTCCTCCACCACTGCTTGTCGCCTTCGGAGGCCTCCCAGGGCTTCCCCACCACCATAGGAGACCTCCCGGGGGTCCCCCGCCACCGCCAATCGCCGCCTTCAGGCTTTCCCGGGGGGTAGACTGGGCCTACCAGGGGAAGTCCTCCCCCGGTAGACTGGGCCTACCAGGGCTTGCCCTGGTAGGCCCAGTCTACCCCCAGGAAAGCCTGCTAGACCAGACCTACCAGGGGAGGGCTTCTCCCTGGTAGGCCTGGGAAATTTAGGATGGTGACTTTAGATTACAGTCCACTATATCAAAAGCATCGACTGCTTATCTGAAAAAAAATTCTGCACTATTCATGAAAGAGGTGTGCTTAACCTGAGGAAGTGGATTTCATCCACTAAAGCTTACTATTTGTTTAGTTTCTTAGTGGTCCAATAAAAGATATCACCCTATCTTACGTTTGTGTAATCTTGGGGACCCCACATCCTATTCTTTGTTCCTTGTGCTGTTCTCAAGAAGCAGGCACAAAAATAAAATGGTGTTTGGGCAGTGTGGATGGTTCAATTGGTGGTGATGTGTTGTTCTGTGCCATCAAGTTAAAACCAACCCATAGCAACTCTTACAGAGCTTTCATAGTAAATGAGATATTTAAGGAGGGGTTTTACCAGTTCCACCTGCCACTCAGTGAGTTTCCATGGTCAAACAGGGATTCGAATCCAGGTCTCCTGAGTCTTAGTCTATCACTCTACACCACACTGGATATCTAAATTTGAGGGATTAGATGGCAAAAAATTGCAAGAAGTACAATCTCTGTGACAATTAATGCTTAAATACAAGTCATATAATTTGCAACAACAGTAACTGTTTAGTATTAGAATCATTTTAACACTAGTATCTTTCAATCCTTTTACCTTCTCTTATGGCAGCTACAAGCTTACGGTTTTCCTCACTGACTGGCACAAACCTATTGAGAAGAATAACAGAAGGAAAGCAAATGTTTAATACTATCTCACATTTAATGAGACACTGCTGTTGTCTCTTTAAATACCTCTGGTGCTTTCCACAGTCTAAATCTTAAGAACTGCCATTTTTGGTACAGGTGAATGCATTTACACACAATCCCCAGTTGACACAGAGGTAGACAGAGAGTCTACCTGTTCTCCTTGGGAAATGAGGGTTGAAAAGAAGACCACCTTAGTAAGAATTCTGATTGATTTTATCCCACTTTAGTAAGATGCGTATTATATGTTTTATAAGTAAATATAGCATCCATCCAGAATGAGGCAAACCATGCAGTTAAAAAATTTAAGAACCCCAAAGTATCCTAGCCCATCTTTCTATCAAGCCAAGGAACCAAGCATGGGATTTACTTCTCGGACTATAGTCCTTAGACTCCCCTACTCAGCATGTGTGATTCTGAGAGCCTCAGTCCAAAAAATAACTTTTTCCAGCTCCATGGTGATCCTGTGGCTAGCCTTATTCAAAACAACTGGAGAAACAACAGCGATATGAGGCAAAGAAGATTAAGAGATATTCCAGATACTCAGAACTGATTTACAAGACTTCCTAATACCTTGTTTCATGATTGGGAGAAGATCTCCTTCTCCTTTCATTTTCAAGAGACTCCTGGATGCTAAATTGGACAGCATAATCAGTGAGGTGGTCTTCCTCAGAGTCTTCATTCTCTTCCATTTTTTTTCCTTGCTGTACGTTGATGAGCTGTTTTCAAGGCACAAAAATAAATGAAAAGTCACACTTTGCTATTTTGTACTGAATGGTGTTTGGAGGCATTAGTAGGTGCTTACTTTCTATACAGTCAGAGGCTGAGATCCAAATCTTTGCTAATCCCACCAAGAACAGACCCATTGAACCAATGTAATCTACCTAAGTGTTGCCATACAGTAATGTATCAGAACATATAGAGTTATAACTTTAGAAGAGAAAGCAGGAAGGGGAAAACAAAGATGAAAAGATGGATAGGTCTTCAACAGAAAGATAAATTGATCATATCAAGCCTGAACTTTCCTTAGAAGCAAAAATAAAAAAACTAAGGCTATCACGCTTTTGGCACACCATGAGAAGACTCACTGGAAAAGACAATAATGCTGGGAAAAGTTTAAGGAAACAGGAAAAGAGGAAGACCAAACAAGAGATGGATTAATTTTTTTTTTTTTAAAAGGAAGCCATGGCATTGAATTTGCAACAAAAGCTAAGCAAAGCCAAAAATGACAAGACTTTTTAGAGGTTCATAGGGTTACCATCTCATAAGCAATTTGATGGCACATAATAACAGGTCTAATGCCAAATCATATTCCTGGACCCACACTTTCTTTCATTTCTTTTTCTGTACTTCCACTATTATTAATATTTCATTACCAAAATAAAGACTTTCATAATATTGAACCAATCTACAGCTGCTCTTTCCTGAGATACAAAGCTTCCCTGTCTAGCATTCAGAATCAAGATATATGAAAACTATTGGATAATTAGACAAAACCCTTGATTCTGTATCTATAAGAAGTGTACCCACAGTGGTTCCCAACGTTGGGTTCCCATATATTATTGGACTACAATTCCCAGAAATCCTGGCCAGCACAATTAGTGGTGAAGGCTTCTGTGGGTTTTAGTCCAAGAACATCTGGGAACCCAAGGTTGGGAATTATTGTGTTATTATTTATTTATTTTATTTATATCCCGCCTATCTGGTCAACTAAGGACCACTCTAGGCGGCTAACAGTATTAAGAGGAAAACACTGTCTGTCTGTTCTAAAATGAGTTGGCCTCAGTCCACATCTGGCAGAATAACTTGCTTATGTTTTGTAACTGGGCAATTAGGACTGGCATCTCAGGCACAACAACAACACTAAAAGATCCCCAAACTGGAGGGATAATGTTGTAAGTGCAATCTAATCTTTAACAACTTTTAACAGTTGTGTATTCCCAGGATGAGAACAATCTTGCACACATAAGAGCCTTTTTATGCTCAATAAAAACCCCACTACGGCATCCATTGTCTTTATAGGGAACCAACACATGCCCTTATTTTGGCTACCGGCTCTTGGCTACAGTATCTCCACAAATAAATATAGCTCCTGTGTACTCATAAATCTCTTTATTTTTAGGACCAAGAAACAACACTTTGCACAGGCAATAATAAGAGAGGGGAATTGTCAACTCGCTTCTGCCACCTTTCTGCAGGAAAGGAAATTTTCAACATAACAATTTTTTAAAAAGAAGTACGGTAAATGAATTTGAGAAATTCACACAGAAGTTAGTTATATGTCAGCTGAAAGGATCAACAGATGGACTCTGTATCTCCAACCCTTTAATGCCAGTACACTGGCATTAGTGCAGTCTTCAGAAAGATATGTATTCAAAAATACAAACTTTCTGTCAAACATAGTAAAATATCATGCTATTCCAACAAAGATGACTATAATTCCAAGATTTAGCTAAGCAGTGAGGTAAACTCTTGTGCTGTTTGTAGTGCTTGCATGTTGGCTAAGAATAATATAGCCCTGACTCCCACTTCAATAATTTCAGATGTAAATGCCAGGTGTTTTTACAGGACCCTACATATTTGTGCTGAAAGGCTGCCACTTTTTTTGAAGTTATGACCTATGTGCACTTATCTCCCCTTCCCCAATTCTAGGCAGATCCATACACTAGCTGCTGATCTTAAACTGTTAGGTCTATGAAACTAGGCTTATGAAATTTATAAAAAAGAAAGAAAGAAAGAAAGAAAAGAGAGAGAGGGAGGGAGGGAGGGAGGGAGAGACTGTCTCCATCGGTGTTGTTATTGTTATGTGCCATGAAGTCACTTCTGACTCAAAGGGACCCTATGAGTGAACAATCTTCAAAATATTCTGTCCTCAACAGCCCTGCTCAGCTCTTGTAGACTCTAACTTTAATATCTGGCTCCAAAAAGTCTAGGAAGAAAAATTAACAAGGCTACAACACATATAACGTGACCTGCGACCCCTCAGAAAACACTTTGTGACCTCCATGTCTCGGGTGTGAGTTGGCTTGAAAGCTGACGACAGCCTCTGTTTTTGGAGTGGAGGAGCTGGATCCTACTCCAGCATTGACACCGGAGGAGGAGGAGGAGAAGCCCCATGCAAGGCTGGATTTAGGGCAGGTAATCCAGGCAACCATCTCGGTTCCTTTAGGGTGGCAAAGAATTCAGACTACATAATCAACTACGGACAGATCTGTGATTTAGATATCTGGCTGCAGAACCAGAATTTGGGAGTTCAGTTCCCCACTGTGCCTC
This sequence comes from Pogona vitticeps, assembly GCF_051106095.1. NCBI lineage: Eukaryota > Metazoa > Chordata > Lepidosauria > Squamata > Agamidae > Pogona > Pogona vitticeps. The sequence continues at coordinate 128,900,210 of NC_135787.1, forward strand.
CTTGACTTGTTTTCAAGTGTACATTGAATACTGTACCAAATGAGGAATTTTGGAAGATGGTTGAGGAGTTGCAAATAGATGAATGCCCCTTGCTTGTAGGCTTGTTTGGTGTCCGTGGGGAAATTTCCAATTCTTTCAAAACCACAAAGGCAAAATCTCACAGATGCAGGCTGGTACAACTGCTTTTCATTGTGCCCATTGTGCAGAGGATACAGATTGGTACTTTATATGATACTTTCTTCACTCCTTTCTCGATTACTGTAAAAATAAAGGCTAGTAGCTTATCAAAAGACTAGTGGTGGTTTTTTTTTATGTTATAAACATCTTTGGAAGTTAAATGGAAAGGAAATTAAGTACAGTAATTTGGTTTTTTTTAAAGTTACCTAAGTATCATATTTTCACAGATACTTGGACACAAAACGGAACATTTCCAAAGGAGAAATAGTTCTGATCTCTCATGTTTTTAGAGGACAAAAGGTAGATATCTTAACAACTTCATCACTGAACTTATATAACTTTGTAACCATCCCAAAACTCTTCTATGTGGCTCAAAAATTTGAACATACTGCAGTGTTCCATTTTTAAATTACTAGCACTAGTTGCTAGCACTTCCCTTTTGGGTTCCTTCTGATTTACGTAAAGCTACAGCAACACCAATACTTGTATATAAAACAACAGAAAAACACTGATTAAGGGTTATAAGCAAATCCCTTCCAGAGAGCATTGTTTGCTTTCTCAAAATCTATCATAAAACAACATGAAGACTCACCAAAGATAAATTTTAGCCAAGCTTTTTATATTATCTTATATACACTACTGCCGTTGTTGCTGGTGAAAATTAGGAATTCCTTTGCTATACACAAAGAGATCAAGGGTGGAGCTTTCTAAAATGCTTTAAGGCAAATGTATTGATGGATAAAGCAACTACATCGATTTCTCAAATGGTGACAATTCCCAAAATTTTTCATACATCTCGTCTGCTCACCCTTGCTATTTATGGGATGTACAGAAACTTTGGGACAGGATTTTAAGGCTTTTACAATTGGTTACATTGAGGAAGATACAACAAGGTATATTCTGAACTTATCTGTTCTTGTGCCTCGAAACAAGGGAAGATCTTTAGTTGCATTATTCCTTAGATGAAATTTTATACACGTGTGCGTAAATTTTATTAATCTTCCCTAGAGGCATAGAAGTTCACATTTATTTGTATGATTTGAACTTGTGTTATTTTTATCTGCTTATTTTTTACAGTCACCCCACTCCTCTGGTGAGAATTTTTCAGGGGCCCAGGACTTCCTCAAGTTTGATCAGAGCCTGGAGAGTTACTTTTTTAAAATATAACCAGTTCCATCACTCATGACAATATTAAAAAGAATTAAGCAGTTTTCATTACTTGTTGCAACATTATCCGTTGCTTACTTCAATTTTGCATTACTTTTTTTAAAGGAAAAACTTAAGATTAATATGAATTCCATAAAATGTGAAAATTCTGCTCCAAATTCCTACAAAATGCAATGCAAAAGTATTTTTTAAAAAAAGAAATAGAGAATACAACTCATTATACCAACATTTTCTTTGTTGTGCCCACTAGTCTTATTATTCTTAACATGTATCTCTCTGATGTCCTCATGAAACAGGTAACTTGTTCCAGATTGTTGTGTTACTTGAAAGTCATTGAGGCTTATTAGCATTTCATATTATTATTATTGAGTTACAAACATAAAGGTAGATAAGGCACAACCCAAATTCCAGTACTCCTATACCAAGTATTAAGGGCGCCAAGCCAGCTCTCTGTACTGTAGCTCTTTCTCTGTGTGTGATTCAAACTGCTCCCTTTTCTTTTCAGGCAGAAACACTCTACCCCCTCCTTTAGGGGGAGAAATCCAGATGAGTCATCTCTTCTGAACATTTCTTAATCTTTTCATCTTCCATGGAGGCCCATCAATAAGGGTTATCAACACTCCTTTCTCAAGGCCACTTAATGCCTCAGTTAACACCCTATTGATATTACCCTGAAATCTGATAGCAAACTCAGAATGTTATTGTTTTGCTTCTACTTCAATCTGATTTGTTTTAAAAGAATAAATAACAGTTAGCACTTCTGAGTCCACAAATTTAAATGCAACCATTTATTTAATTGTTTATCATTATTCTCAAGAAGCGGTTGTTTAGTCAGACTCTAAATCCAGAAAAGAATATTCTTTGTATTAAGTTTATTTTAATATTAAGTAAACAGGACAGTAATTTTAAAATGGCATAGATGAAATCTGTTAATCAAAGCAAACAGACATGCAGGTTGGGATTATTCAGAACAACATCAATCACTATTAAACAACATCTGTGGATTTACTCTTAACATAGTATTCCAGTTTCAAGCTTCTGCTATTAGGTTAATTAACAGTCAACATATAAAGGAGACTCTCACCTTTTTAAAATCCTGCCATTGTTTTATTGGGGCCTGAATTTCAAACATGCAGGCACAGGCCTTGTGAGTGGTTAGGTCATGTGGCATTTCTAAAATTAAATACACAGTTGGTAGTTAAATTAAGGTCTGACCTTATACAACTGAAACACAAGCAGCTTGCAGGAAAGTATGACATGACTGCTCTAAAACTTCATCAAAAGTAATATGAGGTCTGGCTGCAATAATAACATAACCTGTGTTCTGATTGGCTCTGACAGCACTCACGAAAACTAATGATCTGTCATATTATGCTGAAACTTCAATTCTACTCAAACCCTTTATAATATTTCCATTAATTATAATAGAGAAAAGACTGTACCATATTCCAAATACTATTTAGGCTACTTCCATGGAAGGGGCTAACATATTTGAAATACTGGAGGAGGTGAATTCATAGCTTGATTTATGATAGGACTGAGATGCCATAATTCAGTTGGAAGTGCTTTTACACACTTTATTGTAACTATTAGGAGGAACCAAATTGTTAGAAGCAAAATTATTTAATGTCTGAAAAACATCTGATTGTCATAGCCCAGGTTTTTCTCTTGTCCCATAGCTTGAAGATTAGTTTCACTGCCTTATGATTAGTCAATGAGAAGCAAACATGGGCTTCTTTTGCAAGTCTGATTGCTCAGGCATGAAGCTAGGAGGGAATGCAACTAATGTGGTTTCAATTTTTACAATGTGACATCTATATGGTCAGTTTGACCATTATATAGTCTTGCACTACAGTCCTTTCAGTGCTGGTGTAATAATATGTAGCACATATCACCAGAGATATGAAACATTATTTTGTTTGGACTGCAGCTCACACAATTTCCAGCCAGCATGGCCACTGGGGGATTCAGGAAGCTGTCATGCAAACTTTTTTCAAGCCCAGGATAACTGCTCTCAGTGTCCAAGGCAGCATCAGGCTTCACTTCCTTCACCCCCAGCAGGAAATTGTCTGGGTTTTCATTATCTCCACATAAACATCAGCGTAAAGGAGAGGGCCCAAACATTTTGTACCATGCACCCAAACTTAGGGGGCTGAGAGTTGCACTTGGGCAGAGAGATGACCCTCAGTTCATCAGCTGTGGGGCAAGTCAGAAGTCAAGTGGAAGTGTTGTCCTGTTGTGTGAAGAGAAAAGAATTTGGTCCTCTTTGCTTCAGTGCGTTGGCTGAAGTGTTTCTCTATGCCTTCCTTCACTGATGCACTACAGGGACAGGCCATCATCAGAGCCAGCAAGCTCAACTGAAAGGAAGAATAAAAGGTGAAGGAGAGAATGTGATGGATGACAACTGCAAAAAAGCAGAAAGGAAGTAGCACTCCATCCTTCCTCAGACTTCATGTGGAGTTTGGAAGCAGGTGGCTATGGCTCGCTCTTATAAAGCAGCAGCACCGTGAACTGAGAAAAAACAATGTAAAAAACCCAAATCTTTTCTGTGGAGACTGAATATGGGGAAAAAAAATAGAAACTTTATTTGTCAACACAGACTATTTTTCTGCTACTCTGCACACCGACCTCAAGATCTCTTACTCACCAGCAGTCCAAAGAGTTAATTTACACAGTACACATTCATTCATAGTACAAGCTAACATGTATGAATCTTGTAAAATCTTTGACAAATAAGTTGAAGGGCTAGGCAGATTTGGAAGTCAAGATAATTCTACCATGGAATGGGGCCCATTTTTTTCCTTTTAAGCAAGTGCAGGTTGTGTTACAACTTTGGAGTGTGTGTATCAAGAATTGGTGTTTGTAAACATCACACCCACCTACTGCTGCCTTGTATAGCTTTGGTGGTCCTGGGCAACAAAGCTTCCTATCCTGTTTCCAACAGTTGTCAGTTATATATAGGATTGTGGTTATAATGTGCCATTAGATTGCCTTGAACCTATGGTGATTCTATGAATGAGTGACCTCCAAAATCCTCTATCAACAACAAAGTGAAAATATAATGTAATTGTTAGGGTCAGATTAGATAGGGAAGAGTTAACTGCAAATCTTCTCTCACCTATAAAGTTTACTAGGCATTATTGTCCAGTTGTTCCCTGTCAGTCTAACCCACCTCACATGGTTTCTGAGGATAAAATGGGTATAGAGGGAAAACAATGTATACTGTCCTTAACAAACTGAAGAACTGGGAAGAATCACATCTGACAAAATGTATCCTGGGAAAGGGTCCACATAGGGTATATGGATGATCAGTACTCTTGATTCAGTGACGGAGTCCATGCAGACTCCCATAAATGCAAACAGGTACACACTTTCCTATTTCACCTTCTATTTCAGAACTCTTGAATAAGGTTAAGGAAAATCATATGATACAATCTTTCCAGCTTCAACATTTGGGAATATTTATGTTGTAATTCTTTGACGACTTAATTTAAGAAACCCAAACTGCACATCTGCGCTATCTGCTTCCCTTACACAAGAATTATTTCCAGTTGTGCAGAGCTGCAGCATGTGTTGCTTTGAGACTGGCAGACATCACATGTGGATGATAATGGCGAGGCACAAGGGATTTGTAAATCCCTGCAAATAGCTGGATGAACTGTACTATAAGAGAACAGAATGTAACTATTTGGTCGGTTTCCAGTCGTGAGGACGCACAAAGTAACAGAGCAATAAAACAAACAATCCGGGTTGGCGAAAGGAAAATTCTATTTTTATCTGCTGATCTCACTGCAAAGAATAGTCTCACCAATCGCTTGCTTTTCGCGTTCCTTTTACTCAGGCTGCTAGTACCGCACCTATTACAAGTAGGGAAGGTACCTGTTTGGCTATTCTATGTATCTCCCCCTCCCCTCCGATAAAGCACACCTGGCTAGTCTTGACAGATACCTTCCACCTCGCACACCTGATTGGCTGCGCTCACCACACTTTCCCCCCCGCCCCTAAGGGACGCTCTCAGAGGCGAGCGCGACCCTCGTTTTTGCGCATGCGTACGTCAGACAGCCGCTCCACAGAACCCCGATGTTTTCTTTTCCCTTCCTCACCGGGAAGCTCGGACGCATGCGCACTCTGCTGTCCTTAGCTTTGTCCTCTACCTTTAGGCGCAGACGTTTGTTGCCGTGAGTCGGCGCGACAGTGAGAGGCCTGCGCAGGCGCGCTGGTGGCGTGCCTGGAGCGACGGGGATTGGTCGCCCCTGTTTGTGTATCCCAGGGTCCCTGGCGTGAAGGCGCTGAAAGGTTGGCTATGGCTGGAGTCCTGAAGAAGGTGAAGGGATTGAGTGCGTGAATGGGCGGGTGGCTGGGTGGCATTCAAAAGGGAGGGGGTCTCTGACTGGTTCCTGGATGGGGGAAGGAAAAATAGGCTCGATCCTCTAATTTCTAGGGGTTGTTCCTCTGGCCAAGAGAGATCTCCGGTCTCCATGGGAACTCCAATAAAAGCCCTAAGCCTCTTTCTTTCTTTCTTTCTTTCCGCGCCCCCATAAAACACCCTAGAGTTCTGCAGACCAGAATGGGAGAGGCACCCCGACCCCCAAGCACCCGCTTGATCTCATGTCCCCCTTTGGCAGCCTCCCAAACAAACAGGCACCCCAGCCACTCCCAAGAAACTGCTTGCATCTTCCCTACATGACAGGACGTGTTTTAGTCCATCCGATTTTTGAAGTGGATGAAATATCTTCGTTGTATCTCCCCCAGAGCGGAAATCTTGCAAGGGATGCCTTTTGACAATTTGCCTTGCGGTCTTGGACATGTATAGTTTCCTTCTTCCTAGGTGGCATGTTTTGGGTGCCATTAACCGTGTACAATAAATTTGTGCTTTAAATTTGAGATTTTTTTTTTGATTGGAGGAGAGGATTGCTTAGCTTTTAAAAAACCCATCCTGACATCCTTGATTGATTGGTTATAGCCTGGGCCATTTTGCTACACACTGATAATATGTGTTTTGGCAACTGAGATGGCTACTTACCCATATCCCAGTGCATCCAGTCCCGGTGCTCCCCATCATCTGAGCATGCAAAGCCCATGCACATGGAGATCCTCCACATGATGAAGTGTCTTGGACAAGTAAAGATTCCCCTTTTATCAGATCTTATGTGGGTATATTGGCATCTGTGTGGACCCACTTCTCATGGTTACTGGAGTCAGCGCAACCCTTAGACTCATGTTACTTTGAATGTTCAAGGGTGTCTGAGGCACTTGGTCATACCATCCATAGGGACTGTTCTGTGAAGTTGTTTGTTTTGCATATATGAAACAACTGTGAAGTTGTTTGTTTCACGTATATGATCATTTTATTGGGCAGGTAGTCAATACAGATGAAGTTAAACATGTGGGGATATTGTTATTTTAGAAATTTATAAGCACCTCTTAAAGTTGTGTGCAAGAATAGATCAAAGATTATCAATGGTGGTCCCATAATGTGTTGATACTTGTGAATTTCTGATTAATATGCAATGGCTGCCACAGAGGATTGCTTAGCTTTTAAAAAACCCATCCTGACATCCTTGATTGATTGGTTATAGCCTGGGCCATTTTGCTACACACTGATAATATGTGTTTTGGCAACTGAGATGGCTACTTACCCATATCCCAGTGCATCCAGTCCCGGTGCTCCCCATCATCTGAGCATGCAAAGCCCATGCACATGGAGATCCTCCACATGATGAAGTGTCTTGGACAAGTAAAGATTCCCCTTTTATCAGATCTTATGTGGGTATATTGGCATCTGTGTGGACCCACTTCTCATGGTTACTGGAGTCAGCGCAACCCTTAGACTCATGTTACTTTGAATGTTCAAGGGTGTCTGAGGCACTTGGTCATACCATCCATAGGGACTGTTCTGTGAAGTTGTTTGTTTTGCATATATGAAACAACTGTGAAGTTGTTTGTTTCACGTATATGATCATTTTATTGGGCAGGTAGTCAATACAGATGAAGTTAAACATGTGGGGATATTGTTATTTTAGAAATTTATAAGCACCTCTTAAAGTTGTGTGCAAGAATAGATCAAAGATTATCAATGGTGGTCCCATAATGTGTTGATACTTGTGAATTTCTGATTAATATGCAATGGCTGCCACAGAGCAACTTTTATGGTTTCTAATTGATATTTAAGAATTTTTAAGGGGAAAGGCTGAGAAGTTATTGATATCGAAGCAGATTTGTTTGTTTATGTATAGAGATGAAGTTTTTAATGAATTGATTAGTTGAATACTCTCAATAAACCACTGGTTGGTTGTATTCCACAACAGTTTGTCCTTGAAGGTACATTAGCTCTATCCATACGCAAATGTAATTGATACTGTAGATTATTTATCTAAAAACAAATATAATTGTCTGTTTTACATTTTAAAAATATAAATTGTACTTATTAAATATATGTAGGCTTTCTTACTTATTTAATATATATATATCCTTAATCTCTTTTTGATCTCTACAGACCACTGGACTTGTGGGAGTAGCTGTAGCTGAGAATCCACATGAGGTGAGGGGAAAAAACACTATTTGTTTAGCTGAAACCGATAATTCAGAAATAAATTTATGACCCCCTGTAGAGCGGCTGGATTTAGAATGTACATGTTGTAGACTTGTTGCATCCTGATAGGAATTTATATGTGTGTAAGTAAAAATATGTACGTCAAAGTGACAAATTATTGTTAATTAACAAGATGCCTGTCACATTCCTGCTTGAATGCTCATTGCATGGCCAGAAACGCAGCTGACACCTAGTTTATTAGGTGCAGTTCACCACTGATTTACTTGATTTCACCTAGGTATGTGTAAATGGTCAATAGGATTTTGGCCACAATAAATATAAATAACACAGTGGGTTTAATGAAGTTATAGATTGCATTCTAGTACTTCTGCATTTCTGCACTCTTTTCTCAGAATTCCTTGAGGGGAAAAGGTACAAACAGAATAATAAGGTGGAGGGATCCAAATAGCTAAAACACTACAGGAACAGGGAACACCATAAAGCAAGTTCATATAGTGAGTTAAAATGCATGGGTGAATGAAGAATGTTTTTGGTTGTTGTGGGTTTTTTGGGCTCTTTGGCCGTGTTCTGAAGGTTGTTCTTCCTAACGTTTTGCCAGTCTCTGTGGTTGGCATCTTCAGAGGACAGCACTCTGTGCTCTGGTTCTCTGCTGTCCTCTGAAGATGCCGGCCACAGAGACTGGCAAAACGTTAGGAAGAACAACCTTCACAATATGACCAAAGAGCCCGAAAAACCCACAACAACCATTAGATCTTGGTCGTGAAAGCCTTCGCGAATAAAAAGAATGTTTTTACTTAACAGTGACAGGCAAATCTCGGTGCTTTGGTGGACAATTTTGGAAAAAGATTAGTTCTGCATCTTAGTTTGCAAGTCCAACTGAATTGAACTTGCACTTTTTGCCAGTGTAGAATGATGTGCCAATGATGAGTCTTTCCACATAGAGGTAGCCTGGCCATATTTATTCCTATATTGATAATGTCCAGGGTTAGTAATTGTAGTGCATTGCACATGGAACTGCTCCTTCAGATCTCTCTGAAATGTAAGTTGTTTCAAACTACAGCAGCTAGGATGCTGAATGGCAAGGGTTAGCTCAATCTCATATTGCCAGCACTGAAAAAACAGATTTAACAGATTCCTTGGTTCCTTGTGTCTTTCCAAGCATGACAACATAATGGTCTTAAGATGGCTTGGGTTCCAGAGCTTTTTCAGATTGCTTGTTTATATGTAAATCTGTCTGAACACCAATCACTGTCAAGAATCTAGGTCAGTGATGGTGAACCCTTTCTTCTGGCACGCGAGTGAGTGGCTCACCCTCCCTCCCTTGTGGGAACAAAGGGTGGCTGCAGCTGGGGCTCCCCCTTTCTCTTCCTGTTTTGGGTCCTTTAAGTTCCTGTCCATCCCCATGATTCCCCGTTTAACTTCCTGTCCGTTCTCATGATTCCCCCTGAAACTGCCGCTTCCTGTTCCGGTTCTGGTCTTCCGGGGTGGCACAGCAGCCACTGGTTTCTTCCCCACCTCCTCATTTTGGGCACTTGAGCCAAAAAAGATTTGCATCCACTGATCTAGGTCATCATAAAATGAGCAGTGCATCACAACTGTTTATTTATTTATGGCATTTAAATTTCGTTATGTGTAAAAGATTCAAGACAAATGATAATGAAATATAAGAAATAATAAAGGAGCTAAAATCATCAAGAAGAAAAGAGTACCAATTAAAGCACATGATCTAAGAGAAAAAGAAAGTGCCATTATAAAATTCCTATATTCCAACCCCGACCACCAAAAAAACGAAACGTCAGAATAATTAGAACTCCATGCAATCCAAAACCCTAGAATGAAATATTGTAGCTATGCAGTAGAGTATCATAGTAGGCCTGCATACTCTTGAAGAGTTGATGAAGAGGCTTCTCTCTGTGTTCTCATAGTAGTGAAGACATGGTTTGTTGAGATGTGGGAGAAGGCAGTGAAAGTGTCCAAAGCGGAATGTCTTTTCTAAGACATCCAGTTCGCCTTCTCTTTGTTTATGATGTATTACCTGGTCAACTTTTTTTGTTTGTATGTGGAAGTTTCAAAACTGCTATTAAGTGCCCATGAGTACTGTTGTTTTGCAAGTTCTTCAGAAATTTAAATGAATGAGCTATCAAAAGAAGAAGGATGTTTCTTAATGGAAGGAATCCCAGAGCCTAAGTGCTACCATCAAAAAATCCTCTCCCTGGGCTTAAATATAACATATTTAGGTTATATTTGGAATGTCCAAGAGAGTTTCCCCATTGATTTTAATGAACAGGCAGTCTGTCCTGCATGTATCTTGGTTTCCAGGATATTTGCCATCACTTTGAATTAGCCTTGGAAACAAATTGGCAGATAATGAAGTTTTTTTCCCCTCTCCAGAAAGAGACACTGATGACCTTGAATTAATAATTGGTCCACTACACTAGTACATATTCTAAATTGAAATTTCTTCACACTTTCCAAAACCAACTCCACATAAAACTCACTGCGGTAACCCAGATGTGACATAATAAGGCATTGTGTTATTGTGCATTAATTGGATGCTAAGGAAATGAAGGCAGGAATGTTTACTAGGATCTATGGGAAGCTGTTAGGGCTTTTGATCAGAATAGGCTTTTGAATGTTAGATTTTAATAAAACATTGATTAATAAAGTTTTTAATAAAACATTGGCTGTATTTCTGTAGCTTACGTAGTAAGTCACAAGTACTCCAGGTCCATTGAATCAGTATAGGTATGGTGAATCAACTCCTTCATAAGTTCCATTGATTCAAATAGGTCTATTTTATGTTGATTTACTACACTAAGTAACAGGATTTCAGCCAACGTTTCTTTGACATGTACTACATTTAGGAATGTGGAACATTAAACAATTCCATACAAACTTTTTTCAATCCTTTGCATGTCGGATTGCCAAGACTTTAACGTCAAGAGCTGTTTTTCTTGTAGTTGTGAACTTTAGTCATTTCTGCTCTGTTTTCACAGTCATAAATTTGAACAGTTCATTTTAAATTGTGTTTGATTAGAGCTTCACATAATTTTTTTCAGCACCTCAAGGTACTCTACACAAAAATTCTTGCTGCTCTCAACAATATCCCCAGAGATGCAGCATATAGAAAGTATACAGAGAAGATCATAAATGATCGGTTTGATTTGGTAAAAACAGTAAGTACATGGTACATTTTAAGGTTCTCAGTGTAAGTGATTCAACTACTTTAATTATATTTGTTTCATTTTTTTTATTATCATAAAGAAAAGTTTTCACTGTGATGCAGCTGTCAAAATAGTATGTTAAATTGCGACCTTGTAATTCATCATATCATCATGTGCCATCAAGTCACTTCCGACTCCTGGTGATCCTTTTCAGGGTTTTCAAGAATGAAAACCTTGGATGAGAAAGAAGCTTACTTAACTTGGCCTTCCAGGAGCAAAAATATGCATGAATATATTTTACATATACAGTAATCATGAACCATCAAGTCAATTCTGACTTATGGCAACCCTTTTCAGGTTTTCGAGATAGAGAACACTCAGAAGTGGTTTACCATTCCCTTCTTCTGGGACCGTACAGCTTGTCCAAGGCCACACAGGCAGGCTGTACTTCATAGGAATCACAGTGAGGAATTGAAAACCCCACCTCTGGCTCTAATGTATCACTATGCTTTCCTTTTGGCTATTTTTAGCTCAGTCTGAAACATAGGAATATTTATTTATTAATTTATTTATTTATTGTATTTATACCCCGCCTATCTAGTCATTTCGACCACTCTAGGCTTGAATATATTGCTTGTATGTACTGAGGAACACATCTAATACTTTGATTTGTTTTTGAACTTGCAGGAACCCAATATAGAAAAACTGGAGAATAAAATAAATTGTGGACAAATAGAGGAAGTGATTTTGCAGGTAAAATGTACAGCACTTAGCAAAGTTCACATTGTTTTCTTGACTGGGGCAACTATAGGCTGTAGTATACTAAAAATGAAAGGAATTTCAAGTATCCAATTAATATACAGTGGTGCCCCGCTTAACGATTACCCCGCTTGATGATGAATCCGCTTCAAGACGATGTTTTTGCGATCACTATTGCAATCGCAAAACAATGTTTTAATGGGAAAAATCCACTTTGTGGCGGTCAGTTCCCTGCTTCGGGAACTGATTCTTCGCATTATGACGCTCAAAACAGCTGATCGTTGGGTTTTCAAAATGGTCGCCGGCTGTTCAAAATGGCTCCCCACTGTGTTCAGGACAGATTTTTCGCTGCATAGGCATCGGAAAATGGCCGCCCTATGGAGGATCTTCGCTGGACGCTGAGGTATTTCGCCCATTGGAACGCATTGAACTGGTTTTCAGTGCATTTCAATGGCCTTTTTTATTTCGCTTAACGAGGATTTCGCTCTACAGCAATTTCGCTGGAACGGTTTATCCTCGTCAAGCGAGGCACCACGGTACTGATTTCTGAAAGATTACTATGGCTTTTATTTTTATGCCTCCCACCCCCTACCTTTCAGGGAATTTAAACTCAGTTTATTGTTGATATGTTCAAGCTCTCTTACATAGTGCAATATGATGAGATATTTGGTACCACCGTAATACTAGCAATAATATTCATAATCCAGTCCTACATGAATTAAGTTAGTGTGTACGGAATTACAGCTTCTGTGCGCTTTTTGTTAGATAGTGCCAGAATCCAAAGGTTATGTCTACTGCCTGTGAATCTTCTTTTGCTAACAGAACTAGGAGGGCCAAAGTCTCCTCAGTGAAGTCTTCTTTGTATCCCCAGAACCTGCGCTACAGAGCAGGGAAGCCTTCTGGAGCCAGGTTTTATATGGCACAGTGAGAAATGGGCAGGGGGGGGGAATAAGAATCTTGCATAATTGATTCAAAGAATGCTCATCAGTGGCAAGAGCCAGCATTACTTTTCATGAAGGTAGTTCAAACTATAGTAACCAAGCCATTCTTAGGATAAGAGAGTCACTGTACCTTGCTGTTAATAAAGCAGTTCTGTTAGCTGTTGGTGAAGACTGTATTTTGGCACTAAAATTAGATAACAGACTTCCAGTTGCATCCTAATAAGGTGCATATAAAATAAAGTGAAATGATATTTCTTTCTTTTTGAACATATCTCTCTCTCTCTCTCTCTCACACACACACACACACACACACACACACACACACACACACACACACACACACACACACACACACGTGTCACAGAAACTATACCACTTCTCAGTCTCAAAGGAGCAAGTCTTGTAGTGATTTTTAAATTACCAAAAGTATAATATTCTCACATTAGCCCATTATGATGTTATAAATAGGCTTTCCCAAACCTGAGGTGAAGCACTGGATATACAACCTGTTGATGTATTTACAGTTCTCTGGACTGGGACTAGTCATTTAATAGAACATGTACAGTTATTGGTCATATCGTGTTGTACTCATAAAACAGTTTAATAAGGATTGGTTCAAAGAAAAGCTGTATTTTAATATGTAATTAGTGGATCTAATGGATGTTTTAAGGTTTCATATGATGGCAAAGGTAGTTTGGAAATTATAATTAAAAGCTACATTATGTAATATTGGTGTTACATCTTTGATAGCATTTTATAGTAAAATCATATTTTGTCAATAGGCACAAAGTGAACTCAGTCTGGCCAGGAAAATGGTACAGTGGAAACCATGGGAGCCTTTGGTAGAAGAACCTCCAGCTGACCAGTGGAAGTGGCCAGTATAGTAGCACCATTCTAGCTTCTGGAATAATGGCAACACAAACTGGGAAACCGTCATTAAATATATGCTGGACATCTTTAGTGCCTCCTGACTGGACTTTTTTCCTACCTGAATATTATTTGGAAGAGCACTGTAACTATACCAGAGCATAGGAGTGGATCTCAGAATGCATTCACTGTTCCTGTGTGGATATCAACGTTTGGAGGCTTCCCCACAGGAATAGCAGAGCTTTCTTTCCTGGTGTTATAACAGTACAGGGCATGTATTTGATTCATTGGAGGGAGCAGACTCTATTACTGTAAGGAGCACACTGGCCTCCCATTACTTGGACTGCCACATTAAAATGCGTTGGCATTCAGTAGAGAGTGTAGCAAAACCAGGATCCCGAATGTTTTACTAGAATCTATGCATGAATAATGGACTTACATGAGAAATAGTTCTGTAGATTATAATAACTGTGCCGTCAAGTCAATTCTGACTTCTGGTGACCCTTTTCAGGGTTTTCTGGGTAGAGAGTACTCAAAAATGGTTTACCATTCCCTTTTTCTGCGGACATCCTGGGACTGTGCAGCTTGCCCAAGGCCACACAAGCTGGCTTTTCTGGGACACACACTGGGGAATTGTACTCTCAACCTCTAGCCAAATACTTAACTCACTGAGCTATCCAGCCAGCCTGTAGTATATAGCTGTCAAGTGATGGTTTCATCATATATTTTCCACAATTTGTACTGATGGCAATTACTCTTTCCCAGAGGGCAGGCCTATTTTAATCCTGTATTCCTCTGTGTAAGGAGTAATGCATTCTGCCTAGATCAAGAGAGAAGGAGTGCCTGTTACTTTCTGTAAAGTAGGCTTTTTCCTGTGGAATATAGATTCTGTTCTCCCTTTATTTTTCATGATTAGATAAACATTTTCAGAGGTGACCCATAATGCTGACTGTGGCCTGATGGCTTGCTGCTGAAAACTGCTCTCCGTTCTTAAACAAGCAATAGCACAAAGACAAGCAGCAGTCTTCATTGATATACAGTACATATGAACTATTACTTCACTGAACTATTACTTCACTATGAGTGATGTATAAACATTTATAAAATATAACATGTTTACACACCACTCATAGTGAAGTAATAGTTCAGTGGTTGCTTGGGTCTGTAAATAGTTATCTGTTGTGAAAACAAACAAAACAGAAATATAACAAAAATATGTACTGACAAGTCAGAACCAACTTATAGTGACCCTAATAGGGCTTTCAAGTTAAATGACATATTTAAGATTTTACCAGTTCCACTTCCACAGTGAGTTTCCATGGTTAAGTGAGGATTTGAACTCTGGCCACAGGAGTCCTAATCCATTACTCTATCCACTGCACCACACTGTGTCTCTTATAACAAATATAGTAGTTATAAAAATAAAGCAAAAATAAAAGTAAAGCATAACTTAACAAGAAAATCCGCTAGAGGGCAGTATAGATAGCACTGTGGTAAGCATTACTCCCAGTGAGGATGTGCGTTGGCTGCACATGTAAAAACCGTCATCATGACATGCTCTGTTCATTTTAAACATGCTTTGTGCAGTAGGCAAAACTGGAATCCTGGGTAGTCCACACTCAGTGGTGGCTACGTACAGCTACCTATGTTTGGCAGTTTTGTGATTGCTGTTGGGAAAATTGCAGTTGTTTAATCCTAGTGCAAGAGTTGTAAGTCTCTGAGCTACTACTCATCTTCCAAAGCAGAGTGGGGAAACTTTTCACCCTCCAGATATTTTGCCCCTCGGCTCCCCAAAGCCCCCACCACTATGGTCAGTGGTAATGGTCTGTGGGGCAAAGATCCCTTTTCTGCGTGCTGCTGTTGTGAGCCATCAAGTTGCTTCTAAGTTATTAGTGACCTCCAGAAGGTTCTCTCTGCAGCAGCTTTGTAAACATGCAGTGATGGTTTCCTTTATTAGTGGATTCATCTGTTACCTGCTCTTCTGCTTTTTCTGTTGCCTTCCACTCATCAAGCCATTAGTGTGTTTCCCTGTGAGTCTCTTGGCTCCTCATGAACCGTCCAAAGTACCGTAGCCTCAGTTTATTTATTTATTTTTTTTGCTTCTAGCAAGAATTCAGGCTTGAACCCACTTTTGATCCCTCTAATACAGTGGTTCTCAAACTGGGGTCCCCAGATGTTCCTGGACTGCAATTCCCAGAAGTCTTCACCACTTGCTGTACTAACCAGGGTTTCTGGGAGTTGCAGTCCAAGAACACCAATTGGAAGCCGCTCAGAGTGGTCGCATAGACCAGATGGGCGGGATACAAATCAAATAAATAAATAAAATAAAAATTAAAAAAAACCACTGCTCTAAAACATTCATCCAAATCCGCATTTCACAGGTGCCACCACTTATTTGTCTTTTTTATTTGTTCTTTTTAAATTATTTTGTTTTTACCTGTAATAACATTTGGAATTATTCTTATTTTTCCCCAGCCACCTTTTTTTTTTCACTGCCCAGTTTCCACATCCCTACATAGTGGTCAGCAATCGAGCATAGTCTGCGGTTTCCCTCCCAGGGTATTGGGGGGGGGGGGGGAAGGTTTACAATCCATTTTTCCTCTTTCTGGAGACGGTTGGTATCGCGAGATTTCGCCGCGTCCTGGTTGCTGCAGCAACAGCGACGCTCGTTCCTACCCCGGGCCGGGGCGTACTCCCGGGCTCTAGTTGCTTCGGGAAGCATCGACGACATCCTAGAATTGAGGTAAACACGTTTGGCTTCTTAAAGTATGTATTATTTTTTTTCGTTCGACTAGGAGGGGAGAAAATTTGGGAAGAGGTGGAGACAGAACTGCAAGAAAAAGGTTTTTATGCGGCTATTTGAATCCATGACTACAATTCCCAGTGTGCTGTGCGCGACAGCTGCCTTTTGACATCTTTATCGGGGCGGCCGAGACGGGGGTGGAGGAATGAATAGCTTTCCACCTCTCCTCTTGCAAGACCAAACAGTCGCGCGATGCATCTTGGGAACTGTAGTCCTCAGATAGGGAATGTGTCTTCGGGAGAGCTGAAGATCGCGAGACACTGCTTGACCGGCTCAGATTGGTGTGTTGGTGTGTAATAATGAGGGGAAGGTTGTGTTTTGGTTCTGCTGCATTCCAACGGTGGATAAGGGGTTGCCATCTAGGTGGAGGGATTTCCTGTGACTTAGATTGGTGCTTACAACAGGTGGAACTTCAGCAGGTGTAGTTTTCCCCAGAATGAAAAGCAATGTTTGTTTAACTTTCTTTCGTGAACGCTCCTTCTCCTGACATCGGAACCGTGGCTTCACTACAGAATTATGCAACTTGCCGACGAGTCGCATAAAAGAATCATAATGATGATTTTTTGGTGCATTTTCGAAGAGATGTGATGTGTCGATCACTGTGATCTATCAATAGTGACACAATGATTCTTGCACAGAGGTTGTAATGCAAAGAAGATCGTTCAGAACAGAATCTTTCAGTCACAGTGGCTGAAAATTACTTTGTGGGACTCTTGGAAAAATAATTGTAGTTAATTACTGTACTCTCCAAGCACTTGACATTGAGAATGGTGGGCAGGTTCAATATATGACTGACATATTCTTGTGGGAGGTGACAGCATTTATTTCATATAGCATCTTAGTGGCAACGTAGTGTTTAATTTTGCTGTGCAAATGCTCTTTGTGTTAGCTCTCACATCTTCACTGGCCAAAAGGTTCAAAAACTCAGGTAGCTATGTTGATCCATGTCAGTAAATCAGTTCTAGGAGTATTTCAAGTTTGAAGAGCTTTTGAGCATTCAGGATCATTTTGCATCTGCATTGCTGGAAGTTGGATGTTATCCTGACTTAATTGACTTTGGACAAATAGCTTTAAAGGGTGATGTTGAGTTCCATCTACCAATCTGCCAGGTTCTTCAGCCAATAAGGTTTTTCTCTGAATTATGAACTGTAACAATCTGTTCTTTTATTTTTCATTATATAACTAAAGGAAGTGTTCAAGCTTTCTGCATGTTATGAGTCTTGAAATTCTCTGCATCTTGCAATACATCAAAATTTCAAAAGCTGTTTATCTCCAAGCTACCACTTTACATTCAATCATTTTGCATAACTGTAGAATTTAAAAAGCATTTACTTTAACTTTAAAATATATTAGATACTGTAGTATGTGCTTATAACAGTCTGTTGAATGTGGCTGGGACCAGGACAAAATATTGCTTTGTAAGATAAGAAATCAGAAATAAAGTGAACCAACATTATGCTGTACCGTGCATTAAATCTAAATTTCCTTCAGTAAGATTTTTATAGTGCTTCATATGTTCTCAGAACTTTCCAAAGATATCCTAAAGATATCCTTTCTTATTCAGACATAATTTTCTAAATTTAAATATTGCTATGTACTGAACTGAGTTGCAGTTGCCCTCTTAAAATGTACTGATACCAATAGAAAAGAGATTGCTAGGAGCAAGTATGCCAATTAAGATAACAGTTTTAATGAGAGCTAAGTTTTTAAATACTGACTTCCTACTTTTTATGTTGTGTAAGATAAAAACAAGAAAGAAGATCTTGAAACTTACTCCAAAAGTAAGTCTGAGAAGCTTTACAGTCTGAGAAGCTTTACATAGGCTGCAGTTTTCAGCACTATTTATTTATTTATTCATGTATTTAGTGATTAGAACAAAAATGGAGGGACCGTGGTGGCGCTGCGGGCTAAACCTCAGAAGCCTTTGTGTGCTGCAGGGTCAGAAGACCAAGCAGTCGTAAGATCGAATCCACGCAACGAAGTGAGCGCCCGTCGCTTGTCCCAGCTCCCGCCAACCTAGCGGTTCGAAAGCATGCAAATGCAAATAGATAAATAGGGACCACCTCGGTGGGAAGGTAACAGTGTTCTGTGTCTAAGTCGCACTGGCCATGTGACCACGGAAGATTGTCTTCGGACAAACGCTGGCTCTATGGCTTGGAAACGGGGATGAGCACCGCCCCCTAGAGTCGAACACGACTGGACAAAAATTGTCAAGGGGAACCTTTACCTTTACCTTAGAACAAAAATGACTAAAATCCTATTTGTTAAGCCCACCTGCAGGTGGTATAAGTATTGGTGGCACACTGCAAGAAAAAATTGGTGTAGGTATTTGTTGAGATTATGGTCAACCACTATAGTTTCGTGGCCCAGTGGGATCAGAAAGACAGCTGTGGTCAATAAATTCATTCAGAAGTCTACAAACAAAGAGAGAAGCTGGCAGCAAAAACTTCAGAAAGTTTAAGAAAGAAAAGTGGGGGGGGGAGCTGCCTGAACATATGCTTTTAGATCCTTATATAGCATCATGACTGCCCCCAACAGTCATGTCAGGAAGAACTTTCTCCAATAACACATAGTGTATTGAATGGGTGAGGAAGAGATGAAAAAAGTGTGTGGGTGTTGGTTATAGTTGTCTAACAGTCTTAAAAGCCCTTGCATACATTCTTTAGATTTTTCCTGGCTGATTATAGCTAAAGGAGGTCATCACCTTTATCTTAACAGAAAGACAGAAAGAATATCAGCTCTGGCAGATGCCTCAAAGGGGCCCAACATCTTCATCCTGGGTTAACTATGCTTAAGCAAAAACAAGACGATCTAAGAAAGTAAAATTAGAAAGCAAGCTTCTACAGAGTACAGTAGGACCCACATATCCACAGGGGATTGCATCCAAGCCCCCTGTGGATACTGAACACTGCAGATAATAGTGAACACTATATATATGGCATGGTAAAAGGGGGAAAAAACTAAAAATATTTTACATTCATTACCAGAACTGTCTACTAGAGGGTGCCAGTGAGCATCCTATGTAATCTTCACCAAGTATTCACAGCAGTTTCTTGCTCCTTCTAGTGGCCAGTTCTAGTAACACATATGAAAATCATTTTTTCTGGAATTTGTTTCTTCTAATATTTTCAATATTTTCAGACTGTGGATAAGTGGAACTGTGGATATGGATCCTGTAGATACAGGGGTCTTACTGTATAACAATGTGGAGAGACAAAACTGATAGCAGTATTGTTATAACACATGAAGTCATTCAATTGCAAATGCCTTCATTAACTCATCAAGTGTTCCAACACTAGAGGCATTCAAGAGAAATTTAAACAACTACCTGGAAGATATCCTTTGACTTGTATTCCTGTAATAAGCAGGGGCTTGGACTCGATGGCCTTATAGCCTCCTTCGAACTTCATTATCCTATGATTCCGTAATCAACTTGCTGCAATTAAAAGCAAAGCAAAGTGTTCTGCTTATATACCACCCCATGCTGCTTAAAGCACTCTCTAGGTGATCTACAATTTAATTATGCAGGATACGCATTGCCTGCTCCTGCAAGCTAAATATTCAGTTTACCGACCTCAGAAGAATTGGAGGCTGAATCAGCCTCAAGCTGGCTACCTGAGCTTATTAAGATTGAACTCAGGTTGTGAGCAGAGTCTTGACTGCAGTACTGCAATTTAACCACTGCACCACAACGTACACAATCATCACTGGGATTTCCATTAACTGAATTATGCCACATAAAAGCCCAGTAGGATTTAGCTACCGTAATATATCCTAAATTATTAAAATATGCTGAAATATAAATGAATATACAATCTGACAGATTTTCAGGGTTGGGTGTGGTTTGTCTAGAGAGTTTTCTACTTGTAGTTTTTGTTGAACAGTAAACAGGACAGCCAGTAATTTGGAATGAGGCCTAATTCTAAATTGGAAATCACATAATGTTGTACTTTGTGTTTTTGTCTTTCTCTGGTGAAAATTAAAGATAGGAACTTCTTTTTTTAGGGAGATGGCTGACCCAGCAAAGGAAGGAAATGACCTGGATGTAGCAGATGCTGAGAGGCAAAGTACAGAAGACACCTCTGGAACAAAACAAACCGATTCTATAGGCACTGAAGAAGAGCAGATAGGGGTAGCAGAGTTGGATGAAGCTACTTTGCCTATAAAAGAGGAACAAGCCTCAGATGTGGCAACTGGTGAATCAGATGCCACCAAGGAATTGGTGGAGGAATGGAAGACTGCTGAGGAACAGGCCACTGCTGAAGAAGCAGTGCAGGATCCAGATGCTGCTGAGAAATCAGTTGATGGCCTTGCCACTGCTGAGGAACCAGCCCAAGGACCTGATGGTACCCAGGAGCCAACCCCTGTTAGGGATCTGGCTCAAAGTCCAGCTGCTGATGAGGAACAAGTTCAGGGACTGACTGTTGCCAAGGAACTTCTGGAGGGGTTTAATGCAGGGCAAAAAGAAGAAGAATCCCATACAGAAACCCAAGATGGAATCCCAGAGGTTCAGAAAGATATTTCACAGGTCGAAGAACCTGCTGTTGAAATTAAGCCAACTGAAGATGGCACAGGTGCCCCGATAATTGAAACAACCCCAGATGCTGCTGAAAGTGTTTCAGAAAAACATCTTCACTTTGCAGCATATGGCTTAATGGAAAATTTGGCAAGTCAGAAAACAGAGTTTCCAGAAATTATAAGAGACCCTACTGTAACAGGTATACAGTTTGTTGGCTATAGTAAATGGCCACTGCTGCCTTTGTTACTATCATTACTATGTTGTCATAATCCAGCTTGTTTCCTGCTTTCTCATGCATGAAAAAATTTACTTTTTGACAAGAACTCCAACTAGCAAAGCCACTGGGCCACACTAGCTGGGAGTTTGTCATCCTAAGTAGTGTACTCTTATGTCGGATAAAATGCACAAAAGCTCACATTAAAAATATAAAAGTTAGTTGTATTCACGAAGGCTTTCATGGCTGGGATCTAATGGTTGTTGTGAGTTTTTTGGGCTCTTTGGCCATGTTCTGAAGGTTGTTCTTCCTGATGTTCCTACTCCAATCCTCTGAAGATGCTGGCCACAGAGACTGGTAAAATGTCAGGAAGAACAACCCTCAGAACACGGCCAAAGAGCCCGAAAAACCCACAACAACCATAAAAGTTAGTTTTTAAGGTGCCACCTCTTTTTTTGGTCTTTTTTTTTTACTTTCCATTTTCATTTAGTTTTCACCTACGTATAATAGTCATCCAGAAAGTAACTTTTCTCATTTCTTTGTTTTCTTAGTCATTCATTTAAAGCATTTATATCCTGCCATTTAGCCAACAAGACTCTCAGTAATTTTTAATGTAAGTAGTATGACAGCCGGCTGGACAGCTCAGTGGTTTATATATCTGGCTGTGGTTGGGAGTTCAATTCCCCACTGTGCATCCTGGGAGAAGAGGCAAGAGGCACAGTCCCAGGTTGCCCCAGGAAGAAGAGAATAGTAAACCATTTCTGAGTATTCCTTACCTGGGAAGTCCTGAAAGTGGTTGCCATAAGTCAGAATTGACTTGATGGCATGCAGATATTATTAGTATGACAGTCTGTGCGATTATGTGCGATCAAGTAATTTCAAACTTGTGCTGACCCTATGAACTAGTGGCCTCCAGATAGTACTGTCATTTACAATCCTGCTCAATTCTTGCAGACCCAAAAGATACAGTTTTGGTGTCACTGTTGAAACCCCCTGTTTCAGAAACATTACAGGTGAGAAATCTTAACAAAGGTGCCTGAGATCATCTTAACATACTTAAACTGTGTCACTAGAGAATAAGCACCTTTGGTTTACTTTTCGGGGAACATGGTTTGGATTGCAATATGAGATGCTTATGTTCTCTTGCATGTCTATGCATTTTGCATGTCTGTACAACGCTCTCAGCATAAGCAAAAGCTTCTCCATTGATTTGATGGATATGGTGTATTTTCTCTGTGCAAAGGGATTTTGAGTACTGTGCATATCTAGGTGGTCTACTTTGGGCACACAGTATGCGATTATGTACATAGAATAATTCTTTCTGAAAATAGTAGCATCCAAAGGATTATATGTAATCATTCATTTGATGGTGGTATTGTTTGTTGGTGTTCTTGTTGCTATAATATAATATTATTACATAACATTCTAACAGCTGTATTAAAAAATTAAATCTTAAAAGTAAATGTTGATTTTAACATGTTATTTAATTTGTTGTATGAAAATATCTCCCTACAGTTTCTTTAAAATAAGTCATAGGGTTGAGTTTACAAGAGCTGAGCAGGACAGGTGAAAACAGGACATTCTGCAGATTGCTTATTCGTAGGGTCACCATAAATCAGAGATGACTTGACAGCACATAACTAGAACATTAAAGTGCGCTTTAAATACCCAGGGTAGATGACAAAGAGAAATGGAAAACCTCAGCTCATAACGGTGTATGTAGAATCAATTGCCTTCAAAATGCAGTTACTAATATTTAGTTCTAAAATAGTTGTCCAAATTGTTGAAGAAATAGGTCATAGATGGATTTGTTTGTTTTTCAGTTAAATTCATGCTGCATCCTGACATCCAGATTTTCACTAAGGATTTTGCCATTAACCGAACTGTGGAGCATATCAAACAATACTTTGCAACACGACTAAAAATACCACTGAACTTTTTACAGATTATGTTGCTAGGTATGTATCACCTACCAGGAAGCATCTCTGTGTCTTTCTTTAGATCTGTCAATGTAATTGTGATATATTCCCAGAAGGAGATGATAATGCAAATACAAATGATGATGATGATAACAGTGTTAAAAGAATCCTCTGGCAAACTTTCTGAGGTACAGCCTGAATTGCAAAATTGATTAAGGAAATCATGGGAGCTGTCAAGCCACCAAGGGCTAATTAGGAGCAATGTTGTTGCATTGGTTTTTGCCCCCAGTTACCATTGTCACAAAAATGTCAACAACCTCAGATATGCAGGTGATACCACTCTGATGGCAGAAAGTGAGGAGGAATTAAAGAACCTCTTAATGAGGGTGAAAAAGGAGAATGCCAAAAATGGTCTGAAGCTTAACATAAAAAAAAACTAAGATCATGGCCACTGGCTCCATCATCTCCTGGCAAATAGAAGGGGTAGATATGGAGGCAGTGACAGATTTTACTTTCTTGGGCTCCATGATCACTGCAAATGGTGACAGCAGCCATGCAATTAAAAGATGCTTGCTACTTGGGAGGAAAGCGATGACAAACCACGACAGCATCTTAAAAAGCAGAGAATCACTTTGCCGACAAAGATCCGCATAGTCAAAGCTATGGTTTTTCCAGTAACAATGTACGGAAGTGAGAGCTAGACCATAAAGAAGGCTGACCGCCAAAGAATTGATGCTTTGAATTGTGGTGCTGGAGGAGACTCTTGAGAGTCCCCCGGACTGCAAAGAGAACAAACTTATTCATTTTGAAGGAAATCAAGCCTGAGTGCTCACTGGAAGGACAGATCCTGAACCTGAGGCTCCAATATTTTGGCCATCTCATGAGAAGAAAAGACTCCCTGGAAAAGCCCCTGATGTTGGGAAAGTGTGAAGGCAAGAGGAGAATGGGAGGACAGAGGACGAGATGGATGGACAGTGTCATAGAAGCTACCAACATGAATTTGACCCAACTTCGGGAGGCAGTGGAAGACAGGAGGGTCTGGCATGCTCTGATCCATGGGGTCATGAAAAGACCGACACAACGTAAACAACAAGAACCATTATCACACAGTATCTGGACTGACAGCATCCTTTCAGAACCCCAGTTTATTATTTACAAGATGAAAGAGGGGGCTTTGTGCAATTTCTACATGATAAAAGCCCATTTTGGGATGATAGCAGTATGGATTTTCCCTGAATGTGCATGCCATCCTTATTTTATCCCTGTCTAGGTAAAGAAGTTTTTGATCTTTCTGTTTGATGTGAAACCTAATGACCTTAATAATATTTGTTTTTAGGGAGAATAATCGAAAATGATGAAACCCTGTGGAGGCTCGGGGCTCGGCCTAATGGCACTATTCAAGTTGATTTGTTTTCTCTTGATGAAGACAACTTTCCAATTCAGGCACATAAACTCCTACATGAATTCTACATGGCTGATGTTATAACTGTTAGAGTACAAACAGGTACAGAGTGATGCTCAAATATGCATTCTACCTTAGTCTAATCACACGTGTTATTTATATTATCCTGTGTGTAAGTTAATCACACTGTTTTTATCTGAACAGATTCAGACACAGTTCAGGAGGTAGATGTTGAGATCAAACGACCAACTTTTCAGAAACCATTTCTGGGTGGCTTTAGACATAAGCTAACTGGCACAGAGTACCATAATGCAGGATCTCAGACAGATCCCAAAAAACATCCAGATAAAGGATATGAAGAATTCTGTAGGTCAACACAGGTATGTTTGCAACACAATAAATTAAAATGCTAATATAAAATGAGCTAAAAAGCTGGTTGAGAAACAAAGTACTGTATCATCCAGCATATTAGATAATTACATGAACTGCTGTTTTCTGATTCACCTATCCATTCACTTTTTGTTTATTTTAATTTGTATAGAGAAAGAAACTTTGCCTTTAACACAGGTTATTTTTAAGAAGTAAATTAATTAAAATGAATAATTTTGTTTTTAGACAGTTGTTGAGAAGAGACGGCTACAGCAGACCAGAAATACAACTTCCACCCAGATGACTAAAATTGGTGTCTATGTATCAAATATTACTGATAAACTTATAGAACCAAAGGAATATGTGACAGCTGAAGAATACCATGCAAAACGACTTAAGGCAGTAAGTAGTAATGAAATTCTAACTTTTTACCCAGTAAGTTAAAATATTCTTTAAGGTTGTAAGGTTTAAGAACTGATGGTCCACAAAATATTCAAATGCTTTAATCAGTTCACTTCTATGCATGTTCAATGGCAGAAACAAAACATGACAAAACATACACATTTATTATATATATACTGTATATTTAAGGTCAGATTGTAAGGGTACTTTTGTACTAGATGTTGTTGCATGCCATTGTAAATGTCTACTCAACACTGTTCTCAAAGCAAGCATGCAGTTATTACTATTAATGGTTAATCTATTTAGAATAAAGAATAAAGTGTAGTGCTTGTAGAGAATCCAAAAATAAGAGTAGCTAGTACCTACTAATATATTAACCGCTAAACTGTTAAAAATACACAAGCTTTTGACTCCAGCAGGACCCCTCAGAAGGGGCAGTTCCCAGCTTTTAGGTTCCTTAGCCAGGATATCCAATGGATTATGAGAGTTGTGTCCATAATTCTCTGGAGCAACACAGTTGCCCACCCTTGATGTACACATTTCATAGTCTGGCAGGTAATCTATTTCCTAGAAAATCCTAGCCAGTTTTCTCTATAGGTATGATTTCTGTGTAATGTTTAACACATATATAAGATACTATGTTATTAGTGCTTTTAGGATATATACAGAATATTTGTTCTCTTTTTTTTTCTTTCCCACTCCCACCTCCTGTTTATAGACAGTTGTAATACAAACCTATCACCGGCGATGGCTAGCTAAGAATATAGTTAAAAAACTAAAAGAAGAACTGAGGTTGAGACTGGAATGGGAGGCAGAAGAAGAGCGAAGAAAAGAAAGAGAGAGAGCCAAAAGACTGCTAAGGGAATATAATCGAAGGATGTACCCGAGAACAAAAGATGACTTTGAATTACTCTATCATGCTTTAGAATGTAAGTTGGTTTAAGAGATTTATCTAAAAATGAAATTACACCAAATTCCGATATTTGCTGAGGCAAAATTAAATATATACAGGGCACTTAACATTTCTGAATTATTTCCAGGGCCACACCAATTGTCATGAAACACAGTGAATCCAGAGCCTGGACAGGTCTTTGAACTGCTTCTCTTAAATTCTAGGACTTGTAGTCCAAACTGAGGATTATAGTGTTGTAGTCCAAAAAACACAGCTTTTCCAATCAGTGTTTCAGTTCAGGAAAACTCGTGGGTTTGCAGAACTTTGGCCATGTTTTTAATTCTGCTGAATAAATTGAATCTTCCTCTATGCTGCACTTGCAGCAAGTATCCAATGTTGTCAGAATATACCGTATTTTTTGCTCCATAAGACACATCTCAGCATAAGACACAGCTAATTTTTAGAGGAGGAAAAAAGGAAAAAAATATTCTGAACCAAATAGTGTAATAAAGTTGCATGGTATTTCTATAGGCAGAGTGGTCCTACGTGAGGAGGTCTATTACTTTATAATACATTTTGAATTATGTTCACCATTAGGGGAGTGAAGTAGACACCTCAAGGCACAATACATCAGTGTAAAGTATCAAAAATGCAGGTTTAAGATACCGTTAGAGTGGGTTGCTTTAAATAGTATGACAAATCTCAAAATAACTAAAAGCCTTTCATTCAGTGAGCAACTGAAACAAATCTTACTTTTTACCAACAATGCCTCATGTGCCCCTTAATTTCACCAGTAAGCAATCCAGCCAGGAATTCCTCTGTATTATGTTATTTACGGTACCTGGACAAGTCTTCTGCCTTCCTCCATGGAGCTCTCTCTCTCTCTCTCTCTGTCCTTCTCCTTCCCCCAAAGTTTGGCTGGTCACGTGATCCAGCTGTCCAGTAAGCAGCACTGGTCCTACAGGGCTGCTACGGATGCCCTGTAGTATCAGTGCTACTAATGAGTATAGTACTGGGGGGTCTGTTAAACCACCACCATTTTGCCTAGTCCCAGCAAGCTTGAGGCAGCGTCCTTCCAGATCAGTGTTGTAAAAAAGGTGTAATTATCAGACTGACCACTAGAGGGAATCAAACACAATGTATTTTCTTCATAAGAGGCACAGACTTTTCACCTCACTTTTTTTGGGGAAAAGTGTGTCTTATGGAGCAAAAAATATGGTACTCTATTTTCAAAGCTATAATAATTTTAGAAGAAGCAAAAGCTAAAATGAGTGCTATTGGCTGCATTCCTAGATTTAACTGTTTAATAAGCCCTTTCCAGTTGCAATATTTCATTTCTTTCTCTCATTCCTGCCAACTGTCATACTAAGAGACTTAGGTTGGTAGAATCCTGAACTGTAATAATTCTGAGTGCAGTTCAAATTTAATTAGGAGATTCAGATTTAGGCCTATTTTGTTTCAGATTGATTTAGATGGGATTCAATTTGATATGGATCTGGATCTGAATTAAAATGCAGAAATCTGAATTTCTGTATCCATGATTTGTGTTGAGAAATTAAATGAGATGAACTCTTTGGGAGGTTTTTTCATGTTTGAAATTTGTGGAGATGGTAGCCCTACCCCCACAATTGAATTATTCCTAAGAAGTTGCTAGAAGAAAATTTTATGTGAGCCACATTTACACTTCTCCTTTAAAACAGCTGTAATGTTTTTATCTTTTCACATATGTGAAATTTTGAGCCATGACATAACCTTTTGAATTGATAATTCCTCACAGGTTTCATGTAGATTGGGTGTGTGTGTGTCTGTGTGTTGCTATCCACAGTTTATATTTATTCTAAAATGCTGGAAGCTTCTGATATATATCTGCTTTTAGGACTTATAATAGTACTTTAAAAGGCCCCACTGCTCCATCCCAGGCTCCTAAAAGTTTCTCCAGGGCAGAAAGGAGCCCTAGGAAGCCTTTGAACCTGAAAGGAAGGGGGCGAGGGTAAGAAGCTTTCAATCCATTTAAATTATATAGTCTACTCACCAGATGATGACATATGATGACATCATCTAGTTTACTTGGAGCAAGTTACACCAACTAGATTCTGGCCAATGTTTGACTTTCTTTTAGTGTCCAAATCACTGAATCAGTCTGAAATCTGTATTAGTCTAGTTCCCTTTGGATGTGATCTGAATCAGTCAGAGTCAGCACCATGTGGTTTGGACCAAATCAGCACTCCTTTCCACATACTTCCTGTGCCTCGAGATATTTTGAATATTCACTATCACTTTGTAAATGTAAACTACTTTGCACGAAATTCTGAAAATCAGATGGATAGTAAGTCACTAACCATCAACATATTTACTGTAGTGTCTTTGCTGATGCTGGCAGTATTATACGGGACATAAAGGCTGGTGTTCCATTTTGGAACATAATATGCTGAAGCATGGTCTACTTTCTTTTCAGGCGATCATCTGTCTGCTTTCCCAGGCAGAGCATGCATTCCTATAAAAGTACAGGGTTATGGCACTAATCGTTTCAGTATTCTTCCCATTGTCCATGTGATGTAAGGCTAATTCTTCCCCCGTGCCATTCTGCTCCCTTTTGTGTCAGTTGAGGGTATGGTTTGTTTTGTTGCAGACTTTGTACCAAGGGTGGAGTTTCATACTATGGCGCTTTGAGTGCAAAGTTCATTTCTGCCTTGGAGGCTGCTGGGTGGAATGCTTTTGATTAATTTACAAATGTAAAAAAATACATTAAAAAAATTACTCCAGAAGATCTAGCAAGGAAGTACATTTATAACAATTTTTGTGCAGTGGATTCTAAGGATTTCCTAAAGAAAAATGATTTTAAAGCTGTTGCTCTGAGCAGTGTAGCTGGAAGAGAAATCACATCTTTGTTTGTCCTAAACCGTGGCCAGGTAGGGTAGACCTTTTGCCTACCTGGATGACCTTGCAGTGGGATGAGCAAGTGCTTTTTATCTTTTCTGCCAGACAGTCTATGTCATGGGCTTACTTGCCTGATCCTTTGTTTGTTTGTTTGCTTCCTTCCTTGGTTGTTTTGCTGTTTTCAAAGACATATTCAGGAACGAAACATCTGAGCAACATAAAAAGTGTGTGATGCTGTGAACAGTCAGTAGTTTAACCTAAGTTGTTCTTGAAGAATTAATTTAAATTCAAAGAATCTGGCAAAACTGTTCAAGTCTGAAAACAGAAAGATTATATTGATTTGCCTCTGCTTCAAAAGCTACATTCAAAATGCATAAGGAGTTACTGCCTGAATAATCGGTGTGAGAAAACCTTTGGCTTTGTTTTTCAGTAATATTATCACGGTTACTAGTACAACCTTTCTGGGTGGCTTTGGCCAGAACATAGCCATTGTGGATGTTGTTTTCTGTTTTTAATAGCTCTCATCACAGAAATCAGGCTTGATATCAGTTTTTATGTGTATTATGAAATATTTCCTGGGTTAGATTCAGAATTTCTTTCCTGCACATAATGATGGTGCATATATTGATCTGGGCCGCTCCTGTGTGACCAGAAAGTGCACCTTGAAAAAGCCCAGGCAATTTCAGGTGTTCCTCACTTTCCCTTTTGTGTGGAAATCGTGCCTTAAATCAGTGGTCCCCAACCTTGGGCTTCCAGATGCTCTTGGACTAAAACTCCCAGAAGCCTTCACTACCACCTCTGCTGGCCAGGATTTCTGGGAGCTGAAGTCCAAGAACACCTGGAGGCCCAAGGTTGGGGATGCCATTCATAAGAGTTGACTCACATACTGTTTCCAACACCAAGTGGGAGGGCTTTAAATTGTGTTGCCTCAGATTGTCATTTAGTTTCTCAGTGCCATTGCCTTGTGCTGTTCGTTGCTCCTGTTTTTGTTTGTTGACCATTGGTTGCTTCCCCATAGAGTGACTGGTGATCACTTTTATCCCAATCAAGTGCTTAGTGCTTCCAGGATGCACTTTCTAACTTGCTAGTAGAACAACTTTCACATTCTTGTGAAGCAAAATTTCTGTGATAGCAATCTGATGAATTTATCACCCTTCAGAAGTTTGTGAAGGGCATGCCTACTGAACACAACAGCAGGAGTCTGTTACTCAAGCGAAACAATGAAACTAGCAGTTTTTGAAATGTATACAGTGGTGACTCTACTTACGAACTTAATCTGTTCCAGAGGATGATCGTAACTCAAAATGGTCGTAAGTTGAAGCACCATTTCCCATTGAAATGCATTGAAATGCAATTAATCCGTTGCGGCTGTTTTTTTGGTTGTATCTCGAGGTGCCAGTTGCAAGTG
Source organism: Pogona vitticeps (assembly GCF_051106095.1). Taxonomy (NCBI): domain Eukaryota; kingdom Metazoa; phylum Chordata; class Lepidosauria; order Squamata; family Agamidae; genus Pogona; species Pogona vitticeps. Next base: position 128,930,643 of record NC_135787.1, read on the forward strand.
AAAGTGGTTAATCCATCCACTACCACTAGGGGGAGAATTTTTCTTCTTTTAATCTAAGATGACTTAGGTTTAAAAAAGGGCAGGAAAGGAGGGAGGGAAGGAACAATGGGGAAAAGAAGGAAGAAAGGTCATCACTGGGGTACGCAGACCCCTCAGACAAGGGATTGTGCTGTTAAGCACAAAAAGAGAGAAGAGAGAGATAGAGAAGACAATAGGTGGGGGAGAGTTTGGAATCTAAAACACCTTTTAAAACCAAACACCTGTCAAAATCAAACACCTTTTAAAACCAAACACCTTTTAAAACCAAACAAATTTTAAACCCACCCACCAACACCTTTTAAAACAAAAGAGAGGTCACTTAGCTCTTGGTGTATTTTGGAGGACATCACAGTGACTTCTGGCTGGAGGACAGGCAGGCAGGTGGGTGGTGAGATGGTCATCACTGCAAGGCAGAGGTCCCCTCTTTTGGGTCCTCTTCTCCAGGGGATCCGTGTTGCTGTCTCTTGGCTGCAGGCTCCATTCTGGTGAAAAGTTGCTTCGTCTTGCTTGCTTCACCTGCTTCGTCCTGTGCTGCAGAACCTTTCTGAAATGGCTGACCACATTGTCGTTCATCATGTCCAAAACTCTTCCTGTCACCATCCTGTTTGGGTGGTGCCTCTCAAATAAGTCCTGGCACTTGTTCCATTTTTTGCAGATGGATCTTATCTCCTCACTGCTAACCTGTGCTCCCTCTTCCTCTCCCTCTTCCTCAGTGGAAAGCTCATCCACAAGAGCCTTTTGCTGCTCAGTTTGCAGTTCTGCAAGTTCTTCTGTGGTCAACTCCTCTTAGTGGTCTTCAACCAGCTCCTTTACATCCTCCTTGTTGACCTCCAGACCCATGCCATCACCCATGGAGATGATGTCCCTCACCACCTGTGCATCAGTCACTTCACTGCCATTGTCTGTGGCACAATTTGGCCACAGTTTCCTCCAGGCTGAGTTCAAGGTCTGAGTTGTGACAATTTCCAGGCCTTGCAAATGAGTCTGATGCTGTGAAGGACATTGAAATGTGACTTCCAAAACTCTTTCAGGGTCAAGGATGTCTCCTCGGTGATATTGAAACACCTGGTGAAGAGTGCCTTTGTGTAGAGCTTCTTGAAGTTGCTGATCACTTGCTGGTCCATGGGCTGCAGAAGAGGTGTTGTGTTGGGGGGGGAGGAACTTGACCCTGATGAATTCATACTCCTCGTTGAGATCATCCACCAAGGATGGGGTGTGTGTGCCAGGGTGTTGTCTATCAGCAGAAGGCACCTTTCAGGAAGCTAGTTGTCGGAAAGATTTTTTTTTTTTTACAGTGGGTGCAAACACTTCATAGAGCCATTCCAGAAACTGTTGTCTTGTCATCCAAGCTCTTGCGTTGGCCCTCCACATGACAGGCAGTATGGCCTTATTAACTTTATCGCGGTGGAATGGGCGAGGAGTCTGGGAGTGGTTCACCAGCAGAGGCTTTATCTTTAGATTGCCGGTGGCGTTGGCACACAGCAAAAGGGTCACTCTGTCCTTCATGGATTTGTGGCCCTGCATTTTCTGTTCCTCCTGAGTGATGAAGGTTCTGCTGGGCATCTTCTTCCAGAACAGCCCTGTCTCATCACAGTTGAAGACTTGCTGGGGGAGGTAGTCTTCTTCCTTGATGAATTTGGCAAAGTCCAACTTGAAGGCTTCTGCAGCAGCATTGTCTGAACTTGCAGCCTCCCCATGTCTTATCATGCTGTGAATGCCACTTCTGGCTTTGAATTCTTCTTGCAGTGCACTTCCGGAGGGGTTTCTTTCCATTAAATCACTGTGTTTCTTAGCTTTCTCACAAATGATGGCTTCACTGATGCTTTCCCCTTTCAGCTGTTTCTCATTCATCCACACCAGTAAAAGTTTTTCCAGTTCTTCAATCAGGGGTGACCTGTTCTTTGTTATGATTGTGACTCCTTTTGCCACATCAATTTCTTTAAATAAATATTTCTTCTTCAGTATGGTGAAAATGGTTGACTTTGGCATCTTGTATTCAGAGGCCAGTTCAGTCACATGCATGGTTTTTCATAATGTCCTTTTTCACTTCACTGGAGATGATCTTCGCCTTCCCTTTGCTCTGCTCTTTCTTTGGAGCCATGAGTACTGTTCAGCACACCACAGTACACAAACCCTAGGAGACACAGAACCCAGCAGCCATTATTCCAGCAAACAGACCCCCTCAGCACAAAAAGAGAGCATAGAGAGAGAGAGAAAAGACAATGTGGGAAGAGAGAGACTTGAGTCTAAACCACATTTTACACCATTCCAGCAACCAGACCCCCTAAGAGAAAGGTTTCTCATTTTAAAACAAAAAGACTTTGGAGTCTAAACCACATTTTACACCATTCCAGCAACCAGACCCCCTCAGAGAAAGGTTTCTGATTTTAAAACAAAAGACTTTGGAGCCACATTTTAAACCCACATATTTTAAAACAAAAGAGAGGTCACAGTACACAAACCCTAGGAGCCACAGAATGCAATAAATAAATAAATAAATCCAGCAACCATAATTCCAGCAAACAGACCTCTCAGTCTAATTTTACATTTGAAAATTACAGTCTGATTTTGACATTATAAATCCACACTGCAAGACCCATCAGAACAAAGAAACATAACCCCCCACCTAGCCCAAACCCACGCTGCAAAAACCCTGTACAGTACATAAAGTACTCACCCAGAACAGGCAGTCTCTCTGTTTTAAAAAAGAAAGTCAAAAATCCCCAAAGCAATTAAAAAAAAAAAAGCCAAAAAAATAGTACAGTACAGTACCAGGCAGTCTGTAGTCTCGCTCCATATCCACACCCTCTAACCGCTGGGGCAGAAGATGTACAGAGAAGCAGCCTCTTCGCTGACCAACAGTTAACTGAAAGCAGTTCAAATTTCCTGCTTTCCCCTCCTTTTTTCCTGGTTGTAAGTAAAAGCTCTGGTTGCAAGTTGAAGCACAATTTTGCGGCTGGAGCTGGTCGTAACTCGAAATGGTCATAAGTTGGGATGTTCGTAAGTCGTGGCACCACTGTGCTTTGATTTCTTTCCAAAAATATTTGAAGCATTTCCTGTGAAAAACAAGTCATTGTACGAATCAAGTCAGACACTGTGCAATACAAATTTGGAGTGTCAATTTGTTTCAGTTCATTGTTCCTGAAACATAGTAGCCCATTCTCAATTTGTCAAGAAGCAGTCATCCTCAAAGCAGTGTTCTAGCATAACAGCTTCTTTAGTCCTACTGATTGCATCGTCTAGAGATGAAATGACTGTGACCATTAGTGACTAAACTGATGAGGATTGTTCAGAATACTCTATAGTACCAGGAAGAGCTGTAGTCCAGCTTTTTTGAGTAAAGGGGAACATAAACATTTGCAAGTGTGAAACGGTCTCATCTCCCAGGATGGCAGGAAGTAATAGATCCATGGAGTCACGGAAGCAAGAAGGTTGAAGTACAGTATGAGTGCAGACTAGGCAATGGAATGAGAGACATTGCTTTCTTTGAAAGACAGGGAGAATGAAGGCTGAGAAGACAGGAAATTGAAGTGAGAAGGGGCTAATCAGAGGGCATGAAGGAATTTCACAAAAGCTGAAATCCTACTGCTTAACATAGTAAGTTGCAACTAAAGTAAACCAATGGAATCAATAGAATTTACAGAGAAGCTGACTCACCCACCAAGTGTCCACTGATTCAATGGGCCTATTCTACTTGTGACATACTGTTCTAAGCCACATGGTTTCAGCTATGGCATAGTGATCAGGAAAGTTTACATGCTGTGAATGGAAGGAAGGAGATGCTAGGAAGGCTGGCCAAAGGATGATGGTATAACTGGGCAGTGGGATGAAAAGCAGCAAGTAACCTGAAGCAAATGATGGCACAGAAATGGAGATAAAAACAAAAATAACTTAGGGGAAAAATTGTAGTGGGCAAAACAACATATAGGGCCCAGAGAAAAGAGGAGCTATGTCCTGCAGGCAGGAAGATATGGGAAGCGGCAGAAATGGATATTCTATCAGAAGTGTTGAAAGACTGTCCAATACAAAAGGCAACTGAACGATAGGATTTATTATACAAATGGCTTGAGTCACCAGATAGTGCTTGAATAACATAGAATTAAACTAAGATGTAACCGTAAGTTGATACCTGGAGGGCAATCAAATTGTAGAAAGGGGAAAAGTTGACTTGATATCACAACATGATCAAAAAACAGATTGGATGACAGTACATTTTGTGTTCTCCTCCCCCCTCTTCCCCCCCATATCCCTCTCTACCTTTTGTACTCCTTACCTTATCCCTAGTTTTTAAAAATTAAAAAAAACTTAGGGAAAACATCCTGCTGCTTTGTGATGGTTTCCAAAGTCACAAGAACCTTCAAGGGAAAGGGTTAGGGTCTTACTGACCTTATACTGAACAGGACTCAGAAGTGGAACCAAAGCAGCGTGGGGATCCCTACAATCATGCTGAATACAGTGAGATCAGAGCCACTGGTAGTAAATTCCCTGTTTTTCCTCTTGAACTCCTGGTTGTTCCCATCTCTTGTCAAAGAGGGATATATGCCATGCAGCATGTCTTGCCACTCTTAAGTTAGCCTTTTTTCTTCAGGTATGGCCGAAGACCCTAATTGCCCACTCTTAATTCTGGTTCTTCTGCCTGTCCAGTCAGCCTCTGTACGTGGAACAGGGGTGGGGGATCCATCTTGTGGTCTGCCTGAGCTAGTAAAATGTCTTGAACCAGTCCTGCAAAGCTACTGGAAATTTCTCCAGCTCTTACTAGTATTCGTGTATTGCAGTTAGTAGACTGAGAATGAAGGACCTTAGTTCATAGCAAGGATTTGATTAGGGAATTCATTGCAGAGGAAAGCTGTGGATACAGAATTCCCAGCTTGTTCAGCCATGGTGCTACAACAGATCTGAAATCAGCTGAGCAGTTGCGCTGGCTTGCGAATCAAGCTAGCAAAAACACCAGGTCTGTGTACTGAACATTCACTTAACATGCGGTGAGAAATGACTGTTTTGCTTTGCAACTGCTGCCCCCTTGTGGGTTCTCAAACACTCTGCAGATTTTGCTATGTTGCTTATACACTAACTGCAATGTTTAAAGCATGCAGCCATTCATGCTGATATTTTCAACATAAAAAAAATATTGGCAGGTCCCCTAGATATCTTTTCTCAGATGCTTACACACTGAACATTGTTTTTCACCTGGCTAAGAGATACACAGAAATTCTTGCTCACTGCAACAAAGGTATGTCCAGAGAAGACTGGTTTTCAAATCAGTGTTGTTTCTAATCTTTTCAGATGTACAGTATGTAGAAATCATGATCTTAAACATTTGTTTAGTTATGGTGCAGTGTGTTCAACCCGGAGCAGTGAAATTCTTTGCCACTGGATCCCTTTGGGTGACGTTGGAGAAACTGCCATTCCTCAGCCTTCGTTCCTCATCTCTAAATGGAAATAGCAACTCACTTCTTGGGCTTCTGTGAAGATTAATAAGGAAATGATTTATGAGGAACATTGCACAGCTTAAATATTATATATACACCTAATAAAGCGGTGTCCAGAGAGCAATCTCCCCAACTAAAGACCTAGTCATACATCTTCTTTATTGCATACTGGTATTATCAGGAGAAATAGACCATATACAGGCAGGCTTTTAACAATAAATAAGGGTTTAGAGAATGTTCTAATTTTGAAATTCAGATATTCAAAAATGTTCTTTAAAAATTCCTTTTAATCTTGACCAATGTTCAATTGTTTTTCATATATGATTTTTTATGCTATTTTTGATTTGTATTGTATGTTTTCAATCATTGTGTGCCACCTTGGGTCCCCTGTGGGGAGAAAGGCAACATATAAATATTATTAATAAATAAAAATATATTTAGGACCAGCTCTCATATTTGGCAGAGTTTGTCAGATGCCTCAGTTAGCAGATGCTGGGAGCAGTCACACATGACTTGTTCTTCTGAACCTCTGAATCATTTTCTTCTGTTGAGGCTGTGCCCTTCTACGTTCCTGACCCCCTGTACAGTGTTCTTCAGCAGTGCTGAAATAAACCAAATGTCTATACAGTATATGGAATAGAAGAGGGAGGCACTGTCATGTCCCTTGACCCTCGGGCAGCAAAATGCCTTGGACAGGCCATGCCTTCATTAATGGTTTCCAGCTATTCTCACTGTATGCCAGACAGGTTGTTTACCACATCTGTACATTCATCAACTCATTCTCAGGATATTTGTTGTGTACCAAAAACGTGAATTGGCAGAATATGGATGGGATCAGTTTAGCACATGCTGGGAGACAGTGCTAAATATATGGCTACCACACCATATGTAGTAGTGGGAATAGACTTTTATCTTTTGGCAGATGCCTCTTGGTGGTAGGCATGATTCAGGCTCCTAAAAGAGAGCTTAGGTGGGACTTCCATTGTGGGAGTTCCCTGTGCCTTTTTCACAGATCGGACAAGGCTGGAGCAGGGAGAAGAGTGATTTGGACTGAGGCTATGAAGTAGACAGAAAGAGGATAACTAGCCCTCTGCCAGTTCCTCAATACAAATTGCCTGTGAAGCTGTAAAACTCAGGATCTGTTTCTACTGCTGGAATAAACCAGCAGGGAGGGATGGATGGATGGACGGACGGACGGACGGACAGACGGACAGACGGACAGACTTTAGACCAAATCCAAAACTTTTGTGGCAGTGTGTGCATCCTTACCCTGGTAAACTTGGTACTTTTTTGGGGGGGGTTAATCCTGCTATCTGGTAGCAGGAATTTTTGAAAAAGCAGATGGGGCAATCACATATATGGAATCAGTTCCACATCTGCCCCCAAATAAATGGACCTCTGGCAGGGGAGCAGAAAAATTCTCTCCTCTGGCACAGTGCTCAGTACGCGCACATACCTCGTGTACACTAAAATTAATTTTTTTTCTCAAAGGAGAACCTGGTACAACAGTGGATTTGTTTTTGTTTGTTTGTTTGTTTTTGGTCAGCGAGATCAAACCCTCAGGGTGGAAAACAGGCAGATACCGTTGTGGGCAGCTGAGTGTTTCCCCTCCCTCAACTCACTAGCAAAGGGAGGGGGCAATTTCTATTGGAAAATCAATGCACCCTGATCAGAATTTTAAAAAACCCTCTCCTGTTAAAAGACACTGGAAACTCCTGTTGTGAAAGTACAGTGGACACTCGACTTACAGACTTTTCAAGTTACAGACTTCTCTGGCTGCAAAATTTAGGTTTGACTTGCAGCCGGAGAATCAACTTACAGACCAGAAAAAAACCAAAATGGAACAAAAACGGAACAAAAACGGCCGGTTACGGATTAATTAGTTTTCAATGCATTGTAGATCAATGGAGACTCGACCTGCAGACTTTTCGACCTGCAGCCACCATTCCAATACAGATTAATTCTGTAAATAGAGGGTCCACTGTACCGTGTAACATCTAGTTTGGCCATGAACAACCAAGCAAATGTAATAGGCTAGATAATAAGCTCTGATTAAAATTGTGTTAAGAGCTTACTTAACTAGGTTTATGAGGCATTTTTCATGGCTGTAGTTGAGAACCAAGTTGCTGTACTAAACACAAGGCATTTTCCAGAGCTATGTAAACATTAATTTGTCAGAAATTACAAGAGACTTTTAACTACATTACATTCATTATGCATCTTGTAACGATATTCATGTCAGGGAATGATACTGATACATAGTAAGTCAAGAGTCAGTCTCTGAAAATGAAGAACAAAAGAGCACTGTAAACTACAAAGTCTGTGTTTTCAGGTGATCTAACTATGTATTTCAAGAAGGAGTGTAAATAGAAATATGAACTCCATTTTCCATCTGAAGTGTGGGAACTAGATTTTCCTTTTGTTTTTCTATGAGTGGTTCAGTGGAATGAATTCTTATTTTCTTGACAATTTAACGTGCCCTCCTGATAGAAAATGCAACTGCTTTTCTCTTTGCTTCAAAATATCCATAGATGAGGTTCGAACAGGGTTAGAGAGCACAGAGTTGATCTCCAGTTGCCCAGCCATATTGTTGGAATGTATCTGAGCAGTAGACCAGGGATAAAATGTTTGAATGAAATCTAAATGTGTTTCAATATTAATTTTAGTAATATAATACTTGTTAAATTCTTTTTTAAATATTTGCATACTTACTGTTTTTAGCTTTTAAATATTGTTTTAATGATGTAAGTTACCTTGGGTCGTTTTGGAGAGAAAGGAAGGATAGAAATATTTTAAATAAATAAATATTGTCTGCAGAATGTAGGGTTAGTCTACTCTTCCCACCCTAGATTTCTTGATTTCCATTTTATCGGAAATACATCATTTGTAAGCTATGTATCACACAGTTTGCGTTGCTTAAAAGCAAATTGGAATCGTAAACCAAGTAGCTTTTATCGAAAGTAAAACACGTTAAGCCTGTGACCAAAAATCCTGCAGTGATCAAACATCAACTGAAAAGGTCTTTGTCAATATGAAATAAGAGGAAAGCCTGAATATTATTAATTTATTATTTTTATGTCAAATGTATTCATTATGTTAAAATCTTGTAATAAGTACAGAGTACCTATCCTTTATATCAGTATCTTCACAGTAATGAAGTTCTGGTGAGTAATCAATGAGATGATTCACTTCTCCGTGGGCAGTTGGGTAGAGTAGATGCTGCATGTCTTTCCTTTGCAACACCATGGCTGAAATCCTGTTGCTGTAATTTATATTGCATAAAGCTAATGACACTAACAGTGATTTTTTGGAAGTGAAACATTCCCAACTTCTCTCCCAAGGATCCTGTGCAATTTCTTACATTGTCAGGAAGCTATGAACACTGCAGGACAGGACAGCCAGGATGATGGAAAAGCTCAAATTCAAGGAAGAGGCCTGAAATATCTATAATCAGGTCCCCTTCCCTCCTTTATGTGGCCAAACATAGATATATATATTTTTTAGCTGCAGTAGGAAAATTAAATTTTTGTTTCCTTCCAAACACCATCTTAACCTAGGTTGAGCCACATAGGTATAGTACACGAAGGTTGCTTCCATGCTGTCTTGTTGTTGCTGTTGTTTTCCTGGAACTGCCATCATTTATCAATTTGATTTTTATGGCAAATACAGATATTATAAACAAGTCATTGTTGCAATCAGAGTATTTGTGGTGATTTTTCTGACTTGCAACATAACTGCATTGGAGCAGCCCCTTTCACAGACTGGAAAAGCACTACTGTTATTCCTGGAAAGAGAAGCAGTCCTTGATGTGGACAACGTTAACAATGCCCCACCATTTCCTGATTCCAGTGCCCTTTTGTGCCTTACACTGTGGCCCCTTCCTCCATTACCTAGTTTAGCACAAGTGTGCAGTAACAAATACATAGCATTTCAAAAGAAAATCTCATTGGCAAAAGAGGTGAAAGGAAAGCAGAAATCCCATTAGATCCTTCCTTGCTCTAAAATATCAAAGGGCCTGGCTTGCATTTTTAGGAAATGACCTACTAGAAGTATGTCTGTGAAGATTTTCAGTCATCCAGGTGAGGTTATCTGGAAGTTGAGTCATGGCAACTGGATTTCTTTCTTGTTGGGTTGAAACATTTCTCCGCTCATCCAAGCAGCTTCTTCAGTCTGCAGTTCTTCAGTCTGAAGAAGTTCCTTGTATGAGTAGTGAAGGAAGGCCAGTTGCCATGACTCAGCTTCCAGATCTACTAGAAGCTCTGTAACATGGAATTTTATTCAATTTCAGATATTGCTCTACACCATTTCCTCCACCTTCCTCCCTTTTCTAAGCATTGGAAATTAAGTCATGGTGCTTGGACCTGAGACAAATCAAATCAGACTCACAATTGTTATGTGACAAGTGAATCCTGCTCCATGAAGACAAATATACAAATATACAGGATCAGAGGGAAGCTTACTTTGCCCTTTGATAATCTGTCAATTGGGAGGAAGTATTCTCCTTCAGCTTCTGTTCCCAGTTGTGTATGGATGCTGAAATTAGCAATCAGGTTTCTTGATCACTTGCAGCAAACAGACACACTGATTTTAATTTAGATATCTGTGCATCTTGTTTGCTGGTGGCATCACATTAGTATCAGTTGCTGGAGCAAAACGATACTGTCAAGACAGCAGACTACTAGGTTTTTTTCCTCCAAGAATTTGTTTATTCCACTTGGGTAGTTTAGCTTGTGTTTGCTAGACAGATTGAAGATTTCAGAATACTGTGTTCCTGTTCCTACTTTGGGAGCTATTTAAAACATGCACATCCAGTGATCTTGTCTCCCGCTGCTGCAGTTTCATATGTAGAATAATAACATTTTCTGTTTCTAAGGAGATTAGTAACCTTGGCACAGGCACCTAATTGGATAATTTATAGTCTTGCTCGAAATATTAGTCTCTTTTGCCAATGCTGCCGTAATGGAATTTTGCATTCTAATTTTAATGTGCATTTAAAAGATGGTATAGGCTTTGCTTTATATAGGAACAGCATGCACTTGGAGACTGCATAGGGTAACTCAACAAATACATTTTTATTGAAGTGTTGTGAATAGATACCCATTTACTTTAGACAATATATTTTTCATAAATTTCAGTAACTGCACCATGTGTTTAGGTATCTGGCTGTGGAGCCAGAGGTTGGGAGTTCAATTCCTCAATGTGCCTCCTATGAGCAGTGCCAACTGTCACACACACCCAGTGTCCCCTGTTTGTTTCCCCCCGCACAGGTTCACCTTCGGACACGACCTGTTCTTTTCACCCTTTTTCGCTGCCACCAGAGGGTATTACCCTCACTGTACCAGTTATGAATCTCAGACTATTGCTGCCAGATATAACAAGGTTTATTTAGGGTTTGGTGGGTAATTCACAGAAGAAAAATCAAGGATGTTCTTTTATTATTCATTCAATATATGTGGATTTGATTACAAGTTAGCTTTCTTCGATTCATTCACTTTAATCAAGGTCTCAATATATTCTATGTATTTCTTATTACTTTTAACTCTTTTATATTCTCTAACACACCAACTTCCCCATCTCTGGTCTAATCACTTCACAAATCTTCTCCCTAACTGATTCTCTGTCTCACCCATTTCTCTTGACTCCGCCCCTCCTGTCCTGTCATAGGCTCCTGTACTAGAGCTCTACAGTGACTGACAGGAGTGCCATGTGGGCTGTCCTCCACACCAACATGTGTGGCCTTGGTTAAACTGCACAGTCCCAGGGTACCCCCAGAAGGAGGGAATGGTAAACCACTTCTGAGTATTCTCTATCTCGAAAACATGAATAGGGTTGCCATAAGTCAGAATTGACTTGATGGTTCATGATTATATGTAAAATATATTCATGTATATTTTTGCTCATGGAAGACCAAGTTAGGGAAGCTTCTTTCTCATCCAAAGCACTCTGGTTTATCTCATTCAGCAGAGACATGCGGCCCACTATGCAGTATTTTTTTGAGATGGAGGCCTGCTAGCAGAAGAGAAGTGAAAGTCTGATTCTGCCAGTCTAGTTGCACGTGCCTAAATTTGAATCCAGCATGGTCCAAAATTCTGTGTGAAAAGGGGAGCAACACTTCTTGGGAGCATCATGAGCAAATGCTTCACCTTTGGAAAGGAAAATATTTTGGGAGCTTCTCACATTTTAGTACTTTACTGCCAAAGCAGACGCTATGAAATCTCCCAAAAGAAGACCTGAAATCCTCAAGGTCAGCTGCTGAGCATTGCTAAGTCTTGTGAAATGTACAGCATAGTTTGCAGCCCAGCCTGGGTGTCAGTAGTGAGACAGCTGATAGACGTTTGGCTAAAGAGAAGAAGCACAGTGGCTCGGTTACGACTTGCATGTCTGATTTCCACTACTGTTGCTGACTGTTCCTGATCTCAGTAGATTGGGATGGAAGGAGCTTCAATATGTACAGGAATGAGTGCAACAGTTCTGTTGTTAACTATAATTGTACTCGAACCTCCCATTGTTATTGGACTTCTACACCCTTAATCCCTGGCTGAGATTTCTGGGAGATATTTGGAGGTGTATGTTGAGAGCCATTGACTTAACCTCTGGTTCATTAATGCTGCCATATGATATACAGGGAAGGGACCAGAAGACCCATGAATGCATATACTGTGACAATTGGCTGTACTTCAGAAACACATGCATTCATAGACACATCCTGGAGGCAAGCTCTAAATTAATGTCTTCTCCATGCAGTCCTTCCTCCAGTATTACTTATCTCTTCTAAACACAGTGTGGCATAAGTGATCAGATATGGGCAGGTACAACATGTTAACAAGTATTAGATAATTTGGAACATAGTTTACTCATGAACGTTACTGAGCTTACAGGAAGCAAAGCATGTATAGTAATCCCTTTTCATCATCTTGCACACCCTGCTGGTTATAAGGATGCTTTTCATATGGATGGCTTGTGGAGGCTAAATCATGACATGCAAGTTGAAAAATCAATAACCTGTCTTTCTGTTGATCTAGTATGGAGGCAAGAGGAGCTTGAGCGCATCAACAGCACTTTCACTGGAGCTGAACGGAAGGCGGCTCTCTATGCGCTTTTAGAAAAAGAGGCCCAGCTGATTGCTTCCATTGGGAGACACAAAATACATGCAGATGAAGAGAACCAGCAAAAAGCAATCCTGTCCTTTCTGGAAAAGGTCAGTGAGATAATTTCTGTCTGAACACTGAATGTACCCAGAGTTCAAAAACCTGAATTAACATTTACAAACTAGCAGCAGACTGAAGAAAAGCGCAGTAATTAACTTGACCAGTTGAAGATATGATTTGTGGGCTGTATGTATGTCTGGCAGTAAAATTGGCTCATTAGGCACAGTTATTAAAAGCCTTTATATATGCCCATAAAATTTGATGAGTACTTCCTTTCACCTAAGAACTGAGAAACCACCACTTACATCTTAATTTACTTAATTGTGTCTTCTTATTGAAGATGATGAGTACTATGCACTCTATAACCCTCAATTAATGCTACATTAGAGGCTCAAGTGGCTAAATGTATTAAAGTAGCTGCATTCGTATTTCCCTGAATTTACAATCTGAGAATACCTATAGAGAGGAACTTTCTTACTACCTTCTCTCTGTGTTGCAGGATCAGACTATTTTGTCTTGCATACTGAACACTACGTGACATTTTTGATCATGTATAAGGGTATTAATGAAGAATTCTACCTTTTAAAAAGGGGACGTCTACATGTGCATGTTTGAGAAAGGAACAAAGCATCACTAATTGATCCTGTTTTCCACGTGTTGAGAGAAAAAAGTGGAAGGGCACTGAAACAGAACACACACATACACACGCACACATGTATGCCTTTCCTGTGCATGGGTGCTCTTCTGGAAACTGCCAAATGCCAGATAATGCATGATATGCCTCCTTCCCATGCCCCACCTTGAAGTGGCCCCCAGTTTTTCAAGCCCTAGCACACCACACTGCTATGCCATCTGGGAGGTACAGTACATTGGGAGTAACTGCCGATTGGTTGCTTCAGGGTGAGGGGATGGGAATGCTTCAGCTTGCCAACAGTGCTGTACGACCAGTGACATGCCTGGAGTGGTATCAAGATGGCATGACAATCCTTTGCAAAACTTTGTACAACATCTATTGCTGGTTGTCACGTGGTGGCCTGCCTGTGCCTCCAGAATCACATGGCTTCAAATCTAAGGCACTGGAAGGGTTTGAACAGGGATCTGAGTACCATAGAAAAGCTGTTGGATGACTCCTTCACCACAGATGCAGTGCTAACAATTAGCTCGCTTAATTCCCATCCTATCCTGTCATATTAAAAAGATGTTGCATACAGCTTCTGTAGTGATTGAAGCAACCAGAGGTCATTGGTAGCTTCAATTCCCTACATCTCCAGGTAAGGATGAGGAAGAATCTTGCCTGACATGCTGGTGCAGTGCTTCCTGTCAGTGCTAGCCTGGATTGAGCAGCAGTGGTGTGACTCATTATAAGATAGTTCCATGCATTCTCGTGGAATTTAAAAACAGATAATTAGCAGATTGGAGAATTTCAGTTTCTACAATAAACTAGATGGCTGTAAATCAGTTAAACCTTAAGCTACCTCATTTTTAATGGGTTTCTAATTTAATTCTACAACATTTCTGTATACCTACACCATATTGTATGTATAAGCATCCACAAGCTTAGCACCATGAAAAACAAACAACAGGTTCTGTAAATGCTGTGTGGTATAGAAATATTTACGTCAATGATAAAAAGGCTTTACAATTGCGTAAAGGTAAAGTTTCCCCTTGACATTTAGTCCAGTCGTGTCTGACTCTAGGGGCGGTGCTCATCCCCGTTTCCAAGCCATAGAACCAGCGTTTTGTCTGAATACAGTTTCCATGATCACATGACCAGCACTGTTACCTTCCCACCATGGTGGTACCTATTTATCTGCTCGCATTTTTACATGCTTTCAAACTGCTAGGTTGGCAGGAGCTGGGATAAGTGACGGGAGCTCACTCCATCATGTGGATTCGATCTTACGACTGCTGGTCTTCTGACCTTGCAGCACAGAGGCTTCTGCAGTTTAACCTGCAGTGCTACCTCATCCCTACAATTGCATACAGCCGTATTAAAATCTAAATTTACATATTCCAGGAAGGACGCACAGGAATACATCAAAAGTTTCCTTTTCCATCTAATGTGTTCCAATTATGATTTAAGCATTATACACCTTTTAGTCATTTAGCCATGACTTTTCTGAGAACACACACCAGCTAGACACTTCTTTGCTGTTAAAATTATTGCTACCATTATTAGATTTCTTATTAAATTCGTATGTTCTAACTATACTGCATTGAAAACAGCAATAGATAACATATGTAAAGTACTTTATGCCACTATAAATTTAAAGAATGACTGACTTAACAAGTGAGTTGCAGATTTTAGTTAGCTTCCATAGTGCTCTGCTGAGACAAGCCTCTTTCAGCATCAGTCAGCTCCAAATACTCCAAGTAGTCTGTGTATATGAGTGTTTTATTTCTATGTTTTTCCTCTCTGTTGTTGGTAATGATGGTCCTTTAATGAATCAGAAGGCCTGAGTGGTTGGCTAGATTCTTTCTATGGGTTCTAATCGTAGTACAGTGGTGCCTCGCAAGACGATGTAAATTCGTTCCGCGAAAATCGCTGTTAAGCAAAAACATCGTCTTGCGAAACATGTTTTCCCATTGAAATGCATTGAAAACCTGATAATCCATTCCAGTGGGAACAGATTGTCATCGTAAAGCGAAAATTGCCATAGGAAACATTGTTAAGCAAAACGCGGTTCCCAATCGAAGACAGCCGTCTAACGAAATAGAGACCATTAAAAGACTCATATAGCAAAGCAAGACCAAGGTGTCAAAAACATCATAAAGCGAAAAACAGGGACCTAAAATTTAACTGTCTTGCGAGGCAAGGTCCCTAACATGGTAACGCGAAAATTGCCCATAGGAAGCATTGTTAAACGAAGCGCAAGATCATGTCCGGCCGCCGCATGACCCGAAATGGCCCCTATCAGTGTTTTCGCGCCCTCCCCTTGCCTTCACCCATGGTGACGATGTCCCTCACCACCGGTGAATCATCCCTTCAGTGCCACTGTCTGCAACACATTCTGGCCACAGTTTCTTCCAGGCTGAGTTTAAGGTCCTGGTTGTGACAACCTGCCAGGTCTTGTTGATGAGTCTGACGCTGTGGAGGACATTGAAATGTGTCTTCAAGAACTCTTTCAGGGTCAAGGATGTCTCCTCGATGATATTGAAGCACCTGGTGAAGAGTACCTTAGTGTACAGCTTCTTGAAGTTGCTAATCACTTGCTCGTCCATGGGCTGCAGAAGTGGTGTTGTGTTGGGGTTGAGGAACTTGACCCTCGTTCATTCATTCATTCATTCATTCATTCATTCATTCATTCATTCATTCATTCATTCATTCATTCATTCATTCATTCATTTTATACCCCACCTATCTGGTACAGTTACCGCTTTAGGCGGCTTCCAACAAGAATACACAACAAATAAAATAACACAATAATTATGCATAGCATAGCTTACCAATAACAATTAAAAGCGGGGGGAGCAAGAAGGCGGGAGAAAAAAAAATAAAGAAAGAAGAAGGTCAAGTATTGGTTGGAGGGAAGGCCTGAATAAACATCCATGTTTTTAGTTGATTTTTAAAGATACCCAGCGAGGGGGCCGCGCAAATCTCCAGAGGGAGGTTGTTCCATAGGCGAGGAGCTACCACCGAGAAGGCCCAATTTCATCTTTTTTCTTTCCGGGCCTCTCTTGGCGTCAAGCTCCTCAGCCTCACCTCCTGACTCACTCGGTTGATCCGGGTAGACCTTGGTGGGAGTAGGCGTTCCGTCAAATATCGAGGTCCTAAACCGTTTAGGGCCTTGTAAGTAAGTAAGCATTAAAACTTTGAAGTTGATGCGGAACCGGATGGGCAGCCAATGCAATGCAGCCAGAATAGGATAGATATGTTGGTGTTTTCTCACTCCACTAAGGAGTCTGGCTGCTGCATTCTGCACCACCTGGAGTTTCCGCGTCAACCTCAAAGGCAGCCCCATGCAGAGCACATTACAGTGGTCTAATCTTGAGACTATGAGCACATGCACCAAGGTAGTGAGGGCCCCCGTCTCAAGATACGGTCAAAAGATGGAAAGAAGATGGAAGAAAGTGGTACAGACTAGCGACGCCACCTGGGTTTCCATGGTGAGCATCGGGTCCAGATGAATCCCCAAGCTGCGGACCCCACTCTTTGTGGCCAGGGTCACCCCCCCCAAAAAAAGAGAGAGAATCACCCAAGCGGCCAACCATGGGGGCACCCACCCTCAGAACCTCCATCTTCTCCGGGTTCAGCCTCAGCCCATTTTCCTGCATCCATTGCAGTACGGTCCCCAGGCAGCGCTGAAGGAACAGGACGGCATCACCTGCAGTTGGAAAAAAGGAGATGTAGAGCTGGGTGTCATCTGCATATTAATGACATGATGCCCCACACCCCCTGATGACCCCACCCAGTGGCCTCATATAGATATTAAACAGCATTGGGGAGATAATCAACCCCTGTGGAACCCCACAACTGAGGCTCCACGGGGCCGAGACATTCTCCCCAAGCTGTACTCTCTGGGGATGGTCCTCCAAGAAGGAACGGAGTCAAGCAAGTGCCAAGCCACCAATTCCCAGCTCAGAGAGCCTCCCCAGGAGGTTACCATGGTCGACGGTATTGAAGGCTGCTGAGATGTCGAGGACCAACAGAGATGTTTTACCCCTGTCAGCCTCCCTCAACAGGTCATCATTCAGGGCGACCAATGCCGTCTGTGTACCGTGGTGCGGCCTGAAGCCCAACTGAAACGGAGCCAGGCCATCTGTTTCATCCAAATGAGCCTGAAGCTGATCAGCTGCCACCCTCTCAACCACTTTGCTGATGAAAGAAACATTGGTGACGGGCCTATAATTGCCAATTTCATCCACCGCCAAATTCGGTTTCTTTCTTATGGGCCTAATGAGTGTCTCCTTAAGGGCAGGAGGAACCCTTGAGGAATCCTCAAGGAAAGACCCATTAATTATCACTGTGGCCCATTCGGTTGTTATAGGCCTGGCTGCTTTGATTAGCCAGGCCGGGCAAGGGTCTAGGAAGGAGGTGGTGGCTCGACAGCGATCAAGCACTTTGTCCACAGTATCCGGCGTCACAGGCTGAAAGTGATCAAAGATCACTGGGCAAAACAGAGCACTGGACGTCTCTGTTCGACTCACTGTGTTTAAAAAAGGAGAGAGTTCCCAGCGGATGGCCTCCACTTTAGATTTTAAAAATGCTGCAAATTGGTCCGGTGAAAAACTAGGGGGAGGCCCATCACTCAGACCAATTATGGATAGCTTGCGCACTATACGGAATAACTCCGCCTGCTGATTTGAAGCTTCGCTTATCCGGTTAGCAAAGTATGTTCAACAAGCAGCCTTTACCTTAGCTAGGTAGAGGTTAGTTGTGACCCTGACAGCTATCCAAGCTCTGCGTCGGAGAGGGCGTTTAGGTGCGATCGTGTCTATAGCAAATTTCAAACAGTTGAAGAGCTCCCACATAAATAAATTTGCCACATTTTTTCCTATTGTTCCAATGTATAGGACCTGGAAGACTGGACTCAATTAAAATAAAAGAATTATTTACACTAAACAGTTAAGAATACCTGAAGATACAAAGCTGAGCAATAATGGAGGGTGCAGTCTTAAGTAGGTGGTGGGCTCTCCTCTGTTAAAGGATTAGCCTCATATCAGGAATGTATAGTAGTAGATTTCTTATATAGCCAATGGGTGGGCCTTTGGGATAACTAGTAGGCTTCTCAATGGGGTCAGTTCAGATTTGGACCTATAATGGCAGGTTCCCAAAATAGAATTCTTAACTGCCTGCACAAATGGTCAGCCTGGTTAATAATACCATGCTCATTATATTTTGCCATTTTCCTTCTATATTGTTTCTTTTTTTAAAAAAAAATATTTTCTGTAATCCTTCATTGCACCCCTAATATCTCTTCCAACGTGTGTTGTATTTTTCTCCCAGATACACTGTTCTGCTTTCATGTCCTGGCAACTGAAAGCAGTTTACAATAGACCTGCTCTCTGAAGCAATTTAGATAACAGGATTATTTTAAATTTCCATGATGTTGCCAGCTAAAAATGCAGAAGTGAGCTGGCAAAAGAAATGGAGGGATTCAACATTCCTTGCATCACTGTTGAGCTTATAGAATAAGGCCCTAGAACAGAATTTCAGCATGAAAAATGTTCCTGTCATTGGTAATGTTCGTGGCATTGTAGCCTTATAATAAACTATGAAAATGTGATAAACAAATAATATACACATTATTAAGATCATAGTCATAATAAATATTGCATGCTGCCAAGTCAATTATGACTTAGTTCTCGTATACTTTAATGATATGGAGTTGCTGTCCTTTTTTACATGTCCTTTTTCTTTTATACAAGGAAAACTGCTGCATCACTAATTGCTATATCTCTTTAACCAGCATTGGATTTCCACTTGCAATAGAGCAGAATCTTTGCTAAATGGGAAGAATGCAGTCTCCCCCTTCATACTACAGCCCCCACCCCCAAATGCTTGCTCTATTGGGCTATAAAGTCCCCAGTAACTGACAGTCTCTTCAGAGCATGTATTTGGAACCAGAGAAGGGTCCATGGAGGAAGAGAGAGAACCAAAAAATGTGATATTATCATAGATTTCACATCAGATGAGGTCTAAGTTTCAAGAGCATAGAAAACAAGCAGTAGGCTATCTTTAAAGAAATGCCAGTAGCTGTCAACTCACATACAAGGTTTCTAACCCTGCCCCTTACTCCTGTTGAAGAGTAGAACACTGTGTTGTTACTCAGCCCATATGGAATTGGCAGAAATCAAAGGCCTCCATTGGGGTGAGCAGGTGCACCTTCTGGCCTCCATAGGGTTTCTTGAAATCTAAGCCATTATGTCTTCACTGTTTTGATTTGTTTTTAATGTTGAGCTATGGCAGTAAACATGCTTTCTCACCTGAGGAGGTTAAGTCTAGTTGCTCAGGCATAGAAAAGAAATATGTGAGCATTGCCTTTAACAATAACAACCACACACCAAGACTGCCCGAATACTGGCTTGAAGTGTAAGCCTTGTAGTACTTTAGGAAGGATTTGTTTTATCATGCATGCTTGGGGAAACAAATTAATAAACCTTTAGCTATGCTAGAACAACAATCCTCTGTTTCCTATTCTGTTAGAGTTTGCTAGCTCTAATTGAAAGATTTAGAACATCATTATTTGTACAAACCTGTTTCCTGTCAATTTTTTAAATCAGTTTTGGCTTCAGTCTGTCAGTTCCAATTATCAGTGCCTCATTTAATTATAGAACTAAGCCAGCAAAGAATCTGTCAAATTCTCATTTATACACTATTTTCTTTAATTTGATTTTTTTGTGTACTTACATAACCTGAAAACTGAATGACTTTCAGCACTCTACAGATTTATGCTTCTAAGAGGAAGCTATGGCTGAGAATTCAAGTTTTCTTCAGATGAGTATGGCTGGGAATATTACTTTTTGGATTCGGAATAGTGCTTGATATAACCAAGCCCTGGTCATCTCCCGGATCGACACCTGCAATGCCTTTTACGTGGGGTTTCCCTTGAGCCTGATCTGGAGACTTCAGTGGGTCCAGAATATGGGAGCCAGACCTGTGGTGGGTATGAGCAAATTTGACCATATCACTCCAGTTCTGACTCATTTCCACTGGTTGCCTGTTATGTCCCATATCAGGTTCAAGGTTTTGACACTTACATGCAAAGCCCTTCACAGTTTGGGCCCATGTTACATGTTGGAGCATCTTTCCTTGATGTCATCTGCCTGAGCCATAAGGTCATCTCAATCGAGACTTTTGGGTGGCCATTCTAAAGGAGGCCCATAAGTCTTCTATAAGAGGTAGGGCCATCATGTAACTTCTGACCCAAAACAAATTCAATTTACTTTCATTATTCTGTGTTATATGTTGTCCATTGACTCTGTTAATGTCTCTTTAGCCTAGGACCAGAGTTTTTAAAAACAATCTTGGCTTGTTTTTTTAACAGTGTTATGACAAATTGAAATTCAGCAGGTACAATATAAACTTGTTGGTAGCCATCGCTCAAGTAGAATATGGAATTCAACTTTACTGCAAATTACTAAGTACTTCAGAAAAGAATTAATGATTCCATATTTTGATATTTTTGCTTGCCCTGATACATTTTTTAAAGGATATTTTATTCAGCTTCACAAAGTAGCAAGGATTATTAAACCATAATTCTTACAATGGTAACAATGGTAACAGTTTTTACTGTATCATAGCTGCAACCTATAAATTATCCAGCGCTGTATAATAGATGGAATGAGCAGTCTCTTTCCCCCACTATTTGTATTTGTTTTCCTCTGGTTTTATGTTCATCAGGAAACTTTTATCATAAAATCCACTGAATTTGACAGAAAGTGCTGCAAGATTTTCATATATTTGTAAATTTCTTGGAATAGTGGTTGTTCTTCAAAAACTTGAAACAAAGTGTCAACTTTGCAAAAGGACTCTATCATATGTAAGTCTTGCGAATTAGACCATATTCATCTGTTCCTCTGTTCATTCTAACTCTGTGATTCATAATGTTTCTGAAGTGTGCAGCACCCAAAAAATGGAAAGCGTTTGATGGCAAAATAACAGAAATGGATACCCAGTTCACATTGCGTGCCAGGGAATTGCTTGAAATTTACCGCAGTATTAGTATGAAAGACCTTCCTCAAGATGAACGGCTGGATGTATTGCTCACGCTGAAGCATACAGTGAAGGTATGTTCCAAACTTCTAGGAAAACCCTAGTGGGCTCATACATGATGCATCATCAAGTACCAAGCATTTCAAAGAGCCAGCAGATACTCTGCATTCATATGCCAGCATTAGTGTAGTGCAGTATATATTGATCCGTTTATTGTTAAAGAAACTTAATGCTGCAGCTGGAACTACACTTGGGACATATTTATGTAGGATTGTGCTACATGATTGGAATGTTGAACATTCAGGAGGCAAATCTTCTGGCTTTTATTAAGAGAGAATGGCAATTAGCAATTGTGTTGATGGCTCTAATTTCAAGAGGGATCTTTATCTCTTGACTAGTTACCCCAGGGCAAATCTTGATGTGGTTTCCTTGTGCCTGCTGTTTGCATATGAAGGAAGCATCTCCCAGTTTTCTCTAGCCATGGTACACCCTTTATACACAAAAATTCCATAAAAAGTTCCATAAAATAGATGTAATTTGACATATAGGTCTTGGCATAGATAGATGGATAAATGATCCACACTCTTTAAAACCAGTGCTGTAACTTTCCACAACCGGTCCACAAAGCAGAGATGATTGATTACTGCATACCTTTTCTAAAAACATATTATTTAACTCATCTTCCAAAGAGCTAAGATTTAAGATGTCATTGAATATATATCTATTATTAGAACTGGTAGTCGGCATTAAAAACATGATCTGCGGGTGTTTTGTTAAATGTTTATTTTACAGGAACATGAGTGCAAACTCACACAAGAAATAGTAGAATTAATTGACAGAGAAGCAGACCTCATGATGCGGGCAGTGAAGGAATGTAATTTACAAGGACTTCGACAAAGAATATGTACTTTATTTCTTCAGTATATTAAAACACCACTTTTTAACCCAGAAGTTGCCAGACTTCTCAAGGTATTTTCCTTTTCTCTTATGTTTATCATTTATTTGTAGTAATACTATATATTGTTGAGTTAAACTCCTCACACTGATTAGTCTGGAAGCTATAGGAGCTGATGGAAGAGGAAGGAATTTCCCTGAGCCCCATATTCATACAACATTGTTCCAGGATACACCAAGGATGTAAATGTGGAAACAATAGGAGGTATTAATGAAAGTGTAAGGAAGCTAGGTATGCATTCTCGAAGGCTTTCGTGGCTGGGATCTGATGGTTGTTGTGGGTTTTTCAGCCTGTTTGGCAGTGTTCTTGAGGTTTTTCAACATTTTGCTGGTCTCTGTGGACAACATCTTGAGAGGACAGGAGCTAGAACTCTGTGTTCTGATGTAGCATGTGGGATTGTTGAGTATTTGTACCTGTGGGGTTAGGTTTTTGTTCTTTTCAGGAGACTGGGTGTTTTCTGTGATCAGGGCGTTTTTTGTCATGGGTGTTTTGTTGTGATAAGGGGGGAGATGATCTGTCACAGTGATTGATGGGTGTTGTTGGCTAGTATTTTGTGTGCAGTGATCACTGGTCCTTGTGGCTGGGTAGAGTTCATTGACCTTTTTGTAGGCTGCATTTGTTAGTGCTGGGAGCCAGGCTTTGTTGATTTTTAGACTTCTTTTTTGTTGAAGCTACGCTGGTGTTTGTGGATTTCAGTGTCTTCCCTGTGTAGTCTAACATAATGATTCCTGGTATTGTCCAGTACTTCTGTGTTTTGAAATAGGATTTCATGTCCAGCTTGTTTCAGGGGTATGTTGCCTGGCCCTTGACCCCTACTGGAAGTGTCATATTGTAGGTTCTTACCATATCTTTTCCGTGTAAAAGGATACTTTTTTCCTAAAATCATTGGAGGAAAAATTGAGGGTTGTCTTTTACACAGAAGTAAGCCGAGGAGTGCTCATCAGTGGGGTCTGGAGCCACCTCCGTGCCAGGACCCACCCCCTCCATTTCTGCTCTTGCTTCTGCTGCTGCTTCACAGATCTGCAACAGGATCCAGAGTGGGGTGTGCATGCCCATTGTGGGGCTTAGGAAATGGAGGGATAAAACAGCAATGAAAGGGCTGCAGGATTGCAGCCCTTTGATCCTGCAGCCCTTTCATCACTGCTTTACCCCTCCATTTTCTAAGCCCCAAATGGAGGGGTAAAGCAGCAATGAAAGGGCTGCAGGATCAAAGGGCTGCAATCCTGCAACTCTTTGATCACTTTTTTACCCCTCCACTTCCTAAGATTGCTGCTTTCCCCCTCCAGTTCCGTAGCCTTTTGATCCTGCTTTTGCGGAGCTTAGGAAGTGGAGGGGGAAAGCAGCAATCAAATTTTCTTATTTGGGGTTGGAAAAGTGGGGATCGTCTTATACATTGGGTTATCTTATACATGGGAAAATATGGTACATTTATGGGGCAGGCAGCTTCCAGGTTCTGCTGTTAGCTGGTTTATTCAAGCAAGGTGGGTATAGTAGGTCAGCCAACAAGTCAAAGACTAGGAGAGTACAGGTAAGTGTCAGAGAGTGTGGTTGTCACTATCCTAGACTAAAAGACTCCTGCTTTACTCTCCACCATGCTTTCCTTCATGAAGGGGGGGGGGAAGAATTGATTCTGTTCCCCTAAAAAGGGCTGGTATCCTATGGTAATACAGGCGCTGACCACAGTGCCTTTCTGGATGCCACTTTTGAGGTTTCTTCTAAGTGCTAGAGAGCCATGGCAGACCTTGTCCATTAGTTGACTTCTGCCAAGGTGGAGTTCCATCTGGGCACAGAAGGCCTCCATGTCTTCACCTGCCAAGCTTTGGGACTCCCTGTTTATTGGGCTGTCCTGGGTCTTGGTCACTGCTGGCAAGGCCGACACTTCTGATTCCACAGACTTGGTTGTGGGACAGCCTTCCCCTATCCACAACCTCTTATTCAAGTCAAGGGGGGGGCGCGTCACCTTCCCAGAACTCCATCCAACTTTCCCAGGGTGTCTTTCCTTCCCAGTTTCCAGTCATCCCCCAAAACCTAAAAGTAGCATTTACATGTCCCGCTCTTGGCCTTGCCCCGCCCCCATGTTTCTTCATTGTCTCTTCGTGTCAGGTGGTCAAGGCAGTGGAGGGATCATCCATTATGCCAGTCCCCTTCCTCTTCTAGGGACTGTAGCCTCCCTGTGTTCTGCCTAGGTCATTGTCTCCATGCAGCCCAAGGCAGTGGTGAGTGTCTTGGCCACTTCAGCAGCAATGTCACTATGATAAGTAGGCCCATGTGAGGGAGTAATGTCTCAATCAGGCCAGCTGCAGGCCCTCCCATTTTGCCATAGGCTATTAGATGTTTCTATATCTTCTAACTTTAGATCCATGTTATCTCAATAACACTACCGTCCCAGACAATATGGGTAATTTCATTGCTTGCAATGTGTTTTTACATCACTTAAGAGAGTATCTAGCCCTTATGAACTTAACCTTACATGCCAACTTCAAAAATATGTTCATAATCACAGGGTTTACTGTACAGTGTGAGGGAACAGATTGTATTTGACAGATTGCATGCTGTGCTCTAACAAAATTGTTTTGTAGATATATATATTTTTCTTCAATTACCAAAGGTCAGTATGCATACAGTTTTCACCAACTGCTTTGGAACAGATTGGCTTAAGTTTAATTGAGACTAGATTTAAAGCTGACACTGATTCTACAAGGTGATTCTGGATCAGTACAACTTGTTTGTTTCAGCTACCTCACCATACATTTAACAGAGTTTTTTCCTAGCTGATATTTATTAACATTTGAACTATTGTTAATTCCACCTTTTAGTAATATTTTAAAGTGTTATACAGTGGCTCTAGTCAGCATATAGCTACGGTTGATGATTGGTTTTCATGTTATCTTACTGACAGAAACAAACAATGGAGACTTTGATATTTGTCTTTTTGCAAAAGTGAAAAGAGAATAGCTAATAAAATATTTAAGTGATAGAACAGAAATCATATGTGAATGTCAGTCAATTATATCTCCCCCATCTCAGACCAGTACCTTCCCTTTTGAGATTGCCACCTTACCCCGGCCTTCAGAAACCGAGATTAATTCCCAACATTTGCCAACTTTTTGCATGCGGAAAGATTTTTCTTTTAGGGGGTCACTTTTTCTGCATTATAAAATAAACATAGCTCATTAATGAATAAAAATGGGAAGGAGATGATCAAATGATATTCTGAGGGAATCCAGATTCTAGAACAAATGTTTGCAAATTTTGAGAATGATTTTTTCCATTTGACCCTTCCCTATTCAAAACAGGGCTACACCAATGTCCTTTATTTGTACCTTAACTTTCACCCCAAGTAAACATAGAAGGTAAGAAAACCCACTTACCTAGGATTAATCACATTAGACAAAATGAAGCTTCTCCCAAATATGTATTAGTTGCCTTACACTAGTAAAGATTATGCAGCTATGGATATGACTGTGCTGCCAGCTTCCTGTTTCTAGATATTGCCATTATCAAAGCCTGTATTTTGTCTCGGTTCCTCTGTCCCATCAGTGATGCTCTGCAGAGAGAGTGAAAAGGCAAGTGGGATTTTGCTGTAGCATTTACATGGGGTGGAAGTTAAAGTATAAAAAGGGGACAGAAATCCCTTTGTTTTGAGTGAAGGGAGTAAATCTGTGGTGTCAGTTTTTCTTTGCTTTTGGAGGGTATAGCTTCAACCATAAGTTTTTGCTTTAAACTGAAGGTGTGTTGTTTTTCCTTCTTAGAAGATTACAAACCTGTATGTTGACTAGAGATAACTGTCATCATTCTAAATAACTTTGTGTGCTCAGCTGCTTGTGTGGCTGCACATTTGATGGAGGGAACAAATCTGTATTTACAATTGAATATGAACTGAGGTTATGTTTCTCTCTTGAAAAATAGAATGCCATTGCTACTGGGAAAGGCTGGAACAAATCAGGGAATGTGACTAAAATTTTAATGTGGTCCTGATGGTGTGATTTCTTAGCTTATCTGTATCTCTTTGTAGGTCCCACCAGATCCAATGAAGTTGTATCAAAACATCTATTTTTGCCTTGGATGCAAAAGGTATCTGCCTTCAACGGATTTTGCCATATCTGCTAGTTCTCACACAGTTGGCCGATGTTGCATGTGTTGCAAGTTGGATAATGAGGCTCGAAAGCGGGAAGCTTTTTTGAAGTACAAGCGCATGCTCCGAAATCTGCAAGAATCTGAAGTGAATTATGATGACGGTGCCAAGATTGCTTTTGTAATACAGGTATTCAGAGAATAGTTATGCTAAAGTATTAGAAAAGTGCAAAAAAAAAAGAGATGTAATTTTTTTTCTTAAAGTTTATTAAGAGTACTGTATATACATTTTAAAGTTATGTAAGATTCATTGCTTTTTCCCCTTCCAATATCCTTGCCAGGAGCCAAGGGAAAAATCTTACTGATGAAGCATTTGCTGCTTCTAGCATTTTTTGTACCGTAGACACTGGACCTGTCATTACTGTTTCACATACAGTTTTGCTTTTACTTGCAGAGAAAGGGTCTCCACAAGGTTCTACTAAGACACCTCATTGTGGCATGAAAATTACCTAGGACTCTCAAAAGTTCTGGCAGGCTGTATCAGCCTGGTGAGACTTCAGGGATTGCTGTTTTGTGTTGTTGTTTTTCTGTTTACATTCTCACCTGTTTTTCACAAAATAATGGAGAATCTTACACAGGAAAATTTTCACATTGTTCTGTAATTTTTTTCTATTATTTTGAGCAAGCGTAACGTTCCCTTGCATAGTGTTCTTTCCCCTCCTCCATGAATTCTTCCCCTTCATATCTTCATAGGCTCCATGAGTCCTGTCTTCATCTGCAACCTGCATTAGATAGCCCTCAAGCACGGGCCATTGCTAGTCCATTCCAGAGGAAATGTCAAAAAAATTAAAATCACAGTGTGAAGGTCCTAGCCTTATCAGAGAGTCGTTTCTTTTGTGTTTTGTCCTCCCTGTTCATCTTTTCAGCAAAAGCACTTTATGAAATGATTCAATTGACCTTTTAACACAAACCCAGCCATGGAAAACTCCTGGAACTGTTACAGGTTTTTGTTTTGTTTTTATTACATACTCCCCTTTTGTTACTAGCACACTGTTCTTCCTGCTTTGTGGAACTCTGTGCTCCACTTTGACTTGACTAGGTTGCCTAGAAGAGGAATCATAAAGAGTATTGATCTGATTTTCTATCTCTTTTACTTACTCTTACTCCACTATGAATGAGATTCTCCTCCTTCAGCAGTACCAAGAATCCGCTAGACATTCCCCACACATTTAACTTATTTGTGCAAGGAAATGCAGTCTGTGTGAAATATGGATTGTTAAGAAAAATAGGGACACTTTCAGCTGTGGCAAGACCAGGCCACATTTTGTATTAAGTATTTAAAGAAAATAGTATGATCCCTGACAGCTTGTAACTCCAAGGATTCTCTACCTCAGATTTCATGCAAATTTGCCTTTTGATTTTATTTTCTGTTTCAAAACTGTCATATTGTTAGCAAGGAAAATGCAGAGATAGACTGTAAAGAGTAGAGAGAAGAATGTAACAGTAGACATTTGGATATGTTGTGTCATTTTGGGGGGCAAAGTGCACAAAAAGGGCACTTTGAAATGATGGCATCATCATTAGTACATGTCATCATGCTGTGCAAAAAAAATTATTTATTTATTTATTTATTAAATTTATACCCCGCCCCTCTAGACCATGTCTACTCGGGGCGGCTTACAACATAAAATAGGACAATATAAAATATAAATAATCATAAAATACAATTAATATATTAATACAATTGGATTAAAAGTTAGCAAAATAGAATAAGAGAGAAAGAAAAAATAAAAGACTTAGCTGACTGGAGGGAAAAAAAAAGTAAAATGGGTTAAAAAAATCTCACACTCTGACACAAGGATCCCAAACAATGAGAAGAACTATTTTCTTTACTTATTTGCCAAGAGCAGGATGTGACAAAATTGAATTTTCTACTTGTGGCTTTTACTTTGAGTTGGTGAATTTCAGAAAAAGGGAAGGTTTACATGAATTGAAATAGATGACTGAATGTTCATGTGGTATATTCTTTGAATTTGGGGCTTTCCCAAAATTTAATTACCTCCCATCCCATTTCAGGCCTTGCAATGGGAAAATGAAGGAAAAACAGATCCTTCACTCTTCCCTTTGCCCATATTTGTTCATGCAGGACTGAGTATGAAAAGGGTTCCTTCATATTGGAGAAAATCAGTAAATGGAACTTTGCACCCCTTCTCTTCAGTAACATATGACCTCTTTCCTGGCCATTTTTGAAGTTTTTATCATCCCTCTGCATTTTTCTTACCCTTGTGTTCTCTCAGCTTTACTCGCTTCTTTTGGCCTTATGCAAGAAGCAGTCAAAACCAGCCAACCAAACACTCAAACACATGCCTGTAAGAAGAAATCCAGCATGTCATACTGAGCTTGCTCAGATTCTGCTGTTACCTACTTATAGAGGTTCTAGTGATATTGTTTGTTCATTAGTTTTGTATCATGGAATATTTAAAAATATGTATTCCCTCCTGCAATCCTCTGCAGTCTGTTATCCTACCCCAGGATTCTGCAGTTTCATTCTGTAGTTTCATTCACATATAAGTACAACGGGCCTCAGTTACTGCCTCTTTCCTCCACCCCAACTTGTGGTTGAAGATATTATTTTTCTGTTAAACAGTTCATCATTTAAGTAATGTAAAAAGTTGTAAACCATGGTTAATAAAGATCAAACATTGGAAAATGCTTTAGAAAAAGATTATTGAAAGCAAATATTCTAGCTTTATCTTCATGACTAAAATGACTCCCCTAGTTCACTTGACACAGGTTTTAGTTTTATTCACACCACACTGTTATTTTCTTTAGAATACAGATGATGTATTGTGTGTATGTGTATATTCCATGTTCTAAACAGAATAATATATTTAAAAACTGCCAGTTGTCATCCTACACTTTTCTTCAGTGTTTAGTCTGTGCTGTGTGTGTAATGATAGCATTTCCAATTCCATATATGCTGATGGTAGCAGGAAATTGGCTGATACTAGAGATGGAAATAAACTGCCATTTTGGCAATTCGTCCTACTTCATGATCCATCATAGTTGATGAATCATGAAGTTCCCCCCATGAATTGACAAAGCATGAATTTATTCATCGATTTATTGGGGGGGGGGTTAGACAGCCAAAGGCTGTCTAAAAAAAAAACCCTGACCTCCCTGCCACCGCCGCCGCCCCCCATAATAACTGCCGCCATGGTCTCCAGCTACAGCCTCCATCTTTGCAAAGGGCGGGCTGGATTTCCTTAAGGCAGTCTAAAGGAATCCAGGCTGCCCTTTGCAAAGATGGCAGCTGCATTTTCCCTACCCTAAATGAAGCTGCAGCTGCCATCTTTGCAAAGGGCACCCAGTGTCCCTTACTGCAGGCCATGGCTGCGGAGGCCACAGCAGTGGGTGGCGATGGATGACGGTGGCGGCGGATGGTGGCAGCAGGTAGCATAGGGAGAGCAAGGGGTGGGGGATAGGCTGTGGGGGTGGGAGGCTGCCGATCAGCCCCCCCATAGGCAGAATGGGGAATGAATAAAAATGGTGAAATATTAGTCCCTTCATATTTGTCAGGGTCTCTGGAACTGACAAATATAAAGGGATAAATATTTAACAAATCAGTGATGTCTTACGAATATCACAATCCTTCTTTTTATTTGTGCCCATGTCTAGCTGATGCCAGTATGGGTCCCCTTACCAGGAGAGAGGTAATTATTAATTAACATATGGGAGTAGATCTTCTTGCCCCTAGTGCTCTAGTTAAAAATGTGTGCTTGACAGATTCCAATTTTGTGATATTTGAAAAAGCCCAAAATGGAGCTCTGTAGAACATCTGGGGAAGGAGTTTCTCTTTATACAGTTGTATTAATGGTGCCACCATTTTTCAGGTTCTCTAGATAGGTCTGGGAAATTTCCTTTAGAATGGACTGTACAAATATACTGTGGCATCAAGCAGTCTTCATGAACTTATTTAGGTTCTACTTCATCAGCATAATTAAGTTAAACTAGTTAAGAAACATAGATCAAATTGTTGAGCCTTGGAGAGTTTTGCACTCTCTCTAGCTCATTTACGCAAGTCATTTAGACACATTTGCTCTCTAAGTACTTTACTGTATGTTCATGTTTTTGTGGTTGAAAGGACAGTAATGGCTTTTTGAAATTTCTCCATTCTAACCATTATCATGTTTCTAACATTGTTATCTCATAATTTAGAAAGGGATTTTTGGTTATTGATTCTGTTTGAACTGTAGATTTTATACACAGTCCACAACTGGATGTGTTTTTTGTGGATATTTTCTGAGTGGCCTTAATACTATGCATATTTATAACAGAATATCTACTGTATCTTACAGTAATAAACTAAACAGATCATTTTGATGCAAGGATGGTGCGATTCCACTCATAAAGTAAACAGCTTTTGATGAAATGTCATCTGAGAATAAGATTTTGCTTACCTTTCCTTTGTCATTTACAAAACACCTTAGTTTCTTTCACCAAACAGCACAATGTGGACATTTTGCATTAAATTATGCACACTCTGTATTTGAGGATTTGACCTTTCAGATTTTCAGTTATTTTTAAACAGCATGGACTAGGTAACAGGACAACATCAAGAAAATATTCTAACAGCCAATCGATAATCAAACAAGCTGCCAAGAGCAGATGCAGAATTTCCGTCTGTAGTAAACAAAGCTTTTAAAAATTGAATTTTCACTCACGTATCTTGGAATAATTAAACTGATCTTGTGTTATCAATACAGTGGTGCCTCACTAGAAAGTTACCACGCATGACAGCTTTTTCGCTAGACATTGACTTTTTGCGATCGCTATAGCGATTCGCAAAACAGTGATTCCTATGGGGGAATTTCGCTGGACAGTGTTTGGTCCCTGCTTCGCAAACCGATTTTCGCTAGACAACAATTTTGACAGCTTCCTCCGCGCTCGCAAAATGGGTGTTTTCAGGACCTAAGCTTCGCAAGACAGCTATTTAAACAGCTGATTGGCAGTTCGCAAAGCGGCTTTCCTATGGCCAATCTTCACTAGACAACGACAATTCCTCCCCATTGGAACGCATTAAACAGGTTTCAATGCATTCCAGTAGGGAAATACTTTTCGCTAGACAATGATTTTGCTAAACAATGATTTCAGTGGAACAGATTATCATCGTCTAGCGAGGCTCCACTGTATAAGACAGAAATTAGCTTCCTCACTGGTACTTAAATCTCTAATAAAAGTCCAGAATGTGGTATATAATATAAAAGGATGATATATAGTATAAAAATGTGGTCTATTCTTTTAAAGCATAAATATTAGATAAATGTGGTGGTTTTTAAAATTAAACTTCTCTTACTTCCCCCCCCTCAACTTGCTTTTCATTGCAGCAACAAGACCTTCACTACATGGTTGAAAATTTCTGGGGTTCTCAGTCAGCTCTTAGCGCCTGGGATGATCTCTATGATCTGGTCATGGTCAGGTGGAATAAGCATCAGGAGTGGTCTCCCTGGAACTGTATTCTCCTCAGAAAGGATGAAGCTGAGGTTCATCTCAAACTGAAAGATCTTGAAAAGGTATACCTTTTTTCTGAAATGATGTCCTTCCCTTTAATGTTAGAATTCAAAACATGTTCTATGTTATGTTGAGTTGCACCATAGCAAACCATTGAAATAGAACATATTCTTGTATAGATAGAATGTCTCTGTTCAGATGGACTTCTGCTTTTTCTCCAAATATTTGGGCTGTTTTATTTCCAAGCCGCATTATAAGGGAAACTGGGAGATAAGGAGAATGTCATCTCAGTATCTAATGTGTACATTTTTAACAGGTGTTACATGTCTTATTTTCATTTATGTCCCACTGCTCCTTGCCTTAGTTACTTTTAACAGATTCTCAACTGTATTGTTCTTCTGGCAGTTGCTTTTCAAAGGTTGTTTGAGGCCACTGTTCACCCAAAAGCTGCACCTCTAATTCAGTGGCCTATGGGAAAGTCTTATTTTTTCATTAAAAGGTACATTGACAATGCAGTCCTCTGCAAATTAGAAGTCAATTACACTGTGTCCAACTGTATATTAAACCTGGAACCAAAAGTAATCATTTCTAATATTTTGTAAACCTCATTCTGCAGTAGCTCGTTTTGAGTGGTTGTGCAATTCTCTTAGCATACAAGGAGCTGAGGGGTTTGCCTTGGCATAAAAAGAAGTTTAGGATTTCATTGGTGTGCAGGTCTGAGAGTGTAAATACATGCATTTCATCAACAGAATCTTAATTAACATTATATTGTTGCTTTGTATATTAACTCAGGTTCTTTCATCTATTTCAGGCTTATGAAAAGGTGTTTATTCATAGGATAAAGCACAAGCATATCCTTGCAAGGAACTATTTTTCTCAGTTTCCAGAGCTAGTAGCAGCTTTGCATAAAGACGACAAGCAGACCAATACAGATGATCTTTTGGTAACAAAGGCTTTAACACCTGGTCCATCAAAACAACCCTTTCAGAAGAGTGTCCACTCATCTACTACTTGAAGAAACAATCTATCTTTGATTGTCTGGCTTTTCATTTTGAAAATTAAACCTATTTGGCATGCAACCTTTATTTAAAAATTATTTTATTCATATTTTCTTCATTTTGCTGGTCCAAAGATGCAACCTATTACTTGGGAACATCTTCTTAAGTTATGGTTTATAGGAGAACCCTGCTTAGTCCTCACTGAATGAATCGCTGATACATGTGTGGCAGATTATACCTAGTAGTGCATATTGCGGTGAAGCATCAACGCCCAGACTCCATTTCTGTAAATCTGAGGCTGGCTAGCTGGCTGAAAATCACAGAAATGCATTTGCCACTCTTTGTTTAAAACATGGAATATTTAGCTTAAAAGTCAGGGCAGGGCTTCTGTGCTGCAAGGTTTTAAAGAGAGCCACTGTGTATTGCAGACAGTAAACATCACTGTGTCGAATGTCAATAACCTTCGATTTGGAGAGATGATGTATGTACTGACCATAAAGCTGAGTTTTATTGCCAGAGTATACTCCGCACCATTTTTTTTGTTTCCATTTTTGCTCCCATTCATATGTTTGCCGAGCATAGGACAGGCAAATTTGTTCTATCTCACAGCAAAGCGTACGTTCTCTCAAGTCCTAACACTTGTCTTGAAACAGAAAGCAGTGCTCTCCAGGCCTTCAGAATCTGATTATACATGAGGAAAGGAGCATTCTAAGCCTCGCCCACTTCAACTCCTGTTTTGTCCCTTGTGTGTAAAGGGCAACGTTCTGAAGAGGAGAGCTTTCTTTCTTCGTAGAGGCCCCTCACACCGTTTTGAGCCCTGTATTTCCAGGATTCCGCATCATGTGGGAAAAGAGATATAATTAGCCATTTTGAGCCCCGTGCTGCCCTATTTGACTATTTTTGAGTCAGTCAAAACTGGCATACAGAAGGAGAGAGTGGCAGAATGGAGAGGAACGCCTGAGTCTGAGTGCACAACAACCAAATTGGCTGTACATTTGTGTCCTTCCAGCAGCCATTACCAACAGGCAGGTTCCTATTTGCGCAGCAGCAAACACTGGTGCCCTGGATCAAATCCCATTTACTCAACCCTAGTTAGGGCTGTGTGTTGGACATCCCCATGGAGAAACGTAATCAAAAAGCTGCTTATATGTAAAGAAAGAAGAAATACAGAGCAAACAAGTCCAGTCTTAAGTTCCCCCATTCCTAACAAGCTCTCCCTATTTCTAACAAGCTCCCCTTCTAACAAGCTCCCCATACGTAGATTCCAATGCCTTAATAGTACTAATAATTTTAAGTTCAAGTGAAAAATGGTGTGTATTTCTAATGTCATAAAGAGGAGGGGCAAGATTTGTTCTCAGTCATCCCACAGTGCAGGTTTTCTTGCCCTTTAACAATGGGCTCAAGTTAAAGGAAGCCAGATATCGGTTGAATATCAGGAAAAATGTTTGTAACTGTTAGAGCAATACGACAGTGTAACCAGTTACCTTGAGAATTGGAGAGTGCTCCAGCACTGGAGGCTTTCTAGAGAAATGTAGATAATCACCTGGCAGATATGCTTTGATTGTATTCCTGCATTGAATAGGGAGTTGGACTTGATGGCCTTGTAGGCCCCTTCCGACTTCACTTTTCTATGATTTCTGTAGGCACTTGTGGATGGCTGTAGAGCTGCTGCCTACACCCACTGCAGCAACTTCTACTGAGAGGAGTGGGAGAGAAAAAAAGTTAAAATTGCTGTTATGAGTCCACCCCCCCAAAAAAAACCCAAAATCTGTCACTCAGATGCTTCGTTCAATTTTGACACTATAAGAAACCAGCAGGCAGCAGTATAGGGTGTATGTGTTTCTGGCAAGGAGGTGGTAGAGTGGCCTCTGGTTCAAGGTGGAACAGATAGGAGTGAATTTCAGACGTGTTCAATGACCTCTTTGTGCAATCCAGCCAGGGCAAGGGGACAAAAAAGATGGCGAAGAAGGGATTGTTCTTTCAAAGATCCAGTGTGCCAGAGAAGGACAAGGATGGCATCAGCACTCAGACTGACACTGTCAGCTTGGGCAGCAACAGTGCTGCTGTTTTTGTGCCTGGAAAGAGTTTGATGAAGAGCCCCAGACATTGCTTTCCTTATCATACCATGCAGCTCCATCCTATTCAAGGAACGTTCCAGGATTCTTTCCTGTGCAAAGTAGCCTTGTGGTTAGTGAGAACTCCCCTTCATGTACATACACATCTGACACGGGGAAGGAGGAGAGTGAGGGGACTCGGGTGGGCCCCATTTCAGAAGTATGTGACACTGAAACCACTCCCACACCCCTCCACTTACTAGAACTAGTAGTGATGACAAGTTAGCAGTCCCTGGTAGGAAACATGCAGTCAAAAACTGGAGCTCCCAAGCAGTCAATCATCTGGAAGCATTTTCAACAGTGTGCTTGCATGGCCGAGTGCATCCACTGCAAGGAGGAGCTCAAGAATTGGTGGGACTTGGGCCACCTCTCTAAGAGTAGCCTGCCCAGCCACCTGAAGACTCAGCACAAGGCATTGCTGTTGGAAAATGAAGTGGGTATTGTAGGGGTAAATGGTTTCTTTATTGTGAAGGGTAAAAATCATCAGAGGAGGGAGGCTGAGCCACCAGCCTGGAGAAGCAGGGAAGTAGATAGAATATATAGCAAATAGCAAGATATGGGAGCCGGTAAATACCAGATCCACATCACAGGAATAAGTTCCTGACTACCATGGAGGAGCTCGGATGGGGTGCAGGAAAAGGCCTTCTGCAATTACTTGTCACCTAGGGGAGATAATAGTCATGGATGACTGGCCATTTTCTGTGTACAACACTGGTTTCCATAGGTCTGTGGCAGACTAGCACCCTATTACCAATTGCAGTCCCAAATTACCCTTAGGTGCAGGCAGGTGCCAGATTTATACTGGGGTGTGAAGCAATTGGTACGGTAGCAGTTGTCCAGGGCATAGCTGATACATGCATTTTACAAGTGATATCTGGAGCAACCAGGATGTAAAATGTGCCTATCCCTGAGAAGACACTGGTAGGAAGTGCATAGGGCAACACACAAGGGCAGGATCCAGGTGTTCACTGTTGAATGTGGCTGTGATGGAGGGCAGCCAACACAGCTCACAGCATTCAACAGGCTCCAAGGGACATGGTGCACCCATGAAGTCTAACTGTAGAAAGGCCAAGGTCTGTTTGTCACAGACAATTGAGCAAAGATGGTGGCAGCACTGCAGGTTGGGAGGGTGAAAATCATGCAGTGTATGAACCACACTCTCAAGGAGTGCTTTGCAGGGTATAGAAAACACATGCATACCTAATACAAAGGAGGGAGCCAGAAAGGTGGCAGGGCATTTTCACCACAGTATCCAGGGCAAGAAAAAATTGGGATTGCCACTGCATTGCCTAATCAAGGCTGTATCATTTCGATGGAACGCCACTTTCTACCTGTTGGAAAGAGTACTGGAGCAGTGATCTATGTCCTCCGAAGCTTTGAAAGTGCAGCATGGATCCTTAATCAGTTTATCCTAATGTTCTAGGGCTTGGTTGGCATGAGGGAGGGCATAAGGAGGAGACAGTCTAGGGCACTGGTTCTTAACCTTGGGTTACTCAGGAGTTTTGGACTGCAACTCCCAGAAGCCTTCACCACCAGCTGTGCTGACTGGGGTTTCTGGGAGTAGCAGTACAAAAGCATCTGAGTAACAAAGGTTAAGAACCACTGGTCTAGGGGGTTCCATAGATGAAGAACAACATTTTTTTCCAGCTTGGCCAGCAAGTTAAAGGAGGGAGGAGGAGGAGTACATTCTAGCAACCCTCTTGGGCCCCTAAATTAAACAGCAAGAAATTGATATTAAGAAGCAGCAAAGTGGGACAAGGTCAGTCCACTTTCCATGACATGTAGCAGCAGCAGCTAGCAAAGAAGGTCCAGCTAGCACCGAGGGGTCTCACAGAGCAGGAAGAAACTAGCAATGTTCATAGCACCTGAAACAGCAATATCAGCAGTTGTATTCTACAGTACAGGTTCCCTCACCTTTGCAACAACAGGGACTTTGTCTTGACCAGCATGGCAAGGGCCTATCTTCCAGAGACACCACTCCAGAGGAAGGACATGACAGAGGCAGAAGGAGAAGTGCATGTGCAGGAGCCCTGCAAGCCAAATGAGGCTCATCCCTTGTCTTACTGGGCTGAGAAGGAGTCCGTCTGGAGAGGTCTTGCCAAAGTGGCAATGGGACTGCTGTCTTGCCCACCACCGAGGGTATTCTCTCAGGCAGTGGACATTGTCAGTCCTCTTCACTCATGCCTGGAACCTGGAACTGTAGAAAAAATGTACTTGATCAGTTTCCTCAGCCATTCCTCACAGAGTTTGCAAATTCTGTGTACCTAAAAAAAAACATCCCATGAAAGGGATGGAAAGGAAAAATAAAACAATAAACTAATAAAGAATATATAGCAAATAAATAATTTGCTCCCCTTTCATGGCACCTCAAAGTTGGTACTTAAAGGCAGTCCTTCCACTCTGCCTAATAGTAGGGCCAGCCGTGATGAGCTATAAATCTTTCTGTTAAGTGACAGATATAGGAAATTCACTAGAATATCCTGCAACTTAGCTCTACTGAGTGTAGTGACAAGTGGGTGAAGGGATCTCAAAGCAAATGCTGCTGCCACCTAAACATGCATATGGACTGGCATCCTTTTTGCTGCTGTCAAAATACATGAAGGAAGCATTTTAGTAAATTTATAATTAGTTTTTAGTTAACAGCAGAAATCTGCTGAGAGGTAAATACATCCAGTACTAATTATGCTGCTAGGAGATTCTTAGATATTTTATTTTTATGTTTTTATGGTAATAGTAACAATTCTCTGGAAAAACACAATTTATGTATTCTGTGCTTTATTTCTATTTTTGGATATTAGTCACTGACTGTAGTAACGTTCACCTATCTGATTATGAGTAGGATAATGGTCATGAAACATGCACCTTTCACAGAACTCTTTTCCTTGTCCTCAGAGTTATTCCAGTGTTCACATCCAGACTAGATGTCAGGTGTTTTTGTCCTTGTTGTCACAAAACACTCCCAACCCTCGTTGTCATAAAATATACCTGGCTAAATCCAGCAGGGGCAGAACACCAGCAATGATAACACAGCCTCGTTCACTTCCTCCTCCTCCTCCTCTTGCCTGCTTGTCATTTGCCCTTCAACCAACTACAGTAGTCTCATACAGGTCCAGCAGAGAGCATGGCAAGGTGTGTTGCTCTTCAGTGGAGTCCGCTGTTCTGGTGCCTCAGTGTGCTGTGCCAAGGGATTCTGTCACTGGACCATGTGCCGATGGTGCTCTGGTCAACAGACAGGTAAGAAGTTTTGCATTCTTGTGAGATATCACCCTTCTTAGGGAATGCTGGGTTGGCTGTATTTTGTGCAATCCTGAATCAGACAATTTCCACATGTCCAAATGATTGCCTTCACTTTTAAAGGCCTAAATAGTGTAGGCTAATCTCCCCCTGTATGGGCCCCATCTTCCACTCAGATCTGCTGGAGAGATTCTGTTTCACAGCCCATCACCAGCATTGAGCATTCACCTGGAGGATGCAGCAGATTGACATCACCATGATATAGACCTTACCTGTCGCACACCAGGTTGAGCCACTCAATATACAGTAGGGAATGTTTATGGAGATTTCTTAGGGCAATATGTTTCCGAAGGTTACCCCTTTTATAGAACTGTGCAAGAGGATTTCGACCATTATTTATGTAATGGCATCCTTCTGGCATAAGGATACATATGCTCTTCAGCCTTGCCCCACCTGTTCCCCTCTAAATGTGTTTATGCCACCTGGGGATTACAGCAGCTATAGCCAATGCCCCTGGAAGACAACAGACTAGAGGTGGTTGCTCCAAATTCTAGTCCCAGAAGATCCATCTGCCCCTTATCCTGCTGACATTTAGATGTAAGTTAAAACTATTTTATTGTGACAGATTATAATGATATGTTAGATTCTCCAGCCCTGATCTCTCTGTTAATGGCTTTTGCTTCCTAATATACAGGGTTGTGTTTTTTTACAGTTTGATGGGTTTCGAAAAGAAAACATGTTATGTTTTTCATTCTTTGTTGATTGTAAGCTGTGTCAGGCATCTGCTATATGTGGCAAAAAGGTAGAATAGATGCATTTCAAATGAATAACTTGCATAAAAATCAAGACTTCTGTTTCTTTGGCCACAATGGTGTACTTGCTTACATGGAAGAAAGGATATTGACTTATGCTTGAATAAATAAACACATATGGGATTGCATATAAAATGTAAAACCTGGTTAAGAGACAACCCCAGAAAACAGTTTAGAAATGGGCAATTTTGAAATAAAATAGTTAGGGAGCGAGAGGAAGTTTACATTTCTTCCACAAATTTTGCTTACGGAATGCTTACAAATGAAAATGTCACCAAACCTTTCTTGCCATTTTCCATATGTGTTAAAGTTGTTGTAAAAACAGTAGGACCAGATGCACAGATAAGGTGACCTAGATAAAAATAAGAAAGCTGTAAGTTCTAAACCAAGGCTCCTCTCTGAGGAACAGCAAAAACCTGTTCCATCCTGTTTCCTCAACTGACTGAGACCCAAATCAGGCCTATACCATCCTCGAACCAGCTCCTGTTTATGGCATGATGTGATTGTCAGCAAGCCAGGGTCTCCAGCCATGACCTATGCATTTGAAAAATCCAGCATTCAGATCAGAACTCACAAAGGTCTTTTGGGACTAAAATTCCTGGAATCAGTTGGCAAGCAAGTACTTCTAAGCTCAGAGCCTGACCTAGGAGGTGTTTCAAAACAGACGTAAGGGAGTGACTATCTTCAAAGCCTGTTATACATTCAGAAGGCAAGCGACATGAAGTTTTGTCAAGAAAGGGGATATAAATAACTGAAATGTACTGCACTGCATTGTTCCTCCAGAACATTGATTTTATATTAAGTTACTTAAAGATATCTTATTATAAGACAAGCATGTGTTTCTTGTGACCTTGACAGTCAAATATAATTCCCTAGGCATATAGCAGCTCTGTCCATTTCAAAAAGCCACTGTTTTGGACAGCAGCAACAGCCAGAATCTCTCCGCCTTTTGGGGTCTCAAATTTTGTATATCAGTTCTTATAAAAATACAGTACTTATTAATGTACTCATAAAATCTGGTGATAGAAGTCTCACATGAAAACAACATAGTGAAAGGGAAAAAATGGAAAGGGGGGGGGAAATCCCAAGTATTATAGTATTGTAAGGACTGAAATAAAACTGTTAATGTGAGCTTTTGTCGATTAAAATCCACTTCCTCAGACACTGGATGTAAACACATGATGGGTATATTTATATATATCTCCATGACCAGATGAGGTGAGAATACAGATGACAGAAAAAGTGTCAATCGTTCATATTTTGTTTGCACACCCACACACTTTTTTTCCCTTTTCTTTTGCCAACATGCTGTGACTGACTAACATGTCTATGTCTTTGGAGATCACATACAAACAGGCGTTCCTTCCAATGTGTGAAGCAAGGAAAATGTCTCTTTTAAGGCAAAGTATACTGAAACAAAGGCATACACAGTTTGAAAAGAAACATTTGTACATAGTATGCGGATATAATCAAAGTATTGTTAACCATAAATAATTATAAAATTAATTGAATAAGATTTCTTAAATTGCACAACAGTTCTAGTAACTACCCCAGCTATGCTTCCTGCTCAAAGTGCAAAGATTTTTTTTTAAAAAATGCAAGCTTTCTATTTATGAGAATAATTTTAAAGGAAAGCCAAATGTCTGTTTTTGCAAATATTCGTTGTCTCCAGTCAGTGCAACCCTTGACAGTTTACAGTGACAGCCAAGACTAAGAGTGAAAGGCTCACATAAATGATTTTTTCCCTCCTATTTGACAATGCTACTCCATCCAATACTCTCCCACTGCTACACAAGAAGCTTTAAGAGTGTTGTGGGCTATTTTATTTGGCATATGTGAAAATGAGCCTGTGGATGCAAACAAGGTGAGCAATCCGGTCACTTCTAGAATAAGTTTTCTCTTTGAGGAACCAAAAGTGCTAAATTGTAAGATGACATTTCACATCAGACTATTGTGGGGTTGCCACTCCAAATAAAATTCTGTCAGCCAAAAATGAATTGGGCTGTCACTGTGATATCATTGAATGAGATGCTTTAGTGCCTTTATGAAATTCCACTAAAGCAGGCATTGCTTTTAATTATGTGGCTCCAACAGCTGCCAACAGCTATAGAAGCATGAGATGTTGATAACTAGCAGTTATATGTATATCCAGAAATAGTTTTAATTGGAATATTATTTATACAATTAAATAATACAAAAGATACAATTCTTCTTGTCTCTGAGTCTTCTCCTGATGAAAAAAGGTGTCTAAACATTTCTAAAAATATCACAAATCTCCATAATTATTAAGTTACTGTTACTACTACTTGAAACTTTTTTAGGGGTCAGACAATGGCCGGAATCCTATTGCCAATTTATACTTACAAGAGAGAAGCTGCCTACATCTTGGTGGCAAATTGCTGCTTATTAAGCGAGGTACTTGTTCTGTACCTGGGCATGTGTCTGATTCTGCAACTGTACACATGGCTAGGAACACAACCAGCACCTTGTTAATAAACGTCAATTTGTCTCCAAGACTTACATGATTTATTTTATGAAAGCATAAACCAGCAATAAGTCTTGGCAACAAATTGATGCTCAGGTACAGAAACAATACCATCTTAATGAGCAGCAATTTGCTACCAAGATGTATGCAGTTTCTCCCTTCAAAGTATAAATTGGCAATAAGATTCAGATCATTACATGATTTTTGCTTTCTCCTACCTTTAAACTTTTAAAATCTAGAATCTTGAAATTTAAATATTTGTCCCCCACCCTGTTCCAAATATACAATTTGCAAATTTGGAAAATTCTTCCCTGTTTGAGCAATCTATGTTGAAGGAGTGCTGCTATTCACAACATGGAGAGGACCATGGCTACCCTAACCCAGCACCACAAAAACAGAGATTCAAAGCCAGATCTTTAACAATTAAGTGCTGAAAGCTCTGGGCTTGAATGGATGAATCTAGCCTGATTTCATGCATTGCATTTGAATTTATTTAAGGATAAACAAGAGATGGGAATGGGTGGGTGCATGCAAGCCCTCCCCCCACATCTTTCCCATCTGGAAGTCTCTCAGACCTTTGCATGTTTAACACAAACTTCTTGGTCAGATCCTATGAACATAGACTTCAATGTTAAATACCTTTCTTCTGCCTTTTTTCTGGGTGGATTTTGGCTAGGAAGTGAGGCTTGTATGTGTTCCTATTGTCTCAACCAGTCTTTTGGCTCTATCCTTACTCAGGCATAATGCCCAAACAGGATTTCTAACAGGACTTAACTATGTTACTGCATCACGTAATCTTAAATAATACACCTTATTGCACCAATTGCACATTGCTTCAATTACACAATGACCAATATTCCCAATACGTAGTGACCAACATGTCCAAAAGCTGTCACACATGTGCATCTCAATTTCTCCCAACTTCCAACACATTTCCTGGGATCTGAAGATATTCAAGACAACAATTTTCTAGTTGTGTTCAAGATCTCAATCAGTAAATTCAATTCTTTAAAAAAAAAACACCAAAAAAACCTCCAGTTTATGAATATGGAATATTGAGCTTTTGTATCCACGATTCAAAACCCCAGAAAATGGGACTTCCAGCTTGAGACTGCGATGAGACAGCAGAAGGAAGAAGGAGCTCCATCCCTGGGCTGAATTCTGACCTGTCTGGGACCCCCCAGGGGGTTAACCCCCCCCAAAGAAGTGGTGAAAAGGGGGAGAAGCCTGTTGCTCACAGGGGGGGAGCAGTTACCCACGTTTGATCTGGGAAATCCCCCAATCAACCAGCGGGAAGAAACAAGCAGCTAAACTAGCTCGATTGCAAGTCATCGGCAGCCAGCAATGGAGAAGCGATAAATCAGCTAATTAACATCATGTTACCACTGGGTGAGAAATATTTTTTAACTATACTGCTTTATGACTATCCCTGGACGAGTCAATCCCTATAACAGAAATAGTGTGTTCTATCCCCCACTACTAATTGAACAACGGTGAATCTGGAGAGAGGAAAAGACACAAAGAGATGTAAAGAAAATACAGTGATGCCTCAACTTATGAACTTAATCCGTATTGGAATAGTGTTCGTAAGTCAAAATGTTCATAAGTCGAAGCACCATTTCCCATAGTAGTGCATTGAAAACCCATTAATCTGTTCCAGCTGAAGAAAAAAAACCCACAAAAAATTAAAAGAACAACAGCAAGCCCGGTCGGAAGGCACTCCATTACTGAGTTTTAAGAAGAAGAAAAAACCTCCAGAAACAAACACTAAAGCCACCTCCGTTGCTGAGGTTTAAGAAGAAAAAACCTCCAGAAACAAACACTAAAGCCACCACCAACACAGCACAGAAACATACCCGCCCCAGCCAAAATCCACCCAGAACAGTTTTTAAGATGAGAAAACAGCAGCTTTTCTCCCTGCAGACACACACACACATGCTCACTCCAAAGCAGAAGTAGGCAGCCCCAAGCCTACGATGATGACACACTCTGTAACTGCGGAAAGTGAAAGAGCTACAGTACAAAGCAGCCTCATTGCCACTTACAGTTAGAAATC
Source organism: Pogona vitticeps (assembly GCF_051106095.1). Lineage (NCBI taxonomy): Eukaryota > Metazoa > Chordata > Lepidosauria > Squamata > Agamidae > Pogona > Pogona vitticeps. The sequence continues at coordinate 128,974,154 of NC_135787.1, forward strand.
TGAATTGCGCACCTTTTCCCCCTGCTTTTTTCTGTTTATAAGTGGAATCTCCATTCACAAGTCAAAGCAAAATGTTGCAAGCAGAGCTGTTCGTAAGTTGAAATGTTCATAAGTAGGGATGTTTGTAAGTCGAGGCACCACTGTAAATTAGACACTAGTTAGACATTTACTTACACTCCAATGAAGGAAGTTTGGTATTACTTTGTCGTTAGAAACTTAAGAATCTTTCTCTTAAAACCATCATTAGCAACAACTCTGGGAAACTAAACTTGTTTATGTTACTTGTAACAGCTATCTAAAGTGCTGGCAAAAAGTCTAGAATCAATGCCCTTGAACACTTTATGGCTGTTAGGAATTCCCTTTCTTTTTGAGGACTGAACTGAAGTACAGATAAATTAATTCTAGAAAGCCTAATCCAGCCAAAGTGGAACTTTAAACTGTATCCTGGATTCTGAACTTGACTGGACCTTGAGCCATTAGGCAGGGAAAACCCCTCTACGTCTGAGACTGGATTCAAGTTTAACCCTAAAGATGATCAATCTACAGTGGGGTCTTGACTTGAGAACTTCATCCGTATTGGAAGGCGGTTCTCAAGTCAAAAAGTTCTCAAGTCAAATCTGCATTTCCCATAGGAATGCATTGAAAACCATTTGATCCGTATCTGCTCTTTTCTGTCCCTAGAAACTAATGGGAAGCTGCTATTCTGCCTTCGACCACTAGAGGGGGATATTTTGTTTCTTTTTTTCTTAGGTCAAGAAAGGTTCAGGGAAGGCAGGGAAAAGACAGTCCAGGCAGTACAGTACCAGGCAGTCTGAAGACTGTCTCCCAATCCACTCTCTAAACGCTGGGAGGAGTGAGGAAGCAGACAGGCACCCTTTTCACTGGCCAACAGTTAACTGAAAGTTCAAATTTTGCACTTTCCCTGCCTCCCACGTGGTTTTTTTCAGTTCTTAACTCAAATCTAAGTATGTAAGTCAAGTCAATATTTTCCTATGAGAGTGGTTCTTAAGTCAAAATGTTCTTAACTCGAGCCGTTCTTAAGTCAAGACCTCACTGTATTAAAGTGAACCTATGGAAACAAGTATTGATGGAATTGGACTGATTACTTTAAGCATCTGGATAACTTTCACTTGGAATACAATTAATTGACATCTGGGACATAATGTCAAAAGGACAATTTTGGGATGAAACAAAATCTACCCTTCAAGCAATTTTAGAAATAGTGAGATCCCACAATGAAGAGGTGAAATTATTCAAGGAGTAGTTAAAGAAGGACTATAGTCAACCGGAGACAGGGAATAATGAACAAGGAAATGAGAGGGTGGTGGATGATGTAAGCCAATCAAAAGAGGGGCTTGAGGAAATTAGAGGAGAAAACCTAGGAGATCTAATTCTAACCCTGGAGCTGAGGAGAGTTTCAGGTGTGCTAAGGGAAGATAAGGGGAGAGAACCAGCAGATCTAATTAAAAAGAGCCTGGAAGGTCTATAGGAGATAGATCAATGTTCTCAGATGGCACAAGGGATGGCAGAATTTTTAGAGAAACAGAAACAAGAATTGAGAAAAGACAAATAAGAGAAAGAGTTACTTAGAAAGATGAAAAGGGAAAAATATTAAGGTGGCCTTCAACATTGGAAACGTGTATATGCCTAACTTCTGGAATTGTAAGGGGGCATATCCTATATATTAGAAAAGGGAATTAAGCTGAAATAAGGGATCACTAATCAGAGCAAAGGCATAACATGGTGGTTCTTAAGGTAAATTGAACCTAGACATAAGGATGAGGTAAAACAAATAGTACTTAATGAACATACATTATATATGATATTGATATAGACATGATAGAAAATGTGGAGATAGAAATGGCTAAACAATTATATAAAGAAAATCTGTATAAAATGCTTTAGATAACATCTATTATGTGTTAGGAACCTATTCAGTTATTATTGGTAAAATACAAAGTTTGTCAGTTAAATCGCCTCAGAATTATATAGATTTGGAAGTGGAATTACTTTTATTAGGTATGTTATTAGAGGATTTTGAGAACATTGTATACTATGAGAGCAATACTATGATAGCCAATATTGTACAGTATACTAAAAGACACACATGAATGGTTTAAATGTTTTTAAAATGTATAGATTTTGAAGGGACAACTAAGAAGACACCAAGACACAAAAACCAAATAAATATAAGCAACCCATGAAATATGTTTAACAAGCATGAATTGAATGTAGATAGACTGAAAAACTAATAAGTTTTTTTTTAAAAAAAAACACCAGAAAATGGCCCAGTTTTGCTGCACAATATTGTGTCTGCATTGCTAGCAGGAAAAAAAGATGTCAATCAAAGGGTAGCCTGAATGTTAATAACACCAATGTCAATAGTCAAGGTGGTCTGCAGGATACTCTCTTGTGCTCACTGCCATTCACAAAAAATCATCAGCAGGAAAAATCCCAGAACCTGACTCCTTTTTTCATCAGTTAACCACTTATCACTCACACATTTTATAAAAGAATGATAAGGGCATCCACAGAGCATTCCTACCTGCACCTTTTTGGCCTATCAGGGGCTTCAACTTTTTTGGTGTACGTTTGCTCTGGTTTGGACTGTTTTCTTTGTGTGTGATCACTGGGAATGGACCAAAAGTGAGAGCTGATTTTTAAAAAAACCAATATTGTGAAATGGCTTAAAACTGTCACTTTGGGATATTGTCAAATTAATCACTTCCTCAGGTCTGTGGGCAGCTCCACCAGACACTGAAAAACAAAGCAAACAAAAGCTTCTAGAAGGAAGTTTTCTGGCCTCTTCATGGAGTTGAGGAAGTGATTCATTTGCTAGTATCCTAAAGTAGCTATCTTATTAAGTCCCTTCACTATATTGGACAAGGCTACTCTGGGAGAAATAGGGTCCTTTGAGATTCATAAGACATTTCGATGTGGGGATTGCACCAGATGGCATACTGCACCTCCTACTAACACTACTTAGCCCGCTCCAGCCAAGCTGTGTAAACATCTCTCCTACATACATATGGACATCTTTGTTCTGAACTGAGCCAGAGAGCCTCGGTGCCTAATGGAATGACTAGAGATGGATTCATGAGTTTTAAAGCCACCTCAGACACAAAAAATACATTTTCCTCCTCCAGTCCACCTGGAGTTCTGCAGAGATTATAACAATTTCTTGAAACTTCAGTTGACATTCTGTGAACTGGGAACCCTAGTTATTTGGATGCTAGAGAAAGGGATGCATTAGAATATCATCGAACCATCAAGGCCATCAAGTCTAACCCCCTGCTCAACTCAGGAATCCAAATCAAATTATATCTGAGAAATAATACTCTAATTTTCTCTTGAATTCCTCACTACCTCCCAAGGTAATTCATTCCACTATTATGCTGCTCTAATGGTTAAGAGTTTTTCCCTGATATTAAGCCAAAATTTGGCTCCCCCTAACTTGAGCCTGTTATTATGTGTCCTGTACTGTAGGATGACTGAGAACAGATTCTGCCCTTCCTCTGTATAACAGTCTTTCAAGTATTTGAAGAGTGTTATCATATCTCCCCTCAGATGTCTTTTCTCAAGACTAAACATGCCTGATTCTTTCAGTCTTTCTTCATAAGGCTTCATTTTCAGTCTCCTGATCTTCCTTGTTGACCTCCTGTTAACTTGTTCCAGTTTGTCTGAATACTACTTGAACTGTAGTGTCCAGAACTGGATGCATTACTCAAGATGAAACCTAGTAAGTGCCATATAGAGGGGAATTAGTACTTTATGAAATTTGGAAACTAGACTGTTGTTAACGCAAGCCTAAAACACATTTGCCTTTTTTGCTGCCACATCACACTATTGGCTCATATTCAGTTTGTGATCTACAATAATTCCAAGAATTTTCTTCCATGTAGGAATACTTAGCCAACTATCCCCCATCTTGTAATCATATGTTTGTTGCCCCCCCCCCCGGTGTAGATTTTTTCCCCAGCTCAGTTGGTTAAGTAGTTCAGTTCTCTCCCACCTAGGTTGACACCACTCCTGCAGTGTGTCTTGCACGTTTTTCACTTTGAGGTAAACTGCCAGCTGAAATTCTGTTGCTTAGCTTAAGAAGATTCATAACCTTCAGCCTGTTTCTAAATGGCAATTTAAAACTCCCCACTGCAACTGTTGGTGTGTGTGTGTGGGGGGAAGCCACACACTGGCTTGGGGCATGTGCACACCCTTCTGAGCAGTGTGGTAGGTTATTTCATATCAGGATGTGACACAGGACACCAAAGATGGAGAGCCATTGATTTAAATCATCCCTAAAACTGGTTGAAATGATCTTCACCAGGGCTCACAATGTATGGAAATGATAGGATAGGAAAGGAAAGAAGGAAAGGAAAGGAAAGGAAAGGAACCAGTGATTACCACTTCTGCCATAACTCTGGTCTACTGGCAGGAGCACTGCTCAACCTTTGACCTGTTAGAGCAATCTAATCTTGGAGAAACCTGATTTGGCTGTATATTTATTTATTTATAGATCTCTTCAGGACTTGGAGTCTACTTTGCATGAAGGACATATTGTCTCAATGCCTGAGCTGCATCTGCTCCTGCGGCGTGTCATTGTATCTCCGGTTTCCAGCAACCTTGTCTTGTTTCTTCAAGATTCGGTAGGTGTTCGTAACTTGCCTTGTCTCACAGGCGTGGAATACAGCTTGTGTGTAATGAGCTGAGAGGTGCCCCCTTGCGACCTACGCTATCTTTTTGTTTTTCAGCTTAGTGTGGATGACTTCACACGTTACGCCAACTCCTCTGGAAATGAGACACCATTTCACAATGTTCAGGCAAGCAGAACTATCCCATATGGCATCTCCCAGCCATTTTCGAAAACAAAAGAGAAAAGGGGTGTTTGAAAGACATGACAGAGATGTTGTAATTCAATCAACAGGTTGAAAGCTCCTCCAGACATTATACAGGGATTGTTGTAAATGTCCACATTTCCTTTTCAGCCTTCAAAAACCATTTAGCTACCTAGGATTTAGTTTCTTTTATGGAATGATCACTGGCGTGGAGATTAAGAAACAGATCATTCTTGTTTCCCAAGCCGTTTCTGCACAAACACAACTTGAGCATATGGAGTGCACTGCTTTCCAGAACCCCTCCTCTGGGGTTAATTCTTTCCAAAGTCAGAAGCTGTTCTTTTAATAAATATATTTCTCCAAAAGGTCTTTAAAAAAAAAGTATACTAAAATGACCTTGAAGTACATTTCTCACCTTTTTTTTTAATTGGACATATCTCATAACACAAGCTGAATATGTTACTGCAGTATACTGTGCTCACTGGCACATGTATGGACCTGTCAGTTTATTTGTTTGTTTGTTTGTTTAATTTAAACCCCTCCCATCTGGCCCTGCCCTGGTTATAGTCCTGGTAGATGGACTGAAATTCCCATGAAAAAGTGCTGGCTAAGGCTTGCGTTGAAATATATAACTATCTGGAGAGCCATGTGCTCCCCATCCTCCAGCATCATCCCTCTCAGCAACCCTCCCACAACAAAATTTTGACATAGAAAGTCCTCTGGTGCTGCCCCTTTTCTTGCCCACTGCACTTTTATTTCTAAAATCTAGATGTGGAGGTGGTGGGTGCAGCCCTCCAGGTTTTTCCAAGACAAGTGCGTGCAGACCCAGACTTCAGGAAATTAGCTACCCTGCGGTCAAAACATCCATATGCCATGAGTTCCGGGGTTACTTCTGTGGTGCTAAATTTCAGGTATCTCACTGCTGACTTTCCAGTGGCAAAACTGAGCTTTTGTGGTAAAAGATGGGCGAACATCAGGAGCACTTGAAATTGTTAATGCAACGTGTTGCTGAGAATCTAGGTCACCCACCCCAGCAGTCCACCAGAAGCATGCAAGAACCCCGAAAATGGCAGCTGAGTTCCACTGGCTTGCAGACTATGGAAAAGTTCCTTTCGGCCAGAGGAGTTTTGGAGCTGGTGTATGTACATCTGGTTTTCCAGTGGTAAAGTCAGGCGTGCTAGTATGACAGGGTGTCATGCAGGAATGTGTGTCTGCATCTGGTTTCTGAATATTTTGTGCTGTAACAGAAGAGTGTCTGTGCTCCCTCCAGAAGACAGATGCCCCCCCCCATCAGCCTTGCACTCGGTCCTGCTGAGTACTTGACAAACCATCTGTTTTCCATACCTGGAACAGCAAAGGCAGAGTACTAATCAAGCACCTGCAGTGCCATCTATGGCGCAGGGAGAAGTGGTCTGGTTTGGGGCTTTGATGATATAATGGCATCTATTACAGATGTGTATACAACATTACTCTTCCTGGCTGGTGTGGGGTGTACAGATTGGAAAGCCAAGGAGAGAACCACTAAATTCAGCAGGGAATGTTTCCGAAACTTTGTCTTTGTCTAGAAACTTTGTCTAGAATCCTTGGGTAGAAAAGGAGGGAAAACTGTGTTCTTTAACTGCTTTGAGCCCAAGCTTGAGAACATTGAGTACATCTAAATCCCCTTGAAATCAACAGGACTTTTGACTTTTTAAAGCTGCTTCTCTACAAAGAGCTCAGGATTCAGGGCTAAAGAAAGAGGGAGTTGGCATTTGCAATTACAACAGTATTGTTAGCTTTGTAATGGTGACAACTTCCACAGTGAGCTTCACTTCTGAGTAGAGATTCAATCCTCAGTGCTCTAACCCCACCACCTGCAACCTGTGTATGTTCAATTTTCAGCCGGACTTGGGCATTATTATTATTGCTTTTTGGCCATGATTGAATGCACACTTTGATTTTTTAATGTATTTTTCCATTAATTTATTTTTATGGTTTTTCACTCTCTGTTATTTAATTTCCCCTGGGGACTTTGGGATATACTTATTAAGATCAGTTTAATAATCTATGTACAATAAACAAGAAGAGCTTCCCCAGTAAATTCAGGAAAATCTGGACCTGAGATGCATGAACTCTATAACAGAAACAAAAACCATTATTGTGCTGTAGATTTTTGCCCTAATCAGCCCCACTTGTGCATTATGGCACAGCTTAAAAAGAAATATGTGCTACCTGGTAATGCTAACAAGGTAGAAGGTCTAAACAAAAAGTTCTAATGTAAAAACTGGAAGTCAGATCATCACCAAATTTGGTACAATGGGAGAAGACAGTCTGTTCCTGCTTTGCGCCAAATCCTAGGACATTTGAGCAAAGGTCTTACACGTTATTATTTTTTAAAGCAACACTGTTTTTATCCTGTGCAGAAAATAAGACCAGATATGTATAGACATTTAAAAAAAATGCATACCTGGAAAGAAAACAGCCCCTTGCAGCCTCTTTTTAAAATTTCAGATAAATTAACATATTCTGTCTCTAATAGCCCTTTTGAAATCAGTGCTTTTCAAGACAGAAAAATGCCCAGTTTACCAGCTTGTCTCATAACCTCTTACATTCCAAGTGAAGATTTGACCCTGTCTCTCTGAATCGACTCTGAAAGAAAGCAGTTAACTCTGTCCTGGCCAACCATTTTTAACTGCTTTTAAAAAGATATTTTAAAAAGAGAATTCTATTGAGCAGCTCACTCATTTAAACTATTCAGCAGTTTCCAAATCTGTGATTATCCCCAAACCACTATCAAATCATAGAGCCCATCTCTGCTCACAGACTGCAAAACAGAAGTCACCCAGTGAGTCACCCAGTGCATTGCTTTGCAGTGGTGCCAAAACATGGATTTGCTCCACAGATCCTCATGTAGAATCATGCCCAAACCACTGTCCAAGCATAGGCCCCATTTCTGCCCACATAGAAATGGTGGGGCTTTCAGTGCATGGCTTTGCAGTTGCATAAAAACATGGATCTGAAGCCAAGAGTCTCACGGAGCCACTTGATTTTTCTGCAGGATTATCCCCAAACCACTGTCCAATCACACAGACCATCAGTGTCCACATACTACAAAACAGAAATCATGGGTCCCCCAAAACATGGTTTTGCAGTGGTGCAAAAGACCAATCCAAGGCAGGAGTGCTTATACATCCAAATGATTTTTCTGCAGAACCATTCCCCAAACCAGTGTCCAGTCATGCAGACCACCAGTACCCACAGACTACAAGACAGAAATCTTGGGTACCCTGGGTACAAATGGCTTTGTAGTGGCACAAAAACATGGATCCAAACATAAAGCAATGATCAGGGCTGGTTTTCAACAAGTGTGAACGGTAGTGAGCAGAAGAGGGTATCTTATAGACCATCTTGATTACTGCAATTGATGTTGTCAACATTTGGGTTGCCCTTTGCCATGTAAAGCTTGGCATCCTTTTTTTTCCTACTGGCAACATGAGCCTGCTATTTTTCAGCAATACTGGGCCATTTCCTGGCTTTTTGAATTATGGATGCAGAAGCACAATATCCCATATTCATAAACTGGAGGTTTTTTTTTTTTTTTTTAAATTGAATCATACATAAGCTGAATGTGAATGCTTTGCAGGTCAACTTTCATGAAGAGTATGAGTTCATGGGAGTTGGAAAAAACACATCCTTGATTCTCTTTCACCAATGCAAAGGTTGCACTAGCCTGTTTCTTAAGGCTTGTTCAGTTGGGAGATGCTGTCAAGTTCTGATAACTATCTTATCAGCTAAGTGATATAGTTGAATGAATGAGGATTTGTTAATGAATACTCAGTTGAGAAATGTGGCATGTGTTACAGATCAGATCATAAGCAATCTGAACAAATGCTTAACAAACAATAGCCATACTAATTATCCACTACTAAAGCATGATGATGTTCAAACAACTATAACTTAAGAGGAAACAGATGGTTCTTTGATGCACTTAAAACAAATGTTGCTAATGAATCAGTGTTCTAGAATATGAACATGTAACAATGTTTTAAGTGACTTCTGTAGGAGAAAGAGAGGCACCAATGCAATTCTAGTGATGTATGTTGCTTTAGTTCTTGGACTAAATCCCCCAGAAGCCTTCACCACTAGCTGTGCTGGTCTGGCTTTCTGGGAGTTATACTCCAAGAGCCTCTGGGGACCCAAGGTTGGGAACCACTGATCTAGAATAATTGGAGGGGACAGCATTCAGAAAGGCCAGAAGATAGGGTTGCCTCACCCACAAACCACCTGCTGATCAAGGATGCCAGGACTAAAGTTTCAGGGGCATGACATGAAAAAGATATTCTCTTTTACATTATCATCAAAGGTTCGTAAACCCATGCTCTACTAGTTAGCAATACAAATAATCTCTTGTCGATCTTGTTAGTGTATCAGCATGAGAAAGCTATAATAGTGGATTGTGCACACTTCCTAAAGATGCCCAGACAATGGAAAAGCTATTCAAGCAATTAAAGAAAAGGTCAGGGGAATGTAGATAGTCAGAGAAGAGGGAGCATGGAGAAAGGAGCATAGAATGTATTAAGGGACATTGTATAACCATCTGTTAACATTAGAAAATTAGATAGAATAAAAATTAGTTTAATTTTTTTTTATTTTTATTATAGAAATACAGAGTGAAACAAGACAGGATGAGTACATTGAAAACTCATGGTTTTTTATTTATTGATTTATTGATTTTGGTTGAAAGCACATCTTGTAATTTGAACTTTTTACAATATTGTAAGTACATGTACTAATCTACCTGAAGGACTATGGTATCGGCAGGGAACTGGTTCCAAGTCTCACACCTATATCTAGCATAGTCTCTGGTTCTGGTGGCCATGTCTGGTAATACACTCTGGAAATACATACAGTGGTGCCTCACTTTATGATTGCCCTGCATTACGATGAATCTGCTTTACGATGATCTTTTTGCGATCGCAATTGCGATTACAAAACGATGGTCTAAATGGGGGAATTTCACTTTGCGATGATCGGTTCCCTGCTTCGGGAACTGATTCTTCGCAAAATGATGTTTTTTTAACAGCTGATTGGTGGTTTCAAAATGGCCACTGGGTGCTTAAAATGGCTCCCCGCTGTGTTTAGGGACAGATTCCTCGCTATACAGGCAGCGAAAATGGCCGCCATATGGAGGATCTTCGCTGAACAGTGAGTTTTTACCCCACTGGAACGCACTGAATGGGTTTCAATACGTTTCAATGGGTTTTTTTATTTCGCTTTATGTTTTCGCTTAACGGTGATTTTCCTGGAGCGGATTATCGTCATTAAGCAAGGCACCACTGTATTGAGAGGGGGTATTTAATGTTTTCAGGCAGTGAATAACTGAAACTGTGGATACTGATCCCACAAATATAGTGGTCCTACTGTATTGTTTTTCTTACCACTCTTATGCCAAAACATTTTCTGTACGTTCATATTACAAAGAAAGAGTGTAACTAAACTATATTCTGTATAGAATGGGGGCATTCTATACAGTAAATAAAAAATCATGAGTTTTCAATGTACTCGTCCTGTCTTGTTTCACTCTGTATTTCTATAATAAAAACTTTTTTTAAAAAAATTGAAACTAATTTTTATTCAGGAAGGCATTATTTTATTTTTTTACTCCAAAGTAAGAGCGTGCAGACTTGATCTAGTCTGACTAGGTAGGCGGGCATTAGTCCTTCTCCGCTGCCCATCACTTTTTCCTTAAATTCTCTTTCTCCAAAAAAGGGCAAGAAGCCTAATTGGTTTCAGAGTGATCCTAGTGTTTGGGCATATGGGGCTCTGCTCCGCTAAGCCACCTAACAGCCATCCCAGAGAGAAAGATGATGTAAGATGTCCCTTGACTTCCCTCTAGGAAGCTGGCTCTGCCCCCATTAGCCACCTCTGTTGCCACTCCCTCTTCTGTTTTACCTGCTCCACCCTAGGAGTGAATTTAGGAAGAAATTAAGAATTGCAGGATAGGTGGAAGATTTATGCCTGTGCACAATAGTTCCCCTATGTATCAGCAGTCCATGTGCTTACTTCACAGCAAAGGCTAGAAGTAACAAATTGCAAGTGCAGACAAGTCAGGACTAGGGCAGGAGGGCACCTTCTGAATTTTGGGGTAAGCCCACCCACCCATCCTGATCGTACCCTATTTGCAAGCAATACAGTTATCTGTGATTAGTCACTTTGTGTGTGGGGGGAATGAGTTTGTAACAAAATTGTATTTTAAAAGTAATGTAATGAGAAGGATCAATGTTATTTTATTGATATAATCAGGAATGTTTTCTAGTTGTTTTCAGAATTTACTTTTAAAGACATTTAGGAGGCATCTTGACAGGCATACGTATTTCACATATATGTCACTCTATCATCTAGCCTAACTTGTGGTTTTTTTTAAGCAATGGGAAATAATGCAAATGTAAAGGGCAATGCAGTAATGTAACAAATCATTTTTCTAATTCTGCAATAGCAACAAGCTACTTTTCAAATGCAATAACAGATAACGGGAATCAATTGCATGTGAAAGCTAACTTTCCAAGCTCTGCTTAGAGGGAGCAAGAAACGGAGGGTCACCTCTGTGTTATATATTTAACACTGCATATTTGTTACTCCCTTCTTAAAGAAAGAGGCATCTATGGGCTAAAAAAAAAAAACCTTTAAAGGCAGAAGCAAAAGGCAAACAACTATCAACACTTCTCTGCACTCTGGCCTAAAGGGTGTAACTTTTATGTCTGGCTCCACTAAGGTTGTTTTGGTCAAAACAGCTTCTTCGCTGTTGACGTCATTCTTCACAGTGCTTTTATTTACAAAACATATAAAAAGCGGGTTGCCCTTTTGTAGAGTGGACATAATAGCATCTGAGAGGCTGTGCTTTTTTCACAATTTCCCTTTTCTTTTTTCCTCGTTGGTTAGTTGATTAGCAGATACTTTCCAGAAGGGTTGGCCATGGAAGGATGAACTCATGGTTTGTAACACTTTTGTTAAAGAGACCGCACCCGCAAATACAATTCTATCTATATCTCCTGCCTCCACAAATTTTGAAATGCTTAGCCATTCTCCATGAACTCAGATGTAACAAGAAGGCTGAGCAGCAATTTGACTGTTTCCTCTAACAGGACTGCAATAGGCAGGGCTCAGTTTTTGTCAGAGCAATAACTAGTGAATGTGGGCCCAACGGCAATGAGTGCCATCTTTCGCCCTCTGAGTCCAGATACTTGGCTGTGAGCCCAACTCCCAATAAAATGGGGGAAAAGAAAGTTCATTCTTGAAATAAAGGCGGGAGGGGCAGAGAATGAATAGCCAGGAGTAGCTGCTGTTTCTTTTCTTAACATTTATCACTAGATTTATGCTGGATAACTCAATAGTTTAGGTATCACCAGAGGTTGGGGATTCAATTCTCTGCTGTGCCTCTTTGACAGGGGTTGCACCAGTGGTCCCCAACCTTGGGCCTCCAGATGTTCTTGGACTACAACTCCCAGAAGCCTTCACCATCACCTCTGCTGGCCAAGATTTCTGGGAGTTGAAGTCCAAGAACATCTGGAGGCCCAAGGTTGGGGACCACTGGGTTGCACCCTATGATTCACAGGATCCCTTCCATCTCTGCAGTTCTAAAATGATTATTATTATTGGATTTTGGCACCCTGGGACAAAGCTGCAGTTGCTCCATCCTAGTTACAGCCCTGGCTTCTATGATTTCCTTTTAGTTCTCTGCTAACGCTTCACTAGCCTTTGGCAGATTTCATGTCTGTGGGATCTCATACTGCAAGTACATATTACTGAGAACTCAAAGTTATGCTGCAAACAAGGGTTTAAATACAAAAACAGTCCCATAGTAGACTCATTAAAATCGATGGAATTCAAGTGAGTTGTTATGAACAAAGCCCATTCGTTTCAATGGGTCTACTTCAAGTAGGGTTATCCTCACAGGTGTTTCAAACAGCTATCAAAGTAGAATCATTACAGCCTGCTTAAAACTTCCATTTCTCATCTGTACTTTCTCTGTAAGTTGTAATGTTTGTTAGTGGAAATGTTTTTGTGGTTATGCTTCAAAGAAAGGCAGTGACCTAAAACAATGGAGTGCCTGGAAGTGTGTTAACAAGATGCTTTGTTTTTAATGCAACTAGATATACTAACTTAAAAAAAAAACAGTGGAAATTCCATATCCATCTTGCCACATAATCAAAGACTTAAGAGCAAAGACATGTGGTAATTAATCAGCGGAATGACTTAAAGGCATGTAGGTCGGTATGCAAGCTGAAAATGTAGACACAGTGGAAAGAACCCATGAAGGAAAAGACCCATACAATCCCACCTGTCTCAAACAACCAGAGCTTGGGTTTAACGTTTTCTACATGCTGTTCTTGGTATAACGAAATATCATCTGCTGCCATTTACGCTGGTTGGTGAAGATTGCCATTGGTTAAGATGCTATGCCATCGTTTAAGAAAAGATATAAAAGGACGTTACATTAATTAATCTCTCTCATCCCATTCCTTTTTTCCCTTTAAAGCAAAGCGTGCTGCTTATATACCGCCCCACAGTGCTTCAAGCACTCTTTAGGCGGTTTACAAGTTAATTATGCAGGCTACACATTGCCCCCCCCCAGCAAGCTGGGTACTCATTTTACCGACCTCGGAAGGATAGAAGGCTGAGTCAACCTTGAGCCGGCCACCTGGGATTGAACCCCAGGTCGTGAGCACAGTTTTGGCTGCAGTACAGCGATTTAACCACTGTGCCACGAGGCTCCTCCTTACTACTTGTTGCTACTGTATGATGATTTTTTAAAATATATTACCAGTAAATAACTTTCTTTTAAGCCACTTTGCAGTTTGCTGTTGTCTCCCAGCTTCTTTTTCTGTTTTGTAAATACCATCTGAATTGGGGAAGTGACTCCATGGAAGGATTGTATTTGGGGTAGGTGTGGGAGCTTCATATTCATATCTCCCAGATACGAATACGAAGCTCAGCACCATAGCTGCCATGGTGGCCTATTTGTGCCTCCCAGAACTAGCCCAGTCCACTCATCAGGCTCCTCACAGTGCACCCAAGGGCAGCAACACTGTGTCAATCGCAGAAGTAGTCTCACTGGCGCTGTCCCGCCTCTCCCCACACCTGACCGCCCTGGCAAGGAGTTGGGAAGAAGAGTCTCCCCCCTCAGCTGCTGAGCGGTCAGGCGAGGGGAGAGGTGAGGAAGCACCAATGGGACTATTTCCACGATTGGCACAATGTTGCCACCATCAGATGTGCACACTGTGAGGAGTCCAGTGAGTGGAGAGGGCTGGTTCTGGGGGATTGGAATGGACCACTGTAGTACCTATGGTGCCAAGCTTCATATCTGTATCCCCCAGAATATGAATATGAAATGCCCATTTCTAATTTGGGGGCATGTGTGAATGTTTTATCTGGCTTTTGTTCATGTATGAGTCATGTCAACACTTGATCTTGCAGTCACCCCATGAAGAATGCCCACAGGTGCTGGCTGAGTACATTATACAGCAATAGTCAACAGCTTCTCAAAAAAGTTAGCTTTCACATAATAAGACAAATTTATTTATCTATATACTCACTGCAGAATAGCCAGTTTCCCACAGATCAGTTTTTTCCAAAACATTTGGAAAATTATGAACACTTAAAAACATTTTATTCCCCTTAATGATTATTATAACTGGTTTTATGTAATGAAATTTGTATATCAAATTCTTGTTGAAGATAAGAGTTTATTTTGTGAGACAGAGGCAATGAAAGACTTTAATCAAAGCTTATTAGAGTATAAAATGCCATCACGACTACCTTAATTGTTCACTTCAGAATTAACTGCTCTTTGTACTTGCTGCAGGAGTTTCTCAAGATTTCACCGTCTTCTTTAGTTTTGCCAGCCGTTGACTGTCATGCTATCAGTCATCTTTCAGACTACTTGCAGGAAACCTTGAACTCGACCGTAGTAAATGTGGATGGCCCTGATATAGCACAGTGGATGGTGAATATACCCAGCAGACCCAGCCTGTTTGTGATAAACCTACAGCCAATCAGGAGGTAGGAGGTGGCATAGAGACTCGAACTCCTATCCGTGTCTAAAAATCATTTGTGGCTCCTTAAACTGAAGATTTCACATGAAATTATATAGATAAGAGTGAAAAAGAATAAGCTATAAATGACAGCTAACACTTGTCTGTTGTGAACTTCCAAATGTGTATGTTTGCCCTATGCTCTAGAGCAGTGGTTTCCCAAACTTAGGTCTCCAGATGTTTTTGGACTACAATTCCCAGAAATCCTGGCCAGCACAGCTTCTGGGGTGTTAATCCAAGAACACAGGGGGATCCAAGGTTGAGAACTCTAGAGGAGAACTTTGCAAGTCATTATAATAACAGTTATTAGAATGCATGTTGTAGCCATTTGTAACTGAGTAGTGGTGGTGCAATGCTCCGAATCCTGGAACATCATCCTGCCACTGCTCAGTTATAGATAACTTCAGCGCACTGTATCCATTCTACTTGAGACAATATCAACAGACATCCCCCTCTCACTTTCACACACTGAGAAAATGCATGAAGGGGAGACTGTGCAGGCTCCCCCTAATGACCACTGGAAATACATGCATGTCTCGCCGGCCAGTGAACATTCATGAGAACAAGTCTCCACACAATATCTGTAACATTTTTTTCTCAGTGCCTACAGGGATAGTGTTGAAGTGGCCAGGAGAGGCATGAATGAATGCAGTGACCTGCAAGCTTTAGCAAATTGCACATCCAAAGTCATAAAAACATGCAGAGATTGTAGAAAGTCAAACCACAGAGAACTCTTAATACATTGATTCCACTTCAGAAACTCAGCCAAGTAATTTAAATAAATAAGTGTGGGTGTGAGGAACTTTGAAAGCATTTCTGAACACAGTACCATGTCTGCCCAACATTGTTTTTTCAACCTTTTAAAATTCAAAGCAGCTGTTTGGTGTAAAATTACAACTTCAGTTCTCTCTCTCTCTGCATCTCCACTGTGCTCCAGATGAGTCAAACTATAGTTCTTGTTGTCAGGAATAATAGATGCTGTAGTCCTAGACAGCTAGAGGACATCTAGTTGATGAAGACTATTTACATAATGTTATTAGAATAACAAAACATCCAAATTATTCCTTGCTGTTACTCTTAGCAAGTGCACCATTCGAATGCAGCATTCTAATCTTTCCTGTCCTTGGCTGAAAAAGAAAGAGGCAAAAATAGGATAGGCAATTCTAAGGTTGTTTTTTTTTAAAGAATGGATTGATTTAAAAATGCATAACAAACATGTAAAGTACATTGAGAGCTTTTTCATCTACTTGATTAGAGCTTTCCAACTTTTGTCCCCAGATGGTCTCAGAAATCCTGGTCAGCATGGCTAGTGGTGAAGGCTCCTAGGACCTTAGCCCAGGAATAGCTGGGGACCCAAGATTGGGAACTAGAGATGGGCATGACCTGCCAAACCAGCAGTTCATGCTGGTTCATTTTTCAATCATACAGGCGTTGGCACTTCCCAGCCTTGTCTCCTCTGGTGGGCATTCACTCAGAGGCGGTACTTGGAGGAGGTGGGGTAGGGAATCCAGGGCATTTGCCTCTGAGTGGGCATCTGCTGGAGGAGGCAGGGCTGTTTAGTCGTGTCCAACTCGTGCTGGAGGAGGCAGGGCTGGGAAATGCCAAACACCTGTTCAGCCAAAGTGCAAACTTGTTCAGCAGTTCATGCCCATATATATTAGGAACCATTGCACTAGACAATTTTTCTCATTTAGACCTAGTGGCTTGTTGGGACTTATTTCTTTGGAAGGTATGTTTTGAAAAAGCAGCAGTGTTTCTTTTCTCCCCCCAACACTTTTCCATAAGTGTGTGAGGGCATCTCAACCTCCTTCGCTGCCTTTCTCCACCATTTCTCCTTTGGTCTTTTATGGACTCTCCCACCACATGCCACCAGATGTTTCACTAAATCCCTGGATGCTCAACATTCTGGCAAATCCCAGAACTGGTACTGGGAATATGATGTTTCTCTATATTAAATGAACCTAAAGTAATTTTTTTTTTTAAAAAAAAAAAGATATTTCTGCTTTCCTGTGTTGCTTTTCTAAGACGACTTATCCGTGCATGCAGTCATATAGTTGTTGTCAGTAGTCTCATTAAGTAAAGTCATTCAACAGAGGCATAGATTATTGTGTCTGACAAGGATCTGATTATCTGTCTTATCTAATAATAGTTTGTTCTGCTGTCAGTTTAACCACCACTGGATTTGTTTCTAACCAGCATTTATTTTCTTTCTTTTTTTCTTCAAAAGCAAATTATCCTGAAAACACTTGATTCCTTAGAGAGAAAATTATTTTAAATGCCAAATGTAAATTCTAAGTGCCAGACTACAGGGGGCACATTCATGCATCTCCATAGATGATGATGATCATCATCACAATCACTAGCTTTACTGTTGTCAATAGCAGCCATTTTAGATTTCTGTTTGAAGCATAACAAATCTACCAAACCCACAATCCTTTTTTAAAAGATTATTGTGTGGTGTGTTTCCTATCACATCTTTGTTGTTCTTGTTGCTGTTACTGCTGTTATTTTGGCATCTTATTTTTTTCTGTCTTCTAAACATTTGAGTGTAATGGAAAATTCATGAAAATAATTTCTAAAAAAACTATTTCAGTACATTTTTCTTCCAGTATTTTAAATTGTTATTTCAGTTTCTTTTCCCCTATAAATTTTTAATTTTTCTTTCCATTTTTCCCCAATAGAATAAATGAACTTTCCACTCAAGAGGGGCTCATGGAAAATGGTAAGCAATGCACTTAAAAAGTTAAGCAAGGGAGATCATCCACACACAAAGCAGAGCTTCCATGTGCTCTTCCTTGCTGGTTAAAAAACTGTAAAGACTCCATTGTGAGTCTGTACTGTCATGTGGGCTGTACCTGTTCCCATCCATCACAATACTACTCATAGTCTCAGGCTTTGTATGTGTTTGGGGAAATGTTTTTTTTAAAATTACAGCCCAATCTTACGCAAGTTTTCAGAACAAAGTCCCATAGAGGTGAATGGGACTTGTTCCCAAGATAGAATGCATGCATTTGCAAAATTATTGTATAACTCCACTGAGATCAATGGTTGTTGTTATGTTCTGTCAAGTCCCTTCTAACTTGCCATGGCCCTATGTATTAGTGACCTCCAAAATGCTCTGTTAACAGTTGTGCTTACATCTTGCAAGTCAGCCCACCTTTTATTTAGCCTGCCTCTTGTTGACCATCTCTTCCCAGCATTTTCATCTTTTACAGTCAGATGTGGCTTCTCCTGATATGCCCATAGTATGATAGCCTCAATTTAGTGAATTTTGCTATGGAGTTCAGGCTTCATTTCATCTAGCACCCATTTATTTGTCTCCCGGTGATTCATGGTAGCCATAAAGCTCTCCTCCAACATCCCATTTTGAATGGGCCGATTGGGCTAGATACAGATTCATACAGAGTCAAACATTTCCGGGAACGCATATTCCCTGAAAAATAAACTGTTGTCCTTCCCACAGTAGGGTTTTCTCAGGATAAGTGCCTCTACAATCATCCTTGCCAATTAGGCCCATTTTGTCTCCCAATGACCAATCCAAATTGAGGTAGGGATCCTGCCAAAAACAGGATTAAAGATATGTAAATATGAAAAATCACATGCACCTCACTCATGAGCAGCAGTTTGCTACTCCAGTGTATGCCATTTTGCTTACACAAACATTAACTGACAATAGAATTGTGACTAATAAGTCCTTAACTTTTTTTCTTTTTTCAGTCTCAGTCTGTCTGGACATCTGTTTCTGCCCTAATCCTGGCCAATGTTATAAATCCACCATGCGTTTCCCAGTGGGTCATCTGTCTTCCTTACTATTACTTTTCCTTTTCTGACTATTAACATCACATTCTAGTATGTTAGGTAAATTGTTCATTCCGTGCTGAAATTCAAGTTTCTCCACATCTTCAGCTGATTTTCTAAAACTATTTTAACAGCTATCTGGAGGGCTTAATAGAAAATGGCAAAATCTTCCAAGAGTTCACTGGAGGGAGAGTAAGATGTCCTTTGAGGGTGCTTCCAGACAGATGGTTCCTAGAACTACCAATCAAAATGCAATGGGCAGCTGTTCCTTCTTTTCTTCCAAAACTGATTTTATGTGGAAAAAGGGGGGGGGGGAATACAGAAACAGCAGTGGGAAAACATAGAAGGGTTATTTAGTGAAAAAGGATGTTGTCTTGAGGGCTGGCCATGCATTAGGCAAAGGGAAGCAACTGCCCAAGGCAGTAGATTTTGTATGTCATGAAAGGGGAGCAAATTGTTAGCTATTTACTTGGCTATTTTTATATTTTTACTGTCAGAGAAAAGGAAAAGATGCTGATGAGATTTCTGCCTAATGTACCAACTTAATTTGGCCTGCTTTTGATTCTGTGCACCCTGACTGGTGGTGATAGGGAAAATGGGCAACTCTGCCTCAGATACCAAGATGTCTTGAGCTGGTCCTGCTTGCCCCCAATCCTAAAATTCAGTACATGATCAAGAGTAATTCCATTATAAAAGCTTCATATGGAAGTACGCATGTGAAAGAGCAGATTTGAGCACACTGTGTAAAGCAGTGGTTCCCAACTTTGGGTAACTCGTGTTCCTGGACTGTAACTCCCACAAGCCTTCACCACTAGCTGTGCTGCCTGGGACTTGTGGGAGTTGCAGTCCAAGAACACCTGGGTTTCCCAAGTTTGAGAGCCACTAGTGGAAAGGGTCTGTTTAACCTGTGCATGCTCTAGCCCAGTGCATGCATTATCAAATTCATATCCAGTGAAACCCTATCCAGTCATTTGCTCATGTGTGGAGTGAATATGAAAGTGAAGACTGCACTTCCCTCTTTCTTCATTTGCTCTGAACAGAGGGATGCTGACAGTCTGACTAGAGAGAGTTCTCCTGTCTGTAGGGGATCTTTTCCTGTTCCGATTGTTGGCATTCAGATGTTGTTAGTGACTGGAACAAGAGGTTGAGAGGATGGGGCTACAACATTCGCTTTGCTCGTATGTGTACATGAGCAAACAACTGAAGAGTGTTCAAGTCTTCTCCTTCCCTCCCCCGATCTCTCTCGTTTTGTTTGCTTTGCACCTTATCCTGTCATCTCCCTTTAAACACTTCAGTAGCCTCATTAACGTACTTTCACGTCACCTTCAATAGTCCCCAAACCTCTGAACCTTTTCTAAACTTTTGTTTGCATCATGTAATGAAAACACAAAGCTCTTCAGGGTGACAGAAATGTCTCGGTCTGTTTTGTAAATTGTCACGTACACCATGTAACAGCGAACATTTAAATATTAATATGCATAGACAATTCTGAAAAACCGGCCTGTACTACCTTCTAAGGGTATTTTAGCTCTCTTAATGACATTGGTAAGCTATTACAAAACATTTCTGTTTACAGACAGAATGATTGGAAGGTTTATCCAGACTTGGCAGCAAGAAGGGGTCCAGTCTTTAGCCATTTACACAGCAAAGCGTCCTTCAAAAGTGAGTAGTTTCTAAAACATGGACTCATTAAATGTTTGTGAGATGGCACCTTGCAGTGAGGTTGCAATTGTACTGCAGCTTGCCCCGTGGTTTGTGCTCGAGTTGGTACCATTAAATTTGATGTATCCTCCGTCAGCAATACAACAACTGTACATCAGCTATATTGTAAGCTCAGCCTTTTATCATGAGTGTTTGTGGTTGTTTTGTTCAACCAGCAGAAGGCCATGTGTCTTCGTTGCAACTCTGCTCATATCAGTTTTTTTCTTTGTATGTATGATCTCCTATTTTGGTCCAAAGGGGCAGTGGTGGGTGCATCCTAGGGTCACTAATGTATTTTTTAAAGTTACATGATATAATGCTGCGCTGATATAACTTGTGATAGCGCCATATTTATTGGACATAACACTATATTTGGTGAGGTAAAGGTTCCCCTTGATGTTTAGTCTAGTCGTGTCCAACTCTAGAGCGCGGTGCTCATCCCCATTTCCAAGCCGTAGAGCCAGCGTTTGTCTGTAGACAGTTTCCGTGGTCACGTGGCCAGCACGACTAGACACGGAACACCGTTACCATCCCAACATGGTGGTACCTATTTATTTACTCACATTTACATACTTTCGAACTGCTAGGTTGGCAGGAGCTGGGAGAAGCAACAGGAGCTCACGCTGTTGCATGGATTCGATCTTACAACTGCCGGTCTTCTGACCTTGTAGCACAGAGGCTTCTGCGGTTTAACCTGCAACACCACCATGTCCCTATATTAGAAGAGCATGAAAATTGTTCAGAGAAGAGACAAGAGGCATTCACTTCAGGGTCATGCTCTTGCTCTACTGAAATACAGCACCCTACTGAAGGGTATGCCAGTACAATGGCAACAGCACCTTAGTGACCATCTCTTCTCTCTCCTCTGAATATATATATTAAAATGGCTGCGGACGACCCGAAATGCCCCCCCGCAGCGTTTTCGCGACCTCGGTAAGCAAGGGGAGGGCGCGAAAACACTGACAGGGGCCATTTCGGGTCATCCGGCAGCCATTTTGGAGCCGCCGATCAGCTGATTGGCGGCTCCAAAATGGCCGCCGGACCGCGAAAACATAGCTGGAGGGGTAAGTTTGGGCGCCTATTGGAACGCATTAAACTAAGTTTAATGCGTTCCAATAGGCTTTTCCTGCCCCGTACAGCGATGTTTTCGCATAGCGAAGGTTAATCCGGAACGGATTAACCTCGCTATACGGGGCACCACTGTATATATATATATATATATTCAGTGGAGAGAGAAGAGATATATATATTCTCAGCATACCAGACTCCCAGTTTAAGGGTTTTCATTTAAAACACTGTCAAAAAGTGGATCATCATGGAGCCTCAGAAGTGACAAAGGAGGTCTCTGTGGTGCCCACTGGCATCAGAGTGGCAACCTCAGGACTATGGAGTTGTGGCATTTTAAAAAAGGATATTGTACATATCTCAGTTTGAACAAGGGGCAGGAAGTGAAAGGGGAAAAGAAATAAGATGGGATAAGTTTTCACAGTGGCAGGGTTATTGGCCACTTGGGTACTCTCAAACAGATGGCTCTTAATCTGCACTGAGCTGTGTGAAAACATAGGCTGCTAATTTGTTTAAATAACGGGGGGGGGGAAGAGTCATTTATTCATCTGCATAGAAAAATGTGAGCATCATTGCAGCCCTGCAGTCAGCGGAATAGATTTTAGTCTCATGGAGCTTTGTAGGCAGATTGATCATCCCATCAAATGACTGGGTTGGGGTTTGGTTGGGGACTGAGTGACTGTATTTCCTGTATATTTCTAGGGGACTTAAGCCCAAATGCAATTAGCAAGTTTCAGGGCTATATTTAGCCCTGTGGGACTAACAAAGCTTTACTATTTGATCTAGTACCTTGTAAATCTGCTGCACCAATTGCCTTACATTAAGGGAACACTGGTCAATGCAAAGGAGTAAAACATTGAAGTCCCCCCACCCCATTCCACCTACTATGGTGAGATGCAAGAGTAACGTTTTCTTTGAAAACTGAAGAAGCTACTGAACTAGAAAAGGCATTCCTTCCCCTTTCTTCTCATCTTCCCCCCCTTTGAACACTGCTTTACATAAAAATAAGTGAATAAATAAAAAATTAACTTGCAGTTGCAGACAAAATACTTAATAATTTCCCAGCTAAGTCAGCCAGAGTTCTACATGCAAAACAAAGAAAAGTTTGAAATAATTAGAGTAGAACTGCTTCAAGCTGGTTGAAGCTACCTGGTTCAGGGAATAAACATCAACCTAACGAAAAAGTACAGATTGAAAACATAGCATTCTCTTGTTATTCATTTCAGAGGTCAGTATTATATTGAGATAATAATGAGAGGCACAAATTTCTGCTCTAGAATCATTTCCTGGCACAGATAGTGCATCTCTTTTAATTCAATATTATAGTAATTTTCCTATGACAAATCTGGATTTTACAACTATTATGCCAATATATTTGTATCAAGATTTAAGGCAAAATATGCAAATACTGTAAGATATATAAATGGGAATGCCTTGATAACATTTGTCCTAAGTTCAGGTCCATCGCCTAAACAATTTCCAAGGTTTTTCCTACCTGGAATGATTAAAAAGTGGAACAGAAGACTAGAAATTAGAACAGATAGCTAACTAGCTAGCTATACAGTGTACATAAATGTTGTTCTGATTTCCCAATTCCTGTCCCCTGAAAGATTTTGAGGATTTAACCAAGTTATGACCCATGATAGCTCCAGAAGGTTCTTTGTTTGCAGATTTGACAGTAATAATTAAGCAAGCATTCTGATGCAGGACCAATAGGCCAAAAATGAAATAAGAATGATGCCTTCTGATGGACAAGAAGCCATCTGAAACTCCTTTCATATCACTATCATTAGTTTGGCCCAATATCATTAGCTGAGGTGGTACATCACGGCCTCTCCCAATTTGAAGAGACCCTTGTCCAGCAGGCCGAGGCAAAGAGGAAGTCACAAAGGAAGCAAAACCAGGGAGCTGGACAGGGGACAGATTGGATTTGTCTTCAGTGTGGAAGAGATTGTAACTCTCGAATTGGCCTCCTCAGCCACACTAGACGCTGTTCCAAGTCCTCCATACAGAGCACACTACCATAGTCTTTCGAGACTGAAGGATGCCTACTAGGTGACTTGTGACTAGAGAGAAGATGTTTGGGGTGAACCCCCCCCCAAGTCCACAAGCCACTTATAGCCATTAACCTCACCTAAAGCATTTTCCACCTCTCTTTGATCTGAGGAAGGATGTTAACTCTTCCCAGTTAGCAAAATGAGGGTTAAATGGCACACAACTTTGAACAAGCAGCATGCAGCCGCCTATCTTTTCTCTCTGTATGCCAGAGTACACATTCAGCCCTGATCTGTATAGGAAAGTCCCCTCCCCAAATGCCCATGTTCAAAAAAGAAAAAATTGATTAACCTCAGTTAAGCACTTTATTTTGTTAACCCTGTGCATGGGGATACAATTTAAAAGAAGAAATAGATGTGAGTTTAAATGCCGCCCCCCCGCCTTTGTATTCCTGAACAGGATTAGGACCAAATGTGCTTTCTATGGAATAAAGAGCAGTAAGACACACACCTGTACCCTATAGGAAGGATCCAATGATGCACATTTGCTGAGCCATCTGCCTTCCCTCAGAATTTGTGAGACCTCTCTCTTTTTCACTCCTGAAGTTCTGGAACAGGTTCACTCCTAGTATCCTTCAATCCATTTCTCTTCTCCTTAAGACACCTCTAACAAGTCCAATTGTCTGCTGAGCCTTTTTTTATTTACAGTGCTATTTGAGTGCTATCAATTGGAGCTCTTGCTCCTGGACATCACCAGCAAATGAGAAGTACGAAGCTCTACTGCCTTTATAAAAAGTTTATTTAAAAAACAAACCTTGCTTCCAGGAATTTTGAAAAGAAGCGCTGTACAAAGCATGATAAGGGGAACATTGTATGGATGTTGGGGAAAATACCAATAAAATCAACACAGAGCGTGGTACTTCCAGGAGAATAAAAGCTTCTTCTGAAAGACCTCTAAAATATAACTCTCCTTCGAAGACAGTACAAAATTCTGTTTATAACAGCTTACACAGAAGTGTGGAGGGAGAAAGGGCATGCTCCTGAGTTCCCATAATGGAGAAAATGACATTCATTTATTGTAGTGGCAGTTATTTTTGCAGCTTTACACAGGTCCAAAATAAATTATGTATGAGCCATGGTGCTAGCTGTAGAGGCCTTCTAATGATTTATTGCCTACTGTGCTCAAAGATGGTCATGAATGTGTGAGAAATGTGTTTTCAAAAGTAGCGTATTTCCTAAGTTTCATTTCATTTCTTTGTGAAAAGCCAAAGTGCCCATTCCGGTTTCAACAAGTTACTCTGAATCCTGTTTTGAAAATATCAAGCCTCCTGTGCACTTCTAAATGCCCCATTGCCTCAAATTTCTCTACTTTCTTCTTGTGAATAGCCTCTAATATAATGCTCTGAAGCATCCACCTAACTCACTGATCCATGCGGGCTGCTGAGGGCTCATTGACTTATGACTAATGTTTCTCCCTTTTGTGGATGTGTGCGCTCAGCTCAATATGGACTTGCATACACTGCCACGCTATTCATGTTTTCACATGCAACAATATATGTTTTTCACCTGTACCTTCTACAGAATCTGGTTGTAAAATGAGGTTTTCAAGTCTGTATTGCTAGTTCAGAACCATACATACATTTGAAACTAGATATTTATCTTTAATTATTGCCTTTCGTACTTTGACTTATCTTCAGGTAGGTGTATTGATTTTAAGGATATAAAGGAATAGTTTGTATGAATACAAGAGAAACTTTTCCATTATTCCCATGGATTAACAAAAGAAGTTGCTTGAAGTAATTTGAGATATGCAATCAGCCAGGCAAGGGCTGCTCATGACCCATAAGTGCTCTAGCCCCACAGGGCTACTGCAGAGAGCAGGGCTTCCTCACAGGTGGCACCCTGGTTATAGAAATCCCTTCTGTCAGAGATCTGGTAGTCCCCCCGTGTGCCAGTTAAAACCATATAACTAATTTTTGCAAGCTTTGAAGGAATCAGTGGGTAAGTGATTTGCCTTCGACTGCTGTCTGTCTTGTATTGGTTTTACAGTATTTTAAATTTCTTAATCTATGATCTTAGATATTTGGAGTTTTAGATGTGTGCAGTTTTGGGCTTGTGATTGATTGGTTGATTGATTGGATTTTTATCCTGTCCATCTAGACCAAAGGTCTACTCTATTAAATGGCGATTGTAGATATTTGGGATCTTAACTGTGTCCCTATGTGATCATTAGTTACCATGGGCTCTCAGCAGGTAAAGTGAGATATAAATCAGAATATTTACTTTTTCAGTCCTCCTTTTCCGTTTTCATGTGCAAGAATACAGTTGTCTATAGTTCAGGAATTATAATCTTTCATTTGCACTTCTAGTCATCCTAATTTCCGAAGCTGCTCTTCATGGGGCATCATTTTGTTATAATACTTATTAAGTAGCTAGATTTTAATGTCTTTCTAATAAAACAAAACTTTATTTTGTGTAAAGTTCTATGCCTGGTTATCTAAAGGTTTGCTTGTGAACCTGCTTTTATCCTTCAGTCAACATACAGTACAAAACAGAAAGAAGTTTAAGACCTGATTCCTTTCCTATCATACTTTAAATATGATTTTTAGTTTTTAATTGTTTGTGGAATGTTTTGATGTGAAAATTTCTGTTGATAAACACGGCAGTACAAAAGACGAGATAAGAAGTATCATTCAGGGATTTTGTATTCTGCAAAATAATGACACATTAATCTAACATAATGAAAACTTAAAACATGTGGAAGAAGAATGGTCCAAATCTCTGGTTTGGGCACCTAATCTCATAGGGCCTTTGATGAAGCAGCAGTGAACTAAAGAACATTCTGCCGTAATGTTAGAAGCAACCCAGGTTCTTTGCTTTCTGACAACCAGAGGTCGGTATGTAACTGCTGAGTGAAAAACCACTAATGTTAGCATTAGGTATCAGGTAGAAATACCAGATATGAGTATTGAATGAATGGAGCTTTGAATGAATGAATGAATGAATGAATGAATGGATTAATTAATTAATTAATTAACAACAACAACAACAAAATGACAACAACAACAACAACGACAACTGCTACTACTACTACTACTACTATTATTATTATTATTATTATTATTATTATTATTATTATTATTATTATTATTATTATTATTATTATTATTATTATTATTAATTATTATTATTATTATTATTATTATTATTATTATTATTATTATTATTATTATTATTATTATTATTATTATATATCAATTCTGGCTTATGGCAATTCTTTTCAGGGTTTCTTAGGTATAGAGTACTCAGAAGTGGTTTACCATTCCCTTCATCTGGGGGCACCCTGGGACTGTGCAGCTCGCTCAAAGCTATGCAGGCTGGATCATCTCCCAGGAGGCACAGTATGGAATCAAAATTCCCTTATTGGTGCCTGATGCTCCGCAGCCTAGCTCAGATGCCTAGCTCACTGCATAACCCATTCCAAACTAACCATGTTAATCTGTATCTACTTCAGCCCAGCAGAAGTCAGCTTTCTAGCGCTAATATGGAACTGTCCTGTTTCAGTGCAAGCTTTTGTGAATCAAAGTCCACTTTCTCAGACATTGCAGCATATTACTGTATCCTCACCTGGTCATTGGGCTATATATAGATATACCAGATGTGTAGTAGAACTCCGCTGTCTGAGGATGCAGACTATTATCACATGGAAATAAAATTGAGAGAGAAAAAGAGAAACACAGGATGTGAAATTGCAAGGCTGTGATTGCACTGTGGAAGAGGGCTCCAAATTAAAGGAAGTATATGAGGGGACAGGGCCTTACCTAGATCTTCCTGACTTTGCTCAAATCATGTGAAGAAAGAGAGCATCCAAATGGAGCTTCTTTGAACACTATAAGCCATCTTTGCTTCTGGTCTGCCCTTCCATGAATTATGATAATTTGCATCAGAAAACACTGTGTGTTTTATTTTTTTATTTTATATATATTGTATAATCTAATAAGAAGTACTTTAATTGATGCAAATTATCATTCTCATGCAAGGGCAGACCAGAAGCAAAGATATAAAATAAAAAATAAAGTGTGTGCGCGGAAACCTGTTCCCATTCTTTTTTTGAACTGCAGTTTATTTGGGTCCTTCCAGCTCAGTCAGGATTACTCAGTATTAGTTAGTGGCACACTTTAAACATCAACCCTGAGTGCTCACTGGAAGGACAGATCTTGAAGCTGAGGCTCCAATACTTTGGCCATCTCATGAGAAGAGAAGACTCCCTGGAAAAGCCCCTGATGTTGGGAAAGTGTGAAGGCAGGAGGAGAAGGGGACGACAGAGGATGAGATGGTTGGACAGTGTCACCGAAGCAACCAACATGAATCTGACCCAGCTCCGGGAGGAAGTGGAAGATAGGAGGGCCTGGCGTGCTCTCATCCATGGGGTCACGAAGAGTCGGACACGACTAAATGACTAAACGAACGAACGAACACTTTAAACATACTATCATATGCATACTATCAATTGCCAGGATTTATTTATTGTTTATTCACAGAAAGTGGCAGCTCACTTTTCTTCCCTACAATACAATCTAATAAGAAGTATTTTAATTGAATTCTCTGTGTTTCATTGCTTCATTTTAGGGTAGGATATACCAGCAGCTAGACTTCATTAAAGGAATTATGGCACACTTATGAAAGTAAATGCTTTGGATGTCAGAAAATAAATGTATTATTTACTGCATTCCTTCTCTCCAAAATCAAATGATTCCCCATAGCTCAGTCATCATTTCTTCTGACATAATCTTATTTCCTCTTATTAAGTATTAAGATTCTCACTAGACAATGTGCTTAGCCCCATTGTCTCTTAACATGCAGTCAATTGATTAAACATGGTATAATTTAGTCTTTATACTCTCTTCTCTGTAGAAAATAAAGTGATCACACTTTGGGAGCAATACGAGAGATTATTATTTTTTTAATCAAAAATGGAACAGTTGTGCTCTTCCTTCACCATGCATTCCTTTACTGAAGGGAAGATTTCCTTTGTTTAAAGCTGCTAGCCATGATCTAGCAAAAGTTGGTTATGACCATCGACTTACTCCATCAATGACTTGTCAGCAGGGCTAGAAAGGGGCAGCACGTCCCACCTCTGGTCGCTTAGGACAAGGTTGAACAGGAGATCTTCCTGCTAGTTTGCAGGCTGGACACACAAACAAGAACTTGGGTGTTCTTGGGTTCTGCCTTCTGTGTAGAGCCTACACAAGAGCAGGAAATTTTCCTCTTCAGACTTGTAACTTCCAGAGTAAGCTAAGTGGTAAGAGAGAGGGTGGCATTAGGGTAAGGTAAAGTCTGAGTAGGACTATGATTGCATTGAAGGGAGTCTTGCAGTCTTTGGAGATATTGCTCACTGCAAAATGGGCCTCAGTTTGTGTCCAGGCTACAGCACTTCAGGCTGCAAAGCAGAATTCTGACTGTTCACATACGGCAGTGGCAGGAATCTAAAACAAGAGTCCTGTCCTCTTCACAGCTGCTGCTACCACCATTAGCTCCCCTTCTCCTCCTTGCCTGAGTTAGGTTAAAAGTTAATACAGCGTTCTAACAAGTTTTAAAATGATTCATTTATTTCAGGTTCTGTATGTGCTTAGATGGACATGGCATTTAAATGATCAGCTGTGAATTATATCTGTGTTACCTTTCAATGTTTTCATCTCAGCATTTTCCTTGAAATAGGTTTCTTATGCTCTGGTTCCAGGTACCAATGAAATCTGGTGTAGCATGGCACACTAGACGACAACTTATGTCTGCTGAAGATCAAGAAAATAATGAATATCGGCCACTGAATGTGACCAGTGAGGCCAATGGCACGGATACTCCATGCATCCTATTTTATGCCACTAATTTCAGTCTTATAGCCAATGGTTCCGAGCTCATAGATCTGACAAATTTAACATTCCTGCATCAGAATGTGGATTTCAGTCTATCAAATTGTTCAGACACTAATACAATGTGAGTAATATAAAAATATAGTTTCACTACCAATGGTTTTTGACAGTTAAATATAATACTGACCAAACAAGCTAATAAACTACCACCGCCACCACCATAGATAACTTTACAATTCAGTTGAAGCAGGGAATTGAAATATATAACATAGAAAGAGTGGGATAAAGGTGAACTGTGATTTTGCATGTATCTCTGATCATTGCTTTGCTCTTTATAGTCCTGGTCTTCCTCATTTTCCTATTTGTCCTATAAGGTACATGATCAAGAATGCAATCCAATTTGTTTACATTCATTCAATTTACATTTATCTGCCACCTTTCCACAAAAACAAACAGGGTGGTGGACAAGGTTAAGATGCAATAGCAAAACAAAAACAAAACAAAACAAAAAACCCCACCAAACTTAAACTTGCCTCTCCCTTTGTTAATTGAGGAAGTTCCTGATGTGTGTGCAGAGAAGACAGAATAATGAGCAGCCTGGATTTTGTCTAAGAAAAAGTTACATTTTATTGCACTTTAAGAGAAGATGGCATCCTATTAAAGGGGAAAAAAGTTAATGTGGAATCTCAATGCAGGGAGCTGTCCCTGGGCACAACTTAATGAAACAAAATAGCCAGCCAACGTGAAGCAACATTAAAAGAAAAATTCCCCAACATGTCTGCTTGAATACTATTTTATTATATTTTCTAATATTCCTGTGAGTCTGTTGCCACTCTCTCTATCAAGGCATGTAATTTCACCCAGATATTTCAAGTACTTAATTATCAGACTTTGGTAGTACAGGTATGCTAGACCAGTGGTTCTTAACCTTTGATACTCAGGTGTTTTTGAACTGCAACTCCCAGAAACCCCAGCCAGCAGAGCTGATGGTGAAGGCTTCTGGGAGTTGCAGTCCAAAAACATCTGAGTAACAAAGGTTAAGAACCAGCGTACTAGACCAGTCTCCGTTGTTCATAAAGTTAATTCATACAAGGCAAAGGCGCTCACGGCCAGTCAAAATTCAGGTCAGGGTATAGGGATCCGGCCTGTACTGGATGGAGTTACATTCTTCCTGAAAAGCCTGGTCCACAGCGTGGGTGCGCTCCTGGATCCAACCCTGAGCCTGGATGCACAGATCTCAGCTGAGGTCAGGTCTGCATTTGCACAGTTAAAACTTGTCTGCCTGTTCCTTGACATGTCTGCTTTGGCTATGATGACACTTGCCTTAGCTACATTGCATCAGGACTACTGCTGTGCACTCTGCTTGGGGTGCCCCTTGAAGAGTGTTCAGAAACTTCAGTTGGTTCAAAATGCTGCCGCCAGACTGCTGATTGGTGCTGGTTACAGGGAGTATAAAGTTCCCTTATTTCACAGGCTGCCAGTCTGTTTCTGGGCCCAATTCAAAGTGCTGATCTTGACCTATAAAGCCCTGTGCAGCTTTGGGTCCAGGCTATCTGAAAGACTGTAATTCCCCCATATGGGCCTTCTTTTTAGATCTTCTGGGGAGAACTTCCTTTCAGCTCATTTTCCGTGGCTGCTCCCAGGCTATGGAAGACAATTGCTCAAGAAGTAAGGCTATCCTTCCATCATCAGGCAGAGGCTTTTAAACAATAAGTGGGCATTTTAGGAATGCTGTATTTATAGAATTTAGAGATTTTTAAAATGTTCTAAAATTGTTTTTAATGGTGGCTTTAATATTGTTAGACGTTTAATTGTTTTTAATATAGCTTCTTGGAATGTTTTTAACAGTGATCATTGTATCCGTTGGTTGTGAACTGCCCTGAGCACCTATTGGGAGAAAGGAAGCATATAAAAACATAAATTATGCTCACAGCCCTGAAGCATGATAGGGTTCTGACCCATCATTGTGTTTGCTTCCAGCCACTATCATCTAGCCATATGGCCATAGGGCTCAAAAGAGAGAGGAGGCTGCTAGTAACTGAAAGATCCCTTGGTGATCCTGATTGGTTGACCCAGTTATCAGCAGCATCCCTACATGACATCACAGACTACCTTTGCCAGAATGTTAACCGATCATTCCAAGCCTTTCTAGTCATGTTGCAAACCTGTAACATGATGAACAATGACTTTTTGTTTAAAGGGGTGGATGAATCTGTTGCCATGGCAACAATAAATCAAATGTGAAAACAAACGAATATTATTTAAAACAGGAACACAAGGATAGAGTCACAAAAACGATGTAAATGGCCCAATTGAAAATGTTTGTCTGTGTCTTTACTAAAAGCAGTGAGAATGGAGAATCTTGACTGTAATTCCAAAGGAAATGCATTGAGAGCCCAATTGGGAAGCAGCACAGATCAAGTGGGTCTCTTCTGGTTTTTAGTGACTGGATAAGCTTATAGAGTGCATTCTGTTGTATAGCCAGACCCTAAGCCCTATTGAGGGAAGCTTTGTGAATTCAGCTATTTCTGAATTCTTCCTTGTCCAAACTGTCTTTGAATTCCTGATCTTCACATTAAAAGAACTACTCGTTCTGTTTATATATGCTTATGAGAAGCAGGCTAAGAATTGTACCAATATGGTTTCTTTTGCCTTTATTCCACTGTTTATTTCTAGAAAAATAATCATGCAGGATTTATCCTCATACACACCTCGCATACTGTGCTCTTTTTTCTCATGCCCTCATCGCATTAAGCAACACATCTTTTCTCACCCTCCACTGTCATTATATGGGGCTATTATTTCATCGTAAAGTTTCTTTACAGTAAAATCCTTGGAAGTGCCTGCATTTAAGTGAGTTGTAAATATCTTCATAGATCAAGGCCTTCTGTCTCCTCCTCCCTCCTTTTGTTTGCTACAGGGATGAGAAAATGACTACTTCCTGTGTTGTGTTACTTGTATCTACTGTTTCTCTGTATTTGTATCTACCAAATTAGGATGAATTGTTTTAAAGTAATGAAATCATTTCATTTGAAAATGGTATAGTGTTAATGATGCCTTTTTCCCATTTCACCCTTTTTCCTGTTAGATTGTCATTAAACTATATCAACCCAAAGAATACCAGCCAACATGTCATCCAGAGCCTGAAAATAAGGTACAGGATTTTATAATCTATAAAATGTCTCCACCTACATTGTATCAAGGAATAGATGGCTGTAAAATGAGTGTCAGACTCCAAATACAGATTATTCACTTCTCAAAGCTTTTTTTCCAGTATAAAAGAGGATGAGCTCAAGAAACTGTGAAACTTGTTCCATAAACTCCACAGGATTTTGGAGATTTGCCTCCACCCCATCACTTAGAAACAGTGTATACAGTAAACTAGGCCTCCTCCTGCTGCTTCTACTACTGCTTTAATTCTTGTTCTATCTTTTCTTCCCAGAAGCAATCAATTCAAATCTAGCTCGGGTTCACTTGAAGACGAAACAACACTAAAGACACATTTAACAACAGGCGGCATGCAGCACATGTTCAATGTAAATGTCTTGCGCTGCCGTTTAGATTCTGTATGATTCACGTTCCTATCTTGTCAGAAGAAAACCTCTTGTACTCTGTCCCTGAAAACATGTTTTGGGGAGGCTTGGCTTTAACGTTTCATTTCCAGTTCTGTCTGATATCTAGCACTAGCATCTTCCCGTTTTTCCTGAATTTGAAGGAGAACAGCAGAGGCTTGCCTTTGCTAATCCATTCACAGCTTGTGCACATGGCTGGGTTGGAGCAGAATGAATAGGGTCATTAGGAGGTCCATTTGGGGTGATTCTTGCATCCAGGTGGTATATGGACCTCAAGCTGATCATATTTGGTCCATTCTTGTAAAAAGAATATGTATTAGGCATATGCATTACAAGTTATCTTTAAAGGAAGATCACCTCTTTTAAATGTCCAGTCAAGAGAGAAAAGTTCACTTTTTCTGCCCTTCCATTTAGGAGCAAAGGAAGTGTTTAACTGTTTCACAATACTGCCAGATCCAAACAAGAAACGCTTTTTGGTTCTTTCTCAGTGATCACATGTGCTGGGAATGGATCAAAAGAGAGCAATCTTACCCACTCCAAAAAAGTAGAAGCCCTTGACAGGGGCCAGAAAGGTGGAGACAGGACTGCGCTGGGGGCAGGCTGATTCCCTCCAGTAAAGATTTTGTCAGATCACCATCTTTAGGATGGAAACAGCCCATCCCTGTAGGACCACACAGCAGGCTAAATGCCCATGTGGTCAGCCACTCACTTCATCTGTCCATTTACATCTCCCTATTTATTAGGCAAAACATGTACCAGTCACATGCTAAATCTAGACCAGGTTCATACATATTGCTTCCTTTTTCATCATTTGATTACTCAAAATTGGATGAGTCATAACATATGTGAGAGGTGTTCATTGATTGGACCAATAGGGCTCAGAAGTATTATGTTTGCAAGGTAGTGAGGTGAGAGTCTGTGCCAGGGTTTTCCCTGCTTTGCGTGGTGTACCAAAGAAGAGTCAGAGTGACATGGAAGGAATTCTCAGTTTGTTTGCTTATAGCTTTCTCATACGTGTACATCCTGTCAATTTACATCTGATGTATAGCAAATCTTTAGGGCCCCCAAAGGGAAGCATCCCACAAAACTACTACAACAGCAGCAAAAAACAAACTTAAAAAAAACACCTCATGATTTTTGTTGTGTTGCACAAGCTAGTAAAAACTGCAGCACTGAATGGGTTGTGTTTTTTGCTTAATAATCTTTATGACCTATCAGCCCCTCCTTTGGGGTTTGCCACATGTGTGTGTGTTTAGCTTCAGAAAAGAGAAAGACAGACATTTTGTGCAAATTATAGGACATATGAGCAAAACAAAGAGCTTGTTGTTAAACAGAGATGGGCACAAACTGGGCAAGGAGCTGGGCCTGCTGTCTGTACGCATGTGCCTACTGGTCAGCTGACGGGTGGGAACATGCACACAGGCAGCAGGCCCAGTTTTCATGCAAGGAGCCAGGCCTGCTGCCACTCAGGATGGTGGCTTCAAGGCAAGGTAGGCAGGCGATGGGGGCTGCGGGAGGGAAGTGGCAGGCATCCCATTTTGCCAAAGCAAAATGAAGTGCTGAGGGGGGAACTGTTTGGTGTTTCATTTCATTTTGGCAAAATGGGATCCCCAAACTGAACCATGAACTAAACCATGAACCAGCCCATTTCATGGTTTTTCCTGGTTCCTGGTTTGGTTCATGCCCATCTTTAGTGTTAAAGCCTTTTAAGGTGATAGAATGGGGTTTCTGGGAGCGGCAGTAAAAAAAAAAAAGGGATTTCCCCCCACCAAGCCCTGATATGTGCTAAGAGCTGAATTGTTTGAACTTCAGGTACCCAGAACATATGGGTAAATTGTGTGAATTGTTTTTATGCTACTCTGTTGTAAGCCGCCCAGAGTAGACGCTGTCTAGATGGGTGGGATATAAATTAAATGAATAAATGAATAAATAAAAGAGTAAAAGAATAAAAGAATAAAAGAAAGAAAGAAAGAAAGAAAGAAAGAAAGAAAGAAAGAAAGAATAAATAAATAAATAAATAAATAAATAAATAAATAAATAAATAAATAAATAAATAAATAAATAAATAAAATGTTCCCCTTCCTTACCTGTATGATTATTTAAAATTCTTTAGATGGTTCTTAGCTGAATTATCATTGTACCGTTTCCTCTAACTGTGAAGGTCTCAAAAGAGAGGTTGCCCTAGCTATGAACTGGGCAATCACAGCCGCAATGCAGTCAGGTAACCTAGCGTACAAATATATGAGAACACACCAAAATGGTTTCTCAGATCATATTGGCACGGCTGTAATTCATAGTCCTTGGCCTCCAACCCTGCCTCACATAATGGCTTAATGAGTAGAGGACAGATTTCTGTGGGGAAAATAGAATTTGCGACTGAGGTCAAGCTGGAATGACTAGAAGGCAATTTGTAACAAGTAATAAAGACCATCTTGGGTTTAAGGAAATAGAATAACACTGGACATGATTTCAAATTAAAAAGCTTAAATCTTTTGCTGCCATGGTTTGCAGCACTATTATTAGAAGGAAAGAAAATGGTTCACAAAACTAAACAACGTTACAAAACAGCAGTGCTATCTTCCTTGAGAATAGCTACAGGCAGTCTAGAAAATGAAATACAGAATCAGCACACAATTCAGAAAATGTTATAGAACCCTGCACACTTGCTCTTCTTCAGTGAAGATGTTAACATGACCTGTAAGCAGATGTATTTTAATATTGATAGGAAATATGGTCATCCCATGCTTTTACCCAGTAAACTGCCTCTTGATAGGTATAAGTCTTTCAGCCTGCTGGGGGAGAACAACTTCTCCAGTGGGTGAGTAACACTCACTGGATAAAACACACATGCCCTGTGTCTAGTATTTTTGAAAAGGAGCAGATCAGAAATACCAGATCAGATGAGCTGCGGAAACGGTGTTTGCCTTCGGGACAAGCTCCCTTATCCCATGCTGGAATGCTCATCTGTTTAGCCCAATGTTGCTATTCCTATCCACAGTAGGTGTCAGGTAGAGAGGTCACTCCACCCATCACTTGATTCCAGATTCATTTAGTTGAAAATGCAAAAAACCAGCCACCACTGCTAGGTAAGCACAGGGCCTGAAAATATTCTTAGATTATAACCCCTAGAAATCTGTAGTTCAAAAAGTAAAATTTCCCAGGTTTTGGTAAGCCTACCAGGGCCCACTAACAGAGTAAGCGAACCACCAAAAATACCCTGTTTTCCTGAAAATAAGACCTAACCTGAAAATAAGCCCTAGTAGGATTTTTCAGGATGCTCGTAATATAAGCCGTACTCCAAAGATAAGCTGCATTTAAGTGAAACCCTGCCTTCCACCATTGTGCAGCAACCAGAAGAATGTGACGTGACTGTATTTGAATAAATGTGGATTGTTGTACATGAAAAAAAATCCCCTGAAAATAAGCCCTAATTTATTTTTGGAGGAAAAATTAATATAAGACCCTGTCTTATTTTGGGGAAAACACGGTATTTGACCCTTTTGAATTACTTTTAATTAATCTATATTTATTCAAAAAATAAGTACTTTTGACCCCAGGCAGTAGAACATTCTTTTCTCCTCCTCAAGGAAAACTAACTTGCCTTCTCTCTGTTCTATGGCCTCGTCAAGCTGAGATTCGTATAGCTTCTCTGTGAGCGTAACTGGGAAAACAACAATCCATCAAAGTCCATGCTTGCCTCCTTCGCTGATGCACCATGCAGGACAATCTTTGGAGACCCCTTGTCACCATCAAGGTGCATGGTTTCATACAAATAGATAGCAAATATCATCCTAACCCTGTATGATGGACCACTGCTTATTCCCGTGCAAAAGCTGGTGCTGCAATTTGAAGCAATATATCCTGTGTTTCCTCTTCTCTCTAGTTTTCTGATGACCAACAAGTTCTATGAAGGTTCTGCTCGAAACTGGTTCACTCTAGATTTTGTTCATATTCAACAAGATGACAGGGATGTTGCTATATTTAATGTCACCGATATCTCTGCCCCTGCGGAGTACTCATTCCATTGCCAGCTGGTGGGAACCAATGCCCTCGATGGGGTCACGCTTATTCAAGCCAGTGATGAAGCTGCAAACTGGGAGGTTCTCATTTCTGAGTTCCAAGTGAGTAAACATTGCCATTTCTGAGGTAATTCTAAGAGCTATCATTTGCAGTAGGCTTTTCTGTGAGGCTTGTATTGAAAATCACCTTCATTATTTCTTCAGCCCTCAGTGAAAGTTAAGAGAAAGTTCTTTCCATCAGCACCTCCCACACACATTCTGTATCTCTGGTGAGCTAGTCAGTAACAAGAAGACAAGAAATAAAGAGGGTAGGGGAAGAATATGAATGGCGAGAGCAGGAAAATACACTGAAAAAGAAGACAAAACTCATCACCAACCAGAAAGCCACCCACAGAGATAATTTTATTGATTTATGAGTTAACATTTAAATCCTGGTTTTCTCTTTAAAAAACTGAAGACAACATTCATGGCTGTCTTCTTCTCTATCCCCACAGGTACCCTGTGAGACAGAGTTGTTACAGAGTTTTGTATTTCTGTTAAATTCCTCTAGCTGTGCAGCAGAAGTGAAGGGGTTCACAGGGCAAGATAGCTTCAAGTTCCCCAGAGTAGAATGCCCCCTAAATAATTTACTGTGAGACATTAAGAGCAGAAAGAATTAAAACGTTTTATTATGATGAACAGCAAGCTGACAGACATGACTGCTTTCAACAGCAAACTTCATCAGACTCAAGAGAGGGGAAAAAGAGCTAAGCAGAGAGATGAGATTCTCTTGAGTTCAGAGGCAGGAGGAAACTATTGGTTAGTGCTGGATAGATAGACAGTCACTCCAGCTCAGAAAAGCTCGCTTCTAGCCACACCTTGGAGTTATTGCAACCTCATATGCTGTCTTTAGTGGGAGTGTCAGAGAGGGGGCTTTCTAGTTTGGTGTGGCTGTAAATCTATCCAGCTCTAACCAATTGTTCTTTCCCTACCTCTGAATCCAAGGAGAGCCTTGCCTCTCTGCTCTATCGCTCTCTTTTCCCTCCTCTCTGTTGTCTATTGGCAGTTAGGAGTCTCTTCTGACCTCTTGGAGAAACAGTCATGTTCTTAGTTTGCTGTTTGATCTATTCACAACTGCAAATAAAGAAAATGTTTTTTTTTTTATTCTTTCTCTACAGAGTGAGTTATTGAGACTGTAAGTTCCAGTTAATGAGAAAAAGGGCTAGACTGCTCTGGGGAACCTGAAACTAATTCTGCTCCATGAATCCATGCACATTTGCTGCAAGCTAGAGGAATTTATCAGAAATTCTAAAACTCCATAACAACCTTCTCCAGGCAGCATGTGAGGCTGTAAAGATTCCAACAATTGTATCCTCCCCACATACACCAATTAGCCCTGCAAGTATCTAGAAAGATTTGAGCGAAAGTCTCCATTGCCCCATCTATCTTAAGCAATCACAATTCTCACTTTCTGATAATATCAGAAATCCTTCAGCTAGAGTTCACTTCATCAAATGCACAATGTTATCTCCTCAATTGGCAGGCTTTACAGAGCTATGAAAACTATATTTTCAAGGCATGGCACATTCTTTGTTAAAACCGCTAAAATGTTATTCTTTATGCAATCAAGGAGACCGTTTGTCCTGTCTAGAGATGTGAAAGTTTAGGAAAAGGCGACAAGGAAAATTTATGAATAGAATCCATTTCCTTGGTTGTTAGACAATGAAAAGAGGTAGTGGATATTTTTTCCCATTCTGTCCTAGCATTTTTTAATGTTTACTGTTCTTCAAATTTTCTGTGCTTCTTCATTGTTTATCAAAAGCCACAAATGTTAAGAATTTGATTCATATTTGATAGCATTTGTAAGTTCATTTGAAAAATATGTTTGAAATTAAATCTATCATTATGAAAGGTGAAATAAATTGAAAAAAAAAATCCATTCAGGATATATAGTACAATACATAAAATTCCAAATGATCATAAAAATATGTTGGTTCCCACAGAGAGGGACTGTGAGATACAGGGGAAGAATGGATCATTTTAAGCAGAAACATAAGTGGACAAGGTCTTTTTTTCCATGTCAAACAGTGCTATCAGGGAATCACATAACCTTTAATGTTAATTATTTAAAATATTTTAACCCTGTCTCTCTCCTTAAAATATCTCAAGGCAGCTCACATCATTAAAATGCAATATTTAAAGTTAAAAAGAATGAATATACAAAGGTGGGTCACATAATTAAAAGAAAATAATGAAAGATAAAGAGTAAGTGTATAGATACTAAAAAGGATCACACAAATACCATTCTGAGAAATGGTAAATAAAACAATACTAAAGACACATTCAAAGTAATAAGGTATAACAATCCATCTAAAAAGATCACTCTCAGGGAGCCAGTCACTGAGGAAAAGTCTTCCTGAAGAGAAAGGTCTTTGCCTCTTTGGGAAGGACAGCAAAGATAGGGCCAGTCTGGCCTCCTGTGGGAGGGAGTTCCAAAGTCTGGGAACTTGCTTATAACCATAACTATATGCCAACTATACATGCAGCAGCCTTGTGGGTTCGGTGCAGTAGCTTGTCATGGATCTGTAAATGTAACTTCATTCACTCCTACAATAAAGATTGCTCCTGAGCTTCTGTAGATTATCTGTATGACTATAGACCCAGACAAAGTGTGACATGCCCTTATAGTATCCTACAATTGGCAACTGGCACCTACTCTGCGAAAGCAGGTTCCTCTATTTTCAGCCAAAGGAATTGTTTTGCCAGGGGTCTGTTTCGTTGCCTGTTCAGCCAGGCATCTTTTGCTTGCCCTATACTTTATTGTCCATTTCTAAGGAATCAGTATCAGATAAACTTTTGCTTTTGGATAATACTATTAAAACCCCAGACTCCATTCCCAGTGTCCAGTCCCCAAAAGAGCAAGCTGGTTTTGCTAAATGCAAAGATGAGGAAAGCTTGTGTTGAGACAAAACATACAGTATGTCTTTTATCAATTTTTAAAGCTCCGCTTCTAAATACAAAGCTGTCCACCTTTTGCAGATTGACCCCAAAGCCTACACAGTTCTTTCAATGGCAGACTGATTTTAAGAGTCTCTTTGTAGTTTTCTATTCTTGTAGTAAGTTCTTCGAATTAGCATCCCCTCATCTAACAAATCCTTGTCTAGTTGTTTTATTTGTTCAGTATGTAGCAGACTGTTGTTTAAGAGCTTATTGATTCCACATTAGAATTTCTGCAGCAGTACATGTTAATCCCCAGTGCAAATACTGTGCCTATTTTGATTCATGTGTGTTCAAGAAAACCGAGAAACATCTCTTTGTGAATGTGAATTACTAGGACTGATTTGTTAGGATGCACTGCTGCCAAGGTTCAAAGACCTGTTGTATTCATATTTTCTCAGAATGTGTACAAGTTCATTGATGAATCTACAGAGTACCCCTAGTAGCTGTCCTCTAAATTGTAGCTAAGTGGTCTCGCTTGCAAGGCCTTCCCCCACCCCCAGTTTTCTTATGTGGGAGACATTGATTATATATCCAACTGGAAACCTTCTTCCTCGCTATAAAACAAAGCTTTTTCCTTGTGTCGTGCACAGTATATTGGTCAATGGCAAAGGGTTTGTTAAGTACTGGCATAGCATTATGTCTTAGATGAACAAAGATATTTTCAGTGTGCTCCATGCTTTTATTGCATGCAAGGATAATTAAATGTGATGATGGCTGGGGAACCTGCCTGGTTTCTGTGCCTCCCAACATCCCACTCTGAGCCAACTGAGTATTGCTTTCAAGGAGTTCCAAAAAGATCCACAAGGTTAAGCATTTAAGACCCTCACGCCAACCCTGCAAGGTAAAACTGCCATCACACCCACAATAATTACCAACTCCTGGTAGATGGTTGAGGCAAGATCTGGCTTTAAGTACCACAAACCCTCTTAGCTAAAAATCCAGATAATTGGATGGAAGTTTTTATATTTTATTAAAGATAGTGGAAATGATTTTTAAAAAAGGCAATAGTTTCAAAAGGTTTCAAAAAGGCATCAAAAATATCTGGAGCAAACAATCAATCTAAGATATGAGCAGTACAGAGACAACACACCATAAAATAAGAAAGCTATCTAAGCTACCCTGTACTTACATACTAGCATAGCATCAGCATAATCTTAAAGCATGCACTGAGTGCATCCCTTCTGGCACAGTAAAACAGAACACTAACTGAGCATAGCATCTCCTGAGAGACAACTAAACCAACTAAAATAACTTCTGAACTTCCTTTTTATACCTTATGAATCACCTTCCAGACCTTTCGAGATACTCCACCATTGCCTTCAGAACCCCTTGTATGTTCATGAAGACAAGAGCAGTTTCTGCCCCCATCCCTTCTAACATAGCTAAAGCCATTTCCCAGTTACCACACTACCAGAGAATAAGCCCTCCCCAACCTTGAAGTGTTTGCCCAAAATATAAACTACAGGTGGT
This sequence comes from Pogona vitticeps, assembly GCF_051106095.1. Lineage (NCBI taxonomy): Eukaryota > Metazoa > Chordata > Lepidosauria > Squamata > Agamidae > Pogona > Pogona vitticeps. The sequence continues at coordinate 129,015,524 of NC_135787.1, forward strand.
ACTTTCATTCCTTTGTGCACAAAAGCTGCTTCCACCATTCTCCCAGCCTGCCATTCCCAGACACTGAGAAAAGTCTGAATCTTCCAGAAAGGTCCTCTACTCATGCTCCCCCCCCCCAATTTCTGTTTCTTCACACTTACTTGTTGTCAAAAATATAGATTCAACTGGCAGTTATCTGTGCTTTGGTTTTTAAAATAAGGTTCTTGTAGAATTTATCATGAGCTAACTTGAGTAGCTGACAGATTTTTCCATTTTTTATGCCTGTTAGATGCCAATTTTATTATACCATGTTAGATTTTAAAATTGTTGATTATTTACAGCCCCTTGGAATTTCATGTGATAATGACATGGGCTGAGGAGAAAGAAATTTCTGAAATATATAAACATGGCAAAATGTCTTCTGTTTCTGAAGCATCTCCACCCTAAGCCTAGTACATCATAATTAGCGATAATTGAAACTGTACAGGAAATGAAGCAATATTTGCAGTCTGGTTCTGCAAATCTGTCAGTATTACAAGAATACATTTATGGGTCTGCAAAATCCCCAACAAATTCCACAGCAGACATTCAGACTCTTTCTATGACTGAGAGATTTTGTCTTTGAAAGCAAGCACGGTAAATCTAGAGGGTACAGATAATGCCAATGGGGGAAAAGATGGTTAGAAAATTCCTCATTGATGAAGCCAGATCATTACCTCTGAATATTGATTTTAATGATCAGGCCTTCTTTCTATATTAAAGTCCTTGTATTTAAATGGTTAAACAAATAATTTCCTCCTCTATTTAAGAAGTGTTGTTAGTCAATGATAGAAAATAAACATCACATAAATTTCAAGTTCAGCTCCTAGGATTCCCCATTCAGTCCCTCCATTCCAGATAAAACTAATTTGAAGCACTTTGCATATAAAACTGGAGAACTGGGTTCAAAACACATGTTGAAACATTCCCCTGAACTTTAATAAAGCAGTTTTATGGATACATTGACCAAATTCCTGTTGTGTAAGTTAATTCTGTGAAAGGTTGATGCCATCACCAACAGAGGGAGATTTTTATGGTAATTAGAGTGCCTTTTTCTATTTTGAGACTCCGATAGATTACACACAATGAAGCTGATTACACTTGAGTCAGACAAACTGCAAGAGAGAAGAAGGAGCTCTTTGATTACAGAAAATTTCCCTTTGCCAGTCATCACCCTTCTGCAAATAAAGAATTTTTGGCCATTAAATGTAGTTTAGCAGTACCGAAGCAAGGTGCTGTTGCTGACTTACGGGTTTTTTGAGGGCCATATCCTTAAAATACCCCACATTGTTCAAACCTTAACTTATATTTCCCTTTGGTTAAACAAACAACACAGGCATGGAGTTAATAATCACATGCCATGTTGAAGTAGGACATGAAGTACAGATTCTTGATGGCTCTCTCCTCCCTCCCCCTCTTTTCTGTTGCAGATTCAAGCTTTCGGTGTCGAAAGCAATGCATTTTCCTATGCAAGTGACTGTACATCGTTCTTCACCCCTGGAATTTGGATGGGTTTGGTCACCTCATTAGTTTTATTACTGATCCTCACCTATGGAATCCATATGATTACAAATCTCACGACCAACAGCAGATTTGATGACCCGAAAGGTCCAGCTCTTTCAGTACCTCAGACAGAATAACCGCAACTGTGTAGTTCCTGTGACTGCAAACTGCTATTCAGAACTATTACTATAAAAGAAAAACATAGGTGAAGTTAATAAAATGCATGAGTCATGGGACCAGTGGAACATTTTTTTTGAAAATTAGAAGACAGTGAGCAGCAGTGATAATTCTGCCAGCTGTTACCTCTCTCTCTCTGTAATAGCTGCCTAAATGAAAGTCCTGAGGCAAAGCTGCAGCCACTCACAGTGGTTGCCAGTCATTAAGGAGATCACTAGATTGTGCCAGCAGCTCTGTAAATGGCATTTTAAAGAGCTATCACCAACGTATTTTTCACAAGAATTTGCTACATACAGCCTTATTTTAAAAATAATGTACTCTACCTTGAGTCTGTCATGGGATGATTACGTATCACTACCCTGAAAGATAAATGTCTCAATAACTTGTAAATGCAGTTTTTAAAAATTTTACTATTTCTATTGGACAAAGCATCGGAAATTTCCTGTTCCAAAAGGCTTTTAATTGAAATAATATCAGCTGTGGGTCTCATGGCAATTTTTGGAGTATATATTTTTAATTGCATTTTAATTATTTTGCCCTTTTATTTTGCCTTTTTATTGTATTTTAAATGTTGTAAGTCGCCCAGAGACCTTCGGGTAGTGTGGGCAGCATATAAGTTAAATAAACAAACAAACAAATAAACAGACAGACAGACAGACAGACAGACAGACAGACAGACAGACAGAGAGAGAGAGAGAGAGAGACAGACAGACAGACAGACAGACAGACAGACAGACAGACAGACAGACAGACAGACAGACAGATAGATAGATAGATAGATAGATAGATAGATAGATAGATAGATAGATAGATAGATAGATAGATAGATAGATAGATAGATAGATAGATAGATAGATAGATAGATAGATAGATAGATAGATAGATAGATAGATAACCTCTGACAGGAAACTGACTGATCTCCTAAGGCCTCCAGAGGTTCTTGGACTTCAACTCCCAGAAATCCTGGCCAGCAGAGGTGGTTGTAAAGGCTTCTGGGAGTTGTAGTCCAAGAACATGTGGAGGCCCAAGGTTGAGGACCACTGTCTTAAGGCACAGAGCTCGCTAATCAGAAAGGAAAGTGAGACAGCTGCCTCAGAAGGCAAGATATTGTGAGGCAGAGAGTAGTGACATGATGTTGGAGAACAGAGTTATCTGTGCCACATGACCTCTCTTGTGCCCTTGAGGCTGGCCTGCAGTGTGCTGGAGGACATTTGTCCTGTCACCAGCATGTCAATAGGAGACAATGAGTCTGCCACTGTAGATGGTACGGGAATGGGCACCACCTTACTCTTTGTCTTAGACCAGTCCTGCTAACAGAGTGGTCACATGAAATGGAGGACAGGACTTTTATACCTTTACTAAGACGTGGGGAAGAAGGAATTTCAGCGGGTCTAATTTGAGGCAAGTTGCCCCTGCTGAAATTCCCTTTTCTGCACATGTATGAAGTATATTCTTGTGTTTATAGGCAGCAAGTGCTAGAACTGTGTTGTCTAAGCCAGTCTTTTTCCAAGTGTGGGAGGTCAGCACAGTTTGTGGGTCAAACCATTATTCGAGTCCAATAAATCAATTACCTTCACAACAGAGAGCAGGCATTGATATGGCCACTGAACTATATGGGTCATATGAGGTTTCAGAAATCTTGACAGGCAATATGGGTAGCAAGCCAGGGTCAACATTCCATGTTTCCTCCCACAAAAGCTTAGCTTCTACCACATACATAATGTATAGCTCTCAGATAGCTCCTCCCTAGCATTCAGGTCTTTCCAGTAAACAATCACAGAGCCTTAAAATGCTTTTCGTTCAAGTTTCTTCAGCCCCCTCTTTCCCATGGAGAAATGGTCCTCCCACTTTTTCCTGTGATGTTTCTTTCCTGTCCTGCTTCCCAAAGCTTCTGAAAGAGCATTGACAGCTACATATAGCCTCCCCTAGCTGTGCAAGATCTCCCTCCCTCTCTGAAGCTGATTTAATGGGTGAGAGGGTGTATCTCAGTGGGTTGGAGCCCATGCGTGTAGAGCCATGGGTTCAAATACCCACTGTTCTTCCTGAGAGGAGCCGGCTGAGATAATGTCATGTATATGTGGCTAATGGAGTGACATGCCCTGCCACATAGGCAGCCTTGCCCAAGCTGCAGGATCCCACAGCACCACTGTAAGGAAGGTCTATTGAATAATTCCTGGTTACTTTATGGGCAGAGGACTGTGGAAAAGTTACTTCTACAACTTAAGGAATCAGCTCAATGGCAAATGCTCATCATTATTATTACAGCTACAGGGCCTCTCCATCATCTTCATGCACCCACACGACCTGCTAAACCAGGGCAGAAGTGCAGTCTTCAGCCACATGTGGCCCTCTTTGCTTGCAGCTCCCAGCCCCAGCAGACCCCCTCTACCACCAATCTACATCCAAAACAGTCCTCCCCATAAGCCTCCAGCAGCAGCAACCAACCTTTTAAACAAATTGCAGAGCTCCCTCTGTTGAATTTAATATCCATAGTTTAGTGGTGTAGGTCTGTGGCTACAGAGCCAGAGGCTGGGAGTTCAATTCCCCATGTGCTTCCTTGACAGGAGCTGGACTTGATGATCCATAAGGCCTCTTCTGGCTCTGCAGTTCTAAGGTTATTTATTTATATACCCATTCTTCAAAACCACAGACCTTTGTCTTGCTCTAGTTTCATATTTCCAAATTTTGGCTGTTGGGGGGGGATGGAACATTTCCTAAAGCTCCCTCCTCTGTGCTACACATGCTTAATTTATACTTCAGCAAATATAGATTCACGTGTTTGTTTCTTCTGTTCTTTTAATGTTTATTTTTGCAATAATCCTGTGATTAAATGCACACAAGAAATAAAAGCTTTCAGTGCACATTAATAAAGCACTCCAGTCACAAAGATTAGGTCTGTTCTTGGAGTAATCATTATCCTGGTTATTTGGAGAATTGTCACTGAACAAGCTTCTCATTTCCTTAGTTTTTCTTGGAGCTTGGAAAATGGCTTTTTTGAACTCACAGAATCTATTAGTCATCCTGGCTTAGAGGTCTGGGGCATTATGTATTGACCAACCTCTCGTTACCAAGAAATGAAATAACTAGCTATTGCAAAGTAACTAACAAAGGTCAGCTAAGTTTTATTTGAGAAGTAATATAACAAGCAGTTACAAACTGAAGTTTTGGTGTAGGAATTTCTAGTTACTTTACTTATGTGTAAAGGGTATTTTAAGGCATGTTTATATGCCTTTAAATAGGATTTTTTAAAAGTTTTATGCCAGAATCTTATCAGTTCTAAATACCAAGTGAGGTATTGTTTTGAGACAGGATGGGTGGGTGTGCCTCACCTCAAGACTTCAGGAAGTCTCCCCACTCACTGTGGTCACAAACCATCGACGCCTGAGGGACATAGCATAATTTTTGTTTCCCCATCACATTTGAGATGGAAAACAAGACGTGGCTGTCTGTGTGACTTGAACACGTGTACTCTTTAATTATATGAATTAAAATTCTATTGCTCTGATTCAAACACAGTTAATTTTTTGGTTGGTTACTCTGTTGGTTAAAACTCACAAACTTAGCAAACAAGTATAGCTAGCTAGTAATCCTAATGTTTAGTTGTTGTTGTTGTTGTTGTTGTTGTTGTTTTAAAAAAATGCCTATAGCACCCTGGTTTCTGTTTACTTCCTATGCAAAAGTCTTCAAACAGAGTTTTGAAGCAGGGTAACTGACTCTCGTGTCCTGTATTAATATATTAAGAATGTAGAGCAATAGCATCAAACAGAAGTTAAAGGTCCTATTCTTATAATAGAAGTATGAAAGAAGGTGTTTCCACAGATGCAACTTGCCACAAAAGTTACACTTCAGAAACAGCCGAGGTTCATCCATCTTCTGCCGCAGTAAATCACAACACAATAATATGTGGACAGCCACATGTTCCTCATTCCTGAAGTTGAGGTTGAGCATCCCTGTATTAGACATTATGCTGGAGACATTGCTCCTGTGGTGGAGTGACAATAAATGTTGTACAGTATATAGGCCAGTATCTTACTGTAGAGATGCAAAGCTGAAAGAATTATTGTCTCATGGCTCTGGCAGGCTCCCTCTTGCATGCCTGCATGTGTGACTAATTGAGGGGGGAGCCTGCCAGAGATTGGGAAGGGAGCTTTTAAATAATCACCCTCCCAATCCATGTTTATGCAACAGGATCAGGGCCATAAAGCTTTGCTTTATCTCTCCCCTTTTGGGGTAACCGCTGTAGAGACAGTAACATTTCGCATTTTCCTGATCAAGGTTTGTTGGTATGTTTAAACAGAGATTCAGAAATGCACAAATAATGCCACAGACTTGAACAAGAAGCAGGTCAGAGAGTCTCCAAAAGGGTGTGGAGCAGGCTGCCATGATCTATGGGCCCCTTATTAGGGCATGAATTAGGTCAGGGTGCTTCTACATACACCTACTGAGCAGCACATCTTACCTAAAGAACTTCAACCTAGAGTCATCCCTATTCCCACCAGCAGGTGGAGTACAAATAACACCATTCTATTGAGTGCTTATGTTTATGGTGGTAGTTTATGCACCTACCACCAATGCTGAGGAGACTGAAATTGACCAATTTTATGAAGACTTACAACACCTTCTAGAACTGACACCAAAGAAAGATGTTCTTCTCATTCTAGGGAATTGGAATGCTAAAGCAGGGAGTCAAGAGATAAAAGGAACAACAGGTAAGTTTGGCCTTCAAAACGAAGCAGGGCAAAGACTAATAGAGTTTTGTCAAGAGAACAAGCTGGTCATCACAAACACACATACACAGTGGAAGTGAAGAACAGATTTAAGAAACTCGATTTGGTGGACAGAGTGCCTGAAGAACTTTGGACAGAGGCTCGTAACATTGTACAGGAGGCAGCAACAAAAACCATCCCAAAGAAAAGGAAATGCAAGAAAGCAAAGTGGCTGTCCAATGAGGCCTTACAAATAGCAGAGAAGAGAAGGGAAACAAAATGCAAGGGAGATAGGGAAATTTACAGAAAATTGAATGCAGACTTCCAAAGAATACCAAGGAGAGACATAGAAAAGGAAAAACCAGAGATCTGTTCAGGAAAATTGGAGATATTAAAGGAACCTTTTGTGCAAAGATGGACATGATAAAGGACAAAAATGGGAGGGACCTAGCAGAAGCAGAAGACATCAAGAAGAGGTGGCAAGACTACACAGAGGAATTATACCAGAAAGATTTGGATATCCCGGACAACCCAGATAATGTGGTTGCTGACCTTGAGCCAAATATCCTGGAGAGTGAAGTCAAGTGGGCCTTAGAAAGCTTGTCCAACAACAAGGCCAGTGGAAATGATGGCATTCCAGTTGAACTATTTAAAATCTTAAAAGATGATGCTGTTAAGGTGCTACACTCAATATGCCAGCAAGTTTGGAAAACTCAACAGTGGCCAGAGGACTGGAAAAGATCAGTCTACATCCCAATCCCAAAGAAGGACAGTGCCAAAGAATGCTCCAACTACTGTACAATTGAACTCATTTCACACGTTAGCAAGGTTATGCTCAAAATCCTACAAGGTAGGCTTCAGCAGTATGTGGACTGAGAACATCCAGAAGTACAAGCTGGATTTTGAAGGGGCAGAGGAACTAGAGACCAAATTGCTAACATGCGCTGGATTATGGAGAAAGCCATAGAGTTCCAGAAAAACATCTACTTCTGCTTCATTGACTACACAAAAGCCTTTGACTGTGTGGACCACAGCAAACTATGGCAAGTCCTTAAAGAAATGGGAGTGCCTGACCACCTTATCTATCTCTTGAGAAACCTATATGTGGGACAGGAAGCAACAGTTAGAACTGGATACGGAAACACTGATTGGTTCAAAATTGGGAAAGGAGTACGACAAGGCTGTATATTGCTCCCCCGCTCCCCCGGCTTATTTAACTTATATGCAGAATACATCACGTGAAAGGCTGGACTGGTGGAATACCAAGCCGGAATTAATATTGCCGGAAGAAATATCAACAACCTCAGACATGCAGATGATACCACTCTGATGGCAGAAAGTGAGGAGGAATTAAGGAACCTCATAATGAGGGTGAAAGAGAGTGCAAAAAATGGTCTGAAACTCAACATCAAAAAACCTAAGATCATGGCCACTGGTCCCATCACCTCCTGGCAAATAGAAGGGGAAGCTTATCAAGAAGAGAAGAAGTCAGCTTTTACACTCCGTATCCACTGAGATATGTCAGAAAATTTAAAATGCCAGTAAATGAAGAAACAAAACAAGTGGTATAATGAAGAATGATGTATTTTCTACCTCACTTTAAAGAACAGCAACCTGAGATGTGAGTAGTTCTAACCTCTTTAGCAGTGTCTCCTCTTTATGTTATCGGAACAGTGGTGGATTCATACTAGAGGCAGTAGACAGATTACTACAGAGGTGCCAGTCCAGTGGACTCATCCAGTGGCTCTCTCTCAACTTTGCTGCAGATCACACAGGGAAAAGTGTAGATGCCCCTATAGAGAAGGCTGGTAGGCCTATCAGTCATTCAGTACTGAGATCTTGAAATTATGTTTGAATAAAATGTTTTTGCCGAAGTAATTTGAGTCAGTACAAGAGACAATTGACATTCTGATAAGTATATGCTTGACATACTTGGATTTTGAGGGAAGTAAACTTTAAAAGTTGAAGTTTACAGAAACAGTGAGAGGAAAATCATTGTCTTAAGCAACGATGGAAGCAATGGAAGAGGGCAAGCAAATTCTGTCATAGGAATCAGTGGAACATCTTCCTTAGCAGTTTATTGGTGTTGTTATGTGCTGTCAAGTCACCCTTGACTGGTGGTGGCCCAGAATCTCCAAAATATCCTGTCCTGAACAGCCCTGCCCAGCTCTTATGAACTCAAGCCTCTTGTTCTTTCAGGAAGTCGACCCATCTTTTATTTAGTCTTACTCTTTTCCTGCTGCCTTCAACCTTCCCAGCGTTATTATTTTTTTCCAGAGAATCTTGCGTTCTTCTGATATGCCCATAGCAGGACAATCTCAATTCCAATATATTTCCTTCAGAGATGGCTCAGGCTTGGTTTGGTCTAGGAACCACTTGTTCACAATATGTCCCACAAAATTAATAGAAACCTGTTTTCAAATAAGCATGCATACAATTGGAGCTTTAGAAGTGCTTAGCTTGGCCTTGATCTTGTTCAAAGCATAATGCAAAATACCAATTTATGTGGGGTATACATCATGTGTTCCAGCAAGCTATATACTCAAAATACCCTAAGGTTCATGAACTCACCTACAAATATTGCATATAGAATGCATTGTTTCATGATTGGCCACTGGAACATAAGTATGTCCACTTTTCAGGTCTGATTGATGTATGTATCTTTAAGGAAATCATCATCATCTTAGAACTGCAGAACTGGAGGGGATCCTATGGATCATCAAGTCCAGCCCCTCTCAAGGAGACAAAGGGGGATCAAACTGATTTGCAGCCAAAGACCTAAACCAGCATGACTTGTATATCTGGTGAAGTCATGTTGCAGGAGTCAACATGGAGCAAATAACAGTGAATATATATTCCCTTTAATGTCCAGTTTGACCAATCTACATTGACAGGAGCTCAGCTGGTGATGACTGTCCAAGAAAGACATCTTGGGTCTGTGCAAGGTAACTCAAAGATTTTGACTTAATGTGCCGCTGTTATAAATAAGTCAGATTCCTCACTGGACACATTAGAAAAGGGGCTAAAAATAACACTTCAAGTATCATACCGTCCTTATAGAAATCTATGACAGAACTGCATTTGTAAGACTGTATGGTACTTTCTTTCTCTAATCTCCCCTTGGAGGGTTTTCTCCCCTGTCTTTAAAGTAATCATTACAGAGCAGGGGAACTTCAAAGCAAGATTAGAAAGAGTACCCACTGAGTTACAATTCATTAGGAAGTTCCAGTCTATCATTAGATGTTAGAATCAGGATAACAGATTCTTATCATTCTACAAATACTAACGGGCTTACCCTATGCCAGGATATTTGAGCTACCAGTAAGAGTTTTGTAATTGGTTGGTGTTAATTATGTAGCTGATCTGAAATCCTAGGTAATGCTTTGTGCATCTGATCAAGTAGTTTGTAGTCTATAAAAGTTCATGCTTTAATAAATATGTTTGTATTTAAGATGTCAAAAGATTAGCACACAAGAGGAAATGCTCTCTCTTGGATGCACTCTTTAATATAGAGGAAGGTCTGAGGGTGTCAGGGAAGCTGAGAGCAATGCCATTAGGAGGCTAGATTCATAATTTAAGTGCTTGGACTCCTAAATATGGTCACCCCAGGTAAAATATTCAATGCTGAGACCCCAGACGTAGATGCATTCATCCTCTCCAGGATCAATGGTCACATCAGCAGAAGAGAATTGACAGATTCAATGGTGATGAGAGCAGATAAATTCCTGGAGAGCAACTACTGGGCAGCAACAATAGTTGAAGATAATGAGGAAGGATCTGTTGCAGAAAATGGCAGTGACAAGCTAATACTTGTTAGTACTGTGCAGAAAAAACTCAATGGTAAATGAATATGTTATGTCTTGAATATCCTTTGATGAGACAATCTAAAATAAAGCAAAAAGAAATAGTGCAAGAAGATCACACTCAAAGCTCTGAAGGCAAACAAACAGCTGCTGAGGAAAAACTAAGGACAAGTACAAATGACACAGTTGCTAATAAAGCAACTTGATTAAAACCAAAAGGACATCGTCTTGCTAATGTTCACAGAGGCAAAACTAACGTCTGATTCTTCACAACACATATAATAAGAACATGCAAACTGAGAAGTATGAATCAAGGCAAACTCAAAGCGGTGAATTAAGAAGTACACCATTTAAAGATGGTAATGCCAGCTGTGAGCAAAGTGGAACATTTTAGAACATTTTTAGTCAGACAACTGTATGTTTTACTCAGGAAATGATAAGCCCAGAAGAAGACTGGCTCTAATATTAAGGCAACGTGTAGCACTGTGGGGGAACGCTTCTTCCCAAGGTTGCGAAGATGTTGGCTGATTCTACAGTAGTAGAGAAAACTCTCCTGGATGATGTCATAGCTGCTTCTGAGAGGAGGAGCTACCACCCATTCTTCCTCTTTCTCATAGTGATAGAGAGCTAACTTCAAAGGCTTTCTTTGGCCAATCCTAATGGCATTATGTAACCTTTGTTCTATCTGAACTCTGCCAACTATCTGCATACTGTCAACTATCTGTGAGCTTGTAAGGTTAATGAAAGAGAGTCCTCTTGGGGGGCGTGGCAGTAGTCTTCTTCTACTACTCGCCCATCAGGAGCACTGCTGGCAGACATCCTTGTGTGTCTGGCTGACTTCTTTAACTTCTCTCTCTAAGACTATTTGCTATCCTAATTACTTGTGATCACATAAACGAGGAGCCTTTTCATTTCGTGACCCTACATAGCACAAGCAGTTGGAGACTATAATGCAAGGTCTGATAGAATAACATCATTTAAACTTATTGGAAAACCTATCAGTATAAACATCATTCAAGTCTATGCTCCAGCTACAGATGCTGAAGGAGAAATGCAAAGCTTTTATAGAAGTGTCCAAGGAGAAACTGATCACACTCCTAAAAAATTATGATGTGACAAGAATCATCAGTGATTAGAATGCAAAATTAGGAAATAAAGCAGAATCAAACCTTGTTGAAGAATTCGTTCTAGAAGTCAAAAATGAAGCAGGAGAACAACACATACTGTAGATTTTTGTGGGGCCAAAAACCCATTTATTGCAAATACGCCTTCCAGCAAATTGAACAGACAACATATGAATGCAGAACTGTGTTGAAAACTAAGAAGGAAAAAAAAATCAAGAATATGGAAGAAATGTGTAATTTATATGTTATCAATCAGGAAACTGAAATTGTTAGTTCAGTCAAATGGATACTACTGTATAGCCAAGAAATCAGAAGAAAACCCAGGAGGTCAGATATGAAGGAACTAGAAGAGATTCCTGGGTATAAGGATGTGTCAGTGAAGACTAGGGTGAAGATCGTCTGTACTAAATACTCCCATTTACAGTACTGTGTTCAGTTTTGAACACTGATGAGCCTGGGGATAATGATTGATTTGTAATGTGGTGTTGAAGGAGAGCTGTACGGATATGAGGGACTGCCAAAAAGACCAAGAAAGAAAGCCTGAGCTCTCCCAAGAAGTCAAAAAGATGAAACGGAGGCTACTGTACTATGGACACATCATGAGAAGACTTACTGGAAAAAGAAATTATGCTGGGAGAAGAGAAAGCCCAATTAAAAGATGGATTGAATAAATAAAGACTTTGCGCGTGCAAGAGCTGAGCAGGGATTTTAATGTGAGGATCTTCTGGGAGGCCACTAACCCATAGGATCATGAAAAGTCAGAAGCAACATGATGGCACATAACAAGATACCATGGGCTTCTGTGACGTTCCATGGTTACCAGTCCTCCCTGGCAGTATTTTGTTTGCAGGAAAGAGGGATATTTCCTCTACAGTGATTTTTTAAAATAACTGTACTCCTGCAAATCTCCAGGTTCCTATGCTGATAATCCACCCTCTTTGCTAAGGCCTTTGCTTTCGCTACAAAACCAGCTTTCTGGGGTTGACTTCCACATTGAGCTGTTGACTTCAACATGAACTGTGAAGAATTCATCAACTCATTTTTGTAAGGTTTTGCTTTTCTAAAGCAATGTAGAAAGGTTTGTACTTCAGCCCTGCACATTATGGCTAATAATTATACCATCACTGCCTGGGCGCACATCCAGAGTGGCTTCCAGTGCTCCCTGTACATGGGATGCTGACAGCCAGCTTTCTGTCTGTGGCAGGGTGGCTACCTGATTGCTTCACTGCACATCAGGACTTCCCACAATGCAGTCTGTATGAAATGTCACTAGAGCCACTGAGTTCTTGCCGTGGATCTCCCCACATGAAGAACGGCTCAATGACTTGGCTATGGACTCAAAAGGTCATATATGTATTAAACAGTGATAATAATTTACAGACAGGTGGTGCACAATGATAATCTTATCAGATATGAATTGACAAGACTTCCAGCTCATTCAGATCCAAGTAATCAACTTGAATTAATGTCCAGCCCATGATCTTTTCTTACTCCTCACTGTCCAAAATACTTTGATTCTGTAATAACCAGCATAAGATGCCGGTACAACATGCCAGTACCTGTTCTGAAATCAGAAACCAGGATGAAATACATTCTTGTGCAGAGAACTCAAACTTTTGAAATAGCAGAAGAAAGTAAAGCAACAACTTGCTAAGAGGCGGTTCCCCTTTGCCGTAATTGTGTCACAGCCACACCTCTCCATTTACACACATGGATCAGTCTTCTAATTAATCTCTCTTCTGACATGATGAAGACTTGCCTCAAAGACAACCAAGGTTGTGGTACCTGTTCTTTGACTGACTGCTCAAGATAGAATTTTTGCTTCAGAGAAGCAGTTCCCGTAAGGATTTTCCTGCTGAATTGCCAGGAGACTTCGTTAATCTTCCTCTTGAATCATACTTCTCTAATTCTAGATTGGACTGAATCCTTTGTGGGTGCTGGTATGTACTGAATGTCTTTTTCTCAAGTAGCTTTGATAATCTGAGCATTAGTAACTTCCCAAGTACATTTTACAAGTACATTTTTTTCCTTTATAGTTACAGATATATTCTGTTAAAAAAGTATAAGTGGTAATAGAGGAGCCTGAGAGAGTACCCTCTTGCTTCATATTCATAGTAGGAAAGTGCTACTATGCAAGATATTTACATTAAGTTTTCATGATCTCTCTGGAAAATTTAAGTTCTTATTAACAGCAATTCAGCTTGATTATGGAGGCCATGCATGTGCTGGTACAAAAACGGTTCCTAATTTCCTTACATAATGCTTAGTCTTACAAATTAGGGGGAGAAATATGGGGCCAAGGTAAATTTGGAAGTGAAAAACGTTTTGAAATAAACATAGATGTATTTATATTTCATATACATAGGATACCTAATGTGGTGTAGTGGATAGAATGACAGACTAGGATACAGGAGATCTGGCTTCAAATCACTGCTCAGGCATAGAAACTTACATGGGGAATTGGTAAAACCACTCCTTAAATAACTCACTTGCTTTGAAAGCATTATTAGGATTGCTATAAATTGATTCTGACTTGATGGACATAACAAAACACATACATAGATTGGTAAAATAGCATTAGTATGCAAGTGAGGAAACACAAATGGAGTATACTGTAAGTCATGTTGAAGCTCATTAAAAATAGAGAATTGAGCAGGGAGTTGGACTCGATGGCCTTGTTAGGCCCCTTCCAACCTCATGATTCTTTGATTCTATGGTTCTACACCATATATCATGATTCTACCACCAAAAAAGGAATGTGGTGGCACTGCGGGTTAAACCGCAGAAGCCTCTGTTCTGCAAAGTCAGAAGACCAACAGTTGTAAGATTGAATCCACACAGTGGATTGAGCTCTTGCCAACGTAGCGGTTCGAAAGCATGCAAATGCAAGTAGATAAATAGGTACTACCTTGGTGGTAAGGTAACGGCGTTCCGTGTCTAGTTGTGCTGGCCACATGACCATGGAAACTATCTTCAGACAAATGCTGGCTCTATGGCTTAGAAATGGGGAAGAGCACCATGCCCTAGAGTTGGACATGACTGGATTAAATGTCAAGGGGAACCTTTACCTACCACCAAAAATGCATAGGAATCTGGAAGACCTTACTACTTTTTGTGCTGAATTTATGTGTAACATGAAAACTACATTTTCAGCTATGACAGAAACTTCGTAGTCTTGAATGAATAAAAACCTAATATGTCTGTTGTGAAGAAATGTATGCCATTTTCTATACTGCATCAATCAAATTATTGAAAGTGCTTCTCAATAATTGTTACCCTTTCTCAAACAGAAAAAGAGAAGGTAAATATGATAATCCTTTCTTTTAAAACATGTAGGAAGCTAAATATCAAAAGGTCACAATAGCTGTTCTCTTGGCTCTGCATTCCTGAAGTTCAGATCAAGTGAGCTTTAAATTTTATTTGATGTGTCTTGAATAGTCTGCAAATTATTCAAACACACAAAGAAGAAATGTAGATTTCAGAAGAGCCTGGAAAATTACTTTTAAAAATTAATTCATTGTGCAATACATCTCTCTCTCTCTCTCTCTCTCTCTCTCTCTCTCACACACACACACACACACACACACACACACACACACACACACACACACACACACGCGCGCGCACACACACACACACACACAGAGAGAGAGAGAGAGAGAGAGAAAGCAGCTTGTAATAATTATAAGCATTTTAAAAATAACTTGCAACACCTTACTTCGAAGCTCCGGTCAGCTACATGAAAAGTAAAATTGTTGTTGCATATGGATTGCAACATTGGAAGGTAGCATTAAACAGGCCTCATTAGCAACTAAAATCAGTCAGGGATACAAAGTCACCTAACAGTCCCTATCTGTGACAGGAGATGCACTTGTCAAAATTACATTATTATTCAAAATACCAGAAGTTTGCTCTGTGCTGAATTTTACTATTTAAATAAAGAATGTGTCAGAAAATAATGCCTATTAAAAGTGAAGCGTGATTTAAGCCTTGGAACAGCTCACTTGTTGAGTAAATATTTTCGTCCCAGAAGAGCTAAGACTGCCAAGTTCTGGAAAAATGCAAAGCACACTAAATGCAGAAGAAGAGAAGTCCCTACTCTGCTACTGTTTTGCCATTCATGCCCAAATTTACTCATGCAGCTTTGTGATGAAGAGTATGTTCTGCAGGTAAAACCCTTTCTACCTCCACTACTCAGGGTGGTGTAGTGGAGCAGTGACAGATTAGAACTCAGGAGACCCGGCTTCAAATCGCTACACAGCCATGGAAGCTCCTTCATAGGGGAGGGTGGAGCTTGTAAAACTACTCCTTATTTTGAAAGGCATTTCAGAATCACTGCAAGTCAGTTCTGACTTGATGGCACATACAAACACACCCTTCCAGGTACACTGAAAAAGATGTTTTTAGTCTGAAACTCTGGAAGGTCATAGTTTTGGATGTACAGCAGGATTTTATATCTTAAACGTATAGGAGTCAGCTTTCCTTGCCTTCCTTGGTCCCAGTATGCCTAAAGGCTACTCCAGTTGAAACCTGGAATGGTCATATCACATGACAGTCTCACCTGAATATCTACAGTCCCTTCAGACTCCACTATATCTCAAGACATACACTACACAGATAAGGAGTCTTGAATATTGTCAGCTTTTTTCCTTCTCCCAATTTTCCTTTCCATGTTTTTTAAAAAAACCTTTTCCCCAGTGGAGGGTTGGGATCAGCAACTCCTGTAAGCATGCAAACATTTTTGTGCCTTTGTGGTCCGCCTACCAAAAGTATTATCCCAGTATGAGTGTTGAATTTATTTTTCATCCATCCAACACAGCTTTCTGTGTTTGTTGTTGTTTTACTTTACAAGATAGTTAGCACTCAGCCTGATACCCTGTGGGTATGACTCAGTATAAAGCTTCTTAATATGCCATGCACACTTGCCATCAGGAACATGAGTTTGATCCCAGGATCCAGGGATTCAACTCCCAACAGAAAATGGCATTCTGACCTCCCTTATCTTCCATCAGAACTGGCTAGAATTTGTGTGCAGCTCCCCTATGTAATGAACTGTGGGTCCTGATGGCAATTTTTAGATTGTATTTTAATTGTGTTTTAATCGTTTTATCTTTTATTGTATTTTAATTGTTTTCAATTGTGAGCTGCCCGGAGACCTTTGGGTAGAGTGGGCGGCATATAAGTTGAATGAATGAATGAATGAATGAATGAATGAATGAATGAATGAATGAATGAATGAATGAATGAATGAATGAATGAATGAATGAATGAATGAATGAAGTATGGGACTGCAGGTGACAAGTTCTCAGTGAAGAATCTCCAAGCTCTGCAATGACTTCACCAATGCCGGCTTGCCATTGGATCCTCGTGGTTTCCAGTCCCTTCAGGAGACTGGAAACCAAGCCCCATGAGGAAAGACTGAAAGAACGACATGTTTACTCATAGCCTTGAGAAAAGAAGGCTGAGAAATATGATAGCACTTTTTCAAATATTTGAAAGGTAGTCATACAGAGGAGGGGCAGGATCTGTTCTCAATCATCCAGACTGCAGGACACGTAATAATAGCCTCAAGTTACAGGAAGCTAGATTTAGGCCGAATATCAGGAAAAATGTCTCAATGTTTAGAGCATGCAACAATGGAACCAACTACCTCAGGAGGTGATAAATGCTCCAACACTGGAGGCATTCAAGAGAAAATTAGGCAACCAACTCTATGGAAGTCCAAGAGGGCTCTTGGTTCAAATCAAGCCTTGTTTGAACCTCAAAGTCCTCATGAACATATCTGCATTCTTCCACCCTGACCTGCCATCTGCTCCTGCCTCCTGGTTTGTTTTTGCATCTTGGCCTGCTCTTTGGTCCTGATGCTGGACCTTGTCCACATGTCATTGGGTTCCGCAGAAGTAATATTGCAAGGGGACCTATATGTCACTGATCTGAATGGGGCTTTGAAGTAATATATTTGGCATCAGAAGTTGAGCAGTTGGCTTACTGCTTGACTTCTGGGTCTTTGCTGCCCACCTGCAACATGCCTAACTCCCAAGCCCCAGCTGAGCATTAAGCTTTTCGTTGGCCACAAGTGCTTTAATGAATCATTGACCTTAATGTGCCTCCTCCTCATGTAGAAACAGTTGGCACAATGGCAATCCTCTGCAAGCTGCAACATAAGCAATTATGTTAATAAACCTACCCACTCTGCCTTCCCCCTTCCTCTCTCTCCCCCCAATCTTGGTGGATGATCTAAGAGCATACAGTAGCCCAAGAACATAGAGTCTTTTGCTCAGGGGACGCACAACAGGTAGGGGAGCTGCACAAGTGCCCTTTATACTCTCTTCATGCAGGGAAAAGCTGCTTAGTTATATGAGAAATAAAGGTCATAAAGTTTAATTTCTGATCTCTTAGTCCTTTCCATGGCAACGAGATCTCACAAACGGAGCCTGAATGCAAAACCAAAATACTCTCTTAAATGGAAAACAAAGATTAAGATTCTTGCTCTTGGTGTGGTGTTAGTATTTTCTTTCAAAAAGGGCTCAGTGCTGCAATTTTTTTTCACTTCCTACTCTGGGCTGCTTCCCACCCACCCGCCCCCATGACCAGGAATCTTTGGAGACCACATGTTTAGGGGACTGAAGACATAGCCACCTTGCTTTGTTTTGTTTTTTTAAATTATAGGTAAGAACAAAACAAAAGTAAAAGTAAAAAATAAAATAAAATAAAAGAACAAATAAAAAGACAAAAATGTGGTGGCACCTTAAAGACTAACTTACTTTCTTTCTTTTTTAAATGTGAGCTTTTGTGGACACGTCCACTTCATCAGACCTAAGAGAAATATAACATGGCCAATATTTATACAGTGGGGTCTTGACTTGAGAACTTAATCCGTATTGGAAGGCGGTTCTCAAGTCAAAAAGTCTGTAAGTCAAGTCTCCATTGACCTACAGTGCATTGAAAACCGATTAATCCCGTAACAGGCCGTTTTTGTTCCATTTTGGTTTTTTTCTGGTCTGTAAGTCAAATCTCAGTCTGCAAGTCAAACCTAAATTTTGCGGCCAGAGAAGTCTGTAACTCAAAAAGTCTGTAAGTCAAGCCGTCTGTAAGTCAAGGGTCCACTGTACGTGGCATCAAAACACAGGTATCAAAATGCAGCAATCGTAGCTGGTGGGGAAGACGGTCAGTGGGAGTTTAACATTTTCTTGATAGCCTCTTTGATATGCGGGTCTTTCATTGATACTTGTGCTATCAAGGGTGTGGGAACCTATGACAGCATTCCCTGTGCCAGTACTTTCCAGATGTGCTGAACCACAGCTCCCACTCCCACCCCCAGAAGGGCCAATGGGGGTGTCAACAAGGATGATGCCATTCACACTTCATTACACTTGGAGGGTGCTGATTTGAGAAAAGCTGTTATTTGGTGTTTACCATGCAAGACAATGCAGGATTGTGTGTGGGAGGAGTTAATTGCTTTTCCCCATTCCTATTTAATGGGGCCGAATGCCTCCTCCTCGGATATTGGGTAGCTGCCAGTTTAAGTTTAAGTGCTGTCATTTTTCTCTTTGAAAAATAGAGTTGGGCATGACCCAAGCGATGCTATTGTTCTTCTTAACTGCTTGGAAGTGTACAGTGATTAAAGAAGTCAGTATTAACAACTCCAGGAGGCTTCACTGTATGAAAGCCTTCTTTTCCAAGCTTCTGTATGGATCAGAGAGTAGATGAGTAGTGTTTTAGCCTTGTGGGAAGTCTAAAGTAAGTGTGCATGTAATGAAAAGATGCTACAAATGGTGAATCCTTTAAGCTCAAAATTTGGGTTCTCAGACAAATATCACAGGAGGTCGTGTTAGAACATGAGCTCCTCCAGTAGTCCAGGTACCAATTTGCTCCTCATTCAGTTTCTTGAGTGGTTGGAAAGGCACATAATAATAATCTTCCTAAGTTAAGTCAGTACCAAATATTTGGGTCTTCTGGAACTCCTCAACCAGTTCTCCCTGTTTTCCCTCGAGCCTTCGTCTATCCTCCCATGTCTGATTTTTTTTTTGATTGGTGTGTGTGTGCGTGTGTGTGTGTATGTGTCCATGTGTTTGGCTTTGACACAAATTACTTATTGATCCTACTGCAGCCTTTGTCATCAGGGAAGGATCTAATCCTTACAAGTGCTGAGAAGGAACGTGAGGGCAAAATTGACAGGCCCACAGACAGAGCGGTTACAATGTATTAGCTGGGACTCCTGACACAATGTCTATAAGAACTAGAAATGCAGTTTCTTCTGCCATCTTAAGCCATTCCAGTTGTGGCACTATTGCTTTTGTGTGTGTATGTTTTCTCTGCCTCAGTCTCAGAGTTCATCTATAGTCCATTTAAGAATCAAGTTATTTCAAAGCCAACTCATTGAACTTAATATAACTTATTTCTAATGATACGTATATAGGGTTGTGCTGCAAAGTTATGTAAACAGGTTATAGTGAATCCTTTTTATTTTCTTTGTGACATTATTGATGAATGAGCCTGGCATATGTCACAACAATTATGTAGTCAAAATGAGCACAGAAGGTAAGATCCTACACTAGATACAGTATCTACAAGTTGCACAGTGGAATCTGCCAGAGGATATCTCTTTTTGTCATGCAACCCCCTGTACCTAAAAACCTGCTCTAGATGGCTAATGACTCCATTCCCAGTCTTCGGGAAGCTCTAAGGAATGCAATAGAAGGGAAGGGAAAGAAACGCCGATCATGCTAGTAATGTATCATTAGAACCATGCTGGATTTAGATGACAAAGTGAAAATCAAGAGATGAAGACTATCACATGTGTATTTTACTTTTAAAGGTCTTTCCAACAATCATCTTGTTAATGAGTCAGTATGATTTTTAATGATAACTTGAGTAAGAACAAAATAAGGTGGGTGGACAACTCTGGCAGGTCTGGAAGCCAATTTTCTGCTCCAAGATAATGTTTTTGCATCTGTGAGGCTCCACAGACCCAGAAATGGATGAAAGATTCCTTTAGAGAGGAATCCCATGATGAACAACCTGCAGTTCTAGAAAGTGAAATGAAAGCTGCTCTGAAAGCAACAGGAGTAGATGGGATACCTACAGTATAGAACTATTTCAAGGCATAGAGACGGAATCTATCAAAATCCTCACAAGAAAGTGCCAACAAATATGGAAAACAAAACAGTAGCTCACAGACTGGAAATGTTCAATATTTATTTGTTTAAAATATTTTTAGCCCAGCTTTTTCCTTGGAAAAAACCCAAGGTGGCTTGCAACAACGAAAGATGATATTTAAAGTTGAAAATAAGGAGTATATGATGATTATACATTATTAGAAGATAATATTTAAAAACTATGAACAATGAATAAGGAGGCATCTTACATCAATAACAGGCAATAATAAGGCAAAGATCAATAAGTCACTCTGAAAAGTGAAATCACAAAAAATGGAAAACATAAGTAGTATTGTATTTGCGAAGACTTTCACGGCTGGGATCTAATGGTTGTTGTGGGTTTTTTGGGCTCTTTGGCTGTGTTCTGAAAGTTGTTTTTCCTAATGTTTTGCCAGTCTCTGTGGCCGGCATCTTCAGAGGACAGGAGTAGCACTCTGTGCTCTTCAGAGGACAGGAGTAGCACTGTGCTCAGTGCTACTGCTGTCCTCTGAAGATGCCAGCCACAGAGACTGGTGATTTTGTATACTTTGGTTCAGTCATCAATCCGGGGGGGGGGGGGGGGACTGTAGCCAAGAAAGGCTGAGACTCAGAAGGGCAGTAATGAAGAAATGAGAAAAGGTAATCAGGTGCAAGGACGCGTTACTGGAGACCAAGATCACCCACACTCTTGTATTTCCGATCACCATGTATAAGTGTGAAACTGGACAGTTAAGAAAGCTGACAGAAGGGAAAAAAAGGATTTATTTGAAAGAATGTGCTGAATGAGAGCTTTGCATATTCCCTGGACTGCTAGAAAGACAAAAACAAGTGGGTTTTAGATCAAATTGAGCCTGAATTATCTCTGGAGGTAAATATGATGAAACTGAGTGTGTCCCATTTTGGGTAAATCACGAGAAGGCAGAATTCTCTGGAAAAGACAACAAAGCTGGGAAAGGTGGAAGGAAGCAGGAAAAGAGGAAGAAAAAAAAATACAAAATGGACTGACTCCCTAAAGCCACCCCGAGTAGACATGGTCTAGAGGGGCGGGGTAAAAATCAAATAAATAAATAAATAAATAAATAAATAAATAAATAAAGGAAGCTGCAGGTGTGAATTTGCAAGAGTTGAGCGTGGCTGTTGAGGACAGGACATTTTGGAGATTTTGCATTCATAGGGTCACCATAAGTCGGAGGTGACTTGGTGGTGACTAATAACAACAACAGACTCAAACATACCAAGGAAAGAAAGACCAGTAGTGACTAGACATGCTCTCTGAATTTTGAAAAATAGGTATTTGGGGCTGTGAAAGAATGCAGGAGAACTGATTGATTTATGAAGGGTGTATTCCCTACTTATGGAGGCTTCCAGGAACTGCGAAAGGGCTGGAGGGCTGCAAAAATAGCCTCGGGAGGCCCCAGGACTGCACTTTGCCTATCAACCATAAGGCCTAGTCATAGAAATAACAGGCAAATCGTTGTGGTAATTAATGGCTAAAATCCAGTGGTAAGTCACAATCAGAGTAGGCCCATGGACTCAGTGGGTATTTGGTGAGTCAACTTCTCTGTAAGTTCCATTGATTCAAATGGGCCTACTCTAGTGGTGACTAACTACTGGACTTTGCTCAAATATGAGTCGATGCTGCCTTTGTATGCAGGTGGTTCGGGACATTGAAAGAGAGAACAACATTTACTCTCCTATTCCACTTAAAGAGGGGGCAAGTCAAAGAGACTGAGGATCAGCTTTCTGAAGCATGTAGCTGCAGTGAGATGCTATTATTATCATTACTTTTAAAAATAATAAGTTTTTTAAATAGAGTTTGGAAAAGTTCCCTAATTCCTCAACTAACATGAGATTCTGGGAATATTATTAGAAACAAAAACCCAAAACAAAACAGATCACCTCTCTAGTTGTCTTCCTTGGGTTCCAGCAACAACATCTTCAAAGCACAACCTTATTTGTCACACATACTACACAACCCCTTTTATGAGCAGGTATTAGCAGAGATCACCCTCATAAGACTTGTATGTCAACTTCCCTCTGGCATCTGGCCGGCCACAGTCAGTAGACAGAATACTGAGTTCGTATGGATCATTGGTCTGGCCTAGCACGGCAGCTGTTCTGTCTTCAGTTAATCCAGCCTTGGAACAGGATAAGGTTTGGCACATGTTCTATATGGCAACAGCTCCTGGGCAGAACCAATTAAATGGAGGAGTGAAAAATGTTCTATCAAGTGTGCTGTTTTCTGAACCTTGCCTTGATTAAAGGTACATTATTTTGCTTCCTATCCATCTATCCGTCTTTTTTGATCTCCTCTCTCCCACAAGTAATCTTAATCAACACCTGAAACAACCCATATGTGCATCACCTGTTCAATCTAATTTGTTTGCTCGTGGCCGCAGAGCAAAAGTGTGGGATTCAGTAGACATATGTTATGAGGTTCATTGCTTTGCAAGCACTGAGGAAAACGGCTGCTGTTGCAGAAGCTATTAAGTATTTTGATGTATTTTCTAAAATCATGAAGTGAGGCAGACAATAGTACTTATCCCACATACAGCAAAGGGCTAAAAGAGCATCAAAAGGTCAATTAACCTCAGTGTGAGTTACTTCCAAGTGGATTTGTGTAAGGTTGCACCACTGGACTAGTTCGTCCCAAGAAACTCTACTGTTGAGTTCTTACCAGCTCATACATTCAAGTGTTCTCTGAGGGAAGCCATGACAGGCATAAAACTGATGCAGTGTAGATACACCCAAATCAGAGTCTGGAAACCCTACTTTTAGGGGGTTAGGAGGACTCCCAAAATCCCCAAACCAGCCATAATGTTTCCAAGGGCTAGCCAAAAGAATGTACAGTGGACCCTCTACTTACGGATTAATCTGTATTGGAACGGTGGCTGCAGGTCAAAAAGTCTGTAGGTCGAGTCTCCATTGACCTACAATGCATTGAAAATGGATTAATGCCATAACCAGCCATTTTTGTTCCATTTTCGTTCCATTTTGTTTTTTTTCTGGTCTGTAGGTTGATTCTCTGGCTGCAAGTCGAACCTAAATTTTGTGGCCAGAGAAGTCTGTAACTCGAAAAGTCTGTAAGTCGAGGGTCCACTGTAGCTAAGACAGAATGTGTTAAGTGACTTGAATGTATGAAGAGCATAGTTTTCTTCTCTCTGTGGCTTTAGTATTGCAAAATGAGGAGTCTGCCAGATGTGTTTGCATTTCATTGAATGTCATATTTACCATAATAATGGAAAGTGGTAATAAAGCTATTTCTAACGCTGTTACTCAAAATAACAACCTTTATGTGTTTACATTTTCAGTCAATGACAGCAATAAAATACTTCAGCTTTCTTATATGCATGTCTAACTTCTTAATTGCCCACTCAAATTCAAGATGCAGTTTTTTCACCCAGGTTCCCTCCAAAATTGCTCTTTAGATGGTTGAACATACTGTCTAATAGTGGCCTGAATCCCACGTTGTTCATGTAAGGTTTGCATAACTTGGCTAATTGCAGCTAATTGACAGTGGGCTAGGGCACCTCTTGCTTGCACTGTCTGGCACATAAGCAGGCATGCAACGGAGATACACCTAACACCTCATCAGTTAGTCATGGCAAGTTAGCAAACTTTACATAAACACCAACAGAATACTGGCCTATAAAAGACAATGTCCCTGTGTCCGTAGCCACCTTAGGTTCATGAAACACAGATACCTGAAATTTAACATGGATGCTAAGGGATGTCAGGAGTGTGTATCTCACAGTCATTCTGTTTCACATACAGACTGATTAATTTTATGTAATCTTTAGTCACATGGTGGCACACTTCTCTCAACTTCCTGAGAGATGAACGTATAAGAAGACATGAAATATGCAGTTCCCTAGATGGCCCCTAAGCAGTTCCACATACGTAGGTCTTTTCACTGCAGGGCTCCTGAGCAGTTCAGATAGTAAGGGAGATAGGTTGAACACCCAGATATGAAGACCACAAAAGAGACAGAAAAGAAAGAGTGAACAATAAGAGAAAGAATACCAGAGTGAGGGATAGGGGACTAATTGCAGACTTTCTAAGTTGTTTGTGTAATATAAAGCATGAAACAGGTTCCTTTACCAAAATATTGTGATCTTCGGTAAAATGATGAGGAACTGAAAGGGTTTATAGGGCCTTCTCAATTTTGATTTGCTCATGTCAGATTACAGGGTTCAGTTCAATACTGATATGCAGTACGGAGCACCCTCGTATTGCAATACTTTTCTGTCAGGTTTGTAAGAGCACAGATTCCATAGAATGCAAAGGCAAGTCTTAAAAGTTATTCTTTTGTTGCTCTTATGCTATTATTTTTGATGTCAGGATTTATCAGATAATGGCATAAAAACCTGTGTTTTCTTTTAAATGGCTCTAGCAATGCTGAAGGAGATGGAAAGGGAACCAGAAACCATTACTTGACACACCCTCCCCCTTCAACCAATAACACTGTTCACATTCATTACTTTACTTCTGACAGAGAAATTTCTTATGCTTTATCCACCCCCCAAAAAAACTTGTTCTAAGTACCTACCCTACTTGCAAATTAGTACTTTTAAGCCTTGAAGTATATAGGTTTAGCAATGTGGTTCAACATACAGTAGAAGCACATAGGCAGTGCTCTACCATCAGTTTTCACATGCAGAAATAAATACTAATCTTTATTTTTAAAAACCATCTAGGTGAGCTTTGTTGTGGCAGCTGAGACTTGCTGTAACTATGAACTGTGATGTCTATCACTACCTTTACAATATTCTTTCTGGTTTAGAAAGAGCTCTGTGCTGACAGAGGCTGGAGTAATACATTTGGATTACATTGTAAAAATAGGTCCTTCCTTATTCTGATGGCTTCAACCCCAATTTATAATTCAGAAGTTGAGATCTGTGAGTATTGCTGAAATGCTAATTGAACTAACTACTGACAATACCCAGAATCAACTGTAGCAACATTCTATGATCACAGTCAAGTGATCTGAGTGTTTTGCCACAAGACAATGCTGTTGTTTTGCACATTTCTTTCAGTTCTCAAAAGACATAGAGGAAATTGCATTTTCAGACTACAATTCCCAGATCATCACAGCCCATGGGAACAATAGACTTAAAAAGTAATCTTTCCCAATCTTTCTTCCATTGCCTATAATTAATGAATCTGTTAACCTGTCCACTATAAACATCATAGAGAAATTAATCACTCAGTCCCATGATTAAAGGCACTGAAGTAGCAACAGCTCAGGCTAAATGAGAGCTAGAAAAAGTTATTTGTGAACTAGAACTCCCAGTGCTACTTAAACCTCAGGGAGGTTTGAAACTGTGGTCTGAAAAAATAGCAGCTCTAGTCTCTGGAGTAGATATTCTATCGTACCCTCTGCACTTGCCATAACACCGATGGGCTAGATAACAGTAAACTGATTCTGAATGTGATGACTAGAGGTTTCTAGGAATAAGAAAAATGTGGGTTTACTAAGAGCACAAGTACAAGCTGGGGAATAATTGGCTTATTAATATTACATGGAAGAAGGATCTTAGAATTGTTGTAGATCACAAGCTGAATTTGCACCAAAAGTGCGACATGGCAGAAAAAAGGCAAATGCTATTTTAGGCTGCATTAACAGAAGTATAGACTCTAAATCCCATGAGGTACTAGTTTCCCTCTATTCAGAAGTGGTTAGGCCTCATCTTGAGTATTGTATCCAGTTATGTACACCATACCTCAGAAAGGATGCAGGCAAACTGGAACAAGTTCAAAGGAGGGTAACATGGATGATCAGGGAACTACAAACTGAGCCCTATGAGGAAAAAAAAATGAAAGAATGGTCATGTTTAACCTTGAGAAAAGAAGACTGAGTGGAGATATGATAGCACTCTTCAAATATTTGTCATACAGAGGAGGCTCAAGATCTATTCTCAGTCATCCCAGAGTGTGGGACATGTAATAATAGGCTCAAGTTACAGGAAGCAAGATTTCAGTTGAGTGTCAAGGAAGCAGCAGCACAATGATGGAACTAATTAACTTCTATGATGCTCAGGTTCTACCAGTGACTCCTTCTGGGGGGCGCCTTGAAACTATGAGGCTTGCCCAAGGCTACAAAGGCTGGCTCATCTTGCAGTGGAGAACTGAACTCCTAATGCAGATGCTCCAACCTACTAAGCTATCAACCCAGCTTTCCTCCAAATATTTATATAATTATTTGATTTACATACCATCCCTTTAGTGCAAACACTACTTTGGGTGGTTTACAGATTAAAACGTAAAACCCCCACAAACCCAACATAACAATGTACTGTATTCCACAATACTAAAACAAAACTAAAATACATACAAAATAAGGAGAACCAAGAAAGAAGAACACATAAAAGTTAATATTAGCAGCATCTGGGGATCAGTTACTGGAGGAAGGTTTGTATAATTCTGTTTTCACAAATTTCCTGAATAGCAGGATGGAAGTAGCCTGATGTAACTCTTACATAATCTATCTCTTACATCTTCAATTACATATTCAGTTCTTGGAAAATGTGGCCTGAGTGCAAATACGAAATATTATCAAGTGAGCATTTTTGGTTGTGAGTGTTAAAAAATAATTTGCCCACTGTCAGAGGAGAGCTAGCTTCTTGGTCATAAAAGTAGTTTAAAGTTCATCTAGTGTGTTAAACATTCCCTTGTACATATTCATCTTTTGGGGGTGGGGGTGGGAGAAACTGAACCAATGTAATAAAAAGGACATAGATTCTAGTTTCTGTACTAAAGCATTTTGTGAGGAAACATGATTTGGCACAGGATGTGTTAATATACAGCTTCTGTACTGTTGTTCCAGCACCAGGAAGTAAACATCTAAAAAGGAGCATTTGTTTTCTTTAAAATTTAAATTACATTTTAGACACGGACGTTTCACCATGTGGGCGTTTAAACTTTTACATTTCTATTTGATGCCCGTCTGTTCCTAAAACTGCAGCATATACTTGGGAATGGCACATTCCGAATTATCTGGCCAATTCACAGAAGCTGGAAACAAATCTCACAGGCTGTTTCTCAGATTTATTGTTTGGGGCTCTTTTATTTGTTGCCAGTTTCCAGTAAGTTATGCCGAGGAAAGACCAAGGGCAGCTATACGCACTACCATTGAAATTTGTGACAAGTTATCTGTAGAGCCTCATAATAATTGTGTGTTGTCAAGTCAGTTCCCACTTATGATGGCTCTTTCCAGGATTCTCTAGGTAGACAGTACTCAGAAGTGCTTTACTCGTCCCTTCTTCTGAGGGGCATCCTGGAACTGTGTAGCTTCCCCAAGGCCATACAGGCTGGCTTTACTGGGATGCCCAGTGGGGAATTGAACTCCCAACCTCTGGATCCACAACCAGATACCTAATTCACTGAGCTATCCAGGCAGCTTCTGCAAAGCTTGCAGAAACTAATTTTTTTTAAAATCAACAGCTCCAAAACTGATGAATTTGAGTGGTTCTAGACCAGGCTCTGACTATGTGGTATTGTGTCTTTGCAAGTTGTCACATTATTAGGTTGCAAATGGACAGCATTATAACGATTCGTATCTAAAAACCCAATCTGTTTGCGCAATCGTTGCCATCTACTATGAAATTCTACCTCGTGTGGCAACTTTTATCCATTAAATAAATATGAAAGGAATGCAGTTTTAAGGCAAAAGGATTAAAACAGTCCACAACTCCTCTTTTTAAGCTTTTGCTGACCATGGTTGGTGTAATCAGAAATTTTGGCAAGGTCTCTTATGGTATTTGTGTGGCAAAGCTGGTAAAATATGGAGAGATGAAGTTACAGTTAGATGGATTTGTAGCTTGTTGAAAGTTTGCACCCAAAAAGTGTTCACCAATGGCTTTTCATCATCCTGGAGGGAAGTGACAAGTGGGGAGACACAATCTTCTGTCCTAGACGCTGAGCTGTTCATCTTTTTAAATTACTTGGCTGAGAACATGAAAAATATGCTCATTTAATTGCAGATGACAAATTGGAGAGCTTGCTAATACATCTGAAGACAAAATCAAGATTCAAAATCATCTTAATAGGTTAGAGAGCTGGGTTAAAACAAACAAAATGAGTTTCATCAAGGAAAAATGTGACATGCTGCACTTCAGCAGGAAAAATACAGGATGGGAGATAGCTGGCCTGACCATAGTGTATATGAAAAAGATCTAGGGGGGTCTTAGTAAATTACAAGTTAAACATGAGCCAGCAGTGTGATGCAGTAGCAAAATAAACAAATGTTATACAAGGATATATCAACAGAAATGAGACTGAGATGTCTAGATCAAGGGAAGCAACAGTACCACTCTAATCTGTTTTAGTCAATTAGAGTATTATATCTAGTTCTGGAAATCATGATTTAAAAATGACTAATGAGAAGCTGGAATTTTCCAGAGGCAGGCAACCCAAATGGTAAGAAATCTGGAAACCAAGCTCTATGAGGAAAGGCTTAGAAAACTTTGCATGTTGATCCTTGAGAAGAAAAGCCTGAGAGAGGATATGATTACTATCTTCAAATATTTGAAGGGCTATCACATGGAAGATCAAGCAGGCTTGTTTTTTTGCGGTTCAAAAGAAAAGAACCAAAAGTAATGGATTCAAATTACAAGAAAGGAGATTTCCATTAAACATTAGGAAGAATTTCCTAACGGTGAGAGCCATTCCACAATGGAATTGATTGCCTTGGAAAGTAGTAGACTTTTCTTTGCTGGAGATTTTTAAGCAGAGGTTGGATGGCCACTTATCTGGGATGCTTTACTTTTGTATTTCCTGCATCGGAAGGGGGTTGGACTTGATGATTCACAAATAGAGATCTTGGATGGGCACATAGGCAGAGAGGAAAGGGTAGACAAGATTGACAAATCACAAAACACAAACTTACTAATGTTTTGCCGACAAACCACAATTCAATTAAATGGTGCTTGGGGTTTTTTTAGACAAACTGTGGTTGTCTTTTAAAAAAGCTGAGCCACACACCCCCAGCCCCATAGCCTGCCTCCACCCTCTTCACATTGCCCTGTCACCTCCCTACCTTGTCCTGATGCCACCGCTGCCTCTACCATCCCCTATGGGGATGAATAAAAAACAGGTAAATATTCATTGCTTTGTATTCATCGGGGTCTCTAGAACTGAAGAATACGAAGTGATGAATATTCAATGAATCAGCAATTTGTTATGAATGTCGCAATTCATTTTTTTTGTCCCCATATCGACTCCCAAGATCTTTTCCAGCCCTATAGTTCTATGATTCTGTTAATGCTTGCATCAATTGCCAGTAAAACCCTTTTCAGTTTCAATATACTACTTCCGCAATCATTAGCCATTCTGTCAAATACTAATCTCTGGGTGTATTAAAGAATTAAGTACTGAATGCATTTTAACTGCCAGTAAATGGTTCTATGGCTTATTTTATCTCTGTTTTTTAAATATCTGCTTTGAAGAAAGCTCTAGCTGATTCCTCTAAATCCTGGCCTATTTGCTATTGTTGCTTTTTTTAACAAGCAAAGTGCTGCTCCTTCATTGGGTTTGTCATTCAACATGACACTTCTCCTGGTACTGATTTACCCCACTTTAAGCATTTATGCACTGCCACGTTGATCCAGCAATCCTATACAGATAGCTGACAAGGAAGGCACTGGGATGTACCCCTTGGTAAGAATAGGAGTGAAGCCTTAGTCTCAGGATCAGGTAGTCAGTCTGTTCACATGTAATACATCTGTAAACTCTCTTGGTAATGTAATTACATTCTCTCATTCTCCAATGTGAAACATTTTTGTATTGCCAAGTACAAACTACTTGCCTTGTTGTTGTTATTGTTTTTTTTAGCTAATTAATGTTCTGACATATCAGACTGGTTGCTGTTCCAAGTAATCACAGATACTGTTTTTCTAGAGAAGAATAAGTTGAGTAAACTAAGAAGAGAGGGAATTACAATATTGTGGGCCTGAAAGTCACTAATAGTCCAACTTTATGGAATAACACAGAAATATAGAATTGCAACCCACACTAATTAAAGGCTTGATACCCACTTTTGAAATATCCTTCTTCTGAAAGCCCAACTGGCATTGATAGTGGCCTGGTTTTGGTACAAAGCAAAAAATAATTGTTCACCAAATAACAGGGCCTGGTGATCATGACTTAATTGGACTGCAGTTTTTATTTCTATTTCATTATATGGTTTTAAAATGTTTTTCCAATTTTACTCTGTCCTGAGATCTTCTAATAGAGTGTGGGATAGATATTGCATCAGTGTGAATGGTACCTGGGTAAATAGCTGACTTACTTATATTTTTGTTTATTAAGAAAAATAAGCCAGTGATTTAGTGGTGATCTAAGAAGCACCTTGCCTATGTGTGTTGTAGGTTTAAACCAGAACTTCTGATCTTCTAAATTAGAACAAAGTGGATACATGGAGCAAAACAACTAAAAGTCGCAGCCTATAACAGAGCATGAGGGCACCTTAATAATATTGATGTGGTATACAGGAAGGCCTGTACTTACACACGCCAACAACATTCCAAATCACATTTGAGAATGTATAAGTCTGTATGATAAGAAAGCGGGCATGGGACGATGAAGCCCTGTTTGTTTATGTGAGTGTTTATTCTTTTCAGATTGAACAATAGCCAAATCACTCTTGGAGGTGCAGAAACAAATTAAAAACAGGAAATATAAAATCACAAACACAAAACCAATTATAATAAAACAGCACAAGCTAAAGCCAGCAGCAAGTGGCAAAAACAACACAACACATAATAAAATAAAACCCTTCCAAGCATTACTATCCAAGCTTTTGTTTGATTAAACCAGTTCCTATTACAACTATTATTGGCCTTCCACCCAATTAAAAGGGATTACTTACATTCCAATGTGGATTACATGCACAGGAGGAAAGGGGTGTATAGGGACTCAGCCAGAAACTTGCCTTTCCTGCTTCTTCTGGGAAGTCGTTTACTGAGAAATCTATATTTCAACAGCTGCCCTGATGCATTGAAGAGGCAAAGGTTGCTAGGTTTGCTGTCCTAGCACTGGACAAGGTTCCACACAAAAAGGTACAGGTTTCCTTAGTGTACAAATGACAGCAACAACTCTGTGAAGACCATGCAGGGAAGGAGAATGATGCTCTCTATTCCAGGATTGAGCTTGACACAGACCTTTGAACTTTTAAGGATTGCACCACAGAAAATGTATGTGCATGTAGGATTCTAGGTTCTAGTCCTAAAAAGTCACATTTCCTCAGCTCTGGGACACGTGCATGTGGTCTCTTTCCACCTAACTGGGAGCTGTGCAACTCAAAGACCTGATTGTGTGTACAGATATTTTGGTGCTTGAGTTGAAGGATGAGATGGTGCCCCCACTTCCCTATGTATGGAAATTAAATGGACTAACAATTGACTCTCACTTCAACATTGACAATGGGATAGAGACCTCCGCTATGTCCAAGGAACAGACTAGTGCAGTGACACAGGAGAGAATATGTGGCTTATATACATCTGTTCTTCAACAGAGGGATATAAGTGAAGCGATCAGGAGAGGCAACTGGTGGACCCACCACACCCACTCACAAATTGCCTATGGAGTTCGGAAAGAGCAGTTGGAAGGCTGTAACCTCTGTCCCCAGCATCTGCTGAAGAAGGCTGTTGCCTCACTCTGCAGAGTAGTGGTTGGGTTGGTTCTGATGGCCACAGTAGGTACATGGGATATGAGCAGGGAACAGTCACTGCAGTCCTGGTCTCCTACTTTTTGTAGCTGTGTGGCTTATGTATCTAGCTGCAGGTCCAGAGGATGGGAGTTCGATTCCCAACTGTGCCTTCTGAGAGTAAAACCAGCCTGTGTAGCCTTGGGCAAGCTGCACAGTCCCAGGGTACCCCTAAAAGAAGAGAATGGTAAACCACATCTGAGTATCCTGTATCTGGAGAATACTCTGGAAGGGACTGCCAGAAATCAGAATTGACTTGATGGCATATGATTATTATTGTAGCTGTGTGGCTTATGTATCTAGCTGCAGGTCCAGAGGATGGGAGTTCGATTCCCAACTGTGCCTTCTGAGAGTAAAACCAGCCTGTGTAGCCTTGGGCAAGCTGCACAGTCCCAGGGTACCCCTAAAAGAAGAGAATGGTAAACCACATCTGAGTATCCTGTATCTGGAGAATACTCTGGAAGGGAATTGACTTGATGGCATATGATTATTATTGTAGCTGTGCGGCTTATGTATCTAGCTGCAGGTCCAGAGGATGGGAGTTCGATTCCCAACTGTGCCTTCTGAGAGTAAAACCAGCCTGTGTAGCCTTGGGCAAGCTGCACAGTCCCAGGGTACCCCTAAAAGAAGAGAATGGTAAACCACATCTGAGTATCCTGTATCTGGAGAATACTCTGGAAGGGACTGCCAGAAATCAGAATTGACTTGATGGCATATGATTATTATTTATGCAAGCATAATTTAACTCCACATCCAAGACCCACCATGGCTAGTCTAGGATGTACAATTTCAGGCCAAAACTATGCAGTTTTTCTGTATAGCCCTTTGTTGTTGTTTCCATCCTTTCAAATCTTTGTTTTACTCCTTGTGATCACAAATTACTGTTTAATAAGTGTAAGAGCCCCCCCCCCGGGTTTCAAGGATTAAGGCACAGCAAAAGATCCATTCATTTTCTTTCCCATTTTGCCATTCCAAATGGTTTGCAGAACGACGTGTTCTAGAGTACATTGCTGAGTTCATTCGTTCATTGTGACAGAAGGAAAACAGTTCTGCTGGAGGAGCGAGGAGAAAGCGATCCAAAAGCACCTTCTCCGATATGCATAAGCAAGATGTTTGCCTCGACCGTGGCCAGTGGGCTTGCACCATAGCTGAAATTGGTACAGACAGTCCGTTAAGCTTTTCATACACCAAGCCTAATAGGAATTTAACTTTAGAAGCAAGGCTAATATCTTGTGAAGCAGGAGTATTTTTAGTGCTACTACCCAGAATTTTCATTCCCTGCTGATAATTTCTCATAACCAGAGAATATGTGCAACCATTCCTAAAAATTAGTGTGCAGTCAAGGCTCTCTTTATTTTCACATTTATGCTCTGCTGCAGAGATGGTTAACTCTGGGATGTTCAGAGTCTAGTCTTCCTCAAAAGCACAAAGAGCGGCAGCACCCTGAAAAAGTGTATGGAAAGTGTTTGCAAAAATGAAATGGATTGTTCTTGAGATTCCACTTCCAGGTTCTGTTTTCTTGGTTCGGGTGTTCTTGGAAGTGCTATGGAGCCTGCATCAGTTTTGTTGCAAAACTGTTAAGTCCTGAAGTCCTCCAGGAGTGGATTTTTCCCCCCAAGAGTTTCTTGAGGGGGTGTATGTAGGGGCTGCAAAAACAGCCTAGGAGTGTTGAATGTGGCCCAGGATTGTACTCGTTTACCCATGCTTCATTCACTGCAAGTATAAAGTGACCCACACTGAGGGGAAAAATGTTACTTTATGAATATGCTGATAGCACATGAGCTGTCAGTGACTGGACAATGAAAATATGGACCACATCCAGCTCCCCTGAAAAAGGTAGACTCCATTTTGTAGTTTATGAAGAAACATTTTTTAAAAGTGAAATTAACAATATCATAAACTCCATTTTACAAAGCTATGATGTGAGTGAGAGCGTGTGGGGTAACCGTATGCAATCCTGGTTACCTTACATTAAAAAAGAACCCCAAAGAATGCAGTGTCTGAAGCAGCTTCTGCATAAAGAAACAATGGGAGCTCTTCAGCTGAAAAGAGAAATCATATTCATGGCGAGACATCATACAGAGACATACAAGAGGGCATAGTGTGGAAAAGGTAAGAGGTCTCTCTGTCCCAGAATATTAGAACCCAGGGTCACCCAGTGGAGGTGATGCAGGGCAGATAGAAGGAAGGAAGGACATCAGATTGTGAAATTGTGGAACGAAACATAGTGAAGGCTTTAAACTGGAATTAGAGAAATTCACACATCAATGGCTATTTGTTGTGATGTGTATGGTTGTGAACACCAGGTGCTGAGAAACATGAGTGAGAGGCTGCTATTACACCTTTGCCCTGCCGTAGGCTTCCCATCTGGTTGGCTACTGTACAATGTTAGGAAAAGAAATGGTGAGAATATACGGGGGGGGGGACAAATTAGCCACTTCTAGCAAACATTTGTGAGCAGGAGATATTAGCTTATTGGAGTCAGGCCATCAGCAACAGACATATACAAAATGAAAGAAACAACAGAATGTTTGGAAGAATGTGTGAGCACGCCATGGTCACAGATAACTGAGCTATCTGATAAAATAAAACACAGCCAACCCTATTAAAGGAGCCAAGTGAATGTTAACCAAACAGGAGTTTCTCAGCCAAGAACCCAACACCAAAAAGACATCGCTCCATGCACTTGGCAAGATAACCAAAGTCACCTTCCCTATTGTGAGTGTATACAGTAGACTCCTCATGTTTGCCCTCATAGTGTGTGACACTGAAGTCAGCTACCACAAGCCTCCTCTCCACTTTCATGAAGAGAAGATCTAAAAGCACAGCATATGAAATATTGTTAAATGCCAAAGTAAAATAACAAACAGAATGATAATCAGATGTGCTATATCCATAAAATATTCAGTGTTGTTTTTGTTTAGTGGTTAAGTCGTGTCCGACTCTTCGTGACCCCATGGACCAGAGCACGCCAGGCCCTCCTGTCTTCCACTGCCTCCCGGAGTTGGGTCAAATTCATGTTGGTAGCTTCAGTGACACTGTCCAACCATCTCATCCTCTGTCGTCCCCTTCTCCTCCTGCCTTCACACTTTCCTAACATCAGCGTCTTTTCCAGGGAGTCTTCTGTTCTCATGAGATGGCCAAAGTATTGGAGCCTCAGCTTCAGGATCTGTCCTTCCAGTGAGCATTCATGGTTGATTTTCTTCAAAATGGATAGGTTTGTTCTCTTTGCAGTCCAGGGGACTCTCAAGAGTCTCCTCCAGCACCACAATTCAAAAGCATCAATTCTTCGGCGGTCAACCTTCTTTATGGTCAGTTCTCACTTCCATATATTGCTACTGCAAAAACCATAGCTTTGACTATGCAGAATTTTGTCGGCAAGGTGAGGTCTCTACAGCAAATATTTGAATACTCAGAGAACATCTGCTGCATGTTTAACCCTCTAATTTGCTACTGAAAGAATTTCGGAAAACAAATCCATTAATTCAGTAGATACCTGGGTAATGAAATCAGAGCATGGGAAGAGATTGTAAATGTCTTCTTATATCTTGAACCTAAACAAAAGAAATAGCATTGAAGCTCTCACAGCAACATGTGAGCAGAATACTATGGTACCAGTAAATAACTTTGGGTCAGTGTCTGTGGCATGGCCCAGGAGTCCTCATATATGCATACGTACACAAATACAGCTCCCACCCCAAAAAGCATACTGTATATTCAACAAAAACAAAATGCCAATTCATATTATAATGTCCAAGAGGCTAGTTACATATGCATGATGCAATGCTGTGATTTTCTCTTAGCAGTTCAATGTCAATAGGTTAAGCTACTAATTTTATTAATCCTGTCCTTGTTTGGAACTTGGTAAACGACCGCACCAGAAGCTAACAGATGAAATGGTTAATTAATCAGCTTAATTCATTTTTCTATTTTGCACTGTTTTTTATTCACTGCAGTACATTTTCTTCTGAAGGATTAAGAGCATAGTAAATTCATCACCAGTACACAAGGAAATTATAGCAGCTGCTATGATTGGCAAAGAGCAATGGGTGCCTGGGTCACAAAGGGTGCATGTTAATTTCCAGTGCAATTAAAATCTGGATTAACTGCTAGGCTGATCTAAGTTTGATGACTGAAGCCAAGCTGATTCTGCAGTGTATGGGGCAGGTGGAGATAAGGATCATTCAGACACAGATAGGAGGCCAAGCTGAAGTAACATAGAGACTGACTACCTAAGCTGTTTGGGGCACTCCAGGGATGGCTTGGTGTGGTCTTAACGTCTTTGCTCCTTTTGCTGGGGGATCACCCTCCCCCAGAGTGTTCCTGTCCACACTTTTCTGACTCCTGTCAAGTAGCTCCTACTTGTCTGGTGCAGGTACCATCACTCTGGTTAGGACTGGTTCCAGTGCAAGAGTTTGCTGGAACTGCTGGAATTGATTCAAAGCAAGACTCCCTCTTTCAGTTTGCCAATATACTGAAGTGGCTTAAAAAGCAAACCCACTTCAGGGTATTGGCAAATCAATCACTTCACTTGCTCAGCTGAGGGTAGGGTTTAGGGCCTCGATACTTGGCGGAACGCCTTCTACCACCAAGATCTACCCGTGTCACTCGCGCGAGCCAGGAGGTGAGGCTGAGGAGCCTAATGCCGAGGGAGGTCCGGAAGGAAAAGACAAGAAATCGGGCCTTCTCGGCGGTGGCTCCTCGCCTCTGGAACAACCTTCCCCCTGATATTCGCGCGGCCCCCTCGCTCGGTATTTTCAAAAAGCAATTAAAAACATTGATGTTTCGGCAGGCCTTCCCTCCTAGTTAATTCCTGATCCCCTTCTCTTTTCTTTCCTAATGTTTTAACCCAATTGTTGAAAGTTTCTGTTATGTAATTCTGTTGTTTTTATAGTGCTATCCCATGTTGTAAGCCGCCTAGAGTGGTCTATCGACTAGATAGGCGGGATATAAATAAAATAAATAAATAAATAAATAAATAGGGAAAGTGGGAAAAATGTTTTTACTATATGTAGACCAGCGGTCCCCAACCGTTTTGGGACTGTGGACCGGCTGAGCCTCTGAGGAAGGTGGGGCACCCCGTGCATTCACCTGCATGCTCTTGGGCGCATGCGTGCGTGCTCTTGGGCACATGCGTGAAGTGGTGGGGGAGCACCTGCATGTGTGCCAGCGCCAGTGTGAGCACTTCCCCACCCCTTCACGCATGCACAGGAGTGCCTGCACATCTGCCTGCGTGCCCACCCACCCCTTCGTGCGGGCACTTGGGCACATGTGTGAAGGGGTGGGGAGCACTCACGCCGGCGTTGGCACATGTGTGCATGTGCAAAGCAGCTGTGGGGAGGGGAGTGCATGTGGGGGTGAGGTCTGTCTCCACAGCCTGGTCTGGCTCTTGGGTATAAAATGTTTAAAATTTATTTAAAAGAATACAGAACAATTATTCAAAAACTCATTCATTTAATATGCCTTTTAATTGTTTTTTGGCTTTGTGGCTGAGGACAGTTTTACTTGATGTTAGTGGTGCTTATATCCTGTCAAGGTTTCAGTCATTCTACCCATCTTGTCACTATACAATTGTGAGGAAAAAACTCCATAGATGTTATGTGCCATCAAGTCACTTCTAATGTGTGAATTGCCTTTCTAAAAGAGGGATGGAGACCTATATTTTTTGAAGTATAGCCAATACTGAATGAAGGTGGGAGCTGCAATCCAGTAACATTTGGAGGGCCACAAGTTGCCAACCCCTACATTAAAATAACTGTGCTGCTCCTAACCGCCAAATATACATTCTTCTTGTCTAATTCTTTTTGCATTTCTCCATTTGTATTCCATATTCACATATTCCTAGCATTCTGAATTTCTCCATATAACTAAGTGGTAGGAGGAAGTTTTCATAGTCAGATCGTAGTCACCTCCAAACTGCTGAAACATTGTTTAGAAAGACTTGCATATTGATTGACGGGTCAATGTACTAAGAGAACAAAAGTTGCACATGAAGTCTTTTCTCTTGTTACAAACATTTTCAAGGTGCAGTATCAGAATTTGCCACTAAAACAGACCAGAAAGGCTTTTGTTATATTTTTATGGCCTGTTAGTAATGACAACACATTTAATAATGTGCACCATAGTGCAATTGAGGCAATGGTAATGTAGAGCATGGAACATTAAAAAGGAACTTGTTGCATTATCAGTGCTTCCACTATACAAGTAACTCTGTGCATTGCACATGATTAATGTATTGCACTGCTGTTACTAATACTCTTTAGTTCCATCTACTAGCCAATTCTGATTCTGCACCTTGGAAATGTTTATAAAAATGCAAAAGCCCACACCTTCTAAGGAGTCCTTTCTTAGGAGAACGGCAGGACAAAAATGCATTAAATAAATAATTAGTAAATAAAACCAAAGGGTAGTTCCTTTGCCACTTTGCTAAATGCCTTTTAAAATTATTTAAAATGCCCTTCAAAAGTAAGAGTTGAAAATAACTCGGTGTTATTTTTTTTCATCTAAGTAAAGGAGGTGTTACTCATTACATCCACAAGTTGTAACTAATAGTTATACTACTCATTATTCCCCAAATAACCAATTATTTCCTACGTTTACTTCTTTTTTCACTCTTTTTCTGTGGTGACGATAACAGCAACCTAGCTAACGACAATTAATGAATAATACAATTGCTCAAATACTGTTCTGCAGTTACGCAAACAATGTAAATTTTGGAACTGAACTGCTGTTAAGTTAAGAAATCTCTGTAATTATCTGTTGCACACCGAGTTGCACAACTTGGCATGCAACTGATAAATTCTAGGGAGATTTTTTAGCTTATAGAAATTCACCTCTGAAAATTAAATTGTTTGGATAACAGTGCAACAGGATTCCAGCCAGTAAGTTGCTTTTGCATTTGACATTATGAGATCTGTCTGTAATGATTTGAAACAGCTTGTTCTTGTACAAATGGAGACAATGAATCCTAAGCATCCTAATATAGCTGTTCATTTTCTATTTGCAACCCTAACACTAGCAGTTACCTTAGAACTAACTCCTACATACAGTATACTGCTGTTGTCACCACATAATGGTTTAGTGCAAAGGCTATGCTGGTTAAGTGAAGATCAGCCATCTTTTTTTAAGACAAGCACACAAACGTAACACAAATTTCACAGATATAGCATCCCATTCATGTGTACAGTATACTTGACCAACAACGTTTTTGTCTGCAGTCCTCTCACCTCAAACTGCAGTTCACAAAATGTCAAATAAAAACACGAGTAGACTTCCGTTAATGTGGAAAATATTTTAAAATACACACACCAGGGGGAAATGCATCCCAAAGTTTTCATGCCAGAGGGAAAAACAAAATCTTGAAACTCAGTGTGAAGCAAGGTTGGAAGAAAATGCAGTTGTTATCTTTTCCAAGCTCTGTATGGAACTAATAGGTTTCCTGAAAGATCCACCCAGGAGGTAGATTGGCAGGGGTCCTTTGCTTTTCCAGGTTATGCATTAGGCAGGAATATTATAAAAAGTATCAGATATCCACAGAAACTCACTGCTTCTTTTTTCAAATGCCAAATCTTGATGGAAATTGGGCAGAGCCACAGGGGCCAGATAAAGTTTCTGCAGAACCTACAGTTGATACCCGCTAGCACTGCAACCTTTTACAGAAGTCCTTAGAACAAATCTGGCTTCAGGCCATTGTACCATAAGAACAAATATCTGTGAAGATTCTCAGCCATCTAGGTGTGGCTGTCTGGAAGTTAAGTCGTGGACTTCTATCTTGTTAGGTTGAAACATTTTGCTACTCATCCAAGTAGCTTCTTCACTCTGAGGAGAGTTGGTAGGAGATCCCTGATATATCCTCCACTTTGGTTTCACTTCCCCCTGGTCTGATTAGGCTCATTAGAATGACAAAGGAGGGGGATGAGTGAAAATCCCACTTCTGCAGTCAGGGAGGCCATACATGTATATATAGAAAATGTCTCATTCAACAGTGGTGGAGGCCTTAGATGCAATCTGTCTCCTATTTATCATGCTGCCCTTTCATTCATCCCCAGAAAGATTAGAACCATACACACCAGAAAGGCCACTGTTAACTACTGTTAAGGACCCATGACAATGGGTGGAGAAGGGCTGCAGAAGTGGGATTATCCCTCACCCCCAGTCCTTTGTCCTTTTAACAAGCCTATTCAGACCAGGGGGAAGTGAAACCAACATGAACGATATGCAGTGGTCCCTCAACTTACAACTCTCCCAACAAACAAACATTCTGAGTTGTGACCAGCTCAAGCCGCAAAATTTTGCTTTGACTTGCGGCCGGAGCTTCGAGTTGCAATCAAAAGAGGCAGGGGGGAAAG
Source organism: Pogona vitticeps (assembly GCF_051106095.1). Classification (NCBI taxonomy): domain Eukaryota; kingdom Metazoa; phylum Chordata; class Lepidosauria; order Squamata; family Agamidae; genus Pogona; species Pogona vitticeps. Next base: position 129,056,044 of record NC_135787.1, read on the forward strand.
GCGGGGAATTCACATTAGAGGGCTAACAATTGGTCGGCAAAGAGCTTCTTTGTAGCTCTTTTGCCCCAGCGGATAATGTGCATCGGAGGAGGCTTCAGACTGCCTGGTGCTGCTTTCTGCTCATGAGGCCTATAGAGGACTCACTTTGTTTTGCAGGGTGGGTTTGGGTTGGGGGGCTATGTTTCTGTGCTGTGGGGGGGATGTTTTCGTGTTTTTTTTTCCCCAACCCGAGGGGGCTGACTGCGGTGTGTGTGTTTTGCTTTGTTTTTCAGTCCCATCGCGTTCTGAAGGGGCTGGCTGTGGTGTGTGTGTGTGTGTGTGTGTGTGTGTGTGTGTGTGTGTGTGTGTGTGTGTGTGTGTGTGTGATTTTTTCCCCCTGCTGGAACGGATTAATCCCATTCCAATGCATTCCTATGGGAAATGGTGCTTCAACTTACGACCATTCCAAGTTACGTCCATCTTCTGGAATGGATTGTGGTCATTAAGTTGACGCACCGCTGTATCAGGGATCTCCTACCAACTCTTCTCAGAAGAAATTGTTTGTATGAGTAGCAAAACATTTCAGCCTAACAAGAATGAAGTCCAGTTGCCATGATCCAACTTCCAGGCAAAATAACAAATGTGCACCATCAAGTCAGTTCCAATTTATGGCAGCTCTTTCCGGGATTTCCAGATATAGAGTACTCAGAAGACATTTACGAGTCCCTTTTTCTGGGGATGCACTGGGTACACGTAGCTTCACTGAGACTACATACGCAGTCTTGTGCCCTACAAGTTACAGCAGGGAATCAAACTCCTCACCCTGCACACAAGTGCTCCCACTCATTGAGGTATCCAGCCAGCTGTTGCACCATTCTCTGCAACTAAATAGAGCCTCAGTTACAAATCCTGGAACACCTCTCTATTCCCAGGTAGTTTGTGTTAGTGAGCCACCTGTTCGGTGACATCTGGGGGCACAGCACTTACGTTATCTCTCTCCCTCCTCTAAAGGTATGAAATAGTATACCCAGCAGGACAAAGGTGTGGTACTATCTGTAAAAACGAAGCAGGAGAGCTTAACATTTCTTTCACTCCATTTTTCTCTTTAGTTCAATGTGTGTTTGCTTCAGTTATATATATTTAGCCAAAGCTGGTTTGACAAATAAAGTCTCGGGTTGAGAACAAAACATACTCTTGGGGCTAATGGAAGTTGCCTTCTCAAACATCCAGTAGGATCTAGAGTTCTCCGTCTAAGTCTAGTGCACAGAAAGGCATAGAAACAATCCAGGGAGAAGAGAAATCATTTTATCTTGAGGGAAGAAAAGAATGCAGTGCCTTTGACCGCTGTTGAATGCATCTCTTATCTCACGTGTCGATGCAGACACTAAAACAATAAAAACTAGCTTTAATTTTAACTCAGGTCGACTGAAGGCTCTGTTGCAATGGCTAAAGGTGATAGTTTGGAGAAATATTAATCAGACCCATCTACTTAAGGTTCAATGTAATGGTACAGGTTACTGTTTCTGCAGAAAAGCGAAGTCACCAACCCACTGCAATGAAGATAATGAGAAAACTCTTGGCATTTCGAAGGTTCCTGCTTATTGTTTTCACTCCCCTTCTGCTACTTCCATTACCTCTCATCATCAGAACCAAAGTAAGTGAATAATTGAGAACCTACATGATTTTGATTCCAGAACCTCTCTGAGATGTTTCATCTCTCCATTTCATTTCCTCTTGATATTTCTTGCGATGTTGATTTCTCCATTAAACAATATGTAACAATAAAATACAAGACTTAATATTTATTTATTTACTTAAATGTTTATCCTGCTCATCTAGTGGCCGGGCCACTATTCTCTGTGGCTTACATTAGAGTAAAACTACAATAATAATCAAATTTAAATATCAGACAAAAGAAAACCACTCACTATATATAAAAATAGCTGGTACAAAAGATACCAAAGATGGTGTCAGAACAGAGGCAATTTTTCTAAAATTAACAGGATTATCAATAATCAAAACAAAATTGAGATTTTTTAAAAACAGTTTTCTTGGTATATGTGTGCATACCGTGGGTAAAACTGATAGACCAGCACTCAGACCATTTCAGAGCTGAACATCTCTCCTTGGAATCAAATGCTGGGCAAAATAGATTAATTTACAATGTATAAAAGAAATTAAATTTTACAGATACCTCCATATAGAACTGCAAAGGCAAAACATATTGTAAGCCTTATGGTATGTTTTGTCTTCCTAGTGATATATGGTAGAGGTCAGGAATGTCAAGTCTTGGGGCCAAATCCAGCCCTGCTGAGATCCTCATCTGGCCCTCTGAGATTCCCTAGACATCCATGACTCCATGATGCCATCAGTTAGAGGTTGATCACTTTTGTATAGTTTTATCCCCATTCTAAAAGGTTGGAATGCCTGTCTTACTGTTACTTTTACTTTTGGGAAATAACGTTTTGGAAGTAAGAATCCAACCCTCAGCCTGAAAGAGGTTCTCCATCTTTTATGTATGGGGTATTAATAAAATCTACTTTTGAATGGCTCTATCAGTTTAAAAGTCTGTGCCTGGCTCTCTGTATTATAGAATGTCAATGACACCAGTCATTTTCTGAAAGCAAAAGGTAGCACATCTCACCATAAGAAAAATCTTAAAAACTGCATTAGCCTATTGGAGCACTGAAGATGTCACCCAAAAATGGTGTTGCAAGCTTTAGGATGCTTCTGAAATCTTCATCAAGCTAGGTGGTCCATGAAACAAGTGGGGATGAAAGGAAAAGAGCTGGAAGTGTTGAAGGCATGGAATTAACATTTAGATGCAGTATTGAAGGGGGCATATAGGAAGAGACAGTAAACATTCATATGAAGCTCAACTGGGTTCTAAGCAAGTTTCAAAGTACACCAAGGACTGCTGGGATGAAGACACTTCCAGTGGCCAATGTTTCACTTTTGAAAATATAAAATCCATTAGTAAGTCATCATTCCTTCACTGAATGCAACGAAAGACTAATAGGGTGAAAATAAATTCTGCCACAACTGCTCAATTACTCCGGTGAATATCTACAGCTTAACTTGTAGTCCTTGTATTCGGATAGGACCACCCTACAATGGCACAGGTGGAAGAGCAGCATGTGAGTTCCAGTGTGAACAAATCCTGCACGTGCTGCCCCTTCTGTGTGATTTTCAGACTGCAAAAAAGGGAGGCAACAGTCATGCAAACCTTTAGAGCAGCAGTCCCCAAACTTTTTGGGACCGCAGACTGGCTGAGCCTCTGAGGAAGGTGGGCATCCTGCCCCCGTGGGCGCACACTCTTGGGCACATGCGTGAAGTGGTGGGGGAGTGTGCGCGTGCCAGCACTGCTGTGAGTGCTCCCCCACCCCTTTGCACATGTGCAGGAGTACCTGCACATCCACCCACGTGCCTGCCCACTCATTTGCATGTGTGTTCAGGTGCTTAGGCGTATGCATGAAGGGGTGGGGGATGGCATGGCGTGCATGCTCAAAGCAGCTGTGGGGAGGGGAGTGCGTGCAGGGGGGGAGATCTGTCTCTGTGGCCTGGTCCAGCTCAGGCCACGGACTGGCACCGGGCCGCAGACTGGGGGTTGATTACCTCTGCTTTATGTGAGCAGTACTTTAAGTACTTTTTTTGATAAAGTCCCTTACTATGTGTGACGTGGTGGCGCTGCGGGCTAAACCGCAGAAGCCTGTGCTGCAGGGTCAGAAGACCAAGCAGTCGTAAGATCGAATCCACGCAACGGAGTGAGCTCCCGTCGCTTGTCCCAGCTCCCGCCAACCTAGCGGTTCGAAAGCATGCAAATGCAAGTAGATTAATAGGGACCACTTCGGTGGGAAGGTAACAGGGTTCCGTGTCTAAGTCGCACTGGCCATGTAACCATGGAAGATTGTCTTCGGACAAACGCTGACTCTATGGCTTGGAAACAGGGATGAGCACCGCCCCTAGAGTCGAACACGACTGGACAAAAATTGTCAAGGGGAGCCTTTACCTTTACCTTACCATGTGTCATGTATGAATGCAGTTGCATTCAAGCTGAACTGAATGTGTCATGCCTTTAAAAACCATTTCTACAAAGCATAATGCTTTCAGAACATTAAAAGGAAATGACAAATGAATTGGATATATATCAGTGGCTGACATATGGCTGCCTTCCAGTAGGTTAGAAATGCAACACAACAAATTGTCAGGAGAATGCACTATAAGTTTGGGTTGTTTAGGAAAGAATGTAGAGAAGTTACCCATGTACATTAAAATCCTTCAAATTGTTTAATCACAAATGCCTTAATTAAGTAGCAAATAGTAACTTGTTTATTGTTGGAGAAGCACAGCCTTTTCTCTTGTTATCTGACAAAAATGTTTGTTTAAAAGTTAGCAAGTATTGTGATATGCATGGGGAATAAGTTCCAAGTCATCTGAACACCCACTTGTGGATACTGGAAAGCATGGATGTTGAAATCCTATATATAGCATAGTCTTTGGTTCCCCCTAGTGGCCAATTCTGGTAATACACCTTAGAAATATGTGTTGGGGAGGGTGGGTTAGGCAGTAGGTAAGTGAAACCATGGATACTGATCCTGTGGGGCAGTCCTACTGTAATATAAAGGTGTGAAGTCTTTCTTCTGTAAACATGTAAAATAAAAATCCCAATACCGTAATTTCACTGAATCATTAGACTGTTCACAGTCTGTGACAGTTTTGGCGCCTCTGTGGTTTTTTATGGACTCACACAGCCTATATTGCTCTTCCTACTCATATGAAGGGGTCCTCTTGATTTGTTTCTTATCCTCACTCAGAGCACCATGTCCTTTAATAACAGAGAATAACAGGCTGTATATAGATGTTGAAGTGACCTTCCAATATCCAAGCATGTTTTCTCTGTACAGACAACAGCTCATGCCCCTAAATAATATATGTCAAGCACTAATTTTTGCTTTAGTAGAGACATGCTTTTCATGTCCAGTTGCATACATGGGCCAGAATCCTACTTATTTGTGCATAAGGTTTCTATAACCTCTTGTGACCAGTTGCAGCTAATTGGGGAGGTGCCAGGGTGCATGATCATCATACTTCCAGGTTGTGCGCCCAGTTGAGATACACCTTGGCATCTAGTCAGTTAGCCACAGGAAGCCAAGCCAAGCTGATAAAAGAGCTAACAGGATTCCAGAAATGAAAACAAAGAGGGGAGACACTGAAACAAAACAATGGCAGGAAGAAATCTAAGATCTCAGAATGCATAAGCCTGTGCTCCACTGAACGGCCTAATGGGAGATGTTCAAGCAAATTTATTATACTTGCCATGTTAATATAGGCCAGTTTTGGTTCAAAGGAATCCCGAGAATGCTGAGCACATCAGTAGATTAACTGCTGGATCAAATTAGACAGTAATATAGCACATTTATAGAAGAGGTGATCCTATAAGCGATGAAAGACTTTTGCCATAATGTGATCCCACCCCCCCTTGTCTTGTGTTTGGCCATGCTTTCTTTGTGACTGTTCAAAGAAAGCTAAATTCAGGCTTAATTTGTCAGTCTGGTTGCTGAAGCTGGTACCTCAAAGGAAATACTAGAGCTGGAAGGAAAACATGTTAATTGGAAGACATTGACTATTTTGCAGAGTTTGGGGCTGCATCCTAAAAAACGAACCATTTTTTTGCCAGCTTTACACAATCGTGTGTGAATGATTGCAAAGAAAAGAGAGGAAATTTGGGGGGAAAAGCTTGCATTGCATGTTGTGTCCGTAACTAACTTGGACATCCCACCTGTGGCAAGGTTTGAGAAATGTTCACAAATGACATTTCCATGTTTTTCTTTTCTTCTTCAGCAATGTAATTATGTAAGAATGTGGCTATTGGACATGTTTTGCTTTTTAAAAAGAATTACAAGCAATAAAATTGAGGAATGAATAAATTTCTCTTGTTTACAATCATATTGAAATGTAGCTCTAAGCAAGAGATGGATAATATAGTTTCAGGCACAGAGAAGTAACTAGGCTCAATCTGTTATTTTAATGACTAATCCTTCCGGCTAAGTTTCCCTCTAGTATAATGTCTATGCAAAATGATCATTTGAAGCATTGTTCAAATATTTAAAAAGACTGGCTGTAGAAGTTGTTAATATGTATACATTTTGCTTCTGGTTTGGCTTGCTTCAGATTTGATTATTAATCAGACAATAGCTGAAACTGGATACTAACATCCTTTTGTGTTGCACAGATTTACTCAGAAATTCAAAAGGCGTACACACCTATGAGCCACAAACTATTTTTCCTAGGGCTCACTTCACACACACACACACACACACGCATGCACGTGCGTGCGCGTGTGCGCACACACACACACACACACACACACCACATACAGTATATCACAGAAGTGAGTACACCCCCTCACATCTCATAAATATTTTAGTATATCTTTTCATGTGACAACACTGAAGAAATGACACTTGGCTACAATGTAAAGCAGTGAGTAGACAGCTTGTACAACAGTGTAAAGGTGCTGTCCCCTCAAAAAAAAAACCGCAACATGTAGCCATTGATGTCTAAACCGTTGGCAACAAAAGTGAGTACACCCCTAAGTGACATTGTCCAAATTTGGTACAAAGTGTCAATATTTTGGTTCCCTCGATGAACTGTAGCTCCCCAGTGCCGGCAGCACTCATTCAGCCCCAGACCATGACACTCCCAGCACCATGCTTGACTGTAGGCATGGCACACTTGTGTTTGTACTCCTCACCTGGTTGCCGCCACACACGCTTGACACCATCTGAACCAAATAAATTTATCTTGGTCTCACAGGACCACAGGATATTTCTTCAGTCTTGTCACATGAAAAGATATACTAAAATATTTATGAAATGTGAGGGGGCCTACTCACTTCTGTGATACACTGCATATAGCAACACAAGAAGTCCATTAGTAAACTCACTGGTTATACTTATAAGTTATTTATTTATTTATTTATTTATTTATTTATTTATTTATTTATTTATTTATTTATTTATTTATTTATTTATTTGATTTTTATCCCACCCTTCTAGAGAGGAGACTACTCAGGAAGGCTCACAAATATATTGTGCACAAAACGGATTTAAAAACAACAATTAAAATCTATAGTAATAATATAATCAAGATGGGAAGAAAACAACAAAAAACCAAGAAAAGTGGAAATTAAATATTGGCAGGAGGAAAGGCCTGCCTGAAAAGCCAAGTTTTTAGGTGGGAGAAGGCGTTCTGCCAGGTATCGAGGTCCTAAACCGTTTGGGGCATTGTATGTCATCATTAACACTTTGAAGTCAATGCAGAAATGAACGGGCAGCCAATGCAAAGCAGCCAGAATGGGAGAGATATGCTGGAATTTTCTTGTTCCACTAAGTAATCTGGCTGCTGCATTCTGCACCATTTGAAGCTTCTGCATCAGTCTCAAAGGTAGCCCCACGTAGAGTGTATTACAGTGTTCTAATCTCGAGATTACAAGCGCATGGACCAGAGTGGTGAAGGCCCCACCATCAAGATAAGGATGCAGCTGGGCAATCCACCACAGATGGTAATTGGCAGAGTGGACCACTGACGCCACCTGGATTTCCATGGTGAGTGCCGGGTCCAGATGTACTCCCAAACTGTGAACCTCACTCTTCGCGGTGAGAGTCACCCCCCCAAAAAGAGAGGGAGTTTCCCAAGCTGCCAATGGAGGGGCCACCCACCCTCAGGACCTTCTGGGTTCAGCCTCAACCCATTCTCCTGCATCCATTGCAGTACAGCCTCCAGGCAACGCTGAAGGGACAGAACGACATCCACTGAAGTAGATGAAAAGTAGATGTAGAGTTGTGTGTCATCAGCATACTGATGGCATGAGGCTCCACACCTCCTGATGGCCCCACCCAGCGGCCTCATATAGATGTTAAACAGCATTGGGAAGATGATCGAGCCCTGCAGAACCCCACAATTGAGACTCCATGAGGCCAAGACATTCTCCCCAAGCTGAACTCTCTGAGGACGGTCCTCCAAGTAGGATCAGAGCCAGGAAAGCACCAGACCACCGATTCCCAACTCAGAGAGTCTCCCCAGGAGGATACCATGGTTGACGGTATCAAAGGCTGCTGAGATATCGAGGAGAACCAACAAGGACATTTTGCTCCTGTCAGCCTCCCTCAACAGGTCATCCAACAGTGCAACCAGTGCTGTTTCCGTACCATGGCGCGGCCTGAAGCCCGACTAGAATGGATCCAGGGCATTGGTTTCATCCAAAAGAGCCTGAAGCTGATCAGCCACCACCCTCCCAATATCGTCCCCTGCCAAATTTGGTTGGATTAAAGAAGAGGGAAGGCTGGTAACACCCTTCTTTTTCCTGCTCCTCAGCTAGGGCTCTGCTGGGGCTGTGCTGCCTTGTGAGGGTGGAGTCAACAGATCTGACATTACAGCCCTGTCCTACCTTTTTTCATAGCCACTATTTAATAAGCCACAATGACTTTCTTTTTTCTTTCTTTTTTGGTTAAATAAAGTAAGTGGCATATCAAAAGAGCACTGTATTAAGCTAGCATGGCATTAGAATTGCATTATATCAGGGAAATATTTTTTAAAAGAAGACAAAAATAGAGGAGGGGTTTTCTTCATCATCCCTTTTAATGTGACAACCCACCTATTATGCACAGAGCTGTCACCTCTGATAATGTCACCCACAACACCATTTAGGTGCAAACTAGCCATCCCAAAAGGATAATTAGATGTGCTCTGTTTTGCTCTGGACCAAAAAGGAGCTCTTAAAGGGGCAGGATGGGTTAATTCTAAGTAGAAATACATGTGGCTGGTGTAATTTGGTTCAAATCAAACCATACCAACAGGGCTTCCAAATACTGATCTATATACCTACAGTATCTGGACAGTGAAGAACCCTGAGCTGCATGGATATCCTTCTCATTTCCAGTTTCATAGAACTAGGGCTTCCAGGCTATGTGGGAGGCCACAATAATTCAGCTTATTTATTTTTGAAGTGCACAATTGCCATAGCTCAATGATTTTTTTGTTTTATGGGTCACTCTTCCAGTTTGGCTCTTCTTTGCATAACAGCACATTTTTCTCTCTTATGCCCATTATAGGAAATGAATCTGAATTAAAATTCAATTTCTGCTATGCTCTTGTAAAGCTGTAATTGAAGTACAGTATATGATAAAAGGATGTATTGCTATGTAGATGGAAGGCATGTATGGATTTATGCATGCTCTACAACAATGGCTCCCAAACTTAGGTAACCCAGGTGTTCTTGGGCTGCAACTCCCAGAAACACTCCAGCACAGCTATTGCTGAAGAATTCTGGGAATTGCAGTCCACAAACATCTGGGTTACTCAAAGCTGGGAACCACTGAACTAATAAGGTATAGAATATAGTAGAGAGGCCTATCTATGGACAGCCATGTATACCACCTTACATTCACTGGAGGAAAGATTGGCAATAATAAGTGTAATTAATAAACAAATAAAACTCAGTACAAATAAATTGGTTAAATAGTAATATCTAAGCTGAAATGCATCTCTGTGACATACGACATGTATACAACGACATGTATTACCATCCAAAACATTTTCTTCTATTATTTTAATGGTGCACAAAAAAGTGATAAAAATGCATAGACTATCAAAAGTACATTATAGATCATTGGTGGTTTATCAAACTACTGCCCCATGACCATCAGAGAGCTTTTGTATATTGCAGATGTGAAAAAGTTGTGCATGCTTCTTACATTCTGAAGTCACTGTTGGTTTTCCTGTGCTTTGAAATTATAGCGATCTGCTAGGCCTCATTTCACCTGCCACAGCAGTAAATAGCAAGTCGGAATATCTGTTTTATGGATGAATAATGCAGAGAAGAGCAAGATTTGAGATATGCCCAGTCTTGCACATGGCAGTATTTTCAAGAAAGAATGTTTACTGCACGGAAAGGAACTAAAAGAGCATTTTCGGCAGTTCGAACAGGCACTTTAACCTTTATTTTAAATATATAAATATTTTGTCGTTTAAAGACATTTAGCACAGAAGGTCATCGAACAATGCATTGCTCTTTCTAAACAATCTTCACCATCAGTTCTCAACCACTCACAATTGCAATGGCCCTAGGCACTATGGTTGGTTTTCTTTTGTTATCTCAACATACATTACAGTCAACATGTGTGTGTGTTTACCCATTCTTATAGCTATAACCAATTCTAATTCTGGTTGGATTTTCTTTTTCCTCTTCATCTCCCTTTCCCATAAAGCAGCATATTAAGTGTTGATAACAGCTAACTATTTTAATTTGATAGTCCAGTTCTTGTTAGGGTTGGTAGCCTTCTACCATTTTGACTGGGGGATATTGTGCCTTCTGGCATTTTTTTTAAAAATGGTGCTAAATCCTCTTATTATTCTCAAATGGACTAGATCCATTGATTGAACTGGACTTGTCATGTCAACAGTTGTCCTGTAACTCAGTGCATCTATTCCACCTGAGGCTAAATTGGGTTTAGCTCATCTTGTCCTTCTCCTTTGATTCCTAAGTGAGTCTGTTTCACTGGACAAGACAAGAGACTAATTCTGTATCTAAAAGCAGTACAGTTTGAAGAGAAGGTTTTCATTTTATTCCAATACAAACTTGTCTCAATCCACACTTGATAAATTAGCTTTTTTATGTTTTGTGATTGGTCAGATGGCACAGCTTTGTTTGCATGTCTGAGGTCTCAGGTGTGTAGCACTGAAAGATTTACCTAGACTGGCGGGATAATATTGTAAGAGGAGGAAATAAACTTCTGCCTTCATGTGTGATCTGACCTTGACACAGTGGCTTCAGCAAGATGTTTACCCGAAGACTTCACATAAAGACTGGGTAATTTTGGAGCACATTCTTAAATATACTTTCTTCAGCATTTGGTGTTATCCATCATATATATCAAAGCTTTCCAAACCTTGATTGGGGACCTTCTTATCTCATAGATCTCTCCAGTCATTCATAGAAAGGGTGGGCATAGAGTTCCTTGTACTAATATTGGCTCTCTCATTCTAGTTAGCCCTATCCTATTGGTGCCAAACACTGCCTATTTAGGATAGTTGGAGAGCTTACCTTGGTTCTCAGACATAAAACAAAAGTATGAGAATTATTTGTTCGTAGACTAATAAAGGATGTTATATGAGTAGTTACTGCGGACAAGATTTGTCAAAAAAAAAAAAAAAAAGAGAGGATCCATTGAAAGCAGAAATGTATTTTTATTATATTCCACAAACCTCACTATTAAATTCTTGCAGACTGAAAATTACTTGAAAACTGATTTGTCCCAGAGCACATAGCACTGATTCTTGCAATTACTTTTGGTATACTCTGGGGAATATTTCTGAATTCCTCTTGAGTTTTTCTGAGAGCTGAGTTTCACTGGATATTTCAATCCCAACAGAAAATGTGCCCCTTTGAACACTACCCAGACTTTAGCACAAGACAATGGCTCTTGGGAAACATTCTCCCAATGTACAATATAGATTTCATCTAAACCAAATCTGGAAAACTTGCAGGCAACTTTAGATGCCTGCTGCAGTCTGTACATAGATGAGTAAGTTTGTTTCAGGTTCAGTAACTTTCACATTACTCTCTTGATTTGATATTAATGAAAAACATCCGTCAATGGAAAATCCACCTGGCACGTTTTGCCACATGCATCCATTTGACATCAGCGTGACTTTCCTTGGATCAGGTTCTGGGCATGTGAATGTTCAGTTCAGATGTCACTGAATTTCAGTGGAAAATTCCTGTTCTAAAAGTGAACCAGCTGAGAGCTAGGGAAGGTTATCCTTTTGCAGAGGCATTGTATGCACGAGTGCTAATGACTAGAAGTACATTAAACATTTTCCTTCAGATTTTTTCATGCAACTTTCAAATTAAATATTTGTGTCTCCTGTTGGAAATAAATTTCTCTGCTTCTAAATGTGATTTACTACATTTAATTCCACCTATAGAACTCATGAATATTCCTTATGCTCTAGATCACTTGTTCTTAACCTTGGGTTACTCAGGAGTTTTGTACTGCAACTCCCAGAAGCCTTCACCACTAACTGTGCTGGCTGGGGTTTCTGGGAGTTGCAGTTCAAAAACATCCGAGTAACAAAGGTTAAGAACCACTGCTCTAGATCACTGGTTCTTAATCTTGGGTTACTCAGGTGTTTTTGAACTGCAATTCCCAGAAACCCCAGCCAGCACAGCAGGTGGTGAAGGATTCTGGGAGTTGCAGTCCAAAAACACCTGAGTAACCCAAGGTTAAGAACTACTGCTCTAAATCAGGAAGGGTTGGACCATGGAGCTTAAACTTTTGAAGCCTCATCTTATTGTTTAATCAGCTATGGATTCACTCAGTGATTCTTGGAAAGTTATTCTCTCTCAGTCTCATTTTCTTGATTTTTAAAATGGGCACAATAATGACAACCTACAGATTAGTTGTGTGTATGGAAAGATAATGTTGCATTCATGGACATGTAACTCCATTCTGCATGTGTGGTGAGGAAATCCAATGTGCAAGTGGTAGGGCAAGTAGTAACACAGCTAATATTTTGCCTATGGACTGCAAGAATAAGTGCAGAATCATTTTTTCACAACTGGAAAAATCAGCTGAACTCTGCTAGTGCATTGTTTTCCTCCACTACTGTTAAATGAGATTAGTGAAAAATTTAATTCAATTCTAAAAAAAAAAAATACGCGCACACACAAAAAACTGTTTATGAAAGTGGGGTACTGTATTGTGTTTCTGAGTCCATGGTTCAAAAAGCTAGTAAATGGTCTAATATTGCTGCACATTATCATGCCTGCACTGCCAGCAGGAAAAAGGATGCCAAGCTTTATATAGCAAAGGGCAGCCTGAATGCTGACAACACTAATGGCAACAGTCAAGATAGGCTACAGGATGCCTTCTTGTGCTAACTACCATTCACAAAGTGACACCACACAAGGGAAAATCCCAGAAGCTGACTCCTTTTTTCATCAGTTAACCGCTTATCACCCAAGTCAGGGCTGGATGATAGTGAGCAGAAAAGGACTCCAATTTTCGGTTTCATAGTTATAATTTTTTGTTTGGGGCAGCCCTGTTCCTTCAGTTGGCTTACAGAATGCTGAATCCTGCTATCAGAAAATAGGTTGGTGCCCTCCTGGGCACCAATAATTTCAGAAATTTCTATCGCCTGCAGGTGGTAGAAATTTCTGAATTTCAGCCATTCTCACAACATCCGGAGTAACGCTTGGATAAATATTCTTGAGGACATGCTTTCAGTGTTGGGCAATTAATTGGCAGTATACCTTTACTGTGTGTACAAGGGTGGTAATCTATATTCTCCAATGGCCCAAATCCTCTTGCATAACTGAGGAAGTGATGTTAAGAAATCATTGTAGACACTATCAGCTGCACAACACTGTAATCAACAGAGTGACTTTTTTTTAACTTAAGGCAATTCACCTCCAAAAGTAACATCATTTGTGTTATCCTGCATAACTAGGTAAGAGGATTTGGGTCAATATGTTTGAATGCTCTAGAGATTAATACTATTTAAAGGTTTGAAACACAATGAATCTCAGAAGATGACAAATGCCTGTGTCTCATCTGTGGAGAAAGTTGTGATTAAATTCATTTGTAGAATGATGTATGTGAAGAATATGCAACTGCCACATACGCATGTTCACTAAGAATTAAGTGTCATCATGATCAAATGGGTTCAGTCCTAGAAGGTGTACAATTCCAATTTCAGTGTATTTAGATTGTCACAACTGAGGGATTATGGTATGTACAGTTACAGAAGTAGGGTGCTCTTGGGATGCTAAATCGTACAGGATTGATTCCTAAAAAAACCACGAAAGGCTTATACAATCTGCATCCCATCCCATCTCCTGACAATTTACCTTACATATTGAATTTATTTAATTGTAATACTGGATTTATATTTGAAATGGTCTGAAGACTTATTCAACTAGGAATCTACCTACTGAATATATCTTCTGTATTATAGTATTGTGATTTATTTCGAAGTATTGGTTTTCTTTAAAAAAAAGTTTTGTCCTTTTCAAATGTGATGGATTTTGACAGGCTGTGGTTGCACAAACAAGTGCAACCACAGCCTGTCAAACAGAAACAGAAAAACAGAAAAAAGGGGAAAAATCTAATAAATATCCAAATACACAATGCTCTCCCTCCACCAGGGTCACTGGGGAATATCAGCCTTATTTAGCCTTGTGGAACCCCATTACCCTTCCAGAACTGCATTGACTCTTACAAAATTGATAAATTCTCCCCATAAATACATCTTTGCCAGGTATCACCCTCCTAACTTTTATATTATAAGCAATATCCCTGTACAAATCAGTTAACTGGACATTATAAGCTGTTCCAAGCAATAAGCAATCTCACCACTGTCAACAAACTGGAAATTATTTCTTTAGTTGTAAATTATCTTCCTCCTTTTCAAATATTGATAAAACCGCTATTTTAGGACATGCTGCTAAGTTTAGCTTGCTTATTTCGTTTATTTGCTTAAAAACCAATTGCCAAATTTCAATATATTCCCACCACATATGAAAAGAAGTATCTACTTTTCTAGCACCCTCTCCAGCACTTCTTAAGATAATTACTGTCTATTTGCGCTTAATTTCCATATTAGCAGCAACAAGAAACTCGAAGTAGTGGTTCCACTAAGTCAGGTGGGGGCATAAGTGTTCCTAATAAATAAAAATAAATAATTTTTCCTTGACCAGTGAATGAGAAGAAGCTCATACTGTGAGAAAAAAAATAGTTTATAACTGATCCGTAAAAACTATATAAGCAAAATAAAAAAAACCAGGGAGGTAATTCTGGAGTATTGAGATCCTCTTTGAGTTCAGTTGTGGTTATCAGTGGGTCCTTTCTTTGATGTCTGAGCACATCTTCTGCAGGGGTCTTCCTCAAACATGCTTCAATTCTGGAAAGGATGTTTTCTCTGATAAATGAAGGATCTTCCTAGTAAACATTATTGGCCTTCAGTCAGATGCTATAATATTAACTTGCTTTTTGTTCCTTGCCTTTGTTTTCGATGACATACAGTATTGTGTTCTAAAGTGCTGATATGGTTCTTAATTAGGTTTCTTTGTTCTAGGAAGCAGAATGTGCGTACACACTGCTTGTGGTGGCCATCTTTTGGCTTACAGAAGCTTTGCCCCTGGCAGTTTCAGCTCTGCTTCCTGCTCTGATGTTTCCACTCTTCGGAATTATGGCTTCCAAAGAGGTATATTTCTCTTTTTTTTTTCACTTTCTCTACTATCTGTTTAATATTCCCAAGATGAAACCATTGTATATATATATTTATTTATTTTTAATCCTGTGTATGTTTTATATGAATCGTACTACCATGAGGTCTTGAAACTGTTTAACCAGCACACTAAGCATATTGACTTGGAGCTAGTCCCTAGAGAAGTCAATTCAAAAGAAGAACATGGTGGTTGTCACTGGGGCAATTGTTGTCCTTGTTTCTGACACCATCATCCTCTTTGGGGCTTTTTTTCTTCCCTTGTCATACCAGGCAGATCAGATTCTGTGCCTCCTAGTCCTCATTTCTTCCCATCTTTATTCAGAGTCTCTTGTGGTCCACCATGAAAATCTCTCCACCCCACATCTCCTATTGCTTGTCTGTTTCCATAATCAGCTTTGTTCAGCCAAATCTGTAGGTTTCATTACCTATGCAAGATTTTTGCAAGTTTTGATTGGACAAAGCAAAAGACTATGGAAATATAGAGGAACTACACATTCTGCGACTGTGGCTTGAACACTGTTGTAGAAAGCTTTGCATGCCAATTGGTTCCCAAACCCTGGCTCTACAACAGCTTTCATGCACTGCACAAAGATCTGGCTAGGAATCAGCATGTTGATACGAATTTAAAAACATATTGTGTATGGCCATAAACTAAATTCTAAAAACATACAACTGTTTTCACCTACTGAATATTACTAGACAATGAATATTGAATTGTAAAGTGGCATGGAGGGCAAGCTACACATTTTATAAGCAAGAATATTTTCACTTCAAATAAATCCACCAGCTTTTGAGATACTACATTGGACATGAAGGTTTTCAAGCCATGAGACTTAGAGTAGACTTATACTTATTCCCATGCAGCCAAGCTGTCTGCTTCCTCATGGTATCAACATTAGTATGAGTTTTACTGAACCCTTTCCAGGGGAAAATCACTGACACTTTTTTTTTGGGGGGGGGTGTCATTCTCCTGTACAGACATTTTTATTCAATCCTCCCTTAAACCTAATTAGATGCCACTGTCCAAAGTCCTCTTGCATAATTATACCGGGAGAAGGAAAATGGTATAACTCACTTATTGAGTGCAAGTCAGGTGCATGACCAAGAATACAAGTGGTGACTCATTAATCAGGGGCAATCTGCCAGGGCTAATTATGCCATTTCACTTCCACTGGAGTAAATATGCAATAGGATTTTGGCCACTGTGTCTCAAAGTAGTGTTTGCCAACCTCTTGAGCAAGTCTAAATTCTCAGAAAAAGCTTGTTTCTCTTCTCTTCATTCTCTTATGGCTACTGATGAGGGCTATCAGATCAGCAGTGTTGCATTTATTGAGATTTCAGGGCCAAAACCTGAGGCTAGCAGGTTGGTCCTTGTGTTAATACAGGAGAGAGCCCTTATGATACCAGAGGAGTGGGTGGCATCTTTATGACATTACAGAGGCAGGGCAGGCAAGGAATGCATGTAAAGCAAACATGGCACACATGCATTGGAAGCACCTTTGTGCAGAATCAGTGAACGAGAGGGATGCCTGGTATTTAAAGATATAGATATTTTTTAAATCAGACCTTTTGCTCTTCCACTGCTCTGAACTTCAGACTTATCTCTGCATCTGGCGGCCTACAGAAGCATTGAACTACACTAGAACTTCTCATACCTAGCAATCCCGATCATAATAGTGCATGTACACAAATGGAGTCACTCGCACGTGTATCACCCCATTGTTTCATGGACCTTTGAATGTGACTACCTGCCTTCCACCTATCCCATAGGGCTGGCCATAATGAAGAACCTCCTGGAAATTCAACCGCACCCCGCTTCTTACCTGTTCATCAGCAAGCAGTGCAGAAGAAGAAACATTTTTACATCTCTTCAGAGGGAGACGAACCACATGAAACATTAATAAAATTCATTGATTTAGGGAGAAAATATAAACACCAAAACAATGGTTTCCGTATTGGGTGGTCATACCCAGACTTCAAAGTAAACCAGCGAGTATATATGTATCCACTGAGTGTAAAAGGTTCAAATTAAAGCACTTTTGGAGTAGAGGTTTCAAGAAGAGTTTTATTGACAGAAACAGGTGAGCCTTAAAGATATTTTGCCTGTGCAATTAGGAAGAAAAAACTTCCTTTGGGCACAGCAAAATCCTATTTTGCCATTCGTACAAGGCATGAATTCCTAGTGCTTCAAAGTGATCCATTTGAAGAAATGTGTCTCTCCATATCAGACTCACTAGGTTTTAAGATCTTAGATGGAAGCCTTTCTCTTGGCCCTACCACCTGCACAGGTATATTTAGTGTGTACTTGAGACAGGGTCTTTTCAGTGACTGCTCCCAGGCTGTGGAACTCCCTCCCACAGGAGACCAGACCATCTCCCTTCCCCTGCGGCTCTTCTGCCTGAAGACAGACCTTTCTTTTCAGGCAGGTTTTTAATGTGTAAACTGAGAAAGGGAGAGTTGTCCTTTTATCATTGTCACTGTGTTTTTAAAATTGTTTAAAAGGTTTTTTATTTAGAACTTTTTATTAATCAATACGTTAAATTTTTTTTTAATAATGTGTTTTAATATCTGTGTTTTAAAACAATTTGTAAGGCATGCATTAATGAGACCTGGGTGGGAGAGGAGGGTGGTGTCCCCCTCTCCCAGCTGTGTCCGCCTGGGTACTCAGTCCAGCACCAGTGTTGCTCGGAGGGTTGGAGAGGTGGAGTTGCTATAGTCTATAGGAGTTTTATCTCCTTGACCAGGCTTCCTATCCCTTTGAGAGGAGGTCTTGAGGACCTGTATTGTGTGTTGGGCTTACGAGACAGATTGGGGATTCTGTTGATGTACCTGATGGCAATTTTTAGAGTATATATTTTAGTTGTATTTTAATCGTTTTATCTTTTTAATTGTATTTTAATTGTTGTAAGCTGCCCAGAGACCTTTGGGTAGTGTGGGCGCCATATAAGTTAAGCAAATAAAATAAATAAATAATAAGTAAATAATGATAAATAGTAACTAACTAGGAGTTGGGAGGGCCACAAATAATGATAATCTTACTTTTTACAAAGAGCATTCCAAGCAAATATATCTGAGGGAGTTATACTTAGGAAATTATGTTTAGTTAGTTAAACACACTGCAGTTCATGGGCTGAACCGGTTGTGTTCTGAATTAGTCATTATCTTTAGAAATCATGGGAGAAGTTATCTTTTCATAAATGAACACATAAATTGTATATGTGTGTTTATGAAAAGATAACTTTCCTCATAGTTTCAAGACTTATACTATGAGAATTATTATAAATCTATCCTACATTTCATAGTATACAGTGGAAATCACTGTTGAGAACCCATATACTGTATAAACAACAGCCAGACTCCCCGACAAGGCAGGAATGCAAATGGATTCATATACTGTATACCCATCACAGAAATTCACTCTTACTGTTCTCTGATTTTTCATTAGTTCCATTTTATCTCATAACAATAACTCCTGATCTAGATGGGTTAAGAGAGATCATGAGGACTGAAGGCAGCAGCTGTTGTTATCTTTTATTTCTCTAACCTGTATCATACATTTAGATTTTCAAAAGCCCCTTTCCCACCCAAACTGAACAATACCTTCTATATATTGTGTTGAAAAACTGAAGTGAAAACACACATTTAGCTAACAAAATGATTCTTTCTTTCAGGTGGCATCTGCTTATTTCAAAGATTTTCATCTGCTATTAACTGGGGTGATTTGTCTGGCAACATCAATAGAAAAATGGAATTTGCACAAGAGAATAGCCTTGAAAATGGTGATGCTGGTGGGTGTCAACCCTGCATGGTATGTAGTAAACGGGCAAAATAAAATGGCATAGAAATCTGCTTTCATTCAACTACGTTTCTCCTACCCCTTTTTTGACTGTGTTTCCTGTCCAGAAGCAGTCACAGCTCTGACTGCCCTTTGCAAAATTGAGGGTTGTGGCAACTAAAGAGGCAATGTAAGCCTTTCTGGCTTCTATTTTGGCATAAAGGCCAGTAGTCAATGGTCATAGTGCTCATGATTTCATGTTGAGCACAAGATTTCAGTTGTGATTTCATCCAAAATCTTGTGAGACTTTGATGAGCCCATATAGGTAAGGGTAAAGGTTCCCCTTGACATTTAGTCCGTTTGTGTCTGACTCTAGGGCGCGGTGGTTATCCCTGTTTTCCAGTCTTAGAGCCAGCATTTGTATGTAGACAGTTTCCGTGCTCACGTGCCCAGCGCAACTAGACAGAGAACGCCATTACCTTCCCACCGAGGTGGTACCTATTTATCTACTCGCATTTACATGCTTTCGAACTGCTAGATTGGCAGGAGCTGGGAAAAGCGACGGGAGCTCACTCCGTTGCATGGATTCGATCTTATGACTGCTGGTCTCCTGACCTTGCAGCACAGAGGCTTCTGTAGTTTAACCCGCAGCACCACCACATCTTTATATACAGCCCATATATAGTCCTGCCAACACATGGTCCAACTAATCTTGACCCAGCAGGAGCCCAGTCTTCCCCATTTTGAAGGTTACCTCAGGCAGTTTCTGGTTGCTCTCATGGAGAGTAGGATGGAATTTTTTTTTTGATGTCATTGGCAAAAGTCCTGCTCTGTGGCTATGCCCGCATAAATTGAATTTGCACAAGCAGTTGTGAAATTCACACCAAGGTGAAAGTCAAATCCAGCAAGCAATTCCACTACTCACTGTTGCACAGGGAGTTGTGTGATCAATTGCACAATCAGTCATACAAGGCTGACAGCATGGGATAATTCCCTAGGAGCTTACATAGGCACAAATGCATGCTACTCCAAGGATTCCACCTATTGTGACATTTTAAAAAAACTTTTGGGAGAGGGGGTCTTATTTGTTCCCATTGTCCTGGACATTGCTTTCTCTCTTTTCTGTCATCCTTATTTTATATGGTACTTGGCTATTCACTACTGGTAGGGGTGTAGAGCTCTAAACTGGTGAGTGGAGATGAGGTGAGGTGCTGGGAGGAGGTGCTGGAGGCTGCCTTTCATGCTGGGGATGGTGTACTATAGTCTTTCTGACCAGCTGCTTAATGACTAGTGACAGCTAAATTTCATCATCAGGGTCATGCGACTTGGGACTCCTGCCCATAGTAGCTTTGGGTAGTAGCCCTTAGCATTAGCAGAGCTCTGGCATACGCACTGCTCCCCCATATTACCTTCCATACATGATGTACGTGTACAACTAATGCTGCAGTCTTGCTTTTCATCCCATTTCCCACACCCATATTTTCCCTATCAATGGAATTGCATGCTGAGAAGAAATTCAGCAGGCGCTTTTTCTCTCCACCTCACACCTCCGTAGCAATTGAGCCTTCACCAGTTGGATTGTTCTCAGTGTCAGGCAACTCTTATAGAAGCACAAAACAAATGTTGAAGTGGCAACATTTTGGCAAGTTGGGGGTATGTAGCTGTGCCCGTTTATAAGCCAAAATTACAGTTCTGCTTGGCGGCTAAAGAAATTAGTTAAGAGCAGCTTTTTACTAAATAGAATTATACATACTGTATCTTAGAGGCGGGAGGATGGAACCCTTCTGTCACTGGCAATCATAATGCATGCCTCAAAACAAAATACCAGATGAACTGGTGAACAACTCTGACTCATACTGTTCATATCAACAACTGATATTAAGCAACTGGAGAGATGCTTTGTACATTATGTTGCTGTTTTTCAATTTGTAGCTAGGGCCATTCCAACAGTATTTTTCTCCTTAAGATGATGGCAGGCAGGGCAGAACTACCTATCCCCAAGTTGTGGAGAGTTGCTATGGACAATAATATGAAGCCAATGTAAATCATGCTGTGTTCCTTTTTTTTTTAATTATTGCTCTCAAGAGGTCAGGTAGCCATCCTCTTGTCAAACAAATCAGCAGGGCAATAACAACCTCCAGGCACAACAGGCTTTTGGATTCTGAGTTGTCAGATTTTGCTGTCAGGTTGTCACCACCCTATCTGATGACAGGAAATTAGCCCAGTTAGCTAAAGCAGCAGTAACACTTCTGCTCCACCAGATTTTGATTAGATGGAAAGGAAATCCTGGCAAGAAACTAAGGGATGTCCTTGTATATCCCTGCAAACCAGAGTAGGAGCGATGCTTTCAATTTCATTATACTCTCTCCTGATAAGCTTTGTTCCTGATTACAAGGACTAACAATAAAACCTCACATGGCTGTTCAGAAATAACCTTTATTCAGCTCCTTGAGATTTAGAGCACAGTCCATAGTAGCCAAAATACTGTAGATGAAGGCAGTTGAAGGAGCAACTACACTGGCACTAAATTTTAATTCAAAGGCTTTTAATTGAAATAACATCAACTGTGGGTCTTGATGGCAATTTTAATTGTATTTTAATCATTTTACAGTGGTGCCCCGCATAGCGAGCGCCCTGTTTAACGACAAATCCGCATTGTGATGTTTTTAATGGCCAAATATCGCATTGCGATGATCGGTAAGCATTTTGCTTACCGATCTTCGCATTACGATGTTTTTTAACAGCTGATCGGTGGTTCCAAAATGGCCACCGGGTAAACAAAATGGCCGCCCGCAGCGTTTTCGCACGTTTTCCTCGCTTACCGGGTGGCGAAAATGGCGGCCGGATGGAGGATTTCCACATAGCGGTGATTCCCCCCCCCATAGGAACGCATTAAACAGGGTTTAATGCGTTCCTATGGGGTTTTTTGTTTTGGATAGTGATGATTCCGGATAGCGACGTTTTTTCTGGAACGGATTAACGTCGCTATGCGAGGCACCACTGTATCTTTTATTGTATTTTAATTGAATTTTAATTGTTGTAAGCCACCCAGAGACCTTTGGGTAGAGTGGGTGGCATATAAGTTAAATAAATAAATAAATAAATAAATAAATAAATAAATAAATAAATAAATAAATAAATAAATAAATAAATAAATAAATAAAGGAAATGCTCTGGGATTGGAATGGTCAGATTCACATTATTTTCTATTGACAACACAATGTACAAATATGAATCAGCCCAGAGTTTTCCCCCTAATCCAAAATGTCTTCTTCCACTCTTGAGCAAATGCAGTTTCATGGCTGAATGGGCAACCAGAAGCTGGCTCTCCCAGCTTCCTCATTCAAGGTGGAGAGGAAGCAAAGGAGCACTTTCCGTCAATTGAGCAACCTTTGTCTCCATTTTTTAAAGGCT
The DNA here is from genome assembly GCF_051106095.1 of Pogona vitticeps. Lineage (NCBI taxonomy): Eukaryota > Metazoa > Chordata > Lepidosauria > Squamata > Agamidae > Pogona > Pogona vitticeps. The sequence goes on from NC_135787.1 coordinate 129,078,503, forward strand.
TTGTTACGCCCAACAATTTACCTTAAACAAGAGATCGAGACACGAAGGCTATAAAAGAAAAGGAGGTTTATTTTTCTTTCGCCTGCTGCAGAAAGCGGGGAGAAGAACATTCCTTGCCAAGTGACATAGGAAGCGGTTCTCCAAAGGCGTGGCGTTTCACATACAGTTTTTATAGTTTGTCCTTTCCGGGCAGTCCGGTAAGGCCCACAGTCTCCATATATGGGCATTGCATAGGCGGGCAATACATGATTGGTTACAGAGAAACTAGAAACTTACATCGCACCGGCGCAACAGTATCCTTCCCATGAAAAATTCCACCTCTTACAAAGTTGCAAGGAAACGAAACTTAAGTTTGAGAACAATGCCCGCTTTTACGGGGCTTCACACTGAATAAGACAAACCGGTTTATTCTGGTTATCCTATCAATTCCCCCCTTTTCTTTTTACACAAACTTTGTCTTATTCACAACTTATTAGTGACCTCATACTCTTGATCAGTTTCCGGAATTATTCTATATTTTATTTCAGGAGCCCTAACAACCATTTGTGTTTTTGGTATTGCCGCTTCAACTGCTGAATTAATCATATTTCTTATTAATGGTATGACACAAGGCAAAATCATTAAGCCCACCATGAATATAGTGAAGAAAAACAACGCCTGTTTCCAGTTATTAAAGATTCCTCCTAACCAACCTGAATCGTCCAGCATTCCAGTCCATCTCTGTACTGGAACATGAGCAAGTTTCCGCATTTTTCCAGTTATTTCAGCAATAGCTTCCTGCGTATCCCCTATTTCCAAACAACAATTTGTGAGGTTGAATTTCCCACATACTCCTCCCTCCGCAGCTAGCAGGTAATCTAAAGCAAGTCTATTTTGATATATAGCGTTTTTGATTTTCGTATTTTGTTTAGCTAAGAGTAGCAAAGCTTGTTCATTCTCCCTAGTAAGTAATTCTACTACAGCCTGCAATCTAATCAGTCTATTAAGCATATAAATTGGCGTTCTATATCCATACGCACCATCTTGCGCCCACGTGGCGGGGTCATAATAAGCGATGATGCGTTCCGGCGGCCATTCATCATCTTTCCAGTTTCCAATTTTCAATTCTCTTTTCTCTCTTACCATTTCTTCCCCCACTTGGCCCAGGGTTGCTCCTTTGTCCAACGGAATCATGAAAAAGAATGGCTTAAGATGTCCCAGAAAACACGTTCCAGTCCAATTGATTAACAAATACGAATAGGCTACTTTACCGCATATCCAATATAAACCATTTGGAGCCATTACTTCATTTTTCATGTTACCATTGTGCCAAAGGTTGGATACTTCCCTAGTCAAATTCATCCAAGGGTTGCCTGTTAAATTTCCCCAGGTACTCATACTTGTACCATTTATGACTCGGACATTTTGACAATTTGAATCCCCTATGGGTATTGGAGCACTTAACCTGTCAGGAGTCCTTTGAATGCATGCTGTTCCTACCAGATTGTTAGAGAGGTCCCATCTGGTTCGGCCTGAATGTTCAGGTTGCCCTGTTAAATTATACGGGGTAGTAAAATTCCACTCGATAGCCTCCCAAGGCCACTGGTCTCCCAAAATAGTTCCGCCACAGATATAACAATTGGAAACATTCAAGGTGGCAGCTATGGTTTGGGCCAATTCTATAAACAAGTTTACCGTAGCGGTAGTTAAGGATTGCTCCCAAGGGTCCGTGACTACTTCCTTCCAAAAATCCATATACCGCCTCAGGTCTTCTCCCACTCGATATTCTTTCACCTGGACAATTTTAACGGGCGCCCCTGGGTCTTTTCCTTTACCATTAATGAGTATACTGAACGTCTTATCCCACATAGATTTACCCCATTTGTCTTTCTTATCCCACTCCTCGGGCTGTAATATGGTAAAGTTGACGAGATTACAGGAGCCCCAGGTGCAATCCGATTTAACGGGCACTTTTCTTAGGATGGCGGTACGATCTGTGGTAGACCATGTGGCCCATCTTACACAACTCCACGCGGGAACAAACAAATACGTTCCAGACCCACACTTGCTACTATCCCCCATATACTTGTGCTGTACCATATAATGGTGGACCCACTCTATCCCACCACATTTAATTTTAGTCCAGTCCCCATGGCTGATTGCTCCACACGCATCAAAAATTAAAGAAAGAGGGCGATTTCCTTTGCGTTCAACCCGTGTTATTAGCTTACCATTAACGCGAAGTTCAACCCAGATCCTCTCAGGGTTTTCTTCCGGATCATAACAAACCGGGTCCTGGCCGTTTATTCTACAGATCTTATACTCTGTTCCATTAAAATGGCAACCCTCAATAGCTCCCTGACACTTATAGGTAGACTTATAGACAAGGGTCTGATGTATATAACTACCTCTTCTAGTGGTAGTGGTACATGGGCAGGTGGTACTGGCCACCACTGTCAGTGTGAATATGAATCCAATTATAGTGACCATTTTGCCGTTAACCCTTGGTCTGCCTGCCAATATTTGCCAAATATGTTTCCAAGACACCAAAGGGGTGGACCTTACCGTCGTTGGTAGTGGGCGTTCCATTCTTCGTCTTCCGAGTCGGGACCGGGCGTGCACCAAGGACTTCCGCTCTTGCACTTCCAGCAGGTCTCGTGGTGCACCAAAGATGCGTCGCGGATCCATTCCCCTGATACGGGTTCAGCCACTGAAACACTATGAGAACTCACTTTCCACTTAAAGCTTGTCGTTGGCGTTTTTACAGCCCACAAGCTCTCGGTCCACAGCTCCTCAGGGTACCCCACTTTCAATACGTACCACCTTAGTGTCGGACCTGTGTCAAATTTAGTCACTCTAGCACACCAATGATAAGGGCAAAATGGGTACCACAACAAACAGTGTATCTCAAAGGGGTTTAGTCCTGTCAAGGGATCTTTTAGATTTCTTATATCTCCTGGAATCCCATACTCATGATTAGGGGGTGAGAGTATTAGGGTGGAAAGGGTTTCCTCTGACTCAGCCAGGATCCGATCTCAATCTCTGCCAGCCCGACCCTTATAGCTTCAAAGGAAACGCCTTCTCCAAGGCCCACTGAGAGCCCGAGGCACATCCACACCCGTCCTCAGACTCTGAGTCTGAATCCCCAGACTCTTCACAAAGACGGTAGTCTTTGGTAATTGGGCAAACTCTACAGAGTATGGTATGCCACCACCAGGGGTCCTTCAGACCAAACACAGGGCCATATAAGATCCTTTCCACTAGTGGCTTCTTATGTGCTTCTTTTTCTTCTACCACTACTTGGTCTCCAATCGAATACCCCTTATAGATATACAAGTCCCTCCGGCTTCTTTCTGGTTTCACTACAACGTACCACGCCTGGATCAGGTTAGTTACTTTCCTTATATTCAACTGTACTTGAAAGAAAGGGCAACATTTGTGTATTAACCACTCATCAGTCATCACTTAAGTTTCTTAAAAACAGTTTTCAGGCCGTTTCCCAACACTGGCGTAGCTTCCCAAAGTCCCTCAGGGTCGGCGGCGTGTTTGGCACGAGTATGATGTGTCCAACCTAGTTCTTTAGTGCGTATTGCAGTCTCTGTTGTAAGGAGTATCTGGAAGGGTCCCAGCCACCTCGGGGTAAGGGGTTCGGTCTTCCACGTTTTGATGTATGCCCAGCCTCCAGGTTGAAAGGAATGTACCGCTACCTCCAAAGGTGGCCTCTGCACAGAGATCCCTTGCTCCCTAATGTCAGAAAGGATAGAGAACAGTGCCAGCAAATACTTTCTTATAAAGGCATCTTTAAACAGTTCCAAGTTGGGGCTAGCTTTTTGCACACTCACGTCCCAAATTCCCATCCCATACAAGCTCTCAAATGGGGACAGTCCTGTCCCACTATGTGGTTTGGTTCTGATTGCAAAAAGGGCAAGAGGTAATACCTTTGGCCAAGGCAATTTGGCCTGCTGTATTAATTTCATAATTTGCTTCTTTAAGGTCTGATTCATCCTCTCAGTCTTTCCGGAACTCTCCGGATGCCACGGGGTGTGAAGTTTCCACTTAATACCCAGGACATCCGCTACTTTCTGCAATACCTTCTGGGAAAAATGTGTACCACGGTCGCTATCCATGGAGTATATTATCCCGTATCTACAAACAATTTGTTCCAATAGCAATTTGCATACTACACCGGCCGTTGCCTTGGCTGTAGGGAAAGCCTCCACCCATCCCGTTAACTGGTCTGTGATTACCAAACAATGATTCCAGGGACCTGATTTCGGCATGTCTATGAAATCACACTGTAAATGCTCAAATGGATGGATAGCCAGAGGCCGTCCTCCCATTTCTGCTTTCTTGGGATTATTCTTGTTCACTTTCTGGCATGCAACACAGTGGGCCAAAATGGCATTGGCATGTGACCAAACCTTCCTGGCTGCATACTTCTGTAGGAAAGCTGCAACCAAGGCCTTAGCTCCCCAATGTCCTCCCTCATGTAGGGCTTTAAGAATTTCTCTGGCTGTGCCCTCGGGCAGCCACTGCCTTCCATCTTTCAGTTTTAGAATACCGTTTTCCATTGTGGCTCCCTGTGACTCCGCCATTTCCAATTCTTTTTGTGAATATGCCAGAGGAGCAGTAATTTCCCTACAAGTCGGAATCAGAGCTGCAAGACGGGCAGTATCAAACTCTCTTTCAGCTGCTCTTCTCGCCAACTCGTCAGCCAGACGGTTTCCCACAATTTCTGGGGCATTCCCCTTTTGGTGTCCCGGAATATGTATTATAGCTACCCTGGAGGGAAAACTCAGCGCTTCCAGGGTATCTAATACTAACCGATGATGGGCCAGATTCTTTCCCTGTGAGGTCAGGAGGTCTCTTTCACTCCAAATTTTTCCAAACACATGCACCACTCCACAGGCATATTTCGAATCGGTCCAAATATTCACATTCTTTTCTTTCCCTATCTCTAGAGCTCTTTTAAGAGCATATAACTCAGCAGTTTGTGCTGACATTGAGGGAGGGAGAGGGCCAGTCTCCACTTCTAGACCCCCGTCCTCTACAATGGCATATCCAGTAATCCTTTTCCCATTTACTACCCGGGAGGACCCATCTGTGTACAAGTTCCATGCTCCTTCTATTGGCTCTTCCTGAAGGTCTTCCCTGAATTTAGTTTGCAGATCGGTAATTGCAATGCAATCATGTTCATTGCACATCTCTTTTCTGACTGCCTCTGATAGGCCTCCTGCTGGACCATAATGGTCGGTGGTGGTTAACAACAAATCAGGCTTTTCTAGTAATATCGCTTCAATTTGCAAAAGCCTGCTATCAGTCATCCACCGTCGAGCAGTGTGAGTGAGTATAGTTTTGAGCTGGTGAGAAGAATGCAGAACAATCGCCTCAAAGGGGTACAGCTTTCGAGTAAGTTTAACTAATTCGGCCGCCGCCGCACACGCCTGAAGACATGTGGGCCATCCCAACACTACCGCATCCAAATGTTTAGATAAGTACCCAATAGGTTGGTATTGTCCTGCTTTCTTCTGAGCCAATACCCCCTTTGCCACCCCATTTCCAGTGGTGACAAAGAGATGGGTGGGCTTGTTTGGGTTTGGAAGTCCTAATGCTGGGGCTGAAACTAGTACCTTTTTGACTCTCTCAAATAGTTTGTAATCTGCTTTTTCCAAAACCAATGTTTCTGGTTCTTCCTTCAACAACTTCTTAAGGAATGGCTGAATTAACTCGGAAAATCCCTCAATCCACTGTCTACAAAAGTTAATAGTGCCAATGAAACTCCTCAGTTGCCTTTTTGTCTTTGGCATTTCCAGATTTTGAATTCCCTCTAACCTTTTGGGATTTATACATTTAGTTCCCTTCTTCAAGATAAGTCCTAGGTACTTGACCTCTGGTTCACAAAACTGTAACTTATCCAGAGATACTCTAAGCCCCTTATCTCCTAGGAAGTTCAGAAGGCTTATGCTAGCTTTCCTGACCTGTTTTCCTTCTTCTCCACTAATAAGTAGGTCATCCACATACTGAGTAAGGAGTGTCCCCTCTGGTGGGGACCATCCCTGGAGTAATTCCTCCAGGATTTCTCCAAATATAGTGGGGCTCTCACAATAACCTTGACATAATATTTTCCATTGAAAACGAGTTAGTTTTCCCGTTTCTGGGTGTGGCCATTGAAATGCAAATATCGGCCGGGACTCCGGGTCTACCGGCACACTGAAAAATGCTGACTTTAGATCTATTACTGTGTACCACACATGAGTATCAGGGATTCTTCGCAGAATCGTATGTGGGTCTGGAACTATTGGGGCTCTCGGAATCACTACCTTATTTACCTCCCGCAGGTCTTGGACCATGCGCCAAGTCCCATTGGGTTTCTTTACTGGCAAGATAGGTGTGCAGTAAGGTGAGTCACTAGGTTCGATGAGCCCATCGTCCAGCAACTCCCTCACAACCGGTTTGAGTCCTTCCTCAGCCTCTGGCCTGATCGGATACTGTGGACGGTAAACCGGTGTATCTGTTTTCAAATGGATTTTAGCTGGTGTAACATTCATGAGGCCGGGATTCCCTGGCTTTGCCCATACAATTGGGTTAATTTTCTTTTCATCCTCCTCCCTGAGGACAGCCAGCCGGACTTCACAAATGTTTTCTTTAAGAAATATCTGTATGCCTAATTTAGCCATTAGGTCCCGGCCCAGCAAGTTCACACCAGCATTCGGGGTCCACAAGAAATCATGCCAAATTTTCTCCTTAGTGTCAGGTTTAACTACTACTAGGGGTTTCAGAATGGCTACTTGTTGGGATTGGTTCTCTATCCCTACTACGCTAACACGACCTTCCGTAAGGGGAGGCTTTCCGGACCAAATTGACTGACTCAGGGTAGACCGGGTGGCCCCTGAGTCTACCAAAAACTCTACCATAACTTCATTGGTGCCCACCCGCAAAGTTAACAAGGGCTCCGAGCAGGCGGGACTTTTCAGCAGGCAGCCCTGACCCCCCTATTCATCCTCATAGCAGGCGGCTAACCGGGTCAACTCCTCCTGATCATTTCTCCTTGCATTTCTGCATTCTCGCTTCCAGTGGCCAACCTGGCCACAATTCGCGCACACATCATGGGGTAGCGGGGTCCTTCGTGGACCTCCCACCTGATTCTTCCCATCTCCGTCTCTTCCCCTACCTCTCGCGTACCCTCCTCTACTTCCTTGGTTCCTATACCCGCCTCTGTCTCCTCTACCAAATCCTCTTCCCCTGGGTCGCTCCCAAGAGGGGCCGTTGCCTGGGACTTTCCTCTCCACTACCTTCTCAACCATTTGAGTCATTAACTTCAACTTCCGTTTTTCCTTTTCATCCTCTCTTCTTGCAACAACTTTCTGAGCCTCAGTCAATAATTCACTCATAGGTTTTGTGGTCAGGTTGTCAAATTTCTGTAATTTCATTCTTATATCCGGGTAACATCCGGATACGAACTCCAGCCGCAATAGGTTTAAGTTGGCCGGGTCGTCTGGATCTAATCCAGTGTACCTCCGCATATTGCGTTTCAGCCTCTCCAGGTACTCTACCGGGGTCTCATCTTTTCCTTGAGGTTGCCCAAAGGCAAGCTTCATGCTAACAGTTTTAGGAATTATTGCCTCAAATCCCTTCAGTAACAGCTGCATCATTTCGGCGCATTGCTCTCTGGTATTGGGGTTTTGGAAGTCCCAGTCCCCAGGAGTAAGTTCCGGGAACCTCTCTCTTGCCTGGTCCTCTGTTCGTGCCGCTCCAGCAGCCTGCCCACGCCACAGCTGGCGGGCTTGTTCTAGCGCTTGATTAGTATATGTTGCTCCTGCCAGCTGCCTGCAGATATGTAGAAGCTCCGTGGGTTTATAAGTCATTGTTCCCAGAGCATCCCGGAGACCGGTGACAAATCCAATAGGATCTTCCGGAAGGCTGGGGAGGTTCTGCTTTATAATTCTTATATCCGAATTTGTTAACGGAACTTCCACGAATCCAACAGCAGAGCCCATAGGCACCTCTCTTAAGGGGCATTGGAACACACCTGGACTTCCCTCTCCTAATTCTAGCATTCTACTTCTGGACCTAGTGTTCGGTCGGGGGGGGGGCGACGTGCTGTAATCTACAGTACGATCGCTGCTCATGGGGGAAATAGGACCTACGGATTCTTCACCTACTGCCCCTTCTAGCTGCCCTTCTCTCAGGGTTTGGTCATATGTTGGCGGCTGTAAGGCTGGGTAAATTTGGGGTGTCTCTGTTTCTGGCGCATTTAATGGAGGAGCGGTAGGAACCTGTTGCTGCTGTTGCACAGGTGGCGGGGGAGGAGGTGGCTGATAGTTAATAAATTCCAGAGGGTCAAATTTAGACATCTCCTCCCCTGTCAGTTTAGATTCCACCAAGTTCCTACTTACAGCCAATCTCACTCCTTCTCCGAATTTGATCAAATACCAAAACCAAGAGTCTACATACACTGATCGGGGTGGGTGAGAAACATAAAAATCATCCACTAGTTTAATGTCATCAAAGTTGTTGGAACCAAACTGTGGCCATTTGGGTGTGATATTAAACTGAGGCCACACTTCTGTACACATTCTAACCATCTCCTGCTCTGTCTGAAAGTCCTGCACTTTCACGGAAGCCCAATGAAGTAACAGCCTTGCCAACGGGCTATTACCAGGAATTCCTAACTCATTACCACCCCTAGAAGGGCCTGGAGTTGGGGCGTCCCCCTCGAAATTCCTCCTGAGGTCCCCACCGGACCTTTTGTTTTTCTTGCTTCCGCCCCCACTAGGCTTTCTTTCATCCCTCGATGTTTGGTTCCCCATCCCGCGGGAGACAAAAACACTAGGGAAGGGGATTTGCGCCAAGAGTAAGGGGTCTCTTGGACGCGGACACGTGAGGATTACAGACCGTCACTCGCAACGACCTGACCCAGGCCACCGGATCACCCAACGGCTGGCGTAGGGAGCTGCAGGTCCAAACACTCTCACAGTCACTCAACAACGACCACCCAGATTACCCAGATTATTTCCCCAAATAATATACTCACCAGATCTGTGGTCGTTGGTCGGCCGACTGAAGAAACCTCTGCGTTCGTGTCTCCCTCCGGGTTCTTGATGCCAAACAACCAAGGCCTCGGCACAGAAGCGGCTGTCGGAAAATAAACGACAGGGGCCCCCCGGTTCACGTCGTCGCAGCCGTTGCTTTGTTTGGCCTCAACGGGGACCCTTTAAGGATCCCAGACGAGCCCCCAAATTGTTACGCCCAACAATTTACCTTAAACAAGAGATCGAGACACGAAGGCTATAAAAGAAAAGGAGGTTTATTTTTCTTTCGCCTGCTGCAGAAAGCGGGGAGAAGAACATTCCTTGCCAAGTGACATAGGAAGCGGTTCTCCAAAGGCGTGGCGTTTCACATACAGTTTTTATAGTTTGTCCTTTCCGGGCAGTCCGGTAAGGCCCACAGTCTCCATATATGGGCATTGCATAGGCGGGCAATACATGATTGGTTACAGAGAAACTAGAAACTTACATCGCACCGGCGCAACAGTATCCTTCCCATGAAAAATTCCACCTCTTACAAAGTTGCAAGGAAACGAAACTTAAGTTTGAGAACAATGCCCGCTTTTACGGGGCTTCACACTGAATAAGACAAACCGGTTTATTCTGGTTATCCTATCAGCTTGGTGCCAGTGCTGGTTTGCAAAGGAGAGAGACGGGGGGGGGGAATGGAGGAGGAGGAGGAAATTGGCAATCAGCCTTTGTTTACAAGATCAGCTGGTGGAGTCAGAGAGGAGGAAATTAGCCACCAGCCTTTGTTTGCAGCTTGTTATGGTAGCTTTGCTATAGCCATGTTTCCTGCAAATCTGGAAACTACATGAAAAGCTGCTTTAACAAAGAAGGGTTCATTGCCAATTTCCCCCCTCTCTATGTTGACTCCTGACTGGTCAGCTTAAGAATATTTAACTGGGGATACTCAACTTGTGGGTGCATGTTTAAAGACAGATGTGAATTTTCCCCACTGTAGTTGCACCTGAGTCAACATTAGTCCAGTTTCCTACAATGTAGTCACAGCTGAGTCAACACTAGTCCGGTTGAAGCTGTGCTGAATCCAAAACCTTTTCAGACAAAGGATGCTTAGGACTATTCTCACCTTGGCCTAACTTTGTTCCTACACAGTGACTTTGTTCATTGCACTGGAGAAGGTTTGGATTTGACATACCGGTAGCTTCCCTCCGTCCTTGCTCCACCTCTTCTCTGTCTGTTTATGAACATATTCTAGCTGGCAGATCTGTGAGGTCCGCCAGTAAAAGAGGGTTCTGCTGACTCAATGGCACTTCTGTTGGAATAAGGGCATTTCATTTAATATTAATTATACTCCACCTTTCTCTTGAAGAGGACTCAAGGAGGCTTGCAATATTAAGAGGCTTATGCCTCTCTCAAGTCCCTCACAGCATATCCTTGAGTTAGGCCTGTAGTGTCAAGCTCTAACCCTATACCTACTTAATCAATGGAGAGAATAAATCCAGCTGAACTCAGTTAAATCTGAATAGATATGTATAGGTTTACCATGCTGCCCTAATTTTAATTTTATATAGGATTGCGGCCTAAAAGAACCAAATGTTACAAAAATAAAAGTCAATAAAACTATTATGTATTTCATCCTTCCTAAGACATCATGTATTTTCTTTTAATTCTTCTTTATCTGTGCACTACATGTCTTCTGGAAATAGAGAAAAGCAAACAAAAGGTACTTCTTTATCAAACAAAAGTGAGCACAAGAATGAATGGAGCTGAATTCACACTGCAAGAATTTTCTAAGTGGATTGCAAGATGTCAGCAGTATTGTAGGGAAATGAAGGCAAATGGTTGTGTGTGTGTGTGTGTGTGTGTGTGTGTGTGTGTGTGTGTGTGTGTGTGTGTGTGTGTGTGTGTGTGTGTGTGTGTGCGTGTGTGTGTGTTTCCTGCACAGTTGAATAAAGTCTCATGATAAGTAGATACCTTTAATTCTCTCCTACTGGTTGGTTTTCCTAATTCTTCCTTCTGACTATCAGTCTGATTATCAAGAGAATTTTGTGAAAATAATTCTGGAACTGGGACATATGCTTAGCTTCCCAAAGCTTTTATTCTTCTTAATTCGTTATCATCACTTTCATCGTAGCTTTACTGATACATGCAACGATCAGACAAATAAAGAAATTCTTTTTCTTTCTTTTCTTGTTCCTTTCCTCCCCGCCCCCTCGCACAAAGATTTTGCAAACTGCTCAAATGGTGAGAAGGGAACAGAATGGAAGGGAACAGAATGGAAGGAGAGCAGGCAACCAATTGGTTTTTTAAGGGGGGAAATGGCAGGGTCCAAACTTTTTACAGCTTGCCTGCTAGTGCTTTTGATCCTGCCCTGTGACCATATTGAGACCTCTGAGCCCGTTCTTGTGACTTGGGACTCCTGCCCTGCTAATAAAACGCCACGGACTTCAGTTCCATCTAAAGGGTCTTCAGTTCCATCTAAAGGGACAAAATCAATTGGCAGAGTAAAACAACTTTTGGCTATAAGTGGGGGATAACTTCTGGGGGAATTCTGTAGCTATATTGTGATTTTTTTTTTTTTAAATGCTTGATTAATTGATACTGTTATTATTTTTTGTTAGATTACTTTTATTTATTTTATAATTGTATAAGTTATTTATTGTGGGTTAATTGATTGTTTGTACTGTGTTTTTTTTTTTTTTAAATGTTTGATTAATTGATACTGTTATTATTTTCTGTTAGATTACTTTTATTTATTTTATAATTGTATAAGTTATTTATTGTGGGTTAATTGATTGTTTGTACTTTTTTTTTTTTTTTCTTTTCCCCTCTTTTCTTCCCCTTTGATATGGTTTGGAAGGCCTGCCTTCCCAGCGAGGGGCCCCAGAACATTTCTGTGATTACGGGTAGGGGAAGATATGGCGTTGGCTCCGTCTCTGCTCGTGTTAGAAGAACTAGGGACAGATGTTTAAAGGCTGTTCCTTGTTCTGAGACGGAGACCAGCCCCCAGCATCAAGGTAGCCAGACCAGCCAGCCTTCCACTCTACGCCTGGTGTTGTTGAACGCCAGGTCTGTATCCAATAAGGCCCAGGTAATTCAAGACCTTATCCTGGAGGAGGATACAGACCTGGCTTGCATAACCGAAACTTGGATTGGCGGAGAGGGGGGCCCCCCTCTAGCTCTCATCTGTCCGCCCGGTTATGCTGTCCAACACCAGGGTAGACTGGAGGGCCGGGGGGGGGGGAGTAGCCATTGTCCATAAGTCCAGCTTGGAGGTCACTAGGCGCTCCTCGGTGATAAAGCCGGGTCTTGAGGCCCTCCACGTGTCTATCGGGGCCAGGGATGGTATTGGGATCTTGCTGGGCTACCGTGCTCCCCGCGACCCAGCCACCTCCCTACCGGAGCTGGTGGACTTCGTCTCCGCGGCACTGTTGGGTTCCCCGAACCTTTTGGTGCTGGGGGATTTCAACGTGCATGCGGGGGCGGAGACCTCTGGTCCAGCTCTTGAGTTCTTGGAGACCATGGCCTTCTTGAACATGTCCCAACATGTCAACGGCCCCACTCACGTGGGGGGTCATACACTTGACCTGGTTTTTTCTACCAATGGGAGTGAGAGTGGTCCGATGGTGACTGACCTTGAGTCGGTACCCTTGTCATGGTCGGATCACCACCTAATAAAGTGTACCATTAAAATGGCTCTCCCCCCCCGCAGGGAGCAGGGATCTATTGTTATGGTCCGCCCTCGAAGGCTACTGGATCCTGTTGGATTCCAGGATGCCATGAGAGGTGTTACGGCTGACCTGGCTGGCGCTCCTGTCGAGGCTCTGGTAGATGGCTGGTTTGCCGCTGCGACTAGGGCTGCTGACATGATCGCACCTAAACGCCCTCTCCGCCGCAGAGATCGCCCGGCTCCCTGGTTTAACCGGGATCTCCGGGCGAGGAAGCGGGTCAGGAGACGGCTAGAGCGCAGATGGAGAAGGGCCCCGACGGATTTTAATAAGATAGCTGTCAGGGTCGCTACTAACCTTTATCTAGCTAAGGTAAAGGCTGCTACTAGATCATACCTCGCTAACCGGATAAGCGAGGCGTCCAACCAGCAGGCGGAGTTATTCCGTATAGTACGCGACCTCTCCGGAGTTGGTCCGGGCGATGGGCCTCCCCCTAGTTTCTCGCCGGACCAATTTGCAGCATTTTTTAAATCAAAAGTGGAGGCCATCCGCCGGGACCTCTCTCCTTTTTTGAGTACAGTGAGTCGAGCTGAGATGTCCAGCGCTCCGTCTTGCCCGGTGATCTTGGACACCTTTCAGCCTGTTACGCCTGACACTGTCTCCAGGGCGCTTGACCGCTGTCGTGCCACCACCTCCTCTTTGGACCCTTGCCCGGCCTGGCTAATCAAAGCAGCCAGGCCGTTAACAACGGAGTGGGCCACGGCTATTATAAATGGGTCTCTCCTTGAGGGCAGATTTCCATCTGCCCTGAAGGACACACTCATTAGGCCCATCAGGAAGAAACCTAGTTTGGCGGCGGACGAAATTGGCAATTACAGGCCCGTCGCCAATGTTTCCTTCCTTAGCAAGGTAGTCGAGAGGGTGGTGGCCGACTAGCTTCAGGCGCTCCTGGAAGAAACAGATGCCCTGGACCCATTCCAGTCGGGCTTCAGGCCCCGCCATGGCACAGAAACGGCTTTGGTCGCCCTGTGTGATGACCTACTGAGGGAGGCCGATAGGGGCAAAGTGTCCCTGCTGGTCCTCCTCGACATCTCAGCGGCCTTTGATACCATTGACCACGGTATCCTCCTGGGGAGGCTCTCCGAGCTGGGAATAGGTGGCCTGGCATTGTCCTGGCTCCGCTCCTTCTTGGAGGACCGTCCCCAGAGAGTTCAGCTTGGGGAGAGAGTCTCGGCCCCGTGGAGCCTCAATTGTGGGGTTCCACAGGGGTCGATTATCTCCCCAATGCTATTTAACATCTATATGAGGCCGCTGGGTGGGGTCATCAGGGGGTGTGGGGCTTCGTGCCACCAGTATGCGGATGACACGCAGCTCTACATCTCCTTTTTGCCAACCGCAGGAGAAGCCGTCCTGTGCCTCCAGCGCTGCCTGGAGACTATACTGGAATGGATGCAGGAGAACGGACTTAGGCTGAACCCGGACAAGACGGAAGTGCTGAGGGTGGGCCCCCCCACAGTCCGGGATTTGGGAAACTCCCTCTCTTTTGGGGGGGTGACCCTCCCTGCAAGGGATGGGGTACGCAGCTTGGGGATCCATCTGGACCCGGTGCTCTCCATGGAGTCACAGGTGGCGTCGGTGGTCCGCACCGCCTTTTTTCATCTCAGGCGGATAGCCCAGCTGCGGCCCTACCTGGAGGTGGGGGCGCTCACCACCTTAGTACATGCGCTCGTAATCTCGAGATTAGACCACTGTAATGCGCTCTACGTGGGGCTTCCTTTGAGGTTGCTGCGGAAATTACAGGTGGTGCAGAATGCGGCGGCCAGATTACTCAGTGGAGTGAAAAAATTCCAACATATTTCGCCCACTCTGGCCGCATTGCATTGGCTGCCCATCAAGTTCCGCATTGACTTCAAAGTGCTAATGCTTACGTATAAAGCCCTAAACGGTTTAGGGCCTCGATATCTGGCGGAACGCCTTCTCCCACCAAGTTCTACCCGGGTCACACGGGCGAGCCAGGAGGTGAGGCTGAGGAGCCTAACGCCGAGGGAGGCCCGAAAAGAGAAAACAAGAAATAGGGCCTTCTCGGCGGTCGCTCCTCGCCTGTGGAATAATTTACCTCCTGGTATTCGCGGAGCTCCCTCGCTGGGCACTTTTAAGAATCTACTAAAGACCTGGATGTTTCGGCAGGCCTTCTCACCAGATTACCTTTGATTTTCTTATCTTTTATTGTTTTTTACTTTTATCTGTTTTGTAATTTGCTGTTTTATTTTTATTGTATTTTTCCCTGTTGTAAGCCGCCTAGAGTAGTCCTTTGCGACTAGATAGGCGGGATATAAATAAAATAAATAAAATAATAAATAAAATAAATTAATGTTGGGGACTACAACTCCCAGAACAATGCTAGCTGGGGAATATAAGAGTTGCAGTTAACCCCCTCCCCTGAAACCAACAACTTTTATAACCTATACAAAGGCTGAGCTTGAAAGCCTGAAAACTAAAATGGAGAGAGAGAGACAGAGAGAGAGAGAGAGAGTGAGCATTATATTTCTTAGGCATCTGTGCTGCATCCAGACAAAAACGGGTGATCCAGGATCCAGAAATCAAAGCCAAAATTTGGATGACTGAATTTTTGTAATCATTCCTTTTCCCCAGCCAGCATAATCACAAGTGCTTCATGTAAATATATGTTTTTTTCTTTTACACTGTACAGTCCTCCTACCTCACATGAGGAAAACCTATAAAGTCGCTTTTAAATGGGTCAGACAAGTGTCTTAGCATCAGCCTTTTCATTCAAGGAAGGGGGCTCTCTTTCCCATATTGTGACCTAGTGAGGCTTGTTGGTTGTAGTGCAGATGAGAGTTACCGAAATTGATCCACTGAGATAAGGCAGATTCTCCATGTTGAATGTCCTCAGAGTCAACTAAAGACATATTTACTTGCCCAGACATTTCCCATTATTTTCCTAACAGTAGTTTCTAAAGTACAGTATATTGTTGCTGCTGCTGTTTTATCATATTATTCTTTTTAGCTGTGATGCTCACGTCCCCTAAAGGATCAACGGGCAAGTCGGTCAGAGAGTCTCCTTTGCCTACCACCTTCTTTCTGGGCCGAGTCCTTAGACTGTGGGCGGTGCATAGAATAAACCCCTTTGAATAAGTCTGATCTAAAAAGAATACTTTTGTGCTTACTTAGTACTCTGCAAGCTCAGTGAGGTAAGACTGAATAGTAGCAAACTTGTGGCCCTTCCACTTACTGGAATTAGTTAGACCTTTGCTGTTCAAGAGACCAGTCCTCAACAAGGTTTTAAGATTAGATTTTTATTAGAAAAATAAAGTTTCATAGTTTGTATTGCATAAGCATAGCATTCAAGAACATATTCAAAGATTTTTTTGCAGTTAAATAAAATAGCTATTTCTCAGCTAAAATAAAAACATCTAAAAGCTATCTTTAGGGTAGACTTATAGAGGGCAACCCCCCCCCTTTCAGTCCACATGCTCACCAACATCAGTCAAAATCCATCATCAGAAAAGAATAATAGTAAAAGGAACTTTAAAAGAACTATTTCACATCACACTTCCTCCATTTTCTACTTCCTAAATCTCCTCCCTTCTTCTCCATCCCTCTAGCTCAGGGGTCTCAAACATGCGGCCTGGGGGCCATTTGCGCCCCCCCAGATGATAGTTTGTGGCCCTCACCTTGCCTGCCCCCCCAAAGCGCCCACACATCCTCTGCTATCAAGAGTAAAAAAAAGCCTTGCCTCGCTCGCCGGCTCTCTCCCAAAACAGCACCTCTTGCACCCTCCATCCAGAACTGCAGCCTGCCAGGCAGCCCACCTGTCTGTCGGCTAAGGAAACTCCTGGGCGGCTTCCTCGGGCTCTTGCTCTGCTTGGCAGAAAATCTGATGCGGCCCAGCCTCACCCAGACTCTGTCTCTAGCGGCCCCCAGGTAAATTGAGTTTAAAACCCCTGCTCTAGCTGTTAGCCAATCAGATTTTAGGGGTCGTTCTTCTTTTCTCCACGCCTTATTCCCACGAGAGATGCAGGTGCTGTTTGTCTCCCCTAATTATCCTGGAAAGTTGAGTCTTCTTCGTTACCTCATTCCTTTATGTAATTGTCTGCAAGAAAAGACTTTCACAGAATTTCAAAACAACAACAACAACAACAAAAACACACACACACATTCCAAAGTCCTTTCAAATCATCCTTGCAAAGAACAATTCTGACCCCATGTTACATTTCTCTTGACTACATATCCCATTCTCATTACGTGCTTTAGACCATATATCTCATGATCATGACATTAGCTACCAGGTAAATTGTTTTGTTGTTGTTTTTTCTAAACTGCTTTGCAAATATTTAAAGGAAAATAGTATAAAAAGTGAAATACTAATAAAATTATAAATAAACAATGCATTTATTTCAGAGTTGTTTAACTGGTTAGAGTTGCCAAGTCTCAGGGTGTTGGCTGAAGTATCTTTTACACTCATCTCCACCTCTTCAGGTAGGGAGATAAATCTCAGTGTGAACCTCACTGCTTGATTTTTGCATATGAAGAGTCATTAAAGCAATTTCTTCCTCACTGGCTCAGTGTCTGGATGTATGCTGTGCTTACCTGCCCTGGCTCTGTTAATCACAAGGGTTTCCACTCTGAAACCACAGTGGTTCACTTCTTGGTCTCAGAGCAGTGCAATGCTGCTGATCTCTGTTATCCTAGGTGGGGGTCTTTAACGACATTAAATGTATTATAACAGTTTATAAACCAGATAATCAAACATTAACAAAGCATATAGATTAACATGACTGTACCTACACATGTCCAAATACTGGCCTGGGCAGCATATGGATTCTTCTCTTAATTGCATATATGAAAACATTGCCACTGTTTTTGTGACAGAGAAATCCTTGGGGGTGGTCGGGGGGTGGATGTCAGTCATGGAGATGATCTATGAAAGGAGAAAGGAAGTTTCTCCCTAAGGGTTCTAGTATAAAGTATCTCTGAACTGTTAATAGGTTTTAAGTAGTAGGGCAAGGAGGGTAACAGCAAGAAAAAAGAACAATTTTTAGAGCATAGTTCTTACTGGCCAACAGTACAAAGTAACTCAAAGGCATGCTGGTTGTAGTGGGTCTGGGACAGGCAGAAACCTCTTCTGCCAGCACAGCAGCCCTAATGCTGCCTCGTCTCAAATCTGCTGTTACAGCTGGATCTGCCAGCACAACTGCTGTGCTGTCTGGGATCAGGTGGCAGAAGGGCAAAAAAAAAAAAAGGTCAGATACCACCGAATGGATAATTTGATTCAATCCATGAGGAACAGGCATGATGATTTTGAAAATCCATATTTAATCATCATTATTTTGTAGTCCTTTGAGCATTTCTAAATCACCTGAAACGATATCAAAGACTGATAGAACACTGGAAAGAAAATCCTTTCCTTATAGCTCCTTTGAAATGAATTGGCAGAAACAATTTATTTCACATACCAGTACAAAAGGAATTTAACTCGAAATTATAAAACTATGTGCCAGTTAAGGCCACAATCAAATAAAAGCCTGATTCAATCTAGAACAAGGAAGATTTTACGTATCAAGTTACTCCCAATATTATTCTCTAGAATCTACTTTGAACATTGAAGGTAAATTGTTATGTGTCAATATTATAGTTATCTATACATTAATTATCTATGTATCTATATGAGAGTCAGTGTGATGTAGCAAACAGAGTGTAGGATTAGGATTTAGGGGATCTGCATTCAGATCCCCGCTCAACCATGGAAGCTCATGGTGTATGTTTGTGTGTGCGCTGACAATGGTAGATCATTGCTTAAACATCTCACATAGCTTGAAAACTTGACCAGGGATGTCATAAGTGAGAAGTGGCTTGACAGCCTATAACAATACAGTTATCTATAATGGGAACTCCATACAGAAGCTGGATTTGACAGGATGCACATTGTCTTATCATATGTCTAAGATATATTAGGCATATTATTACACAATGTGCAGCCTAAAGTGTTTCCCTAGAAAATGAGTTCATTACTGCATATGATCCAGAAGCACAGCCCTGTCATCATTTGTGGAAACTATAAACAATTTTGAAGAACACCTATCAGATCCTGTAGATGTCTTGACCCAGACATGTTCACTTAGCTAGCTCCTCTAGCCTGGGGCCAGACATGGACAATTCGTTGATGATAAATGAAGCTATGGGCACTAATGTCAAATTGTTTTTAGAAGAATAAAGGAGTACAAACTGAGATGGGATAGATGCTCCTGGTTTGCTGTTTTTAACATTAGCCTTAGAATGGGAATCATTAGTTCCTAATCTTTGAAGCTAGTAGAAATAATTTAGCACTCTTGGTGGACACAGAATGACCATTTCAGCACTGGTCTATCAAATATTTGCTATTAAGAAGACATGGCAATTAAGCAGTTTCTTTGTTTCAGGCTCACCCTCGGTTTCATGATCAGCTGTGCATTTTTGTCTATGTGGCTGAGCAACACTTCCACAGCTGCTATGGTGATGCCAATTGTAGAGGCAGTGGCTCAACAAATCATTAGCGCAGAAGCTGAGGTTGACAACATGGAAATGACGTATGCGAATGGAGCCATCAATCATGCACTGGAACTTGATGGTAGGTACAATGGGTGAAATTTTCCCACTCTCCATTTCCTCTGAGCTGTAGAAGACCAGCTAGACTTGTGCTCTCATTTTGAATTTTCACTAACCATTTTCGTTAAACTTTTTAAAACAGAAAATATTAATGATTGTGAAACAGCTGTTTGGAAAGAGAAAACAAGGCAAGCTAATGGGTAAAATGTACATATTTTCTCTTTTACACTATTCAATTAATTTGTTGAAGTTCAACAGATAAATGAAAACAGCAATTTTCTATTTCCAGGTACTGCAATGGTACTACTCCTACAGTTCATGCTGCATGCAACATTGAAAAGGAAAAGGTATTAACATTAAAAACCATTCTTTCTACATGTTTTCAGAAATCATTTAATTTGGTTTGATGTTCATCTTATGAAGGACGCTATCCAGGGCCCACTTATCTGGCAGTAATCACTGAACTTACTGTGACTTTCTTCTGAGTAACTGCACTGTAAAAAGTATTATTTTACACAAAACAAAAAAGTTTACTTAGTTTGTAAGAAATCTTATTTTACACACACACCCCAAGAGGAATCCTTAGTTTGGATGAGGGCATCTGGATGAGGTTAAAACCACAAGAAGATATCTAAAAGAGCCTCGTGGCGCAGTGGTTAAAACGCTGTACTGCAAGCTAAAACTGTGCTCACGACCTGGGGTTCAAATCCCAGGTAGCCGGCTCAAGGTTGGCTCAGCCTTCCATCCTTCCGAGGTTGGTAAAATGAGTACCCAGCTTGCTGGGGGGGGGGGAAATGTGTAGCCTGTATAATTAAAAATTGTAAACCACCCGGAGAGTGCTTGTAGCGCTATGGGGCGGTATATAAGTCCAATAAATAAATAAATAAATAAATAAATAAATAAATAAATTGATGGCATGCTTGAGGGCTTTAAATAAATAAATAGCACACAAAGAGCATCCCAGCATGCAGAGTCAAACAGGACAGTATATATTGGGAAGCACTTTAGCTGTTTTTTGGACAATTATAAAACAAGCGCATAGATGGAAGCCATGGACCACTGTAAAGAATGTATAGATCTGTTGCCTGATTTTTACGTTATTTTGACCACAAAAATGTATAAGAACTGAATGTAGGCCATTGAGTTGCAACAACTTATTCTCTCCTTGTCATTCTCTCTAGAAAAATGAGCCTTCGTGTACCTTTCTTTCTATCTAACAGGAATTTGAGCAGGAAGAAGTTTATATGGTTATTTATTTCTGTCCCATCCCTTACATGTTTATTTTGGTTATCCTGAGATCCAAGTTCTCTTGTTCTTACCATGTTTCAATTCTTGCACTTATATAAGGCTGCCAATTATCTTTATTTTTAAAGTATTATTGCACACTCGAGAACATCACAGTATCATAGAAGAAGTAGAGACTCTGAAACTTCAGCTGTGTATTATGGGTGCTTCTTATTACAGTTGCATCCAAAATATTCCTTATCATGTTCATGATAAAAAGGTACAAAGCTTTTCTGAACCAAAGCTGTTTTCTCAAGAGGAAACTCCTCTCTGAGTACCCAGTTTCCTGCGCTGAGCAAGGGGGGGTGTTTGGATTTAACGGCCCTTCCATCTCCCATATTCAATGATTTGATCAAACATCTTTGTCCTGAACAGCCTGGCTTATAATTTAATAATTATTGAGTGGCTTTCCAAATAATTTTAAAAGTTGGTATTTATCTTGGTCCAATGGGCAAAATAATAATAATTTTAAAAATTGAACTGTATAATACTGTAATGCCTTTACTACGAACCCAAATATCACAAAAGCATGAAAATGATTTTGAATTCTCCAAATCATATTTTAAAACATATACCCACACTGGCCCTTTAGGAAAGAATTAAAATATGGGTAATTTTACTACTTACCTTTATGAGGACCAACTAAAATAAGCAAACAAAGTTGTGAGTGAGCTTCACCATAGGTTCCATGTGGTTTGTAACCCTTTTAAAGTGATGTCTCTTAAAAGAAAGGCCTCCAGGAGTCTGTCCTTCCTACTGATGGTTCCAGTTCAGTACGCTCCATGGGCTTTACTCCATGAATTTCCATATCCACTTTTTCCTTGCTTTGCTCCTTGAACTTATTTCATTCAGCTCTGGCTCAAGTCTGACCATGAAGTTGTTGGCAGCTTTTTGACAGCATGTGTCCTGCCAAATCTAACCCCACTTTGCTTTAAAAGGATGACTCATCCATTCTTATCTTGAGACACTGATCAGTGCCATTAACCCCTGGCACCAAGCCATTTCTCTATAACTGGAGAGCACAGAAGTGCATTATGGAGTTAAACTCTATTTCAATTTCTATTCATCCACAAAAGGAAAGGAGACCACATTAAATCTTAATGCGAAACTGCTAATATAGTTTTAGAAACTCATTGTTGTTGTTGTTGTTGCTGCTGCTGCTGCTTTAACACAGTACAGTTAAAATCTAATAGGGAGATCTTAAAAATAGCTGAACATGACAATGTCACATTTTATCTATCATTATCTTAATGGGTAAATGTTAATTATTTTTCCTATTTCATCTTTATAAGCAGAAACTGGAAGCAAGTGAAATAGAAGGAAAATATAAAAACAAAAGGGACCACATGATGTGCAAAGTCATGTGCCTGTGTATTGCCTACTCATCTACTATCGGAGGACTAACTACCATTACAGGAACTTCAACCAACTTGATATTTGCTGAACAATTCAATACGTAAGAGACCAAAGTGGTCATTCTTGCTTTAAATTGAATGTTATTCACCTTATTTTCTGCCTCTGCACTGTGTTTCTTCTCCCCCCCCCCCCATTAGTCTTCCATTCCAGTTCAGAGAGCATGCTAGACTTGCCAGGGAGAGCTCCCTCATAACCAAGTCATTCATCACATTCCCCGCCCCCTTGCATCTCTCTTCTGGTGTGATAACCTTAGCCTAGGGTACAAAGACTGAGACTGGTTCAGAGAAGACTGAAGCGAGACAGCTTTCTTTGAGGAAATTCCCCTTTGAGTATCCAGTTTTCTCTATTGATCATAAATAATAAAGTCTGTCCACAGTGTGGTACTATAGGTCAGTTGGCATTATTACAGGGTTACATAAATCCTCTCTTAATCAGCTAATCATTAACATGTTGATGTGCATGCAGATTAACTCCTTCACAATCTCTCTGCAAATTAATGCCATTTTGGCTACATGATAAAAAGCAAAATGTCCAAATGTTTGTGAACTATAATCACAGTCTATTTATCTAGCTTTTATACCAAGGCTTTTTTGTTACGTCTTAGTCCTTGACTACAGCTCCTTAGCATTGCCACATTGGGCAGGATTCAGGTAAAGTTAGAGATTTTTAATGGCTATTATTATTTCAGACAGTTGTCATGTGCTTAAATTTCTTCTTTATAAATCAGTGGCTGAAACCCAGTAATAAGTCACCACTAAAGTAGGCCCTCTAAATCACTGGAGCATATACAAAAGCTGACTCATGAAACTCCCAGTGATTCACTGAATCTACTCTAGTTGTGACTTACTACTGGATTTCAACCAATGATACTTAAAAGTATTTACCTGACTGGAACGTATCTTTTTATTTCTGTTTTACAAATAGGAATGTGAGGTAAAAGGGAAGTGATTGTAAAGCAATGGCTTCTAACAAACTACCTACCTCAGTGAACTCATAGCACCATATGACATGTATAGAGATACAATATGAGAACTGGAATGCATTATCCAGAGCAAAATGACAGAATAAGAAATACATGGCTGTGGTTATAACCATTATTTGGTATGTTTGCTGAACTTTTTCTCTTTTCCACAATCTCACTGAATCCACTGGAACATTCTTGGAAACATGTCAACAATTGGCCCCCAAAAACTTTGCTCACAGCTGAAGATATATGGTGGCAAATTTCATATTATTTCTGAGAAAACTGCTGTTTTTACACTTGATACTAATTGACAAGAACCACCAAATCAATGAGTATTCTCTCACTTTCCCTCCACATCTCAAATATTTCTAACCTGCTAAAATGATTTCTAGATGTCAGGAATTTTGTCTACCTATCACCTGCAATTTGTTAGATGTTGCATCAAGGCTAACTGAATTTTGTACGCACAAAAATATCATATGGTTTCTTTAAAGCAATAAAATAAAAGTATGGACATAATCTAACAAACAAAGACACATTAACATTTCTGAACCTCTTAATAAATAAGGCAAAGGAATAGTGATCACCTCCAGAGCAAATCCATATCTGCTCTACTTCCCTCCCAGCAGGATCCCATTCTGGACTTCAAACAACACAAACCTATGCATCTTTACTTAGAAGGAAATGCGATTGGGTTCACTAGGGAAAGGCCAGAGATCCAAAAAGTTACTTCTCTGAACTAAAATGTCCAGATCTCTTTGTCTGGGAGGTGCAGTCCAATTCCCCCCGCCCACATCTTTGTATAATTGTGCATAGGACTGAGCTGCACAACTCAGTTTATACATGTCATTTTGCTATGAACTGTGGTTTAGTAACATCTTCAGGGTCATTTCTGAAACACTTACTTAAAATGTATGTTATTGATTGTAAAAGCTGCTTTGCTGGATCAGATCAAAGGACTTATAACTCTGTTCTGTTTCCAGCTCCAATCAATCAGATGCCTTTGGGAGCTCCTCAAGGAAGGCATAAAAGGAAAAATCTTTATTGTGAGTGCAATTGCATGGCAGGAAAATTGGATCTGCTGTGAATTCACACCCAGGATGTTTGGTTTCCCCCAGGTTAATTATCTTCAGCTGACCACACAGAGTCAGCAAAGAGAGGAGAGGAATTCAGCCTCGTTTGCAGCTTGTTAACCATTTGAATAATCTCCTCCCCACATCTGGTGCCTGGGTCCGCTTATTTTCTCTTCCCTTCCCCTTCCCCTTCTGCTTCTTCTTTTTTCTCTTAAGGCTTTCTGTCATAGAGCAAACAGAGTGAAAAAAAGAAGGAACTGGCAGAGAGACAAGAGGATATTTTCACTTCTGCTTTGTTTCCAGCTTCTTAAGGTAGCTCTATTATGCTCTGGCTATCCAAATTTCCAGGAGGCACAGTTGGAGAAGAGCTGCCTTAAAACCTCCTCCTCCCGCTCTCTGCTGATTGCCCACTCTTTTTGTTTCTTGGGTAGCCCTGTTGCCCCAGTGATTACCAAGATTACCGGGGTGGGGGGGGAGGAAAAATGAAAACACAGCCATGCACCAGGTGTGTGGAGAAGAGGACTCAAATGGAGCAGGAGCCTCGTGGCGCAGTGGTTAAATCGCTGTACTGCAGCTAAAACTGTGCTCACAACCTGGGGTTCAAATCCCAGGTAGCCGGCTCAAGGTTGACTCAGCCTTCTATCCTTCCGAGGTCGGTAAAATGAGTACCCAGCTTGCTGGGGGGGGGGCAATGTGTAGCCTGCATAATTAAATTGTAAACCGCCCAGAGAGTGCTTGAAGCGCTATGGGGTGGTATATAAGCAGCACACTTTGCTTTTGCTTTACCTGATTTCCCCACTACTGTGCTCCTCTCACTACTGATAGAGGCAGCTGGAATGGCTTTAAATACAACAATTACAAACCCCTTCACATCAGCTCACCACGAGGTCACACAGTCTGAACCAATTCAAAAAAGTAGAGCCCCAGCAACAGAGGGGGAAACTACAGACTAGTGATGGTGGTGGGACTCCAGGCTGATTTGCATTGATTTTATGTCATGTAATCAACAGAAAATAATGTGAATCAGGCAATCCCAATTCCAGTCCATTTCCTGTATTATTTGTCAATATAGTTGCATCCTTTGCCTTTTGTTTGCAGTATTCAGTGTAGAATGCCCATATTATGTGATGAGCCACTGCTCAGCTCATGAGCCCACCCTAGTATTCTGAGTCTTAGCCCATCATTATATCCACTACAGTACCACTGGGTGTAATAACACTTGTCATAATAACTATATAGATTTTTTTCTTTAAATAATTATGCCTGTACTCTCAGTCTTCCCTCGTGTGCACAGAAAAGAGCAGGCGTGTGAACTGGAAGGGGGTGGTAGCCACCACAGCTACTTTGATGATCACTTTATGGTGTATGGACATTTTCAGAACTACAGCTGACCAGTAAAGAGAGATTTCAGAATTAATAGAGCATTTGAGTGAAATGAAATGTTTACCACGAAAAGAAAAGCCGTGAGAGTTCTCCTGTAAGTGGCTGAAAGAGTTTGGATTGAAGCCAGAAAAGGGAACATAAGTGTGGCATGTAGGGTGGTAATTAATTAAGTAGGCATTCGCCAGAAAGGAAATAGAAATTACTGGGATTATATATTTCTAGCAAATTGTGATGTGGACAGCAAATTTTTTAAAATATTTCTTTCATTTCGAGTTATTTTCCGTGGCGTCTCTATCATTTTCACATTTGCTGTACATCAGTCATTGTTTTTTAAACAAAAGAGAAAACATCTTACGAGAGTTTCTCCATTCATGTTTTTCCTGGCATTCCAAGAAGCCTTTAAAACTATTCCTGCAAGAAAAATAGAGGCAAGGCAACAGAAAATCAATCTGCTCCAAAAGCAGGCAACTGTGCAGGAGAAAGATGAAGCATCATCAGACGTTCCAGGCACTAGCTTATATTATCACATTTATTGTTAGCACCACCGCTACCATTGTCATTTGTATGCATACAGTTAAAAAAAAAAAACACCTCACTCACGTACCAACCAATTCAAAAAGCAGGAAGGACCCAAAAATGAGAAAAAAGAAAAAGGAATAGTATGCAATCTGTGCCACCCACCCAACATGAGCAGCACAGTAGAAAAACAGTAAGGAAGCAGGCAGGCACTGGCTGCCTGGCATATAGAGACAGCCACTCACCAAAGCAGCCAACAACATAATACAGTGGTGCTCCGCTTGACAATTACCTCATTGTATGACAAATCCACTGTATGATGAGGTTTTTGCGATCGCTATTGCGATCGCAAAACGATGTGTCTATGGAGAAAATCCACTTTACGATGATCGGTTCCCTGCTTCGGGAACTGATTTTTCGCTTAATGATGATTAAAACAGCTGATTGTTGGGTTTCCAAAGTGGCCACCTGCTGTGCAAAATGGTTCCCCGCTGTGTTAGGGACGGATTCTTCACTCTACAGGGAGCAGAAAATGGCTGCCCTATGGAGGTTCTTCGCTTTACGATGAGGTATTTCGTCCATTAGAACGCATTAACCGGTTTCTAATGCATTCTAATGGGCTTTTTACTTTTGCTTGACAACGGTTTCACTCTACAGCGATTTCGCTGGAACACATTAACGTCGTCAAGCGAGGCACCACTTCAAGAACAGCAAGAACGAAACCAATCAGAACAATCACTCACACAGCCCAATGACACACTGGCACAGCCCCAAAGTCTATTCCCCTGCCTCAC
Source organism: Pogona vitticeps (assembly GCF_051106095.1). Classification (NCBI taxonomy): domain Eukaryota; kingdom Metazoa; phylum Chordata; class Lepidosauria; order Squamata; family Agamidae; genus Pogona; species Pogona vitticeps. The sequence continues at coordinate 129,105,197 of NC_135787.1, forward strand.
CCCAGCAGAAGCAAATGGAACAGCCCCCCCAAAACTCCACCAAAATGTTCACCTTTAACAGACTAAATGCAGGTAAATTAATTAAATAATAACTGGGGGGAGTCAAAGAGGGAAAGCACCACCACCACCACCATCACCCACCCATGGGAACATATACAGCAAATAAAGACATGAAAAGCAAGACAGCAAATAAAGACATGAATCTTTCATGTATTACTCTTTCATAAATTCAAATCATTCTTTTGGCAATCATCAAAAGAATAAGCATTGCACGAAAGAAAGCCTCTTTTGTGTTTTCAGTCTTTTGTTTAGAAGCTGCATCCCTAGTAGTAAAATATTATTAATATAGTTAGGATCTGTAGGCGTCCATGCTATAGCTGATGTACTGTGTTTCATTCGGTTATCAGTTAGTTTTACTATTCCTGGTATTCTTCTAAGTTTTTTAAAAAAAATCCGAAGTGATACAAAATCTTAATAATGTTCTTAAGATTATAAAAACCTTATTGCAGAGCAATAATATTAGCCCCAGGCTTATCCTGATATACCAGTTTTATAGTTATCAGTATTGCAAGTATAAATTACTTTCACTGTAGAATCTTATGCAGATTAGACAGAAATAACCAGAAAAATACAAAAGTAGATGGAGAGAGTAGGAAACTATTAGAAAAACAGATTCTTTTGTCTTCTTTATATAGGACTGTGTGAACAAGTATGGCAGTCCAGCACCCTAAGGTCAAAGATATTTTTTCACTGGAAAGTTAATAGAACAAAATATGTCCTTGAGTGATGATGATAATGCAGTCATAATTGTGATAATGTAATCTTTTATAGTTTATCTTGCTGTAATCCTAGTTCTTCTATTGGAGCACATAGGCTATGCAATTTCTAGCACACAGAAATTGTTACCCCTGATTGTCACAGATGAATTTTGAGTTGGCATATCAGTTCAGAGCTGGGGAAAATTACTTTTTAAGAATGTAATTCCCAGAATTCTATAACTAATATAGCCACTATCCATGATGCCTGGTAGGTTCTGTGAGTTCAAAACAGGAATGGTTCAAATACTTGCACTAATTCCAATATGGTTGCATTCATGTGTAAATGGAAATCAAGTATCCTGCATTAACATACCCATGTGAGCTTATACATGCAACTCATTCATTTTTCCCTTTGTAAGAATGGATAAGCAAAACAGGGAGGAGTAGCTTTATTTCACAGTCACATCTGTAGTTATGATTGTACATTCAAACAAACAAGGATTGTAAGACAGCTTTAGATCAAGTCTTTTGGTTGTTTCCCAAAAACTACTGCTTGTTACATTTAACCTTAACTCCAGTCTTGTTTACTTGGTTTCATGGAAATACAGTGCACACAGCAGCATTGTGATCATTTGCATCTTGGTTTATTAAGCTAAGATTCCTAACTAAAAGCTATATGGGGAAGTGACTATGTCATTTTTCACATGGTGATAGTTTTTCTTTCTTGTCCTAGAAAAGTTTGGCTTTCTGCTAGGCCTTAGGATCATTGTAAATCTGATCTCATAGTGAGAAAATGGACTTTGGAGAAAATGTCAAGGAATAGAAGTATTGGCTAGAAGTCACACTGGAGAATCTCTAGTATTTCAAGAATGAAATACAGTGGTGGCTCGCTACACAGTTACCCCACGTGACAGTTTTTTCGCTAGACATTGACTTTTTGCGATCACTATAGTGATTCGCAAAACAGTGATTCCTATAGGGGAATTTTGCTGGACAATGTTTGGTCCCTGCTTCGCAAACCGCTTTTCTCTAGATGACGATTTTGACAGCTTCCTCCGTGCTCGCAAAACGGGTGTTTTCGGGATCTAAGCTTCGCAAGACAGCAATTTAAACAGCTGATCGGTGGTTCACAAAGCAGCTTTCCTATGGCCAATCTTTGCTAGACAACAACGATTCTCCCCCTTTGGAATGCATTAAGCAGGTTTCAATGCATTCCAATGGGGAAATGCTTTTCACTAGACAATGATTTTGCTAAACAGCGATTTCAGTGGAACGGATTATCATCATCTAGCAAGGCACCACTGTAATGAGAAAGGAGAGCAAGTCATTCTTTGTCTAGCAGCTTTCAGTTATGATGGTCTTAAACACCAGCACATTAAAGTCTTTCTGGTCTATTTGAGGCCTAATAAACCAGCATTTTTAAAAATAAGAAATTAACAAGTCTATCAAATTTAGCTTCTCTAATTTTGTTTTTTGTTTTTTTTATGTGGAATTTGTGAATATTGGTAAATTCTGAAATGAAAGCTCTGTCAAATCCTGGGGATTAGGCAAATCTATCAGATTTGCTTTCTTGCATATTCAGACCTGGCAAATTCTGGAAATTTCTTACCCATCCTAGTTGCTACCAGTTGGAATAGAAACCAACAGCAGAGTTGTTGATTCACCTGAAGCACATCATCAGTGCAGTGATGCCCCCCTGCAGTATTTTGATGACTTTGAAATCTGCAGCAGCTCAGACTGAAGCAGTTTGAGGACAACTAATCTGGCTCCAAAAATTCAGTACCACTTTGGGCTCTTGGGAGAAAGGAGGTTAAGGTGCTTGGGTGTTTTTTTTAAAGTATTTCACATGTTTTGGAACATCTGTACCATAATAGGAAAATATGAGGCACTGAGAAATGGAAGACCAAAGGAGCAAATGTGCAATTCTCGGACCGAGAGCCTTAGTTTTTAGTCAGAAAGTAACTTCAATAGTGCTCTCAGTATACTTTTAGTTACAGTGATTGCGAAAGGGATGTTAAGTCAGTATGAGAAGCTGAGAATGATGCCAACTGAGCAGAAATGGAAATAATTATTTTTAGTCCTATTTTGCATATTGTTGCATAATCATAACTCCCTAATCCCTGCACCTATACTTCTGAAATTTAGCCAAATCCTTGTATCAGGCAACTCAGAGATAAGCAGTGTATAGCCAGCCCTCTAGGTGTTGCTGGACTACAACTTTCAATATTCCTCATGATTAGCTTTGCATGGTAGAGCTGGTGGGAGTTGCAGTCCAACAACATCTGGAGTGGCTCATTTTGTACATCCCTGCTGTACACTGCATGCTATGTTCATGTAAAGAGTCCACAGAAGAACAAGGAAGGATATCAAAGAGGTTCTTTCTCCCCCCAAACAAACTTGAAATACCCATCAGATGTAACAAGGTTAATCTTGGCAGAGTGCTGTGTCTACATATTTTATCCGGTTCTGCTGCCAGATAAAGTATAATTGGCACTTGTTGATTGTAAAAACAACATACCTTGCCAAACAGATCAATGCCTTAGAGTGTCTCCCACCAGAACAATTCTGGCTGGACCATCTGGAAGTCACTTAGACTCTGAAGTGAAGTATGAAGATCAAAGAATAATCAAGTAAAATGGATATACTGTAGTAGGAAGATCAATGAATAGCTATGTATACTTAGACATAGGACAAATTTTCAGTGAATGAAGAGAAAACCAATCAATGCAGCACTGATGTGCATGCAATTTATGTCCTATCATGTGTACTAAAAAAGATCTAATAAATGGCCATGATAAAACTATTGAAGTAGCCCAGTTCTGTTTTTTTAAAAATAAACTCTAATCACTTTAACATTGTAAACTTGTCTGAATTTTATATTTCATATAGGCCCATAATTTTAAACTGGGCAATGCTCTGATACGAATAAAGAAAGATCTGTTTATTTTTCTCCTTGTTGTCACTGGAGAAAACACTGGGTGTTTTGGAAAATGAGATAAGGCAACCCTTGGCCTAGGATCCATGGTGGAACATGACATTCTTCTTCTGAGCCCCTCAGCTGAGGCATCCCCGTCCAAGATAGGAAGGCAGGCTCTAAGGCTCCCCATCTCCACCAGCACACAGCCCTGAAAAAAGACCTAATGCAAGCCAGACCTTTTCTATTTCTTGTCCAATAAAACTTGTCCAGTAAAAGATACAGTTTTACATGTTTTGAAATCAAACCTGAAAACCTTCTCACAGCAAAGTTAAACACGATCAAAGAAAGCTTCCTTTCTCTCTCTTTTTTTATCCCAATGAAAACCTGTTCTCATTATACTGTATATAAAAATCCCTGTGTTTGTTAAGCTATTGATCCGTGTCTGACTTTCTGACTGGGAAATTCAGGTTATTACAATGCAGAGGAGGCTGCGTCATACAAGGGAGCTTGCCGTGCACAAGTCTGACAAAGTCTGTGCTTGCTCCCTAAAGGAACATTCCCAGAGGCATCGCCTCTTATGTCCCTGCCTCAGAAGATGGTATGTCACACAGCAAGGGAGGGTGAGAGACTTGCAAGAGACGGTGACAGCTTGCTTTAGAATTGTGACTGCCCTGAAACTAATTACTTGTAAATATTCTTTTGCTGACAATCACACAGTTTCCATGATTTTGAGACCAGTTTCTACTACTTTACCCAGTGTTTTATAGGGAGCCATGCACAATCTAACTATTTTGTAAAACTTCTTCCTTCACATGTGTACCTGATCACATTCTTTTTCATCAGCTTTGATGATAAGGAAAAAAAAACCTAAATGAGCAACAGTCTAATCCTATGAATGCCTGTAACATAGAGGTATTGTTGCAATATGAGTAGAGGTATCTATCAGCTTCAAATTCCTTTATCAACAACCCACAATTATAGTTGGGATAACAATTACTTAATTATGAAGTGTTTTGTTCTTTTGCAGAGATAGGATTGAGATTGCTATGAAAACTCTGCAACAGCAAGCCACATCAGTTGAATACTATTGTTCAATTACTTTCGCTCAATTAGTGATTTAAGTGGGAGCAGAACTTAGCCTATTATACATAATTGAATTGGTTTAATGACGTTTTTAAAGATCGATTAATTACCATGTAAATAGGCAATTTCATCCTGGTTGTTTCAGAATTTCTTGCAAGGATGACATTCAGAAACCTAAGTACAAATCTAATACAATACACTCCTAAATAGTACCACAAATGTATTATATTTTATATCAATGCAATGATTATAGTTATTTAAGCTTCTATTGTGTTTGAAATACATAGATCAATCAAACTTTTTATCTTGAAGAGTCAGACATATATTAAGCTGATATTTTAGCAAACAGGAACTGCAATACTTGGGAGTCCTAGGGCCAGAATTATTGGTTGTTTTGAAAGGTCATGACAATTTCATCCTAGTGTTGCCTCTTTTAAAAGGCTGGTTCATCCACCAAATCCTTTCCATATTATAGATCCTATGACCACTTCCAACATGTAATATAATATGAACAGGCAACAGAGAACAAAGCCATCTTTTTTAAGTATGACTGCGAAAACATGGAGGAGCCACCACCTCCTTCCTTCACACATAGACAAACTATTTCCTAGATGCCTACAGCGATAATGTTTTTCCTTCCATCTATAAGACAAGTAAAACTAAAGAGGGGAAACAAGATTCAGCAAAGCATTGAAAGAAGGAAGCCAATGTCTTAAGGCCAGTGTTTTGGTACTTGTTTATGCATATCAGTATTTATACCCCAGCTGTCTAATACATGTGCTTTATTGAAAGTAACTACCCATATTTCTGATCACAACAATGCAATAAAAAAGTAAGATCAAATATACTGTAATAACAAAAGCATGTACACAAGAGAAAATACAATCTTTAGATAAAACTTTGGCTTAATGGTTATCTTGCTTTTCATGTACAACATCATTGTCATAACTTGAAGTGTCATTTTCATTTTTATACAGACGGTACCCAGATTGCCAGTGCATCAATTTTGGATCCTGGTTTATTCTTTGCATCCCCATTACTCTTATTATTTTGTTCCTTTCCTGGATTTGGCTCCAGTGGCTTTTCCTGGGGTTTGAGTAAGTATTTTTATTGTGATGTTATTTATACAAAGGGCAAGTATGACAGGTCCATACACAAGGAGTTTAGAGTCCAAGAGAGGCTCATGAAAACAGAGAAATGTGCCACATGGAGTTGGGAAAAGTGCTTATGTATTTCCACATGAATACCCAGTATGGTGTCATGGAAAGAGTGACAGACAAGGGCTTGGAGAACCTTGAGGTCCAAGTGGATCTGGTAAACAACCCCTTAAATATTTCATTTACTTTGAAAGCCCTATTAGGGATGTTATAAGTTGGTTCCAGTTTGGTGGCACATAATACACCATTTGGATGATTTTGGATTATTTGCAGTAAGGTATACCATTATGGGTGTCAGAGGTCTATGAAAGCAAGTAGGTGGATAGATCAAGAAAGGAAAAGATAATAGACTATGTTAACTGGACAAGGAAGCAGTAATTGCAGAAGGAACTAAAGAAGAGGCACAAGAGGGGAGGATGACCATAGGCAACCTGTGGTCTGTGAGCTGGGCACCTTGAATTTTGAGGGTAAGTCACCCCGCTTTCTTGGACCAAAGGATACAATGAAAAGAACTGAGATTTGGAGTCAGCTGATGAGTACTATACTATTTCAAATAGACATTCAGAAACTGAGGACACATTATGGCTCTTCTGACATCTCAGTTTCTGGACATCTTGGGGTCCATAGAAGCAGATGTAACACCCAAGTAAGCCTCTTCCATCAGGGCATGCATAGGAGTTAGTTATAAAATGCTTGATGAGTCAATTCAGCTACAAATGAATTATTCAGAACCAGGGCTTGTGAAATTACTTTGCAAAAATAATTAGTGATCATTGTAATTCAGATCCCAAAAGGTAGTCACCATTATAGTTGCAGGATTTTTTAAAGGAACACTAGTTACTAAGTTTTCAAAAGTAACTACAATAGCCTCTTTCTCCTTTTTTCTTTTTTTAAAAAAATATGCTAAAGAATAAAGCACATCGTCTCTATCATATAGTCCCCTCAACAACCACAGCAGAGCAGGAGAGACAGCAGCACAAGGCACACCTTGAGCCTGTTCTTGAACCATGAGGTATTTCTCCTCCATGATTTAATGAGGCCACACTTCTGTAGTATAAAATTTATTTAAACATTTCCATGTAGTGAGAAAGAAAATTGTCTCCTTTTGAAGTTACAATCAAGCATATCTTAATTAGGCCTGAGTTATTAGAAGGGAATTAATTACATTAAAAATTATTTGTTACTTCCCAGATTGTGGTAGAAGTTTATGTAGATTATTATACTGGATCACTTTAAAATGAGAATGGATGATTACACTTATAAAAATTCCATCAGCAGTCGCTACAGAGAAGGTGGCACCATTCATGTAGTGTTTACTTCCAGTAAACGGCGGGGATCTAATGGTTGTTGTGGGTTTTTCGGGCTCTTGGGCCGTGTTCTGAAGGTTGTTCTTCCTAACATTTCACCAATCTCTGTGGCCAGCATCTTCAGAGGACAGCACTCTGTCCTCTGTGCTGTCCTCTGAAGATGCCGGCCACAGAGACTGGCAAAACATTAGGAAGAACAACCTTCAGAACACGGCCTAAGAGCCCAAAAACCCCACAACAACCAATATGGGAATACTTAGAAAAGAATTAAAGACTGTACACTTAAAATTAACCTAATGTATTCCAAAGTATTTGCATTTGGGATTAGGATGGGAGCACTTGGGTGAATCACTCTGGACTTCTGCACATGGTACTCACTGATTCAGCACACTCATAATACTAATATCTGCTTGTCTGATTATAAAAGATCTTTGTCCATCCGCCCCCCTCAGCTGAAATATTCCCACTACAATAGCCAATACCTGCTGTAAACTGATAAGGCTTAAGCCTCTAACTCAAGTGGAGGGACAGAGATAGAGCTATCCTTGGCCTCAAAGAGAAACCTTTATTCTAAACAAGACATCTGCTTTGAATTATGTATTTTTCAAAACAGATGCCCACATGTCATGTTAATTTTTTGAAATGGAAGGGGATTTCTGAAACGATTTTGGATACAAAATGGAGAAGGAGGCAGGGGTCTCCTGTTCAAAGGGGCAAAGTTAAAAATGTCCACCTAGTGAGTTTTAAGTATTCAAGTAGTTCTTTGGTTTCCACCTAGAGGAAAGGAAAGCTTTTAATATAACCTATGGACCTTTACTTTTAATTCTCATATTAGTATCCATGTTCCTTTCAGTTTCAAAGGCATGTTTCAATGTGGGAAGGCAAAATCAGCCAGAGAACAAGCTTCAGCGCAGGTGATTAAGGCAGAATACCAGAAACTTGGACCAATAAGGTAAGGCAGAGGGCTAAACCCACAGGGGAAATGTAACTGTGATGTCAAAGCGAAGAGCTTCAAAGGGTTATGGTAACACAAAACACTCTGCTTCTCTTACAGCTACCCAGAAATCATCACTCTTGTCCTTTTCTTTCTAATGGCCCTGTTGTGGTTTACTAGAGATCCTGGATTCATTCCTGGCTGGGCTTCACTTTTTCCAGAGTAAGGAAACTGAAACATTTTCAGATGTTTGTATTATCTCTCATTTATAGATTATTCCAGACTGGTGGTTCAAAAAAAGATTTCTATAGACATTTAACTGAGTATAGGAAGTATAGATATAGATAATGGATATTTGCTAAAGCATTATGTAGCTTTGTGGTATTGTTCCAAATATTTAGAAAAATGGGTAAATATTGATGGGAGATTTTAACGAGTGCTACCTATGTCTGCAAGGCGTTGTATTTAGCTGTTGCACTGCACACTTGTACTATTGAATAAACATGTATACTCTAGTCTGGTGGACCCAAATTCAAAGTCAAATTTGTAGCCGCCAGACTTTTGTCCCATGAACCTTTAGCAGGCATATATAAAACATTTCTATTTTGCATTCCATGGACCATGGCTAATAAAGCCAGTCTTGGCCAATAAAATCTTAAAATGGTGGTGTGGACGAAGTCAAGCAGCCAACGTTGTTGTCTCTGAGATACCTTGGAACAGAGGAAAGAAACCTCCAGACCAAATATGGACACCCAGCCCTATCAGACCTCTCGATTTTCCTCATTAACAACCTCTCAACAAAGACCCACTTTTAGATATTGATATTATTTATTCAAAGTTTAGAAAAATTACTTTTTTTGGCTGGAAGATTCTGGAAATTGTAGGCCCTACCCGTAACCTTTTCTGGCTCTGTAATCTGGGACGGGTGACCAGTAAATTAGGTGATACGGCAACCCTAATCACAGACCCCTTGCTGACAGATTTCTACCAGTTTCTACCAGATCTTGAGAGGAAAACATGTCCCAGTTCTCTCCTTAAGTTAACCCTTTCAGTCTGTCATTTCTATTCAGCCTTATAACTTGACTAGACCTTCAAGTGAGAACAGAAAAACCTGAAGTTTCAAAGTGTCTCTTTTAGAACAAAAACAAAAAACTGTGCCTGAAATAACCAACATACAATCTTTATGGGGCAGCTGATTCGATTTCTTATGTCTGGTTAAACTTTCTAATGGGAAACAGGGTACACAGGGACAACTGTTCTCGTTCACCCTGTGTAGGAAGAGGTTGGAGGATGGGGACAAATTGGTAGTACCTCAGTGGCATGCTTGCAGGGGTGCAGTAAAGGCAGGGTTCATATGTGGCCCATACATGGGACTATCTATCTATCTATCTATCTATCTATCTATCTATCTATCTATCTATCTATCTATCTATCTATCTATCTATCTATCTATCTATCTATCTATCTATCTATCTATCTGTCTGTCTGTCTGTCTGTCTGTCTGTCTGTCTGTCTGTCTGTCTGTCTGTCTGTCTGTCTGTCTGTCTGTCTGTCTGTCTGTCTGTCTGTCTGTCTGTCTGTCTATCTATCTATCTATCTATCTATCTATCTATCTATCTATCTATCTATCTATCTATCTATCTATCTATCTATTTATTTATTACGGTCAGGTGACCAGCCCACAAAACATATCCATGGCTAAAACATACAAAATACAGTTCAAAAATATACAAATAATTCACAAAACAAACCATGTGGCCAAAATACATAAAAGGTTCAAAAATGATTATGAGAGGAAGAAGAGAGGTATTCCTCCAGTGCCTACTTCTCCTCTCACCTGTTGCTGAACTTTCTTCACTCAGCCAGTTCCTGGGCTGGACAGACAGCACTGCCTCACCAATAGCTTTGTCAATAGATTGAAGGAGGTTTCACTTTACAGTACCTGAAAGACAAAAGAGGAATAACTACAATCACATCCATAGGAAAAATGCAGATCTTCGGTTCACTAAATTCTTGTAAAACCAACTTGCAACCTACATTACCGTATTTTTCCGTGTATAGAACATTTTTTTCCTAAAATAATTAGAGGAAAAATTGAAGGTTGTTTTATACACGGAAGGAGGTGGAGGAGAAGGAGCAGCCGCATTCAGCCGTCTCTCATGGCTGCCCATTAACAGCTGCCTCCGCTGTCCGATCGCCTCCTCCAGCACCACTGCTGGGGCTCACCTCCAGCTCACATCGCCGCCTTGTCCCCTGCCTGAAGAGAGCCTACCAGTGGTGCTGGAGGAGGCGATTGGGTCATGCAGCTTAGTTCAGTATAGGAAAATAACAAATCCAATCACTAGATGATGACAAAAAAGTCATAATGACTTTTAGGGGTTGGATAATTCAGTGAGTTCAGTATTTGGCTGCAGAGTGAGAAGCTGGGAGTACAGTTCCCCACTGTGCCTCCCAGTCTGTGTAGCCTTGGGCAAGCTGTATGGTCCAAGGTACCCCACAGAAGAAGGGAATGGTTAACCACTTCTGAGTAATCACTAGCTAAGAAGGTTGCTATAAGTCAGAATTGACTTGATGGGATCATCATCATCATCATCATTCAAAAACACCAGGCACAGTCAGAATTATAAAAAACATTGATTGATATTATATAACAGATACAAGTTTTAACCAAAAACCTAAGTATCTGTTAAATATCAGCACAGTATATATGCTGTTCCTAATATTGCCATTTTTGTAGCTCTGATGGTGATTTCTGAGATCTGCAACTGCTTATAGTACTGTGTCAAATTTCTTGATATTGTCCCCAAAGCCCCAATGACTACGGGGAACACAGAAGTGTGTTTCTTCCAGAAGTGAGATGTTTCAATTGCCAGGTCTCTGTACTTTGTTAGTTTTTCCAGTTCTTTATTTTCAACTCTGGCATTCCCCAGAATTGCAATGTCAATGATCCAGAAATTTCTTCATTCTATTACCACTATGTCTAGTGTACTATGTTCAAGGTGTCTATCCGTCTCGATCCGGAAATCCCACAAGATCTTGACTTCCTCATTTTCTGACACCTTCTCTACCTGATGTTCCCATGGGTTTTTGGAGGCTAGCAAGTTATAATTTTTAACATAATGACCAGTGCACTAATTTTACCACCCTATCATGTCTAATTTTGTGATCTGTTTGTGCAATCTTTGGACATTTGCATATGAGGTGTGACATAGTTTAATTTTTTCTTGGCAGAGTCAACATTTGCTGTTAGCACTAATTCCTTGGATCTTAGCTTTTATCACGTTGGTTTGGAGTGATTGTTCTTGTGCAGGAAAAAGTCAAGCCTTTGGTTTCCTTCTTAAGGGTCCCCAGTTTTAGCCATGCCCATGTTGAATAATGATCATGCTTTCTATCAATATTTATTAGGTGCTGTCCATGTAGTGGTTTATTTTTCCAGCTGTTTAATTTCTTTTAAAATTGTTCACAATGGGCCATTAAGACGGTTTTCCATTTTTCCATGTATTTTTTTTTTGAGGAACCTCTGAATGTTTTTACTAATCCCAAACATTTTTGTTGTTGTTTAGTCATTAAGTCGTGTCCGACTCTTTGTGACCCCATGGACCAGAGCATGCCAGCCCTGCCATCTTCCACTGCCTCCCAGAGTTTGGTCAGGCTCATGTTGGTAGCTTCGATGACACTGTCCAACCATCTCATCCTCTGTCATCTCCTTCTCCTCTTGCCCTCACAGTTTCCCAACATCAGGATCTTTTCCAGGGAGTCTTCTCTTCTCATGAGATGGCCAAAGTATTGGAGCATCAGCCTCAGGGTTTGATTTCCTTCAAAATGGATAGGTTTGTTCTCTTTGCAGTCCAGGGGACTCTCAAGAGTCTCCTCCAGCACCAAGATTCTGAAGCATCAATTCTTCGGTGGTCAGCCTTCTTTATCATCCAGCTCTCACTTCCATACATCGCTTCTGGAATAACCATAGCTTTGACTATGCAGACTTTTGTTGGCAAGATGATGTCTCTGCTTTTTAAGATGCTGTCTAGGTTTGTCATTGCTTTCCTCCCAAGAAGCAGGCGTCTTTCAATTTCATGGCTGGTATCACCATCTGCAGTGATCACGGAGCCCAAGAAAGTAAAATCTTTCATTGCCTCCATATATTCCCCTTCTATTTGCCAAAAGGTGATGGGACCAGTGGCCATGATTTTAGTTTTTTTGATGTTGAGCTACAGACCATTATTGTGTTCTCCATGTTCACCCTCATTAAGAGGTTCTTTAAGTCCTCCTCACTTTCTGCCATCAGAGTGGTATCATCTGAATATCTGACGTTGATGTTTCTACCAGCAGTCTTAATTCCAGCCTGGGATTCATCCAGTCTTGCCTTTCGCATGATGTATTCTGCATATAAGCAGGGGGACAATATACAGCCTTGTCGTAATCCTTTCCCAATTTTGAACCAATCAGTTGTTCCATATCAAGTTCTAACTGTTGCTTCTTGTCCCACATATAGATTTCTCAGGAGATAGATAAGGTGGTTGACACAAAGGCTTTTGCATAGTTAATGAAGCAGAAGTAGATGTTTTTCTGGAACTCTCTGGCTTTCTCCATAATCCAGTGCATGTTAGCAATTTGGTCTCTAGTTCCTCTGCCCCTTTGAAATCCAGCTTGTACTTCTGGGAGTTCTCGGTCCACATACTGCAGAAGCCTACCTTGGAGGATTTTGAGCATAACCTTGCTAGCGTGTGAAATTAGTTCAATTGTATGGTAGTTGGAGCATTCTTTGGCACTGCCGTTCTTTGGGATTGGGATGTAGACTGATCTTTTTCAATCCTCTGGCCACTGCTGAGTTTTCCAAACTTGCTGGCATATTGGATGTAGCACCTTAACAGCGTCATCTTTTAAGATTTTAAATAGTTCCACTGGAATGCCATCACTTTCACTTGCCTTGTTGTTAGCCATGCTTTCTAAGGCCCACTTGACTTCACTCTCCAGGATATCTGGCTCAAGGTCAGCAACCACACTATCTGGGTTGTCCGTGATATCCAGATCTTTCTGGTATAATTGCTCTGTGTATTCCTGCCATCTCTTCTGGATGTCTTCTGCTTCTGTTAGGTCCCTACCATTTTGCCCTTTATCATGTCTATCTTTGCACAAAAGGTTCCTTTAACATCTCCAATTTTCTTGAACAGATCTCTGGTTTTTCCCTTTCTGTTATTTTCCTCTATTTGTTTGCACTGTTCATTTAAGAAGGCCCTCTTTTCTCTCCTTGCTATTCTTTGGAAATCTGAATTCAGTTTTCTGTAACTTTCCCTATCTCCCTTGCATTTTGTTTCCCTTCTCTTCTCTGCTATTTGTAAGGCCTAATTGGGCAGCCACTTTGCTTTCTTGCATTTCCTTTTCTTTGGGATGGTTTTGTTGCTGCCTCCTGTACAATGTTACAGGCCTCCATCCATAGTTCTTCAGGCACTCTGTCTATCATATCTAGTTACTTAAATCTGTTCTTCACTTCCACTGTGTATTCATAAGGGATTTGGTTTAGATTATACCTGACTAGCCCAGTGGTTTTTCCTACTTTCTTCAGTTTAATCTTTACTTTTGCTATAAGAAGCTGATGGTCAGAGCCACAATCAGCTCCAGGTCTTGTTTTTGCTGACTGTATAGAGCTTCTCCATCTTTGGCTGCAGAGAACATAATCTGATTTCAGTATTGCCCATCTGGTGATATCGATGTGTAGAGTCACCTCTTGTGTTGTTGGAAAAGAGTGTTTGTGATGACCAGCTTGTTCTCTCGACAAAAGTCTATTAGCCTTTGCCTTGCTTCGTTTTGAACTCCAAGGCCAAACGTACCTGTTATTCCTTTTATCTCTTGACTCCCTACTTATCTCTTGACTCCCTACTTTAGCATTGCAGCCCCCGATAATGACAAGAACATCTTTCTCTGATGTCAGTTCTAGAAGGTGTTGTAAGTCTTCATAGAATTGGTCAATTTCAGCCTCTTCAGCAGAGGTGCATAAAATTGGATTACTGTGATGTTAAAAGGTCTGCCTTGGATTCTTATTGAAATCATTCTATCATTTTTTAGAATGTATCCCAGTACAGCTTTTCCCACTCTCCAGATGAGTTACATGGATTTTGGTTAAAGCATCTAACAAGTCTAAATCAATGTATAGCAGTGCAATTTAACCACTTACAGTGGTGCCTCGACCTATGACCATAATCTGTTCCAGAAGATGGACATAACTTGAAATGGTCGTAAGTTGAAGCACCATTTCCCATAGGAATGCATTGAAATGCAATTTATCCATTTCAGACAGAAAAAAAATCACCGGGGGAAAAAAATCATTACAAGACTCATTGGAAACGCAATTAATCCCTTCCGGCAGAAGGGGGAGGGGGAAGAAAAGCAATCAAGTGTGCAAGACCCATTGGAAATGCACAGAAAAAAACAGAGCAGATCGGAAATGCACAGAGACAAAGGGAGCAGGTCAGAAATGCAAAGAAAGCAAAGGAAAAAGCAAGGGAAGCAAGCATTGGAAATGGGGGAAAAAACCCAAAAGCAACCAAACCCCCAAGACCCATTGGAAATGGGGGAAGCTAAAAAAACAAACCCCCCAAGACCCATTGGAAATGGGGAAAAAATCCAAAACAACGAAACTCCCCAAGACCCATCAGAAATGGGGAAAAATACTCCAAAAAACAACAAAAAACCCCAAGACCCATTGGAAATGGAGGGGGAAAACAACATACAAACAAATCCCCCAAGACCCATCACAGCACAGAAACATATTCCCCCCAGCTCAAAATCACACTGCAAAAACACTCAGAACAGTTTTTAAAAAGCAGGAAACAGCACCTTACCGTACCAGGCAGCCCGAAGCCTCTCTGCAAACACACACACACACACAATCAGAAGCAGAAGGAGGCAGTCCTAAGCCTCCTCCAACACACATTCTATAACTGCTGGGGTGAAAGAGCTACAAGGAAGCAGCCCCGTCGCCACCTACAGTTAGAAATTTGAATATCCCACCTTTCCCCCCTGCCTTTTTCTGTTTGTAAGTGGAAACTCCGGTCGCATGTACAGTGGTGCCTCAACTTACGAACATCCCTACTTATGAACATTTTGATTTACAAACAGCTCCGGTCGCAACATTTTGCTTCAATGTGCAAAGAGAGCTTCCACTTACGAACAGAAACAAGCAGGAGAAAAAGGCGGGCAATTCAGATTTCTAACAGAAGGTGGCGACGAGGCTGCTTTGTACTGTAGCTCTTTCACTTTGGGCAGTTAGAGAGTGTGTCATCGTCATCAGAGGCTTGGGAGAGCCTCCTGCTTCAGAGTGAGTGAGTGAGAGAGAGTGTGTGTGTTTCTCTCTCTCTCTCTCTCTCTCTCTCTCTCTCTCTCTGTGTGTGTGTGTGTGTGTGTGCGTGTGCGTGTGTGTGCGTGTGTGTGCAGGGAGAAAAGCTGCTGTTTTCTTTTAAAAACTGTTCTGGGTGGGTTTTGGCTGGGGCAGGTATGTTTCTGTGCTGTGTTGTTAGTGGCTTTGCTGTTTATTTTTGGAGTTTTTTTCTTCTTCTTAAAACTCAGCAACGGAGCACTTTCTGTGTTCTTTTTATTGTTTTGGTGATTTTTTTTCTTCGGCTGGAACGGATTAATCAGTTTTCAATGCATTCCTATGGGAAATGGTGCTTCGACTTACGAACGTTTCTACTTAAGAACACCATTCCAATACAGATTAAGTTCATAAGTCGAGGCACCACTGCAGAAGGAAAATTTTGCAGCTGGAGCTGGTCGTAACTCAAAATGGTCGTAAATAGGGACATTCAGAAGTCAAGGCACCACTGCAGTTGACTCTCCCACTCTCTATTTAACAAATAACTTTAGCATTCACAAGCAAGGTTTTGTATTCTTTTCAAAAAACACAACAGGAAATCTGTTTTCAGATATCTTTTTTTAAAAAAGCATGGCCCTTTTGACTCTCCCGTAATTTTTCCACTACAGTCTATTTTTATTTGGAGGGAAATGTGAGGATGTGTCATTCTATATTAGTGGGAATTGGTTTTATAGCATGATATATTCAGCCTAAAATGATAAGATCATAAGGCTGCATTCCTTCCAAAACCAAGAAAGAAAGAAAAACTTTTTTAAATTATATTTTTTCTTCCTTTCTGACTGTCTTTAGAGTCCCCTTGCATCCCTATGTCTCTATTAACATTAATTTCTAATTTTCCTCAGAACACCTATCTGAGAATTTAATTCTTACTGGCTTTAACAGCCTCAGTATAAATATCTATGTTCACTGTGAACTTTCATGTGGAACATAAGTTCATTCAGGTGTTTGGCTCATTTTCATATATTGATAAAAGCGATTAAGATTATATGAATGTTCTTTGCTGATTTCATTTTAGAACATTATTTATATTTATTCAGGAGAGTAGAGTTACCATAGCAACATTTGCAGTTATAAGAACTTGAGCAGAATAGTTCATCAGAGGTTTGCTAGGTTTCCTCTTTCTTATAGGCATCACAGACTAGCTGTAACTGCAAAACATCCTTTTGCAATTTTACCTAAAATCCTGTTCACAGCAGTTCCATCAGAGAGTAGAAATTATGATTCCTTGGAACTATTCCAAGAGACCTTTCAGGAAGACTTCCATTTGAACATAGAATGCCAGCTCTTTCCTTACTGGAGGGGAGGGTATCATTACACTCCCTTGATGACACAGGGCTCCTACTTGTGGGCCAAGCAGGGGCTCTGGCTGGTCCAGATGAGACTGTGAAGGGCAGTTTTCTGTCCAGTCACTTGGCAGGCTTTTCAAGGGGGGGGGGGCTGCACCACTCAGCCTCTTTACTAGGCCATCCCGCCTCCCTCATTCACCTTCTTTAGGAGGCCTCTTCCCTCTGCCTCCTGCAATTGAGTTTACGGTATATCATCTGCCAGTTTTCTAAAGCTGGAGAAGAATTTCACTCAAAGACCAAATTGGCTACGAGCGCTTCACGTTTTTACCTTCCCTGTAGCAATTCAGGTTCTTTGTGCATTTGATCGTATGTTCATGCCTGGTGGGGCTTTTTTTTCTCTCTCTCTCTCTGTCACAACTTTCTCATGAGGTTGTGAACATCAGGCAAGATTCATCTCTGAAAGTAAACAGGTTAAGTTTAACTCATCTCCCCTCAAAGGGGGGGTCTCTGTAAATGGCGTCGGGAGAGAGAGCCCACTGCACGAACTTACAGTATTTGGGAAGCTGCATGTTCAGCCTCTCCTTCAGGCAGCATGAGGGACACACTTAGTGATCCACATATTTAGTTTATTTA
Organism: Pogona vitticeps; assembly: GCF_051106095.1. NCBI lineage: Eukaryota > Metazoa > Chordata > Lepidosauria > Squamata > Agamidae > Pogona > Pogona vitticeps. The sequence goes on from NC_135787.1 coordinate 129,122,641, forward strand.
TGTATTTATTTATTTTATTTATATCCCGCCTATCTAGTCCCTCAGGACCACTATGTTTGTCAGATTGCAAATTGCTGCTATGGTAATGTTCAATCTTTGGTCAGGTACGTCTTTTATCAAATTCTACCAGTGAATTAATGGAGTTTTAAATGATTTGGCAGTTCTACTGTGAGCAAAGCAGTTTCTCATTTCTCTTTGAGCCTCAAACAGAGGGGAGAAGGTTAACAGCTCTTTAATCCTTCCCCTTTGTTCTCCCCCAGGAGGAGGTGTTGGGCAAACTTTCATCACTGCCCCAACACTCAACCTTTTAAAGTAGTTTTACCCTTTGCATGTTCTCAGAAGTCTCTAGAGCCCTAAGAGACACTCATAACAGATCTGTCACCTTGGCAACATGGCAGCCATCTTAACCTTCTCAGTCTTCTTCCTGCTCCTCTGTGCCTGTTACAAGCTGACAACCATGGCAAGTGAATCTCTCAGCAGCTCTGGATGATAGTTGGAAAAGAACAGGACTGTCTTCACCATATGCCCTTGCCTCTGCTTCTCACATGTGGAGAGACCCTCTCTGTGACTGGGACACAGACTAAGAATCCCAAAACATTTGGGTCTGCATCACCTGATCATAGAAAACTTCTCACATCAAGTCATGAAAATACTGTAATAGCCTAATATAATATAATCCTAAATGCCCTCCTAATGTGGGAGTCTTTTCAAAGTTAGGGAAAATCTAGTAAGACAGTTGCTATTGCACTCCTAATCTTTACTTTGAACCCTCATTGTTAAATTTTCAATAGCAGGGCACTTCAAATTATTATTATTATTATTATTTATTTATTTATTTAATTTATATGCCGCCCACACTACCCAAAGGTCTCTGGGCGGCTTACAGCATTTAATGAGGGTTGAACTTTGGTGAGTCACAATCTGTGACCAGTCAAGATATGTTACTACAGGAAAAAACATTAAGTATGTTTTAGATCCAGGGTTCTCAACCAATGGTGGTGGATGTACCCATGGTGAGACTCAGAAGTAGTTTAGGTAGGACATAGGGCTTCCATAAGAATTACTAAAAATTCACTCCAATTCCTGTGTCCTCCTGTAAACATAATATGCCCTCTTCTAGTGACGCCACCTGCCTCACCCATCACAAATTCTCCACTTTTGATCTTTTCACATGCTGGCAGCAACTTGGGGCACTGAATGTTTCTCCCAGTCTTCCAGTCCTTCTGCCCACCAACTTAGCTTAAATAATTATAATAAGAGAATGCCCGTAAACACATAAGTGTCTGTCTTGGAAAAAAGTGGGCTATTTGTTTCAGTTTTAATGGGACTCAGGTTCTCTGACACAAAGAGACTGAGATGTAACAGATGAACATTTGAGAACTACTGCTTCAATTAATTTGAAGTATTATTATCGAAAGCTTTTGTTCTGTTCATGGTTGCTATTTATCTTAAGATACAGTTGTGAATCGTTATATAAATGGCAATTAATTCAGATATCAATGTTTTTAAAATAAAGCATCAAGTTGTCTTTCTGCTGCGCTGACTGTCACACTAAGTCATAAAGATAAGGTGGGACCTGCCATTAGCCAAACTGAGGCAGACACCTCAGGTGGCAGAATGCTGGGGCCGCTCACTTTCTCCTGCCCAAGCTGAGAGCAGGCTGTGTCACCAGCCTCTCTCTGGCTTTCTGTATGTCTCAGCACTTCTCATTTGACAGTGTAAAGAATGCATCAGTCTGGGGGGGTATGCCTGTATAAAAGTGCCCCCCATCTCCATAATGCCTCAGAATTGGGTCCCTTGGACCCAAGATTTCATTTATGTATCCAGTGGGGGTACACAGGTAGACAGCAGCACTGAAGAAAGTACTGCCGTCGCCCCTACCCTTCTCTCATCTCCCCATGAGTGTTTCAGAGGTGCAATCTTTCTGCCTTGGTTACTGGGACAGCTTGCCTCAGCACTACTCTGGAACAACACTCCAGCTAACATTGTAAGCATTACAACCCTCCTTCTTTTCCTGCAAAACAGGAAAGGCCTAGCATGAGCAGAGACAGGCATAGGAATTTTCCAATACCGTAGGCATAAGTGTGTCAAGTGGAGGCATCATTTCTACCTCCTGGATTGTAAAGCGCTCAAGAATGCTTTATCACTGAGTGTTTCTCTTCCCACTTTTTATCAGCCATGGGCAAAAGGGGTATGTGGAGTGTTTTCAGTTGAAGAGATCAGCTCTAACAAAATGCTCTTGTGAATTCTGTCTGTGTTCCTTTTAGACTGTTGTGGTGCTCTATCTGAGATAAGATTCTAAGATTGTATCAAATCCAATAGCATGCCTTTAAGAGGATGCCAAATACATTTTTCTTTCAGGAAGCATTTAAGAACATCCTTACTTAATTTTCTGTTTATCTGTGCCCCCTGGAGTCTGACATCATATGGGGTTTTATTTAATGTACATTTTTATCTTATTGGTTTTGTTGGGTGGTTGAGGTTATTGTTTATTTTATCCTTGTAAACCACATAAAATAGTGGCTCACAATAAGTCAGTGTTTTATAAATTTACAAAATAAATAAACAAACTAGGAATTGACAGCAATTCCACTGAGCTTGGTACCTAACCTATCAAACTTGCAAAGGAAGCCTGTATTGACCTCCCAATGACCAATCACCACATTAAGCAACCTAATTTACCTGAGAAGGAGGTGGGAAAGCTGGTACTAGGTCAAATAAGACATCTGTTTGCACTTAAGGAATTCTAACCTCTACTGACTTGCTATCTGTATCTTATGTTCCGACTTTCAGTTTCTGCCTATAGCAAACCATATGGCTTAATCATAGCTGACCTAATGTAAATTAGAGAAGTTTCTTATCACCTCCAAGTAGACTGATGAATTTTCTGAAATATGAAGTATGTTAATAATAGATTGTGTTGCTGAAGAAATCTGCAAACGTTTCATGTTTCCTAACACCGTTGGTTAAATGAAGCATCAAATTTTTCTTCAGATACCGAGGATTTGCTACTGATTCAACAGTCGCCTTAATAATTGGCCTCCTCTTCTTCATTATTCCAGCAAAAACATTGTCTAGAACTTCAAATGGAGAAGATAGTTGAGTATATATGCTTTCCTCTGCCTTTTCCTTTAAGTACTATCAGACAAGACTATTGGGAATTTTAATTATCCAACTTATTAAACTTTTTAAAATTCATTCACACCTTCTGTTGTGTGCAGATTGAAAAATCTTAAAACTGGCTTCCAGAAATAAAAACAAAAATTGATGTGTTCAAAACTTGAACCAAGTGTAAACTCCAGAGTATCTGGGGCTGTAGTAAATATGTGGGACAGGGTTTTCCACTCATTTCAGTGATCGCCGCCAATCCCAACACATGGATTGGTTCTTCCATTTAAATGAAGGAGAGACTCAGATAGGTTAGACTCCTGTCACTATTGTGGCATTCAGTACAGGTTGTTTGCATCCTTCCTATAGCATGTGCTGGAAGGTCACCTATGTCCACAAGCTCTGCTCAGCACACTCAATGAGGGTTAAGTATTGCAGAATTAAAAAATGCAATAGAAAGCCCGTCTCCAAGGCTCTTATGTTTCTCTGTACATCTCTCTGTACATCCCACTACAAAGGTCTGCAGTGGGTTTGTTAGCATGTTCCATGGAGAATGCACCTGTGTATCCCCATGCTTGGTAACCGGGGACTGATCACAAGGACTCTTGTAAATACACTTAGTCAACGCACTTGCAAACCCTCTGCAGATCTCACTATGAAATACATATAAATCTTTAGAGGGGCCCCCTTGCAGGCAGAAACATTGGAGGCAGGGCTTGGATAACTGTCCTTTATGACCCTGCCCCCAGACCTCATGGCTGTAGGTCGAATGCCTGCATAGACACTCTACTAATGAGTAAACTCGCAAAACTTTGCTAACAATGGCATATCCATCATTACGAAGAACAGTTGCAAAGGATAATTCCAGTTCTGGAGTTCAGTCTCTCTGCATAAAATGAAGATGAACGGGAATGGAAAGCTAATGGGATGAGCTTTTTCCTCCAAATATTTCAACAAAATTCTTTTCTCCCCTCTAGTTGCTTTTGATTATTCTCCGCTGATAACTTGGAAAGAATTTCAGGCTTGCATGCCATGGGAAATTGCCATTCTCGTTGGAGGAGGGTTTGCGCTGGCAGATGGCTGTGAGGTAATGCAGATTTTTACAACATATTCCAATGATGATGATGATGTTGATGATGATATGCTTTAGCCAGTAGCTGGATAACTTCTGAAAGGACACAAGGAGGTATTACTAGACGGCTCTTTGTGTAAATTCCAAACTGTTCAACCATTCATGCAATGGATCAATGTACAAGTGGAAAGAACAAACAGAATTCTGAGTCTTCTTTTTCATAGTAATAAGTCATACCTAAGTTTCATTGGGATTCTAACATAGTAAGGATTCTTTTGTGATATAATCATAACGGTGAGGATCTTAAAGGATTTATATTTACAAGGTGTATTCTGTTACTGTTTTGTACCATGGGGCCAGTGGCTTCAAGCTCTCCAATTCTGAAAAGTAAATAATAGCAATTATTCTTGTTCCTTTTGAAGAATAGAAAAAGGTACTATTGAAAAATTGCAACTATAATTGCACTAACTACTTTTCAAAGGGAGTGAAATTCTAAAAATGAAGAATTGCTATTTAAAAGTAACTTTTTTGTTGTAAATAATGTAATCAAGAAACTGTTCCAGAAGATGTGGAAATAAATAGGAGATTAGCCACAGGATCTTCAGTTATTTGGCATGAAGGGTATCTGCTCTACAGAGAACCTGTCCAAACTGCCATGTAGTTATAGTATATGGTTCCCTGACAGGACTGTTTGGCATGAGGGAAAAAGAGACTTCATTCACTTGAGTTTCTACTAAAAACAATCAATCCTTCCCCTTTAAGAGTTGGCATGTATCTTTCTAGTGCAGGTCTAGGGCATGAAATATTTCAGGAACAATTCATTGAGATGCAAAATTGTTCTTTGTTCTGCCTTTGTAGACAGGTACCAATAATTAAAATACATTGCACTGAACATAGGGACCTTTTAAGCACCATCCGAATCACAGTGTGGATAGGCCCACAGTTACAGCAATTTGGTTCTACTTTAACAGCTATGGTTCCGTCTTTTGACCTCCTAGGATTTGTATTTTGATGAGGTACTTAGGATTCTCTGCTAAAGAGCATGAGTATTCCTCTGAGCTACAGCAAATAATTCTTTGTTCCTCTAGTTCAAAGATTCTGTAGAATGGAGCCCTGCAGTTACACTAATTTCACTAACTTCTGTCATCTAGAGTGGTCTCTGCACTAGGCCATGTAACTTGTAACTTCAGTCACTCAAAATACTGCTTAGAGATGGGAAAAGTTATAAACCCATGATATAGGTAGCTCCCTAGAGCCTCTCAAGGAAAGCGCTGGAAGAGAAGCTTAGTGCTTTTTGCAATAAAGTTTCGTATCTCTTCATCCATGTCTCCATTTTGCTCTAAAATCTGACCCAGCACCATCCCCATGTTTTATATGGATCTAAACATATTGTTAGGGATCTCCCAAGAACAGAGGTTGAAAACAATTCCTTTTTGGCAAAATGCTGAGCTAACTGGAGGATACTGGGAGAAGTGCTCCCAAAACATAATTGTCCCAAGCTCTGCCTGGGAGTATAATTAATCATTGTTCAAATGTTAGGATTGGTGGGAAGAACTCAAGAGTGCTTTTGTACTAAGCAATGCGTTAAAAGAGAGAGCCTATCTGGGACGATAGATGCAAGTGTTAGACTAGGACTCAGGAGGCATGAGTTGAAACCCCTGTTTGGCCATGGAAACCCATGGGGGTGGGTGGTGGCAATGATAAACCAGGCCACGGACATCTCACATGCTTCAAAGATGTTGCTAGAGCTGACAGAAGTTGGAAGTAACTTGACAACACTTAATAGCAATGCATTCAAAGGCTCTCCCTGTCCCACAGCACAGCTGTTAAAGATTGCTGGTAGTTATTGTGTGACTTAAGTGGCCATGGTTATTTAGAGAAAATATCATTTAGTTTTTGATATGATAAATATATTATCTTGGCACAAACGTAATTTATTGTTGAGGGGGACATAGTGGTGCCAAAAATCCCAATAAATCCAGTTATTGGCATGTCCAATTGAGCATCTAGATTAAAAACTGATGACATTCTGTTAATGCAACACATTTAATAATAATGCAACAATTCTTTCTGCAGGTCTCTAAACTCTCAGCCTGGATAGGAAGCAAATTAACTCCTTTGGGCTCACTACCCGTATGGCTGATCATCCTTATTTCATCTTTGCTTGTCACTTCACTCACAGAAGTAGCCAGCAACCCTGCCACTATCACAATAGCTTTGCCTATTCTGGCCCCTTTGGTAAGTAACTATGTTGACTTGGTTCTGAGACGGTCCATTGGTGCTCATTCTGGTTAAAGACAAGTTTTAAAGGAATGGAATTGCTGAATGAGGATTCCCCATTCTTTCAAAATATGCTTAACATGCTTAAGATAATAGTGGGGGAGGGGGAGAGCATCTGTCTTAGTACAGTTTGAAAAATACAACCAAGGAAACCGTTAGCTGGGTGAAGTTGCATAATTCCAAAATCATATATGTTCATGTCTTGTATAGCGATTGTAGTAGTTTCTTAAAATTCCACAAAGATGGGGAAAAATAATACATGACTATTAACTACAGATCTGAAGGGACAGCAGTGGGTCTAACAACAGTGCATCAGTCCTCTGTTCCACTGCATTCAAGGAGAAATAACAGAACTGTCGGTCTTGAGTTAGAAATAAGTTTCTTTGTCTGAGTGTTCCTGTGTATTATATAATAAACAATCCAATTTCCACATCCTAATCATGGAAGGAATTCTATGGTCTCCTCAGTTTGATAAAGTGGAGGTGTGAGGGGAAGGGTGTACCCAGTGTGATGTAGTGGATTGAGTAATGGGCTAAGATTCAGGAGAATCTGTTCCCTGGGTCTGCCATGAAAACTCACTTGAGGTGTGTGTAGAACTGATAAAACCATTCCTTAAATACCTCACTTACCTTGAAAACCCTATTAATAATAATTATTATGTGCCTTCAAGTCAGTTCTGACTTATGATGCACTTTTTAGGGTTTTCAAGCTAGAGAGTACAGAGAAGTTGTTTTCCATTAGTGGCATAGCATGGGTTTTCAGCATCTGGGGCAAGGAGGGTCATGTGATGCAATGCATGGATGAGGAGGGGGCAGGAGAACCCCCAGGGTGGTGCCATGAAGTGGCCATGGGGCCACTTGTGGTCCACGCTGGTGGCAACAGACTCAGTGCCCATGGAGTCTTGGACTCGGACTGCCAGGAAGGGGAAGAGGAGTCAAGGAGCGGCTGCATGAACATGCCTGGCAGGGCGACCCATGCACCCCTAAGAATTTTGTACCCAGGGTGACTGCCCCTATAGATTCCCCATGCTATGCCACTGTTTACCATTTCCTTCTTCTAGAGGCATCCCGGTACACTGCAGCTTGCTCAAGGCCACACAGGGTGGCTTTTTCTGGGAAGCACAGTGGGGTATTGAACTTCCAAACTCTGGCTCCACTGCCAGACACTTAACTCACTGATCTACCAGCCTGCTAATTGTGTGCTGTCAGGTCAATTCCGACTTATGGCAACCTTTTTCAGGGTTTTCTAAATAGAGAGTACTCAGAAGTAGTTTACCATCCCCTTCTTCTGAGGCCATCCTTATGAATGCAGCTTGCCCAAGGCCACACAAGCTGGCCCTTCTGGGATGCACATAGGGGAACTGAACTCCCAACCTCTAGTTCACTGAGCTATTCAGCCAGCAAAAAACCTGTTGGGGTTGCTGTAAGTCAGTTTTTATTTGAGGGCACATACAAAACCAATGTGTATGAGAGAGTGGGTGTGTGCATGAGTGTAAGCATAGAGGAGACTGTTTAAATTTAGTGATAGAGACTGTTAATTCTTTTACAACAACAGTAATTTTTCTAGGCCCTAGTGACAATATATTTCAGGTGCCAAGTATCCTTTAAATACGTGCTTAACTATTAAGATAAATTACTCTATAATCATGCTTTCATTAGAGTCACTGGAGGTTTTAGATTATAATTCATATTTTAGCTCCTTACTGTATCAACTGTATGTTTTCATTTAGCAAATGACAACCATCATTTTATTTGCCTAACAGGCAGAAGCCATCCATGTGAACCCTCTGTATATCTTGATACCATCAACCCTCTGCACTTCATTTGCCTTTTTGCTACCCGTAGCCAATCCACCCAATGCCATTGTATTTGCATATGGGCACCTGACAGTTATTGACATGGTAAGTTACTGGGAAACAATGTGTGATTTGCAGGCATATTTTTCAATATTATTGTCATTATGATTAATAATAGCACCACCACCACCAATATAATGTTGAAAACATTGATCTCATCATCTCAGCAATCTTAGGAATATAGGAAGAGCCTTGGTGAGTCAGAGCAACAATCCATCTTCTGCACCCATTCCGTTTCCACAGTCAGCAACCAGAAACCTTCAGAAAACCCACATAAGCTTGAAAGGCAATAAAAAGTAGAAACACCAGTCTGCTCCTAATCCCCAGACGCCAGCAGCTGGTACTGCCTCTGAAGCTAGAGGTTTCATCTAGCCACTATTACTAACTAGGGCTTAGAAAAGTTATGTTTTGCAGACCGCAGCCCCCAGAATCCTCAGGTCAGCATAACCTATGGCCATGTTGCCTGGAGAATCCCAGGAATTGTGGTCCACAAATGTAACTTTTCCAAGTTCTGTGACAAACAGCGATTGATGCACCTGTCCTCCATGAATTTGCCCAGTCCTGTCCAAAAGCCTGATAGGAACTTTATCCTTGTATTCCTTCTTTTCTTATTGATAATATTTATTAATTCAGGTTTTCCTCCTAGGAGTCACAGGAAAGAGACACACTTCTCCTTTGCCCTTTTTATTCACCCTACAACTTTGGTGTGTGTGTGTGTGTGTGTGTGTGTGTGTGTGTGTGTGTGTGTGTGCGCGCGCGCACCTGTGTGTGTGTGTGTGTGTGTGTGCATCCGTCTCTCTCTCTCTCTCTCTCTCTCTCTCTCTCTCTCTGTGTGTGTGTGTGTGTGTGTGTGTTGAACCCAAGTCTCCACTAGTTTTCAATTACTGATCATCACATGATGGGAAATCCAAAAATCAACAATAAATCTTACAGTATCTCATTTTACAGATAGGAGCAAGCGATAGGGACCATCATATTCATGCTGCTCTGAGATAAAGCAAGGACTTCCTATTTCATAGACTGTAACTCATACTCTACACCAGCTCTTCTCAATATATCATTTGGTATCCAGAATTTCTTTAGAAAAGTTGGACGTCTGGTTAATCTCTCTCTCTTTTTTAGGCGAAAGCTGGCTTGGGTGTCAATATCATTGGAGTCGCCGTCGTCATGCTTGCAGTCATGACATGGGCTGTGCCCTTGTTCAATCTCCATACTTATCCCACTTGGGCACCATCAATTGCCAACAACACTGGACTTTAGAAATAAAGCAGTAGGCTCTTTTCCCTGCTCCTCTTGTGTAGGCGGCAAGCTGATAGACCTGTGTGGATTGGTCTAGGATATTTTATGCTTGTTGTATCCTTGTCTCAAAGGCTAGTATATCTGCATGGAAAGTTGCAGCTCGAACACTGCAACAACAAGTGAGTCTACACAAGTGTCTCATTAATTCCTCCAGTTCAGATTTTACTGAGGAGAGTCAGGGGGTTAACATCTGTGATTACACACATTCGTTATGAATGGTGATTTGCCCCTATTCTTAAGGCTATAAAGTAAAATATTTGACAGTGGAGTAATAGCTACAGAAGTGCCAAGAACCGGTCCTTTTGTCCTCCTAAATTCATGGCCAGTGTGTTTTCCAGTCCCAATGGATTCATTAATATTTTCTATGGTAGCTTTAAAACAGACCAACATGATCATTGGAGTATATGAAGCATATTGTGCCATATAAACTAGGTTCTTCACTGTGAACGTACCTTTCCCCATAGTAGTAACTCTTGGCATCTAATGGGGAAATATTTTCTAGAATTATAAACATGAGATGGAAGTTTCCAAAGGCCAAGCTGTCAGTGGGTGCAACCGTTGGGCAGAAACAGAATATTCTGCATTTGCATCTTTACTATGGGCATTAGATGATACAACAGAGGGTCAAACTAGCTGATAGCATGTATTCAGAAGAAATGCTCCCCTAAGTGATAAAAAACATCTGTTTGTCATAATTCATGCATTTCTTCACTTCAATTCTGTCTTGCATTAAGGAAGTTTTGTTTTGTGATTACTCACTTAAAGCAGTAACTGAATGAAACATGGCTTAGTTTGAAAGTCTGAATGTCATGGCATGCATCTCTGAGGAAATCTAGTTGACAGAAGGAAAACAGGCTTACTTCAGAGAATACACATAACCCTTGACATCTAATTTGACCTCGAAAAGTTGAGTTTACATAATTTTTTCAAAAACCAATAAATCACACCATATCATATTGATTCTACAATTGTTGAACTGAATGCATTACACTGATTCTGTAGGATTTTTATTCCTGTATTTTTAAAAAACTAAATATGACCTTTTCCATTAATTTCCACTGTATTCCAGTTGCGCTCTGTGTGTATGTGCTTTAATGAAAACAAATAATCATGGAAAAATTATGCCAATTTGTCCCATTCTGGTGATATGTGATTGCTTAAAAATATTTATATAAACTTATCCCACTCTGGAATACTGGTTATCCAGATTCATGTAAATATAAAAATGCAGAATAAGTTCCCTATTTATTGAAATGCCCTCTTCTTCTAATATTTGGATAAATTATAATGGAGGAAATCCTTCTTGTTTTTTATTTTTTATTTTAAAGGCCTGTTCTATACTAGAAACTCCAAAGGCATCCGCCTCTGTATAGAGTGACACTTTTTATTTATTTGTGTTTTTCTGTTCAGAGCATACCTTTTTCTTGTAATAAACTCTGTGTGGGTGGGTGGGTGTATGTGTTTGTGTGTCTGGGGGTGGGTGGATGGTTGTGTTTGGCCAGTATCAAGAATTGCAAATCAGGACATTCCATCAGTTCTTTCACAAAAAGGATCATATCAGCATAATGAATGGTGATAGTTTTGAAAGATTGGATTTATTAATTGGAGGCTGAGTCTTACAGATTGTTGGCGTTCACTCTTTATGTTGGTAAGTGGAGCTGGGATGTCTATACTACATTATATAGAGCACGTATGCACTGTCTAGATTCGTTATAAGATGCCTTACAGTACTTATAGAAATGTTCCCCCCCTTTTAGCCTCAGTGAGGTTTTGGGATGCAGTAGCACATTTAAACATCACAAATGTTTCATTAGAAAATTACTCTTCTTGGTGGAGTGGAGAGAAAAAGAATATGAGATATCTCCATTGAAAAATTATTTCAGAGGCATTTTGTCTCAGGTCTGAAGGTGGGGGTGCTGTAGCCAGATAATCTTTCCACATGCACCCTAACCTCCTGGAATCAGAGTTCTGGCTCGAGTAGAGATACTACTCAGATAAAGCAGCCTCTCTTTTTCTTTGCAAGCAGTCATGTTTCTGCGTCCAGTATTAAGGCTGGGGGAGGAGGCAAGGCTAGGATGCTCCCCTCAACATGTGCGGGTTGCGTGTACCTTCTTAGCAACTGAATAGGGCTACAAAGAGAGGTGAAACAGGAGACATTTAAGCTATACATTCAGTTGCTAAGAAGGTACATGCAACCCACACGTGTTGAGGGGAGCATCCTAGCCTTGCCTCCTCCTAGCCATGCCTTAATACTGGACGCAGAAACATGACTGCTTGCAGAGAAAAAGAGAGGCTGCTTTATCTGAGTAGTATCTCTACCCAAGCCAGAACTCTGATTACAGGAGGTTAGGGTGCATGTGGAAAGATTATCTGGCTACAGCACCCCCAGCTTCAGACAATCATGTTTCGTTGTTCACTGCAACCATCAGAGACAAACGTAGCATGCTTTCCTCCATTTATATGGGCTCTACTCACCTCCTTAACAACTGAATAAGGCTGATCTCTCATTTCCCATTGGCTTCATACTGCAGTGGATATATCAAGAACAGGGAGAATTACAGTAAATAGAGCAAGCGCAAGTCAAGCTGAAGTGCATTTTTATATGTTGCCAGTCCACAGTATGTTGTGTTACATCCGCTGTGAATGTTTAGATACAGAAATAATACAATGTTTTGCTTATTTGCTTGCTTTCTAGATACCCCTAGGTAAGGAAAAACGATGAATCCTCCACCCACTTAGGCCCTCACCCAAATTAAATTGTTATCTCAACGGGCAATCACAGTGAGCAGAATTTTAAACTAAGAGCTTTGAAACTTAAAGAACACAGAGAAATTTGCTCAGCAAGATTTAACTGAGTGGAATGAATTGTCTACAGACCACACACGCTCTCATGCAATGCTTGCACAATTTTCAGGGATGCATCAAATCATAATAATATTCTCCGTACATGGACAGCCAGGTATTTTCTTTTCCTAAGAATTGTTCCAAAAAGGTGGATAATGGCTATCAGGAAGTCACAATTTCTTTCCTGTTTAATAATAGGAATGTCCACACATTTACGTTTCCTGCTTGTCTAATCTGGAGGTTTCCTATAAGCCATTTGAGAAAATAATAACATGTCCCAGAATATCAGAGGAGTACTTAAATCTATAAATGATGCACTTATTAATGTTTCACTCTGATGTGCATCGGAATGCATGTTCGCAGTAGAATGCAGAGTTTTAACTTCGGTCTGTAAACCCCTTAATAACCACCTTGATCACTCATCCATGTGGGATGAATAATTGAGACCCTAATCCTATCTCACTGGAGAGGAACAAATTAAGTCACAGTTTCCAACTCCACAACTCTGTGACTTCACAGTTTAAAATCCACAAGCCAACAAAGCCTGTATTTTACAATGATTTACACCATGGTCCTTGAAAGGAAAAGGTCAGCAAATGTACTTGAGCAGAAATTGCAATTATTAGAAGTAATCTGGAGTAAAACCTGTTTTACAGGCTGAGAAATGTCTTCCAGACAATTTCACATGCCCTACTTAACAGCACTTTCAAATATATATCCCACTGTTGACATTGCTGGATTTTAAGTATAAAAATGCAATTTTCATTTCCCTTGCAAGCAAGGGTTTAGGGTTTAATTGATCTATAGCCATTCAGCAAGATGAATTTCCAGTCCCATCCAATTTTTTAAAAACAACTTTTCTACTTATAATTTTATTTGGTTTGTCAATATGCAGAGGACTGCCAGTTCCCATGGTTTCACTTATCCCGTCTGAAAGCATTAAGTAAATGAATAAATAAAACCACAGAAATAGGTGTTTCCAAAGTGTATTACCAGAGTTGGCCACTAGAGGTAACCAGAGACCTATGCTATATATACAGTATAGCATTTCTAGTCTCATGCTTTCCAAGGTCTCTGCGGGAGGCTTGGAACTAATTCCCCATGGATACAGTGATCCTACCATATTCTTAATTTTAATTCTTAGCACATCAATTTGTCCCCAGTGTTGTACACATTAGGTAGGAGCTCCTCACCACCACATATTAACCTGACCTCTCTGTATAAAAATGTGTGTGCAAGCCACCAGTTAATACATGACGGTTTCAGCAAAGCCAAGGTCTTTCTGTTTTCTCTTCTCTCTTGTGAAACTGACACAGGGAAACTTTTGTGACGTACAGGAGGACCCCCTTATTCACCAGATCAGTATATGCTGATTCACTTATCCACGGTCTGAAAATATTAAAAGAAAAATCATAGAAAAATCTATTTCTAAAGATGAAGTTATCAGAACTGGCCAGTGGAGGAGGCAAGAGACTGTGCTATGTATAGCGTTTGCTATTAAACTAGGATCTGCTATAATCTATGTTTTTCAGCATCTGCAGGGGGGCTTGGAACCGATCCCATGTGGATACGGAGGTCCTGCTGTATTTGCAGGTGCTGTTGCTCTAAAACCAAGATGGTGTAGGCACTTTTTTTCCTCTCAAGGAGGCTGGTGCAGACAATCATACTTTAATTTTTAAGAAGATGTGAAACTTACAGTGCTGCAACCAAGGCCATCCCTACTGTTAGGCGGAGTGGCTATCATAAAAGGGCAGCTAATTATCAGTTGTTTCTTTTTGTTGCATTTTTCGCTACAGAGCACAGAGAGAAGGTCTTGCAGGATTTTCCTTTTCTGTTGTTAAAATAACAGGACTGGGTTAAGAAATCTATATATAGAAACTGATCTGGGGAAATGGAGAGGGGTTTGCTGTTTCACCTGTAGCACCAAAATGTATTAGGGCAACCCTAGTTAAAACAGAGAAGGCTTTGCCTGTTCTAATCAGTTTCATTAGCAGGGAATGACAGAAAAGGAAGCAGAGAAGAAAACTAGAAAAATTGCTGTATGGTTATGTCTGATGAGTCTAGCCATAGAACCAGCTAGATTAGCATCCAATAAGCAGGTGGAAGAATATTTTCACTTGCAGATGCTGGAAGGGTATGGGACATCTAAGGTAGAATTAGCACCATGTGTGGAAAAAAACAGCACTGTGGGCATTAACTAAACAGAGAATGTCCTCGGGTGATAATTAAAATCAGAGTTTGGAAACCCCAACATTTTGAACTACAAAGTAACTTTTTCATGCTCTAAAATTCAAAGCACTTTGAAACACTCCTCAATTTCATCATGGTCTTATTCATACCAACAGTTCTTATTGTAAGAAAACAAGTTACCGTACTGTTTATTATAGAAATGCTCTGTATTAAAAAATAATACAGTAACTATTTTTAGCTAACTGGAATAATTCTCTACTTAACTAAGTTGTGAGTGCAAAGAGCCATGATTGCCCCTCACCACCACTTCAGTACACAGGAAAAATGTTTCATTTTTTTTCTCCCAGAGAGGCTCGAGAGGTAAATGTGAGAAGGAAGGAAGTGACATCAGAAGAGAGCTGAAGAATACCAGTTAGCCTAGGCTCACAATAGGTCAGAACAGGTAAAGAATATTCTAGGAATTCTCACACCTTTCTGGAGCAGAGACATGTGTCTTCGTTACAGTAGGATGAGTGAAACCCAGTCACCTCCAACACTTTCACCATCTATTTTTTAAATTGGCTTTAAAATATCACCATACATGAGCTGGCACCACAATATGGCTCCTTCTTTACCCCTCTGAAATGAGAAAGGACTTACAGTCAAGGATTGCTTGAGGAGTTCATGTGGTCTGCACCTGTCCTTCCTGGACTAATATGCAGGATCCAGTTGTCTTCGACATGGTGATTCGTTAGAGTGTGGTCAAAGTATAGAATATGTATTTAAATACAGATTTCTATGCACAGTTTTGCAGTTTTTTAAAATGAAGATTGGTGCTAAAATAGAACAGGACAGAACCCTGAATTAACCCATGCTAAATTGACATGGACCAGAAATGGAGCAATCTTTCCACTCCTCCCTATCTGCGCAGCCATTTTGGTTCCACAGTTTAAATGCCGTGCTTAGGCAAAATGTTTATTGATGGAGGTGCAAAAAAAAATGTGATTGTATTCTTTGGCATGGCCATAAAGCAACTATACACTCAGTGTGGGATATTTAGACTGCCTAGCTTTAAAGTACCATTAGCCTATTATTTTTAAAATAATTTATTGTTTTGATAACAGTTTCATCTATCAGCTTTATGTAATTCCATTTCCTTGCACAATGGTTTTATATTTTACATCCACTGTGCTAACTGAAGCAATGCAAAGAGAGGTTTATCTCTGTTTATCGCTATACTGTATATGGTTATTGCTCACTATCAAATCCTAGCTCAAGGTAGAGAAGCTTTAACTCTTGACAAATTAGAATTCCCATAAGCCTTGGCTGATAGGGGCACCTGTGACTCTAGATCCCAACCATCTGTTAGAGGTCCACCACCCCTGCCATAAGGGATATATAGATATTATAGAAATCCCACTGAACTCAAGAAGGCTTCTTCCAAGCCTATTTGCACAGAACTGTAGTCTTCTTAATAACAGTAATACCAGACAAACTGGTCAACCTGTGTATATTGTCAACACACGTATGCGTGTATCTTCATCCTCTTTTGTAAATCGCTTTGCTATTTCTTTTTCTAAACTGTTTGTCATGTTTTCCCTGTGATATAGTGTACAATTGCTTCGGTTTATGGTATCCTGTTGCCATTAGTTGTTTTTAATTGTAACATGTGAAAAAAGTGATTTTTTTGGACAAAAATCACAAGGTATGATTGCAAAATGTGCTTGTGTAAAAATAATAATAATAATAATAAAATACTAAAAATGCCTTGAAATTTAGTTACTCTAAGCATCTAAAGTATCATGTATTAATGTAACAAGTCCACACTCTAGTAAATGATGTCTAGAGTGAGTGGGAGACACAGATACATGTTTGCTTCTAAAAAAACACTCATTGGCAAAAGAAAGGGAGGGGGAGGCGAAGTATGGTCGCATTTCAAAGTCTAAGAGATTTATTTCAGTATGACCATTCATGGATCACTTCTTCAGGCACAGTAACATCTCTGCGAACTGCCGCTGATAGCAATGCACATGATGCAGGTATCTCTTTCCTGTGGAAGCTCATGCTGCAATAAATTTTGCAGGACTTGTAATGCTTCCTGAGAATTTCAGTTCTGGGGAATATAAAAACAATAGGGAGTGTACTCTGTTTACATAGGTTGTGACTGGGTGCACCTGTGAATTTCCTGATGTTCTGTGGCGGCATTCTTGCATTCTGCTTGAACTCTTTATCTTTCTAGCAAATTAGCTCATTCAGCATCTGATTATGCCACCTGTCTCTGGATTACACAATATTGTTTCACTCTCCCTTTCCCTTGTGTACTGCTGAACATCCAAGCTGGAAAAATGCACTGATATTTAAAACTAATTAACACAGGCCTCAGAGAAAAAGGGATGGCACTGGGGTTTGGGGTGCGGAGAGGTAATAGGAGATGAGGATTGCTAAAGAGATCAAAGCTACTGATTGCTGTTGATAGCTGGCCTTTTGAAGTGCTTGGGGAACTAGGAATCATTCATCCCACCCCCACTCCTGCGTTAATCCAAATACCTGTGAATAGAGCATAGGCATGAGATAAGACTTAAGAAACAACAGAGTGCTGCAGTATTTGGACAATGTTGGTTGTTTTCTAGGACATACAACCCAGTGGTTGATGATACTAACCCTATCCAGTAGTAGCTGTAGAAGGGGTAGCCATGTTAGTCAGTGCAAGCCTTATAGGTGAAAACAAAGGAAAAATTAAAACAAAAACAAAAACAAAGCAAAAACATGGTGGCACTGCAGCAAAAACCATGCAAAATATTTCAGTTCATCTCTTCTGTTTCAAAAAAGCAAAGCAAAGCAAAGTGTGCTCCTTATACACCACAGCAAAGCATTTAAAGCACTGTGAGCAGTTTACAAGTTACCGTACAGTGGTGCCTCGCTTAACGGGCATTCGCTCAGCGATGGCCCCTATGGAGTTTTTTCGCTTTGCAATGTTCGCTAAGCGGTTCGCTTAGCAAATATCGCATAAAGAAGTGGGGGAGAACAGCTGATTGGCGGTTCCAAAATGGCCACCGGAAGGTCCGCGCTGCATTTTTGCGCCCTGCCCTCGCTTACCGAGGGTGCAAAAATGGCGGCACTATGGAGGAACATTGCTTAACGGTGAGTTTTCAAGCCATAGGAACGCATTCTATGGCTTTCCCCGTTCCGTTCAGCGATGTTTCTGCATAGGGAGGGTTAATCCGGAATGGATTAACCTCGCTATGCGAGGCACCACTGTATTTTTAAATGTATAAGACGATACTTTTGTCTAAAATCTTTAGACTAAAATTGTGGGTCATCTTATACACAAACGTAAGCTGAGGAGAACAAAAACAAGTGGAGGGGGAATGAAAGTGATCCTGCCGTGCTTTGATCGCTGCTTTTCTCACCACGGGGCTTAGCAAAAGGAGGGGGAAAGCAGTGATCAAAGGGCTGCAGGATCACTTTGATTGCTGCTTTCCCCCTCCACTTGCAAAGCTCCGTGGGGCTTAGGAAGTGGCGGGGAAAGCAGCGATCAAAGTGATCCTGCAGCCTTTTGAACGCCACTTTCCCCCTCCACTTGCTAAGCCCCATAGGGCTTAAGAAGTGGCGGGGAAAGCAAAAGCAGCAATCAAATTTTCTAATCTGGGGTTAGAAAAATGGGGGTTATCTTATACATTGAAAAATACAGTAATTGTGCAGGCTACACATTGCCCCCCCCCCAAGAGCCAGGTACTCATTTTACCGACCTTGGAAGGATAGAAGGCTGAGTCAACCTTGAGCTGGCTGCCTGGGATTGAACCCCAGGTCGTAAGCACAGTTTGGGCTGCAGGACAGCAGTTTCACCACTGTTCCATGAGGCTTTTTTGCTTTGCTTTGGGATTTCCATCCTATTACACAGGATATAACCCATATTCGGGCATTTACTATAATTAAGGGTGGGAATGTATTTTTGTTGCAGTTAAGGGGGTTTGATTTTATATTTAGAAGCCGCCTAGAGTGGTCCGGTGGTCCAGATAGGCGGGGTATAAATTAAATAAATAAATAAATAAATAAATAAATAAATAAATAAATAAATAAATAAATAAATAAATTTCCAAAGTTCTCACTTTTCATTATAATAAAAATGGAAGAACTGGGGAATTTAAAGAATGAAGATAGGAGAAGCTGAAAACTACAGATTCATCCATATAGACTCTTAGTTTTGAGTGCTTAACTTTTAAAATCTTAGGAGTCTTAAAAGCGATACAGTCCAGCAACACATTAGGGTTTCAGTGACATACGTACTTAGGGCATGTCTGGACAGGCATTTATCCCCCTGTGTGGGACATTGCTGGGGCAGATTGGTCTGCTCTTTTTTTCCAAGGGTCCACATGATGAGTGGACCAATTTTCTCCAATTTGCACACAGGACACCACAGTGAGCCCCTGTCAGGGGCTTCTACTTTTTTGGTGCAGGTTGACACACTTTACCATAGTCCATTCCTAGTGCAGTCAGGTGCTGGATATAGACTAAAATCGAGCCATGCAGCTCTCAAACTGCCACGGCTCCTTCTGGTTTGCATTTCCAGTATCATGAAGTGGCTTGATAAACTAGCTGCTTCAGGATATCTGCAAATATAACACTTAAGAAAGCAAAGACAGACATGTGTGTGTGTGTTTTTCTGTTCCCCCCCCTTCTTGTTTTTGAGGGGGGGTATCTGTTGCATGCAAAAGAGAGGTGGAAAAGGTAAGTGCAGCTGTAAGGGCAGAGTGCAAATGGAGAGGTATGCATGTATTGATAGCACAATACAAAGTACACAGTAGACTAGGACCCTGTATTTCTGGGGGATCAGTTCCAAACCCCCCGCCATGGATGCTGAAAAACATGGATTACAGAAAATACTATTCTAATAGCTCCCTCTATTTCTGGTAAATTCATCTTTAGATATACATATTTCTAATCTGCTTCACACCTTCCAAGCAATCCCTGCTTCTTCCTCTTCTTTTTTCTCCCTCTCTCTCAAATTGTGCAAAAGAAAAGGCGCAAAAGAAGGGGATCCCTTCCTTTTGTCTCCATTGGTGACACTGGGGTGGTGGTGAAAGGCAACCCTTCTGTGCATACACCCCTTTCTCTCTATCTCACCCTCTTTCCCCCCTCCAAACTCTGTGTAGCCAAACAGACTGGTTTCTGGCTGGTTTTGACTGGCTGGTATTTTTCCCCTGCACTGCACTGTCTAGCCTCTCTCTCTCTCTCTCTCTCTCTCTCTCTCTCTCTCTTTCTCTGCCATTTGGCCATGATAATTGCACTGTTTGGCATATTGCTTCTGCCTCCCAATCTCAATTGACCCCATTTAGATTTCACCAGCCTGCACCTTTGTATACCCAAGTTTAAGATGATGCCACAAGTCCGGTTCTCTTTTGTACAACTTAAAGAACTGTGAGTCTCCAATATTGCCTGGCTAAACCTAAGCACATTTACTATTCAGTAAAGCTTACTTTCAGTAAACATGCATAGGACTGTAGATTAACACACATCAATTTGACAGTAAATCCCATTGAATAAATTAGGGCTTGCTTGCAAATACATATGCATGAGATCAAGCTCAGCACTTCTTTTCTGTTACAAGACACTTGTTGTTCCTCTTCTACCAGAGACATGAAGGCATTACAGCTTGGACCTTCAATGTTGTATTGCATTCAGCTCAGTCTCCCAGATTGTTCAGCTAATAAATACTTCTTATTGCACTTCTGTTCTCATTTGTGTGTGATCAACTGTACTTTTTTTGTTTCTCATTACATGGCTTCAGTATTCTAGCTTCCTGCATTGTATGAATTTTATGACTTCTCAATCATTACAAGTCATTACTAGAAACTTTTCGAAGAGGTAGCAATGTTAATCTGTTTCAGCACATTTGAGGAAGTCAAGTATAATACACTGTGGTTCATGTTAAAATAAATCAGTTTTTCTGTTCCCAGAAGATCTCTCTCTCTCTCTCTCTCTCTCTCTCTCTCTCTCTCTCTCTCTCTCTCTCTCTCTCTCTCTCTCACACACACACACAGACACGGAGTAAAAGAGATCTTTTGACAAAATAACCTCACAGACAGTAAAATAAATGGGAAAATTGTCTGCCCGTATCTACCTATGTGTGAAGTTGGAACCAACATACTGACCCTAGTAGGACTTTCAAGGTGAGATATTTAAGGGGTAGCTTTACCAGTTCCATAGTTGGGTAAATAGCTGAATGAGTTAGATATCTAACTGTGGAGTCAAATGTTGGGAATTTGATTCCCCACTGTGCATCCCTGGAGAAGAGCCAACCTGTGTAACCTTGATCAAGCGGCACAATCTCATGGCACCCTTAGAAGTTCTAGAGTCACTGTCAGTTATAATTCACTGAATGACACATAATTATTTATCAGTTCTACCCCACCCCTGTAAGGTTCCATGATTGAGAGGGTATTCAAACTCTGGTCTCTTGAATCCTAGTTCATAACTCTGTCCACTACACCACAGCAGGTCCATCGATGGCATAACAAAAAGTGATAGTTCTCTTTTTTTGGTTATTTTTGGAAGAGGGAGATATGCTTAACTATACCAACTCCACATTAATAAACATCAAATCCAATTTTGATGCTATTTTCTTGCTACTAGCATTGGCAAAACTCTGTTGCATTCATCAATGTGTTGAACATTATAGCAGATAATGCCAAAAGAATGAGCGAATGAGACTTCTATGTGACTTGATATATTTAAATGGACCACACATGGCATTGAAGAAAAAGAAGTTTTAGTTGTGTGGAATTCAAATGAAGAAAATCTAGTAGATAGGAAGTCCCATGAGGGTCATGTTTCAACCATAAGTGGATGATTCAAAGTGCTGAAATATTTTCTGTTGAACTCAGTTAAAGACTTTCAAGTTAAACCATGATGAATAGCATTAATTGCTCACATTGTTAATACTGTCCAAAAGGCAATCAAAATCCATGAGCTTTTAAAGCTAGCAGCATTCAAAGAAGCAATTTCACCTAAAAAGCAATTTATGGAGACCAAAGTATCTCAGGAATAACTTGCTCTGTCTGTTCATTGAGTTTATTCCAGTTACTTAGATGATTTTTTTAAAATTAAGGGTATACTTTTTAAAATAAACAAGAACTGATGAGGCCCTCTATATGTCCCCAACTATAGACATTAGGTGGATATTCTACTTAACATTTGATCATCTCTTTCTGTTGTTTGCTTCAAATGAGTTAGCTTTATTTTGCATTGGAGAAAGATTGGTCCCTATTTTTTTAAAAAAAAAACATCCCTTCATCCTAAAACATGGCAAATGCTGTGATAGTCTGATGTGCATGAACACACAGTCTAGTTATGGGGCATCACAGAATTCAGCTTAGTCTCTACAGCCTTAGATCCCCAGATGTTCTTAGACTAAAATTCCCAGAAGCCTTCACTACTAGCTGTGCTGGCCAAGATTTCGGGGAGTTTTACTCAAAGAATATCTAGGGACCCAAGCTTGTAACAGAACTTGTGAACTAAATTATCTTCCATTGCTTTCAGTGTGTCTGCTCTAAGTAGGACTATACTAGATTTAATTAGGGCTATGTATCAGTGTTGACTAAAGCCCAAGTTACTAAAAGAATTGGCCTGATCTGGAGTGATTTGCATGAGGTTCATCTTGAAGCAGAATGGCTAGATTAAGTTCTAGTAAAAGCTAATATAGAAATCGATTTGGATCCGGAGCTGAAACTGAATTCAATGGGACTCAACTCATTTCAGACTCTTTTTGTCCTTGTTGTTGTTGAAAAAGATGAACTTTAAAGATGCATAATACGCAAATGCCTGCAGCTATGTATCTGAAATTTGGCAGATTTATTGCTCTCTTCAGGGTTTATCACTTCTCCATATTTCATAGCATCATTGGGGTGCAAAGTAATAGCCTTTTTAGTTTTCTGCTGGAACTTAATGAGGGGGGCTTTATAAATTGATTTGAATTAGGGTCACAATATCAAATTGAATTGAACACATCTGGAGTGCTATGGTTGTTTTAGTGTTCCTCTTCAGCCTTAGTCTAAATGTTGATATTAACAGTTCAGGGTTTGCACCACAGTCCATACTTGTTCTTGTTTTCATAAAGACTATATTCCACCTTGTGTGCTTAATTATACAATCTCTTTGATTTCTCTATTGGCCATCTGGTGACATTCTGACCATCTGCAATAATCTGTTAGCTTGTCTGAAGCACATATTTACAATAAACAAGATACAGTCCTCACAGAATTCAATGAGTCATTCTCTTTCTTCATTTCTGATTCAAGGCCAAATTCTCTGATGACATCTGTTTCTGCATTATTTTCTACTTTTGCACTCAACTCACCCATGGTTATCAGCAAGCACATGCTGTTTCTTTGTGTGATCTATTTCCTTCTGGACACTTGCGTAAAAGCTTCAATTTCCTCTTCCTCAGAATATGTAGTCGGAACATAAACTTAAATGATAGTTATGTTAGTGGGTTTTCCATAAAGTCTGGTTAATATGGTTTGGACACACATTGCTTTGTTCTCCTTAACTGCTTGTTTTATGCCTTACCTCGCTATTAGAGCAACATTGTTTCTTCTGAGTTCCGTGTTTCCAAATTTGACCATATTTCTGGCGAGTTGTCCTGTTTCATGCTTCGTCAAAGTTCATGAAGCACGAAGCTCATCCCCATGAACCGATGAAGCACAAATGTATTTGTTGATTCATGGGGGGTTACCAAAAAAAACCCTTGACCCCCCCAACCCCCACTTCACCATGTGCCGCCACCACACCCCTGCCACTCCTGCTGCTGTGGAAAAGGACACTGGCTGCCCTTTGAAAAGATGGCAGCTGTGGCTTCATTTAGGGTAGGGAAGCTGCAGCTACCATATTTGCGACGGGCAGCCTGGATTCCCTTAAGGCGGGGGTCAGCAGGGGATGGTGAGGGCAGCAACTAAGGTAGGGAGAGGAGGGGGTGGGGGATAGGCTGTGGGGGTTGGTGGCTTATTATCAGCTCAACGATCACCTGATAGGCGGGCCAGTAGGCAGAATGGGAAAGGCATAGGAAGAGAGGGAAGCCTCTGGAACCCACGGATATGAAGGGATGAATATTTAACGAACCAGCAGTTTCTGATGACTATCACGATCCATTTTTTTAAATTGTCCCCATGTCTAATATTTACGTACTTCAGTTGCTTGGCCTTGTGGCATTTCAGCCAAAATAGCATAGCCTTGACTCTAGTTTTAAAATGGCAGGGGTTTGATCACTGAATCTTATTAGTCAGCTTGGTGTGAAATAGCTGCTAATAAATAATTTAATTCTCTGCAGCTCAACTCTATTCCATTATGTCCCCTTAGAAGAAGAAGGAGTTGTTTTGACTTCTCACTGCATGATATCAGTAGTGTTGCCAGAGGCAAAGTTAGCCATTACATTAATGTTTGTATTTTAGTGTGTTTCTCGCAAAAGGGATGGGACATTGTATAACAATAGCAGGACAGCATACAGAGAACCTGATATATGTGGTAACCTTTATTCTCAGAGACAGGTTTATATGCCAATAATGCTATAAAGGTGATTTGCTAAATTATGTAATATTATTGTCTCAGGGCTCATTCAGATGGGCATTTGTCCTGCTGTTTGGTAGGTTGCAGGGCAGATTGATTCACTCTTTTTTCTGGCAACCACACAACAAGCAGACCTATTTGCCCTGGGGCACCCCAACGTGCATCTTTTTGAGTCCCTGTCAGGGGCTTCTTCTTTTCTGGTGCAGGATGGTGTGCTCTAGTTTATTTTGTTCCCAGTGTGTGTGATCACTGGGAATGAACTTGGAATGAGCTCTCAAAGCTCCTTCCATCATCATAATCATAACATTTATTGGCATAAAACATAGAGCAAACAGCAGTCCTCAGATAGATGGGGGATACATACCCCATATAAAATAGGTCAAATAGCCTCAATGCAAGCAGAATATAGCAGTACATACTTAGTTTCAAGGTAACACCTAGCCATTATCCATGATCTGTAACTTATACAGAAAGGAATAACTAATTGCATCCATTTGACAGGTGAGTTTGTTAAAAATGCAGTTCTATGCTGCTGAATTAATAAAGTAGTAAATTTGGCCGTCTGTCTGGTGTAGGTTTCATTCACGCCTAGCAGAAGATTTTACAAGATTGCCTCCTCCGCCCATCCAGTAAAACTAACAAGAAATGGTGATTTGTCCCCATCTCTAGTTAATATCAATGCTTTAACAGCCTACTATGGATATGGATAATTCTTCTACCAACTAATACAGATAGCAACTATTCTCACTGTTGTTACTATATGTACATATGCATTTTCATATAGGAAGTCTCTGATAACACTAGTTCACATTCTGGTAATCTCAAGGATTGACTACTGCAATGCTCATTACATGGGGTTGCCGCTGAAGGTGGTTCGGAAGCTGCAGCAAGTGCAAAATGTGGCAGCCAGGTTGGTCACTGATACATCTAAATTTGACCACATTTCACCTGTCCTGGCTCACTTGCACTGTCTACCGGTGGGCTTCTGGGCCAAATTTAAGGTACTGATGTTAACTTGCAAAGCCCTTTATGGTTTAGGACCTTGCTACCTGTTAGAGCTCCTCTCCCTCAGGTCATCTTCCCATCCTACCTGACCCTCCCAATACTTGATGCTGCAGGTGGCCACTCCGAGAGAGGCCAGAAGTCATCACCCAGAAACCAGGCCTTCTTGGTAGCGGCCACCCCACTCTGGAGGTGCAGTTGGACCTCACCTTCCTGAGCTTTTGAAAGCAAGTGAAACCCTGGCTTTTTATCCAGACCTTAACAAACCTCAACAGTTTGTAATACTAGTTTTGTCATGAGTTTATGCTGCCCCATGGTTTGCCTAAGCGGTTTTTGTTTTTATATATTCATTTTAAAAGATTGGTGAATATTTTTGTTATTTGCTGGACACCACCCAGAGTAGTGGCTTGTCCACTAAATGGGTGAGGTCTAAGTTTAAACAGACAAACAAACAAACAAACAAACTAACTAACTAACTAATTAACAAATTAATTAATTAATAAGTATGTTATTTTACATCTCTCTCAAGGACCAAAAGCAGCTCACAAATTATATTTGTTAAAAAACACCCAACTAAACTACAATAAATTATGTCACTAAACAATTAAACATAGTGTTAAAATAATCAGTCAAAATTGTTTACTTATTCAAGAGGATTTCAGCCATTACATATCAATGATTTCAGAGTTCTGATCATAATGGTCTTGTGGTTTTGGGTTGTATGTAGTTAGCTGACCTTGACTCTTTATTAAGGGAGTGCAAGAAACAAATGAACATTAAAAACTGAAAAGTCCCATTTATTTCAATTGGAGAGTAAAAAGATACATGTAGCTCTATGAACAAATCCCATTTGAATGTAAAGATAGATGAAAATGGCTAAGTCACATCCCGTACATACTATTGTTTGCCTTGTGGATGAAAGCATAAAGGATTATGAAGGGCTGGCTTGATGTCACTGTAGACAAGGACACAGGTAAACATGAAAGTAAGTGACAGCATACTGAACAATAAATGTAAGGGAAACAGTCAATTAAATAGTGAATATAAAGCAGGTGGTTATAATGTACTGAAAGCTATCTGATAGGATTACAAATGTCATACTTAAGACAGGCATGCTATAATATTTCTAGGACTATTAAACAAACAAACAAACAATAATATCTACCACCATACATCATTTCCTAGCTCAGCAAAGGTTCCGAATTGAGATTATGGTGTGAACATTACTTTAGATCAGAGGGCAACTTGAACAAAGCAATGAAAGAAGTATTGAGAGAGTACAATATAAGGTGAAACAGCAGACGCAATCTATTGGCTGAAATGTATCAAAACACAAGAATGTGTAAGCTATGCTGTGATAAAGGCAGAAAGCACAGAAAAAGAAAATGGCCTTCCTATAGGTGTATCACAACTGTATCAAACAAAAGATGGGAGATCAAATGTTTGTTATGAGCATCCTTCCACTACAGCTGCATCCTGCAATAGCATTTCTGGAATAGCACACTGCCTCCCGGAATGTCTTCTCTGGGATGGTCCCCCCAAATCTCACAAGTGGAATCCACATGTCAAATTCTGTTTTAAAACCTAGAACTCAAAAGAATAGAACAGGTTTACAGACCTGATGGGAAGGGACTTAAACAAGCCACATTTGAAAATACGAATGGAAATTAAAACAGGTTAACTGCCTCCATTTCAAGTCTTCCATGTAGTAAATTCATAGCAGAGCTATCCCATATTGCTCCCTCCACTTTTGTCACCTGAGTCATCTGAATTGCAATCTGCTAAACTGGAGGAAGGAGTTGAAATGGCAGCTGACTCCTGGTTGGTCCTGAGATAAATGCTGCCAAAAATGCCAGCATTAGCAGACCACTGGGAGGGGTGAGGTGATGCAAGGACAGCTCTCCCTCTGTCCTTTAAAATTGTCACTCACCTTGGCTAAAAGTTAATTTTATTTTAATTTTAATTGTATTTTATTTTAATTGTATTCTATTTTTATTTTTTTATTGTGTTTTAATTGTATTTTAATTGTTTTATCTTTTTTATTGTATTTTAATTGTTATAAGCTGCTCAGAGACCTTTGGGTAGTGTGAGTTGCATATACGTTAAATAAATAAATAAATAAATAAATAAATAAATAAATAAATAAATAAATGAATGAATGAATGAATGAATGAAAAGTTCTAGAAGCCAGGACTCATAGACCCGTAGAATACTTGGGTATTTCAAATGTCTTATTTATAACATTCTTCCAGAGCTAGACCTACCGTTAGGTAGGGTGGGAAAACTGCTTCTGGTGGCAGATACTTCCTGGCCCAGAAGAAAGAGTTGTGTATGTTTCACAGGCTACTGTGTATGTCCTTAATCAATCTGCTGTCCTCTATGCCAGTGGTTTCCAACCTTAGGTCCCCAGGTGTTCTTGGACTGCAACTCCCAGGAGCCTTCACCATTAGCTGTGCTGGCAGGATTTCTGGAAGTTGTAGTCCAAGAACATCTAGGGACCCAAGGTTTGGGAACCACTGCTCCATGCCATTGCTAGTCTTGAAGTATGCTTCAACTATCAGCCCAGTTGGCTACCCTACATGAAATGGATGAAGATGTGATCTTGTCCCTTTCCTCATTCAGGAAGATATTTTAGGCTAGCTCTGCATCTGTCTGAAGAACAGAACCAATCTCCAACAAACTGGTATCTCTTCCAAACATTGGCTAAGAAAAGAATGTATTATATGCCATACAGATGGCTGTGAGAGTTACTTTAATGTGATGGATAGTGTGATGAATCTTAGTTTGAATCTCTGCTTGGTTATGGAGGCTCACTGGGGGATAGCATTGTTATTGCTAGGTAAAGGTAAAGGTTCCCCTTGACAATTTTTGTCCAGTCGTGTTCGACTCTAGGGGGCGGTGCTCATCCCCGTTTCCAAGCCACAGAGCCAGCGTTTGTCCGAAGACAATCTTTCCGTGGTCACATGGCCAGTGCGACTTCGACACGGAACGCTGTTACCTTCCCACCTAGGTGGTCCCTATTTATCTACTTGCATTTGCATGCTTTCGAACCGCTAGGTTGGCGGGAGCTGGAACAAGCGACGGGAGCTCACTCCGTCGTGTGGATTCGATCTTACGACTGCTTGGTCTTCTGACCCTGCAGCACAGGCTTCTGCGGTTTAGCCCGCAGCGCCACCACGTCCCTATTGTTATTGCTGCTGCTCCATAAATACCTCACAACCTTATAGACCATATTAGAGTTTCAATAAGTCAGATATGATATGATAACACATAACAGACATGAACAAAAGACTAAATCTGGGCATCAGCCACTAAAGTCTCACTATGCATCAGAAATTATAAAAGATGGTGTAGAGTAGTGGTCCCCGACCTTGGGCCTCCAGATGTTCTTGGACTACAACTCCCAGAAGCTTTCACCACCACCTCTGCTGGCCAGGAGTTCTGGGAGCTGAAGTCGAAGAACATCTGAAGGCCCAAGGTTGGGGACCACTGGTGTAGAGAACCAACTATAATATTATCTGCTATTGCTACCCATTGGTGCCTCAGTTCTCAAGGTCTAGGCATATCCTGCAGGCAGACTCTGCCCTCTGCTAGCAAGGCTGTCAACAGCAAGGAGCCTGCCTACATGTGTTGGTGGAAAGTTTTGCAATTTGGAAGATCTGGGAAAAATCATAATAAGCATTCGCTCCAGATTTGTGTGAGCTTAGTCATGTCTCCATCACCTGCTGTGATAATTCCCCTCATTATTATGCATGACATAATATTTTTTCTCTTGCCATCCTACTCCTCCATTGTATATGGGTTTGCCCCTGACTGATAGACAGGCGAACAGATGGGCATTTGAGAAGGATAGGAAAGGAGGACGAAGGGGCAGCAGAGCTGACAATATAGATGACATGGACACAGAGGAGAAAGGGACAGTGGCATGGTCCAGTTTTGTGCCATCAGCATCTGCCAGGTCTTGTGTCTATTTCCTTGTCTAGGACTGGTAAAAGGTGCAAACCCAGCAACTTTGTGACAATGGGGAAGAGTTTGCCAGGAAGGTAGAATAGGACAGCTGCACCAACAACTTCTTGACTTAAGAATTTATATAGTGGCTGATGGTTTCAGCCTTTCCATTCCTTCCTGGTTCCCATTGCATTCTGGGGTACATAAATGTTCCACAAAATAGTGGCCAATATCCTGTTTGGAGGGGAAGGACGATTGTGTGTACTTTCCTCTGCTTTGTCAGGTCCCCCATCGCATGACTGGCCATACAACCAACTGCACAACCAATCTTGAAGCCAGTACAAGACAAGGTATACAAAGGGGAGCCTGCCAGGACCGAAAGAAGGTTTATGCAATTGTCCTTCCATGTCATGTGACTCAATAGAATACTATCCAGTGAGCATCCATGTTTTTCAGACTAATGTGCATTTCATAATAGACCAAGACTTAGGGCCAGAAAACATACAGATGACACAGTAGGGCAAAAGTCAATTAATATTATTTAAAATTAATAATATTAGTTAAATATTAGTAGAATGTCCTACAAGGACTGTGTGGGGCACTGAGGACTGTAGTCAAACTCACTTACCCCTACCCAATCCAATTCATTTTTTTCCTGCTATTCCTTTGGAAGTAGAAACATTTCCGTTCTAAGGATATCAATATGACGGTTATAAAACATTGGGTGCCAAGTGCATTTCTAGATGGCTGACTCTTTCCCGCATTTTGGCTTTAGCAAATGCATTATCCAGCAGCAGCCATTCAGTTCAGTAAAGCAATAATTGTTTTATAGAGTAAGATGAAAGAGAGCAGAAGTGCATGTCTCCAACTGGCTATTACATCCTGTGTTGATTTTTAAAATGGGCACATTACTGGAATTTTATTGTAAATTAAAGATGAAGATTCCTGTAAAATCTAATCTATGATAATAAGAAAATGTGTACCCGTCCTAAAACCAGGAAACCTGGGTACCTGAAAAACCATTCATGCATACTAAAGTGACTATAAATATGTACATCTTAGAGTTCTTATTTCTTAAATGGATTGGTTAACTTTAATATATTTTAATGGGTTGGCATCCTTGAAGCTTGCAGTATCAGCTTCAGACAGTATGTGGCACACTTTTCCAACCAATGCATAGGGTTGTGACAGAAACAGAGGGGAATAATTTAATAGATGGCATTTGCAGGAAACACCCGTCCCCCTGCTGTGGAGCAGCTTCCATTCATAGGAACAGAGTGGGGTGATCTCTCTTCTCTGGCAGTGTAGAAGGTGAAGTATGGTAGAAGCCTTGTCTCAGTTATGGCAGATGTAATATATACAATATTAATTAGGACTATGCTGACTTTTTCCTCTCCTGTTTTCTCCTATTATTTTCATTCAATGTGGCAGAAAAGAATTTCCCCTCGAAAATGATTTCAAAAGAGAATTTTTAAAAAATAAAATAAAATAACAATTCTCAGGGGTGAGACTCAGAATTTTTCTCCCTACTTCACTTATGAACAATGTGCATTTTATAATACTTATGAGGTGGCAAACGAATGTTTGTGGATGTCCTGTCTTTTATTATACTGTCAGAAGAAGCCTCTCTAGTTCCCCACACATCAGTTTGAAGCCCAAGGGAAGATGTCCTCTCATAAGTCTTTCTTCAGATCAAGAAGAAACCAGGGAAGTTGCAGAGTTATGAAGAGATGTGTCATAGAAAAAAAAACACACAACCAAATGCACCCCATGTAACTACTTTGCAATGTTATTAAATTCCAGATTACCTAGAGAATGAGGCAGGAAAATGAAAACTTCTTTCTTGGGTTAAATAAAACTTTCGGAAAATCGAAGCACACATTTTGGCAGAGAGCTTGTTCTCACTCTCTTGTCTGAGCTGGACAAAGCAGTGACTTCCCTCCCTCTTATTTACTACAAAACACACAGGAAAGGAGCTGTACTATAAGCATTTGCAGAAGAGTCAGAATGTATGGCCTTTGCAGGGGTGGGGGATGATTATGGTTGTTTGCCCCAGGAGGCTGATGGAGCTATATGGTTTCCTCAGGATGTTTCCTGTTGCCTCAGTTATGTTGAAGTCTTGGCTGACCTCTGGAACAGAGAAATGGCAGGGCAGTGGACACTTATGGTCTTCCCATGGAATGGAAACAAACTGGCCTCTAGTTTCCTAGAGATCTAGTTGTAGAATGAGTGGGCAGAGACGGACAGTGAGGATGGTAGGAAACTCAGAGCAAATGTGACCAAACAAAGCCTATGGATTATTGGAAGGCTTATTCTGTGTCAGCAGTGACAGCAAAGAAGCCTTTCTTTTCTGCCACCATTCTGTGTGCACAAAGTTGTCCAATGCAGTTGTTTCAAGTGGTCAGGAACTGTTAAGACTGTGGCCCACAAAGAGAGAATGTGGACCATTCGTCAGCCTGCTGTGAAGAATGCAGGCATGTTCCTTGGAGAAGTGAGAGCTACCTCATGATCCTTGCCCCTACTGACTTATAAAAGCAGCCGGAAAGAGAATGGCTGAGAAGATAAGGGGAGTGGTGCATGCTTCTTCTGAACAAGTTCATGTTCTAGCCTGCTTAAAAGAGGAAGTCATATGATCTTTGTTGAAAAACCCTCCTTGAGTCCCTTTACACTTCACAATTATCAGCCAGTCTCAACTGTTCTGTATTAAGACACGTTTCTGGAATATGTGGTGGCTTCACAACTCCAGGACTTTCTGGATAATACAGATTATCAAGATCCATTTCAGTCTTGCTTCAGCCCTGCTATAGCACAGAGGCAGTTTTGATTGCTGGTAAACAATCTATACTGGGAACTAGATGGCAAGAGTATGTTACTGTTGGTTCTGCTGGATCTCCCAGCAGCTTTCAATATAATCAGCCCTGGTACCCTTCTGGGTCATCTCGCTGGATGGGATTTTGGGGCACTGTCTTGCAGTGACCTCGGTCCTTCAGGAGGGGCAAGCTCAGAGGGTGGTGCTGGAGGACTCAGCTTTGACACCTTGGGCATTGGCCCGTGAGTTCTGATCTGTCCCCTACATTAAACATAAGCATGAAACCGCTGGGAGAGCTTGCCTTCCTTTTGGAGTTTGGCACCACCAGTATGCTGATAATACTGAGCCCTGTTTTTTTTTTCTCTTTGCATCTGATTCTAGGGAAACTGTTTCTGTTCTAAACTAGTGTCTGGTGTCAGTAATGGGCTGGATGAGGGCAACCAAACTGTGGCAGAATCCAGACAAGACCAAGGTGCTCCTGGTCAATTGAAAGGCAGATGAGGAAATAGGAACAACCTCTGCTGAATGGGCCTACTCTCCATCTAAAAAACTCAGGTTCACAGAATGGCCACTCTCCTGGATTCATCCCTAAGCCTGGATGCCCAGATCGTGGCAGTGGCTGGTGTGTGTTTACACAACTAGCCCACCAGTTATACACAATCCTTGAGAAGTCCTATCTGGTCATGGTGACACATACCTTCCTTAAATCCTTCCTATCTATCTATCTATCTATCTATCTATCTATCTATCTATCTATCTATCTATCTATCTATCTATCTATCTATCTATCTATCTATCTATCTATCTATCTATCTATCTATCTATCTATCTATCTATCTATCTATCTATCTATCTATCTAATTTGTATTCCACCCATGTGGCTGCAAAGACCATTCTGGGTGGTTTACAACAAAATAGGACAATAATAACAATTTTAAATAAAAACTGCATAAACATAACAAATTAAATATACAAAATAGGCAATGAATACATACTAATCATTAAACTTTTTTAAAAATGCAATACCAAAGACATTTAATAAAAGCATTTAACATAGCTGGATCAGTAATTTAGGAGCTGGAAGAAACTCTGCATTCTTGGAAGGCCTGTCTGAATAACCAGATTTTCAAAAGTCTCTTAAAAGTCATCAGTGAAGAGGCCAGGCAGATACGAGTATCAGGCGGGAGTTGATTCCTGAGATGTGGTGCAACCATTGAGAAGGCCCAGTTCCTGGTCTTTCTGGTCCTCTCACAAGGTCAGTGTCCTCAACGGCCTGGTCTGGGACATATGAGTAAAGTGGGCAGATCTCGATTGTACTAGCTTTCTCTAGAAATCTCCAGGCATTTCCAAGATCTGGGCCTCAGTAAACTAAATTACCAGGAAATTGTGTAATACTTCCTTGCTTTTCTGTAAATGGCTCTTTAGCGCAAACAAATAGGCCACCTAACAGTTTCATTGCAAAACCTATTTAAATTATTATACTATAAAAAAAAGACCTAATAGGTACATCTAGCTTGCTGACAAGCTCATTAATTATCTGTCTTTCGTCTGGTACTTGGCTGGTACTTGATTAATAACTATGGCATTTAATGATTCAGAAACAGGTCATTCATACCTCATTCTTCCTCTTCTAATTGTGTCAGAGTCGGAAAATGTATATATGGGGAACCAGGTGTATCATGGAGTTGTGGTATTCATCAGACAGGTTTCAATTGAACAGTATAATTCTGAAAGCATTTTCCTCATGTTTAAGGGACAGTGTTATGTCTTATCAAGTCATATCTTCTGTGATTATGTGTTTGACATATGTGCTGTCAACTCACTTCTGACATGGCAACTCTAATAGGATTTTTGAGGTATGTATAATTGTCAGGGAAGCACTGTGATTTTAATGTATGGGATCAGGTGCTTGGAAGTAAGTGGAAAGTGTTGTTTGCCCCAAGTTCCCAGACCCACACATTAATATACTGTAATAGTGCTTTGCTTTTACATGCCGCCCCCTCCCTGAGTGTGAACATCACATCCCAACTGCTTAACCAAAACACCACCTACAGACAAGCCCCTGTATGTACAAGAATGTATTACAACTAACCGCATGGGGAAAATCCCATTGCAATAATTTCAGCTGAAAGTAGAAACCACCCAGAAGCAGAGAAAAAGCGCCACTTTGGAAGCCAAAGGGGCTCAACCAAATCAAATCATCCTTTATATCATGCAATCAATAAAAACTACCTTGAATTCACCTGTTTTATGTGGAGCAAATTCCATGATATTTGACCATGTCATCATGCTCAAAGTCTGGATTATTTTTCCAAGCTGTGAAAGCTTAATGCTGTGGCTCTGTCACTATGCTCTTCCACATCAATATATGGATGAAAGGCTGGAAAATTATCTTCTAGAAGTAACTTTCTTTGCTATTACTTGTTATAGCATTTGAAATGTACCCTATTGTTATTATTCAGTTACAATGTTCAAAAACCAACTCACTATATTGTTTGTTGTGCCACTTGTTACTTTCAGTTACTTTTGTGAGGGAGGAAAAATTACTTCGGATTTTTAAGATTTTTAAAAAACTGAAAAATGCATGTTAAAATGCTCTAAAAATGCCTTGAAATACTCATTAAGAAGAAATTTTTGAAAGTCTATAGAAATGTTATTTGTTAACTCAACTTCAGTCCAGCTCATTACCTTACTTTCGGCATGTGAATTCGTTAATACCCTCACTATTGCTAAAATGTAACTAGTGACTAATTAACTCAGGCATGTTAAGTTCTTGTTTCCCTATCTAGGAACAGTGGCTATCCATAAAGTCTGTAGTTATGCACTGACATGTTGCTTCTGACTTATGGCAACATAAAAAAATTAGTGACCTAATTCAAGCCCACTCCTCAATAGTCCTGTTTAACTCTTGCAAATCCATATACACAGCTGTGACAAACCCAGACCTACTGGGATCTGCCACACAGTTACACTAAGCTGCCACCAACCATTCCCTATAAAAAGTCACACAGACCAGGGATGGATTTTTAAACAATAAAAAGAATAAGGTTTATTTTAAATACACACAGGGTAAATAAAACAATCAGGTGAATAAAATAAAGTAACGTGGCTTATTCTCACACACACAAGCATACAGTTTGGTTCACCTAGAACCTTTAACTTAAAGCACAGACCCTGAACCCATCAGTTCTGGCTAACCAACAGACCCCTGAACCTTTCAGGCTGGTACTCTGACACACAGTAGTACCCTGTCAGACACCCAGACTCCCACAACAGCTTCTTCTTCCCCAGCTGCTGCTTCGTCCCAACCCAGTGTCTCACAGTCTGTCTCAGCATCTACTCTTCACCACACAGGCATCACATATTTATACAGTACAGCCCCTCCTCCTGATGTCCCGCCTTCCACTCCCCATAGGATGGAACTTTCCCTCCAAACCCATGACAGACAGGTAACATCAGTGCTGTTATGTAACACCTCCCCTCTTTATAAGTTGTTTTGTAGGGGGAAAGCTAAGGTGCTTTTTCCCAAAAAACAACCTGTATAAAACACACAACACCAATTATACCTACCATATTATACTTACTTACATTCTAAGTTAAACATTTCAAATAGGCATTTAAACATTTACCATATACATTACATCAATTTACCTTTATTAATACAAACCAATTTAAAACCAGGTACATTTTAACTTTTTGTTTTCATTATATACATATAGTCCATGTTCTTTCGCCGTCTTCAGTCTTCAGGTCTTCTTGATAAGGCGTCAGCAACACAGTTCACTGACCCTCTGACCACCTTCACTTCAAAGTCATAGTCCTGTAAGTTCAAAGCCCACCTCATAAGTTTGCTATTGTGGGTTTTCATTGTCTTTAACCATTGCAATGGTGAATGGTCAGTACACAGAACAAAATGTCTTCCCCAGATGTAAGGCTTGGCCTTCTGGATCGCGTAGACTATGGCCAAACACTCCTTCTCCACGGTTGCCAAATGTCTCTCACCTTTTTGAAGTTTCCTACTCAGGTAGGACACTGGATGCTGGTCACCATTCTCATCCTCCTGGCACAGAACTGCTCCTACCCCGCTGTTAGACGCATCGGCGTAGATGATGAACTCCCGGTCGAAGTCTGGAGCACGCAGGACAGGATAGTTGATTAACGCCTCCTTCAACCTCTGGAACGCCGCCTCACAGTCGCTGGTCCACGGGATGCGGTCATCAGCCGTCTTCCTCGTCAGATCGGTCAGCGGAGCTGCAATCTCGCTAAACCTCGGGATGAACTTTCTGTAGTAGCCCACCAACCCAAGAAATGATTTGACCTTTTTCTTGGTGTTGGGTCTAGGCCAATCACGAACAGCTTCTATTTTGGCCTCCAGGGGTTTTATCACTCCTCCCCCTACCATGTGACCCAAGTATTTTATTTCTGGGCTACCCAGCTGACACTTGCTGGCCTTTACTGTTAGCCCTGCTGCACTTAACCTCTGCAGCACTAACTCCAGGTGTATCAGGTGATCTTCCCAGGTATTACTGAAGATCCCTATGTCGTCAATGTAGGCCACTGTAAAGTCACTGAGCCCTACCAAGGTCTGGTCCATCAGCCTTTGGAATGTGGCTGGTGCATTTCTGAGACCAAAGCTCAGGACTCGAAACTCATAGAGACCAAAAGGGCTGCAAAAGGCAGTCTTTTCTTGATCCCTGGGATCAATTCTTAATTGCCAATATCCCTTTACCAGGTCCAATGATGAGATGAACCGACAACCCCCTATGGTTTCAATCAGGTTGTCTAGCCTGGGCATTGGGTAGGCATCAGGAGTGGTTACACGGTTTAATTTCCTGTAATCAACACAAAACCTAATGCTCCCATCAGGCTTGTCCACAAGGACTATCGGAGAGGACCAAGGACTAGAAGAGGGGACGATTATGTTCTCCCTCAGCATTTCGTCCAACTCCTTCCGCACCTTGTCCCTATAGGGTCCCGTTACTCGGTATGGGGATACTGCCTGCGGGGGTGCATCCCCTGTGTGGATCCGATGCATCACTCCCTTCACTATCCCCGGCTTGTTGGAAAACACCTGTTGATATTTATTAAGCAGCATTTTTAGTTCTTGCTGCTGGTCTTGGGTGAGTGCAGGACTGATATTGACCTCCTCTGGGTTGTATTTTACGTCCCCTCTACCCTCCCAGAAGGGTAATTCAGCTTCCTCACTCTCAGCTGCTTTTATCGCGAATAAAACCCTCTGTTCCCCTCTGTAGTAGGGTTTTAGGGCATTCACATGAACCACCCTCCTTGCTTGGTTCTCCTCCTGCTCTATTAGGTAGTTCAGGTCTGACATCTTGGAAATGACCCTATATGGTCCTGCCCATTTGAGCTGCAGTTTATTCTCTCTGCAGGGCCTAAGCCAAAGCACTTCCTCCCCTGGGTCAAAGTGCCTCTCTCTAGCTTTGTGGTCATACCATGTTTTCTGTCTGACCTTCTGAGCTTGCAGGTTTTCTGCTGCCAGCTCTAGATTTCTCCTTAGGTCGTTCATCAAGGTGTCTATGTAAGTCACAACGTCTTGTGGGTCATCCTGGGTGATCTGCTCCCAATTTTGTTTGATCAAATCAAGGGGCCCTTTCACCCGTCTCCCAAATAGAAGTTCAAATGGACTAAACCCGGTACTGGCTTGTGGCACTGATCGATAAGCAAACAAAAGGGATTGCAGCTTCTGGTCCCAATTGTTTGGATTCTCTGCCAAGTAAGCCCTAATCATGCGCATTAGAGTCCCATTGAACTTCTCAGTTAACCCATTGCTTTCAGGATGATAAGCAGTGGTTTCCTTGTGCTTAATTCCACAGATCTGCCATAAGCGTTTCATGAGCTTTGATGTGAACGATGCGCCCAAATCTGTGATTATCTCTGAGGCAAATCCCATCCTGGACATATACCCCACCAAAGCATCGGCCACTGTGTTAGTTTCAATGTTAGTCAAGGGTATGGCTTCAGGATACCTTGTGGCATGGTCCACAATTGTTAGAATGAACCTGTTCCCCCTCTTTGTGGCCTTGGGCAAAGGTCCCACAATATCCACCCCTATGCATTTGAACGGAGTGTCAATCACAGGCAAAGGGCACAACTTTGCTTTAGTCCTGTCGCGGCTATTCCCCTGCCTTTGACACACATCACATTGTTTACAGAACTCCCTGATCTGCTTCCCTATGTCAGGCCAGTAGAAATTCTGTGTGATTCTCTGCTGTGTTTTGTTCACTCCTAAGTGTGCAGCAAACATGTCAGAGTGCCCCCTTTGTAAGATCATGGGGCGATACTTTTCAGGTACCACCAGCTGACTTCTGATCCCATCTCCCCCTTTTGAGATATTCCTCAGGGTTTCTCTATATAAAATCCCCTTTTTCTCCAGAAATCTCACTGGGGTTTCAGGTGTTAGCTGGGCGTCAGTCACCTGTTCAAAACACCTTTGGAGAGTGGCGTCTGCCTTTTGCTCCTGTCCAAATCTGCTGTCTGTGGTTAAGGTTTCCACCACAGCTTCTGAACTCCCCTCTGCTTCAGTCTCTGGCTCATCATTACCCCCCTGAACTGTCCCTGTGGTGGCTTGTGAACGTGTAATCACTAGCACCCGTTTCACATGTTCAGCCAGGTCATTTCCCACGAGCACGGCTGCTGGCAGAGTCGATGAAATCGCTATCCGCCAATCTCCCCTCCAGCCTTGAAAGTTGACAGGTACCTCTGCTACTGGGAGTGAGATTATCTGCCCCTCAATCCCTGCCACCTTTATGCTCTCATTTGGGATTATAAACTCCCTGGGAATAATATCTGGATGGCACAGGGTTACCTGGGAACAAGTGTCCCGCAGCCCCCTATACTGACGGTCGAGTATTCCTACGTCCACCCCTGCTGTCTCAAACAACTGAGAATCTGTTTTTATCAGCAAGCAGCGCTTTACCTCCATAAGAGGACCATTTTCCTCAGCCTGATCAGCAGAGGTAGCTGTTCCAGACTGAGTAGTCATGGCAACCGGCTCCCTCTGTGACACTGAGCCTTGCTCTTTCTGGACACAGAACACAGCTTTTGGCTTGGTCCCACTAGAATTCTGAGGCACCATTCCTTTTAGCTGCTTTAATTTCTCACACTCTGAGATTAGATGACCCTTTCCCTGACAGAAATAACATTTTCTGGCGTATTTTGATTCTCTCTCATCTTGTTTTGGTTTTCCCTCCAAATTCTGAGGGCTTGGTTTCATGCCTGAGGGCTTCCCTTCACCATGGGCCCCTCCCCCTTGCTGGCTTTTCCCTGGTCCCTGAGAGTACTTGCTGTAGGTTTCTTTGGGTTTACCTACAGATTTCCCCTCACCCAAGGGCTTTCTTATTTGGGAAATAAAATCTGCAATCTCGGCGGCTGCTGCCACAGATTTCGGTTTCCTTTCCCTCACCTGGAATTTCAATTCCCCCTGCAGGATTGAATAGAACTGTTCCAGGGCTATCAAGTCTTTAAGCTGCTCATAGGTCTCTATTCCCTCCTGCGATAGCCATTTCTCAAGCAGCCTCACCAATTGGGCCCCCACTTGGGTAAAAGTCTGTTCTGGCTTCTTGGTAAGGGACCTGAATCTTTGTCTCAGCTGCTCTGCATTTATCCCATGTCTTGCAAACACCAGTTTTTTAAACTCTGCAAAATCTTTCATCAATTCCTCAGGCATCTCGGCATAAACCTCAGCCAGGCTACCACTGATTAAAGACCGCATGATGGTCATCTTCTCAGTTTCCCTCACTGAGAAGTCCACAAACGCTCTTTCCACTAAGGAAAAGAACACCTCAGGACAATCTCCCTTGTGGTACACAGGGAATTTCTTCAGGTCAGCCTTAGACAGTTGGCCTCCCTCAGAATCCCTATTGTTATTATTGTTCTGGTTCATCAGTTCCAGTTTTCTTAATTCAAACGCCATTCTTTCTTTCTCCAGAGCAATTTTCTCTCTCTCCCTCTCTAGTTCAAATTGCCTTTGTTTCTCCCTTTCCTCTCTTCTTTCTCTCTCTAATCTTTCCTCCATTTCCCTCACCCTCAGTTCATGCTGTTGGGCTAGGAGTATTTTTCTGAGTTCTGGGTCCTGCTCTCCTGTGCTGTCACCTTGCACTGAGCCAAATTCATCCTCAGAACCTTGGTCAATCTGGGGGTCTTTCACCTCACTCATGTCTGCTACTTGGCTTCGAGTCAAGGGCATACCCCCCCTCAGAACAGGCTGCTTTAAAAAGTCAAGCCTCAAAATAAAACGACCACTTTTTTCCTTTTACCTCAGAACCAGCTCTCCCTAGAGATTGCTGCTGTTCTTCAGCACTAAAGTTGCAACAGTATCGAGTCAGAGCCTACCCCCCTCTGCTGGGCCTCTCAGCTGGCAAGCTAGCTCACTGTTGCTACGCAGATTTGCCTCAGCTTTTCCCGCCAAAACTAGGCTGCCTCAGAGCACCTAAATCTAAGTCTCCCCAGTTGGCACGTTCTTCTACTAGTGCACCTCCCCGTGAGGTACACCTAGAAGATTACCTACGCGCCTCAGACTGTCCCTGACTAGACCCCCCTTGCTCTGGGCACACTTGCCAAGGCTTTGCTGGACCGCTGGACAACTGGACCAGTCGTATCCCACACGCTGGACACCAATCAATGTGACAAACCCAGACCTACTGGGATCTGCCACACAGTTACACTAAGCTGCCACCAACCATTCCCTATAAAAAGTCACACAGACCAGGGATGGATTTTTAAACAATAAAAAGAATAAGGTTTATTTTAAATACAAACAGGGTAAATAAAACAATCAGGTGAATAAAATAAAGTAACGTGGCTTATTCTCACACACACAAGCATACAGTTTGGTTCACCTAGAACCTTTAACTTAAAGCACAGACCCTGAACCCATCAGTTCTGGCTAACCAACAGACCCCTGAACCTTTCAGGCTGGTACTCTGACACACAGTAGTACCCTGTCAGACACCCAGACTCCCACAACAGCTTCTTCTTCCCCAGCTGCTGCTTCGTCCCAACCCAGTGTCTCACAGTCTGTCTCAGCATCTACTCTTCACCACACAGGCATCACATATTTATACAGTACAGCCCCTCCTCCTGATGTCCCGCCTTCCACTCCCCATAGGATGGAACTTTCCCTCCAAACCCATGACAGACAGGTAACATCAGTGCTGTTATGTAACAACAGCTTCCTTTATTGAATCAATTCATCTCTTATTTGGTCTTCCTCTTTTCACCACCTTTCACTTTTCCCAGCATTATTGTGAGTCTTGTCTTCTCATGATGTGTCCAATGTACAATAGCCTCATTTCAGTCATCTTTTCTTTTAGGACGTTTTCAGGCTTGATTTCCTCTAGAATGCATTTATTTGTCTTTCTGGTGGTCCACAATCTTCCCTCAAGACCACATTTCTAATAATTTTTTTTCCTGTCAACTTTCTTCACCATCCAGCTTTTACATATGTACGTACATTGTATTTGTGAATACCTCAGTCAAGGTGGTTTTCATCTTGATTTCCAGTGACACATCCTTACACTTGAGGCTTTTTTTCCCCTAGTTCCTTCATAGCTTCTCTTCCAAGTCTCAGTCCTCCTCTGATTTCTTGGCTGTAGTCTCCCCTGAAATTGATGATTAAATAAATGTATTGGGGGCGGGAATACAATTTTGATACAGCTCCGCTCTGCGCTAATTGCATGACACTCTCTCCTCTCAATTCATGCATTAGGGAGCTTGAATGCAAACTGGCTCTCAATTTAAGGAAGTTCAGTGAAAAGCCATACTGACTACAGGAGCTAACAGAGGATG
This sequence comes from Pogona vitticeps, assembly GCF_051106095.1. Lineage (NCBI taxonomy): Eukaryota > Metazoa > Chordata > Lepidosauria > Squamata > Agamidae > Pogona > Pogona vitticeps. The sequence continues at coordinate 129,164,395 of NC_135787.1, forward strand.
TCAAAAGTGACTTTTAGAATAGTGGGCTGGAATACACAACAGCAGCATCTTCTCTTCCTTGTGTCACTCCCTCCCTGCCTGACAAATGTAAAAAAGTCATACAGAACACACCTCACATAATTTTCAAATTATGAATTATGTTCAATGGGGAGGATAATTTGGCACGGTCCTTCTGGCTCTGCTTCTAGCCCCTAAATGCTCATATAACAGTCTGTGTAGTACATAGGGACTGTGCACGTGCCCTTGGAAGTGGCTCTAAAACCAAGCAGCAGAATACTGTATTCCATTCCCCCTGCACAGTCCACAACCTGTCTGCTATGCCATGTTATTTAATGGTCCTTCTGATGCATTCCTCTGAACCTCTATTTTCCTGAGGCCTTCAGCACCCATTCTTCCAGCTCTTCCTCCTCCTGCTGATATGCCTGAGTACAGCTTGCAGACTATCTTGGGGCACCTTTGGAGAATTATGTCTGCAAAACATCCCCTACTTCCCTGCTCAGGGTTGTTCTAAACTATAGATGTGATGAGCAGCTACAGGTATTCCCAGTTTCTTTTCCCCATTTTGTCTATATGTTGCCCGAGGAAAATGTCTGAAGAACTCAAAAACGTACCTTTTTTTTGGGGGGGGTCACGTTTTAGTTGATCTTCATAAAGGAATTCCCAAATCCACAGCAGGGCAGTCTTAACTGATAATCCTGTGCAGAAATGTCAGTGTCAGGATGTGATCAAGTCTGACTATTCTTAAAATAGGCTGCTGTCCAAGACCTCTTAAAGAAATAAGTGTTACCTTGGCTCTTCCTATATTTAAAAAGTGTAGCTTAAGATATCTTGTTTCACTGGATCACTTTTCTTTTTTTAAATTCCAAGATATTAAGTACCATATCAAAATTGGTTATTACTTTTTAAAATCATTTTCTTGCTTTATGAAAGTATTTTTCTTCCCATTGTGTGTTTGTGTAAACTTAAAAAAAAGGGTTGCTCTGTCTTCCTGAGTGTTTATTTCCCTGACTCAGTCCTTTACTCTGTGTTTCCTAGACTTCCAGATTGTATTTCCGAGGAAGCAATTGACATTTTCGTTCCAAATAAATAAATAAATAAATATCCCCAAACTAACAGAATGAAACAGTGGGAGGGAAGGCTTCAGTTGTTAGTTTGCTTCCTGGCATGCAATTTTAATTAAGGAGTCAGCATGCCTGCTGCACACCAATCCATGGGAGTTAATAGCTAAAAATGAGCGAGAGGACATCCATGCCTAGGGAAGACACAAGAAAGGGACAACACAGAAAGTGTATTCCAGGTGCCTAACAGAATTTACCTATTGGTCCAAATAACTGTTATTTATGATGGCCAGCATGTGATAGTGGGAGAATCAAGATAAACTGCTAGCAGCAAAGACTAAATAAGTATTCATGGTTTCAAAAACTAGAGATGGAATGATGATTGATTCAGCCAGAAAGCAGAGCCTGAGGGTCAGACTAGAGATGATATGTTCTGTATCTTTATTTAGCTTTAATGCTTCCACAAATGGTGAAGGGTGTCTCTTAGCTGTAGCAGTTGTTTTTCCTCACCTCTGCATCTTGCATTTAGCTGTGCTTTGCACTGTGATTGAGCCATAGAAGCAAAACACAGCCTTACATTGCAAGTGCAGATTCAAACATCTATTTTTAAACATCCTGTTGATGGAAGGGAAATGCATTGATCTCATGGCATACTCTTATGTCTGACAAAGTTGACATGTTCCACAGGGGAAAAAAAAATCAGGACACGGCCGCATGGTCATGGAAACAATACCAATTGTTTGTACTGCTTATATTAAAATATAGCAGTTAGTCTTTAAAGTGCCACATCTTTTATATTTCTTGTCAAAGTCTTTTCTCCACAACATCTAGTTTGACCCTGAGATGGACAGTTGTGAAGAGCAGCCAAATTTTTTTGGCCATGGCTAGAAACATAATGTGAAAATAACATAGGCTGAATCAAGATTGTATAAGTTGCATAACAAGCTTTATAAGGAGAAGTGTGAAGTTTTTTTTTCAGTCTGTGGTCTCCTTCTAATGTTCCAGGGTCACCCATGGGGCCATGTTGCCCCCCCCTCCATTGAGAATGGTTTATGTGAAGTCTTGGTCTGGTTCAGAGAGAACCAGGTCTGAATCCTACTTGAATACGAACCTTTCCGTGAGCAAGTCACTCTTGTCCTTGCCCATTGCCCTTCAGAGGGTGGTTGTGGGAATAAAATGTGCTTCCTTGGATTCTTCAAAGGAAGATGTGTTTTGACATTCCTTTATACCTCAGTGTATGTTTTCACTGCTAGTCACTATGCTTACTTATTCACATTATGTCTTTACTGAGGCAACTGATACTAATCTACCTTCTTCCAACACTGAATGCCAATTCTTCACAATTATGTCTTTTGGACCTCTAGATATTGTTGGCCTTGATTGTCCAGGCTGGTAATGACAGGACTAGTAAGGGTTGTGACCTGCTAGAGGCAGAATCCTCAACCCTGCTAAATCTTTCTTAAATAGCATTAAATCTGAAGTGTGTTATGGCTGTGCAGTACACCAGTCATAAGGCGACTTTAAATCATCCTCAGTAAAATTGTAAAAATTACAGTCTTTCCCCTCTTATGTCATGACTCTTCCCTGCCAACAGGAAAAAAGAAAGAAAACAGGACACCAAGAGGAGGGTTGTGTGATTCATGTTCTGAACTTTCCACAGCCATCATTAATCATACAAACACTTTTCTCAGAGTTATGGTACACACATTCTTTTTTCAGAAATGGTAGAAATGGTTGTTGTTTTCCGACTTAGTGAAATGACCAGATGTAACACCAAAGTGATAGCAAAAAAACCCTACTCTCATACACCTGCCATTCTTTATATCTGCGCACATCAGTCTCTGGGGCCTTGTACTAAAAATACTTGGAGAACGCAAAGCAAATTAATCTGCTATGACTTCAAAAATGAGAGCTCTGAGTTCCAAGGGGAAAATAAGCAGCAAAGTAATTTCTATATCAGTGCATTCCTGTTTGCTTGTTAAGAGTTCTCTAGATAAAGAGCAGAATTGAGTTTAGAATGTACAAGTTAAATGGAAAGCAGATGAAGTAATTCACCGAGATGAAGAAAAATAATAGATCTGCACTAATTTCAGATCCATATTTGCTCCTTGAAGTCTCTTTAGTAATCTCATTAGGAGCACAAATATATGAAAATGTACAGAAATGGCTGTGACAAAACACAAAAATGTAAAGCTCTCTGACAGTCAACAATAAAAGCCAATAAACATGGTCCTTTGGGTCCATGGAAATGTAGTTTCCTTGTGCTTGACTCATTTCCTTGTGTATCTGGCACTCTATTCAATATAGTGTGAGATGGAGCAAATAGATGGGTGCTGAGTCCTATCACCAGGTGCCAGGTGCATCATGCCTTAACGCCAACTGATGCATCTTAGTAAGAGGGGAGGATTTTGTGAATTGGCCACCCTTTTGTATAACATCCCCTTCCACACTGCAGCATGTTCAATCATGTTCCTAGGGAAGAGGACAGCACGCCACCCGAGCTTTTGCCATTGCTTCATCAATTCTTCCCAGACACTTTGGCAAGGGAAAGAGATGCTTGCATTTCAAAGTCCATAAACCCAAATCTTGCATTTCAATTCCTGTTTAATTTGAAACAGAATCAATGGACAGTTAAACTAGATTCGGTTATTTTCATTGGCAAACAAATGCCACTGGCAACTCTTCATGCAAGCCTACATATATCACAACTTTTGTTTTGATTTTGTTCCTGGTTTCCTCCAAGAACTCAGGCAACATGAAATGGACTACTTATTTCCAATTTATGTAATGCCTGCAATGTTGTGATAGTAAAGGCAAGGAGCACAGAAGTATACAGAGGTATAAAGAAAGAAGCAAGGAAGTTACTACTTTCAATTAAGCTGTTTCACTGGAATGTGTAGCCTGGTTTCTCTGTGTGTCTCATTTGACAATAAGCTTAATTAGCGACTGCAGTTTGCAAAACATGCTCACTGCCAAAACAATCTTGACAGGTTGAGGAAGAAAGATCCACCAGTGCAAGGATCAGCTCATCAAACCTTATTCTGATGTTTCAGTTGTAACTAGCCATCATGCTGAACATTGCAGTGAATAAGCTCAAAGGAGAAATTTTTAGAACTCACAATATTTGGTGGTGTTGAAATTAGGCTCTCTTGCCTTTAATTTTTTTTTCTGCCTCAAGTGCCAAAATAACTTGGCTGGTTTTGGGTACCTTGATGTAGGGTGAAAACGGTGCCCTCCCCCCACCTCAGGCAGCAAAAATATCCTGGGCCACCCTGGCTATATATTATATATGCTAATTTTACATCGGTGCAGTTGGCTATCATTATTTATTTATTTATTTATTTATTTATTTATTGGACTTATATGCCACCCCATAGCGCTACAAGCACTCTCTGGGCAGTTTACAATTTAATTATACAGGCTACACATTGCCCCCCCAGCAAGCTGGGTACTCATTTTACCGACCTCGGAAGGATGGAAGGCTGAGTCAACCTTGAGCCAGCTACCTGGGATTTGAACCCCAGGTCATGAGCACAGTTTTAGCTGCAGTACAGCGTTTTAACCACTGCGCCACGAGGACTCTAGGTGTCCAAAGGTAGTAACCACTGCCAACTCAGGTTCACCGACTGATTACTTTAACCCTTTGATCTTGAGCAGAAGTGTCCTTGATTACTAAAACGTTCCTGAAATTTTAAAACGAAAATGTGTTTACAGAACAATTCTGATCAGACAGGTGGCTTGGGAATGTCAGGCGCCATTTTAGGCTGGGATTGAGGCTGAAAAATTCCTCCTTGAGCCAGCTACCAAAAGACTTCTGTGGAGCTCCCCAGGAAGATTCCTTTGCACTTCACAGCAGCTTGCTCATCGGAAGGGAAGACAAGCACTGAAATACTCCTGGATCACACATAGCTCAGAGCCTTACACCAGCTACCCTCAAGTCCTGAGCTAAAATTCTCAAACAGAATTGTGAGAATAATTATGCACCAAACATTGTGAGCTAATCTGGAACTAGGCTTTTTTTTTTTAAAAAAAGATCACTTTGTTAGTGGTTTGACAACATTCCTAGCAATGGGAAACTGATGGGATTTGCAGTTCACCAGCCATAGCTCAATGACTGGAAATGGGGCTGTCTCCCCTCCTATTGCATTGTATTGTATTGTAAAACAGATTTCATTGATTTCTTGATTTTTCTCCAGGAGCTCATGGAACTTTTTTTAAAATCTCTTCTCCGTGTAATCCTCATAACTGCCCTATGAGATAGATCAGGCTCAGAATATGTGACTGGCCCATGTCATGGATAATCAGGTCTTGAAACCAGACATCCTGAGTCCTAATCAAACACTCTAACAACTCACTGTCTCAATGTTATCCATAGTTTTCATTGAATGAGGCATGATCTGGATGCTATCATATCAAGAAACATGGTGTGGAATCCTATGAAGCTTGTAACATAAAAAATAAAAATACATACAGCGTTCCTTCTCATGCTGCACATATGCCATTTCAGAGGGAACTGGTCTTTTTGTTCAAATGATATGACTGCTTTTAACTCAGATGACTCTTAGATAGTAATGGAATAATAGCTACAAAAAGCAAACATCTAAAAATGGTGTGACTGCCCTGGCTTCCAGGTCATGGTGTAATAACAAGGTATAGGATGCTATTGTTTTTCTTAGCTGACATTTCTGAACACTCATGCATTGCATTTACCAAGGCAAGAGGAAGACAGTAGTCTAGTGACATAGGCACGAACTGTGATAAGTCAACTGAGAAAGGTTTTATAAGATTCTCCAGATGCTTGTTTTATCCAAAATTGTATTTTGTTGTTCTTTAGTCATTAAGTTGTGTCTTTGTGACCCCATGGATCAGAACATGCCAGGCCCTCCTGTCTTCCACTGCCTCCCAGAGTTGGGTCAAAATCATGTTGGTAGCTTTAATGATACTGTCCATCCATCTCGTCCTCTCCCGTCCCCTTCTCCTCTTGCCTTCACACTTTCCCAACGTCAGGGGCTTTTCCAGGGAGTCTTCTCTTCTCATGAAATGGCCAAAGTATTGGAGCCTCAGCTTCAGGATCTGTCCTTCCAGTGAGCACTCAGGGTTGATTTCCTTCAAAATGGATAGGTTTGTTCTCTGTGCAGTCCAGGGGATTCTCAAGAGTCTCCTCCAGCACCACAACTCAAAAGTGTCAACTCTTTGGTGGTCAGCCCTCTTTATGATCCAGATCTTACTTCCATACATCGCTACTGGAAAAACCATAGCTTTGACTATGAGGACCTTTGTCAGCAAGGTGATGTCTCTGCTTTTTAAGATGCTGTCTAGGTTTGTCATCGCTTTCCTCCCAAGAAACAGGCGTCTTTTCATTTCGTGGCTGCTGTCTCCATCTGCAGTGATCATTGAGCCCAAGAAAGTAAAATCTGTCACTGCCTCCGTATCTTCCTCTTCTATTTCCCAGGAGGTGATGGGACCAGTGGCCATGATCTTAGTTTTTTTGATGTTGAGCTTCAGACCATTTTTTTGCTTTCTCCTCTTTCACCCTCATTACAAGGTTCTTTATTTCCTCCTCACTTTCTGCCATCAGAGTGGTATCATCTGCACATCGGAGGTTGCTGATATTTCTTCCGGCAATCTTGATTCCGGTTTGGGATTCCTCCAGTCCAGCCTTCCGCATGATGTATTCTGCATATAAGTTAAATACGCCGGGGGACAATATACAGCCTTGTCGTACTCCTTTCCCAATTTTGAACCAATCAGTTGTTCCGTATCCTGTTCTAACTGTTGCTTCCTGTCCCACATATAGGTTTCTCAGTAGATAGACAAGGTGGTGAGGCACTCCCATTTCTTTAAGGACTTGCCATAGTTTGTTGTGGTCCACACAGTCAAAGGCTTTTGCATAGTCAATGAAGCAGAAGTAGATATTTTTCTGGAACTCTCTGGCTTTTTCCATAATCCAGCGCATGTTAGCAATTTGGTTTCTAGTTCCTCTGCCCCTTCGGAATTCAGCTTGTACTTCTGGGAGTTCTCAGTCCACATACTGCTGAAGCCTACCTTGTAGGATTTTGAGCATAACCTTGCTAGCATGTGAAATGAGTGCAATTGTACAGTAGTTGGAGCATTCTTTGGCACTGCCTTTCTTTGGGATTGGGATGTAGACTGATCTTTTCCAATCCTCTGGCCACTGCTGAGTTTCCCAAACTTGCTGGCATATTGAGTGTAGCACCATAACAGCATCATCTTTTAAGATTTTAAATAATTCAACTGGAATGTCATCACCTCCACTGGCCTTGTTGTTTGCCATGTTTTCTAAGGCCCACTTGACTTCACTCTTCATGATATCTGGCTCAAGGTCAGCAACCATACTACCTGGGTTGTCTGGGACCTCCAGATCTTTCTGGTATAATTCTTCTGTGTATTCTTGCCACCTCGTCTTCTGCTTCTCTGAGGTCACTATCATTTTTTTCCTTTATCATGTCTATTTTTGCACAAAATGTTCCTTTCATATTTCCAGTTTTCTTGAACAGATCTCTGGTTTTTCCCTTTCTATTATTTTCCTCTATATATTTTCCTCTGTATCTAAACTGTTCATTTAAGAAGGCTGTCTTGTCTCTCCTTGCTATTCTTTGGAAGTCTGCATTCAGTTTTCTGTAACTGTTCCTATCTCCCTTCTCTTCGCTGCTATTTGCAAGGCCTCGTTGGACAGCCACTTTGCTTTCTTGCATTTCCTTTTGTTTGGGATGGATTTTTGCTGCTGCCTCCTGTACAATGTTACGAGCCTCCATCCATAGTTATTCGGGCACTCTGTCCACCAAATCTAGTTACTTAAATCTGTTCTTCACTTCCACTCTGTATTCATAAGGGATTTGTTTAGATTATACCTGAGTAGCCCAGTGGTTTTTCCTACTCTCTTCAGTTTTAGCTTGAATTTTGCAATGAGAAGCTGATGATCAGAGCCACATTCAGCTCCAGGTCTTGTTTTTGCTGACTGTATAGAGCTTCTCCATCTTTGGCTGCAAAGAACATAATCAATGTGATTTTGGTATTGCCCATCTGGTGATGTCTATGTGTAGAGTCACCTCTTGTTGGAAAAGAGTGTTTGTGATGACAGCTTGTTCTCTTGACAAAACTCTATTAGCCTTTCCCTTGCTTCATTTTGAACTCCAAGGCCAAACTTACCTGTTATTCCTTTTATCTCTTGACTCCCTACTTATTTCTTGACTCCCTACTTTAGCATTCCAGTCCCTATAATGACAAGAACATCTTTCTTTGGTGTCAGTTCTAAAAGGTGTTGTAAGTCTTCATAGAACTGGTCAATTTCAGCCTGTTCAGCATTAGTGGTTGGTGCATAAACCTGGATTACCGTGATGTTGAAAGGTCTGCCTTGGATTCTTATTGAAATCATTCTGTCATTTTTGAGATTGTATCCCGGTACAGCTTTTCCCACTCTTTTGCTGACTATGAGGGCTACTCCATTTCTTCTACGGGATTCTTGCCCACAATAGTAGCTATGGTAATCGTCTGAACTGAATTCACCCATTCCCGTCCATTTTAGTTCAGTGACGCCCAGGATGTCAATGTTTATTCTTGCCATCTCCTGTTTGACCACATTCAGCTTCCCAAGGTTCATAGATCTTACATTCCAGGTTCCAGTATTTTTCTTTGCAGCATCGGACTTTCCTTTCACTTCCAGGGACGTCCACAGCTGAGCGTCCTTTCGGCTTTGGCCCAACCACTCCATTAGCTCTGGAGCTACTTGTACATGTCCTCCGCTCTTCCTCAGTAGCATGTTGGACGCCTCCCGACCTGAGGGGCCCACCTTCCAGTGTCATATCTTTTTGTTTCTGTTCATGGGGTTTTCTTGGCAAAGATACTAGAGTGGCTTGCCAGTTCCTGCTCCAGGTGGATCGCGTTTAGTCCACTATCCATCTTGGGTGTCCCTGCATGGCATAGCCCATAGCTTCCCTGTATTACTCAAGCTCCTTCTCCACGACAAGGCAGCAATCCATGAAATTGAAGATTGTATTAATACAATCTTAAAGATTGCATTAAGACTAAGCAAAAATTGTCACTCGGGACTAAATTCACCTCTTGGTTCCCAGTACATCAGAATAAATGGAGCTTCTTAAATGTATATCCCATTGATCAATGCCTCTACTTTTACTGGAACTGAAATTTGCAGTTAGCTCTCCATCTGAAAACCAGCATCCATTTCCCCTTCCTCCCAGACAGAGACAGAGGCCTTTGTCTTCTGCTGGTGTAAATCATAGCAGCAAATTTTTGCCAGTTAATGAGTCACTGCCTGTATTTTTTGACATTCGTCAGACACTGAAGATGGCGTGCGACAAGAAATACAAGCAGTGACATATTCACAGCAGTTCACTGCTGCAATTTACCTTTGCACGTCTGGTGGCACAAATAACCAATAGGATTCTGTCTAATGAGAAGGAACAAAAGAAGGTGGCTTTCTTTGATGAAAAGATCAATGGCAGTGCTGGCAGCAAAAACAGAGAGCAGTGCACAAGGTTCAGCCATGCATACTGTCTGCTCCTGTAGCTAGAGAAGAACGAGGATGCTTAGATGACCACATGCCTCCTGCCAAAATACAACTCTCTACAGCTGAAGACATTATGGGGGCTGGGCGTGGCAGCTGGGAAGATCAATTTATATAGATGCTAATGGCAAGTGATATTACATTTTCCATGGCAGCTTCCTGTTTGTTCCCCCCTCCTCATATATCAGCAACAGGAAACAACAGGAAATAGGAGGTCTGGAGAAGCCAATTATGCAGGTAAATCACATGAAAAGCCTTCCTCTGAGAAGAGAGGTGTGCTGTTTTGGACTTCTGATGTGCAGTTCCTGAATTCCTGCAGAAGTCTAGGAACTGAAGTAAAAAACACACAAAAGAGCACAACCCCAACGGATTAATAAACAAATCTAAATAATGTTGAAAAGATATTGTGTTATATTTGAACATCAAAAGAACAAGTGAAAGAAGGTGTACCACAAATACATCACAGTAAGCCTGAGGAATTCTTGAGCTCCTGAAGCTATGAATAGAGACTTGAGATGGATCCTTATATGTGATATATGTATTCATTGCAGTAATCTGTGATGGGTATGATATAATCCAGGGTAGGTGGATAGCTCACCGAGTTGAGGAACTTCAGTTCGTAGTTTGATTCCTCATTATGCTTTCTAGAAATGCAAACCTATGTGACACTGGGTCAGAGAGCACTCCCAGATCAACTGAATGGCAAACTGCTTCTGAGTACTCTGTATAGTGTCTTAGAAATCTGGCTGTAGAGCTAGATGTTGGAGGTTTGATTCCCCACTGTGGCTCCTTGACGAGAGCTGGACTTAGTTATCAATAGGGTTCCTTCCAGTTCTGCAGATCTAAAATTATAATGATGATAATGGAACCCAGAAAAACGTGAGTGGAATCACTGTAAAATAGAAGCAACTTGATGATAAACAATTAGGTTAAGTCCTGTTGATGTTACTAAATTAGTGAGAATAAATAACATTAAAATAGCTGTTGTAATAAATGTCGCTATTTTTAAAATCATTGTAATAGTAGCTTCCATTTCACCAAAAACCATGCAGCTCAACCCAGACCTCTGGTGTTTCCTATATTAAAACATAACCACTTACTAATTCCATGTTTGGTCTCGTATATCTCCAGCAATACAGTACTTTAAAGACTTAATATTTATAATGTAGTTTCTCTAGTTGCTGAAAGCAAATTTTAGTTTATCCCAAATAACTTTCTATGACTTCTACAAATCTCATGCCTCTCCTTTTCTATAATAATTGTGGTTCACAAACAAAGGCAAAAGTTCCTTTTCACACTGGCATATCAAATTGTCATTAAAAAGTGTAACAACTACTTTTCTTGTTCTTCAAAATCCATTTACAGAAACAAAATAAGAGATAAATATTTCCATTGAATGAAATAACTGTTGCATTTTAAGGGTCTCCAGAGCTAGTGAGTCCTTGTTGCTAAGAAACAACATGCTTAACCTTTTGCACCATTTTTCAACTGCAACACTTTACAACAAGAGAATTACCAAAAAGATTTGAATGTTATTGTTTGTTTGTAATTTCCATGCTTTTAATATTTTTGTTCAGGTATTCGATTTGGAATCTGCTAGACAAAATAGCATATCTGTGAAGACTCCATTTGTATCCATCATCTCTATCACTCTTCAAAGATCAGAGATTTACGTATAAAAGTAAAAATATAGTTTAAACCATTAGAAATTACAACGTTCTCTAGAGAATTTACTGGATATGCCAGCACTGTGTCATTGATTAGCTGCCATTTACTTTGCTATTCTGTGAAAAGTGCAGTGCCTTGAAAATGTGAGTTTTTCCAGAATTATGTGCCCTGTTTCCCCGAAAATAAGACCTAACCTGAAAATAAGCCCTTGTATTATTTTTCAGGATGCTTATAATATAAGTGCTACCCCCAAAATAAGCCCAAGTTAAGTGAAACCCTGCCCTCCACCATTCTGCAGCATTGCGCAGCAACCGGAAGAAGATGACATGACTGTATTTAAATAAATGTAGATGGCTATATATGAAAAAAAAAATTAAAACATCCCCTGACAATAAGCCCGTGTGTGTGTGTGTGTGTGTGTGTGTGTGTGTGTGTGTGTGTGTGTGTGTGTGTGTGTGTGTGTGTGTGTGTGTGTGGTACCCCCAGACAAGGACCAAGGGACCTTCTGGAACTAGAGTGCTTTGTCATAAGAATTAGCACTCTGATTCCAGAAGATCCCTTGGTTCTTGTCTAGCAGTACATATCATAAGGATTAGCTGACTGGATAACACCATGAGATGAGTACCTGGCTGTGGAGCCAGAGACTGACTTCAAATCCGCATTGTGCCTTCAAGAAGAGCCAGCCTGTGTGGCCTTGGACAAGCTGCACAGACCCAGGATGCAGGAATTACAGCTCATGGAAGAAATTGTGGTCAACCTTGCAACTTGTGGTGATCTGAAAGTGGCTTCTTTTCACAGAGTTATTTTTTTTCACTCACAAGTCTTGTGAGCAGAACGATTTTGCCACATGTACATAGAATGTGATCTTTGCTGCATTTAGTGGGCATTTTTTAATTCATACTCCTACACTTCAAGTTAATAATTACTGCAATTTGCCAAAGAGATAAACACAGGAGTCTTTAAACCCCTAAAAAATTATAATGCCCCTTATGGGAAGTCAAACCTGATTCTAGATTTGTAAACAATGAAGTTATAGACTTAATCTACTTTAAATATATATATATATGACAAACTAAAGAAGAAATCTCTCTGGGAGAATTTCAAAGTGGAACTAAATTGACAGAATATAATTGGAATTTCTTTTTCTTTCTCTTTGCCCCAAGCGAAATTCATATGGGATGTTGCTATATAGTTGAAAGCTGGTTTATCTCATGCTTTGTGCTGATCCTTTTGTATCTTCTGCCTGATTGAATACTTGACATTTGGTCTGTTTGGATATTTCTCTCCTTTCACCTATCTCAGATTGGGATGCAGGGGTTGTTACAAACAGCACTGATGTTACCTGTCTGTCATGGGTTTGGAGGGAAAGTTCCATCCTATGGGGAGTGGAAGGCGGGACATCAGGAGGAGGGGCTGTACTGTATAAATATGTGATGCCTGTGTGGAGAGTTTAGAAGAGACACTGGGGTGTGACGAAGCAGCAGCTGGGAAGAAGAAGCTGTTGTGGGAGTCTGTGTGTCAGACAGGGTACTTCTGTGTGTCAGAGTACCAACCTGATAGGTTCAGGTGTCTGTTGGTTAGCCAGAACTGATAGGTTCAGGGTCTGTGCTTCAAGTTAAGGGTTCTGGGTGAACCAAACTGTATGCTTGTATGAGTGAGAATAAGCCACGTTACTTTATCCTATTCACCTGATTGTTTTATTTTTCCCTGTGTGTATTTAAATAAACCTTATTCTTGTTATTGTTTGAAAATCCATCCCTGGTCTGTGTGACTTCTTATAGGGAATGGTTGGTGGCAGCTTAGTGTAACTGTGTGGCAGATCCCAGTAGGTCTGGGTTTGTCACATTGATTGGTGTCCAGCGTGTGGGATACGACTGGTCCAGTGTCCAGCGGGCCAGCAAAGCCTTGGCAAGTGTGCTCAGAGCAAGGGGGGTCTAGTCAGGGACAGTCTGAGGCGCGTAGGTAATCTTCTAGGTGTACCTCACGGGGAGGTGCGCTAGTAGAAGAACGTGCCAACTGGGGAGACTTAGATTAAGGTGCTCTGAGGCAGCCTAGTTTTGGCGGGAAAAAGCTGAGGCAAAACTGCGTAGCAACAGTGAGCTAGCTTGCCAGCTGAGAGGCCCAGCAGAGGGGGGTAGGCTCTGACTCGATACTGTTGCAAGTTAGTGCTGAAGAACAGCAGCAATCTCTAGGGAGAGCTGGTTCTGAGGCAAGAAGGAAAAAAAGTGGTCGTTTTATTCTGAGGCTTGACTTTTAAAGCAGCCTGTTCTGAGGGGGGATTATGCCCTTGACTCGAAGCCAGATAGCAGACATGAGTGAAGTGAAAGACCCCCAGATTGACCAAGGTTCTGAGGATGAATTTGGCTCAGTGCAGGGTGACAGCACAGGAGAGCAGAACCCAGAACTTAGAAAATTGCTCATAGCCCAACAGCATGAACTGAGGATGAGGCAATTTGAAGTGGAGGAAAGGTTAGAGAGAGAAAAAATGGAGGAAAGGGAAAGAGAGAAACAGCGGCAATTTGAAATAGAGAGATTGGAAAGAGAAGAAAGATTAGAGAGAGAGAGAATGGAAATGGAGAGGGAGAGAGAGAAAATAGCTCTGGGAAAAGAAAGAATGGCCTTTGAATTAAAAAAATTGGAACTGATGAATCAGAACAATAATAACAATAGGGATTCTGAGGGAGGCCAACTGTCTAAAGCTGACCTGAAGAAATTCCCTGTGTACCACAAGGGAGATTGTCCTGAGGTGTTCTTTTCCTTAGTGGAAAGAGCGTTTGTGGACTTCTCAGTGAGGGAAACTGAGAAGATGACCATCATGCGATCTTTAATCAGTGGTAGCCTGGCTGAGGTTTATGCCGAGATGCCTGAGGAACTGATGAAAGATTTTGCAGAGTTTAAGAAACTGGTGTTTGCCAGACATGGGATAAATGCAGAGCAGCTGAGACAAAGATTCAGGTCCCTCACCAAAAAACCAGAACAGACTTTTACCCAAGTGGGGGCCCAATTGGTGAGGCTGCTTGAGAAATGGCTATCGCAGGAGGGAACAGAGACCTATGAGCAGCTTAAAGACTTGATAGCACTGGAACAGTTCTATTCAGTCCTGCAGGGGGAATTGAAATTCCAGGTGAGGGAAAGGAAACCTAAATCTGTGGCAGCAGCCGCAGAGATCGCAGATTTTATTTCCCAAATAAGAAAGCCCTTGGGTGAGGGGAAATCTGTAGGTAAACCCAAAGAAACCTACAGCAAGTACTCTCAGGGACCAGGGAAAAGCCAGCAAGGGGGAGGGGCCCATGGTGAAGGGAAGCCCTCAGACATGAAACTAAGACCTCAGATTTTGGAGGGAAAACCAAAACAAGATGAGAGAGAATCAAAATACACCAGAAAATGTTATTTCTGTCAGGGAAAGGGTCATCTAATCTCAGAGTGTGAGAAATTAAAGCAGCTAAAAGGAATGGTGCCTCAGAATTCTAGTGGGACCAAGCCAAAAGCTGTGTTCTGTGTCCAGAAAGAGCAAGGCTCAGTGTCACTGAGGGAGCCTGTTGCCATGACTACTCAGTCTGGAACAGCTACCTCTGCTGATCAGGCTGAGGAAAATGGTCCTCTTGTGGAGGTAAAGCGCTGCTTGCTGGTGAAAACAGATTCTCAGTTGTTTGAGACAGCAGGGGTGGACGTAGGAATACTTGACCGTCAGTATAGGGGGCTGCGGGACACTTGTTCCCAGGTAACCCTGTGCCATCCAGATATCATCCCTAGGGAGTTTATAATCCCAAATGAGAGCATGAAGGTGGCAGGGATTGAGGGGCAGGTAATCTCTCTGCCAGTAGCAGAGGTACCTGTCAACTTTCAAGGCTGGAGGGGAGTTTGGCGGCTAGCGATTTCATCGACTCTGCCAGCAGCCGTGCTCGTGGGAAATGACCTGGCTGAACATGTGAAACGGGTGCTAGTGATTACACGCTCCCAAGCCACCACAGGGACAGTTCAGGGGGGTAATAATGAGCCAGAGACGGAAGCAGGGGGGAGTTCAGAAGCTGTGGTGGAAACCTTAACCACAGACAGCAGATTTGGACAGGAGCAAAAGGCAGACGCCACTCTCCAAAAGTGTTTTGAACAGGTGACTGACGCCCAGCTAACACCTGAAACCCCAGTGAGATTTCTGGAGAAAAAGGGGATTTTATATAGAGAAACTCTGAGAAATATCTCAAAAGGGGGAGATGGGATCAGAAGTCAGCTAGTGGTGCCAGAAAAGTATCGCCCCATGATCTTACAAAGGGGTCACTCTGACATGTTTGCTGCACACTTAGGGGTGAAAGGGCCCCTTGATTTGATCAAACAAAATTGGGAGCAGATCACCCAGGATGACCCACAAGACGTTGTGACATACATAGACACCTTGATGAATGACCTAAAGAGAAATCTAGAGCTGGCAGCAGAAAACCTGCAAGCTCAGAAGGTCAGACAGAAAACATGGTATGACCACAAAGCTAGAGAGAGGCACTTTGACCCAGGGGAGGAAGTGCTTTGGCTTAGGCCCTGCAGAGAAAATAAACTGCAGCTCAAATGGGCAGGACCATATAGGGTCATTTCCAAGATGTCAGACCTGAACTACCTAATAGAGCAGGAGGAGAACCAAGCAAGGAGGGTGGTTCATGTGAATGCCCTAAAACCCTACTACAGAGGGGAACAGAGGGTTTTATTTGCGATAAAAGCAGCTGAGAGTGAGGAAGCTGAATTACCCTTCTGGGAGGGTAGAGGGGAAGTAAAATACAACCCAGAGGAGGTAAAGATCAGTCCTGCACTCACCCAAGACCAGCAGCAAGAACTAAAAATGCTGCTTAGTAAATATCAACAGGTGTTTTCCAACAAGCCGGGGATAGTGAAGGGAGTGATGCATCGGATCCACACAGGGGATGCACCCCCGCAGGCAGTATCCCCATACCGAGTAACAGGACCCTATAGGGACAAGGTGCGGAAGGAGCTGGACGAAATGCTGAGGGAGAACATAATCGTCCCCTCTTCTAGTCCTTGGTCCTCTCCGATAGTCCTTGTGGACAAGCCTGATGGGAGCATTAGGTTTTGTGTTGATTACAGGAAATTAAACCGTGTAACCACTCCTGATGCCTACCCAATGCCCAGGCTAGACAACCTGATTGAAACCATAGGGGGTTGTCGGTTCATCTCATCATTGGACCTGGTAAAGGGATATTGGCAATTAAGAATTGATCCCAGGGATCAAGAAAAGACTGCCTTTTGCAGCCCTTTTGGTCTCTATGAGTTTCGAGTCCTGAGCTTTGGTCTCAGAAATGCACCAGCCACATTCCAAAGGCTGATGGACCAGACCTTGGCAGGGCTCAGTGACTTTACAGTGGCCTACATTGACGACATAGGGATCTTCAGTAATACCTGGGAAGATCACCTGATACACCTGGAGTTAGTGCTGCAGAGGTTAAGTGCAGCAGGGCTAACAGTAAAGGCCAGCAAGTGTCAGCTGGGTAGCCCAGAAATAAAATACTTGGGTCACATGGTAGGGGGAGGAATGATAAAACCCCTGGAGGCCAAAATAGAAGCAGTTCGTGATTGGCCTAGACCCAACACCAAGAAAAAAGTCAAATCATTTCTTGGGTTGGTGGGCTACTACAGAAAGTTCATCCCGAGGTTTAGCGAGATTGCGGCTCCGCTGACCGATCTGACGAGGAAGAAGGCTGATGACCGCATCCCGTGGACCAGGGACTGTGAGGCGGCGTTCCAGAGGTTGAAGGAGGCGTTAATCAACTATCCTGTCCTGCGTGCTCCAGACTTCGACCGGGAGTTCATCATCTACACCGATGCGTCTAACAGCGGGGTAGGAGCAGTTCTGTGCCAGGAGGATGAGAATGGTGACCAGCATCCAGTGTCCTACCTGAGTAGGAAACTTCAAAAAGGTGAGAGACATTTGGCAACCGTGGAGAAGGAGTGTTTGGCCATAGTCTACGCGATCCAGAAGGCCAAGCCTTACATCTGGGGAAGACATTTTATTCTGTGTACTGACCATTCACCATTGCAATGGTTAAAGACAATGAAAACCCACAATAGCAAACTTATGAGGTGGGCTTTAAACCTACAGGACTATGACTTTGAAGTGAAGGTGGTCAGAGGGTCAGTGAACTGTGTTGCTGACGCCTTATCAAGAAGACCTGAAGAATGAAGACGGCGAAAGAAACATGGACTATGTGTATATATGATGACAAAAGGTTAAATGTACCTGTTTTTTGAATTTGGTTTGTATGAATAAAGGTAAATTGATGTAATGTAGATGGTAAATGTTTAAATGCAGAATTGCTATGGTTTAACTTAGAATGTAAGTATAAGTAAGTATAATATGGAATGTATAACTGTTGTTGTGTATTTTATTCAGGTTGTTTTTTGGTGAAAAGCACGTTAGCTTTCCCCCTACAAAACAACTTATAAAGAGGGGAGGTGTTACAAACAGCACTGATGTTACCTGTCTGTCATGGGTTTGGAGGGAAAGTTCCATCCTATGGGGAGTGGAAGGCGGGACATCAGGAGGAGGGGCTGTACTGTATAAATATGTGATGCCTGTGTGGAGAGTTTAGAAGAGACACTGGGGTGTGACGAAGCAGCAGCTGGGAAGAAGAAGCTGTTGTGGGAGTCTGTGTGTCAGACAGGGTACTTCTGTGTGTCAGAGTACCAACCTGATAGGTTCAGGTGTCTGTTGGTTAGCCAGAACTGATAGGTTCAGGGTCTGTGCTTCAAGTTAAGGGTTCTGGGTGAACCAAACTGTATGCTTGTATGAGTGAGAATAAGCCACGTTACTTTATCCTATTCACCTGATTGTTTTATTTTTCCCTGTGTGTATTTAAATAAACCTTATTCTTGTTATTGTTTGAAAATCCATCCCTGGTCTGTGTGACTTCTTATAGGGAATGGTTGGTGGCAGCTTAGTGTAACTGTGTGGCAGATCCCAGTAGGTCTGGGTTTGTCACAGGGGTCTCACATGCTTTATCTGCTAATTACACCCTTCACTGCACACATGAGGTTAAAAACCAAACCAAAAAAGGCTTGCACTTCATACTTGATAGGCACTATTTTCATACTATGCATGGAATTAATGATGGGCCCCACAATTATTTGAGCACATCACCATAGATGAATCTAGGTGGCCTCAATATAAAGCAAACAGTGCAGTCCCCCAAATCCTCTATCAATGCCAATTAAAAGCCACAGTTGAGTCTTCCCTTGACCCTATGTTCCAACACAGAAGTACACACGAGCTTGCTTTCTTGAGACTCAGGTTTGATACATTTTGGAACTACTGTATATACAAAATCGTTTGTTGTGTCCCATTGTGCCAGTGGTTATTAAAATGGATATAATACAGTTGCAATGTGTTTCACTATTGCAAGCCACCGAATTATTTACAACTCATCATGACCCTAATAGAGTTTTGTGAGATATTCAAAGAATGATTTAGCATCACTACCCCTTAGTAAGTTGCTATGGCTGAGTATAGGTTCAAATACTGTGTTCCCATCCAACTCTTTATCTGCTGCACCCTATTAGGTCTCTCCATGGGATGTACTGAGGAATGTACATACTCATGAGATCACTTGAGGACAATGTAGGAATATTGTCCAGAAGTCCCCCAGAATTTGTGGCAACCACTGCCATCATGAACCAATCACAAGCTGAAGAAAACTAGTATGACTGACTGTGCAAAGCCCTGGGATACTCCTAGGAAAGCTCAAAAGAAAGGGAAAATGAACAATCCTTCCATATTACATAGTTCTTCCCCACCACCACTGCATGAACTCATCAGGGGAAAAAACATGAACAGGTTTCTCCAGGGTTCAAGTTTGCCACCCTGATAGTAAGGGTCTCCCTTGCTGGGAAATGAAAGAGAAACAAGAACACATGGTTCAGTCATCTGTGGCCCACCATATGTTTTTTGGATCGCAGCTGCTAATCAGAACAGAAAGAAGGGAAGAGGGAAGAGCCTGTGATAGTAACAGAGTGAAAAGGAAAAGTACTGACAACTGACATACATCAATCACTTGTTGCTCCTTTGTACAATGGTTGTGTAAGCATTTTATTACAAAAATTAAAACATATATCTTACAAGGATAATTGCAAGTATGCAATGCCTTATGATTAACTAAATAAATCAAAACACCTGAAATGTTTATTTACAATTCTGGAAGAAAATATACAGCAATCTAAATTCCTAAATAGGTAATAGTATATTTTAAAAGATGTAACACATTAGAAGAAAAAGCAAAATACAGTTAGAGAAAGCCAAATGCATCTGACCAGCCGGTAATATACTGTTTTATTGAACTACATAAGACACTGGAGTTAAATCAACAGAAGCTGTATTCCGTGTGCATTATTTTGTCAGTTCTTTCATGAGCCAAGAAGCTAAAATTTTCTTTAAACATCTTTGCAAAAGTTTCTACATTGGTTAGTCTTAAAATCTACATAAGGTCAACTGAAGTAATTTTGCATGGTTGAAGAGAAGTCAGCTGACTGATCAGAAACAGGAATGATTATCATCTTGGCTTCATTCATCTCCCCCAACTTCACATGTGAGGAAAATAGAGGAATTAAGCTGTCAGAGCTTTCAACCAATGTTTGTAAGAACCATCTATGAGAACATCACTCCTCCTCCACCACCGTCCATGAATAGAGAAAAGAAATGATGATCAAAGCCAACCACACTCTCAAATGTTCTTTGAAGTGCTGGCTGAAACATGATCAGTTTGACAGTCAGTTGGCAACCACATGTCCTGGCTGATAGCAATTTTCATGAAGCTCAAATGCCAGATAGAAGATCTCCATCTGACACTGCAGTGGGGACTTGACCATGTTAGAGGATGGTAGCCTTAAATGAAGGAAAAGGGGTATAGTTCATGTCTTGTCATCTGTCTAGGATTCTATAGTATTGTTTTGGGACTGACTGTATCTTGGGTAGAATATACCATGACAGAGGCCTGATTCCTGTTGGGAAAATCACACCTGTGAAAGAATAGCAATATCACTAGCAGGGGGAAATCAGAAGATTATTAAATAATTTATGCTTTGATCCCGAGTCTTACCTCGACTGACCCACAACTCGCTCCCATCCAATCTCAGTGTGAAAAGCTCAGTTCCTCTTTTCTTGCATTGTGAGAAAATAGTTTCAAATGAACTTTTGCTAGTTCTTGCTATTTCTTGCAGTGCAGGACCATTCAGCACCTGGTTTCCACATTCTCCTGTTCTCTGAAGCATTTCATTTTAAAAAAAATAATGTCCTTTGAGGCTTTAGCTGGTCCATTTGTTTTTTCTGCTTCAGATCTTTCTTTATTTTCATTTTCTCTCCTGAAACCATGTGATATATTGTGTTGTAAGCTTTGAGATGCAACTCCACAGGAGGCCAAAATGTCCAAGTAACCAACCTAAATCTATGTAATTTTTTTTATACTTATCAACACAGACATGGCCCTTGCTTCCAACTCTCTGCAGAGCTCCACCAAATTTGTTTCCTTCTGTATGCCAAGGCATGGAACATTTTGGCTCTTCTATCACCGCAGGAAGTATTACAGGTAGTAAGGAAGGAGTCTGCAATATGTTGGTGCCAGTTCAGTAGGGTTGTCATATTCCACTACCCCAAATCCTGTTGGCCTCATTTTCATACTATGCTGTAGTACTGTCAATACCCAGAGAATGCCGTTCTGTTTGTGTTTACTTTCCTCTCATGAGCTAAAGCCCACATGCCCCTGATACATCAAAACTGATCACTGATATCTATGCCCCATAGGGAAACCTTCCATAAAGACACAGATGCATAATGTGCACAATTGTATATTATGCAAATGAATGTTGACTTCCCCATGTTATGCAGATTAATTGCATTAATAGTTGCATTATTTTTCTACCAGAATATTTAAGGCTTGTTGTCCTTTGCATAGTAACCGCTGATCTGAGAGAGCCAGTATCCTGTAAGGATTAGTTTTGGATTTTGAACAGGGCTTGAATCACAGAGTTCAAATCACTGCTTAATCATTGTGCTGTGTCACTGACTCTGGAGAATTCTAAAAGCTGTAATGATAAAGCAGTTTGTACATGCTCCATGAGAAAAGCCTGAGGGAGCCGATGAGGGCTTCATGGAACTCTACACCATTGGATGGGGAGTTGAAGTCATCTATAGGAGCTATGGCTTTCGTTTTCCTTTGTATGTGAATCATTTCCACAATATCAGGGTCATCTAAAGCTGTGGAGCTAACTTTACTTGAACAGACATCTCCTAAATCTCTTTGATATGGACCTCTGCAATGTGGAATTTGGTCAAATGCAATGCACACTCTAGTAATTAATCTGAAGCTGACAGGATTTACGTATATATAAAAAACACAATACAACCGGACACACTAGACACTGAGAGATATCTACCGCTCCATTAATATAACCATCAATTGTTCCATTCTATCTCAGAAGGCTGTAATTTACCACGTTAAAAAATTAGACTGAGCTATATAACATGCACTCTCTCTTTTCTTTCTTTTACATTACATGGACATGAAATAAGATTTAGGCCTGAAGCACTGTGAAGGTCTTTAGCAAAATTCTATAGATTTTTTTTTCAAATGTGAATAAATACATAAATCTTAGTTCCCCATTCCTTCATGGAGATTCATGCTTCCTGCATAAATACATCCTTTGATTTCCCAAGTGTTCCTGAAGAATAAATGTTTTGTACATTTCTATGTGTCAAAAATGAAAAAGGAGCCATCTCTAGCTACAAGAAGAAATCTTTCTCTCTCTCTTTTTGGTTATTGTTTTTTGTACCTCAAGTGACTCAAAGATGCATTTCTGTACTGACAGAAATATATTGAACATGCCTCCCTCACCTATTGCTAGATGGCCAATTATTCACCATATAATTCAATCATGCCCATCTAAAATAAAAAGCAACAATGTTTGTTCTCTCCATGTCCCAGTTTTTCAGAACATTTTGAGACACGGCATTTATTTCTATGTCACCTTAAACTTCTTTGGCAAGACTGTAGCCTTAATTTAAATTATTGAAATAAAATCTATTGCACTTAGAATGAACTTCACAGTGTAAGAAGTGTACACATCTACTGTGGCGAGAAGCTTCTGTTGCTTCACTGGTATTTCTCAGGCCCATACCATCTCTGCCTAATGGAAACATAGTTCGAGAAAGCTATTCTGATGCAATTCAAAACAACCTTTTTATCCATAAGGAAGGAAGAATATACTATTATCCAAAGAATAATGCTCAATTTGTGTTCTCCCCGCCCCACTTACCCATGACCTAAGGCCTATGTGCCCCCTATGTATCAAAGCTAATCTTCATTTATCTCTATTCTCCATAAAGCACAGGTGATATAAGTCTGTGTGCGATTATAAAGGTAAAGGTTCCTGTTCAGAGCAACAAACACCCATAAGAGTGGCAGGCAAAGGGTGGCCTGCAGATGTTGCTGAACAGCAACTCCCATCATGGCTTACCACTACCTTTACTGGTCCAGTGAGATAAGAACTGTAGTCTAACAACCTCAAGAGGCCCACATTTTACCTATCCTATATTTACAGTGTTCACAGGACCACAAGAACCTGCCTTATATCAAATTAGCTTTGTGTTGTCATGGTGGAGCAGCTCTTTACATGGTCAGACAGAAGTTCTTCCTTGGCCTACCTGGGCATACAGGAGACTGGATCTCCTTACAAAGGATGGGCTCCACACACTAAATTCTGGGCATTTAGAAAGAGCTCACACAGTACCTCATCATCCTTAAAGCGACCATGTTAGGATACTGGGGCTATTATCCCAGCTGTCTTATTTACTGGAAAGAAGGGCCAAAGCTTCTCTGAGAACATGTAATGATTTTATAGCAGAGAAAAGGCATGAACTAGCAATTTCTGACTTCAGACTATCAGAGCTCACATTGTTATATGATTTTGCTCATGTCTTTTCATTGCATGCCCCCTTTGTTCTTCATTCTCTCAATTATATAGAACAAATACACAACCTTTTTTTGTTGAGAATCTTTACTGATCTTTAACCAAAATTGTGAACTGAAGTTGTAATATATTACTCTGTTGATTTAGTCTTAGCACATTTCTTACAAAAAATAATGAATAAGTAATTAAATAGCCTACAAGTATCCCACAATTTCAACTATTTCCCAAATTTTGTTATTGCTGCTACCCGACTGTTGATAATTTTTAAATTTTCCTCTCAGCCAATTTTACCTAGCTTTTATGTCTTATTGTCCTGAGGTAACTGTCTTATTCCCATACCTTGAAAGTAATGTGTTCATATGTAATAATGTTCCATGCATTGAGGTTACTATTAAGAGTAAGAAGGAAATAAGGACATTTCTTTTTCATAACAATGTAATGACTGGTAACATTATTACCTTTTTGGCAATGTGTTCGATTTTTTTACTTCTCTCTCTTTTTTTTAAGGGAAGTAATTCTGGATCACTTCCTAACTTAAAACTATTATTAATAAATAATTAATAGGAAAACAATGTACCATTTATATGTCACATTTAAAATAACCAGTAGCATACTTTTAAAAAAACACATCAATATATTTTATTTCCAAAATAACACTTGAAGAGTATTCCATCCCTACTAGGCTATCTCCGTCATAATAACCATCACAGCTTCTGAAACAGATGGTGTATCTTGGTCAAGCAGTAGAGCATACAGCCACATATTTCGGCAATATTTTCTGCCATTTATCTGATGAGCCTCACGCAGTGCCACAGCTGCCTCCACCCCTTTTTAATACTTCAATTATCCTCAAAGAGCAGTTAAGATGTTATTGTAAGGTACAGTTTCCAGTGTCCTCCCGAGCTTCCAGTAAGAGGAAAGTCTTGCTAATGGAGTAGCGCAGGATTATGGATCTTGTGGAGGTGCCACCATTGTGCAAGAAAAGGGTGGGTTTTCACAGCATGGAAACACTTGCACAAGCTCTGTGGTCTCACATTACGATGCTGATGGAATTTGCCACTTGGAAGAAGCTCAGTAGGATCCTGAGTAGAGATGGGCACCTTGAATTTACAAAAATTTTCCTGGACAAACCACAAATCAGGGCATTGGTTCCAGACAGTCTGGTGGCTGTCTAAAAAACCAAAAACTGCCTCCACGCTCCCACAGCCTTCCCCTCTACCCCCTTCCCACTGTCCTCACTGCCTCCTTACCTTTTCCATCTGCTGCCCCTGCCATCTTAAGAGACCTACCCCAGGCTGATGGCCTTTGCACGTGTCCCTGTTTCTCCACTGGGAGGCGGGGACATGCTCAGATGCCTCCCAGGCAAGTGAAAGGCTGAATTACTTTTTAAAAAAAGGAATTCATTCTTTTTTAAAACATTGGTTTTTTAAAATCTATATATTTATTTGTTTTAGTTAGCCAGCATGTCACCTGGGCAAGGGCCATCTGTGTACATCCCTGACTCCCAGCTGAGAGGCAGGGACATGCTCACATGGCCCCTGGCTGGCTGACTTGCAGCCTTATTGGTTGGTTGGTTGGTTGGTTGGTTGGTTGGTTGGTTGGTTGGTTGGTTGGTTGGTTGGTTGGTTGGTTGGTTGGTTGGTTGGTTGGTTGGTTGGTTGGTTGGTTGGTTGGTTGGTTGGTTGGTTGGTTGGTTGGTTGGTTGGTTGGTTGGTTGGTTGGTTGGTTGGTTATCATCATCATCATCATCATTAATATAATTTTAGCTAGCTGATCTTTCAGCTGGCCAGGGGCTACTGCACATGTCCTGCATACTAGTTGAGAGGTGTGGGCATGTGTGAAGGCCAATGGCCTACAGCAGGGCTCTCAATATGGTGACCGGAATGGAGGAAGAGGAGGTGACAACAGGGAAAGGTAGGGAGGCAAGGGAGGCAGGCTGGGGGGGCAACAAACCAGGAATTTTTGTAAACTGCCAAAAAAATTCATTAGTTTGGGAAAGTTCAGTTTCTTCAGTTTGGATGAACTTGAACTGATCTGAATCAATGAATTAGCAATTTTGGACAAATTTCCTGGTTCGTTTTTAGTTTCGTGCCCATCTCTAATCCTGACTATGGATTAATTCAAATACACTAAGACAGCTGTACAAACCATTGACCCAGGCCTGAACTTTATGTCACTGATAGTGGTCCCCTTTACTTCAAAGGAAGACTGTCAGAGAGAAAACCAGCCAATTACTGTTGCTGGCTTCTGCCATTATTGGAACACTGTGATGGAAGAGACTGCGTGAACCATGGACAAATCTTCTTTCATTAGCAACCCTTGCAAAACAGTTGTACTGCACAATATATCCAGCCAATCCCCCTCCCCATAACCAAACACTACCACTTCCTAGCCATTAACTCTGCAAATCTCATGCACCTTTAAATTATATTAACATAAGTGGCCCAGTCAATATTTATTTCTGTGCCAAGTTACATCGGGAGTTAATAAAATAAGAAAGAGAATGATATGCCTTTTATCCCAAACTGAATAGCTCTGGGGATCAATAATAATTTTGTTTGCATCAAAATTCTCAAAGGAAATATCTGGAATTTCTTTAACCTCTGAAGACTTCTTGCAAGACAAAGCATACCTTGCCTAGAATAGCTATGTATTTGCAAGGGTCACAGAGTCTTCCAGAGAAATAAGATATACACAGAACCAAAAATGCAAATGGCTTAAAATGTGTACTTAAGGAAAGTATGCTCAAAAATCTTTTAGTCAAATGTATATATGCATAAAAATGTGTGTGAACACATGTACAATTCTTAATATGGGAGGAAAAAAACCCTGCACAAATTTTCACATCATTGCAAGAAAGGGAAGGAAATCTCAGTCTGATACGAACAACAGATGAGACAAGAATGCAAGTGAGATTTTGAGAAGTGCCAGAAAACCAGAATTGAGACACCTGACAATCCATGACTGCCTGTCTCTTTATTAACCTATCCAGTTTCCCAAAAGCTAGAGAAAAGCCTCTTCTAGGCTGTCATTATTTCCAGAGGCTCATTTGATAGGCATGTAAGAAATGGTACAGCCCCGATTTCACTTCCCATGAAACTATAATCTATTCCCCTTTTCAGTGCTTTTAGGAAGGGTGTGAAGATTCAACAGTAGAAATGTACCTTTTCTACTCTTTCCTGTATTGCAATCGTTTTAATGGTTTCTGTTGTTTAAATTGTTTCCACCGATGTCTCTTAGATGCCTTGAGAACTATTAATAGTGGAAAAGTGAGATAACATAATTCATTAAATGAAATAAATAAGTCAAATATTTTCACATCTTTATTTATTTATTTATTTATTTATTTATTTATTTATTTATTTATTTATTTATATCCCGCCTATCTAGTCGATAGACCACTCTAGGCGGCTTACAGCAAGGGGTACAACAATAAATACAACTGTTCCCCCATTAAGAGCACCAAAAAAAGGTCATCACCTTTCACCTTTAAGAGTTCATTTTTCAATGATGTGAGTGCCATAATGTTGATGTTTTCTCCCATGGCGGGTTGGGATCTGTGCACGGCTGGGCATGGCATGCTTTTGCGCATGCACGGATGGGTGTGGTGCACTAATGGGTGAGTGGGCACACTTGCACACATGCGTGGCTTCGCATGGTGCACTCACATGCATGCACAGGTGGGTGTGGTGCACTCACGCGCACACATGGGTGGGCATGGCATGCTTGCAGGTGAGCGAGGTGTGCCTGTGTGTGTTCGGGTGGGCCGGGCACCCGTGTATGCAGGTGGGTGGGCTGTGTGTGCATGTGGGTGTGCATGGGGGAGTGTGTGCAGGGGAGCAGAAGATCTGTCTCCATGGACCTGCCAAGGCCACAGACCAACAACAGGCTGCGGACCGGAGGTTAGGTACCCCTGGGCTAGGGCATGCATTCTTTTGTAGAGAATTTATTGAAATGCAAAATAGCTTTTTGCTCGACCTTCATGGATGGGTACCAAGAGTTAAAATAGATTGCACTGAAGACAGGGGCCTTTTCAGCACCACCTGGATCACCCTAAAATTCACAGTGTGGACAAGACTTTAGATTGATTTGGCAGAAACCTTTTGTGAAGTATGGCCTGCTTTGGATTCCCTTCAAATTCTCTGAATTTTTGAAAGTTTCAGACCTATTTTATCTATTTTACCAAGCCAGCTTTTCCTAAGCTTTATCTTTCCATTGTCTTGCTATGTGTCCTATATGATAGCAGTGAACTCATTCCCTATGTATGTACTCAAAGGAGCACTATCTGTGCATAAGAGGAAGATATGAGCAGGCTTGGAGGAACAAAAGGGTTTCTAGAGGTACAGAACAATTGCTAAATAAAGAAGAAATCCTACACCAGCAAACCCCTTTCAAAATAACCCAATGAGAGCTGAGCATGTTCAATAGATATATGGAGTAACTGTTGAGAAGTGGTTTACATAATGCTGTGGAAGACATGACTGGCTAAATGGCACCCTGAGAGGGATTGTTCCAAACTGAAATGTATTGTCTCAGGCCCTCTTGTAATGTTGCTATAGGATAATTTGAATAAAGTTCTGGACTTCTTATTGAATCACTTCCCAGATCAAGTCTAATATGATCCTTTGAGGAAGTTGGCCTCAGCAGGGAAGCATCTGGCAAAACTGGCAGGTCTAGAGGCAAAAGATGAAATATCATTGTTAAACCCGACCCCTTCTTTAAAACAAACAAACAAACTCCACTCATTGCAGGTGCCCTTATATTCTTGTTCTTTGGTGTAAACATGATGGTATCACAATTTATGGAGGCCATGGCATCTTTTTCTTTCTGAGCCAAGCTCCCCTTCTACGTATGCTGCAGCTGTTTCTCACCCATCTTTTTTTTTTCAAAACTTCAACCAATGCAAGCATGGAAACACATTCACAGCAGAGCTCCCTCTGTATATCTAATTTATAATTGCTCTTCCTCAGACATCTGGAGAATTTTATCAGTGTCTGTAGTGTCAGTGCAAATTACCACATAATAGCTCAAAGCTGCCTTGCTAGGCTGATCTAGCATGGCTTTCCTGCAGTTTGCTTAACAGGGATTTTGTGATAAGCCTCAGTCTAATCTGTACTCTTGCTCTAAAAAGGTGTTATCTGTGCCATGGGAAGGCTGATATTGTTGCTTTATGATGCCTTCAGCTTCCTTCCAATTTGGGCTATGGGAGTGGAGAGAAGTGAATTGTTTCCTGGATTCCAGGCAGTTCGGCTGCCTGCTGAGCCACCATTTTGAGATTTCAGTCTCAATTTGCCCATTTAGAACACTCTCAGATGGCTCTGTGATCACATTGCTGAAAGACCAAAAAAGAAAAAGAAAATTCCCCTTTCCTTTGTAAAACTCCCTTATGAAATGTTGTGTTCAGTTTTATTTAGTGTGAGGACTAGGGTCTTCAGGAAGTTAGTTGTGACTGAGTCCTGGAGAAATTGTACCTCAAAGGGCAGGGCCTGATTAGGATTTCTTGACCTAAAGGTAAAGTGCTAGACTGTAGAGTGAGAAGAGGCTGAAGCTTCATCTAACCTTATGCAGCGCTACCACCATGTCTACCACCAATACTTTATAGATGTTTCCACAGAAATGATATGCAAGTTTCTTGCTTGCTTGCTCTTCAGATTAAAAAGAGTTATTGAGAGTTACTAACAATTTTTCAATAAATCAGGAATAAATATAATGAGGCAATAATACAAATCACAAATTTACAAATTAAAAAAATGGTTGGCCAGGATTTACCTGGATTTTAGGCAAGCCAGCCCAATGCCCAATTAGATTAGCAATTGGCTTGGATTCCACACTTTCATGATTTATTTTTAAAGTGAATCTCCAACTGTTTTATAGAACCAAACATACAAGACAAAACAGGCAGTCACTGCTTTCACCTATTGTTTTGTGAGAAACATGGATTCAAGGAGAGGTATTCTCCAATCTGATCACCCTTGCTTGATCCCTTGATTCCTTATGGATTTCAGCTGTCACAGCGTTTGGCAGCTCTGAGATCCTGTTTGCATGGGTGGCAATGAGGAAGCAAATGCAGCCTGTACATTTCAGTTTCCTGTTTCTATTTTTCAAAGCAAACCTTTGAAAAGCAAGATCTAATGTTATTACGCCAAAAGCTGAAAATGGGGTGTGTCCCCACAGAACTAGGAGGCCATAGGTTCACAGCTGGCACATCAAGAACTTTCCTGCCGCTACCATTTATTGAAGTGGTCACAATAGCAGTCCCTAAAGAACAGTGAAGTAGCAGGTAGTAAAGCACACCAGTG
Source organism: Pogona vitticeps (assembly GCF_051106095.1). Lineage (NCBI taxonomy): Eukaryota > Metazoa > Chordata > Lepidosauria > Squamata > Agamidae > Pogona > Pogona vitticeps. The sequence continues at coordinate 129,193,920 of NC_135787.1, forward strand.
AGAATTTGCTTGACCTTAATTAAGCATTGTTCCATTTTTCAGAACATCCAGTTGATCTGTGAGAAGACTACTGTATGGAGTACTTTCAGCTATGGCTGCGAATCTTATACCTGTGCTGGGGTATGAATTCCTGAATGAGGAAATGGAATGACAGGCAGAATTGCTCCTATCAGCATGAGAGGCAAAATGGCTTGCTTGAGACACTACCCTTCTTCTGATCTTTATTTCTTGCAGATAAACAGGATTGCACCTTCCTACTCTATCTGACTGTCTCGCGTTTGACATTCCTAGACTAGGACATGAAAGCACACTGTTTGAATAGAGTGGAAAGGATGCAGCTGTTCTATGATATACCCATTATGCTTTTTGGACCTATGCATGTCTGCCATTTTTCAATCTAGAGCTTGGAAAAGCTGCATTCGAACCAACACAGTCATTAGCCATAGGACGTGGAGTGCAAGAAAAAAAATTTTTTTCCAGGTCCTGTTTAAATGCTAGTCTAAGATGTGGACTAGTCCACAACTGGGGCAAGCATACCTACCAAATCAATCAGGAGAGTATAACATAATCTTCCTTCCTTAGCATGTGTAGGAACATGCCAAGGGGAAGGCATCATATAATCCAGATCAATGTGCCTCTGAAGTGTGGAAAAGCTAACAAATTCTAAAGATATTTTCTAGGGAAGTTGTGGACTAAAGAAGATTATGTTTATTTGGTTAAAATCAATATAACCCTGTTCCTTAATACTTTCATTTTTTCTAAGTAGGAAATACCATTTATGCACATTTATTACTTTCAAACATTTTAAATATTTAATTTCTAATATATTCACATTTTATTCTGATTCTGACCAGCAACCATTTATTTCATACTTACCAGTGAACCTAAGACCATTATATGAAAATCCAGATTCATTAATTATCACATTTGCCAAGCACAAGTAGCTTGTCAGCACTTCTTTTTAAAAATTATATAAGTACAGAGGAACAAGATTCAGCAGATTAGTTGGATGTCCGTTAGAGAAAACTCTAATTAAGATTTCTGGGAGATGAAAACCCTTGGGGTAGAGCAGCCCCACATTGAAGTAAGCACAATCATCAGATAGCTCAAACTTCTTCTAAAGAAATGAATCCTCTCCAAACCAGACAATGAAAATGCATAACTCAATAGAAAGTTACACATCCTTTTGCACACAATGATGTGGAAACTCTGTATGTGAAATACCAGCCTTCTCCATCTAAAAGAATGGAAACAAATGGCCAGCAGCTGGGATCCACCTAATCAGGGTGCTAATGCTTCCCCTATCCCTGCCTGGATTGCCACACTAATGCTTCCGTTACTTTTTTCTCCTGTAGCCCCACATCCGTGAATGCAAAACAAAAAGTGCACTGGAGGGCCAGGAAACATCCGATGTTTTAAGTCCCCAGGAGGCAGGAGGCAGAAGGGGTAAAAGGCCAGATTCAGCTGACACTGAATAGAACCAATCCAATTCTGCTGGTGTTAGATCTTGCCTATTATTTCTGATTATCCCTTAACATACATATGAATTTATATAAATAAATTAAACAAATCATACACACTGTCACACACTGCTATCTGATCCCATAGAGCATGAGGCTGTTCTGCACTTAATCCTGTGCTCCACTCTACTTTTAAATCTGTGTTAGTTATTCTATGAAGCTTTGATCAGATCTAGTATTACCAAGCAGCCAACATCACACTTTGACTCTTCCATCTATCAACCAGATGTATGTGAGCTCCAAGTTTCATGATTAGAGATAGGCACAAATAAAAAAATAATGGCAAAGTTAATTTTAAAAATCACTAATTCATCAATTCGTGTTCATCTGAATTGATGCCCCCAACAAATACGAATCAACAAATGTTTAGCGATTTTTGATTCACTGGGCTATAAAATATGGTACCCCAAGAATCTAGAGACACCAAAATTGCAGAGAAGCTTCTAGAATCCTTCCACATTTGGTGAAGATTAGCTTTGCTCAAGCCAGCTGCTAAAAGACACTTTCCTGGGGGGCGGGGCGATGACCCACTTTGTGGGTGTATAACTTAGATGCCTGAAACCCAATGTTCACCAAACTTGTCCAGATTGTAGAGGAGAGTCAGGGAAAGCTTCTCTGCAATTTTGGTGTCTCTTTCCGGGGGGGTGCTTTTGAGGGCTTATAACTCAGACACCGAAATCCAAACTTCACCAAGTTTACAGGACTTGTAGAAGAAAGTCAGGAGAAGCTCTTCTATGAATTTAGTGTCTCTAAGTGCTTGGAGGGCTATTTTACACCATTTTAAAAGCAAAAACAAATTGACAAATTGATTTATTGGGAAAAATACGTAAATTTGTGATTTGTGGTCTACCTTGATGAATAATAAATCAAAATGAATCAACATTTTCTAAATTGTGCCCATCTCTATTCATGATTCTTCCCTAGATTTTTCAGCAAGGGCTACTGAGTATTGTGGTCCAACAATATTAGGAAGGATGCAGGTTCCTCATCCCAATTTATCTGTTACTCCTCCTGATTACAGTGGCTATGATCATTCTACTCTGATAAACCTGAGATGGGCCATGATAAACATATGTGGAAAGTACTGCTAGATGAAGATATGTGTTGTTTACATCTCAGAGTGGAGGACCAACAAAACTTTAAAAAATGACTGGCACCTACCACTTGAAGCTAAATTAAAGGAATAGATTTGGTTAAGTGATGTAGCAGTTTAAAGTTTTTGATGTTATTCCCATAGATTCTGAGGCTACAACAGAGGGAAGCATAATGTGTTACATCAGCGGTCCCCAACCTTTTTAGCCCTCGTGCGCATGCATGAAGGTGCACGCACTTGCTTGTTTGCATGCACAAAGGGCAGTGCAGTGCTCATGCAGGCGCGCAGGTGCTCACACGCAGGTGCAAACAGGCTGTGGGGGGAGTGTGTGCAGGTGGGAGGTCTCTCTCTGCAGCCCGGTCGGGCGCAGGATACAGACCGGCACCGGGCCGTGGACCAGGGGTTGGAGAACTCTGCATTACATAATCACCTTCTTTTTGTTTTCCTATTCCTTGCATATGCTATATGCTATATATAGCATTTTACCTACACCCTGTTTCTCTGCTGCATAAATGTATTTACACAATTTATATATTCCCTTTCTCCCTCAAATGAGGGCTCATGTGGCATCATACTTGCCAAAGAAATCAGGATGACTGCTGAGAGTTACAGTCCAAAAAGGGGAAACATTTCCAGGCTCTGGAAACCCAAGAATCATGTTCCCCTGTGGGCCTCAGTTTTCTTACAACCATGTTGGAATAGGAAAAACATCTCCACAGCTGACATTTGAAACACAAATGGTTCTTACGCCTATTCTCTATTTAAGGACCCACTTGATTGCCACTGGGAAAAGATTTGCATGGAGGTGAGTGATGGAAGGACTAAGCAAGAGGAATTGTTCTTAGCTTTAAAAAGAAAATGAAAAAGACTACTGAATTTTTGTACAGGCTAATAGCTTTTGTGGTTTTATTGGCTATTGCTACTCACCCACAAGAATGTTGTTCCTGTTAGCCGCTGCTGGCTAGTGAGTATACATATTACATGTTCCTATAATAAAACTATGAAATGCTATAATTATATAGCATTAATCCATTTTAGTTTCTCCGATGTAAGGAAGAAAAGCTTTTAAGAAATCCAGAATAAAGAGGGGAACTATCTAGAATGATCAATTAAATTTTACTATACTCGCTACCACACTAACACCAGATCTTTGTTCAAAAGTGAAACTTGAGCTAAACAATGTGTCTTCACAGAAGGTGGGATTTGCCCATACATGCCAATGCAAATAGTTCCTTTTCTGCACTGTTTGCCCTTCAGAGGAACTGGAACACTTGGCTTGTTTTATTAAACAGAATCCTGATATAAGTGGCTTTCCTCCCGATTCTGCCAAATTTAAAATAGTATCTTATGCAAATTAATACTTTTTTATTTGCTTTTTATTTCTGAATCCGCAATGTACGTTCTGTCTCCAGTAAAGACAGTATTTTTGGAGATTCATCTGAGGATTTTATCAATCGGCCAGGAATCAAAGTTGATGCCAGTGGGAAATCAAAGATCATGGTCTGTATTTGCTGACTGGCTGTATCACCGGTGCCCAGATAAATACCTATCTTTGAATATTAATTCCTGGGAATCTTTCAGAAATAACCAAACTAGATTTTAACAAACATATTCATAGACCATACAGCTATGAGTATTAACAGCTTGAGAGAACCAGAAAACAACAACCAGAAGCTGAGCCTTCTCAGCTGTGCACCTTCCCTGTGGACTGCTTTGCCACAGGAGTTGCTTTTATGATTTTTACTTTTGTTGTACATCACCCAGAGTAGCAATGTGTGGTATAAACAAACAAACAAACAAACAAACAAACAAACAAACAAACAAACAAACAAACATCTTTGGATTTGGAGAGATAGCCACATCTAGATTTGACCCTGTGAGGCAAGTGGAACACACTAAGAATGAATATTCTTCTTCTGATAGCCTACATTCCTCAGGGAATTGCCTTCCATTAAACATATTAATGCAGTTAATACTGAAATGTATATAAGATTTTTCATCTCCACATATCTAATTAAAGAGGATGCAGCTTTCATCTAATGAGGGGAATGTGGCTCTTCTAATTTTAGTCTATACCAGGGGGCCTTCCTGTTGGTCTCCAGCTTATTCTCCTGAGTTGTTTTGGAATTGCCTACTCCATAACCCTTTCTGGAATGAGCAGTGTTTAGAAGCAACATGTTGAGAGCAGGTTTTAGTCATCTCTACTGTTTGAGCAGTTAGAGACCCATGGTGTATACTATCATAACAATTAAAATTTTATCCATCTTTCTATGTTAAATATTTCTCAAGAGACAACCCAGAATTTAAAACTGGGAAGAAAACTTTCTTGTGGAAGGTATGGATGGACAGGGGAGTTTTGCTGTTAATCTGTTGGCCATGACAATGAATTTCTCCTGTTTTCTAAGGTGAGATTTGGGTATAATTTACCAGCTTGTATTGATGGCAATATTTAGAATTTCAGCTTTTACTGACAACTGAGTGCGATAGTTTTGAGTGCCTCTGCATCTCCTGCACTTTTGGATCCACTTATTAAATCAATGTGGAAAACCAATATGATTTAGTATGCTAAACATCATGACTTTTCAGTAAAGGCTTGAATAAATCTATAAATTGTTGGCAATGCAATATACATAGTGCAACTCATGCTAAATTAAGAAGGTCCAAATCCAGATCTAGTGGTCTGTTTTCATTTTGTTTGGGCATTCTGTCTGTGCCTTTTAAACTTTGTTTTTATGATTTGACTACAATTAAAGACACACACATAACCCAACTGGTACTAAGGAGCTCCTTTTTCTTATCCAGAAACATCCTCCGGCATGACAAGTTGTGTAATGTGCTGGCAGAACTGCTTCAGGGATAGCACTTCTATCTCTGTGCTTGCACAAATAACATGGATACATCCTCAAGTTGCATGCACATAGTTGTGAAATACGATTTTGACCAGTATATACAAAATACAAAAAAGCATAGTAAAAAGCCATGATAAAAATGGCATGTCAACATTAACAATCTGGAAGAGTCTTATGTCTCAGTTTGGGACACTTGGTTTGTGACCAAATAAAACAGGTGATTCTTTTGGGGCACTTTAAGCCCTGTAATGAAAGGGTTTGACAGACATGAGTTGGAACAGAGTCCCACAAGTGGGCTGCATGTCCTGTTTTAGTTCTCCATTAGAAGGGCTGTCAGAAGATAATCCAATTGAAGATATTTTCCATTTGAAGGGCTGCCCAGTCCAGGTATGACTGAAAAGTGAAGAACCATAAGGTGGGAGGCAAGTGACCTCAACACTGATCATCAATTGTACAGCAGATGTTAAAGGCACACAAGTCACAGGGAAATCATATTCTATACGTACTTCATTGAGATACACTGTAATTTTGTTTACATTATAAAAATCACTTCTCATTTTGTATCTGTAGCTACAAACTAAAGAATGTAATTTTACGCAAATTGGTATTCTCACTACCCCTCCTTTTCATGTGCTCTCATTTTGGTGCTGTGTCGGTTTGTTTCCTTTTTGCCTACTGGCCTAACTGCTTTAGGACCTCTAGGTGCTCTGTACCACTAGAACTAAATCTGGGCCTTCTTAATTAAGCAATAATAAAGATGGAGACGCTGATGGAGTTGGGGGTGGCCAATTGCACAGTAAAATAATTGTGCCCCAACCCACAAATAACTGCTAGCCCTTGAAACTGATCTTTTAGGCTAAGAAAGTCAGAATTCTCTATCCACTGAGGCTATCAAGTATTTGAAATGCAGTCTCATTTTACCACCATTAAAATGTTTAAATGTGTTTTACTCCCAGAGAGAAAGATATTGCCCGTGTTGTTTCGAATGTTTTATGGATCTATATAGCTTATATATTAATAGCTCTGCTGAACTCCCCAAGTAACTTTGCCATTATATATGGGCTCCTTTCCCCTCTTTTTTAATAAAACTTATGAAAGAGGTCCATTATGGGAGCGAACATTTCAGCTAGCCCTCATGCTGGTGATAGCTTACAATAATAGCCTGTAGGAATGACATGCAGCATTTTCCCCCAAAAAAGAAGTATTGCAAAGACATATAATAGCAATGGCTGTCTAGTGGAAGATAAACCTGTTTTTTAGGTTTCATTTTTAAAATAATGCTTATATGCTACTTTAAAAAAAAAATCAAATTCAGTGTTAGAATGTAAATACTAGAAAATAGCTTTCCTAATATATGTGAATATTATCTTCCTAAACCATGAATTTGATGCTTTGCATTTTTGGAAGGTAGAAACAGTGCCTAAATAACTGTGAAATTAATTGGGGCTTAATTACCAACCAATGCATTGAATATTCTGTAACTTCAAAAGGAAGGGTCCATTTTTAAAAAGATACGTTTTCCATGTTTCCATTTGATATAAAACTGCAAACATTTCAAATATACTTTGGAATGATGGTCATCAGGATTCCTTATACTAGGTCAGACTATCAAGTATAGCCTGCTCTCACAGGCAGCAGCTTTCCAGAATCTCAGGCCAGAAACAGGTGTTACTAATAGCACACAGTGAGGAGCAGAAAATCCTTAAACTCTTGATAGTAGGAATTTCTCTCACCTTCAGGAGTATCCAAAGCAGCTTGGAAACTGCTGCCCCATCACCTGCAATTTACAAAGCATAGGAAAGGAATGGGGGTGAGGAGAGAACAGAGGAAAGAAAGATGGAGGAACAAGATGGTGGGTCCATCTGTCCTTCTTTGCCATGACTGCAGCTGCCTCCTTCAGGGAAGATTTTCAGTCTTATCCCAATCTCAGTTCCAAGAACCAACTGAACTATTTTCCTGTGTCTTTGTGCATGTGGATGTGTGTCAGTCTGAAAGCATTTAGATTTGGGAAGGTCATTACAAACTGAATTTGTTGGGATGAACAAATTCTGCCCTCCCTCAAAGGCTGAGCTTTGGAGGAAAAACTGTTAAGAGAAATCTGCACCCAGGGATGTATTTACTGACTAGTGTCAATGTCACTATCAAAATGTGCTGCCAGTACTGTCCTATCTATGTCTCCTCAAATGTAAGTCCACTTCGGATCAATGAAGCCTCCTTCTCAGTAAAATGTTTATAAAATGGGAAATAACGTACAACTCCTGAAACTGTCTTGCAAATGTTCTAAAAAATATGTATTGTTGGAATTCTATTATAAGATGGATAATGAAGGAACACAAAAGTACCACTTTGGGGGGGGGGAGAGACAGGCAGCCCTTTTCTAGAATGGGTGAGGAACAAGAGAGCTGACCTAGCAGTGAATTCAGCAGAATATCTGTATGCCACGGGATCCTCAAAACTGGACTGAATTTACAAGCAAAGAACCAAATGAGACATCTTTACAAACACAGCTTGGGGGGAAAATATGAAACCATGACTCACAGGAACCCATAGTCAGCATGGCCATGGGACCAGACTGACGGTAATGGTGACTCCCCTTGTGGGTGGAACTGTGACAAGAAGGCGGGAACCAGTGCAGGGAAGTGACTCTAGGATTTGTTCCATATCTATTCAACCCCTTCCAAGTTCAATACATGCTATCTCGTTCAAAGACAGTAGTTTTCTGAGCATGGAGTCAAGATGGAAAAGGAACTACCTCCTCTCAAATGAGAGGCTGGCAGGGCTCACAGGAAAGATACATTTTCTCAGTCAGTTAGTTTATTGTTATGATCCTTAAACAAATCACACAGGGGGGAAACCCTTTTAAATTTCCAAAATTCCAAGTACTTCATAAAGACATTTAGCATTAAATGACAATTAAAAATCTAATATCTACTTACCATAGAATTTCTGAGACCTGAGTATCTGAGTTGGCTACTTGGTAGGTGATCTTGGGGTCTATATCAGAAAGCAGAAGCTCTAAAGTCTGGTTTTTCTTCTGAACAATCAGATTTTTATTTTATTTTTTATTTTGGGATCAGTGAGGTGATGATCTCCTTACGGGCCACCTTGTAATGTGGGCAAGTGAAGAACATGTGCTCTGTAGTCTTAAACTCCCTTAGGGGACAGGCGCAAACCCTTTCAGTAAAATGTACTATATTCTTGTACTTCACTTCAAGTACAATGGAAAGGAGTTACCTCCTCTTTCTCAAGGCAAACTGTAATTGTGCCTCTTTAAAAGTACCATTTGCTGGCTGCTTCATACAATAGGCTAAGTGAAACTTTTTGCATTTTACCTAAGATTAGTTCACACATTGACATTTCCAATTCCATTTGCTATCTGTAATTTTGCTTTAGAAAATGTTTCAGATAACAGACAAATGGCAGATTATGTAAACAGACATCTGAGGCACCTCCCCTCCTTTTTCTTAGCCCGAGCACCCAAACCCAAATTGCTTTATGAATATTTTTATTGTGAAATGTTTGCCTTTCAAGCTAGCCTGTTACAGCAAATATGTCAATAATTTTAAATGTAAAGCTTTAAAGGAGAGCACTATAACAGCTAAGCCACTTGGCCATGCACCAAGCACTCCTCCAGAAAGACGGATGCAATATTACAAAGGCACCATCTGTTAAGCATGACAGCAACATCAAAAAGTGCAGGAGGAAAAATTGTTATATCTGAATTGAAGTTAACAGCCAGCACATACAGAGACACACACGTACCAACAAAAAAAAAAGAGTGTCAAGGAATTTGGGCAATAGATTTTTAAAATTTATGTATCTATTTTACAAATTTTCCACTTGGAACTTAACAAAATTCTTATCTTGAGTTCTACATTATACCACATGGTAGGAAATCACTCCCTATAAACAATTGAGGCTGCTTTGAAATAAGAATGTCTATCTTTACTTGAAATGTCACACAGTGGCTGTTCACTGCAGGCAGATTTCCAGGCTTCTTCGAAAGAAAATCTTATTACATATGGCAAACACTTCAGCTCAAAATACTTGGGCATCCTTACTCCCAAACAACTTACAATGAGTTGATGTAGGTTTTTCGGGCCGCATGGCCGTGTTCTGAATTTTTTTCTTCCTAACATTTCGCCAGTCTCTGTGGCCAGCATCTTCAGAGGATAGGAGTCAGAACTCTGTCTGTGCGCTGGTGACTTACAATGAGCCTTATTCCCAAGTGCTATGCACTGAATGAGAACTTTGCGTGCCTGGGACATTAGTAGCACCAAAGATCTTTAGAGCAAATTAGGCCCACGTCTGAATATGGTTTTTGCCTTTGTAATACAACCAAAATTCTTCATTTACAGGGTAGTAGTGTAAGAATGAAAAGTATAATTAGAGTAGACGTGGGCAACTTGTGGCCCTCCAGATATTTTGTCCAGGGGTGCCTTCTTACAGCTACAGAGAATATATCAACTTTGCCCTTACCTAGATGAGCAGAGCCTAGCAACAGTCACTCATGCACTGGTAACAACCAGACTGGACTACTGCATTGTGCTATACGTGGGGCAGCCTTTGAAGACGGTCTGGCAACTGCAACTGGCACAGAACCGGGCTGCGTGGCTGGTAAGTGGTGCCGCCGCATGGACTCATATCACGCCGGTTCTGAAAAATTTACACTGGTTGCCGGTTGCTGCTCGGGTCCAATTCAAAGTGCTTACTCTGACATATAAAGCCCTAAACGGCTTAGGACGTGGTTACCTAAAGGACCACCTTCTTCCATATGAGCCTGCCCGTCCTCTAAGATCAGGCCAGGAGGCCCTTCTGAAGGTGCCATCCCTGAAAGAGGTGAGGGGATGGCATGTCAAAATAGGGCCTTCTCAGCTGTTGCCCCCCAACTTTGGAATGCCCTCCCTATAGAGATCTGCCTGGCTCCAACACTTTTGGCTTTTTGGCACCAGGCAAAGACCTTTCTGTTTAGCCAGCATTTTAATTAAACAGTATTCTCTAGCTGGCCATATGAGCAGCAGGACTTATTAATATTAACATTTAAGAATTGTTTTAATATAGGATATTTTATATTATATTTGCGAAGGCTTCCACGGCCGGGATCTAATGGTTGTTCTGGGTTTTTCGGGCTCTTTGGCCGTGTTCTGAAGGTTGTTCTTCCTGACATTTCGCCAGTCTCTGTGGCCGGCATCTTCAGAGGACAGCAACCTGTCCTGAAAAACCAAGAACAAAGAGCCCGAAAAATCCAGAACAACCAACAATATTTTATATTGTCTATTTTAATGTTTTTAAGTTTTAATATTGTTGTACGCCGCCCAGAAGCCACTAGTAATGGTGCGGCTAAAAATATTGTAAATAAATAAATAAATAAACTGAAGAGAATTAATTTTTTAAAAAATCTTGGCTGAGTTTATACAGGATGAGGAGAACTGCAGCTCAGCAACATTTGGAGGGCTCTGTAATCCATCACTCCATGTATGAAGATACAAGAATACTGTCAAGGTTTATGGGACCCTTCTGTCACACCCTTGGGAGTTTGTAGAAGTTTGTAAAGTACCTGCGACTAGCCTGTTGTTTGCAAGTCACTCTCTATTATTTGGACCATACTATTAGTGTTTCGTTGACCCATTCTTCACATGTCTTCTCTCAAAGTCAGGCCCAGCATTGTGTGACTACTAGTCCTGGCTGGTTGGTTGGAACAACACAGGAAAACAGCAAAAATCTGACAGAAGAAGTTGGGCAGGAAGAAAACCATGCCACCAGTAAAACTGAGGCTCAAGCTGCACATGAACAGTAGTGCTGCACCTTTCCCCAGCCCCTAAAACAGAACCAGTCTGTGGCCTAAGTTGACTGAGTAAAGGAAGAATAGGCAGAGAAAGAGAGATAATTGCTTTGCTTAATATTTTTTAAAATTTGTTTTTCAGATCAAAACTACAACCTGCTCTTTCCTTTGCAGGAGAGACAATATGGGGAGATCTTTTTTTAAAAAAAAATAATATTTTTATTGCACATTTAAGAACCCCTCAGCCGGCATGGTTACCCAAGGATTTAGTTTAGTGTCACCTTTTAGCATTGCATGCCTGTGTTGTGCTTCACAGCCTGCCTAAATTAATTCTGATTCTTATTCTTATTTTTTGAAAAAGGAAAGAAAAGGTGTGGGGAGAAAAGCAAGCATGCAACTCTGTGGAGCGTATAATCTCCATTTAAGTAAAAGTATGGTAGCAGGGTAAATAGATTTCCATCACAAGAGCCTTGTTGAGGATCATGTTTAATTCGAATTGGATTTTTCTGCTCCTGGCCTCTTCTGAACTTTCAGTAAATGCCTCGCAGCTTAGTTGGGCCAAGTCTGTAATGGAACAAGTGCTGGCAAATAGCTCTGCAAACCAGCCAGAGACAGATTTGAAGGGGTGCTTCCAGATGGCAAGGTTTGTTTTTTTTTGTTTTTTGTTTTTGTTTGTTTGTGTGTCAGGCATATTGATTCAACATACCTGTCCCCTGCTGACAGCATGGAGCAGCGCCAAGCTTACACCTGATTCCTGCCTACCCAACAGGCAGAACTGGGGAGGAGGGAGTCAGTTGACTAGCAGAGTCATCAAGGAATGTACAGTCCAAACCTTTTTCATAGTTCACCATTGAGTGCATCAGTGCAAAAGCTGGTGTCTGGGCAAGTTCATTGTTTGGGAGAAATGCATTGTAAATCCTATCTCAAGAACACAGGACCTTTTCCAAGCTGGACTGGAGTGCTTGTTTTGTTTTGGGTTTTTTATTTAGGGTTGTTGTTGTTGTTGTTGTTGATTTGCTGTAGAACAGAATGTTAGGAACAAGTTCAGGGTTGGCTCTCCCTTTTAGGCAGGATGAAGCAGTTGCCTCAGCCAGCTGGTGCTGTTTACATTCAGTTACAGTGAAGGAAGTACTGGAAGAAAGGTGTTTGTTGTTGTTTTGGTAAATTCCTTTTAGATAGCAGAGCATAAAGTAGAAGAGAGAGAGGAAGGAAGGAAGGAAGGAAGGAAGGAAGGAAGGAAGGAAGGAAGGAAGGAAGAAAGGAAGGAAGGAAGGAAGGAAGGAAGGAAGGAAGGAAGAAAGGAAGAAAGAAAGAAAGAAAGAAAGAAAGAAAGAAAGAAAGAAAGAAAGAAAGAAAGAAAGAAAGAAAGAAAGAAAGAAAGAAAGAAAGAAAGAAAGACCACAGAAGCACTGTGTGTGACAGCACAGCATTGGTTAAAAGACCAATGCCATGCAGTCTGCCCCAAGACCCTGAGCTACCTACCATGTTGTCTTCAATTGCAGCAGAGGCCATTGTCCCATTAGCAGTTGTAGAAATATCAAATCCTCCGTTTGCCTGGAGTTTGTACATAAAACAGGCAGGGAAACATCTCATTTCTACCATGGGCAGCAAACTTTCTTCGGCCAGCCCAAGAAGAAACTAGACTCTTAGCACCATCTCTGTGGAAAACAAAACATAATGTTTTTCTTGTTTTCTAACGATTTTAGAGCCCTATTCAGTTATTCTGAAATTTAACGCCATTCAGACGGACAGAGATGGGAAGCTAACCTGTCCACTTCATTGCTTTTTTCATGATGATCATGACATGTCTGAAGAGGAGAAAGGTTCTACTAGTTTATACGAATGAGCAAGGAGCCTCAGATATTCTACTTCTCTTCAGATGCATCGCTGTTCATGTGCACAGGCAATGGGGCAGGGCAACCATTTCTTCTCTATCCATGCTGACAACATTGGGGTTCAGGATGGCTGAACAGGGTTTTAGTCAAGCTACTGCCTTTCATTGGCAAAATGAGAAAGAGAGAGTTTGATCCCCACGACCCCAGGAATGTAAAGATAACCGAAATAAAATGAAATACTTTGTGCATTTATGCAAAGTGCTTTACAAGTGCAAAGTAATATCATTGTTGTGGCTTGTTTCCCCAGGCCGTTAGAAGATGATTGACTGAATGCCTCTGAAAGGATTCCAATGCAATTAAAACAGGCAAACAGAATACAATACATTAGTCAATGGGAAGAGAGACAAAGGAGAGCAATGGTGATGGATGCAACTATATTGAAGGCTATAGCTGACAAGTTAGTAAAAGGCATTTTGTTAACCGGCATCTTTTAAAAACACCATTGAAGCATAACAAAAAATAAATATTAAAACTGCATAAGGGCTGAAGAAATTGTAGGAGTTGGCAGTGAGAGAGGAGATGTGTGAAACACCTGCTTTAGTCACACATGGGTTCACTAATGTTAAGAAATCAGATGGTCAGTTATGGAAGACAAGGAAACTAAATTGCAGTTTTGGCCCAGGATGTCAAAATTGGGAGAATAGCAACACGCCTCTGGCCTCCCTCACTTTTAAGGATGCTCTCCGCAGGGGCAGTCTGAATTCTGCCCCCACTAGAGGCTGGCAGCAGAGTGCTGCTCCCTTAACATTGTACCACTATGGCATCCCTCCTAAAGAGAAAGATTACGCTTCTGTAGGAAAAGAGCAGCTGACCAGTCAGAGAAAGGAGTGAAAAGGCTCTGACTTCCTCTTTGCTTTTTGAGGGGGAGGGTTGCCCTGAACACAAAATAGGAGGAGCAGCTACAGCTCCTTCTGTAGGTAGCTGATTTAAACAGGGAGGGGAAACCTGATAAGAAAAAGGGTATTGTAATTTGGAAAGGACAGATACTGAAGCTGAGGCTCCAATGCTTTGGCCATCTCATGAGAAGAGAAGACTCCCTGGAAAAGGCCCTGATGTTGGGAAAGTGTGAAGGCAGGAGGAGAAGGGGACGACAGGGGATGAGATGGTTGGACAGTGTTACATCAAAGCTACCAACATGAATTTGATCAAACTCTGGGTGGCAGTGGAAGACAGGAGGGCCTGGCGTGCTCTGGTCCATGGGGCCATGACTTAACGACATGATTTAACGATTAAACAACAACAAATTCGGAAAAGGCTAGGACAAGGGTGGCTAGAGAAGAAGTTGTCAATTAAGCCACATAAATCCTGCTGAAATTGGAGTGACAGAGTTTTGGAAGACTGGGGATAGGAGATGGAAAGTCTGTGGAGGGCAAAGCTGTAGAGGATTTGGATAGCTGGAAAAGCCAAACAGAGAAGAAGAGGTCTACATATTGTGAAGCGGTGCAAAATAGCCCCTTTATGATTCTAGATCTAAGGACACACATCTCCACTTCTTACCCTTCTGGTGATGCTGCCTTTTTCTCTTGTGGGTAAGCATAGCTGAACCATTTCTTGGAAGTAAAACCACTGACCAACAAAAATGGACTCTCCATTGAACCTACAATAGGACTCCACGGATGCATGAAACTACGGATATGAGGGAACCCTTATATCCAACATATAAGGGAGCAGAACAAAGCCCATAAGGGGGCACCCTTGTATATTGCACATAGGGCTGCAGCAAATCATTGATAAGTGAAACCACAGATATAAGTCCCGGGGATAAGAAGATAATATCGAAAAGATGTCTGCCCACCTCCTACCATTCAGTGGATCAAGGACTTTGCAACTCTATTAATATGTTGTGTTTGCCTTTGTACCGCAACATGTTAACAGAGCTACTCCCTGCCCTCATTTTTCAAAGTCTTCTACACACAAGATGGAACAAAATGAAATCAGATACATATTTAATTATGACTTTTTAAAGTATTCCATAGAAATGTATTGATTTGTATACAGAGCTTATGAAACATGGATTGAATAAACTGCTTTAGAATATCTATGGACAGATGGAAAGCACAGAATAGCTTAAATCAAACATAACACATCTAAGAACAATGGTTTTGTCAATATAGACACAGGCCAATTATGGTATCAGAGTGTTCTGTGCTCTGTAAATGAATTTGATTTAGGCTGTGAACTATAAGCCATGAATATTCATTTAAGGGTTGGAATTGATGGAACTGATTAAAGGAGAAAATGTACTTGTCTAAGGAACGTGGCAAAAAGGGTCAGTCTAAATAGAAGCATTACATTCTGTTTGAGATCCATTAAGATAAAGCTGTGGAAGAAACATTATCTTAGTTAGTACAGAAAAGAGTTTTCTAAAAATGGCACAAAGAGCTTCTTGCCAGAAAACCTGGATTATATTAGTTAGGATGCCCACTTTCTGAAAGGCCACACAAAATATGAGCATAGTTCCTGTTCTAAAATGACTGTGGCTCTGTAACTCTTTGAAGCTGCTTTAAAGTCACCAAACCAGGTTAAGGTCTACATGGATTACCAGCAAGTCCACATTAAATTCTGGAATCCTACGAAGCCTGCAACAGAGAGGGTGAGCCATAAAAAGCATGTCTTTTTCTTGACCCCTAAAGGAGTCGATGCTGGGAATCAGAAAGCTAAGGCAATCCTTATAGCGATGATTTGCTAATGCTCTTAATTACTCTACAGGGAACATCTTTGTGTAAGAAATAATGATGGGAAAAATGGTTTTAAGAAGTCTGCGTCTCATCACTAGGACTACATTTCACTATACACATTTCCTCTATGTTTCTGTATACATGTTGTCAAATGGAGCTACAGTCCCTTAAAGGAGAGGGGAATGTGCAAATAGTCAAAAAGGGAGGAGGTAATGACCTGGAATAGGATAGTAAGAACACTGTTACTCACTGGAACCTTTGCATTTTTATTCCCTCCTATTTCAACAATGCAGGAGAAGCTCCTAGCGGATTCCATTTTCATCTTGAGCAGATTACCATTCCCCCAAAATTCCAGCTGCCAATTTAAATTCTAACAAGCTCTGGTTGTTCATTCTATCTGTGATGAGTTCCACACCATCAGCTTTGTTTTCTTGCATAGGCATGCTGTTTGGAATAATGGGGCTGCCTGTTGTTGGAGCCAATCACTGAGGTGAGATTTCTAGCAAGTTATCTCCTGACAGGGCTGACAAAGAAGCTAAGCAACATTAAAATACTCGGGGAAAAAAATTAGTCTGGTCAATTTCTTATCTGCCTCGACTTTCATTTCAAATGTATACATACTAAAGGATGTGTCCTTGACTTAAATAGGGGAAAAAAACATAACATTGTGTTTCCCTGAGTAATTGATGAGTTTTTTAGTCATTTTGTCTATCAATTTGGTGTTTTTACTGGTTGCTAAATAGCAGGCAAAGGAAACGAGATGAACCTGAGCCCCCACAGGAAAGCTTGACATGAGAAAAAATGGGAAACGGGCTAAACATAGTCATTACAAAATCCCCTCGGCCAATTTATAGAAGATTAGGAAAGCTGATGCCAGATGCTTTTATGAACTGAGTGTCCACTTTAGATTATCAGATTGTGAACTTTGGTTTGCTGGTGCAAATATTAAATTGATCATGATAGCAAAAAGAATTCCCTTAAGTCTATTTGTCCAGAAGTGAGTGGGGGTGGGGGACAAATTGTGTTTTCATAAATGTTTAACATAAAAGTGTTGACTCGCGCATGGTAACATTTGATCCTGTTTTCTGTTTGTTGAGATACTTAATTGCATTGGCTATCAGGTAGGTTCTAAGTGTGCACTTGAAAAAGCTGTTCATAGATTAAATACACTGAACAGATGTTGCATCTTGATGTCTGCAGATGGCAATATTAACAGACTAGACATCATAATGTTATGGAAGCATAATTTTCTAGCAGGATGGAACTATTTCTCCTAGTAGGTGACAATGCAATTAAGAGTTAAGTCAATGCTGATGGGGACAAAGAGTTAGGATTTTCTGAGCAGAAACTACCGTATCTCCCTCCCCTGGATTCTTTGTTCTGTCTGAGCTTCACTGCATGCCTCATACCAACAGGAAGAGAAATTAATTTTCCCATAAACAATATATGTTGCAGACTATCTGTATTGTAATGCAAAGTGTTTCAGGTTGGTTCAATCTTGAATGGGCAACTAAGAGCTCTTACCTTTGCAAAGCACCTGCTCCTCCATTGTTCACAGGGACTCGTCAGCTGCCTGCATATTTTACTCACTTTAGTGAGGAAGCCTGTACAGAGCCTCTCACAATGAAGTCCACATCTCTCAATTATATCAGCTGTGGGTCTGATGGCAATTTTTAGAATATACATTTTAATTGCATTTTAATTATTTTTGCCCTTTTATTTTGCCTTTTTATTGTATCTTAAATGCTGTAAGCTGACCTTTGAGTAGTGTGGGCGGCATATAAGTTAAATAAATAAATAAATAAATAAATAAATAAATAAATAAATAAATAAATAAATAAATAAATTCACTGCTACATTAATACCCACTGAATTTAGCTCTGATTTAGATTGAGTTCCCATTATACAGGCAACACTATACAGATCATACTTAGAGTGTAATGTCATGCATGTCTATTCAAAAGTAAACCTGTTAGTGTTCATTGGGATTTACTCCAAGATAAGAGTATAGGATATCATCCCGAGAGTAGTCAAATAAACTATGTATGCACATGATGTTTTCCATTTTTAATTAACAATTCAGATTCAGATTCATGCCAATGTGGAAGTTAAGCAATACAATAATCTCTTAGGATCATGTTATGAGTATTTTTAGAATGAGAGTATGAAAAGACAAGACCAAACATACTGAGATTTTAGGAGTGAGGAGTTGTACAAATCAGAGAGAAGAATTACTTGTGCAGTGTTTATAGACTCTGACTAGACAGAACTATTAAAAGAATGAATAATAACAGTCTAATCAGAGTTTTTAAAGCACAACCCATTTAACAAAATAAATGCTGACTTGAGGGCAAGAGTGGCTACAAAGTCATTGTGCTGCCAGTTACAGCTATAGAGGGTTTGATCAATCTGTGTATGAGAAGAGTGATCATAATTTTCTCCATAATAGATTTCTTTATTTTCAAATTCATTTGCACTGTCACACAAACCATTTAGAAATTCGGAGACAACCCACGCAACACACTGAATTAACAGAATGAAAACTCTGTGATAAACTATCACTAAATATAATGCGAATTTCAACAAAGATTCATAATGAGTTATAGTGACTGCAATATCCTTTCATGATATGAAGACTATTATGGAGACAATTGTACCAACCCACTACCCATTAGAGTGAGGAGCTGGCAGGCAAACAGACCACACAGAAATAGGATTATAATAGGACTGAAATTGAACAATTTTATGAAGATTTACAACACCTTCTAGAACTGACACCGAAGAAGGATGTTCTTCTCATTCTGGGGGACTGGAATGCTAAGGTAGGGAGTCAAGAGATAAAAGGAACAACAGGGAAGTTTGGCCTTGGAGTTCAAAATGAAGCAGGGCAAAGGCTAATAGAGTTTTGTCAAGAGAACAAGCTGGTCATCACAAACACCCTTTTCCAACAACACAAGAGGCGACTCTACACATGGAAATCACCAGATGGGCAACATTGAAATCAGATTGACTATATTCTCTGCAGCCAAAGATGGAGAAGCTCTATACAGTCAGCAAAAACAAGACCTGGAGCTGATTGTGGCTCTGATCATCAGCTTCTCATAGCAACATTCAAGCTTAAACTGAAGAGAGTAGGAAAAACCACTGGGCCACTCAGGTATAATCTAAACCAAATCCCTTACGAATACACAGTAGAAGTGAAGAACAGATTTAAGGAACTAGATTTGGTGGACAGAGTGCCTGAAGAACTTTGGATAGAGGCTCGTAACATTGTCCAGGAGGCAGCAACAAAAACCATCCCAAAGAAAAGGAAATGCAAGAAAGCAAAGTGGCTGTCCAACAAGACCTTACAAATAGCAGAAAAGAGAAGGGAAACAAAATGCAGGGGAGATAGGGAAAGTTACAGAAAATTGAATGCAGACTTCCAAAGAATAGCAAGGAGAGACAAGAGGGCCTTCTTAAATGAACAATGCAAAGAAATAGAGGAAAATAACAGAAAAGGAAAAACCAGAGATCTGTTCAGGAAAATTGGAGATATTAGAGGAAAATTTTGTGCAAAGATTGACATGATAAAAGACAAAAATGGAAGGGACCTCACAGAAGCAGAAGACATCAAGAAGAGGTGGCAAGAATACACAGAGGAATTATATCAGAAAGTTTTGGATATCCTGGACAACCCAGACAATATAGTTGCTGACCTAGAGCCAGACATCCTGGAGAGTGAGGTCAAGTGGGTCTTAGAAAGTCTGGCTAACAACAAGGCCAGTGGAGGTGATGGCATTCCAGTCGAACTATTTAAAATCCTAAAGGATGATGCTGTTAAGGTGCTACATTCAATATGCCAACAAGTTTGGAAAACTCAACAGTGGCCAGAGGACTGGAAAAGATCAGTCTACATCCCAATACCAAAGAAGGGCAGTGCCAAAGAATGCTCCAACTACCGGACAATTGCACTCATCTCACACGCCAGCAAGGTTATGCTCAAAATCATACAAGGTAGGCTTCAGCAGTATGTGGACCGAGAACTCCCAGAAGTACAAGCGGGACTCCAAAGGGGCAGAGGAACTCGAGACCAAATTGCCATGCGCTGGATTATGGAGAAAGCCAGAGAGTTCCAGAAAAACATCTACTTCTGCTTCATTGACTATGCAAAAGCCTTTGACTGTGTGGATCACAGGAAACTATGGCAAGTCCTAAAAGAAATGGGCATGCCTAACCACCTTATCCATCTCCTGAGAAACCTATATGTGGGACAGGAAGCAACAGTTAGAACTGGATATGGAACAACGGATTGGTTCAAAATTGGGAAAGGAGTACGACAAGGCTGTATATTGTCACCCTGCTTATTTAACTTATATGCAGAATACATCATGCGGAAGGCTGGACTGGAGGAATCCCAAACTGGAATTAAGATTGCAGGAAGAAATATCAACAACCTCCGATATGCAGATGATTACCACTCTGATGGCGGAAAGTGAGGAGGAACTAAAGAACCTTGTAATGAGAGTGAAAGATGAGAGTGCAAAAAACGGTCTGAAACTCAACATCAAAAAAACTAAGATCATGGCCACTGGTCCCATCACCTCCTGGGAAATAGAAGGGGAAGATATGGAGGCAGTGACAGATTTTACTTTCTTGGGCTCCATGATCACTGCAGATGGAGACAGCAGCCCCGAAATTAAAAGACACCTGCTTCTTGGGAGGAAAGCAATGACAAACCTTGACAGCATCTTAAAAAGCAGAGACATCACCTTGCCAACAAAAGTCCGAATAGTCAAAGCTATGGTTTTTCCTGTAGTGTTGTATGGAAGTGAGAGCTGGACCATAAAGAAAGCTGACCGCCGAAGAATCGATGCCGAGGATGAGATGGTTGGACAGTGTCATCGAAGCAACCAACATGAATTTGACACAACTCCGGGAAGCGGTGGAAGATTGGAAGGGCCTGGCGTGCTCTGGTCCATGGGGTCACGAAGAGTCGGACACGACTAAACGACTGAACACACACTACCCATTAGAGTGAGGAGGCAAACAGACCACACAGAAATAGGATTAAAATTTATTGGCTACAGCATACAGATCAGCAAAACATGATTTTCCTCCTGGTCTGGAGCTTCTGGAAATGGCAGAAGTAAAATTCAACCCAGACAGCTTGAGCTGTTCAGGTGTGTCCTACTCCTGCTAACTGAAAGCGCTATAGGGAGAGCGGCTGTTGAGATGGGCCCAACAATCCACATCGCAAGATCCCTTATGGGGATCTCCCTTGAGGAAATCTGGGTCCTCCACTCACTCACTACTCTTGCAATTAACTCATCCCCATGATTTACACAGAGCATATCCTAACATCAAGTGCTCATGGGATTTAAAAGCAGCTATGCCCACCTTTCTATTGGAAAGAACCCAGGTGGGGGAAAAAAAACCCTTTTGGGGTTTGTGCCTGCTTCTGGATTTCATTGGTGCAGACAAACATCATTTACAGGTTCTGCTGTTACCTCAGCCTCACTTCCTTGAGAGGCCCATGCCAAAACCAGTCAGGAGACACTGAGTTCCCTGCTTCCCTACCCTTAAAGCCAGAACGTCTTTAAGTTTTATTTGTCAAAAAAGCACTCCAAGATGCCTGAGAAATAGATTTCTCTTCCACTTCTTCTTCCAGCAAGCAGAAACCATGCCTTTTGGTTTTTCATCTATAGGAGTAAAAAGCACCCTGCATATTGGGGATTATTATTACAGATAGATATGGGGACGAATATAAAAACAGGTCTTTTTTCCAACAAAAATAGCTGATTCGTTAAATATTTGTCGATCCATATTCGTCAAATTTTAAGTCCTGACAAATACAGCTTGATGAATATTTCCCCATTTTATTTGTCCTTCGTAATGTAAAAAAAAAACATTCTGCCTATCGGCTGCCGATCAGCTAATCGGTGGGCTGACAGGGAGCCACCCACCCCCACAGCCTACCCCACCCCTTTCCTCTCCCTACCTTAGCCCACCCACCCCTGCCAATACCCCCTTACCATAATGGTTGCTGCTGCTGCTGAGGTCTCCATCAGGCCTCTGCAGCCACGGCATATAAAAAGGGAAACTGACTGCCCTTTGCAAAGATGGCAGTTGCAGCTTCATTTAGGATAGGGAAGATGCAGCTGCCATCTTTGCAAAGGGAAACCAGTTTCCCTTTTCACACAGTGTGACTGAGGAGGCCTGGTGGAGACCTTGGCAGCAGCGGCAACGATTATGGTAAGGGGTGTCGGCGGTGGTGTGGGGCTGGAGGGGGCAGCGGCAGCAGTGGCACAGTGGTGGTGGGTGGCAGCAGGAGGTGGCAGTGGTAGTGGGGAGGGCGGAGGTGGGTTTTTTTAATAACCCCCCACATCGATGAATAACTTCTTTATTTTTCGCTTCATGGGGGCAACTCTCCAATATAGCATTATTATCTTAAACAAAATAGTCTTAAATGGGAAATGGCAGACTATGTCAACCACTTGTAGCAGCTTAACCCATAAGTGAAAGGTTGTGAGCCTCCAAGGGTCCCACATAACCCTAGCTCTTTAATGTTTGTTTTTAGTACTTTTGTTCCCCATCCCTGTTTAAAATCTGAGAGAATATTTCAGTGCTGAGCTCTCTGTTGGGCTTCTTTCACTGCAGCTATATACTTTTATTCTGTTTATTAGTGCTTTCTCGGCTACTGGGAGAAACTTGACCCATTGAGTCCTCCAGTTATATGAAAGTCGGGGATCTTTGTGGGAAAAGCCAGTCCTGAGTCGTTTCTGAATACAATAGAAACAATGGAGACATGCAGGAGATTTCAAAATGACGTTGCTCATCATAATCAACAAGATGTATGGCATAGACCCCAAACTCATGATGTTGCCAACCAGTTCTTAAGTGTTGAGGGAATTATTTTTCTTGAGTGGCCTCAGTATTCTTGGAACAGAATGTGATGTTTCATTGCAAAAGGAACATCCTGTTTTGTCAGTTCTGCCCCCAAAGACTCTATTTTATGCCTTACATGAAACAGTCTTCGAGAATCATGTTACTGATACCATTTTCACAAAATTATTCCACCAATGCAACAATGGGCATTCTGTAGCAGATGGACAGTGCAGCCATGAAGTTCCACAGTGGAGGGGAAAGCAATTCCTCTTTAAAAGAATTGCACTCAAGAGATTTGCCGCTGACTGATTTGAGTCAGCTTGCTGGTGAGCACGTGAAGGACCATGGCTTAAGATGGTATTATTCTATAGGAACCCTAGTGTGTTTTTTAAATGATATTTTTGTCTTTATTTCATTTCATTTCTCTGCTAAGCTTTCATGCAACTGTTTCCACTTTAAAGGCCTCTAAATTGAAGAATGAGTCATATTTTTGGACAGTACTGTATTATCCAAACATCAAAGCTTGGGTGCTATCAGATGAGCCCCTACAGCCCTATTCCTAAAGTGAATCCAGAGATGCAAGGAGTAACAGCTGTGTTGATGCAAATCAGCAAACCAGATCTCATAGTTTTCACCTCAACTGGGAGAAGGTCATTTGTAAAGCCAGTCTTATCAAAGATCAAGCACACCCACCCACCTACATATCCAAAATAACTCACACTCAAACATGATCATTCACACCAACACACTGTAGCTGGAAGCATCCACTCTCCTACCCCAGCTATTGTGAGGATTGCAGGTAACTCAGAGAGGATGGGAAAGACCAAATCAATGTTAGATGACCTCATGGTCCCTGATAATTATGATATCCAGGCACTTTGACTCTTCCAGGCCGGGTTCTGCTATAGGACTTATGCTCACAATTCCCCCACAGGAACAGACACATCAAGGGACCTTGTAAATGGAATATTTGTTCTCCTTAAAGCACTGGGTCCTACGCTGATATTAATCGGGACGGGGGAACTCTACAAAGGAGCCTCATGGCACAGTGGTTGAACTGCTGTACTGCAGCCAAAACTCTGCTCACAACCCGGGGTTCTATCCCAGGTAGCCGGCCCAAGGGTAACTCAGCCTTCTATCCTTCCAAGGTTGGTAAAATGATACCCAGCTTGCTGGGAGGGGGGGCAATGTGCAGCCTGCATAGTTATCTTGTAAGCCGCCAAGAGAATGCTTTAAGCGCTATGGGGCGGTATATAAGCAGCATGCTTTGCTTTGCTTTTTACCCTCCATGTGATGTTCCTTTTATTTCTCTTCATACAATGCTTTTTCCTGTGACTTTCCACTCCTTATTCCTCCTGAAAGTATGCTTTTTTTTTTAGTATAGCTTTCTCTCAGGGGGCAGAGTTCAGAGCTTCCCATTTGCATCTGATGTCTGCAGTGCAAGCCTCAAAAAAGCAAAGCAAAGTATGCTACTTATATAGCATAAGTATGCTAAAGCACTCTCTGGGCAGTTTACAATTTACATAGGCTATTCACACACATACACACACCCTAGTGAGCTGGGTAGTCATTTTACCAACCTTGGAAGGCTAGAAGGCTGCCAGAATCCACTGGGATCAAATGCTGACTGTGAGCAGAGTTTTGACTGCAATGTTACAGTTTACCACTGCACCACAAGGCTCCTCAAGAAACTGTGCCTTCTAGGATTTCCAATCAAAACTGAGCACATGTGGAGGAGGTAGTGGGATAACAGGCTACTCAGAGCAGGAACGTCTACTTCCCCTAGCCTGAGGGGGGGGAAAAAGGTTGATGCTCAAGTTCAAAGTGTTCAGTTAACTTAAAAAAAAAACCCTTCTGAGTCATTCTGGTGTTTTGAACAGATCATCTTGGTATTTCCATTACTCAGTATCATTACAATGGGTGCAGGGAAGGTATTTGTAGCTTGATGTGTTGGGATGTGCTGGGTCATCTTGGTACATCCTGTCCATACACATCTGGAATCACTCCCATTTCCCTCACATCATGTGGACAGCAGGAAAAATAACAGTAACACGGGTGCAAAGAAAGCTGAATAAACACTCAGTGTAGATGATCTCTCCAGCAGAGAAGTGAATTTCTGAAATATTTATTTGACAGAACTGGATTGCTTGAAGAAGGTGATTTTTAAAGATATGTTTGCACACAGATCATGGTGAACCTCATGCTCTTTCAGCACCAAACAACAGCAAAAAGGTTCTACAGTGGTGCCTTGTTTTACTATTGCCCTGCATTACGACGAAACTGTATTACGACGACGTTTTTGCGATCGCTTTTGCGATCGCAAAATGATGGTCTGAATAAAGGTCTTTCGCTTTGCGATGATCGGTTCCCTGCTTCGGGAACTGATTCTTCGCAAAACGATGATTTTTGGACAGCTAATCGGTGGTTTCAAAACGGCCGCCAGGTAAATAAAATGGCTCCTCACTGTTTTCTGGGACGGATTCCTCACTGCACAGGCACCGAAAATGGCCACCCTATGGAGGATCTTCGCTGGACTGTGAGTTTCCAGCCCATTGGAATGCATTGAAGGGGTTTCAATGCGTTTCAATGGGCTTTTTATTTTTGCATTACGATGTTTTCATTCTATAGGGATTTCGCTGGAACGAATTAACGTTGTAATGCGAGGCACCACTGTATCTGGAAGGGTCCTAAGTTAGGATAGTCCTGTGTTTCCTATAGGTATAGGAGTTTCTTAATATTTTTAAATTTGCTTGGAACTTCTAAGACTATTTATGTTATTTTGATCACTATACTCTGATTTTGTGGAGGAAGTAACTCTTTCTGACAGTAGTGTTGGGAGTACATATTTTATATACCTGATATGTATAATCCTGCCCCTGGCTCAGAAGCAAGGCAAAAAATTTTGTTGGAGGCTGCAGAAGTTCTGCATTCAATAAACCTACTTTTGTCAATTAAGTCTCCTTTGCTCTAAGTGTTTAAGACTTTTTCAAACCTCAGATGAAACTTTTTCCAAAACAAAACTCCTTTCTCCAGTTTTCTGAATATCCAAAGTTGTCTAGTAAAGTGGAAATGCTGAATCAGCATGTACATCTCTTTATTGTACTCACCTATCTGGCAATTATTTTCATGGTTTGCCATCTTAATAGACCAGTTGCCAATTACTAACTGCTACCTAGGAATCTTCCGTTGATTCCCACTTGGACCCCACCAACTCATTTGAAGAATACTTATATATTGACAGTTAGGTTGTTAAAATTCTTTCCTCCAGTTAGCCAGCAATCTATATCCCTTATTTTTTTTCTGTAGCTGAGGAAGCCTGAAGCATTCTGTGCCAATCCAAATGTTGCTTTGCAGCCTTGAAAGGAAGAGAGGGAAAGGTAGCTTGCAGGGGAAAGGAAACCAAGAAAGATACTAGTACATTAAAACCTGCCCATTACTTTATTGGCAGCATCTCAAGAACCCAATATAGAACAAGAGATCCAAGCACTGAACAACCCACCTGCCAAACAATGAAACCCCACCCCTCAGCACACAGCTGAGAGGAGAACACAGGATGACAGGTTGAGGGAATCCAATAAAGCAGCC
Organism: Pogona vitticeps; assembly: GCF_051106095.1. Classification (NCBI taxonomy): domain Eukaryota; kingdom Metazoa; phylum Chordata; class Lepidosauria; order Squamata; family Agamidae; genus Pogona; species Pogona vitticeps. Next base: position 129,220,189 of record NC_135787.1, read on the forward strand.
ATTCTCAATGGGGGCCATCTAGCCCCTTGGGGGATCTATGGCACAGTTGAAAGGGACCACAGACTGGAAACAATTCTTCACATACCATCTTATAAGGTTGATTATGTGACTTAAACAATCCTGATCCAGCCTATATTTCTTTTCAGGGTTTTCCAGGTAGAGAATAATCAGAAGAGTTTTACCTAACACTTCTTCTGGGGGCACCCTGGGAGTCTCTAGGTCCCTTCTGCATGTGGCACCATCAAGAAAGTCAAGCTTTTACCTCACTGCTCTTACAAAGCTTAAAACTCCCATTTCACTTCTCCTGTCAGCTAATTTAAAGAATACAAGAAACTCCAAGGATTAGGTCCGGCTGCAGAGTGCACAGCAAGATCTAATCATGTGATACAGACTTACTACGGAGTGACATCATGGTTCAAAGTTTTGGTAGTGACTCACAGAGTCCAGTACAGTGGTGCCTCGCATTACAACGCTAATTCATTCCAGCGAAATCGCTGTAGAACGAAAACGTAATGCAAAAATAAAAAGCCCATTGAAAAGCATTAAAACCCGTTTAATGCATTCCAGTGGGCTGGAAACTCACCATCCAGCGAAAATCCTCCATAGGGTGGCCATTTTCAGTGTCTGTGCAGCGAGGAATCCGTCCCAGAAAACAGTGGGGAGCCATTTTATTTACCCGGCAGCCATTTTGAAACGGCCGATCAGCTGGAGGAAAATCGTCGTTTTGCGAAGAATCGGTTCCCGAAGCAGGGAACCGATCATCGCAAAGCGAAAAAACCCCATTCAGACCATCGTTTTGCGATCGTAATTGCGATCGCAAAAAGATCGTCATAATGTTGTTTCGTCATAATGTGGGGCAATCGTAATGCGAGGCACCACTGTAATTTGTACATATTAGCTTTATATTTTCTAACATTAAAACTCATCATTGTGTGCTCAAGAATGTACAGTATATCTGAAACCATTGTGAGGGTGATTTTATTAGAGTTTACTATTATCGGTGGTGCGCGCACGCGCACACACACACACACGAACACACACACACACACTTAAAAGAACACCTTGAATCTTTATTTAGAAAAAGATGTCTACATAATGTTAAACAGTAATAATCATGCAAGGACCTTTAGCCATAACCATGTATGATACGTTTAACTCTTATTTAACAAACTAATTCTGTTATACTGGCCTCAGTCATTTAAGGAACTAAAACTAGAAATCAGTCACAATCCCTTCCTTTTTTGTTTTACATTCCTCTCCCTAGGTTATCTCCTTCACCCCTTATATCCACATAGTGTATGATAAAATTTATGTCTCTCTTACTAATGCATACACAGACATACATACTGGCCAAAAGCTTGTTGCATAGTATGCAAAAGGATAGCTTGGGTGTGTGGGGAAGAGATATCCTAAGTAAAGAAATTTCTACAATATAGGCATTATCAGTTGTATGCCACATAATTGCACAACAAAATTTTGGCCATTATTTCACAAATACAAACATGCCTACCTCCTGTGACATCACAAGGGCCTGCCCCCATCTGAAGTTTCAGCCTTGAAACCTCAGAATGAGGCATCAATCTAATATACAGCAAAATATCCAGCTACAGTGAAGACTGTTCATTGGTCACATTAAGGGTAGTGTGTATTTCTAGCTGTTACAATGTTTCCCCTCCAAATACGTAATTCCTTCAAAGTTCCATGCCTGAACAATCACATTTGCAGATGAAAGCTGTTTTCCTCCCAATCACCAACCACAAAACAAAAGCAAACTAATTTGCAAAACATGAAGACAGACAAGTTTGTGCTAAGATAAAGAGATAAATTTTACCACTTAAATGATACCCACCTAGAAACAGAAGTTAGAGATGGTGCATGACTGGAGTATGACTACAGGCTATCTCCAGTACATATTTCTGCCCTATATCTTCTAGCTTGGGCCTCAGTATCACTCATCAAATCAGGGCTTGCCTTCTACTTCAGCTGACAGATGCAGAAATATGAGTGTGCGTTTCTCTGAGGCAGGACTACACCACACTTTCCTCATTAGTATGTACAATCACATTTCCAGAAAATGAGTGGAAAATTAGTTCTTAACTTAAAAAAAAAACTTTGCTAGAATTTGTTCTCAAACCCAGTGGTATGTGCGTATCTGTGTATCTGTGTTTAAATCATTGGGAGAATACAGTTGCCTGTTTTTTTAAAGGAAGAAATCCACAAGTGGGCATGATTCAGTTACTACAGATGAGTGGTTAAATTAAGCACCACACAATAATTAAGCCATTCTGTATTACAGTTAATGTGAACTGTTCATGTAAGAAATTTATATACTGAATAAGAACATTTATTTTTATGTCCATATTTACTAGCTTATAAACTAGCTTAAGGTATAGCTTCCCTTCATTATGCACCCCACCTCATCCACACCTGCTGTAATTAATGGCAGAGTTCTTGTTGTTGTTGCATCATAAGCATAAAAAGCACTCTTGAAAAATCTATCCTGGTCCAGATGGAATCATGGGTAGGCATAGCTGGAAAATCAGCCAACACACTAAAACTGAAAGCCTTCGCGAATACACTACAACTAGTTTCCCCTCCTCTGTCCCAAATACAAATGGTCATACTTTGAAGACCATAATTGAAAGAATGTGTTTAATCAGACGAACATCTTAGTTGGAACTAGTAGGTGTTTTAGGCAAAGCAATGGACTCAGTCATTCTACTTTCACTATACTTTTTTCTCCAGGGTGGTTGTGTCATTTGCTTTACTGTGAATAGTCTGCTATTCTGACTTTAAAGGCATCCTCTACTCCCACAATCCAAGCACAATTTTAAGACAAAGGAATGCAGAGGATAGAGAACTGAGGCCTTGAAATTGCCCTTGGCAACTGTACAGCACAATTGGCAGACACATAGATTAATTGGTTACTATATGCCTCATAAGGGTTCAGAAAGGTTGCATTTCTCTTTAAATTACACTAACTCCTACAGTTGTATTTATGCCCATATATAACTATGAGCAAATTATATGTAAATCTGTACCTTTTGTCTTTTAGTGATGTGCTTCCTCTTTTTTACCAGCATTTTCTGCTGAAAGCTCAGGAAATGTGTCCCCCTTAAATTCTGAAATTAAACCTTTGGGGATGCAAGAGTGAAGCATGTGTCCAGTTTGGCTTCAGAAAAGGCAAAAATAAAGTGCTTAATATTCCCACATTTGTTGACTGCTGTGATAAACCCTAATTAATAATCCACAATAGAAAGTAAGACTTTGAGGATACAATGCCAAATAATCAGGATATGCTTAGTAACCTACTAGATGGTGCTATTGCTCACTGTAGCTACATCAGTGGTTCTTTCTCTGTTAATGGAAGAAAGCACTTCTCTGTATTAAACTTGGAAGGATAATTGAACATGGATGTCTATGTACTGTGGCAGTAAAAGAGATAATTTAAGCATTGATTTCATTTTTTTCTAGTTGCAAAAATATTCCCCAGCATATGATATGAGGCTCTATTATTGTAAGGCTGAATGACGGTGAATGCCATTATCCATACTCAAAAATAGTAGAAGGTACACTACTGTATATTACTAAACAGACTGGAGATTAAAGCCCAGCATAAGATTTTTTTTTTTTAAAAAAAGGTATTAAATAGATTTCTTGTCATATTCTGAAATATGTCGCAAAAACATTCTCATCAGCTTAGACATTCCCATTCATTATTGATTTTGGACTGAAGCCAAGTTGCAGTAAGTGATGGCATTTATATTAAAAGGGATTTTTTTCCCTGTTGTAAATGTCAGTTTTTCCAAGAGGTCTGAGAAGTAAATCTGTATGTGAAGGCTGCCTACTCAAGTGGCAACAGTATGCATGTAGATGCAAAACAAGGCTATTATGAATGGTCCAAGGGGAGGGTTAGGCATGTACTAAAGATCAAGAGTGATGCCATCAAAATACAAAGAAGTCTCTGAATTTGCCCAGTTTTTAATGTGCAAATGCAATCAAAACTGAATCCCATCACACAAAACTGGTCTGTGTTCTTCTCTGAAGAGCTCTCAGGCTGAGACAGATCAAACCCTCTCTCTCCCTCCTGGTCCTTGCTCCACGGCTGCCTTATCACCTGCCTGGCTGGGTGGTGAGAACACCAGCAGCCACAGAGGTGGAGGTGGGACAGAGGAGCAGGGCTGGTGTCCTCATTAGGCAAAAGGAGGTGGGTACCTGAGGCAGCATGTGCTCAACAGTGAGGAGAGTGAAGCAATAGCAAAGCTATTGTTCTTCCACTCCAACAAGGAGACAGCTGTGTGTTCCAGGGGGCCTCCCCTACCCCTCCGAAGCCAGCCTGCTAAGGTGCAAAGCAAGGCCATTCTAGCTGAGGAATTCTGGCAGTCTTAGTCCAACAAGTCACTTTCTAGGAGGATCTGGACCTGCAAGAGCTGGTCCAGTCAGCTTCTGTGTGTGTGATGTGAAGGATGCCATCTTGCTATTCACCCCAGGCAGCAAACCCTCTAGCCGCCTAGAGTGGTCTTAATTGACTAGATAGGCGGGATATAAATAAAATAAATAAATAAATAAACATATATTGGGATGGCCACTCTAGAGAAACTATGCCCTGTTTTCTTGCATGGCAAAAACAATAGATAATGTGGCCATCACAAAAATGAGGGTGAGTGAGGTCTTCCCTAATTTGTGTTTCAGACTTTGAAAATTGTTTCTTCAAATCTGGTGGAACATTACACAGATTGTGGTGGCTCAGAATTTTGTCTCACTAGGGAAGGGCATGAATTTTGTTTGGTTAAAGTTGTTTTGCTTTGCTTTGTGACAGAAACTTATACAAGTGCACACGTTTCAGCAAAAGCAGAAAAAAGTGTATCACACAGGAGAATGTAAAACCTATAGACATGCCGATGAAGGCACAAGGATTTCAGTTCTTATCTCTTAAAACTCTAGCTTTGGTTCCCAGTGAATTCAACCATAGCTACTGTTCTGAGATAGAGTTCCCACCCAGCTATGTCTTCTGACAGATTTCTATTTAACAGCTACATGATAAGCAGGCAAAATGCTCTGAATAGTTTGCCTGTTGAATTTGAGAATTCCATTCGTTTGGATTTTTAAAACAAGAACTTACCTAATTTATAAATATATACATAAATGAGACAAAAACAGTTGTTGTTGAAATGGATGCAGGAGTCAAACACATCCATCCATCCATCGCCTTGTTAGTTCATCAATCAATTCAAGGCTCCATTTTTCACCATCAGATTCCAAGTGATTTAAAAAAAACCTGGAGTATGGGTGAAAAGAACATAGGAAAGAACATATGTATATATATATAGTATTACAGGCAGCAAAGAGGGATATGCCCACCTTTCCTCTTTCTTTTGAATTAGTAAAATAGCTCAGGGCAACAAGAGGCAAGGCCAAATACTGCTCCTCTTCTTGCAGTGATGATATCCTTGTGTTGAAGTGGGCTACATTACGACCACTTTAAAAACTCACTAGATGGTAAGAAGCCCTTTTGAACTTTTTCTGCTGAAGTGGTAATCACCAACAGGAGGGCAGCAGGAAGTTAAATAATGCACAGCAATCCAAACCCATGAAAAAGAGTGAGGTTTGGAAGAAGATTATCTATATGAGAAGGCAGCATCAGCTTCAGATTTTTAAATCCTCTGGTACACTCAGAGTCCCCTGCCTTGGCAAAGATGGTTGTAATGTTTCCTGTGTTTGAAGTTGCGTAGGAAGCACCCACCTAACAACCTTTCCCATCAGTCTTCCTTTCCATTTTTCCTTTGCCTGGATCCTGAAATGGCTTTCAATAGTGACGATTAAGTTGTAACTTTTGCCTGTTGCTCTAATAACCACAGGGAATGAAAGCCCTGATAAATTTTTCAGGAGTCTTTCCTTTCATGGGCCTGGTTCAAAAGGACCAAATCCAGCACTATTCAAGCAAAAGAAAGGATGTGTTTAAAGGGGAAGACATCCATGGTCCTACAGAACAATATATATATTTTAATTCAAATAGATCAAGATTGGAAAACAGTGACTTCTTGAATATGCCCATTCCCAGTCTGATCAATCCTAGCTAAACAGGTAGAAATGGTAGCTGACTCAAAATCCTATACCCCCAAAACTTGGACACAAGTATTATTGAACTCAATGAGACCTCTCTGAGTAGACATATACTGAATTGTGTTAGGATCATCTACTTTATTCCTTGTTCTGATAGTTTATCTTTTTCTACATAAAATATTTTTTAAAAAAACTGACAAAAGAGTTTTTGTGTGCAAAAACTGTCCTATTTACCAGAGAATGCTTGTTTTCTGATCCCTACCAACTCAGTATCCATATTGTTGCCTTTCGGAGTTTGCCCTTTATATTCTTACTATTATTAGAGGTTGGAATTTGGTGTGAGAAGTTCTACAACAGGCTGAAACGGGAGCAAGATTCCAATGCTCCAGACCTTCATGCCAGAAAATGTGAAAATTCATCCTAAAAGAGCATTAGTATGGTCTAGTTCAGAAGCCAGAAGCCAGGTACATTTAAGCAACAACAACCAAACTCACTAGGATTTAAATGAATAGCAAGGAAATTAGGTCCAGTCAATTTCAGTGGACCACCCTTAAATAGGACTGGATCCAACCAAGATGTAGCAGCAAAAATGGAGTTGGAACAAGGAGACAGAAGCCAAACAGAAAACAGGTTTCATTCCTATTTGAAGAGAAGTTTTCCTTCCTCCTACAACAAGCAACACCTCTTAGCCACAAATAATGGTATTAAGCACTCTCCCTCCCAGCTGTTTCAAGTAAGATCTTTGAATAACTATGATTGAAGAATACATTAAAAATTTAAAAAATATTTAAAAAATGATTGAAGAATACCTGCTATATGAATTGGTGACCCAGCTTTCATTCTTAGACTCTTCTCCAAGTGAATGAATGCAAAGCGAGTGTCTGGGATTAGGAGGAGGGCTATCCAAGGACATATTTCTAGACAAAATATTTCCCTTTATCCCACCACTGCCTTTTGCATCCTGATGCTATCCCAGAATTCATTGCAGTTGGTTAATTTTCACTGTACTGGAATCATTTGCTCATCAGCTTTACTCAGATTCATGGAAGAAAAAAAATATCTAAAAAGCCTTCTAGAAAATGTATCTTTGCCCCTTCAAATTCCACAGAAAGGCTATTTAAGTCATTTTGCAGACTCAAGCTGTGCATAATATTGTTCAATCAATTTTGCTGGGAACTGAAGCTGGGGAGATCAGATGTGAGGACACTCGTGAAGCGTAAATCTGCAACCCTTCCTGTTGAATATAGTCAGAAAGAAAAAAAAACACACACTTGACCTCTTTTGATGCGCTGTCTGATTCAGCAGTAAAAATGTGCTTTTTAAAAATTGTGCAAATACACGTGCCTTGAAATACATTACTAGTTCATAATTTCAACAATGAAATGTGATTGTTTTTCAAAGAGAGAGTGAAATGTAATTCAGGCTCATCACAGTATCCAAGAGTTGTGAAATAATACAGTTAACAATGGGTTCTGAAATGAGATGTTCCAAATCAAATTGGACTGCTCAAAACAGTAGAATTGTACAAAGGTTGTTGATGACTAAATCACTTGCTTCCCTCCTCTCTTTTTCCTCCATTTTGACCAAGAAACTAATGTGTGTTACAAAGTAATAATCAATTATTATGACTGTGGACAATCTTCCTGTGGCCCAAGTTAAATTAGCCAATCATGATTTCATTTAAACAAAATGCAACAGAGAAACAAAGGGAGCTTTTCTCTCCCTACTCAATTCGTTGCAGTAATTTCCTTTTTAAATTAATGAACCTGATCAATCTATTTCATTCTAAAATCAATGAACATTGATGTTAGTACTTTTGGATCATGCCTTGGGTCCAGTTATTAATATTCTTAATAATGGCTTCATTACACTTTTATAATATCCATTGCAAACAAAACACTCCAAATTAAAATTAAATTTTTGTCCCTTATTTTTCTTACCAGTGACTCATAGGCAACATTCTTCGTCATCTACGTGCATAATTTTTTGTATCTTTTTTCTTCATTAGCAACTCATAAAAAACAATGGGGGGGAATCAGCCTTGTTAATTTCCCCTGTAGCTAGCTTGCCAGCCAGTTCCTTCTTTCAAAATCTTCCAGATGGCTTCAAGCTGTTTCTGAAACCAACTCCATAATTATAAGATGCCCATTCTCACCATATGAATTATGTTTGGCCATCTTAAAAATACAGCTGACATGAAGGTTTACAATCAAGAATGCTCCACAATATTTTAAAATCTGCCTCAATAAGTAACTGGCTCTGAGCAATGAATTGGGTGGGATATTCCATGTGAAATTTCAGCTGTGGACTAAGGCATGCTTAACAGGATATAAATTTCAATAGGCCCAGAGCATGAGAAAAAAAAATATGTTTTGGCCTACAATTCCCAGAATCACCGAGTTGTCATAGCCAGAAAGTACATTTTTCAAGCTGTGCTTTAAACTCATTAATATTTATATGGTCAAACATGGCAAGTATCCTAAGAACTGGCCAGTAAAGGGAGCCAGCAAACATGCTATGTATGATGTTCACTATTAAAATAGCATTCTCTATAATCTGCATTTTTCAGCATACTGGGGGGGCAGGTGCTTGGAACCAATCTCATGCAGATTCCGGGGTCCTACTGTAATATATTTTGTCTTTGCTAATATTGTTTTCTTGTCCATTTTTTAAAAAACTAAGGATTGTTTAATCTTAGTGCCCCTTTGCTACAGTAAAATGTTTAGCCAATTTGTATTGACTCCCAGTTGTTATTGTACTGTCTGGAAATGTATAGCTATCTTGATTTAAGTATGTTTTAAGGCTGCTATTTAAAACATTTTTATTGAAGATTTGATAAAAGAGGAAGAGGAATACTTCCCACCTAGCAGGAAAAGGCAAAGGAAACTCACTGGCTGTTGCCTCTGTAGGCAATGAATGGGATCAGATGGATCTTCCCCTTGCTGTGATGTCCCTTCTTGACAGCCAGAGGAATGTAGCCCCTTAGTGACCTTCAGTTCCTTCACCAATAGGTGAGGCAAATTGGTGCTGCCCTTCGGCTTTATAGACTCAGGTTAACTGTTTGCTACAGCTGTGTTCATAAATATGGACAGAGCTGCACCTAACAGGTAGAATCCAGATGTAAAAGCAGTGTCCCAGAAATTACTGGAGCACTCCATCCTTTTATGCCCTTACTTGCATAATGGATTAAAATATTTATAACACAGTTCTATATATATCTTCAGAAAGTTTAACTGAGGGCCAAACAATAGATAACCCATAATTAGAGCTGAAAACACATCAGTGTTCAAGAGATGTGATTCAGGTAGTCTTTCAGATCTCACAAATCAGACTTGCAAATGAAGAGTGTGTTCTGGACCTTAAGACCAATTACAAAATAAAGCAAGGCAATCTGCAAATAAGGGGAAGTAAGAAAACTCCTGCTGTGAACGTCACACACAACAAACACTTAGAGCAGTCGACAGCAGGTTTTCTGCAACATACGGTTCCGCTCTGAGTTGAGTAAGACTTTGTGATTAAATGTGATTATATTTCTAGTTTAAGATAAATATTCATCATTTATAAGATAACATAAAAATTATTATTATTATTATTATTATTATTATATTTATGACAGCTCCATGAGATGGAGTATTTTGCTGCAGAGTCAGAGGTCAGGAGTTGGATTCCCAACTAACCCACTGAGGGAAAAGAGCCAGTATGTGCAGCTTTGGGCAAGGCTACGTGGTCCCAAAGTGCTGACATAGAGTAAAGCTGCCCTCCTTTGGTTCTATTAATATTGACTAGTGATCGCATTACTGCAGATCATTTGCTAACCCTGTTCATCTCCACTAAACACTGACATTTGGATGACAAAAAAAATAGGACTCCACAGCATTGATCTGAGAGGATTGGTAATCTAGAAGAAAAAACATCATTCTCATGCAATATAAATTAGAAAGATTATGATGAACCAAAATTATTATTATTAGTATTAATTTTATTTATATTCCACCTATCTGGTCGTGTCAGGACCACTCTAGGCGGCTAACAACATTAAAAGATAATACAATAAATATACGTATAAAGACAATTTACATAACAGAAATACTGAACAGAATGGGAAAGCTGAAGGAGAGGGGAATTTAGGAGATGTAATGTGGCTGTGGACTAAGTCAATTTATAATCCAGGAATAGTTTGCTGGTTGGGGATAAGGTTGGAAGGGTTTAACCTGAACTCATCAAATTGTTGCCATGAGCAGAACTTCTCCAGCCATAACCTTTGGCCAGCTAACTAGCTGCACTTCAATTCCTACTTCATTTCCTAGACCCATCCTTACTGTCCGTCTACAAACAGGCGAAAACCTTTATCTTCAGGCAGGCTTTACTTGAATGGCTGGCTGCCTAAGTGAGGTTTTTAAAAAGTTTGTTGTATCTTACTGCTTTGAATGTGTTTTGGTGTTGCTTATGTTTTCAATATAGTATTTTAATGGTCTTTTTTAGTACAGTGGGGCCTCTACTAAAGAACTTAATCCGTATTGGAAGGTGGTTCTCAAGTGGAAAAGTTCTTATGTTGAATCTGCATTTCCCATAGGAATGCATTGAAAACCATTTAATCTGTATCTGCTCTTTTCCGTCCATAGAAACTAATGGGAAGCTGCTATTCCGCCTTCTACCACTAGAGGGGGATATTTTTTCTTTTTTTTTCCCCCTTAGGTCAGGGAACAGTGTTAAAAGCACTTCTGACAAAGCTAATTTTGAAGCAATGGACTGAAAACCAATTAATCTGTTCTGGCTGTTTTTTTGTTATGTAGAGGTGCGTTCGTACATTGAAGCATTAGTTCCCATAGGAACTAATGCAAAGCTGGTTAATACGTACTCTACCACTAGGGGGAGAACTTTTTTTTAACCTAAGATGACCTAAGGTTAAAAAAAGAGCAGGAAAGTTTTTTTTCCTGTTCTTATCTTGGATTTTTGTTCTCAAGTAGAAGCAAAATTTAGCAAATGGAGCTGTTCTTAAGTGGAATTGTTCTTAAGTAGGGACGTTCTTAAGTAGAGACCCCACTGTATTTGGGTACTTACTTTTGTTACTTTTAATACAGTACTGTACTATCTTTTAATTATGCAATCCACCTTGGGACTTTTTAAGGTGGGGTTAAAAAAAATTCCTACTTCCCATGGCCATGTTGGTTGGGGATGATGACAATTATTTGCCAATACATCTGAAGGCCACAGGGTTAGAGAGAGCTGATGGAAGGATATAATGGGTTTGACTGCAACTGAAAAGCTGCCTTCTTTTCCAAGGAACTGTTTCTTTCTTGGCTTGTGCATGAATATTGAGCAACTGCTTCTAAAGAGGGCTAACGCTAACATGAACCTTGATTATTGATGTCTACAAACGTCCTTGGGTGTTGGTGAGAATGAATTAGAAGTGGGGCAATACCTTCCTTTTTTTTCTTATTTATTTATTTATTTATTTATTTATTTATTTATTTATTTATTTATTTATTTATTTATTTATTTATTTATTTATTGCTACCAAAATCATACAGGAATGTAAAATGTCATTTTTGCAACAAACACCTGTTCTTTGTGTCTGTGCATTTCCCTGTTTGTTTTTGGAAACATAGAAATGCTTTCCACGTCTGCATATGTCAATGTATTACGTGCTATTTTGCCAACAGTGCAATAAGGAGTCTGTTCTGCAGCTCTGAATTCCACAAACGTGTTGAGTCAGACTTGATTCATTCTATGTCTCCAAGTTCAGAAACCATCTATACACACACATGTGGATAGGAAATGAAATACTGGCCAGTCTCCTGTGACTAGTCTCAACTAGAGAACATTCAACAACTGAAATCCAGTAGTAGAGATGGGCACAAAATGCTGCTTCGGTGGTTTGTGTTGATTTGTCCTTTGGATGAACAAGTGTTCAGTGGTTCCCAGCCATGCCTCCCCTGGCAGGCACCCACCTAGAGGCAGTAATGGGCTTCCCTGCCCTGCCTCTTCTGTGTGCTGCCTCTGAGTGGGCACTCGGCAGAGGAGGTGAGGCCAAGAACTGCCGAACACCTGTTTTTCCTAAGGACAAACCAGCACAAACAACCAAATCTGCAGTTTGCACCCATCTTTGTCCAGTAGTAATGTCTCAAATAGAGTAAACCCATTGAATCAGTCTGGAAATCAACTCCTCCATGAATTCCACTGATCAAATGTGTCTACTCCAGTCGCAGCTTACTCCTGAATTTCAGCCATTAAGATCTGCATACATTTTCGCTTATCATTCAGCAATTGATCCAATGGCTCTGCTCTTAGCTGGGATTAGCAATAAAATACTGGCCATTGTGGAAAGGAAAAGATATCTCAAATTACTGAGAAGACACACAATTCAGAGCAAGTAAACAGGCCTGTTATCCAAGGTTAATGGGAGGGGATATGAAGACCTCTAATAATGTATGTAAAATAGAGATTAAGAACTTTCTTTTTATCATTTACAAAGATACTGGCAGAAACCGTTAAATAGGAAGACTGCAGGAGAGCTGTGGGTGTATTTAAATAGGAAGAGACTATTGAGAGGGTCTTAACATTAAGGAAAGGTCAGATTACTGGAGAGGAAATCAGGATGGTAAGTAGCAGGGGGGCCTAGCAGCAGGAAGGCAAAGAGCAAATAATGAGACCATATGGTCATCATTAGAAGGAAAGAGAAAGAAAGTTTCCCACTGGAACTCATATTTATTCCCTGTCTTCAGTGTTCAATGCATGAACTGACACACTAACCACAAAGCCCATGCTGTGCAAATATATGCTATGTTTTTAACGGATAAAACGTGATATAGCCTGACTAGACCAAGCAATCGCAAGGTAGAGGAGAGGGGGGGGGGGAAACTTAATTTACTACTTAGGAGAGGATCCATTTGAAATTTGAAAGCACCATCATCCCCCTTAATCAAAATGGTCGATAAAATTATTTATGCTTATGAGCCTGCAAAATGCAAGGTAAGAATGCAGACTAAAAGTGTGATCAAATGGCGCTCTTGCCTTTGGTTTGGACCACTTGGGGGATGGGCTGGCTCAGTCCATTTTCCAGCAACCACATGATTTTCTGGTCATTGCAAACTAGTCTGACTTGATCTATTCCTTCCTACACCTTTTTGGGTCCCTGGCAGGGGCTACTTTTCTTAGCACAGCTGGATAGCTCCATTTTGGTTTGGTTCTGGCATGCTCCTTTTATGTTTGCTGACTCCTGAATTGGAAAGGGGAGGGAGACACAAGCTCAGAGGTAAAGACAGATAAAGGCTTATGCACAATAAGAGGCACAGACCACACAGTTCTAATGGGAACAAATAATAAAAATGTGTGGAGGAAAGCAGACCACAGATCTTACAATCTCTGGTGTTTATATACGAATGCCAGGATTGTGGAAAATAAACAAGAACAAGAATGGAAATCTATAAGGATGGCCTCACAGGCCCCTTCCAACTCCATGATTCTATGTGTGGTTACTGGTATCAAACCAAAATGGATCTTCCATAGTGGCAGCATGTCACTTATGAATACATTTCAGCATCCTCCCACTTCTCCCAAGAAAGTTAAAGGCAAGGTGAGGTAAAATAGGCTCCTCAAACTCTGAGCACCTGTGGGCAAACGCAGCTTGTTCTCCATGATGTCTTGCAAAATAAAGTCCAAGTAGTCTCCTATGCTCTGAAGAAAATTGACATTCTGAATTACTGCTGGCCACCTACTGAAGACAGCACTAATCTAGTAGCATTAAAAAATGTTTAACAGATATCAACCCATGGAGTATGAGCCTATTATGCTGAATGATTGCAGCTCACATCATGGAAGACATCAAAACAAGCCATCCCACTCTCTCAAAACACCTGTGGGCCTGTCTACACTGGGGGAATTTGGTGTGGTTCTGTCAGTGCTTAGAAGATTCTTGTCTTCAGTGTGATCTACTTTACTCTCACTTGAGCAATCCTTCTGTCTACACCAGATCACAAAGTTAATGAGATGTTTCTCTGTTTCCCCTCTCTTACAAAATTGTAGGTTGTTTTGTTGTTGAAAGACTTTAAACTGCCAAGGCCTTCCTCTCCCCCACACACCAACCTTGTTCACTATAGTTTTACTGTATGCCACAAAGACATTGCAGGGTTGTCACCTCAGATAATGCCACTCACAGCTCCGCTGTGGGCTGAGCTAACCACCCACACAGGCTAAGTGGTGACCTAATTAGGCTCACACTAAAACGTACCAGAAGAATACATGCCCTAGTGCTGTGCCAGCAACAGCGCTGAAAGGGGAAGAAGGATGGATTGATTTAAGTAGAAACACGTGCAGATGCGGTTCTTTTTTCTGATCCAAACTATGGCATCAACAATCCAACAATCCATATGCCAATATGGACGCCTCTATGTAGCCAGAAAGCAAGATAAAACAATGAAAGCAAGGACACTACCTCCCATCAAATATATTCACACACAAAAACCTGTACCAGATAAACAAAATGTCCTTGAATACCAGGTTGACACACCCCACAGTGATCTGCTCCTAAAAACTAAGTAAACCAAGCAAGCAAATAAAGGCAACATGAATCATTCGTGTTTAAGATGTATTCAGCTTTGTCAAGGATCTGACTTGAAAAAATAGACTTAATTAGAGTTGGGATTTGCCATGAAACTATTTGTCTTGACAGTTCTATCACATAATCATATTTAGAACAAAGGATGTTGTCGTTTTGTCATTTAGTCATGTCCGACTGTTCGTGACCCCATGGACCAGAGCACGCCAGGCCCTCCTGTCTTCAGAATACAGGATAACATCCTTCTAATACGACAAGGACTAGTAACCTTGGGAGTTTTGTCACTTCTCCTCCTGTCCCTGCAACATGGGGCATTTTATTTGTTGTATCAATCCTTTTACCCATCACTACCAAAACATTGCCCTTGCCCACTTGACTACTATTACTGGATGCTTAAGGTTGAAATTCAGTGCACATGAGAGTCAATTCCATTGAACACAAGACTTGGAGTAAAACCGCATAAGACTGTGTTGCACATAATTCAACAGCTTTCAAGTATTAAGAATCCTGAGTAGACTATCCTGCCTCATTAAGGGAAGCTGAACTGATGTTCTTGAGTATGAGTATTAATCCAATTAATTGAATGTATTTGTTTTGCTGCTGTTTGGTTTTTGTATGCTTTGGGGAGAGCTTGATTGTATAGAATGCTGAAGTAACCATGGATAATGGCCATTGTGCATTTGTGTGCACTTTGATCACTGGAACTATTCAGGTTTAGGATCAATAAGTATCAGAATTCCTTTCTTTCAGCAACATGCCTTACTATTAAACTAATTCCAAGATGCATGGGATGGGTGTGCAGTGATTCCACATTCTTTGTATACATCTGTATATAAATATTTATTGGTATTAAACCACTGGGAGAGGTAGCCTGGAGCTTTGGGATTCACTATCACCAGTATGCAGATGAAACTCAACTCTGACTCTTCTTCCCATTTAAATCCAAGGAAACTGTTTCAATTCTAGAGCAGTGTCTGTTGTCAGTAATGAACTGGATGAGAGTGAATAAACCAAAACTACGTCCAGACAAGACAGAAGTGCTACTGGTCAGCTGAAAGGCAGAGCAAAGAACAGAGCTTCAGCCTATAGAGATTAATCCCTCTAGGGATGGGGTTATACTCCGTCTGAAAATACGGATGCACAGTTTGGTGTGTTCCTAGATTCATATCTGAGCCTGGATGCCCAGATCTCAACAGTGGCCAGCAGTGCCTTTGCACAGTTAAAATTAGTGTGCCAGTTGTGCCCGTTCCTGCAGAGGTCTGATTTGAACACAGTCACATCCCAGCTGGATCACTGTAACATACTAGTCATGGGGCTGCCTTTGAAAAGTGCCTGGAAACCTCAGTGGCAACATTTCAGTGGCAAAACACAGCAGCCACATTGTTTATTGGGGCTGATTACAAGACCACATAACTGCCTCCCCCCTTACAGCAGCTCCACAGGCTGCTGATCCATTTCCAGGTGCAATTCAAAATGCTAGTTTTAAGCTATGACACCTTAAATAATTTGGGTCCAGGCTATCTGAAAAAAACTGTATCGCTTTTTATGAGCCTGCCAGATTCCCCATCCTGCCTCTTCCTGTGGGTGCCACGTCAAAGGAGGAGGCAGGGCAGAGAAGACCGGGGTGCTGCCTCTGAGTCGGTGCCTACAGCAGGAGGAGGGGCAGGGGATCTGAAGCATCTGTGCAACATCTGTGGGCCCCATCTGCTGAACTGCGCCAAAGCACCAATCCACAGTTTGTGCCCATCCCCAATAGGGTCCCTTCCAGCTCTGCAGAGCTGAGATTTATTTATTTATTAAACATGATTTTTGTTGTATGATAACAACTTGACCAGTTCTAATACTGAGCCTTCTTATTCTTGTGTGTGTATTTTTTTTAAATATACTTTTTATTAATTTTAAATATTGGTCCCAATATATTATACTGTACATACTGCTGACCAGCTTTGTGAGACATAGTCAGGATTGTGTCACCCAAAAAACATAGGCCCTGTGTATTTCAACAGGTGTTTTACTCCTTTTTAAAAAAAGGGGGGGTAATATCAGTTTAGCCCTTAGCTGCAGCAATGCTTAAGCAGCAGTAAATAGGGAATAGTGGCTGTTTGCCTGGTTTAGTTAAAAGGATATTACAGGAGTAGGAGTCCCTATTTACAAGTTAAACAATAATCCCAAACACAGTGAAGGCGTTTGAGGGTAGGTGTTATTTGGTGGCAGCACGCACCATGTAGAGGAGGGTGAATTGAAGAGGTCTTTACAAATCCATTTTAATCATAAATTAGTTATAGAAATAATTTCTCTTCCAGTAATGCCTTTTAAAGCATCCTGCTATAGTAGAGATACAATCAATCTCCCCATAGCAAATTACAAGATACCGTGTTTTCCTGAAAATAAGACAGGGTCTTATATTAATTTTTGCTCCAAAAAAACACAGTAGGGATTATTTTCAGAGGATGTTTTATTTTTTTCATGTACAACAATCTACGTTTATCCGAATACAGTCATGTCATCTTCTGGTTGCTGCACAGTGGTGGAGGATGGGCTTTCACTTATCTAGGGCTTATTTTTGGGGTAGGGCTTATATTACGAGCATCCTGAAAAATCAAACTAGGGCTTATTTTCAGGTTAGGTCTTATTTTCAGGGAAACAGGGTACCTATTTGATTCCATGCAATCAATGTATCGTAAAGCATCTCATTCCTGGACCAAAGAGCATGGATATTGTGAGGACCACAGTGTGCTCCCCATCCAGTGGGACTTGCATCCGTCCTTACTTGAATTGTGAGCTGCAAAGGGTGGAATGGATGCCCCATTAGAAGATTTGGTATGAATGTCCACCAGTTTAGTAGTTTTACTAACTCTGGAGTTACATAGAGACGCTTGGATGGATTGTCTGTCAGAGGGTCGAATTGGGACAGATACCAAGCCTGCAGGGCACACATCTTCAGTCTCGCATGAGGGAGGGCAGATATAGTTGATGCCTTCAGGCCCAGGAGTTGATGCCTTCAGGCCCGGGTGAGCAGACATTTTGGCATGAGGCTAAAATGGTCGGATAGCACATTTCAACTTGTTGACACATTCGGGTAGAAGAAACACTCACGCACCTATGTAATTGATGACCTGAGTTGGTTGAAAGTGAGATTTCTTCCTTTTAA
Source organism: Pogona vitticeps (assembly GCF_051106095.1). Classification (NCBI taxonomy): domain Eukaryota; kingdom Metazoa; phylum Chordata; class Lepidosauria; order Squamata; family Agamidae; genus Pogona; species Pogona vitticeps. The sequence goes on from NC_135787.1 coordinate 129,237,960, forward strand.
TTTTTAAGCCCAAGGTTGTGAGCGTTTGCAGAACAAACTTGGTGTCTCGCATGGCCTTTTGAAGGGAAGCATCTACGTACTACCAACCAATCATCTATGTATGGAAAGACTGCAATGTTCTGTAGACGAAGGTAAGCTGCTATCGGTGCCATGCACTTTGTAAACATTCTTGGTACGGTAGACAAGCCGAATGGAAGGGCGCAGAATTGATAAGCAGTATCTATGAAGAAGAAACAAAGGTATTTTTTGATGACGTGGATGAATGTATATATGTAGGCGTCCTTTAGGTCTATAACAACAAACCAGTATTTTCATTGTAACAGGTGGATGATGGATTCTAGAGTGACCATACGGAAGTGCCTTGGCCGGAGGTAAGTATTTAGTAACCTGAGGTCCAAAATGGGTCTGATGCCACCATCTTTCTTGGGTACCACAAAGTAGCGGGAGTAAAAACTTTTTGGAATGTCCTCAGAAGGTACACGTTGAATGGCCTGCTTTTGTAACAGAGATAATATTTCTTCCTCTAAAGCTGGTGCATAGGATGTGATTTTGATGTGCCTGATGGGAGGAAGTTCTGTGAATTCTAAATGGTAACCAAACTGAATGATGGATAGCACCCAAATGTCTTTGGAGATCAGATTCCAGTTTTCTAGAAATGGAGCTAATCTGTGTTGGGGCAGAATTGATAATCTGGGTTGGACAGGGATGGATAATCTGTTCATAATGTTGATGTGGCCAAGTCAAAGGTACTGTTTTCCTCTTCTTCTTCTTCTTCTTTTTCTTCTTCTTCTTCTTTTTTTGAAGGTTGACGGTAGGACTGGCAGTACTGAGATGAAGCCTGAGGCCTGAAGGAAACATTGGCAGAAGAGGACTGTGTTGATCTTCCCTGAGCTGGAGGTCTATAGAGACGGTAAGTTTGGCGGTGTTGTTGGTATTGTTTCTGCCCGAACTGTTTACACTATTGATACTTCTGGGATTTTGGCTGCTGCTGGATAGTGTAGGACCTATCTGTTTTCTTTATCTTGTGAAAGGTTTCCATGAGTTCCTCAGTTTTCTCATTGAATAAGCCAGCTCCATCAAAGGGCAGTTCCTCTATGCGTGCTTTAGCATCTTCTGCAATCACTGAAGCCCTCAGCCATGTATGACATCTTAGAGAAATCGCAGACGCCAAGGATTTGGATGCAACATCAGCTGCGTGATGAGAAGTTAACCTTTTATGTTTAGCAGCAGTTGACACTTCAGCATGGGCATTGAGGAACACAGTCTTAGTATCTTCAGGGGCTGCTTGAAGGGCAGATAAAACTTTGGCCCAAAGCTGTGTCTGATAAGCTCCTAGAGCAACCTGATAATTTGATACTCTCAGTAAAAAGGATGCAAAAGAGTGCATTCTGCGTCCCAGAACGTCCAACTTTCTTCCCTTCCAATTTGTAGGGGTAACTTTGGCTTTGCCTCCTGTCCTGGAAAGATTGGACTGGACAATGATTGAGTTAGGGGCCGGGTGTTTGGACAGGAATAAGGTGTCACTTCCATGGGTTCTATAATGGCCCTCCATTCTTCTAGAAATCTGCATAGAGACGGATGGCAGATTCCAAGTCCCTTTAATGATATCCATCATGGCTGGGATAAAGGCCAAGCTCAAAGGGTGTGTCTTTTCCTGATTGATATCATCAAACACCAAGTCCTGCTTAGGAGGCAGTGGCTGTTCGATGTCAAGTTGAAGTGATTTGGCCATACGCAATATCATTTGAGAATAATACATGACGGATAGGGAGGGCACAAGTCTCCCACATCAGAATCTGGTGTGTTTATGTTTGGAGGAGTTTCCTCTGAGGCTTCAGAAAGGATTTCCTCATCTTGGTGTGAGGCAGACGAGGCCGAAGAATCTCCCTGAAAGGAAGAAGTTGAAGGTGGTATATGACACTTCTTTGATGTCTGAGTAGAAGCAGAATCCTTAGACACTTGCTGAGCTTGAACTGTAGTCGACTGATGCTTAGTAGCCAGCACTGAAACATTGGCAGTGGCATTGATCCTCTTTGATGTC